>NC_080639.1:15503524-16891649 GCF_027579445.1 Ammospiza nelsoni
AAATCAGCCTCACTTGAACCTTCACGCACAACTAGGTGAGACCCCAAACTTCAGCTCTTCCCAGATAGGAGGGTGCTGGCACCCCCCAGTACAGTGGCTTACAGGAACTGGCGAGTTCTTGTGAGCCACTTCCTCAGTGCTCATTGCTCTGATCTCCCTTGGGCTTTTGCCTCAGAGTCCCTCCACCTTGGAGCATGCTGGGTGACTGTAAGTTAATGCCCAGGTGTTGAGACTTTAAGGATGGGATGACAGAAAGAGTAAACATCTCCAGGGGCAAGGACAGCTGTTTCACAACCACTTTATGACCAAATATAATGTCATTCCAAATAGGTATTCTCCTATCCATGGATGTTTTCCAGGGCCTGGAGCAAACGATACTCCATCTGCAGTACCTTGCTTTTACAAAACTGATTATCATAGGCTGAGCCTGGCTGTCCACAAGCATGCAAGAAAGCCAGAACAGTAATCCCAGTATTTCTGACCAACACACTTCAGGGAAGTACCAGCAGAAACGAGGGGAAAGCCCACTCTCCTTAGGCTTTGCAGGCTCCAAATTGTTGTCTGTCTCACAAAAGGCTGAGTACTGAACTCAGCCAAACGCCCCTTGGAATTTCCCTGCTCATTGGTCAACTCTTGGAAAACCTTTTTCTGAAGAAGAAAATGGAAAACCAGTACCTCATTCTGTATGTCAGTTTTTCTGATGGGCTGTAGGTGTAATGCAGCAGCAGGACATCAGTGTGAGAGATATTGCTTTGGAAAGTATCTGGGGAACAATGTTGTGATGTCTTTATATTGTCTGTAATCTGGCAGGAATGAACAGGAGGCAGGGAAAGGTTGGTTCAAGGTGCTGGCTGTTGTATCCTCATCCACACATTGATTTCTGTTAGAAACTGGTGTCTGTTCTCTTGCACTGATGATAAGCTGAGCTTACTTGATGTTTTAAGAGCTCAGTTCAAAGCAGATGTTCTGCTAAATTAATGTGACATTTAAAAATAAATCACATTATTAGTATTGATATCGACACCCTTAGCCCCCAGAGGCTCCAGGTGCTCTTAATTCTCACTGGAGTGCTAAATACTCAATTTCTTCAGGAACAAAAAAAAAAAAAAAAAAAAACCAAAAAAAACCCCATAACAAATAAAGGTTAAGTATGTTCAACTCATCATTTTTTGGCAATGTCCCTTTAACTCAGGTGTCAGTTGGAGGGGTTCTTTTCTTGACACATTTTCTTCTGTTATTTTCTTAAAATCCCTCTAGATACCATAGCAACAGCTGGATCACATGCTCCTCGGTGTGCTCCCTGTAAGCAGATGTGAACAATGCTGCCTAACAAAGGCTCAGCAAGTGCTGGACAGGGAAGGGACTGAATTCAGCCTCTACATTTTTAATAACTCACAGCAAAGGCTTCCCATCATTTCTTATGACACAGGTAAATCCAGATCTAAATGAAAAACAGATTCAAGTTATTCATCACCTAATAGAAAGACCATCAAGATAGCTGGCATTTTACAGCCATTTTCTCCCCATCCTATATAAGGAATTAATGGAAGTCTGAGGCTGAAATACATTTCCATATTCAAAGTGTTTACAGTGTCTGAGTGAATACTATATCTGCTTTGTTGATGGGTTATTCCTGGTATTAAATTGATTACATTCTTTGGTATTTTTGAAACTTTATTCAAAGAAGGAATTTGTCTGTCAATGAATGATCTAAATTCACGGGTACTCTAACATGTCAAGTAATACAGGTCTGTTTGGCCTAATAACTATGTAATTGTTTTTAAAACCACAGAATAAAGCTTCTCACATGTCAAATGAGCATTTAATAATGCCATCCCTTAGAGGAAGCGTTCATAATCCTTTTCCTTGACTAATGCGGAAAATCTGTGTACAACCTTATTTATGTTCATATTTAGGAGAGTAAAAAATGATAATTCTCTCCTTTAATCTGATTTCTGCTTCCAAGTATCTGCCATACATTCCTCCCATGTAACACCAAACCATATGCAGTCTCAGCTGTGTCACATTTGCTAGATTCAAAACCCACTTGCAGTGCACAGAGTCTGTAGCTATGTCAGACATTGTGTAATCAATGTGTACTTTAATTATGGGTTCTTACAAGGACAAATAAATCATACCTCCTTGGAGCATGATGGAAGGGCTAAAATCCAAACCAGGGAAAGAGAATATTAAATTTATTCTGTTTTGCAACTAGATTGAGGGTTAGTAAGAAATCATTGCTAATACTTCTGATGAAAATCTAGACTCAATTCTGTGATTTGTAAAATATAAAGTGTCTCTGAAATTGAAGATGCCTATGGAGCTCTTAGACTAATACTTGTTTATAATGTCTGCATCAATTTAGATGCAAAAACTGAAGGGATCTAATTATTTTCCTTCTCTTTTACAAAGTCACTTTTCATTACATACCATTAAGTTAGAAATCCAAGGAGGAAATATTAAGCAGTAAAGTCTACTGCTGATTTTAGCTCTCTTTTCTATATGAGGACTAATGAATGTCTGTGTGTGTGTGCCTTACGCCTCTGCCACTCTCTTGGAGGTGATGCAGGAGATTTTTGCTGATTACTGAATGTGCTCACTAGTAAGGTTAGAGTAAGGGAAACAGCCTCATGTCAAGCAGAATGACAGCCCCTGCTCCAAAGCCTGAGATCATTGCACAGCACACTGCCTGACAGGCGCTTTTATGCATGGCTTCCACACGTCTGGGGCGGTCTCTGAGCTGTATAAAAAGGCACTGGTGCTTTAACAGGGTGGGCATGAAGGGTGGAAGGAACACAGGATATTAATAGCTTCATAATGTTTACTTGGCTGGACAGATGAAGGGTTAGATGGGATGGTGTCTGTCAATCACAGGGTCTGTGTCTGAGCCTTTCCTGCCTGTTCTGGGGCAACAGGACATAACTGGAAGGGGCCTTCCTGGCAGGCAAAGAGGAGACACCAAAGGCACAGAGTATCCTAATGGCTCAGAACAGCTCAAGTGCACTGCCAGTCTCCTCCTGGGCTGCCTGCCACTGCCACAGGCCGCTGTGAAGCTCTTCACAGAAAACAGTCTGGAGGGTGACCCACACTGTCTGGCTGCAGGACAAATCAGCCAGGCCAGGTGGACCAAGGGTTCTTGTCCTGCTCCTGCCCCTTGTGGGGAGACACAAGTCCCTGCTCCCTAGACTGCTGCTTCAGCATTTCTCCCAAGAACAGCAGATGAGGTTGGAACAATGACTTCATGAAAAACCAGAGCAGTTCGGGCTAGGGAGGTGAGCTCTTCCATACAAGCTGTAGTGGCTTTTAGCCCCTGCCCTGCCACCAGGGATTGATCTTCCTGCCAAAGCATCCAGCTGCAGGGAGGACAGGCCCAGGCCTTTAAATTGATACTGCAGTTAAGTGATTACAGCCTCTTCACCTTCAGCCTGATTGCAGCTGACTTGAGGGAAAGCAAGTTCAGAAATCTAGTTCTGTCTGTCTAAGGGTTGCTGAATAACAGGGCTAGTTAAACCAGGCTAAATTAGAAATTAACAGGCATTGCCCTGGGGGTGGTCTTACAACCCATAAGTAAAGGAAACAGGCAAGCAATCATCAGCAAATCCTAAGAGGATGAATCACATGCAAATAGGTTTCAACTCAGGAACAGCAATTGTGTTTATAAGTGGAAATTATTTGTTGTTTTATTTGTAGTCATTGTACACAAACATTTTTGCTCAGAACTTCTAGACAGACCACATATGTTATGTTTGTGGAAGGACGAAATCATTCTTAAAGCATAACCATAATCACAAAGAGATTGTTTCATCTCAGATATGTTTACTGACCTTTCACCACCAGAAAATGCTTTTTTACTGCAGTCTGTGGCAAGAGAAATTCCAGAGAATTGTAATGTGTGCAGTTAACTGTGGGTCAACATTGTAGCTGGCGTAATTCTGGGTGGCTACAGCTTGCAGATATAGTTACTTACATCAACTGAGTGTCTGGCCCCAAGAATGTAAAATAAGATCTGCTGTGCAGAATGAGACCACTGTTACAGAGGACCCCATGACTAGCCTTTGTATGTGAGAAAATGTACAGTTAATAGGATTTTGCTATTAGTGCATTTCATCTGATACTGTGCTTTATTTTATTCCAGATCAGCCTGGCAGATATTTAGCCCCAACAAAGCCAGGACTGTAAAGGCATTTTTTACCTATTGCAAACATTTTCCTGTGTGTCCTGTTACTCCCCAGGCACAGGAGCCTGCAAGTGGCTGGGCTGCAGGTGGTATCACAGGGTGGCCTTGGGCAGCCTCACCCCATCAAAGGTGTCCTGGACTTGAGGCTGCCGGTTCAGCTCTGGCACAATCACAGTCCTCACAAATGTTGAAATGCAAAGCAGAAAAACCAAGCTGCACCTTTTTATTTCTTGATAAGTACTTTAAATAGAAATATTCTGACCTGGTTTATTTAACGCTACTCCTTTCTTGATATTCCCATGTAGGAAAAAGCTGTGTGTCACTCTTTGCAGCAGCCCTGCTCTCAAAGCCTTAGGGCTGGATTCAGCCCACCAGCCCTGTACTGGGGAGTAGCCACTCAGCTGCACCAAAAGCAAGGGTTATTTGACAACAGCTCAGAGAAACCCTTTTCAAGCCTTGAAGAGCACAACAACTGAAATAGTCACTGCCTGCCTTGCTCTTTTCATGCCCTCTCCTTGCTTGGCACTGTAATAACAAAAAGGCTCCTTTAGAAGATAATGCACAATCTGTGTTGGTCACCCTTCCTGTAATTTATAGGAGCTAAGGACACCAGGAAAGCCCAAGAATAACAGGCATTTCTGCTGTGTTTGAAGATACCTTAGCAAAGTCTTCTGATAGAAGAAAAAATAAGCGGTTTTAATGCAGTACCCAGGCACCATCACCCACGTCTGACTTAAAATATCAGTGAAACCAACCTTGAAGAAGGCTATGCTTGTACAGTGGCTGGTGCCTCTGTGCCTCAGGGCAACAGAGCAGAGAAGGGAAAGACCACAGGGGTAAATGCCTGAGGGTCAGTGCTCAGCTGGGCAAGAACACTCAATGCTGGCTGTGGGTGGGCAAAGCTCTCTCCTCATGTAACAGACTGAGGACTGGGTACAGCACCCAGCACAGCAAAGCATCTCTCATGTTTTATTGAGCCCCTGTTCTTGCTTCCCACCAGCTGCTGCATCCCCTCACACACAGTGCTTTCCTTGTTCCTCTGAGGCAAGGACAAGCTTTTCCTCCTCCTCCCAGTAATGGTGGGAAATCCATAAGCCAACATTGTAACACTAGCCTTTGCAAGACAGGAGCTCTTCTCCTGGCTGAACTTCTTTATATCTTTCTGAGGTGTTAGAGATGGGGAGAGAGCTGCCTTTTCCTGATGCCTTGTCTGATGATGCAACAACCTGGACTATCATCGCTGGGCAGATGTTTTCTGCAGCAGCTGGGGAAAAATAATTAGTACAGCAGAGATATAAGCAATCCTGCATTGTCTGTTCCTCAGCAACAGAGGCCTTAGGGTTTGGTTTCCTGAGCAGCAACAGGAAAAGTGAGGTAGTTTGAGGGATCTATTACACCAGCCTGAATTTAGCTTGCAGCACAGTTTGATCATTCAACTGATGGGAAACACCCACCTTTGACCTCACGTGCTCCTCAGTTAATGCCTTCTGCTCCTCCTTTGTACCAGCAGGAGTAAAACAGAAGCCTTCTGGAGGGGAAAACAGAGGTCCCTAGTCTGCTGTGCAGATTGTAGTAGCTGGACTTAGAGGGGCAGCCCCTTGCCAGAGCTTTTCACGGGTTACAGCTGCTCCTGAGCAAAATTTTCTCTCCTTCTCTTATTTGCATAGCAGACTGCAAACTTTTCAGGCTACTTCAAATAGCAGTCTGGTTGAACATGAAATCCTTGCCACCAAGAGATCTGTCATTTGGCAGATGAATATCATCATCGCTAAAGTTTTAAAAGAAATAATAAATCTTCCATCCTCTGTGTCATACAGTTACTCTGAGTCTGTGCAACTCACAGCTGTTTTTCAGGAGGGAGACAGATTTATGTAGAGAACTAATGTACATATAAATCTTTTCCCCATATATACTGCCTTCTCCTGTGTTGAATCTTGGACTTGGTATGAACTGATACTACAGAACTTTTGAGCATTGATGGAAGCCACTGCCCACTGTGAAGCAGCTCCTCTTTTGGGTCTCCCTCAATTGGGGGAGGAATAAAAACTAATTTAAAGATAGCATTGTAATCAGTAATAGATTCATACTGATCAGATTAAGAAACTTTCATCTTGAAAGGCTGCAGACTGTTCTCTCTCTGCCTAAATGCTGTTACATAAATTGATGGAGGATAAGAACTTTTAATCTGTATGGGATCTTCCAAGCGGAGGTCCTTATAATTCTGCCAGGTTCCCATCTCACTCATTTGAATATTGCCCCTTGTCTTGAGAAGAAGCATAAATTTCAATTTGCTGTAAAGGTTTATTCCAATCCTGTAAAGAATTTTCATTACATGTGATACAGGTGCTGCTCCACATTTTTACTTGGGGTTTCAAGATTTCAGAACAGACCCTAAGCGCTAAGAGAAAAAGCTTCATGATAGAACACAGATCCAGCAAAAAAAGGGAATCATTGAGCCACATGAGGGTATAAATGCAGAGACTACCAGGCAGACCACAGGCTGAATCTGGTGGTTCCTTTCAGCATGGATGGTTTCACCCTGCCCACGAGGCTTGCTGTAGAGACTGCCACTCCCTGCTTCTGTAAAAGCAGAGAGGGGAAGGTCTGGATCTGTCTCCCACCACCTGTCAGAGCCCAGCTTATCAAATGTGGGGCCGCTGGCACTGCAGCAGAGCTCACGAGAGGATGCCCAGTATGCACTGACCATGATACAGGATGCATCGGGAAGCATATGCATCTTCCAGGAACACCATGGGAGTCTAGGAATGCTCAGTGACTTCAGTCTTGGGTGTTGGGGAAGGATGACAAAAGGTGAGAGTTGTAGTGCAGTGTGGCTGCAAATTCTTTAACTCCAGCCATGCAGAGGCTGTTCATTTATAGAACAGCACCATTCCTCTCTCACGTGTGCTGATTCAGGAGATGAAATTTCCTCCAGTACAAAAGGACCTGTTGCCTATTTTTTTACCTTTTCCTCCTGTGCTGAATGAATCCATATGCAGTGCTAACTCAGACTAATACCTTGAATGTAAACTTTATTTCACTTTCCAGAAAGGGTCAAAGACTGGATCTGTTATGTTGTAAGCCATCATCATAGGCAGCCTATTTTCCAGCATCAGCACATCCCAAGAATGGCAAGTACTGGCAGTTGGTTTGCCAGCCTCTAGTACTGACAGATCAGAAACTATGTCCAACTTTAAATCCACTACAGATTACTCTGGGCCTAAGACCAAACTGTATACCCTGTCCCAAACACAAGACAGGAGCTCCACCCTCCTAAACCAATTTAGCTTGTTATGACCTACATACTGAAAAGCATACTCTGGCACTTGCATGCTGATTTAAATGAAATCAAGATGTTGATTAACTAAAATTAAGATGCATAGGGCACAGATGAGTCCTTGCTTCATATTGGGCCAAAAAAAAAGAATGAGGAGAGATGCCTTTTGTTTTCTTTTTATTGTTTTTTATTTTGTTATCGCAGTATTACATTGAAGAAACTAATCCCTTTCATTTAGCAAATCCATTTTGTTTCTTGGAGGGTTAAATCCTGCGTGCCTCAAACAAATGAGTAATCCAATTGGCTTCAGTGTGACAACTCCCAAAAGGCAAATAGGATTTGACTCCCTCCAGAAAGCAGTACACAGATTTTTGTGAATGAGCTGTTTGAAATGCTGGATACTTTGTG
Source organism: Ammospiza nelsoni (assembly GCF_027579445.1). NCBI lineage: Eukaryota > Metazoa > Chordata > Aves > Passeriformes > Passerellidae > Ammospiza > Ammospiza nelsoni. Next base: position 15,511,387 of record NC_080639.1, read on the forward strand.
AGCTAGCTCTGGTGCTGCCCTATAAACCCATGACTGTCAGCCAGTTTTTCTTGTGCTAAAGGTTTAAATGGCTTCCTATGGCTCTAAATTTAAAATAGGGCCTCCAGCTACAAATCATAAATTGGACCATGTTGATTTTGTCAGAAGGAGACAAGAGGGAGGAGAAGGAAGCTGTCTCTGAAAGCAATAGTTAGGGCTAATTTACTGGATGTTTTAATTTGTTGAGAACTACATAATCTCCTAGGACTCTTGCAAAACTGTAAGCTCTCTATCTCTAACATGAGAGATCAAGAATGACTGAGCCACATTGTATAAGCCTCCCCAGTTTGCTGACACCAGGGGCTCTCGCAACTCTTCACTAACTGAATTTCTATGTTCTTATTAAGACCTTTCACAAGAAAGCATTGACCTTTTATTTTTCTCACATTTGCTACTGAGAGTGCAAGCTGTTTCCAGAATAGCCTGAATTTCTCTTTTTTGACACCTCTGGTTACTTCACAAAAGACAACTGGACACCTCCCAGCACCCACCTGCAATGCCTGCACTACAACAGAGGTGAGATCCCTGGACAAAAATATTCACACTGGCAGAAGACCAGATCAAGAAGGTAGTTAACAGCCTGTATTCATGAAACTCATCCAAGGAAAATAGCTTCAGTGATCTAACTTTGAGAGCTGAAAAAATGTGGAAAACTCACCCATTGGCTCTTTAAAAACAGTCAGATACATAGAGGCACCGAGTCTAAATAGCAAGGAAGAGGAGAGAAAATCACAACAAATACTGTGCCAAACACATTTCATGTTGATTTAACTAAGCCAAAAGACAGACTTAGTGCCATCAGACAGAATTGCATGCCCTAAACTCCTGTTTACTTGCCCTGACTGCTAGAAGCATGGTCTCCCACAGACCCAGATCCTTTAAAAGGTAGCAAGGATCAAGCAACTTGCATTTTTAGGAGAATATTTGTATCCTCTAATTTTCTTTTTTTTTTCAGAGTAAAGCTTACAGAAGGAGAGGGGGAGCAGAGAAAGTTGTTATGTAAGCAGTGAGGATAGGGAGCTCTGATTAGGCTTGTACTCTGGGCTGCAAAATAAATAATGAGATAAAATGGATGCAAGAGCTAACACCAGGATTCAGTATAGCTCAGGTTTTTGTTTCCTGGGCACTTCCTCCCTGACAATACAGTACAGGGAGGGTATGGCAAACTGGCATGGTCATTTTCAACGTGTTCTGTTCACTACTAAATTCAAATACTGTATTTTAAAGAAAAATCTTTGATTTCAGGATAGGCCTCAAACCAAAATGCTGGATGTGAATACTTCCTGTCTGCTGTACAAAGCTTGATTTAGGACCACTTTGGAACAAAGGACTCTATTCCAGGGCTCTGTCCAGGCTGTGGGGGTGACAGCAACTGCAGCAGGAGGAGGGCCCTGTGGCCAATCTTGTCCTTGGCAGAATAAAATGGTGGAAATTTAGGGCAAGTTTGCAGGACATGACATTCTCTCCAGAGAAATTGCACAGACAAGACCATGCAATCCATGACCATTTGAAGAAAACTATTGCTCAGCTTCTTAAATTACTTACAAGGACTTTGATTTCAGTAATATAATAGCTTTCACTTTGGTAAATTTGAAAGAGAGTGCCAAGCCTTCAAAGAGCAAATATCATTGGAAAAGAAGACAGAAGTCATCCATGAGCTCTAATTTGAGATGGCTCCCTGGAGTCTATTTTTTTAATATTTTTTTTTTCCTCCAGTCTAGTCAAATGTGCTAATTAATACATCTCAGTAGAAAAAAAAAGCCCTACAAAATTAAAATAATCCAAATCTCATGGTAGGATCTGAAATGTTTTCCAGTTCCACCATGTGAAATTTGCCTCCCAACACCACGTGGGAAGTTCTGCAAGCTTGACTCCCGCAGGGGCAGTGTAGAGGTGGACTGGGGTGAGGTGAAGCTGTAGGAAGCTTGACAAACCTCAGCCATGTGAGTGTCCCAGGTTTTTGGAGGGGATGGAGGGGATTCTTTGTCACATGGAGGGCATTTCTAAGCCACCTTTTGGGAAATTACTGCCTTGAATCTTGTTCATTGGAACTAGGTATTTCAAATCCACTACTTAGCCCAACAAATCCTTAATCTTGTAAAAACTTCTAAAATCTTTGTCTTAAAGGCTGTAAAAGACCGAACAGTGCTCAGCTGCTCTCTCCTGAAATCCTGTTGCATTTGGAGTGAGATACCAGGCTGAAGGTGATTTAAAGGGAGAGGAAGAAGACAGGACATTTACAGTTACAATCATGACTGTTTAAAGGTTAAAAACTGCTTTGAGAATTTGCGGTGTGGGAGTGCAACAGGGCTGTAACCATGAACCCAGCTAGTCAGCCAACAAGCTGCACAGTCCAGTAAAAAACTACTGATTTCTTTCCTATGAAAAAGAGGCAATTATTTCGGCAAAAACTTCCCTTTTTCTAACAAATACAAATCTAGAAGTATGGAGTTTTTTTCCAATGTTAGCTGCCAGTAAGTACTGTAAACATATATGAGAACAAATAGAGGAACCAAAACCAATCTTTTTGCTGGAAGATACCAAGAGTTCAGCTGAGATGTCTGAGCACATTTGGTGGCCAGTGGTGCTGCTGGATTCTAATCCTTTCCAGATAACTCCTGGAAGAAAGCAAGCTTAACCCCATTTGACCTATGCTTACTCAGGGTGTCTTTTCCACTCCAGCAGCTTGAGCCACATACAAAGGACTTTGTTTTTGCAATGATTTTGATAGATTTTCAGGGAAACAAGTGTGTCTGATTCTGAGGGAAGGCTGATGTGGTTTGTGCCTCTGGAAGTTGACTTGCAGTTCGTTAACCTTAGTTGCAGCTGTTGAAGTCTGTTGTGCCAAAATAATGAAATGCAGCCCTGATTTCCTTTCTTCTGGGTCAGGTCTTGACAGCGAGTGACGTTCTCAGCTCTGAGAGCAGCTGGGGTCACCAGCTCTCAGAGAATTAGGCTCTCTGTCTCCTATGGAAACTCTTTGGTATGTTGTGGTTGTTGCTTTGATTTTCTAGTGATGTGTATTTTTATACATGTCTGTAAAACAAACACAGTTTACCCTACTACCACACAGATCCTTTGCAATCCCTCGTCAATAATGTCAAGCTGATGTTACACTCGAGCCCAGGAATGACTCATTTTTTACAACTGTGGTCTTCTGAGACTATTACAAAGGCTGCAGCAGAATGGTTTAATTCAGAAGTATTTCCTGCATCACCATCAGTGGCTTATTTTTCCTAGGTCTCCATTTTCTTTGCTTTTCCAATAGTTTGGGTGTTCTATATTTAGCCAGTTACTGAAGCACACGTGGGTAACTGAACTAAGTGCTTATACAAAAGCTTTTCCCCTGAATTTTTGCCCTCGTAGTAGAACCCCCTGTAATTTTACTGTCTTGAACTCCCACTCATCTCTACTGAATACAGCTGTATAAGATTTTAGCAGTGCATATTGCATTTTTAATTTACTGTGTGCCTCTCCCTCAAACGAGAAGCAGATGACATCTGCTGCCAGGGTGACTCAGCACACGAAGAGCTGCAATCACAACCTATCAGCCTATGCGAAATGACCTGACCCATTTATACTTTGAAAGTCAGTTAAACCTAAATGCCAGATACTAGATTAGGGTGCAGGTGGGTGGGGATTGGAATGAGCCTGGGAAGGTGAGGGAAGGGACAGATGGTGTCCCTGAACTACACAGGCAAGCAGCAGAATAGGCACCGATGCAGGGTGATGCCTGCACCTGGTGATGCCATCCTGGGCAGGGTTGTGCTGGTTTGTAGCCCCCCCAAACCAACACAGCAGGCAAAGGTGTTACAGCAGTTGGAGGGGGAGAGAGAGATATGCAGGGACAGACTGGGGGAGCCTGTATGAACCTGCCTTCTGCTGCAGGAAGAGAAGGCAAAATGACTGGTTTCACAGGTGGCTCAGAGAGGATGGCCTGCAGGCAGTAGAAGCTTACAGGGAGCAGTTGCTCTCTTTATCTTCAGCAGTAATTTAGGTGGGAGAAGAGAAGGCACAATGCAGCACAGGCTTTGGTATATGAATGAAAGACATTAGGTAGTCAACAGTTAATCCAGTGAGAAGGTAACAATGGGTTTTTATTTCTAAGTGGACAAGATCTTTGAAGGGATAAGAGATTAACAATCTAATGCTTCTCCATCTACCAGATCAAGTGTAATTTTCCAGTATTGCTTATCAGCGTCCAGACTTGTTTTTCATAGGAATGTAATGTTTTTACAAGGTCATGTTTGGCAGCTGAGCCTCGAAAGGACCTGTATATGTGAAGATGTCATTGATTTTAGCATATCCACTGGAAGGTGCTGATTGTTTACAAGACTGTTACAGGGAAGCTGGGTTGAGTGCTGCTTTTTTTTGTGCATGCCACAACGTTGTCATATACTTGTCATATTTTCCTTCAGACTAGAAAGAGCTTTCCGTGTTTCTCTAACCTAAATCTCTCTCTGCAAAAAGATTTCCTTATTCAGAGATGAGAAAACTGAACCAAGAAATGATTCAGTGATTTTTGCAAGTTCACAGAATGATCTGGAACCTACTTCATATCTCTGGTGGAAGATGGCAGGTTTTGTGGCTGAATCTAGTGGCAGGAGACCTTTACCCTTTCTGTGACCTAGGAATTATATTACAGTTAGGTACTTCCATGAGCCCATCCTTTTGTTTAAAGCAATCAGGATGAGTTCTAAATGTGCATTGATTTTGTTTGGAAGAACTAATGGCTGAGGTGAAATGCCCAGGAGGTCCTTCAGGAGTGAAAGCATAAAGAATTTTCATGTTCTGTTCTTCATTCAAAAGGCTCTCTTATCCTCTAGTAATGCAAGTCCAGTTTCTGGGGTCTCTTTTTTTAGGAGCAAAAGGTCCTAGATTACTTTCCCCTGAGATTATTTGCAGGGCTCTCTGCAAGTCCTGATGGCTCGGACTGTACAGTGTTTCAATGTGTGAGTGAGAAGAGGTGGAGGCAGCTGGCCTTCATTCCAGAAATACGTGGGCACTGGACTTTGCCAGGGCCACGCCTTGGAATGTCTCAGCTTTTCCACTGCAGGGATGCAAAAACAGAGGCTGCCTCTTCCTTAGTGCTAGTTAGTTCAATCTGCTAAAGTCACTTAATTTTCTTCTGGGAAAATGGTTTTGTGCTTTAAAGGTCCTTACCCTTCAAAGATGTCTGAGTCTTAGTGCACACTGGGTTAGAGAATGCCCTGGAAAAGGAGAGCTCTTGGCCACGATGTACGGGACAAAAGACAGCCATAAAAAGGGTTTTAATTTCAAAATGCCAAATCACATGCATTACGAAATGATATAAAAAGCTACAGCTGCTCTGCTAATAATACTCTACAATCTTTAAAATGAAACACTTTATGAACTTGCTATCTTTCCTTTATCACAGTCTCAGCGTAGCAGCCTCAAGCTAGCTGCATTATCATATCAATAAACAAAGTGTCCATCTTGCTTTCTCTTCCACACAGATAGCCTTTATGAAACTAGCATCTGAAGTCAACTAAGCCACTTGTATGCATGAAAATGTTTGCAGTGAAATTTCAAGGGTCAGCCCCAGCTTTCATTTTGTTTGATTATGTTTCATAGACACACATTCAGCCATTTCCCAGCCCTTATCTATAAAGCACTCGCCCCTCTATTTACATGGGAAGGAATAAAGAAAAGAGCAAACCACAACATGAGGGCTCTTCAAAGGCAGGGAACAGTGCTATCTGCAGAGAAACACATACCCCAGCCTGCTGCCCATAAGGAGCAGTCTGAAAAGACTAAAGCAGCACAGAGGAAAAAAGTAACACAAAGAAGGTCAGCTGTGTCTTGAGGCATGGTTTCAGTTGTCATGTCTGCTGCAGTATAGAAGATACACCTTATTTTCATTCTGAAGTGAAGCTGAGCTGCCAGGCAGTGCCTTTAGATCCTGAGTGCACTCTCCAAACACAACATGTAATGAATGCACGAAACAGTTCTACTTGAATGGTGCAGCCATTCACAGTGTACCGTGTGATTACCCTGTGGTTTCATGGGCAGCTCTGATGCAGCTCTCATGTCTGAGCCTGTGTCACTGGGGACTGGAAGGGATGTTGGCCACTGCCCAGCCTTTCCAAGCTGCATGTGAGGATAACTGAGGACAAGAAGTGTGTCAGAGCTCTAAGCTGCCCCTCAGATCATTGAAACTTGAGATCTTTAAAGAAGAGTGAAAATACAAACTGTATTAGTTCAGTAGTATAGCACAAAAACATTTTGTGAGCTGTGTTGTAAGTAATCAATACTTAATGTCACAATGATCCTTTCATGGTTTCAGAAATACCATCTTAAAGGTACAAAGCACTCAAAGGATTAAAAATAATCTTTGCCTGTCCTGCTAAGATAAACAGGAGATGTTTGCACTAGGCTGATCCTGTTGTGTTACACTCAGGCTGTAGCACACAAGACACTATTCTATTGTCTTATACTTCAAAAACCATCTCCTACACTAAAACAGGAATGATTCTAATTTGAAATTTACAATCCCATCATCATTTTAAGGTGAATAGAAAAGGAGTCACACCACAGATTCCTTTGTCTTCAAGTAATGACTTCCTGTATTTATCCCTGAAGTTCTCACACGTAGTTGATCTGCTGAGGAATAAACTGTACATCAGCACTGGAAAGTCAGGCATTAGGTACACATGAACTGATCACATTAATGCATAATTAGCACACAATTTTCTGGAGATCCCATATGGCTCCAATCATATCATTACCAACAGCAGCACATCATATCATCCAAAACAAGCATGTCAAGCCCTGACCTTTTTCTAGGGTACATGTTTTGATAATAGTAGATATTATTTTAGGCTAGAAATAGATTTATGCTGTAATTTATGATCCAGTTTTGTTTTGTTTTTTCCCTTAAGAGTGAATGCTCTCTTTGATGATCTTGGTGGTGATGTCTGCTATCTTGCTGCTGTGGCCGACAATAACATAACAAAGCTGACTAGATCACCAGCTCAGTCTTACTACTGAGTAAGAGTCTGGCATTTTACCAGCTCAAATAGTGTTGCACTGGCTGCAGGGCACAGGGAAAAAAGCAAATATTTCAGCTGTGTAGACGGCTATACAAATAGAAAAGCAGACAAGGCAGCCCCATCTGGAAAGAAAAAAGATGTATGTGATGACCTCCTTCCTTCAAGTTCAACAAGTAAAATCTTATCCTGGGTTATTGTCGCAAGTTCCTCTCCTCTGTGAATGTGCACAAAGGGCAGTGCACTATATCTGCAACTTGGCAGCATGACAAGAGCCCAGAGAGGATGTTTTGCAGTCAGGTCTCACTGTGCCCTATCTGTGTGCCTTCTGTGTGTGTGTGGTCAAGGTGCCAATGGCTGACTGAGGACACAAAGCAGCAGGTGCCAGTTAAAGCTGTCACATTTTCTTCTATTCTCTCTGCTCCTCAACCAGAATCTCTGATGTTGCTATTCCATGTTGACATTCCATGTGTTTGCTCCACCTCTCTGTTGAGCCCTGCTTTTCTTGCAGTCTCATTTTTCCTTGAAGGAGCACTGAAGTTTCTGAAGTTTGTCAGGACATGTGGAAGCTGCCTACTTTCTGCTGTATGTCCAGTATTTTGGTCACTCTCCCTTTTTGGCAAGGTAGACATGGACACTGGGGTGTGATAGAGGTTTCTTTGCATTTCTATCAGGTCTGGCACAATGAGCAGTCTTGAGCTGAGGTATTTTTAGCTGACAGCGTTCCAACGTGCAATGCATGGCGCAATTTACTTGGCTTTGCTTCTTCCCACAGAAATTAACAAAATCCATACGATGCTTCTTGCCTGTCAGGAAGCTATACTCTGCATTAATCTCTCATTTGGGAGACAGGCTTTGTGACAGAGAAGATTAGTCCTAACCACAGATAACACTTCCTGTCTTTAAATAGTTTTGGTAGATAAGTCACTTCTATAATGAAACACTATCCCACAGCAGGGTTTTGGTCTAAGCCAGGAACTTCTGACTTTTAATTCTGGCTTTCAGACAAAATCTCTTTGTGGATAAAAGAAAATAGAGGCCTGGTTTTGCTTTTGTGTAATTTTTTGACAGAGAAGGTGCATCCTCAGCTTTTTTCACACTCATCAAAAGTTCCAGCTCTTTGGCACAAATGCACACCTGCTTCTCTTGCTACTTCTTTTCCTATAACCTAGTCATAGAGTTTTCTCTGCAGATGTATTGAAAGAATAAATTACCCAATGTCAGAAAGATTTCTGAAGATGCAGGTCATGGCTCGAGGCAGATTCAGTCATGCAGAGTGCTCTGAGCTTGCTCTAGGGAGCCTGCATTGTTATCATGGTCCCCACTAGTGCTCAGAATTTACTCAGTACCCAGCAGACCTCATTCTTGGATCTGGGTCACACCAACATTCATTACTACCCATGGGTAAGATCTGATCCAAAACCCATTAAAAACAGAAAGAGTCTTTCCTGTGTTAGGTGGGATGGAGTCAGAGCTTTGCAGGATGCAGGAGCACCAGGCTTCCCCACTTCTGAATAGTACAGTGATGACCTAACACACAACTACTTTCTGAGTTACACAACTGGGGAAGTCTTGGCCTCTAGAACATAAAGGACCATACCATAGGCACTGTCCAAATGATATTTTAAAAATAGGGTTTCAGACTCCTGCAATCTCTTGGCAGTACTTGCTATTTAAATAATTTTTCAAACCCTGCAGAAATAGACCCTGCATTGTAGTGATTTTCTTCAGATTCCTTCCACAAGACAAATCAGGGAGAGCAGGCTGTGATCACCAGGTCTGGATGTTGGGGCAGAAATAAACAGAAACAGAAAATGTTGTTGTGTAGGAATCCCATGCTTACAAGAACATTTCAAAATAATGATTGGCGATGAAGTAAATTATTTGAAAGAACTTGTATTTGTTTAAGGGACCTTTCCTATTCTAGCATGCAAAATAATGGGCTACATTCTGGAAGTTCATACTAAAGATAGTTGTGCAGATGCAGGAGTATCACTGAGACTCCAGAAACACTGTGACTGTGATTTTAACTAGCACCCAATGACAATCTCCGCATCCCTGGGGCTGTGCTTCTGCTTCTGCTGGGTCGTGGGCCAGCTACACAGCACTGCAGAGACTTGCCTGGGTCCTACACTGCTGGTACCTACTCTACATTGTTAAAAGCAGGCCAAAGTATCAAGCTAAGATTGGTTTCTGCATCCATAAAACTGGTAGTTATGAGCAGAGCTGTGTGTGATGCTTTGATGAATGTTTGAAGCAATAACCCAATATTCTTCCTTATTGGTGAGAGAATGGACTCTGTGGCGGTGACTGCAAAGTAGCACTGTCTTCTAATGCCCCATGTGACAAACAGAAAGATGAAGCCAAGTTCTACCCTGTGCTATAATGATTTTTCCTGGTGCAAATGCAGGCACAAAAAACCCAATGACTGAAGCAAAGCAGTCCTTGGCCCTTTTTCAGAGCTGAGTGGGAAATATGAACCAGTGCCTCCATACCCTCAAGAGGAGTCAATTGCTATAGTAATGGTTAACCAAAAAAGCAGATCACCTGTTTAGCCTCCCAGGCCAAGCAGTGAGAAGCAAATAAGGTTTCTATTTCATGGATTAGAAGCAGGGAAACTCCTTTATCTGTGTTTGCTTTTGGCTAGGCCTTTACTGGCAAAGGGCTTGGGCAATATGATTGAATGACTATGCCAGTTCAGTCCTGCCTGTCAGCAGCTGTTCTGGGTCATTTTCCCCATACCCTCAGCCTTCTCCCATTTGGAAGTCCAGACAGCAGAGCTTTGGAGTGCTGAGGCTCCAGGCACCCAGCTCTTTGCAGAGAACAATGGCACCTCTGCCCAGGATGGAAACTGTGCAGCCACTTTTTCTTGATTCTTTCTTTTAAACCAAACAGACCAAATAGCACTTTGATAACAATTGCATTCAAATTGAATGGAAATGCTGACTGTTGGGGCTAATATCCATGACAAACATTGTGGTAGCAAGGGTTTCCAAGAAGAGTTCTCAAACCAAATTTCTTGGTTAGCGGCCTAGGCTACAGCTAAGGTATCTCGGTATAAGGGTAATATTTTTGGAGGCAGTGAGGGGTCAGCAAAGGAACCATTTATCTTAGTTAACTGGAACCTCTAGCACTAGATCAGACATCCTACTTAAAAATAGGCTTTAGATACTCTGACTTTTAATTCTAGTAGTTGAAATTTAAGCTCCAAATATTTAAATCTCTAAATATAAGCGGCCTGGTTTTCCAGGGTGTTAAGCATATGCAATGCCTATTGATTTCAATGAGAATGTCAGCCATTTTAGAAAACCAGGCCATTGCATTTAGTCATTGATACATAGATTCCTAACTTTAAGCAGCCAGGTTTGAAATCTTTTCTAGCTTTATGCGGTTCCGCTTCAGCTTCAGCAGAAACTCAGTTTCATGAAGTGAAACCTTAAGCACCCTTGGCTTACCCCCTTCCAGTCCTGTCTTCAATGCTGTGGTAAGTGGTGAGTATTCACCCAAGACTGATTTTGCAGAAGCAAACAACAACACCACCTAAATTTAAAATACTACTTGAGTGACCTTATTTTTATACAGCAATTAATACTGAGACAGAAAGGAATTTGTGCTGTAGAAGTATTCTTTTTAGTACAGATTACATATTGCAGTGGGAAAGGCAAAGTTAAATACATAGTCAAGTTGAATACAAACACTGGGTTCCAGCTATATGTGGTCTGCATCACAAAATAATAATTCTAGAAAATTTAAAATGAACACTGTTTCTCTGCTGTAGTCTAGATTTATTGTGCTAATCCCACATGACACTGACCAAAAAGGAGCAGGAATGGATGTAGCAGGAAACTATGTGCCAGATTTGTGCTAGACTGAATCTACCAACTGTTCAAACACAGTCCTACCGCAGGGACAACTAATGCAAAGGAAAATAAATATGCTTAACCCGTGTCACTTACACTAGCTCAGCACAGCCACAGTGACCAAAATACTTTCCTCCAAGGACACTCACTTATATGTTAGAGTTATAAAGGCTGTTAAAATTTCCTTTCTCTGACTGATACTCATATAATGGCACAGGCTTTCAGTGGAACTAGCCTTAGACTTTCCACTAGACTAGAGAATTAGCAGCACGTGTTGCTTGCATAAATCTCGTGTCCACCTGTGGATTCTTTAGGTTCAAAGGAGCAGAAAATACATCAACACTTAGGGAGCCATTTGGATCTTGAAACCCTAAAGTGGGAAGCACCTATAGAAGGTTGTAAGTAGGCTGAACCTTCACAGTGGATTGAATGATGTGTAATTAACCTGTCCAAAAATGGGTCAACAGAAACAGCAAATTGATTAGACATAGCTTACAGAGGGCAAGGGTAAGATGGGGACAGAGAGGTGGGGTTAGGGATGTTGTACCAAGGGATGTGGTAGAAGGAGAATTATCTTTTTTGAAAGGAGGACATTTGTTTCCAAGAGATAAGTCTGAGCTTCAATACATTCACCGCTCTGCAGACAACTTTCTGAGCAGCAGTAATTCAGACTCTGGGTGCATTCTCATCTGGAAGAGAAGTTATGCCTCTTCCTTCAGTATGCCCCAGGCATACTGAAAATTTGTGAGTCCACTGTCACACTCTGAAAGGTGGAACTGCACAGGAGCAGACAGGTGAGCAGTGAGTAAATAACAGCAGTTCTGCCATCAGCTGCCTAACACAAGGCATTGCCCGGTTACTTGGTGAAAGGGAAGTCTAGAACAACAGTGATGTGGGCTTGGCATGCTGAGAATCTGGTTGCAATCTGACACCTGTATTTAGTGGCAGGATTTCTGTTTAGCTAGCTAAAATTGTTTACAGTGGTGTAAGAATAGCTCAGAACGCCCATTTTTCTGACTTTTCAGACAGCCATAATGTTTTAAACACAGGTGTTGGGCTCAGTCTCATGTCTTGGACAATGTACACAACATACCCATGACATAGTCACATCTAGATCCTAAGTAAACCTGTACAACAAACATGCCCAAGCAAACAAAAGACAAGGAACATATGGGGTGCTGCTGGGGTTGGTTTCTGCTTGGTTGTAAAACAAAACCCAAAGTGAGCACCACTCATAAACTATTTAAAGGAGACACAGATGCAGTTTGAATCTTCACTTCCCCAGCCTGGCCCAGCTGCACAGACCCTAATTACCACTGGGTTTTGGCTGTGATAGAGGAGAGTTTCCCAGGAAGCAGGCAGAGCATTAAGAACCTTGCCACATCCAGTGCATTAAGAGCCCTCCACATCCTCCTGCAGACTGAGGGGCCTGGCACTGCCCCCAATCCCCTGCTCCAGAGTCCCAGCAGAGGAGACATGCAGCCATGCTACAGCAGACATGCAGCCCAGCTTACAGAGCTGTGACCCCCACTGCTACCACAACATAATGTGCCCTGGGGATGGGCCTGCAGCTGCAGGCAACATCCCATTTCTGGTGACACCTGAGCACAGCCTGTCACCTTGAATGTTCCCCAATGCATTTGTAAATCAGCAGGGGTAAGCCCCTAAAAGGTTTCTTTTATTATTCTGTTCCATTTATTATTGTACTGAAACAGAACTCAGGATCCTGTGCAAAAAATTTGTCCTGATGGAGTAAGATGGATGGAGCTATTTGGAGCTGCTGAAGCAGCCCTGCAGGGGCTGTCACTCTGGCCAGGTAGCTCAGTAGCTGAGGGTCTCCAGGCTGGCCACTTCAGCCAGCCCAGCTGCCCACCAGGTGTACTGCTCACACACAGCTGATGCAGCCTGGATCTGTGGGATTTGCTGTCTGCTGCCTGAGTCAGAATTGACAGCACAAGCAGCAGTAGGGGTGTGGTAACCCAGGTCCTGCCTCTGCTCCCAGTGCTTGTTTATGCCAGATACTCACACATATTTGACAGGGGACATATGTTTAACTAAAGAGCTGAAATGAGTTTTGACACAATGAAAAAAGTGGAAAAATATCCTGTGGAGGAAATGGGAAAGGAAGGACAAGAATAGCAAAAATAGAAACAGGCAGTTGCACACATAGATTTTGTGCACTGTAAGCATTGGCAGATTGCTACTCTAAGACGTTTGTATTCCTACTGGCTGCTTTGGTGGTGCTGTCTACTTTACACATGTCCAAATGGAGTGCACATGGGAGAGGTTTGTAAGGGACTGAGCAGTGGCCTCATAGGTTGCTTCAGAGAGTTTATTTGAGAACTTATTATTCCTTCTTCAAAGAAGATAGCTTGCAGTTATAGGAGGGCAACTAATCAGTAGAAGTGGAAGAGATAGTTAGATTTTGATGAGTTTTACAAGAATTTGAAGCTCATGTGATGAGGGTGTCCTGGGCTGGGCAAATTGGTTAACATGAATGGACCTTTGGGAGGATCTGGAGGTTCTGGAGGGAGTAACAGACTAGCAGAATCACCTAGCATACAAACATACACACAGCTCAAGAAAGAAGTGCCAGTAAGGTGCTTCCAAGGTGAGGGGAAGGACTCACTGAGGTTGGTAAGCAGGAACTGGGCTACACTAGTTAAATACAAAACCATGGAGTTGCTGGGGGACCATGGACTCTGTCCTTTGATGTTATTTTCACACTGTGTTATCCAGTTTGTTACTAGTTGGCTTATACAATAGATGTTGCAAGTTTTTTCATATCTGTTTTAAGCTTAGTTGTGAGGTAAATAATCTGGAAAATAATGGGGTTTGAATCTAATTTCACAAATAACTTTTTAAAATAAATGCATAGATTTTTCTGATTGAAAATCTGTCACTTCAGTGTAGGCTTATGAGCTTTCCAGTTGCATTTATAAAAAGATATTTAACAAGAAGGCAGCATCCAGTTCTGATTGTAGTGTGACTTAGAGAAAACCTGCCTGAGATAACATGAGTCAAAAGAATCCACTGGGTCTTCTCTTTCTCTATATGAACAAATTGATACAGTACAAGTGAAAAATGAGTTTCAAGATTTGAATAAAAGACAAGGTACCTTTCACTTAGGCAGTATAATTTTGCAGGATTCGTCTCATAATCCTTGAAACTTTATGCCTTTCAGTTGCTTCCTCAGAAAGCTTGTCCACACAGACTTAGAAGTAATCCCCTAATGAGCAATATAAGTGTGGTAGAGCTCGATGGAGGGGGATTTTATTTTCAGCTTTCTTAACACCATATGTTCACTTAATCCCACTCTTCATTTAGTTAAAGGTAATCCCTGAGTACTTGAGAACAAATTACATGCAAACATACATTTTGTGTATGGATGGGTGATCTGTATATAACTGCACATGTGTCTTGGACTAAGAGAAATCCCACTGATAGCTAAGGCAGTTGAATTTTCCTATACAGATGCTCCCAAGTCTTCCATCTCAAAAGTACACATTAAGATTCAAGAAAGAAATTTTCTCTGAAGGAATTACTAATGAGAATTACTTGGATTTTTGCTCATCAAATCTTGAATACAAATCTTCAGTTATTCTTAAATCATTTAATTTTTCCTACCTCATCACTAAAATTATTCAAAAAATCATGAGAGCTCTCTCTGATAAGCCCAGAAATGTCATGCAAACCACATTAAATGTGCCAAAATATTTATTTTCCACTTTTCCATTCACAATGGGAATTTTAAAATAAATTGCAGATGCTTCAAAGTACAATGATAAAAATGCTGAAATTTACTCTTCAAAAATCTACTGTCCAGTTATCTACAGCTGTTCAAAGAAAAGAATCTGAAACTTACCACAACTATTTTCAGTCACTCACTCAAAGAACAACTGCACCAATTTAAACTACTTCTTTTAAAAAATGTTGACAGTCCAGCCAATATCACTTAAGCGGTCAAGACAGAAATTCCAGCAAATCTTAATGTATAATTTAAAATATATATGTCAAATATTTCATATATGCATAAATGACAGGAAAAAATAGTTCTGCTCTGTAAACATTTGCTGCAGATAAAGAACAGAACTTCTGGAGTAAGCTGTACCTTCTACCTGGTCTTGCAAATAAATTAGTGCCAGGGGTCTCCTGAAATGAAAAGTCTATTTGAGCAAGTCACTTTCCAGGATGAGATCTTAGGACAAGATGTGGCTGAAGATATTTGGGAAAGAACAGCTAATAGTGACTGGAAAAACAAACCACTGCCAGTAGTGAGTATAACAGAGATGTGTCACTCTATCTCTGCAGCTCCAGAAACTGTGTCATGTTGGTGCAGTGCATCCACACAAAGCTCCCCCCTGCAATTATGGCCAGTGCACAAATGGGTTTGACTGAATTTCCCTCTGTAAAGAAAGGAAACTAAATGTAGTCTTTTGGATTTTCACAGTGATCATTTTTGAAGATCCAAAATTCAGTTTTCTCTCAGGCAACAATAATTCTATTTTATTGCACATTGATGAAAACATTTACGCTTTAAGAATTATTAAATCAGATCTAGCAGGTAATTATTCTGTAATGAGCATTAGCTGCATATAAAGTATTAGGTGTGAAAGGACATTTCAACATTTTCAATATTTACATTAAAATGCCCCTTTTCTGTCTCAGTAAGCAAAAGATGTCACTTCTGAAATGAGCTGAATTTTCAGTGTAAAATGAGAAATGTTGTCATGGAGGAAGTAAATATAGGTTAAAAATAATCTGAAAGGTAAGTGACTACTTGTTGCTTTTTTATGCCTCACTCTGTAAAGTAGATAACATGAGCTCCAAAGATCTGAGAAGTACTTTCCAGCCTGACCCAGAGAAATGCCTGATGCAGCCCCCTGGGTCATCCTGGGGCTCTTCCTGCTCGGTATCAAGCACAGCCTTTATACCTGAAGAGTCAGTATAGTCATATCGAGAAGGTCATTGCAAGAAGAGAACTTTTCAGGAAAAATCTGAATCAACAAGGACAAGTAGCAAAAGGAAACAAACCGAGTTTCTTTTCCCACCTCACTCTGTTACTCACCTCCCTCAGTATTTTAAACATATTGTGGTCTTGATTCTTTTATGTAAAGCAGCTGTTCTCAAGACTGCAAAACTTTTCATACTCTGCTGTCATTTCACTGTGATGTTAAAGACCAAGCTTCTGTCATTACACTATAGCAATGGGATCTTTTGAAGTGGTAATATTTGCCACTGTGCTTAAAATTCTAGTATCGTTTGAATAAATAACCCCTATTTGTATTTTAAGTGAATAATGTGCCAGAACCTCAGCATTTTTATGAATGAGTAACCTCATAGTTTTCAGAGACAGTTAAGACTGTATTTATTTGTACAGTTGTTTGCAAAATGGTTGCCATAGCTTTGGTTCCTTTTTTTAGTCCACACTTTCCCTGCAGTGACTTTTCCAAAAACTGACCATAACAATGTCCACTAGTATTTGTTTGCATCATCCCTCTTCCTGTTGTTTACACCTCGTTCCAGTTCATGCCACCTTTTCTTCCCCCTTTAATGGCCATTTTCCAATTCATCCTCACCAGTGAAATTTCTTCCTCTTGGTTTTGAAGGCACAGTCAGATAGAAAAGTATTGGTTCTCCTGTCTCCAGGAAGACGATGAAAAACCTTGCTTTACAAATTGCCTGTGCATCTGCTGTGACTGGGACCCATGTTGACTTTATTTTCCCTTGTAATCATATTGAGTGAGCTGAAGGAAAAAGAAGGGCATCAAGAGAGTATTAATAGATCCTTGTGGAGTGTGATAGATATTAAGGCCTGTAACTGTGCTGCAGAAAATCACTCATTTTCTTGCCTTTCAGTAAGAGTGTCTGGAAATAGAAGCATTTTACATTATTTTGTTCCTAAGGATATAAAAATATATACATTCTAATTGCACTTTGGAGAAGAAAAATTAATAAAGACAACTGTGCCATTCCCCATTAGTGGAAATGCCTGCAGTTAACCTGCCTCAAGCACTTTCAATATCACTGAATCCCTTGGGTGGGATTTTCCAAAGTGCCAGCATTAGCTCAGCCCTGCTCCCATTAAAATCAATTACTGACTTCAGCCCGGGAGGAGAGTCCAGAGAGTCCCTGTGGTGCCCTGTATGTTGGAAGATGCTAATCTGTGTGTGTGTTGTTCCTTCCCTATTTTTATGTGCATGGCTGCACAGGTCCTCTGATACATTCACGAGGGGCAGGGTTTGCCTCAGAGGACTTGAAAAGGAACCAGAAAATTAACTGTGCAGAATAAAGAGTAATGGAGGGTAGCAGAGATCATGGAGGCAAGAGGAGCTTCACATAAAATGAAATTTCATCAAGTGTGTACTGAAGTCAGCTAATTGTAGCCTCTATGCCCCAATTCATAGAGCAAAACCTTCCAGAACACGTTTTCAATATGATTTCACACAGTATATTTTCTGTCTACGGAATCCAATTGTTGTGGGCAGTCATCAAGGCAAAGAGTTTAGTAGAATTAAAAAAGGGATTTAAGAAGCTTTGTGAGCAAAGACAACATTTGCAGCTGTATGCACCAGATTACAACAATGCAGGGGACAAACAAGCTTCCTGCTTCAGCAGCATAAGCTGATTGCTTTGAGGGTCGAGAAGAAATGATTTTTTGGCATGTGTTAGCCATGCTGATTTATTGAAATGTGTGATGGGGTGGTTTGAGTCTTCATTAAAAGGACTGATAATGATAATGAATGCTAAAGATAGATTACTTGCTAGTCTGCAATGCTGACATTTCCATTAAAAGAGTATCAATAGTAAGTCTGAAGTCTCCTCCCAAGTAAGGGACTGATTTGGCATTGATGAGAGCAGGATTCAGACCTTGGCTATGAACAAGGCTTTCTTTCTGGCTCTAAGGAAGTAGCTTATCCTCTCATCACCTGAGAAAGACAATGACTGCTTCTCTAGTTCTTAGAGGTGGAATGAAGGGAAAGTGCATAAAGAAAAGAGTGGTTATATTTTCATCCACAAACATTCTATGCTTTGGATTCAGAGCTGTCATCCCTCTGTAATTCAGGAGTACTTCAGCTGGAAATAGCCAAGACTTTTTCTCATTTACACTGATTAAATGAGTCCAGAAAATGGTATTTTCATTCCAGTGTTTGTGCTGGTGCTCCTCTGAACCTTTTCCCCCTGCAAATAGCAGCAGCCTTCCCACCAAACAGTAGCCCTGAGGAAGCTTAGTGGCCTTTACCTAGAACATGAGGAGTTTCTACAATGGATTATGTATCATGCTGGCTGGCTTGCAACCCCAGAAGCTCCTGCCCAAGTCTGCATTCCTATGACAGGCTAGTGCTGTCATCATACCCTTCAAGACATCCTTGTTTATGAACAGTAGATAAGATCTGAGAGAAGACATTTTTAAGGGAAGTCTGGATGAACTGAATTATTGATGTTAATGGCTATGGGTGCTATGCTGTTACTAAGAAATACTGTACTACTTTGTCAGAATTCCCATTTGGAAATGCCATTAAAGCTAGGGGAGCAGCAATAGATACAGTATAGATTGAGCAAGCTATTGATGAACAGGAAAGGCTATTTAAGGATTTTGTGCCTTGAGCCCTGTAGCTGGCAAAAGAAATTCAAAAGAAGCAGGTGAAAAGAGTCAGACTGCTCTTCTCCTTGCTAGAGCTGGCAGGCACCATAGGTGCCTGAGGTTCCATGATGGTATAGTTGCATGGACCTACACATGCACACATATAGTTTTGTCTAGGTCGGATCCGGAAGGTCTTCACCAAAATACAAAATTTCTACTGCACAAGTCATTGAGTTTTCTTAGGTCCAACCAAGCAATCAAGATGAGAGGTTTTTGTTAATTTTGAACTCTCATATTTCTAGCCCTTGCTTGGTGTGTCCTTTGTGGAAATTCTCCCAACTGTCTAATGATCCAGAAGCCTATGTAACCTTTGCTTATTTATGTTTTCTTATTCAGGATTATTTAAATACAGAAAATGAAACTTTTGAAGGATTCAAAATTAAGCTCAGCTGCCAACAGTTCTTAGCTGTAAGTAAAATTGAGATCAATAGGCAGCATTTGGGAGAAGAAAGAGTCAATAGCCATGGAATTATTGCCCTAATTAAAAAAATGATCCATTTTTATCCTTTATTTATTTCAATGCAGGTATACATTTAAATCAACCTTTTAACCTTCTCAAAAGGTTTCACTTATTTTTTAATTCATTACCTGTTAATTTCATTGGCAGATGTATGACTAAATTTCCTGTACTACTTTGAAAACCCTACCCAACATCTGCTGCAGGTATGCATTCTTTCCTTGGCCTGGGGGATGATTTTACATTAGTAACTTAGGTCTGTAGTTGGATAGTGGTTCTGTAGGATGCACACAGGTCCAGTCTGGTCCTCAAGCTTCAAATGGTCTAGCTCTGATCTCTACCCTGCATTAAATCAACTCTGCTGTCTATTGTCTGCTCGGGTTCAGGGACAACTTAGCAAGTTTGATATAAGGGAACAATATTTCCACATGCCAAAAGCAGAGTCAGATGCAGCCTCCTTTTCCTTTTGAGAGCATTTCATAGCTGAGGGTATGAAGCTTTGCACACTCCATGGCCGTGCAGTTCCTGAGCCGCAGTGGTGCAGAACGTGAGACTTGGCAGCGCTTCTGTTCTGGGTCAGCTGCCATAAGGAACCTGGCCATGGCACGCCCAAGCTGCTCCTTGCATTGCCCGTGCACTCCCCGTGCTTCCTCTGGCCAACTCAAGCCTGCTTCTGGAGGAGGTGTTGTCATTGTAATGCCTTCAGGGTCACGAAGGATCAGTAGGAAAGCGTGGTGGGATTAATACAACCTCCAGACAAAGTTTAACCTGCTGATAACATCAGATTCATAGGCTCTGCCAGCTCACTCTCACTGCTGATATGCAGCAAGTGCAGAACAACACTGAAAACTTATCACTTTCATTAAATAATGTGATCCCAGACACCTCTTAATTGTGGAACTTCACAAACCATGAAGCAATGTATCAGTAGCAGTCTAGAATTTGGAACAGTTGGATTAAAAATATTTTATTTGCAACTCCAGAAGACTACTGTAGTCTCTTGGTGATGAATGCATGTATTTTATTCCATATTGATAATTTATATATCTCCGCATCCATAACTTTGATCTTAACTTGTCTGGGATGTTGTTAATTTGCAACATTTTATTATGTTGTCCAGAATTTTTAAGTGATTACATGTTAAGGTAAATTTAGATAGTAAAAGATTTTAGATCTTAGAATTAAATGGGTGAACTTTGTTTTTTCAAACTGCTTAATTGTATGTACACATTAAAATAATTTTCTCCATGTACTAGCTTGTATTTTAAACAGATCTTCATGTTGCTGTTGACCTAGCTTGTAATCTCATTGTTAAATTAGTACTTACAGCAGTAGAACAAGCGTCATTTTGCATAAGTGTTCACATTTATGGAAAATACTGTACTTTCACTGACTGAAGTTTGTGCCTGTCAAATACTGACGGATAAAGGCTGATGTAAAACACGCCTGTGCTCTGTCACAATAGACAGCGGCGGTAGCACAGGGGAGAAGCGCGTTCCCGGCGGAAGGCAGCGTGCATGCCACCTCTCCTGCGCTGTAGCCCGGAGCCCCAAGGCAATGAACTGTATTTAAGCGAATCTCGCCTCCTACAGCACTACCTGCAGTTGCAAGCAATGTGTTTATACCATTTTGTAAATAACTTTAAAAATTGTGATTTTAATCATGGTGAAGCTGTGGTAGGATGAGAAACGGGGGCAAACTCTCCGCCGGGCCAGAGCGTAGCCAAGGCGGCGCGGTCCGCGGCTGGCCCATGGTCAGCGGAACACACGAGCGAGGATTTCGGTAGGATTTGGTAATTTGCTGACAACAGACACCTTCGGTGATGGGAACAGGGAACGTCCCGCAGCTCCTTTACCGGCGGACGGAACCGCAGCCCCAAACCGCCTGGAGCGCGGGCAGCGCCCGCCGAGAGCGCGCCGGCCACAGCCCGGCGCGGGCGGACCCGTTCAGCGGGCAATGGCACCGCAGGGATCGATCGGTACCGCGGGGATCGATGGGCTCCGTAGGGATCGGCACCGCGGGGATCGATGGGTTCCGTGGGGATCGGCACCGCGAGGATCGATCGGCTCCGTGGGGATCGGCTCCGCGGGCGTCGGCCGCCCCTCGCGCGCCCAACGGCCCCCCCACGCGCCCAACCGTCCCCCGCGTGCCCAACGGCCCCCCGCGCGCCCAACCGTCCCCCGCGTGCCCAACGGCCGCTCGCGCGCCCAACCGTCCCCTGCGTGCCCAACGGCCGCTCGCGCGCCCAACAGCAGCTCCGGCGCTGCGGGTCCGTCGCCGCCCCCCGTGGCTGGCGCCGGTCCCGGCAGGGCGGGGCGAGGCGCGGCCCGCGCGCCGGAAGTGAGCGGCGGGGGGAGCCCGGAGCGGTGGTGGTGCTGGGGCGGCAGCGGTGTGTGGGGAGCGGCGTCTCCGCTGCTGGGCAGGGACGCGCCTCGGCTGCCGGGCGGAGGCAGTTCCGCGCTCGGCGGAAACAAGGAGCGGGAAAGGAAGGGAGCGGCGAAAGGAACCGGTATCGGCGGCCACCATTAGTGGAGGCAGGAGGAGCAGCAGCCGCCGCCGCCGCCGAGGGGGTCTGCAGGCGGAGCGGACCCGGGTGCCGCCGCCGGCAGCGAGCAGAAGCGAACCCGGCGCCTCGCCCCTCTGTTCTGTGGGGCGTCGTCGCTGCCCGCCGGGGCTCCCCCGGAGCCGGGGCGAGGTGAGTGGCGGAGACGCCTTCGTTTCGCTCCTTTCTGGGGGCGGCGGTGGCAGAGCCGACGGGCGGCGTTTCCTGCCGCGTCCCCTCGGCCCCCGAGCCACCGCCGGCGCTGGGCGGGAGCCGCGGAGCGCAGGGTGCGGGAGGGGCGCGCGTTTACCGGCCCGCGCGTCTGCCCTGCGCCCCTCCACGCCCCAGGCACCATCGGGTGTGTTTGTCTGGAGAGGCTGTGGTGACTGGTGAAGGATTCTGGTATGTGTGTGCCCCCCGGGTTTTCCCCGAATGAGGCATGCCTCGGGAGAGGCTGGGCAGTCAGCCGGGGATGCGCGAGGGATGTAGTGTGTGGCATGCAGACAATGTCAGCTTGGGTGAGTCTCCACCCTGTGCAGCCGCAGGCAGCCGGGTCCCCGGCGCAGGCATCGCTGAGGAGCGTGCTGCCACCCGCGGAACAAAACGCTCAAATCCTCGTTCCTGCTGCAAGAAGGAACGGTGGGTTAAAAACCCAACGCCAAACCTGAGATCTGTTAAGCTTTTTAGCCGTACGACCTACTGAAGGCAGACTGGTTTGCAAAGAGCCTCCCAAGCAAGCTTGATGCCTGCGTTGGTTTTAATGAAACTGGGAGTGTGGTATATTATTTTTTCTGCATGGGGAAAATCATTGATGGTGGAAGGGAAAGGAGGAGTGTCTGTATACACGAGTGTCACATGACCTTGTAAAATTCATATGGCTATACTTGTTTTTCTTAAGAAGCCACTGACTTACCTGTTCATTTTGGAAGATTTTGTTTCTTTTGGATTTGTTATCTTGTAGGGCAGAAAATAATCACCTGCGTGTTTGAACGCTGTCTCTGGATTTTATAATTTTTACTAGTATTTTGTATTTTACTGGGCTGGAGGTGTTTAGGAGGTGATGAACAGCGGTCTGTGTAGTACAATTTATTTTTTACTGGTGGATTACAGGTACACTCCATTTGGCAAATGTAAACTATTTCATATGGCTAGTATCTTTACATTACCATTCATGTGAGGGTGGATGTTTTGTGAGACTGTAGAATCACACCCACTCAATTTTGAACAAATTGTCTCTTTTTGTCTGTTCCACCTAGTGCCCTTCAGACATGGATACATTAGCTTGTTAAATACCTTAGAGAAGAAGAATTAATTGATTAATTCTGGATGTTTATCAAAACATTATGTCTAAACCAACAAATCTTCCAGTTTTATTGTCTTTAATCAGCTTTTCTCTGCTGAGAAGTATCCTGTTGAAACAGAGAAATGGTAAAATTACTTGATAAATCATCTTGAAGAACAAAAGTCTTGGTCATAATCTAGGGAATACTTTCCATCTAAGATCTATAAAGATCTAAACATGTCCATATTTAATACACTGATATCATGCTTGGTGGGTGTGGTGGATAGTGGAACACAGAACTGGTTTTCTGCACCTAAGTTGATATGTGATTTTTCGTATCACTGGATGATACTCAAATTACTGTACAGAAATCTGTGTTACGGAAGATTTTTGCTTTCATACAACAGAAAGGTAAGTGGCACCAAGGAATTTATTTATTGTCCTCGTACAGTTTTCATTTTCAGATATTTATTTCCTTAAAATGGCTTCATTTTTATGGTCTGATGATATGCAATGAGGCATTCTTCTACCACTGATTCTCTGACTCAGCATGTGGTGGCAGTGAGAAAAGTATTAGTAAGAGATAAACCACAGTTAAGGAAAGCAGTGCAGTGTTCAGGCTATTAATTTCTTGAAAGGGTATAAAAAAATGTGAAAGAGAACACTGACAAATTTTATAAAATCTTCAATCTGCCTTCCTTGCACAGTATCTTGAGACTATTGCCTTCAGGTTTGAATTTAAAGTAGTTTTTTCACAGCGGAGTAGTGTATTGACATAAACTGCATCTTTCTGTGTGTTGGAGTCTGTTCCTTTCCTAGTGCAGTAAGCCTGGGTGCAGAGAGCACCTGTTGGTTTCAAGTATTGTGTGGAACTGCTGCGATGCCCTGTGTAGGTAATGGTTCTCTCGGGTGGGTTTTAAGAGGCATTGTTTTTCAAAAGGATGTCTCAGAGTTCCGGCTTTCAGAATATGGGTATTGCCTTGTTTACCTTACACCACGAGTCTTCTTTAGCAGTTACTTTTTTATTTGAATTTGTTCCTCTGTCTATTCCTTCAGCATTAAGTTTTTCAATAGAATCAACTGGCTTTTCTAGCTAGAAACAGTTAATTCTTTGTGCTTTAAATTGTAGCTCTTTATCCTGTGTTAGTCTCATCTTTACTGGTCATACTTGCCTTCATTCTTCAAATGTTTTTCAGCCACTGGAGAGGGAAGTAAAAACCTATCAAACTGGGACAGAGTTAAATCTGAGTGACTAAGCCGGTTAGCTAAACACTAGGAAGAGTGGTACTGAAGATTTCAGCCATTAAGTAATTTACATCACCTTCTTAATAGAAGAAGACTCCAAATCACTTGTGTTTCAAATGAAGCCAAAGGTTGCAAAATAATCACACTCTGCCTTTTCTATTAGGTTAAACAATAGTTTTATTATGGAATTTTCAGGTAGAACTGAAATAATGTACTTCATAACTTCCCATTAACATCTGTTCACACTGAGGATCCTGCTGATTAAATCCAGAACTTGCTAAAACACTTACCAAAGCCAGAAATGTCCAATTTCTGTTTCTGGCCCTGACAATAAGCCATTTTGCCGCATTTCGCACTCTTTCTCTGCAGTTGCTGGAAGAAAATGTGTTGGTTTACAGTGGAATCAGGCAATGTCAGATAAACAAGCCTTATAAAAAGATGCAATCCAGATCTGTTTTATTGCTAAGAGTTAATAATACATTGAAATGACCCCAGACTGCTGAGTAATCAGGTTTTACCGGTTTCTATGTGGAGTGTTAATTTTGTTTCAAAAAATGTAAATTGTGAAACAAAAGTTGACATATTGTGTAAGTCCTCTTAAGAATTCAAAAAATACCTTTGATAATTGGCAGTCACAGATTTTGAGTGAGCACACACACAGAATGTTTTCTACCTTTAGGAATGTCTAGGTTAGGTAATGCCAATAAGGAAACTTGCACTGTAATTGCCCTTTATAGCTGTTCTTCAGATTAGCAAGGGATTTAAATTTCTCTTGTTGATCTCCCAAGTGTCCATTGAAAGAAAGTTGTCCATTGAAAATGGCATATTAGTTTTTATATGTTAATACTAGAAATTAGAAATAATTACCCAATTTATCAAATGAGTCCCTCTGAGAAAGAACTGAAATTCAGTAATGATAGAGGTTCCTTCTAGTCCTTCATATAGAAAAATTGTATAAAGACTAAGAAAAGTATCTGTAGAATATTTGTATGCAACTTGATCCAGATATATTGACTGATATTTTCTGACATTTTAGTGAATTAAAGTCACTTCTCTGTTTTGTTCCAAGTAGGAGTTATAGTTATTTTCTATGTCCAGCTTTAGCAGAAGTGTTTCGTGTAAGATGTTAAATAGATTGATTGTTGAACTTGTGTTTTAAAATCCATCTATTAGTGAAGAGCTCTTGAAATGTCTTGGTCTGCAAGCTACCTCTGTACTTTTGTTGTACGGAGGAAGATGGTGTACATAAGGATTTGAAATTGTCCTGATGTTAAATATTAGGAAAATAATCTGTTGCCATCCTATATCTTAATTAGTTGGATTTTAGGGGGTGTCGGGGGAGGGAGGCCTGCAGGTGGGGAAGGATTTCAAGGGATGGTACAAAAATAGTCACAGAACATAATTTTTACCCATTACTGAATTTCTAGTCTCAAAAATCCATCAAAATAATTTTAACAAATGTTATTAAAAAGGTGGTTGAATCTTCCTTGCCTCCGGTCTTTTCAAGACACCAGTGTGTAAGGTGAAAGTTCTTACATGGAAATATTCTAGGGAGTGTGATGAGGGAATTACTGACCACAGTAGTAAAACTGTTTTATCTACTTAAGCAAATATTATAGTGTTCAAGAACTTGGGTTGCTGGTAAAATTGCACTGATCTTGCATAGCATAAATGGTAAACTGCATGTAGATTGTTCTTACCTTCTGTGAAAATTATCTGAATTATCATCCCTTATTGCAATGTTAACATTGTGTTCTTCTAATTATTGTATTTGACATCTGCTGAAATGGTCATGTACGGTGTGAGGGTACTGTCAAGTGTTTAGAATGCCAAGTTGTGTTCATATACAAACACTCCACTCTTTTCCACTGTTTATTACAACAGAATAGCTGATTTCTGGCAGATCAGGATTAGAAAGAAACAGGAGCAAGAAGTGACATCACTTTCCAGTTTTGTGACTACTGAGTTTTATTACTTGTGTCAGTATTGGACTTTCATGTAGAAAAGTCTTGGAGAAGTACAGAACCTCCTGATCATTTTTCTCAAATGTAGATCTGATTTGAAAAATATGCTGTCTAAAACACACATATGGAAAAAGGCTGGAGGGAAGCTCATTGGCATCCTTCAGCCTCTCTGAAAACTTCACCTTTCAGAAAGTTTCAGGAGCAGTTGTAGTGGCCTGGCAGAAACCTTTGTTCATATGATAGTGGGAGCTGAAGTCCACTGCCTGCTGCTGGCACAGGGTCCTTGGCTGCTGCCAGTGCTGTGATTGTCTCATTGTCCTTCCCTTTTCCCAGAGACTTAGCAGCAGTTTGCTGAGTTGGTAGGACTTGTGGTATTCCTGGTGTCTTTTTGTCCTGGTTAAAGTAAATTTTCAAAGGGTGAAACTGTGCTGTGCTTACAGTCAGCATGTGCAGTAAGTTACTTCTTGTAGTTACTTTAATCATTGCCTTCTTGGCTCTTCCAATAGGAAGGAACAGTTTACTCCCAAAGCTCCAAGTAGAGCTTGTTGCTCGATACATGGGGTCGATTTCATCTCGATGTTCCCGCTTTTCTGCTTTAAGAACAGCCATCTGTAGTGCAGAAAAGGTAGTTTATTCTGTCTTATCATGGTCTTAGTGTGTGAACTTGGTTATAGATGCCTGGTAAAATTGCTCCCCCATTTAAAGCTGTTGTTGAGCTAGTAGTAGTGTCTTCTGCTATTGAGCAGTTGTGTATCAGTGATGTGTGAAAAATTCTGCTGATTATTTGAGGAAGTACTGTAAACTTGTCAAGGATTACTTTGCACAAACTTACACTTCATTTTCTGAAATCCAGTTGGTCATGGTAAAAGGAAAAATGTTTTTGGAAGTGTCCAAAAGACTAAATTGCGAACCTTACTTAAACTGTAATTGGCAAATGTCCATTACCTGCTTGTAAAATTGTATTTTAAAGGCTGTATCATTGAATAGTGTTAGAAGTGCAAATAATGAGTATCAAGCGTTGATGATAAAATAGTCCCATCTCAAATGGTTGAATTCTTACTATTATATCCTCTTTATAGTTAAATCCTTTCAATATATGTAATTAAATTGCCTGTGAAGTGCAACAGTAAATGTTGAATAAGCCATTGCATAATGTGAAAAATGCTAACTTTATAACATGAAATTCATAATATGGCTTTTTTTGTCTATGTAGAATTTTATTCTTCTTGCAATTTAGACATTATGCTAAGATGGTTTTGCTCAACTGTATTGTTTCAATCAGTGATGAAAAAAGCCTAGTGCTTTTTTGATGTCTGTGGATTTCTTTTAAATAGTTCCATTGATTGTTAGGGTAAAATAATCTCTAAAATGCTGATTTGATTGGTTTAATCACTGGGAAAGTATATTGAAACTATGTTTGACAGATTTTTCTCTTTGTCAAAAGTCCTATAGATTTGGAGAGGTATTCTTATGTTTATCTGTGAAGTTGCTGAATTAATCTTGTGGTACAGCAGTATTGAAAAGATGTGATGTCGTTACAGGCTTGGAGTTGCTGTAGAAGCTAGCATTAGCCAAACAGTTGTGCAGATTCTTTGAAAGAAATAAAGTTCCCCATGTGCTGTGTATATACTTGTTCAGGTCATTAATCTCTGTACAGATGCATTTGCGGAGCCTGGAATAGTCCCTGTTTGCATCTCTGGCAGAGCTGACCCAGACTCAAGAGCTGTATCTTTCACTCAGTGGGCTTTTTTTTTCCTTTCTTGTAGGTCCCTTAAAGAGATGGTATTAGTAAGAGGAGAAGAGCAGTGGAGCCCAGAGAACTTTTTCCCTCCTTACACTTTTCTTGACAGAATTATCCTTTGGTAGCTTTAGAGATCACTAACCGATTGTGCATTAAAAATACTCATAAAAAAAACCAGAGACGGACAATATTAAATCCATGTAAATTGTGTGATCCAGTTAACAGCATGATCCACAGCATGCCAAAACGATAAAATTGAAGAGGTGATGTGTTGGGAGCTGCTAAAGGAAGAGAAGCTACACCCTTCTATACATCTTCCTAGATCCTGATTATATATTGTTTTGCAGAATTCTAGGTTATTTTATTATTTTACTTCTGGGATGTAAAGTCATTTTTTAAAAATAAGGAGAAACACCTTTCCAGGTTGCTCTTTGCATCTTACAGATATGAAAAGGCATCTGTCAAGGGTTTCAGAATTTGTTGTAGGAAATACTTTGCCCCATGATTTTGTAAATAGTTTCATTTTCATATCTAGATGACTAATGTTATCTATACTTACTAAGATGAGCTGCTCTACAAAACTGGGATGAGTTCTAGCTCAGTATTGAAAATAGCAAGTTTTCAGCATGCTTTCAAGCATCTTAGGAACAAGACTGATTTTTGCAGACTAATGATGATCTTCCAGAGGTGAAATTGGCATGGGAAGCTTATTAGCTTTGCAGAAATACTCTGCTTGCATACTAATTGTCTTAATTTTAATCCCATGGGCTTTTTTCCTACTTTTGTCTGAGCTCATTGCTTGCTACTCTTTTATAATTTAGAACAAGAAGTATTGAATTAGGTAAGAAGAGATGTATTCTAACAAATGTGAAACCATTTCATTATGACTATGACAGTGTTCCCTCAGGTTTTCTCATATTGTTGCCAGAGAGTACATAAAGATAAGATCTGAAGTTCTTAAACTGTGTTAACTTTGAGAATCTGTGTCTACAAGAACATTGTAATAAATGCAGTATCTACTCTGGATTCCTGCAGAAGCAAGGACAGTGTTTGCTGCCCAGGGAGATTTCTCCCAGTTGTTTTGTGGGAGGTACAATACTTGTGGATTGTGTCTGGACTTAAAGCCTCAGTCTTTGGTATTGCACTGTTGGCTGTTCCTCAGCAGTTTCTCACTCGTGTATGGCTCTTGATTTCATCCTGACTTGCCTGGTTCATGCCTGTGTAGTGATGAGGCATCTTGCATAGGATTTTTGATTCTATGCCAGAAGCCAGGCATTCCAAGCTGTCTTTATTTATAGAATCGTTTAGGTTGGAAAAGACCTTTAAGATCGAGTCCAGCCAATAACTTAGTACTGCCAAGTCCACCACTAAACTGTGCTTGAGTTGATTTTGTGTATGTAAAGATCACTGGAGACTAGATGTAAGAAAAACACACACAAAATCCCCAAACATGCCAAACACCTACTTGTCCTTACCTTACTGATTTTGCTTCTTGCTCTGCTCCTTGCTGGAAGGATCACTGTGAACTTGTTTCACCACTTAAAATCGAGTTAATCATTGTTAGAATTTGTTTCAATACACCAATGCAAGTTTGGATTTCCAAGGTGTCAGTAATCATTCTCCTTCAGAGGTGACTAAAGACTTAGCACAAATGTGGTTTATAGTGCATTTTAAAAAATCTCCCCATCGTGAAAAATCTCATTAGGTTGTTCTAAGCCTTTAAATAAAAATGCCATACAAATCTCTGTTCTCAAAGGAAGTTGTCACTTAGATCTTTAATGCATGACTCAAGAGCTTGACCTTTTACTTGAACATGTAGATCTGAGTGGCTGTGACGGAAACATGGGTGGTTGCACGCTGTGTTCCTGGTGAAGCATTCTGCAGGTTGTGTGTATCAGTGCACCTTTCTGGTACTCTGGAGTTCAGTCAGTAGTATTTGTGCCTTCTAATAGAGAGTTCTTCTATCTATTAAATGGAGACATTTCATTTAGGGGTGGAGGAGGGAAGTCAGTAGTTTTCAGTCACTAGTAACCTTGCAAAGCAATAATACTGGCTGAAAATTTATCCATCTCTGAGCATGTCACAGGTCAGGAGAACAGTTCTACTGAAGCTGGGTAAGAGAAGATCACTTTTTCTTTCACCTCTACCCTGTTGTGTCTATTAATAAGTAACTTAGTGGCATGATCCGTTCTCTGGAACTGAAAGGCTGTTAGATTGATGTGACTGCCACAAATAAATTATAGCGTATTGTAGAAGGAAAGAATTATTTTCATGAATAAATGTTCAGTTCTGGATTAGAGACCTGAGATACTTTCTAAGAAACACAGCAAAATTGAGAAGTCTCATTTTCAGCAATTGCATGGAAGGAGAAGGGTCCCACAGAAAAGTGAGAGTGTTTTTTCCTTTCTGGCAGCTTGCAGAGCATAAAATAGAAATAGGGAAATGAGTGAAATTTTCAAGAGGAACCACCTAGCCAAATCACAGTTGTTAAAGTGAAACACATACTGTCTTTATGAAGAATGCTCTTGTCAACAGCTATTCAGTTGATAGTGCAGCATTCAGCTTAACCTTTTGTGCTTCCTATCCCAGTAAGTGAAAATCAGAGATGTTCTAGTTGAAAATAAAAGAGAAAGCAAACCTCCAAAAGCACTGTCCTTGTAATTGGTGTCATTAGAATGAAACTTTGTATTTTGATACCGTTTATATCTGTTCAGCTTGAATGTGCACAAAAACTTCAGAAAGTTCTCAAAACCAACAAGTTAAAAAAAAATCCTTGAGATTAGTTATTACTACAGTATAACGAATCTTAAATTAACTTGTATCAGCTGGAATGGAATATTTCTGGAATGACTGGCCCTTATTCTGAAGTTGAAAGTCCAGCACAGAGTAAACAAAGTATTTTCAAACTATGCACTTTCAACGTCAATGGTGTTTCATTTTTGAACCTTAATGATTGGATGCCTCTCTTTTTGCAAAGAGGTGTCAATCTTCATTCTCCTGAAGGATCAGGTAGTTAATAAATTTAAGTTAGCTTTGATAGACTGTGAGGCCTGAAAGCTTAGGAAGTGATTTTATGTGTTTATTATTTTTCCAGATAATTTAAAAGTATGTTAGCCTTGTGTGGCCTTTAGATTTAAAATACACATAGTGTATGGAAAAAAACATTCACTTGATGCAAATGACTTTGATTTAATGTATGTGCTGTTTTGCTATCCTTGTCGGAAAAGAGTTTAAATTGAGCCTATTGTTGCTTGCTTTGTGGTCTAAAGACTGATCTGAGTGTACTACATAAGGCAAGTTATGGTGTTATTCTTCACTTTTAAAATTATTCCTCATTATTTAGTACTTCTGATGAGTCATGTTTTCCAGTAATTATTGTGAAGTGTATACTTTCTAATTTTGAAGATGACAATGTAAATTTTGTCTTGTATAATGTGACCATGGGCTAGCCTTGCATCTTTTACACTTCAGTGTAAAAGATGCATTAACCAGTAGTAAAACAGAACTGTATTTGTAAAACAGGAGAATGTGCTTTAAAGCAATGTCTTCCCAACACTTTATCTAGTGTCTTTTTTTTGTATAGGTTAATGTAACCCCTTCTGACGTTGAATTCTACCAACATTATTTTTCTAATCCTGAAGATACATAGTCTTCCTTTTGTTTAGAATGTATATCACCAGAAACTAGGAGACCAATTTTTTATTTTTTTTTTTTGGTGTATGGTAATGCTCATTATTAACTTTCTGAGATAAGGTTAATCTGGCATGTTCTATTATACAACTCTTGAGCATTTGAGAACAACATTTCTATACACATGATCTGATGAAACTGATAAAATGCTACAAGATATAGATGTGTCTTGTGTAGTACATTATTCTAGTTAAAGCTGCCTAAACACTTTTTTTTTCTATTTTAGAGTGAGTTGAAAAACAAGATAAAAGATCAGTTGTTCTCTTAGGAAAGTGTAAAAATTGCAGCTGGCCTTATGTTGTCTGCATTCTTTTTGCCTTGCAGCGTGGAGTTAAATATTTGAGTTTACAACTGCGCATGCCTTCGCTATATTACAAAGTACCAGTAGGAGTTGAGAAGGCAGAGCCAGTTACTGATAGATTCAGCAGCTGCTGCTTCATTCCTAAAATTACTTCTGCTGGATTGCAGTGAACACTTGGTATTTTAGCATGATTCAGGCAGTATTATTGACAGGAATATTGAACTAACATATATACAAAAGTAGGGCCTTTCTTATTTTTGCAGTATGACTAAATATTTGGATACTGTGCATCATAAATCATTGCCTTGTATTATGTCTGTTTATTTCAAGACACTCATAGTGAAGTATCAAACTTTTTGGAGTATAGTCATAGCCATTGTTTGAAATGGTAGTAAGTAGAATATGAAGTTGTTTTGGTTTTTTAGTAGAATTTGGAATATGTGGATGGTTAACTATTTAAAATATTACATAATTAGTTCACTTTTTGAAAAGAAAACTTAAAATTTTGCCTGACATGACTCATTATGGAGAGATGTAATACTGTGATGGAATTGTCTATTAAACTGAAGAGCACTGCTCTGTGAGGTAATTGAAGGTCCAGTAAAAGACACTCTTAGTTTCCTTAAGATTTCTGCCATAATTTCTGAAGTTCTGCTTGCATCCATAATGCGATGGGTGACATTTCCCTGGGGAGAGTAGCAGCAGTCTGGTTCTGTGTACATCAAGAATCATCTGTGTAGCTATGTGGAACTAGTTTGAGGCTTGTATTTCAACAGTAGCAAATAGGGATGATCTTTCTGTCATTAGATGCGCATGCAGAACTCTGATATTGAATGGCATGCAGATAGATAACTATGGAGTTTTCATATTTTTATTGCCACGGTACTGCCAATATATGTTAAAGATTGTATTTAGAAAGTATGTTTGTAAATAACTGATATATCACTTTTTAAAGGTGATCAAAATAATCACTGAAATAATATCCATGACTTTGCATTCTGTAAAAAATTGATTTGTGCCCTCTCTATATTGCTGAGCATTTATAGTGTCTTGAGGAGCAGGACATTATTTTAGGAGAGGAAGTTAGGTCTGCCACAGAGGAAGCATTATATTATGGATTAAATGCTGTCCTTGTCATCTTTGAAACACATTTTCTGCTCTCTTGTTACATTCATCTTTTTTTCCCTTCATACAGTCTTCCAGTTCTTTAGTGGAGTTGCAAGCAATGAGTAGTTTTGAAAATTCTCTGTAGCTCTCTTGTCCTCTTTTTGGAATTGATCTTGGAATGTTTCATTCTGAAGTACTTCTTGATTTGAAACTGGATAGGTAGAAAAAAACTTTTTTCTCTGCCCAATTGCTTCCTGCACTTATGTTTGTATGCATGCACTTAGATGTTGTTGGCTAGAACTGTCACACAGGAGATACTCTTGTCCACTGAGAACTGGACAGGATATTTTTGTTGGTATTCCCCACCTCAAAATGCACACGGTGGGAGGTTGGATAGGATTTATGAACTGTGTTAGTCCTGTGCTTTGTGCATATTCTCCTCAACTGGGATGAGTTCTTAGATTATGCAGAGGAATTGAAAAAGGGGCTGAGAACTTGGTTTCTGTGACTTGATTGAATTTTTTAAAATAGAGTTTTTTAACTGTTAGGAATAATAGAGCTGGAAAGAGGTGCCGCTAGAATTGACCTTACTGCTTTATCACAAAGGCTGTGAATGATTCCACAGATGTATTGCTCTTTTACTGCTTTCCTTCTGAGAGAGTGTTGTGACATCAGATGGCAAGTTGAGACCAGGAACAAGCAAGGTCTTAGGATGCATCCCATTTGGTTTTTACAGGTATTGCTTCTTGAGTGATGTTGTGGGGTGCTCTGGCTTGTGGTTGAGCTGTTTCATTTCCAGAACTCGTAAGTGGTTGCACTGAATAGAAAGAGATGGTGCCATTGAAACATGCTGGCAGTCAGGCATGGATTCCTGGTAGGCATTCTCAGTGGCATTGCCGTGGGACCACAGCCAGGCAGTTTCCTAAATAAGCATGAGAGTCCACTGGCAGCTCTGACAGAGCAAATGCTACTTGTAGCATAGTAGCACCTCGTTGGTGAGTCATTCGCTGCTGATTGTTCTAGCTGCTGCCCATTAAATAACGAGTTTTGGCTACTTGCTTGACTAAATTTGCCAAGTGCGTGTTTGTTCATGGCCGGGCTTTCAAAGAGTGGTTATTGCACTAACTTGTCACTGGTCACAGTTATGTCAGGCTTTTGCTCTACTGCTGTGTCAGAGGTTAAGATTCTAGGATTCTGTTAAACAATAAAAAGACAACAAAACAGCATAATCCATCCCTTTGACTTTCTGTAAGTTTAGTAAAACATAATTATTTTTAAGATTTCCTTCAATATTATGGGGAAATTGCCCAGGTAGTTGCTTCCTTATCTATTCTATTTCTGTGTATCATCCTTCAAAGTGTGTTGCATGATTTCTGTTAAATGCAGAAGAGCATTTTCAGTTGGGTGTCAAATCCAGCTGTATGAAAACAGAACTCGTTTCAGCTTTACCTGCACAATAATATCTACCTTGTGTATAAATAGTTCAGTAAAAAAAAGCCCAAACCAACCCTAAAATCTAACTGTGTCTTAAAGACTTTAGTGGGACTTAAATATCTGAGAAGTCTAGCAATGGAATATGTGCCTCTTTACTAGTGCTGTTTATGAGCAAGTGTGCAAAAAGTATATTGGTGTAAATAAAAGGATTTTTTCTTTTCTGACTTTCTGAACTTTTTAATACATTTGCAGCTAGAAAATGATAGCAGTGAGTACTGGGAATGCATTCTTGGTCCATGCTCCAGTGTATAGCAGTGTTTAGCATTGCAACAGCAGCACTGTGTAGAAATCATTCCCAACTTTCTTCCACTGATTTTTGGACAGCATTTCTTTTTCCTAAGAAAGTGGACTTAACTCATTTGCTTTCCTTTATTTGCAAAGGGGTGGACAGTCTCGTGGTTGGGGTTTTTTTTGGTGTTTGTTTGTGGCCTCTTGGCTTTTTTAAGACAAAGCTTTGAGGTATTCCTTCCAGTCTGTGACTTGTAAAATTATTATTTAAATGGTATCTGCTGTCTTTGGTATGTGTACCATTGTCCAGTCCCAAGTACACTAATCTTTCTTGACTTTGTAACGCTGTCTTTCTTCTTTCTGCTATCACTCCCTCTTGCAAAGAAAAAGACCTTACTTGAAGTTAATCAGAAGATCTATGTAGAGAAACTTGGACTTTCTGACTTTGTATAGACAAGTTGCTTGAGTTGTCTGCTGTGCCCTACAGGTAGTTTAGTTTTACCCTTTTTCTTATACAGGGAAGGAGAGGTCTTCTTGCTTCACTCAGTACTAGATTATGAGAGAGGAGTGATGATGTATTCATACTTATGTGGGAGCTTTGCATCAAGAAATCTCCAGTACCATAATGAAGGGATTGGAATTAGTAATTTTTAAACTGTTTTATTAGTATCTTCCATCTTACTTTTTTACAGCATGACCTGTGAACTGAACTTCTGGATGATTTCTGTGTTATTCATTACATTGTTAATTATTTTTTGTTTTGTTGTTTTCATTATCTGTACCCTGAGGTTTTTTTGGATACAGCATCTGAAATAT
This sequence comes from Ammospiza nelsoni, assembly GCF_027579445.1. NCBI lineage: Eukaryota > Metazoa > Chordata > Aves > Passeriformes > Passerellidae > Ammospiza > Ammospiza nelsoni. Next base: position 15,546,808 of record NC_080639.1, read on the forward strand.
TTTGCATAGTCATATCAAAAAGCTTAGAGTTTTTTCCTACGTAAAACCTACCTTTCCCTTTGTACTTTATTAAATGTTTGGGTTGTCCTTGATCTGATTTTAAGCCTGATTTTTGTCCCACTGCAGCCTTCAAAATCAATTTGGCAATTGATGAACTTCTTGATCTTCCATTCTGCACAAATGTATATAGAGTCTACATGCACTCTGCTTTTGATCCTAGATACCTAACTCAGATGATGTGGATGTTTTTGTGTTTCATAAAATGGCTTGTGAGCATGTCAACTGTTTTAAAAGCTGTTGCTTTGATTTATGTAAAATCATTTTAGCCACTGAGTCACAAATAACATGATTTAGTCTTGTTTCCTAACACACCTATGTGCTATGAAATTCAAATGTCTTGTCTGTTTCTGGTGTCTCTTGTGGTCATCTATTACTTTAAAGGCCCAAACATACTTCCCTCCTTTATGCTAGACACAGCTAACTTGTCTTCTGTCAGGCTGTGGTCTGAAAAAAAATCTTTTCTCATTAAAGATTTACATCTGAAGTCTAATGTGGCACAATTCCTGTCACATTACTAGAAGTCTCCCTGGAAAGCATTGAAGAAAGTGTTCTTGGATGCCAGACGTAGAATCAGAAGCACTGATCATGTTTTACTGAAGTTATAATACTCATTTTAAAATTAGATTTCATTGTTTGTTAGCTTTACTCTGATGTGTCATACCAGTTGAAGATCTTTCTACCTTGTTCTAATTTTCCAGCTTTTTTAAAAGATCCTTGTTTGTTCTTACAGTTGGGAGCCAAAAGATTTTGTTAGTTTTAATTCTGTTTCTGCTACTGAATAGAAGGAGAGGGGAGATTGATGTCATGACAAATATGGCAAAAGAGCTTCATTTCTGGCAGCTGGACCATGCTTTCTACCCATCCCTCTTGTGTGTTCTAGAGTTAGTAAGGAAACTGCTTGCTGTGGTGTAAATGAACAACACAAGATACTCTGACCTGTATGAATGCACTTCAGCATGCTTCTTGTGCAGGAAAGGCAGGAAGAAGGTGGTGATGATTTAATAGGAAGAGCAGTAACACCTCATTTTTGTGATGGAGTACTGTCTCCAGTTCTGAAGGGTGAAGATGGATGAAGGCCCTCACCAGTATTTTCCAATGTTCCTCTTCCACTGGTGGAAGCAGATGTGTGGCACTGTCAAATGCAAAATTCCTTTACAGTCTGGACCTGGACCCTGGCATAAGTTTCTCATAAATAAGTATACACAAGAATTCAGCTATATGTTTGAGTCATAAGCTACTTTTACTGCATAGATGTGTTGGGTTGAAGGGAGGATATGCAGAGAACTCCCTGTGGAATGAAATTTATAACTCTACAAAAATTATTTTTTATTTTCTTTTTTGGCTTTTAAACCTGTTCGGATTTGTAACAAGTTGGCCTTCAGAGTATGCTAGGCTGTAGCTGCTATCAGCAAAACTTTATAAATCCTTTGGAAAGGTATTAGGAAGAAAGTCTCAGCAAGACTTAGACCTGAATGGGCATTTAAAGGTCTGAAGGAAGATAGAAAAATTATAAAAGCCATGAAATAATTCTTCTTTTTTAAGCTTCATTGTAAATTCTTTCATGGTGCTGCTGCTTTGATTTGATTCAGTGCAAGATAGACATCTCAGATTCAAGCATAAAAATTTTTTCTGCAAGAAATGAAACTATAAAAATCTTCCAGGCACTTCACACTGTACTGTTAGCAATTGAGGAAATGAGACTGGGGGCTATTGGGATGTGCGACAAACTTCTGCATCTGCATGAACTTTTTCATAGAGCGGTAGACAAACACAACTAGGAAATTATTTTCATTTTAAATATTGAGGTGGTACTGAATTAAGAGATTAATTGTTACATGGCTTTTTAACTAATCACTGTCACCTACATTTTAAATAGCTACTCTTGCTGCTTTGTGCCTCATTTGGACTACATCAAATTAATGCCAGATCAGTTCTTTCTTGCCAACCCTTGTCCTTATGAAGACGTGAATGTGGTCCAAATAATTAGCATTTCTAGTGTCACAAATTACATTCCTTATACAGTGTGGTCAACTCAGTTGCTTTAGCAGTAAAAATAGTCATTGTGGTACACATTCCACTTTCAGTGTTGTATTCTGTAGTTTATTCATCTGGCTCAATCCTTAGAGAGGTCTTTATACCAAAGAAGATATGTTCCAGGAAACAAAAATAATTGTTCTTTTGGGATGTTCGGAAAAAAACTTTACTCAGAAGCTTGCCAAATTCTTACACAGCTGCTAAGATGATATAATGTTTTTCTTGTTTGACTAAGATTGTAAATATGAACTTCCTTCCTCCTGCATTTATAATTATTCTAGCTCTATGCAGAATTTGTGATAAATCTCTTCCAAATTTCTGTTGAGTGAGAGTATCTATGAAATGTTTACAGACTTCAACATGCAGTTTATATTTGCTTATAAAATGGGTGACCTAATTTTCTGTGAGCTAGATATAACCTCCTCCCATAGTCCTGCCAAAAGAATGTATGTCTAGATAAGAGTTCATCCTGGTTTTATATAGCAGAAAACTCTTCAACTGTGAGAATTCATGACCAGAATACCCTTAATCCTGAGAGGTGTTCACTGAGGTTAACTTGCAGGTTTGGTCCCAGACAGGCTCAGAGTGGATGGCAGGTTCTGTTTCGGTTGTGTGTGTCCGGTATTCCTGCCTTTGTTGTGAGCCACGTTTCCTGCTGCATACACTGAAGGAAATGACAACACTGGCCATCAGCCTTGTGGACACAGGCTTAAGTATTCTGGAAAGGAACTGAGCCTGGCTGCACCAATGATGTTAACTGAGGCTGTATTTGCTTTAGGAAGGGGCATGGCTCTTGGAGCATGATGCAAACTCAGTATGCAATACGGTATTAAGCTCATTTTTAGCCCTGGTTTTCTAACTCAATTGTAACACTTGAAATTGTATTCCTATGAAGACATGAATTTTTATGTTCTATAGAAAAAAATGAAATTGTGTTAGTAATAATACAACACATCTACAAAAATGTTGAGGCTTTTGAACAGTCTTGTAGTATCAGTGTCTGTAAAAGGTATTATGTTTTGTTAATTTTTTTTGTTTAAGCCATATCTTAGTAATATTATTACATTTCTATCAGGGAAAAATGAATAAAATGTCTGGCCAGTTAAAAAGTCATCTATGTAGACTTCCTGCAAACTTCCCATTTTCCCATTGAGTTCAGGAAAGATTCAGCCTCAGTGACATCTGATATTAAGATGTAATGGCAAAAAAAAGCAGGAATATTTCTTTCTTGACAAGCTGTTGCTTACTTGAAAATTTCTGAAATTTGTGTTGGATTCTGACTTACATATATACTGTATTTATTATTATTCTGTTATACATATCTTGCAATGCTATTTAGAGCCAGATGATTTCAACAGCAACGTCTGTGCAGAGTATCATAAGGAACTCCAGCCATAGCCAAGAGTACTTTTGATTACTGAGCTCTGTATACCTCTTGAAACCAAAAATTTCTAAGATACCTTATGCATTAGAAAAACTTTAAGAGTGTCCTAGAAGAATATGTCTCTGCTGGAAAAGGACAATGGAAAGTAGTCATTCTCCCTCTTTCAGAAAGCAGAATATAAGGCTGTTTTTTCATCTTTCTGTAAGAGAAAAATAATTGCAAACATTGAAAAACAAAACTTTTGTGTAGTTGCAATTAGAGTTCTCTTAAAAAACTTAGAATTAAGGTATTAGGGGGAGTACAGCAGAGTAGCAGAGTTCTTGTGTGTACTTTTTACACCAAGTAAAGGTGTAGCAGAAGATACTTTGAAAATGTCATTCCGAAGGAATTTTGCAGTCTTGCCTCTGGCAATGTGGTGAGAAAAATAAAAAAAAATTACTTTGTGTGAGTTACTCCAGGCTTAGTTTGGCACTTTTAATTTCTGGTCATTTCACAGAATTTTGTGAGCCCTTACTATTCCTTGCCTGGGATTATGAGTGATCCTAGTATTCTTATGAAAGTATTAGAATTTAGCTATTTTTGAAAATACTACAGTATAGCATTAACTTTTCATGCTCTCCCCCACTGCTTCCCCACTCCCCCCCCAAACTAGATGAGTTTTACTGGCATGTAGGGGGTTCAGAAGCACCTGTTGCAGTCTGGAGGGCTGTGAGGAACTGTAGGAGAATGGGTGCTGTGCTGCTTCTGCCTGAGGCTGCTCGCCCCGTTTCTCATTGCTTACTGCACTCAGAGGCGCTCAGCTGGGTGCTGGTGCTGCCAGCTGATTGGGGATGCTCATCTCAGTGAAGCCACATACAGACATTAATACAAATGTGCACTCAGGTATCACGATGTAATCATTTTTGTATGAAGGCTGCAGAATATTTCTTACACTGCTAGGAGAAGCAGCCTCTGTCAGCTGGTTAATGTGTATGGTTCAGACTGCAAGGAATTGAAGTGGCTTTAACTTCATTCACTTAGTAGTAAACTGCACAGTTGTAGCTGCATCCAAAGTAGATATTCATAGAATCACAGTTTATCTCAAGTTGGAAGGGACCCAGTAAGGATGATCAAATCCAACTCTGTTCCTCACAGGACTACCTAAACCAAAACCATATGACATGACTTAGAGTATCATCCAGATGCTCCTTGAACTCTGGCAGGCTTGGTGCTGTGACCATGCCCCTGGGGAGCCTGGTCCAGTGCCCAACCACTCTTTCAGTGAAGAATCTTTTCCTCATGTTTAATCTGAACTTCCCCTGGTGCAGCTTCATGCCACTTCATACCTTTTCATGTGGCAAAGGAATGTTTGCATCCAAGGGAAGGATGCCTTGTTTGTTTCTGCTAACTTGGGAAAACAGTGCTACAAAGACAGGCCTGGTAAACTAAGCCCCTTCCAACTGTACTATTTAGTGGAATTTGTGTTGCAGCAGCTATTCAATTGTACCTTCCTGTCATCAGTAATGTGATGCTTTTTAACAGAGCTATGCCTTTGCTCATGCACAAACATTCAGATGTTATAAATACCTAAAGACTACCCTAGTGATTAGCTTACATTGACAGGACTTTTATTATATAAATAATATATATATTTAAATTACATGTATCTATACAGACATATTTTCAAGCAGACATGTTGCCTTTGTGTTGGTTCTGAGACAATTCCACAGATACAAGCAAGGTTCTGTGCTTGTGAGATAATTTTTTAGTTTGCAGAAATGTCTGTCTGACCTGTGTAAGCATTAAATGAAAAAGTGTAAAGGGTAAGATGCTGTTTTTATGTTTAGCCACTAATTTGAAAGCTAATGGCATGGGCATTCTGTGTTTTCTTGTGCTTCTGTGCTACAGAGTTTAAACTGGAAGTTTCCTGAGTTCAGAATTATAAATGTATTTATGGATGGTAATGCTTTGTGGGTTTTTTTCCTTGTTCCTGCTTCTATTTAAATGTGGTCTTCTCTGGGGATTAACTTGATATCTGAAAAGTACTGAAACATTAAGTGCTTGTAATAAAAAGTACGAGCTTTAAACATGTCTGTAGAGAAAGTAATTCATTAAGACTTGTAATTTTACTCCTTTGGTAGAACTGATCCAAATTTAACATAAATGCAGATTTTGCAAAACTATACTGGTTTTTCAGTGTCATATATATGTGATTGCATGTGCTGTACAGCAGGTAGCATTTGAAAATGTCTCTGTATTAATGGCAAAGGTAGGCTTTTCTGTTTCTTATGAGCTTAAGAACATAAAACAAAGGCTTGAATCTTACAGTGCACTCTGAGCTACAAGTGGAGCTGCAGGTTACAAGTGAGCCTGATAACAGGTGAACTTGCTGCTTCCAGAAGGGGAAGTCCCACTTGTTTCCCTGTCCCTTCTCCCAGCTGTCTGGTATAACCCAAAACAAAGTATTGACTCTAATATTTGTCCAGTCACAGGGCAATCTGTTGCTGTTTGTGACTTCAGCAGAAAGACTCTTTGGGTGTTTGGAGTGTTGAGTGGGTTTTCTGATAGTTTAGAAGGTATAGCAGGCTCAGTGATCTTCTGGAGCAACATGATAATGGATGGAAAGAGGTTCCTTCCTTTTCACAACAGCAAGGAGGGGTTAGCCTGGCTCAAGTTTTAATGTGTAAGTTGTTGTTTTAAACTGGAGGAGTGGGAGCTTAAAACAGAATAAGATATCAGGAAAGTTTGTAGAGACATTTTTCCAAAAACTCATTTGAAAACTAGTGTAGAAAGTGTACCCTGGAATAGAGAGAAAGATAACTTCACAATTTCACTGCTTCTGAGCCAGTTGTGTCAGGGTTTTCTAAGTACAAAGAAAACCTCAATCCAAAATGTGTTGTGGGGGTTTTTTTGTTTGGTTTTTTTTAAACTATTTTGCAGCACTTAAATGCTGATACTAATAAGAAACTGACTGAATTTCACAAATGCTTTGCTAAGGTATGTATAGATTTAGTCAGCTGATAATAGTTTGGGGTATATTTGATGAATGCATTGATCCTGCAGAGCAATGCAGGTAGGAGGTAGGCTGCCCCTTTGCCATTGGCACGTTTCTGAGAACAGGGCAAATGCAAGGATTTGCTACTGGGAGTGCTCTAACATTTTGGTGCTCGGCTTCTTCATCTGAACAGATGGTATATTTATCCAAGGGGAGGACAGGAAGGAAAAAGGAGGAAGATGTGCTGCAGCCCCTCCTTTCCTATGTGACTGAAACTCTTGGGTATGCACAACCCAGTGTGTGTTTCCAGGTGAATTTGTTTCTCGAGGGGCAAGCACAAATGATCTGCTACCTTTGCATGTCACAGAGCCTGCTCCCAGCTTTGCTTTTTATGGGAAACACGAATGTGCGCTGTGGAAATTATTTTGAAAGTTACTGCCCTGTCTGTCTTGAGAAATAGGTAAGTTGTCTTCACCTGTGGCTTCTCAATGAGTAGCATGTTCCAAATCCAGCATGGTGTAGGAGAGCCTCTCTGGCTGCCAGGATGGCAGTCAGAGTAGCAGCTATTGAAAGAAATAATCCTGCCTTGTGCTGCTGAGCACTCTGTGGGAGGCTGCTCTGTGCTGAAGGCCATGAGCTGTCCTGCAGAGTACCATCCTTAAATGCTTGGAAGCTGCAGACCCTTGAGCTTCATGGTTCAGCAGTGAGAGGAGGGGGTCTGTCCCCAAACTGATAACTGAAGTATCTCATTCCTGTCCCTCTGAATTTGTGTCTCTCAGCGTGGAAATGAGAATAATATATAATATTTTTCAGTGTATATAATAATATATAATATTTTTCAACCTTCCTTAGAAGATGTTGAAAAAAGCTCATTCATTTTTGTTGTATTTAAAAAAAAGAAAGTTACACATAAAACAAGTTCATGTGGTTACTTTAAGATGGCTTTGTATCAATCTGATCTAAGAAGTGCTACTTTTAAAAATGTTTTTTATAAACTTTAAGATTATTTTAGTCAGCCTATGCTGTTGTTTTACTTTTCATCTAAATCTGCCCTATCTTTCCCACAGCATCAGACTTGGGTAGGAGATATGAATAATCAAATGCTAAGTGCCTCATTAGTTTAAGTGATTGAGGAAAGATAATTTTTTGGGAAGAAAATTTGAAATTTAGGATTTTAAGTGGCAGTATGGAGTCTGCTGATTTACTTGATTATTTCCTCCTCCTCCCCCCTGCCCCCCGTTCCAGTAGCAAAACACTCTCTCTTTAGTTTTCATATGCGAGAAAAGCTTCATTCACAAAGCTACCGAGTGTGGTAGCAGCAGAGTTTACAGTAGTTGTTTATGTGACTCATTTGCTGAGCTGCTTAGACAAGGTCTCTGCAGCTTAAGAGCTGAACTGCATTTCTTAGGAATGCTGGCCTAATCCCATGAGTTTAAATACTTCTGTTTAAAGTCCTCCTTTAACAAAACCCAGCTGTCAGCCCCATCTTCATGATTTGTTCACTGTATAAAAATTTCATGTTTGCTTCCTCAGTGGCAGAACTTACACTGTATTTTTTTCCTTTTTCTTATGGAAGGTAATTTCCTTACTTTTTCAGGAATGTGCACTTTAAAATATTGATTCTGTGTTAAATATTTACATTTGGTCTTAATCTTGAGGCAATTAAATTCTAGATAAAGTCTTTTGCAATGCATCAGTTGGTGTTAACTGGCTTTTAGACTTTTCTAACCTTTGACATAGCCTTTATGTTGAGGCTGCTTTCTTGCTTTAAATATTTTTTTTCCAGGGAGTGGTACCCAGCTGTAGTGTTTCTCCCTGCTTCCCTCCCTCACTTTCTGGTGCCAAGATTTATTTAGAAACTGAAGTAATGCAGCCTTTCAGTATGAACATATATCTTTAGAGAATATCTTAAGTAGACAAAATTAATTTTAAAACAATTTTCATTAGTTTCAGAAGGCTTATATGATAGAGATTAAGGTCAGTGCTTAATAGGCAATGTTTAGATTCCTGTTGGCAGTGTGTGACAAATTTCATAGCTCTGTACCTCCAATTACTAGTATTGGTTTGAGCTATTGTGTGAGCTATTGGTTTGAGCTATTGTGTGAGCTATTTAAGATCATTAAACCACCCTTGAGAGAAAGGATGTTGAATTAACAGTAGAAGAAAAATCGCAAGAGAAGAAACTACAAAAAAGAAAAAACTGTCAGGAGAACTATTGTCAATTTTCTCTGGGTTTTTTGTTTGGTTTAATTTTTGAGGGTGGAGTGTTGTTTATTTTGTTTTCTTCTCCTGGGCTTGGTTTTGGGGGGAGCGGTCAGAAGCTCTGGAGAGAGTTCTTTCTTCACTGACAATCTGATAAAATGACAAATAAGAATTAAGTTGTATGTTCAGCTTTTATCAGTGATAAGAATGTCTTTCTAAATATGCTCAAGACTCTCCTCTTCAGGAATTTGTTCAGGCTTTACTGGAGAAAGGTGGTGGTGGTGGTGGCATCCAGCTTTGGCATCTTGCTCAACCAGATGTCGCTCAAAAACTGCTTTGTGGATTGGCTTCACTTCTGGAATGGCTTCTCTTTTACTTTTTGAGGAGAAAAACAAGAAGAATTGAGCAAGTGTAGGACTTCCTTCAGGTGTTGTTTTTTTTTTCTCTCAGCTGGTGGAATTCTCAAAATACAACTTGGATTCTTGAAATATCACCAAGGAAAATGGTGAATTGATGTTCATGCAGCAGGATGTTGGCTTTCTATTTCTTTACTATTGCATATGAGTCTTATGAGTATCTGAAATTTTGCTTAATCACCTGCAAGACTCAAGGGAAGATGCTGATAAAATACTCTGTTGAAGCAGTGATTCTGCTTCAGTTTTGACATTCACAAACATATTTTTTCACCTATATCCATATAATGAAGAATGTGTCTGTAGTTTCTCCTTTTCATGCCGCATAGTTGCTGCCAAGTCTCATTGTGTAGCAGGGACCCTTTCAGCCTATGTGCCTCACATCTCTGCCTAGTGAGCAGTGCTGATTTCCTGCCAAGTGATCCCCTCCCCTGTCCTTTCTCAGAAAGCTGCCCTGTTCCTGCTGACTTCCAGCCTTTCCTTCCAGTTTTGACTGCTGCGACTCATCTCTGTCCAGAGCCCCACATCACTCTTTCTTCTAGATGTACAAGGCTCTCTTGAGCCCTTCTCTCTCACCTCTGCTCCCTCAATGCAGTTCTTCCAAGCCTCCCACAAGAACGCAGCTCTTGCATGGAAAAAACCTCTCCTTACATTGTAATTCCATTTCTCATGGTAACTTCATGGTACAGCATGTACTTCCTCTTTTTTTTCCCCTGTCATCTACCTCACACTTTAATAAACACGTCCTGTGCAGAGGTTGGTGATGCAAAAGAGTGATGGGGATAGAGGGGAGGTTTTATGTCTCTCCTTACAGTTTGCTATGAAGTTGGAGGATGAAAGTTGACTGCCAATTGCAGTACTTAAAGCTGGTCTTATTAGTGGCATAAAATATAAAACTAGTTGGGCAGGGGTAACCTGTTTAGATGTGTTTATTTTTGGTTTATGGCAGTGTTCTTCTGCTCAGTTTGTTAGAGGTGGGTTTAATGTGAATCACATGTCTTATAAATTGAATATACTTACTCCTTCTTAAAGTAATGTTTCAGCCAAAAGATTATTCCCCTGTTCATCCTCTAAATATTTTTCTACGTGGTGTCTCTTAGTGTCATGCTGTTTTGTCATGGCTAGCTGTAAACAACAAAATGTGGTGATTCATAAATGCTAACAGTGAAATAACTATGTTCTTTGGAGGCATCAAACATTCATTTGTGGGTTTTCTGAAAAATAGGCAATTGTGGTTTGGATTTTTTTCACCTTTTTTTCTGGAGACGGTAGTTCTGGCTATAATGAAATGCATCTCTTCACAATGTAGTCTTAATTCTTACCAGGAAACCTAAGTTGTCTTCCAGCCTGTTCCAGCTGAGGTTAGCATAAAAAATATATACCCTGTCATAAAAGCGACCTGTGAAGAATGTTGTTTATTTATCATAGCTAAAGCATTACTCATCTGTTTTTTGAGCCATGGTTCATAGACTGTCACTAGGTCCTTGTGGAAAGGGATTTGGCAACTACTTCTGAGTCTAGATAGTACCCACATCATACAGATTTCCAGTGTCTGCTATGGTATCTTAAGTGAGCATTGGCATGATGCTTATTTTCAACCTTTGAGAGGGTCCTTTGAACAAAAATTAGTTTTTAACTGTACTAAAGCATAGAGTAGCTCAGCCTTAGGAGGAAGTACTCTCACCTGCATTGTAATTTGACCTATGACCTAAGTGATTTTCTTACGTTTCCCTTCTGGTTGGTTTAATCATTGATTTGTACCATTTATAACAGTAAGCACTGTTGAGATGTTCAATTTTATGGGTAGTGGACAGTTGCTTGCTGTATTTTGCTCTCTTATCGTTGAAAGACAGCTTAGTGTATGTGTAAAAATTAGTTTCTTTCAATATTTATTCCTGGTGGAAAGAGACCCTTTGCAGACACAACAGACCAGTCTGTAAAAGGATGTGAATATTTTGAGTGATTGGTTGGCTAATGCTTATTCTCAACTGCGGGGTGATCCTGAAAGTGCTGCTGTTAGCCTGGTGATTGTTATTACTGGGCCACAGCTACAGCAATATTTGGGTATTCCCTGAGATCTGTGTATAAGGCTAAATATTACAAAAAAATTCATACCTATTCTTAGTCTGCTTGTTCATATTTATTATTGTTTTTTATGCATCATTCCAGAGATAAAACTGAATACAAAGAGATGCTGCAGCAGTATTTGCATTACAATAACCACATGATGAAGATTCTGGAAAATTGGCACTAATGTAGTTTCTAAGTATTTATCTGCCTACTGAAGACAGGCTAAACACTGAAAATTCTCTGGTCTCAGCTGGTGAATCTAAGATGTTGGCTTCTGCAACTAATGAGTGTTATTTTGCAGGGTTATTTTTCTCTCTACTTGAAAAATACTTTAGCTAAGGCAAGTTATGTTTGTATGATCTAAATATTTTTTTTATAGTCGTCTTCAGGTTGTCTTCATAAAGATTATTCAGTGAGACATGATGTAATCTAGGATGCTCTTTTTATGGACATTAATTTAATGTCCACTTGGGTACTCTGGCTGGAATCTTGGTTCAGGAAATAGGATGCAATGATTGATAAAGCCCCTTCTTTTCAAGGCAGCATCTGTTTGGCTAGATGTGAGTCAGGCACTGAAATGTATTGGAGGGAATAAAGGTTTTACTGTGTGCCTTCCCAACAGCGCTAATTTCAAATGCAGTTAGATTCTTGTAGTGGCATTTCTGTAATTTGGTGCTTCCTTTCTACAGGAAAGAAGACCGTATAAATGTATTCCAGTATACGAGGAGGCACACTTTGGAGACTAAATTAAAATTTCAGGTTGCAGTTATGGAAAGGTAGAGTCAATATAAAGTAATAATAATGCAAAGGCAGCTTAAAACCAGAAACCAATCCTATGACTGTTCTGTTTGATGCACTTTCCATTTTACCTCTCAAAGCTTTCAGGCAAAGAAGGGGTGGATGGGTGGGTATTGTGTGGGTGGTTTTGCTGTGGCACATCAGAATGATTTCCCAAATCAAGATGATGAAGTAAACATTCTGGTATCTTCAGTGTGTTTATTTCAGGAAACTGTATGTGCTAGTGTGAACTAAACTTAGAGCGTGAGTGTACAAATTCTGCTTAAATACAAAGAGAGCTGCAAAGGATGCGAATATGAAAATTGTTTTTCTGTTTCTTCATGCTGCTAGCCAAAAAGAGCTCGATTCTTTCATATTGTCTGTGAAGAATACTGAGTTGTCATATCTGTGTCTGCTTTTTCCTAAAGATTAGGTATTAAATCTGTGGAAGACCAGGGAGCAACTGTGATATGTGTGACTTTCCTGGTTAGAATTTCTGGGGGCGGTTGTTAAACAGTCTGTTAGAATGTGAGAGGGATAAGAGTGCTGTCATGAACTGCACCAAGTTTCAGAAAACCTGTGTTTGCTGTATACAGCATTGATGTGTTTTGGGGATTCCAGAAGCAGTGAGACAACTTGCTTTGATGTTATGATCTGGTATCTGATGAAGATTTTTTTCTTTTTCCAGTTGCTTTTTCAAACAATTGTTTCATTAGCAGTTGTTAAAATGTAAGTTATGTGTTCACTTGTGTGCTATAAATATTTATATAACAAACTCATAAATAATGTAAAGAAAAATATTTTATGAGCTTAGTGAAAAAGGTTGTTGTTTGACTGGGCTTGAAATACAAACAGCTAGCGGCAAAGGCAAGTTCTTGCACGGGCATGTGCCTGATTTTAAGAAGAGCATTAGAAATCACGCTGTGAATGTTTGAATAACTGTTACTTTCAGCAGCCTTAGTTGATCTTTTATTAAAACTGTAGCCTGTACAGTTCAAAACGTGCATTTTCAGACAGCAGATTTCTTTTCTGTGGTTTCCAAGGTACATTCTTGCATGTTGCACGGATCAGTGGCAAAGGAGGGAATATTGTGGGCTGTCCTGTTTTGCATCTCTCAGTTAAACCTGAAAATAAGACCATAAGGTGAGTATGCCTGGTTTTCAGACTTGAGGGAGTTCTGCAGTCTAGACCAACTGCCTGAGAAAAAGTAAAAGACTTGAAAAGAAATATACTCAAACTGTACATCACTTTTAAACTCTTTCAGTGTATTCTGGAATTGTCTTTGTTCTCCTAGTTGCTCTGAATAAATCTTGTATGTTGCATATTCTGCTCTTGACTTCCTCTGTTTGAAGAATAGTAGTTTTTGCTGAAGTACAATGACCTATTTTAATTTTGAAGAACAGCTTAAAGAACCCCCATGTGTTAACATTTCTCTCTTTTGCCAATGCTATTTCCAAATTGCTACTAATTAGTTTGTTTTAAAAAATAAATGTGGAATTAAATAAAAACGATTTTCCAGAGCAATGCTGAGTCCCTTTCTTCCTTAATAATTGGAATGTAGTTGAGTTGGAAAGGACAGATAAGTTGATTTGTGGCAGATAATGTGTTGATGTGAAGAAAAACACCTTCATCAGCTGGAGAGTAAGGGAAGAAAGACATGAAATAGATGGTAGACTTAAATCCAAGGTTGTCACAGTAATAATGAATGCTTTGTATGCCTAAATCATATCTACAGTATCTTGACATATGACTGCTTTTTTGTGAAACGTGTATTGATGTCCAAGATTGGACAGATTTCAAGAGGTCACCCACAGTATTTCAGAGTATTGGTTGTGAAAGGTCTCTTTGCTTTTAATGAAGTGTCTGAAGATTTGTCTTTTATCAGACATTCAGCATGTTTTCACCTTGTTTTGTTAGTGCCAAGTCTGGAAAACTATTGCCTGAAGCATGGTTTAAAAAAAAGAAAAATGAAACTCGAAGTTGGCTAAAAATAGCACATTGAAACAGACTTTCACTTGAAATAAGATTTTTTCATTTGGAATATTCTGAATTTGAATTTTTTGGCTGACAGATTTGTATCTTACTTTTTGAATTTGAGAGGCATTGGAATGTCTGTGGTGCAGAAGCCTTGGGAGGTATTCAGCTATTAGTATGCTATTTGAAGCTTAAAGAAAACAAATGTTCTTTTGTTCAGGTTTTCATTTTGATTACTTTTAACATAAACTGGGTTATAGAACATTGGATAATGCACAAAGGGCTTCCTATAACTTTCTAATCCCCCTCCAAATATTTTTTTCAAGAGTAATTATTTTCAGAATACTTTATGCTTATTAAGAAGTAACACAGAAGTACTAAAGCAAGTGATCTGCACTGTCACTGGCTTAGTGTGCTGCAGTATTAAATTTAAGGGAAGAGTGTCAGTGTCAGTTATGGCATAAGAATCTGTGACTGAAAAGTGTGCCAGGTCTGACTGGTCCCTGTCACATGGACGGAGTATTAATGTTGTACAAATGAATATATGTGCTCAAAGTACCTATCATTGTTTCCATGACTTTAATTATGGAAATGTCTAGAAACATGGAACAGGGATGTGGGCTTTGCCTGTCGGTTTTGTGAAAGCATTTTAGGGTTTTTTTTTCTGTTCAAGTAGCCTTGTTTCTTTAAGCAGTCAGGTGAATAAATATTAGAGATGAAAACCTGCTAGAATCTTATATTTATGTGTGCACTCTACACTTATGTGTTCATATGGTATATTAGTGTAGTGTTATATCATATACAGCTTTTTAACAGAAATGGGTATTGGCATAATAGCACAGGAATTATCACTAATGAAGGAACTTACACGTCCAGATGAGGTCTAGAGAGAGTGTGTTTCCCAAACCAGGGCATGCTATGTAGTTCTTGAGGCTAGATGTTAAAATGCAGAAAAAGTTATTTCTTGAGATAGTGTTTGAAACATTTGAGTCTTGTCTAGTGCATCCCTAAAATAGCTTTGTAACAAATTCAGTAGTTGTTTTCAGAAGGCAAATTATTGTTTTCAGGACCAAGCAGAACCTTGTGCAAGCTTGTATTTAAATAATAAGAAAGCTTGGAGGTAGAAACATCAGTTGGCTGATAGATGGTATGTTTTCATTTTGGGGTTTTATGCTGTCAGTTGGTTTTGAACATTCTTAAGCATCTATAGTTCAAAATCCTTACTATACTGCTTCTGAAATTATAGAGAATAAACACATTCTTGTTGCTAACCCTTTATGCACATTAGTGTTTCCAGTTGAACTCAGAATTCTGTTTTTCTTTCTCTTAGTCTTTGCATCATCAGTGAATTGTGTTATGGAGAAAACCTGCAACTTAATTATTTTACAACTGCTTTTTTTTTTCAGTGCAGTCTTTTCTTTATAAGGAAAGACTCTTTCTTTATTATATTAACCATATAATAAAAAATTCATTTGTCTCAATCACCTTGGTTAATTTAAGGTAGGAACTACTGTCTGAACATGTTAAGTGTGCAGGATAGGGTCTCAGTGAAAGACACTTCCTTCATGCCAGGGTCTCAGTAAAAGATACTTAAGATACACTTTTGATAACTCTGTCCCAAAGCTGTTGATATAAAGAAAACTGTTTCTTCATTTCAGAATTCTGTGGTGGTGTCTTTTCTTGAAAATGTTGAAATGGTATATCTGAAGCATTTCTCTTGGGCTTTCCATCTTTCCTCATGTGTTTTAATATCTCACGCTTGTCCTGGCATACTAAGAAAATAAAATCATCTTGAAAGAGTAAATCTTTCTGGTTTATTCCCCTAAAGTATTGGTGAGTTTTGTTTCTTTACACTGTAATTTAAAATAGTAGGTTATGATTACATGGTACAACTGGTAACTTCTAATGAAAGCCTTAATAATTTTTCATAACCTTATACTAGAATACTGTGCTCCATGCATTTAAAGGTAAAATCTAATCAACTGTTTTGGAAACTAGATTGTTGGCTTACAGTGATTATGAGTGTGCAGTGTTTGAACAGCATTTCAGACAGACAGAAGAGACTGTCACAGTCCATAGTGGATAATGAAATGATACATACACCACTATTTAGTGCAGGAAGCCTCACGTCCAGAAGACTACACTGTGTTGATACTGATTTTATCCAGGTATCCCAGAACGATGCTGCTCCTTTTCTTTATGTTCCACTTTGACATATGCTCTAAGAGAATAGAAGGTGAGGTGTTGAAAAACAACTTGAATCCTGAAGTTACTTTGGTATATCATCTGGTTCGAGCTAGGCAGAAATAAAAGCTATTTAAAATCTGTTCCCCTGTAAATGTTTTAGGAATGTAAGCAGCTTACTTTATGGCATCACATCAGACCCATTATCCTTTCCCCATTTTTTACATCTAACTCAATTCTAAATGACTCCTTTAAGAAAAAAAAACTCCAACCCAACTAAACGAAACACACAAACCCTCGCCCCTTATGCTGGTTTTATTTCTTGTTATAAATAAAGAGATTATATCCTTAGAAAGGTGTGATAACTCCCACTTAGATCATAATGTGCCAAAGTGCAGTGCATGTTTGCTGTGATCAACAACAGTGAGAAAGAAAATGGCTATAAAAAGTAAAATTTGAAGTTTATAATTGGAATGTGCACTCTTTTTTGAAATGGCTAAGGTTTTGAGTTCTTATGCCAATAAGTTCATATACTGCTTTCTGAGCATTTTGTCTCTGCCCTCATTTATTGAATTAATTCTTTAATTAGTGTCCTTTGGGATGTCTTCCAGTTGTGGAACTTGTACTAAGCTTTCCTTTTACAGAACTTGTGACTTAATATTAGCTGTTTCTGAAGCAAGACACTAACCTCTGTGTGCCTTTTGCAAGTTAATGTTGACAGGCTCATAGGAAATGCAGCTGACGTTAGGAAGCTTGGGTGGGGACTACAAGGAGCTGGCAAGTACTCCAGGGTTCAGTGCCAGACATGCTGACACAACAGTACTTCACTTGTAAAAGTTTTCTTTAGGCTGCTAATTCTGTCTTCAGAGTAACTGGAACCAAAGCAGTGTCTCTGATGCCAAGTTAAAATAGCTAAAGTAACACTTTATAGGAAATTGAGAATGCTTTCCACGTCTTAGATCTTCAGAAATATTAGTAAAAAGAGCAAGTTTCTCTCTTAATGAAAGGGTGAGTTATGAACAGTGTGAGTATAATGAATGCATGCAAAACAAGTCCATCTAGCTAGAGTGAGTGTTAGAAACAACTCCAAGAGGGAAAAGCTAGCATTGTGAAGTCTCTGTAAATACTGTGCTCTGAGGGATTTATATCATAGTTTCAATTTATTTGATTTGCTAGTTCATAGTCATATTTCATAAGGCACCCTTTAATAGCTTCCTTTAGATTTCAAAGAAAAATTGTTTTCTTCAAATGTATCTAGACATTGAGAAATGCTGTGTGAGCACTTCTACAGCAGTTTGACCATGTCACCTTAAGTATAATGTGTTTTCTCTTGAGCTTACAGTATTTCTGGTCCATATTAGAGCCTAAGAAATAGTAAGACAAAGCTTTGAAGGGGGATAAAAGTGGAACACAGCTTAGGTTGGCTTTGCAGAAGTTCAGGCAGAATATGAGTTGCTGCTACCATGCTGTCTCCAGTTTTGTATGTGGGAGGACTTCATGATGCCTCAGGAGGTATCATGGAGAGGAATCTTGCTGGGGAAGGCATGCCTGGCTTACAGACTCTAAAAACTGCTGCAGTCTTGGTGGAAGGATGCAGCAGTATTACATAAGCATATTGGTTTGTTTTAATTTCATCGTGACCCTTCGATTTTAGGAAGTGCTTCCTTTCATTTCTTAGAGTGCAGGACTCAAAGCAAGTGGAGGAAGAAAGGAGATTCAGATGATGAATTTAATGTGTTCAGTGTTTTTGCAGTGCAGTGTGCCATGACATTAAAGTTGGCTTTAATGTTACTGCTTCTTTTAAGGTAGGCACATGCATTCTGCTCTCCTACCAAAGTAGAAGTTCAGGTAGTAGACTGAAGCAGCTTTGCCTACAGCAACTGGATGGCAGTGTCTTGCATCCATGGGAGACATTGGCTCCTGCTGACCTCAGAATTACAGATCACCTCTGAAGTCTCCTCTGACCTATTTTATCAAGTTAAAATTAAATAAAAGCAATATATAGTAATAAGAAAAGACTATTTTTTAATCTTGGAGGGTTTTTTTGCATGAAAATTGTCATAGAAAAGAAAAAATGGATTGAGCAGTTTTTTTCTCTGAGATCACCTTAGTCATTTTTCTTAACATCCCTTATGAGTTTGACTGTGCAATGTTGGACACTGATGTCTTTCAGACCAAGATTTGTCTTTTCCTGAAGAGAAGCACTTAGTTAATTTTTAAATCTACAAAATGTAAACTGGTGATTTCTGAAAGCTATGCAGCAAGTAACTATGTAGACCATGACTTGCCTAAATCCAGCTGTTCAATTCACCATTGATTTTTTTGTGAAGCTCTTGTTGGGGATCTGTTCTCATGTGTTTCTGGACATTCTGTGACACATCTCTGAAATTTAGCTTCTGTACTACTGCCTGATTCCTTTCAAATTATTACCTAGATTTTTGTCCCCGCAAGTATGTGAATTCTCTTCCTGAGCTGGATCCTGTCTTTGCCAGTATGAGTGTACATAGAAAGGCATGTGTGTCTTAGCTCCATAAAAGAGGCTGGAGGATATGTTTGGAAAAGAAATTTTTAAAAAAGGTTATTTTTCACTGAGATAATAACAGATAAAGTGTGGAGAACATTGTCTTTATCTTGGTCACAAATTTGTTGAATGAAGGAGGATCTTGAGAGATGCTATGGTGACTCTTTACTTCCAGAGAGAAGTTCCTTTGTTGAATAAAATTTGTGCAGTACCACTGAAGTGATCTGGTCAGTGTCCAAGATTTGAACTGTCTCAGGGGATGTATTGCTGACATTCTCTATGGCCTGTTTAGGCATTTCTGTTTACAGATCTGTAGTGATCTATTTGCAGTGCAGTGAGGCTGCGCTTCCTGTGGTTGAATGGTGTTGCTTAACTGTGGCCAGCTGAATTCCTTGGAACGGGAGTTGAATTTTTCTAATGCAATGTCAATAGATTTTGCCAACAGTAGCTGGCAATGAAGGCACATGCAAGACTAGCATGAATTTCTGATGGTATATTACATATTGTGAACTTTGTTCTTAATCATTTTCTGCATCATCTGACAAAAGTGAGCTGCAAAAATGGCTTTGCAATTATCTATCACAACTTCCATACTAAGTCTTTACTAGTAAGCAGGAGTTTTTATGGAGTTTATGGATGGACATTTGCTTTGATTTATGAACAGTTTCAGAAACATGGTAGCTGACACCATTTTTCTTAGACAGCGACAAGAAAGTTTGAGTATCAAAACTTCTTTTCTTGTTTTTTTTTTCCAGATGGAGCAATTGTCAGATGAAGAGCTTGACCATGGTGCAGAAGAAGATAGTGATAAGGAAGATCAGGATCTCGACAAGATGTTTGGGGCCTGGCTGGGTGAACTGGACAAACTCACACAGGTGAGGGAGGCTTCAGTCATCTCACAGAATAATTTTTTGTTGTTATTACATTTCTTTTCAGTTGAATACCAACTGCTTGACTCTGCCACTTGCAGCAAGTCAGACAGTAGCCTGTGACCAGTTCAGTAATATTTAAAGGTTTATAAATTGGCTTTCTCTGTGAATATCTGGTGTCTTAACATTTATTCTGCTTAAGTTATTCTATATGATGCAAGTTAAATGAGAAAAAATTTTACCATGCTTCTCATGATTATTTAGAATTAAGATTTTGGTGCTGTTGTAGTTTTTAGCAGTTCTCCAAACTGCTGGGTTAGCAGTTATGGAGAATGTGCTCAGATAATGGTGAGGGCATATCACATGTGTGTCCAATGATCTGCAATAACTTGAATAAAGCCAGCGCAAAGCATGGTTGGGGTGCTTTTAACCAGAATATATTTGCTTCACAGGACATGTTTTGTAGCAGTCTGTGGATTCAGTCTGAAGGAATGGGGCCTAACTTGCCTCTTCTGTCTCCAGTTTCCCTGATGGTCTCTAGGGTTATAGATTTTTTTTTTTTTTTTTTTTTTTTTTTTTGTTCAGGCCAAGCTGAGGAGAGAAGGGAGCTCAGGAAGAATAAACATTAGGGAAAAAGTAGCGCATTTGATCTTTTTAACAAAGGCTTGAGTAAAGATGTAGAAAATGAACATAAAAAGTTTAGGTGACAAACTTTTTTCCGTTGAAGCATACCTTCAGGAACTTTTTATCAGTACAAGCCTTGCCTAATTTCAGATGTTCTGCAGGCCTGTTGAGTTTCAGTGACAGCAAGAGCTGGATTCCCTATGTAACACATTCCAGTCCAGGGCCAGCAGCTCCTGACCCTGTACTTCTTGGGTCAGCAGCTGCATCACAGTGCCCTACTGCTTGCTACTTACAAAATCCTGGTATTTATTACAGTACTATACCCATATTAGCCATCATAACATAACAACTCAGTGTATTGGTTAGAAAGAGTTTCTTTTTTTAACCTATGCTAGTTTTTCATAAAAATGTGCCCTACATAAACTGGCTAGGGTCGGTTTTCATAACTTAATGTTATTCACAGGAAAGACTATTGAAAAAAATTCTGAATTTAGTGAATTTAAATCCCTGTTAATAAAATACAATTCTTCATTGAATGTTTTTAAGCACTTATGCCATGATTATGCTCATGAGCTAATGATGGATATTTTAGACAGTATTTCAGACTCTTATCCCAGTTTGAATGTGACGCAGTTTCATGCAGAGGGGTAGTTACAGCTAAGTCAGCTGTCTGTTTTAAAATGAGCTAGTGTCTAACACCATTCAAAAAAGCATTTGGAAAATGCTTCTATCCTTTTGATTCTGAAAAAAAGCAGAATGCGTTTAACAACTTTTTTTTACTGCATATCTGAAGTTAAATCTCTGTAGTATGACGATGTTTGTTTTCAGTCTAAAGCCTGAAAAACAGGGGTGCTTTCATATATACCAGTAACTTCTGAAAATTTTCTCTTAGAGAAAATTAATTCTCATTCATCTTAAGGAACTGGACAAGCAAATCTTTGTCAAATTATATTTGCCCTTTTTTTGATCTTTTTCAGAGTTTGGATGCAGACAAGCCTGTGGCACCAGTGAAGAGGTCACCTCTCCGCCAGGAGACCAATCTTGCCAACTTTTCATATCGCTTCTCCATGTACAATTTGAATGGTCTGTTGAATTATTTACCGCATATAGTTTAAAAAAATACTAGTTTAAGAAAAAAACTATTCCAACTATAAATTAAAATATTGTAAAATATAAGAATATTTAAATACACTTATAGCTGAGGTGAGAACATATTTGCTGAAGGCATTGCTTTTTGGTGTCCTTTTTTTCCAAGTATTTGAGTCTCCTAAAGCATTCTCTTTTACAACACTTAGTATTTGAGAACTTTAGCATAGTACTTGTATAAAAAACTTGTTCTGGGATCTGATCTCATGAAAGAATGACTTAATGTGTATCTGTTAACCAGGAAGAAAGAGCATCTTGCTTTACGGAACAGAATGCAGGAATATAGCTACAGAATGCTTTCAGGATAAACAGAAGGAAACCTTAATTTAAAGGTTTGAGTATGTATGTAGTATTTTTGTTTTGATTTTGTTTTTTTAAATCTGTTGCAATACTTTGGCAAAAAATGCTTAGCAAAACATCTACAGTTTTTCAAAAAGCGAGGCATGATATTACGCAAGTGCATTTTTGCATTCCATTCACAGGAAAGCAGTTTAAACTTTTCAGATGTAATCTGAACATTCATAGAATTTTTTTGCTGACAAATGAGTTTAACCTAAATAGTGTGAAAGTTGCAGTGGTCAAGGGTAGTGCAAATGAATTCGTTTCGGCAGTGCACAGATATTTTGCACTACAGATAGGAAAAGAAAATGCTGCTTCCTTTGCTCTCTTAGCTATTAGATTTGATAACACAAAGTGAGACATTGCAAATCAAATAACTCTGCACATACTGACTACTCTTGTTTGTTGCAGAAGCCCTGAATCAGGGGGAGACTGTGGATCTGGATGCCCTCATGGCTGATCTCTGTTCCATAGAGCAGGAGCTCAGCAGCATCGGCTCTCATTCAGCAAACAATGCTGCAGTGAAACGCCTTGCCACGGAGCCCAAAACTCAGAAACCACCTGCTAGTCGACCTTCCACTAAGCACAGCAGCGTGAAAGGATTGTCCTCTGCTAAGGTGACTAAACCATCACATGCCAACGTGTCTCTGGATGACATCACTGCACAGTTAGAGAAGGCCTCTTTGAGCATGGACGAAGCAGCCCAGCAGTCTGTTGCAGAAGACACCAAGCCAGTGGTTACTGCCCAGCACAGGAGGACAGCATCTGCTGGCACAGTGAGCGATGCTGAGGTGCGCTCCATCAGTAACTCCTCCCGTTCCAGCGTGACCTCGGCAGCTTCCAGCATGGACTCCCTGGATATCGATAAGGTGACGAGACCTCAGGAGCTGGACTTGACATCACAAGGGCAACCAATCACCGAGGTAGGATGTCACTAATTCAACATTTTTGTTTGTTTTGGTTCTTTCTCTTCAAACTCACACATCATTCCCCATGCTGACACTCAGAGCTAAACATCTGCAGTGCAGTGGGGTTGGTTGAACTGCCCATGTTGTATTTACTTCTTTCTCTGGTTTTGGTTCTGTCTGCAAGGAAACTTCTTGTAAAGAATGTGTCTAGGTTTTGGGATTTTTAGGAGCTTTCCCCATCTCTTCCTCCTCTCAAGCCAATCATGCATTTTAATGTTTTTGTAGTTAATATTTTTATTCCAAGTAAATACCATATATTGCCTTTAATTTAAATCTGAGGAGTGCACAGCTGTGGAAAAAAGAAAGCACAATTGACAAAATTCTATTCTTCTTACAGTACAGTTAATACCTGAAACACATGGAGCGATCTACAGGTGTCTATCTGAAGCTATACTATACCCGTAATTTGCTGTTTAATACTCTTGTTTAATGTATGACAGGAGGAGCTCTTTGAAGCAATACACAATGCAGAAAAATAACTGGGCTGCAATACGGCATTAGCAGATATTAATTTGAGATTTTGATGCTTTGAGATTGATTAATTAGAGAGGAAACTTCAGTAAGAACAGCCAGTTTGGTGAACATTGCAAGTGCTGGTGACTTGAAAGAAAATGTGGAAAATGTTCCAGTCAGTTTTGAGAACTTAAACTTAGAAGTTCTCTCGTAGAAATGCTCTCTGAAACAGAAATTTGACCTGTTAACATGTCAGTTGTACTAATATGCATGTTCTCTTTCATGAGAGAAAACTGGAACAAACTGAGTTTATTCTAATCAATAATTAAAACTACTCTGAATGGGCTTGTACTGAAAGCATGGTTCTACACATCTGCAACAGAAGTTCATCTGATGTAAAGTGTACGATGCAGGCTTGTCAGTCTTATGATCAACTCATTGAGGTCACACTTTGATTTAAATCTTCATTTTAAATAGTGAGACATTAATGACAGTTTAGGTCTACTTTCTTCCTGTTGAGTGAAGAAAAAGAGATAGAAATGTGCCCTTTGCTCTTTGGAAAGTTAAAGTGCAAACCTTTGCATTATTGCTGTAGGCCTTGAGTGTTCAATCCCAGCCTATGACAGTCATTGATTATATTGTTGTTTGTTTGAGAATCATTTTCTTTTTATGGCATGATAAGGCTTATATTTGCATTGTTGCTTTTGGGTGGAGGTTTTTTGGTTTTTTGGGGTTTTTTTTTTTTTGTTTTTTTTTTTGGTTTTTTTTTTTTGCATCTCCAGCTGTTACTCATAATTATATGTCTGTGTTTAATGTAGAAAGTTAGGTAATCTTGCATTTTTGTCTCTTCTCAGGCTGAAAATATGACTTTTATCAATCAGTTGCTCTAGCTTGCATAGCATAAGAGAAGCATGAATATTGCATTTTTTGATTCTTTAATGCAAGATGTTTTCTGTAGTTGATCTTGCAGGTCTCCCTCTAAATTCTCTTTTACTTTGGGAGTTATATGCTTGAGGCATCAGTAAAATTGCCCTTCTTGTCTCCCAAGTTTTTTCAATCCTTTGTGGCATGAGTCATCAACAAACCACCTTCTGCCCTAAATTACCTTGATACTGGTGAATCAAGGGATAGAGGGCAAGAAGTTGCTTTGTCTTCCCAGGAAGCTAATCTGTATTGCTGCAAGTGTTGCAGTTGCTGTCTCAGTTGCTTTCTGACTGCTTGGCCACTGACTGCAAGGCTCAAAATCATCCCCAAAAGCTTTTCTCAGACATGTGAGGGCTGCCTTTGTACAAACGCAGTGATTGCTTCTCATATAAGAATGTGACTATTGTTTCTCTGCCCAGATAAGTTGATAAGAATGATTGATTCCTTTGAAGGAGGTAACCAGAAAGTGTCAGTAATTTGAGATCCAGATTGTGCTCTCCTCTCAAGAGCAGAAACCTCTGCACTCATTGACCATGCTGTTTGCTTTGGCTCCTTTCTTTTTCATTTCAGTAGCCTGAGGAAGGTTCAATTCTGAGAAACTGTCCCTAGGTTTACAGAATTGATATTCAGCTATCCAGTATTTGTTGTATGTTGGGGTGGGACTTCTTACAGAGAAGTTTCTTTTCTTGTCATTGGTGAACAAGGAAAGGGAAATCACTTTTTTTTTTGCATTTGTGACAGATTTTGTGGTTGCGTTTTTAAAATGAATTTAGCTTTTAAATGGATTCTTTGGAAGAATCATTGGGTATCAACAAAGCTGTTTATTTCCTATGTCATTCATTTAGTGCCCAAAAACTAGTTTAAGGGTTTATTAATCCTCTTGGCTAGGTTGTGAACCAAAACACCCTTTACTAGTAGGGCTGAATTGTACTCTCCCACCCCCACAGTTGACTCAATGGTGCTGTTTCTAATAGAAAACATCCCTTTGAGAAAATAGCCTTTGAAGAAGTCCTAATGTCCATATAGGGAAAACCGCAACAGTTTTTATGCAGAAAGTGGGAGAGGCAATTTATTCATGGTCACAGCATATCTGTTTTGAGGTTTGTTATTCTGATGTAGTGCTTCAAGTTAGCTCTTTTCTTTTGCCTGTCTTCCTTGAGACTGCCTGTAGGTGAGCTGACCTTTAAAATTTTTCTTTACTGCTGTGGCTCTTCTGAAAGAGGTCAGTGTCTTGGCAGCTCTGCCCTTTTGACCGATACTTTGTCTTCTCCAGGCAGTATAGGTACTTTAAAAAGTCATCCTTTCTGCTGCTACTTCATGTTATGCTCTAAGTAAAATGGAAGACAGTTCTGATGGGAGGAAATGCTTGTCTGAAAAAAGACATTAGGCTTTGCACTTATTAAACTTCAGTATTCTATCTTAAAATATACTTCTGCTGTGTAATTTAAGAGCTCTCTGACTTGGCAGTGCAGGAAAATCCTGTAGAAGAGCAGTCATGTACTGGCCCACTGAAGGTGTGTGTAGTCTCATATACTCTGGCTGGTAACAGGGACCAATATTATAGGAAAAGGCTGCAATTCCACAGCCGCCAGAAATGGGAGGATATGACTTCACTTTCCTCTCATCCTTCCTTCCTCACAGTTCTTTGCTTACACTCTCATCTCCTCCCTTGTCCCAGCTGTGGCACTTAACTGGTAATTAGTACCCCAAAACTTTGTGCTTCTATTCTGCATCTCACTCTGTGTTATTTAGGTGAACTGCAGAGGCTCAGAGGAGTGATGCACATGAGGGAGGTGTTATAGCCAGGGACTGGAGGCTGGAAGGGAGAGCAGGAACTCACTTGGTGGTGGTAATTGATTACTCAGAACTTCTTGCCTGAGTATTTGGACAGACATCTTAGTGTCTTGTCTTCGTCTTCCTCCTAGCAGCCTGTGTTCTAGGCAACTCCTGGGCAGATATATCTCCTATATGCAGATAGATCAGCATGATGACAGATGATAACTCTCAGTGGTCATATTGGCCAGGACCATCCTTGTACTCATTCTGAATTTGTCTTTAGATCACTTTCAGGGGAGTTGACTGGAGTTCCCTCAGTTGTCTGAAGTGGTGGGTTTATTACTTGTCATCATGGTTTATTTTCTTCATTTCCTCCTTTCCTTTCTTAGCACTATCTCTTTAGACATTGTGAGTGTTGATGTTTTCAAAGACTATCACTTTGTAGTCTTAAGACCCTGTCTTGGTGGTACTAAGTGTTTTCTGACTGCACTTCGTTCTTGTCTTCAGTCTCCCCTTAAGTATTGTTGAATAAAAAATTGTTTCCACCCCACCCTAACTCCATAATTTTTTGCTAAATTGAAGCTTGTCTTTGACACAATGACTTCACAGATCCTTGCTTGAACAGTATTCTTTCTGAAATTGGTATATTGCATTTTGTTTTCTTTGCTTTTACTTGTGTAATGAGTGGCATGCACCTTAAAATGTTGCTTCTGTGGGGGGTTACTTTACTTGTATATAGACTAAATTAGTGAATAGCATGCATAAGTTGAAGGTAGGGGAAATGATGTCTCTGTGACTAACTTGTTGCCTCCACCCATTTTACCTTTTTCTTCTTCCTTTGGTCCTTCTGCCAGCAATAAGTTGTCTCTGTTTTCAGTGAGCTGTGCTGGAATAGAAGGAGAGGAAAGCAGAGGGGAGAGAATAGAGAACTGTGTTGATGATGCTTATGTAGCTGTGTGTGTCTGGAGAGTGAAAGGCTCCATTCATGGGCAGTCATTGTTACTGTCCTGCACACACTCAGTGAAGAGGTTGCAGATAAGTTTGAAGTCTGCCATCTGGTCTGGCACAGTTCAGCATCACCCCCACCCCTCTTTATGTCTGTAACCCAGTTTGCACAGCTGAGAGATTCTGCTCATACAAAGATAATGCAAAATTTAGCTGGTAACACTACATGATTTAATTGCATTTTATTTTTTAGCTTTTACTTAAACTCATTGTAGATTTATACTTGATGCATGAGGGGTAAAAGTCGTGAAGAGAGCGACCAGTGCAATAAAGCCCCACGTGGTTTTTGCTTCACTTGACAGAGAAGGCAGTGTAGAGTAAACATTAATATTTCTTTCAGGGTAAAAAAGGGAGCTTTGGAGGCATGACAGTTAGTAGCAATT
Source organism: Ammospiza nelsoni (assembly GCF_027579445.1). Lineage (NCBI taxonomy): Eukaryota > Metazoa > Chordata > Aves > Passeriformes > Passerellidae > Ammospiza > Ammospiza nelsoni. The sequence continues at coordinate 15,573,888 of NC_080639.1, forward strand.
GTCATGTAAGCTCAGCACATGTAAATAAATCTGTACTGGCTAAAAGATCCTGTGGGATAAAATGAAAAAGTTGAAATGGACATAAGGGAATAATAAAGTCTGTGTTTCATAGCAATTTTGTTATAGTTCTTACATGGACATGCTAGCATTTCATTTGCCCGTGCAGCAGTCTAACACAGAAGCTTTGCTACCCATTTAAAATTATCGAGGGTCCTGTTTTATGTGGGATTGCTAAATGTTGCTATGTATGAAAAGGCAGTTAACTGTTAATGTATGCAGACAAATAAACTGATGATATACGTGGTCTTTGTTAGGCAATGGTGTCTTAAAATAGAGTTGGACTGCTGAATCTCATCTGTTATTTGTAGATGGTTGAAAGAAGAGTTGTGGTCTGTTTTAGCTCTTGCAGGAATAGAGCATTATTGGCTTTTGTATTTTGGGAGCTTGAAGCTTGAGTACTTTTCCTTGTGGCCCACGTGTTGTGTGGTTAGCAGATGTGAAGGATGTTAGACTCCAACTTGTGAGAGTAGTCACAGATAAGCAACAAACAACGCATGGCAGAGGTTTGGTTTGTATTTCTTCTAAAGACTTAAAAAAAAAATTCATTTTCTGCCAGTAGTGTTATGTCCTTAGTTTAGAAACAAAGTCTGTTCTGGAGCTTTTCCAGTTCTGCTTTTCCTAAGCTGAAAATAGTCAATGGAAAGACTTAATTTGAAACACAATTAGACCGTTTCTTCCTCTTTCTTTTTTTTCCAATTATTAGTCACAAAGTGTTCTTTTATAAGTCAAAAGCAAGGGAAAATTGTGCTTATCTGTCGTCCTGAAACATTACTTTGGCTTCCAGTTTTGTTGGCATAAGAAGTGTGAACCATCCATTTTTCAAATGTTTTTGAAATACATGTAAAATGACTCCTCATTTGCCAGATTTTTGGAAGCTTTCAAAGCATTCTCTGAGATAAACATATGATTTTATAAAATATAAACAATATTTATGTATTTCAAGTAAATAATCAAATGTGCTTGGCTATGCATAATCACCACTAGAACTCAAGGATTGCTAATACACTCTTTGCAATGCCTGCAAACCAGCACATAAACGTTTTTTCATGTTATACTTATGGAATCTGCAAAGCAAATGATGGGAAGGGATAATTTTAATTTTTTTTTAAGTATTTTCAGTTGAGATCCAAAGGAAGCATTCTAAAAGTTTTGTTTACTGCACATTGTAGAATGGTAAGTTTCAAAAATTGGGATAAATAGATTTAAAATACATGAAAGGGAAACAAGAATTTAAACATTATCCTTGCATTGGTAAATCTTAATTCTCCACTCAGTGTATCTGACTTATTTTATAGCTATGGACCCAAAATTTATCCTTCAACTTTTCCACATAGGAAATAACTAACTGAGGTGTAGCAGAAACCACAAAACATGTAAGAATAATTTCTCTTCAGTCAGCTTTGCCTCACACTGATGAAAAAGCTTTAAAGTTCTCTCCTGGGAAGGAACAGGAAAATAGACAGTGTAATGTATGCTTGAGTCTTCTTTGACACCACTGGTTGGCAAAGCTGGTGTTCACTCAGAAATTACAGTTAGGGTGTACTTTGCTAGTGTGAATGTGAACACCAAAGGCATTGGCTCTGAATGCACCTAAATGCACTGTTTCTTTGGGATTTTCTGTGAGGTTGGAGTCTTCTGTGGACAAGCAACTGAATGACTCATTCTACTATACCAAATGCTGGGTAAATAAACACAATTAAAAATGAATCTCTTTGTTTTTAGGCCTATTCCATAGCACTTCAGAAAAATACTTGTGTTTATGAGATGTTTTTTTGAGGAAAAAACTGTACCATTAATACAGACAAGCCAAGAAAGTGGTTGTTCAGAGGTTCTTTCTCTTACCAGATTTGTCTGCAAGAGGAAAAATACCATAGATGAATGATGAAATAAATCTAGGCAGCACACTCTTGGAAATACCCACTAGACTTGGGTTGAGAAATCAGAAGTCTTGCTTTATGATGTTACCAAACTTTGCTGAAAGTGTGCTGCAGGGGAGTTGTATGCATTGATTGCAGTTTGCAGTAAAGGTATCACTCTACTAGTGATGGTTAATTATGGAGCTTTTAAAACAGCCAGTTTCCTTGTGGATACACCATTCTTTTTCTGCAACGTTTGATTGGATTAGAGATCTGAAATAATAAAGCTGTAGGAAGTTAGAAACAGATTACTTGTTTGTCATTGTTTCAGATGGCCAAAAAGAAATTTAGGACAGATGACAAAAATTAAGAAAACAGCCACCAGTTGTGGAACATTAAACTCTTAACAGGAGGAAAGAATTTGTTGTTTTCCTGAATTATCTTCCTGCTGCTTCAGTTTCTCAGCGCCTATTTTCCTGCTCTGAGGTTTTAATAAGAATAAACTGTAACCCCTTTGGCAACAGTTTTTTTCTAATATCTAATCTAAACCAGCTCTGGTGCTACTTGAGGCCTTTTATCTTGTCTCATCTCTTGTTACTTGCAAGAAGAGACTGTCACCCACCTGTCCACACCTCCTTTTAGGTGGTTGTAGAGCGTGATAAGGTGTCCCCTGAGCCTCTTTTCTGCTAGGTTAAACAACCCCCTTTGCAAAGGAAAGCAGAAAATGGATATGTTTAGCTAGATGCTTATCATATTGTGTCCATATGAGTAAGTTCCAGATGAATACATAATCATAAAGAGATTGGAAAAACATTTTCAGTGCTCCTTCTCCATCCTTGGATCAAAATTACAAAAATAATTTTAAATCTTTAATTATTTAGTTCTCTTTTGGAAACAGTGGATTCTAATTCTTGAAGCTGGAGTCAGTAGAATTCACGGTAGGGATGTAGTTGAAATGCAAGCTTGCAAGCTATAGTAACCTTTTCAACAAAGTTTTGCAAGCATATAGCTTTCAATTGAACACTGTATACTTCAGTTTCCCTGCTTTTTAGTTTGTTTTTTAGGGACAGAGAATACATTTTAAAAAGGATTTTGTATTGTTTCTCAACTGTGACATTAAATCCAAAATAGTGGCACAAGAGTGCCACCAGCTGGTTTAATTAAACACGTGTATTTATTGAACTTAGAGTTTTGTAAGAAACATAGCAAGATAATTACATGCACAAGTCCTCAGTGTGCTCTTATTGCCTTTTTTTTGGTACTAAGGTAAGTTATTCTGCTGTACAAACTTTGAGTGAATTATGTCTTTGAATGTAAGATAGTGTTTAACAAGAAAGGAAGTTTTCTATTTAACATGTTTAAGGCATGTGAACAGGAAGATAAAATACTTCAGAAGATCACTAGGTCATCTTTCTTATAATTCCCACCCCAGTTGCTGATCATTATTTGTAAACTGTCAGTATAAAGAACGTATGTGACACCTTTGAGACTGTATTGTACTGTTCTTAAATTCTGGATGCCTATTTTCTCAGCCCTTACCATAAAATCAGAGGAATTAGATGCAACTCAGCCTCTTAGCGATGAGATTTAATCTTTCTAAATTGATCCCACTTTTCTGTACTAAGTGATCATCAAACATTACAAGAAAATAGATCAGTGTTCAGATTTTGCAAAAATATACAAGTGGAATTGAAGAAAGGAGGCCATGCATATACAGCATCTTACTTGTCAACCAGTGGGCTCCTGCCATGGCAAGATGGGCTACATGGCATTGACGCTTCAGATCTTAGCTAGGCAGCTTAGCTCATCACCTCTTCTTAAAGCTGTTTCTTAAAATCCAGCCATCAGCTCTTTTCTGTAAAAAAATAAATCTAATATGCTCTATAATCCAGTGATAGTTTAGTTTATGGAACTGGAATTGGTTTTATATCCTAGGTGAATATTAGGTGAGGCACTGGGGTAGAGACAACTTTGTTGTTAGAGTTTGAGTTCTTGTTGTGGCAGAGGCAGGTGGAAGAACAGATGCTTTTCGTGGTGGAAGACTAGAAATGTCTCCCTAGGAGTAATTAATGTTTTGGTTTTCCCGGATTTGATTGCTGTTCTTTTTAGTCTAGTGAAGTACCTGGGGCAGAGAAGTAGGTTAATTTGTTTGGCAAGATCAGGCATTTATATTGTCAGGGGTTTAATACATATTTCAAGTCCTTACATAGAGAGGAAGAGTGGGCTATTTGGATCCACTGTGTGAACCATCGTGATTGTACCATCTAGAACAAAATAATAAAATATTTATCTTCCCCCAAAGAATGGAATATTCTAGGAGCAACATCTGTTTGCCTCAAAGCTTGATGTTTGAGCTGAAGTCTTTCTTTGAAATAGAGTAAATGCTTTAAAATTGGATTGTGATGTTCTAAAATGAAATTTAATTTATCTACTAGTTTGTGCATGCCAAATATTTAAACATTTTTATGTGTGCGTAGTTACTGTTTAGCTGGGCTATAATTTCTAGAACTTGGGCTTTCCTGTTGCTTTGCTGCTTCTGCTTATTCTAACTTTTGGGTATGTGCAGTACTGCAGAATTTGTTATAGGGTAGGAAGAAGCCATGCACAAAAAATGTCTGGAAATGAGCTGTTGCCTTCCTGTTTCTAGGCATGTGAGATCTGCAGCTCCAATTCACGTAGGCAGTTGTCATCACACTGGTGTTCCACATTTTACTGGCCAACCCCTATTCCCGTAAAATATCATTATCAAAGTGTCAAGTGGCTATTGTGTGGTAAGAAGGATATGACATTCCCATTTTTGGGTAGAATTTCCTTGGTGGAGATAATGTTGTTAAATACAAGATAGCAGCAGCCAAGATGACCAAGAAGGTTAATTGGTCTACCTTGACCTTCCCTGTTGGAGAAATACTCTCCAGCAAATAGTATTTCCTTTAAGGAGAGATTCAATATCCTGTATTTATTGACACTATTGTTGACTTACAGGCTAAGACAGAAGTTACTAAATTCTTTAAGAAGAGGCTGCAAGTGTACATTGTCGTATTCCTTCTACTGCAGTGCTCCATTCACCAAGAAAGTGATCCATATTAATCAGTTCATGATGACTGACAAGAACTCTATGAAGAAACTCTTAAAAAAATTTCCTTGAACTTGTCACTGGGTTTTTATGTATACTTTTGGGGTTTGGACTGAGACAGCCCATTTTATTCTGCAAGTCGTGTATCAGTATGTTGTAAGGAGACCATCCTAAACTGACTCTGTGGGAAGTTAGAGCCTCTGTATAAGAAAGGATACAATTCAGCATGACTGAGAATAATTATACCAGGTACTACAAACCCTCAGTGTGGTTTGAGCTAGGCAGCACTGCTGTGTGTCTAAAATATATGATATAAATACAGACAGTACTTAATATGCAAGCAGAAAAATAATTTACTCTGTAACATAACCTGTGTCTATATTAGTAGCTAAGCACCCAGGTGGAGCTTTGGCTGGAGCCTGGGTTTAATTTCACATGCTGTGTAGAGTCTTCCCTGAGGTGTAACTTTTAAAGCCTCCTTGAGATCCTAATTGCTCATCCCAGCATGTGGCAGTCACATAAGTAAACTCTCCCTGCAAGAATTGTATTCTCCAAAGTATTTGATATTGCCTTGCAGGAAGTTTTGGACATGGGCTCTTCATTTTTTTCATACTATACCTTATTGTGGCACTGAAGAAGAGGTGAGATTCTGTATTGCTAATTACTAAACAAGAGTATAGTAGGCATGATAGTTGTCATGCCTTGTTCTGTATAGTGTTGAAACAAATAGGGCTGAGACAATTGTAACCACATGAGACAAAACTTGCAGGATGGTGGTGGTAGACAGGTTTACTTTATGCTCTTTTAAGTTGTTTAAATGCTCTTGTTAAGTGCCACAGTACTAGTCTAATTTCCTTAGCAGACTGGACTGTGTGGTTCTGCAAATCACTGCATGATGATGGTTTTGTTGCCTGTAGCAGGTGCTGGAGAAGATAATCACTGGGATCTGTCATTAACTGATTTCTGTCTTTCTCTACTTGCTGCTTCCCCTTTACTGATTTTGCTTCCCATTTTGAAAACAGATGAAAATATATTTTCTGTTAATTTATCTTCCCAAGGGAAGCACGGGGATTTGTAATTTTATAATTTGGACTATACCAGAGACTTAAGTCATTTAAAAAAAAAGGGCATGAATTTTAAGTTAGGTTGGTTTATTGTTGTGGTAATATCTTTCTTCTTTAAGAATGAGACAGCAACCCACATAGAAAGCATAAAACTAGGATGTCTCCCAGATGACCAATTTATAGTGGCTCTATGTTTGTGTAGTGAAAGTGGAATGTTTAGTTTTAGAAGACTGGACAGGATTTTGAAAAGCATTGTAAGAGTGTGTTTTCTTGCTTTCATAGTTCTAAATGTCTTTACAAATAAGTTTTCTCTTGCAGAAAGGAAACCAGTGGCAGGTAAGCAAAAGTTCTCTTAATTCTATTGTGTGACATTTTGTACAGAAGAAGATTAAAATAGTGTCTTTTATTAGTGTCTTGTGTAAAAGCATAAATGCTTTTACATCAGTGATTCAGGCTCAGTATTTGGGAATGTTCATGTTTTTATGGGAGGGGAAAAAAGTGATGATGTAGGGTTTTTTCTTTTAAACTCTGCTTTATCTTCTGTAATCAAGACACCATAAAATTACTATACTGACTTCCTTTGACTTATGTTCTTTTTCTTTCTGCACAAGCACTCCTATTTGGACAGGGAAACCTCCCTTCTTCTGAGAAACATTGCAGGAAAGCCTTCTCATTTGCTGACCAAGGTGATGATGCTTCTTTCTACTGTATGTGACTGTTGCTGTGTAGAAGGAATGCTTTTGGTGTGTGCTATGCTTCTCCACTCCTGCCCTTTCCAGCAACTTCTGCATTTACTTACATGATTTTCCTGATTATCCAGGTGCTTTTAAAAGATTGAATTGTATTTTTTGTTTCTGCAGATTTATCGAAGTGTTCAAGTTCTTAAATACTTAATAGCCATATTAGCAGGTAAAATGCCTTAATTAAAAAGGAAATGTACTGAGCTCAAAGTTCTTTTGTTCCTATTGCCATTCACTAGTTTAAAAAAACATCCTAGTAAAAAATGTGGGAGTGTTTAGTAGTTTTAAAAGCCATTAGTAGCCTTAAAATAAGTTCTCTTGCTGTATTGAAGACGAACTAGTAAGAATGGGATATTTTTTTAACATTTTGAATGTTGACTGAATATAATGTGGGGAGAATATTGTAGTAAGACAGCGGTCTAATGAGCCAGGTATGTACAAATCTTGATTATAAATTAATCTTCTTCACAGCAAGGAGATCACTAATGTACTAAGTGATCACAAATTGTCATTCAATTTGCTAAAAATTGTATCCTTTATATGTATTTCCTTTTGAAACTAGAGGACAAGGGATGGAGCAAGCTATAAATCTCTGGTGAAAATACAGGCTGGGATGAAGGGCTGACAGTTTCATGTAGCTGTGGTGTCAGATGTTGCTGATGCTAATACATACTCCAAAACCATATCTGTCTGGGTTTTTTTTAATTCACAGACATTCTATTGGAGAGACCTCAGGGAAGCCTGAAGTAACAAAATGCAATTTGGTGATCTCAAAACAATGAGGATAATGTTCACTGGGCATAAGTAGTCTGTATTTAGCAATAAAAGTTTAGTACTGGTTTACTGCTTTTTAAAAAATATCTTAATATTCTTCTCAAGATGCTCAGCATGTATCTTGACAGGAGATTTTCAGGCTGTCTTCCAGAGGAGTACAAACAGCCAAAAGCAAGTAATCTTCTGCTCTCATGATTGTTTTGCTTAAATTTTGAGTCCATACCTCTGCCTTGACCCCAATAGCTCTTGCCCCCCTGCACTGCCCAACAACGCAAACAGCCACCAAAACAGCAATTGGCTTCATTGCAAATAGATTAACAACAGCTGTGGCACAAAGAAACCACAATTTTCTTTCATCTCCATGTGTCTGCAGATCCTCCCTTCTGGTTGTCTATATGTGGGATGAGTGTTAGTTACCATAGAGGAACGTAATTTTAAAAAGTACATTAAATTATCCCTTTGTGTCATATGACCATGGAGTAGCTCCTCTCAGGTATTCTGGTACACTCCACAGTTAAATGAATTTATAAATCCTTGTGTTGGCTAATTAGGCTTCACAGCTCTTTGATTCAGGTGCTTTTGGTGAGCCTTCTGATTTCCTGAGGGTAATGTTGGTCAGCTTGTGACTGTTTCCGTACAGCTGTGCCTTCCTCTTCTGGCTCCTGAGCACACAGGCTGGCATGGCACTTACTGGTTCTCTTCTGACCTCCTGCAAGCAGAAATACCTTTAGCAAAATGATGAAGTGGAAGTCCCCATTACTGCTTAGATCTCTTCAGCTTGTTGTAACATTGGATAAGGCTCTCTATGAGTGAAGCAATCCCAAGAAATGGGGCATTTTCTTGTACCAAGGTGTTAGATCATTCGACTGTAGGATCATATTGCAGGTCTGTGCTGGTGTCCCTGGTGTGTTACCTGTTTCTTACTGTCTTCACCTGTTTCTGTTTCTTCCCCCTCTCTGGTGTGTCTGCATCTTATATTGAGACTAGAACCATTTTTGTCCTCTGCTAATATAACTAATTCTAAAAATTCTAGCCATGGACTAGATCCCTTCTGCATCACAGCCATGCACACACACTGTCTTGAAGTTTTGGGTGATTTGGTGCAAATGGAGATGTTAATATGGTGTTCTCTGGTAGCAGGAACCTCTGTTTCAGTACAAGCTCTGCAAGGAGGAGATTCCTTGCAAGACATGATTGCCTTTCTACCCAAGGCTAGACTGTAGTTGGGAAAATAAACAGTAGATACCTGATCTTAGTCCTTCAGAAGTCAATGCTACTTGTGTATTTATTATCTTCTTATCTGCAACCAAAGAAAAAATTCAGAGAAAAAAAGCAAATACTAAACAGAGAAGAAATGTCGTAATTTTATGCATTTTGTAGGTGGTGTGTCTACCTTGCTGACTTAAATGAAATGTGGACATAGTTACTTACCTCTTACATTTAATTACTGGCTTTTCTAAGTAGCTTTGTTAAGTGATGCCCCCCTCCCATTTTGTTTCCATTCCATTTGTTATCTCTGTAAAAGAGATTAGTTAATAACACTTAAAAAAAGGTAAAATGAAAGAAAAAATAAAACCTCAACCTAGAAATTCGAGGGAAAAAAATTTTTGAGCAAGGTCAGCTCTGCCATTGAATGCATCTTGTGCGTCTTTATTATTAAAACACAGCTGGAATATCAGAGCAAAACTGCATATTTAGTTGGAAACTGGGGGAAGAAGCAGTGTTTTTCATTATATTACAGAAATCTTAACTTCATATTTTTTTGTGTTTTTCGTTCTGATATTTCAATGTAGGCTAAAATTATACAAGACTTGGTTCTGGTATATAAATGCAAAGAAGATCATTAATTTAAGACCATTGCACTGCAGGCATATGCATTTTCCATTTTGGTTCCAAATAAGTTTGAATATTTTGGATTAACAGATTCTATACATCGGTATGTTGCCAAGTATTCCTTAAATCGGGTGCAATGTTTTCCATAACCAAAAGTAATCTTAGCTGAAAGCTTTAAAATAGAAGTGTAACAATAGTCCCAGAATGGTCCTGTTAAGTGAGGAATTTGTTACCATTTGACAATGTTGCATATTGCTAGTATAAGAGAATATCCTTTTCCTGCCAGAGGTGGAAATGACTCTCCATTATGTTTTGTGTTTTTACAAAATGTGTGTGTGCATCTCCTTGGTGTGTTTCCAAGGCTTGCCTGTGCCTGTAAGGCAGTCCAAGCAGGGAGTGGGTTCTGCTGAACCTTGGCTGCTGTGCCAGTTCTCCAGGTCAGTCTGTGACAGAGCCGTGTGCCAGCAGCGCTGAGTGCAGGGGACACAGGCGTGTGGCCATGGCAGGGACTGATGGCTGTACCGCCTGTGAGGCTGTGACAGCACAGCATCCTGCCCTTTACCTGCCTCTTTGGGATCCTTCAGCAGCTCCATCACTGTTGGCAGCATTTGCTAGCAAAGGGGAAATAAATGCTAAGGTAGATGTGGTTGGACTGCATGTGCTGGCCTTGTTGGTTGGTGGCACTGAACAGTTTAAATAGTTTGCAGTTGCAGTCAGGTGTTTTTGCCATCTGTCACCTGTCTCCCTGTGCAGTGAAAAGAGTTGTTAGCTTATTAGTACAAGCTAAAGGATGACATGTGCTTCCTCCTGGATAGAAGCAGTGTTGTTCTCATGTACGGGGGGAGGAGAGACCTGTGTATGTGTCTAAGTGCTGTTCTCAGGTGACTTTGATGGGCAGGGGGCTGTTTTCTTGGGCCATTAGGAGAGAAGCAGAGTGCCTGGTTGTCAGTTTGGGGGAGTTATTGAATTATTTTATTAAGGAATCAAAATGCATAGTTCTTCATCCTTCTCCCATGAAACATTGTTTGCCACATCAGCAGTGATGCAGCAGTGGCTTGAGCTTAGTTTATTACTGCTCAAAATAGTTTGAAATCTTTGACTACTGTATGCTTTCAGACATTCTGAATTCTGCTTTCTTTTCCTTGCTGTGCTTTCCAGTTAGTGAATTCAGACTTCTTTTTATAATTTTTTGCTCATTGGAACCAGTTATTATTTTGATAGTTGTAATTCTGTTTTGTTTTGGGGTTTTTTAATTTAAACTGATTATGTTGAACTAATAAAGTATAAGGAATCATAATCTCTGGACCCACATTAATTCAGTAGGAAATTAAAAGTAATTGGTACATATTAAAATAGTAAGTCCTTAAAATCTTCTTTCATCTACATATTTATCTATTTTCCAAAGCATTTTAGGTAATGATGGATTATAAACTTTAAGGTCACCAAAGATATTTTAGCTGTATTGGCACAGGTATATGAGAGGTCACAGCTGCTTTTTGCTTGCCCTGGTGTTGCTGCCTGTGCATGTGGCGAGCAGGTGCTCCTGGTGCTTTGCACTGGTGTACAGTGAAATGGGCTGGAAAATTGTGCTGATTGGGTTAATGAGCAGCTTCTCAAAACCATGAATTAGAGTTTCTCCAAATACATGATAAAATGAGTCTTTTGCTTTTGCTTGTTTCATGATGAACAGGTGCATAGCATCACTTTTAGAAACTGGAAAGTCTTTTATAGAATCACTCAGTTGGAAGGGACCCCCAAGGGTCATTGAGTCCAACTGCTGGCCCTGCATAGGACAACCCCAAGAGTCCCCCCATGTGCCCGAGAGCATTGTCCAAGTGCTTCTCGAGAGCTCTGTCAGGCTTGATGATGTCAGGCCTCACTTTTTAGTAACAATTTATTTCTACAGATTGAAATTGTTAATGGTAAGAAATAGGAAGAATAAAAGATTCTTGTTATTGTGGCATGGTTTGTTTTTCATAGAATGCTAATGTGATTTGGCCTTTCTAAGCTATAGGACAGCATTGCTATTGTGAATAAAAAGCCAAAGTTCCCTGTAGTCTCATAAACGCAATGTTCCAGTGTAATTCAGTGCCCAGATAAGGTTTCAGGCTCACATTATTTCTGCTCATGTCAACTTACTGCTTCATTTTATTGCAAAGAATTATATTTCAAGGCAGCATACTGGTCTGTCCAGCTGATGTTTTTTTATGGTGCACAGGATGGTCACAGATGTGAAGGACCAAAAGCTACTAAGAGTGCAGTAAATAACAAGGGAATGTCCTTTAGCAGTTGATATGAATATTAATAATTTATTGAGAAGCCAACTTAAGCTCTCTGGATTTCAGAATAGCTGAATCTTTTACAATAAAAGCAACTATCTAAACACATGGTAAAGAAACTATGAATTACATCCATAGAAGAAAGCAATAGAGAACTAAATGTTTATAGTATGCTGAATGTTATGGTGAGATGTGGTACTTTGGCCCTGGAGAAAATATTAATTTTTCTTTTTTAAGGGTACTGATATTTTGGAAGGGATTTGTGTGGTTTTTAGTAGACTTGTTTGTGCTAGAGATTTTAATTATGGTTTTAGATATTAATTGCCATGAAGATACACAGTTTAGGATTTTGAAAGTCTGAAAATTGCATATGTCATTTTTGAAACAATGGTTGCTTTTTAGCTGCATGTTTCAAATGCAATTTCAACAGAAATATCTATAATCTCCAGAATTTAAGAAACTTTATTGCTAGTCTTAGAAAGACACAGTTTTCTTTAGCATCAGCAAATAGATTTAAGCTACCTGAATTTTTAATGCTTTTCCGGTTGTAATAAAAATCTATTACATAGAAGAGCAAAAGGTGCTTATTCACCCTGTGTCTTAAAATACTTAAAACAAGGAGAAATACAACTTGGATTTAGTAAATTCAAACCTCTTTCTGCAAATGGATTTAACAGTTTAAAATCTTTCAAACTAATGCATGTAGTATGGAATCCTAGTTATAGGATTTGTTTCCCTTCTTTCTGTGTGCTGTTAAATTCGGGTACTTTTTGGCATGCTGTTTGTGTTTTATGTTGATCAACCAAAACTCTCTTGGCTGTACTCCATTGTATACTCTTACTGAATATGTATCATCCCAAGCTATGACTGTAAATATATAATATGCCAAAGTATTTAGTAGCATAAGGGTATTTACAGTACAGGAGAACAGAGAAATGTCTATACAAAATATATACCTCCACTATGTTCCTTTGGAGTTAATGGCAGTTGTATCTCTAAATATAGGAACACTTTCTGTCTTAAAAAGTAATAGTTTTCATCATCACTAGGAAATGGTTGGACATTTATAGATGAGCAAATCAGTAGCCTCAAAGCTACTGAAACCTGACTGAAGTTTGTGTTAACTGGAATTGTGTGTTGTGTCCCCATAGGAGGAACAGGCTGCTAAACTGAAAGCTGAGAAAATTAGGGTTGCATTAGAGAAGATTAAAGAAGCACAAGTGAAAAAGGTGAGTTAGTTATACCCATTTATAAGACCCTTATTTTATTTTTTTTCACCTGGAAAATGCAGGCAAACTTCATTTGTATCTATTAGCCTTAAGTTGCCCTTTATAAAATCAGAACACTATAGTGTTCTAATCTTTAGTGGTAATGTGCTTTCCCATCTAGACTGGACCTAATCAGGAGAAGCCTAGGATATGGAATAACATGATGTTTTTCTTAAGGAATAGCTTGTTTTTCAGCTAGTGCTCATTGGGAAGATTTTACCAACTTCCACCCAGAACTGAAATGAAGGTCCAGCCTCCTGAGATTGTTCTTGTATGTTCTGCAGTCACATGTTTAAAATTTGTACCTGTTTTCTTCATAGCCTTTTCTTCACAAGCCTTTTCTCATTATGCATAGCAGGATTTGCCAGTGCTAAATGGAAGAGAAGTATTCCAGATTAAAGACAGAAATTACCAAATGGAGAAAGCCTGCTGCCCTTACTTGATGTACTCTCAAAGAATACAGAATGCCCTGCAAATTTAGCATTTTTGTTTTATGACAGGAGTTTTTCAGTAGCATAAAATGCCTTTTTCATTGATTGTTTCTGGATCAAAAGCTGAAAAACTCTCTTTGCTGGAAGATGGAAATTAACAAGTCAGTTGTACCAATGTATTGCAGCTAGAGGGTTTATCTTTTCCAGCTGAGCAAGATGTAAAAATGGAAAAAATAATGATTGGCAAGAAGAATCTGTTGTCTTAAGTCTTTTGATTGGTTTAAAAAAACAGCTGCCTATGAAAAACCGTTGTGTTTTAAAACCAGTTTTTTTTCACACTACTGCTTCATATTCCCCAGAAAAGTAAGGTTTAGTATTGCTGTATTGTTTACATAATAACCATTTTTAGAAAACAGTGTAGGAAGCAGGCAGAAAGCTTAAACTGCAGATCTGAAAAATTCTGATTGTTTGTAAGCTTGTGCAGAGCCCTATATCTATGTTTGTTCCACCTAGATATTGTCTGAAAGACACTATTATCAGGACACTTCAGCAGGAAGGATTTTTTCTTTCTTAACACACAACTGAAGGACTTTCTCATTGTGTTGGAAAGACCTTTATATTTATTTACTTGAGCTGTAGGAGAACAGTATCTTGTTAAGTGTGGTAAAAATATCTACCCATCATTTATGACATCTTACATTTTCAGGGAGTGTTTTGATTGAATTTTATGCTACTGTAAGAAAATCTTAGAGGAATAAACAAGATCTTAGAAACCTTATTTTTATTTGAAATGTGACAGATTAATCTTCTTTTTGTTTTCTTATTTTTCTGCTTAACAGTTGGTGATCAGAGTCCATATGTCTGATGACAGCTCAAAAACAATGATGGTGGATGAGAGGCAAACAGTGAGACAAGTATTAGACAATCTGATGGATAAATCACATTGTGGCTACAGTTTAGATTGGTCATTAGTGGAAACCATCTCTGAATTGCAAATGGGTAAGTAATAATTATAAGCATTTCTAATTCTTATTCATAGATGCAGCAGTAGTCTGCATTCTCAGAATGATTTAAATACTTGTCTTCATAATGTTCATCATCGTGTTCATTAATGTAGTAAATGCTAATTCATGTAATAAAGCTCATGATTGAACTTGTTTCAGAATGATCTGAAAATTCTGCTTCAGGGTGTTTAAAAGAATGAGAAAGTTGGTCCAGTGGTTTCCCAAAGATTTCTGCTTCTTTATTTTGCAATGAGGATTTTCAGCTATTTTCTACCATTTCAGTAAATTTTCCTCTTTTTCTTTATGCTGTTCTCTTTTGTCTATTTTCAGTATTCTGAAGTTCTAGCACTAGTGGTAACTTTTTGAAAGCTCAGAGCTTTGAGAGTCAAAGCTCAGAGGTTTGACTGAGAACCAGAGTTCTCAGAGGTCTTGTTGACACGTCATTTATTGAGTGACAGAGATCATAGGAAGTAGAAGTGTCAGTTTTTAGACTTCTTTACAATACTAGCTATGGATATTCTGCATTTCATAAGCATTTTCTTTTCCTTCTGATCATTGCCCACTACTTTTTGATACTTTATGAGTGAGATAATCATTGGGGATGTAGAACGAAGTATTGTGCCAAAAAAGGTGCCTGATCCATTCCTCTGGGAATTATGTAGACCAGAGAACACATAAATGTGATAACCTTATTTGTGCTCATAAACTTGGAAATGTTATCATTTGAGTCTGCAATGTTCCTGCAGGATGGTAGGCCTTCTCAGATTAAAAAAAAAATTAAAACATTTCATATGTTGATGGAACTATAAACTTGAAGATAGAAGTCTATGCTGAGTGACTGGATGTAAAAAAATGCCGCTTCCAGGCATGTCTGGAAGTGGACTAAGCTCTTTTAGTCTCTTAGCGTAAACTTCTTCTCCACTGTAGTAGATCTTGAACTCTATTTTCTCTGCATTAGTAGATCTTGAACTCTATTTTCTCTGCATATATGCCTTGTCTCTTAGAAATGACTACAGATTTGTTTCTATCACAAAATGCAACAGATTCCAATGTATTTGCTCACATGTTATTGTTCCAGAACGGATCTTTGAAGATCATGAAAATTTAGTTGAAAATCTCTTGAACTGGACAAGAGACAGTCAAAACAAACTAATGTTCGTGGAACGTATAGAGAAATATGCACTTTTCAAGAATCCACAGGTAAGCCTGAGATTTGTGCTAAATGTGTGTGTGGCTGATGGCAGTTTCTTACTTTTTTGATAGCATTTATTTCCATACTTTCATTTTGGTACTTGTGTATGTGCTAAAATGCCAGGCAACTTTACACTTCAGCACTATGTACATCCACAGTGTTGTTGGCGCAGAGTCAATCCTTAAGAGGCAACCATGAGCCGAAGCAATCTGTTTGCTAATGGGTTTGTGAGTAGTTTTAATGCACATGAAGGCAGGCAGTTTCCAGAGATTTACACCCATGCTTAATGCTGCTCAATTATGTAAACATGCAAGAAAGGTGTTGACAGATATTGCTAATAGCAATGTCTCTCCACTGTGCATTCTTGCATTGCTGGCAAGAAGGGGAAGACAAAATCTTAAGAGAACAGCCACTCCATGGTCAAATGACAAGAGTAGAGAAGACAGCATGTGCTCCTTCTCTGCAAGTTGGGACCTGCCTATATTCACTTGTGTTTCCTGCTCCTGGCTGGGAAAACAAAGGCTTCTCTTCCTCTCAATTGGCCTCAGAGACCTCTCTTCTCTCAAATGGTAGCTACAGACCTGGTATCTGCCAGCACTGCAGTATTGTAGGGGAGTGGAGGAAAAGAAACAGAAAAACAGAAGGTGGCTCTTGGAAGAATTTGCATTGAAAATTCACTTGATCTCTTGTCTGTAATATCACTTGATCTCTGTTTTAACTCTTACCTAATGTATTCCATTTTGAGTTTATAAATTATTTTTATACCTGTATGGCATCTATATTTTAATTTATTGGATTTCAACTGGGTATCACTTTTGCATGTTCATCCTATGGGACATCAGTTTACTTGATTTTATTTCTTTTTACGCAAGATCTGAAACCCAGTCTTACGCAAGTGCTTTGCACTGAAGCAGCAAAACTCTACATTCTTTTTAAAAGTTTGTAAATTATAGGTTTACTCTCAGTACTTATAGTAGGCACTGTCACAGGAGCGAGGTACCAGCATAAACCAAATATTTCTCCTTGTTTTAAAATATTGAACTGGCAAAACTTTGGCAAAACCCAAATGAATATTTGGGTTTTTTCCAGTATTAGCCTAGGGGTTAGGAAGATGTTTTTCATTGTCCCAGTCTTTTCCAAACTGAATAAGAGTAAAAAACTTATTTAATAAGATATGGTGCCTGTGCATAATTAAGTTCCTTTTAAGAAGCTGACAATTTATTTAGAATGTATTATTATTTATTTAATGGCTTCAATGTGTGCTTCTTTGAATGCAGAAATAATGACAGTATGTAACAGATCTCAGGAGGTTTTTTATATTTTTATTGTGGTATTTACAAGTTCATAGTGTTTTTATATCTGGATGCATTGTAACAAACAGCCATTTGATCCTTAGAAAAGCAGAATGATGTTGTTATGAGGTTGTTAGGTAGGAGTATGGACTGATTGATATTTCTGGTAAAGGTGATTATAAGTTACTTCAGTGTATTATTTAGCAGTCTGACAGTTTCAATTAGTCTACAAAGTTTTGTTCTTACTGCTACAGAAAAGTAAACAAGAAATGCCATTTGGCTTGATTTCAGAATGCCTAAAGAAATATTAAACTGTATTTTGTTACAGAACTATCTTCTGGGGAAGAAAGAAACTTCTGAGATGGCAGACAGAAATAAAGAGGTGCTACTAGAGGTAAGAATGTCAAACCGGAAATGACAAAGTAGTCATTTTGGAGCATGTAGACAAACCGCTAAAGGTTGTGGTGATTGAAATTGATGGACAGAGCAGAATGGAATTCTGGAACTCTGTGAATGGAATGTGTTCTCTTTGAGATAAATGGCTGTTTTAATGTAACACTGCTTCAGATGTGATCAGTTAAAAAAGTCTCTGCACTTAGTTTAGTATCTGAAATACCATACACAGTGATAATCAAATTGAGATTGCCTCTAGCTATGGCTAAAACCATTAATTTCAAGTTGAGATTAGCAGACCTGTGACCTGTCTTTTGTGACCATTTTTTTTTGACCTGTGGTGCTAGAGAATTTTTACTAGCACTTTCCAAACTTTCATTTCTACAAAATTCTAGAGCCTGGGTCTGGAGACTGGTTTAAATTAATATTTCAAATTTTGATAATAAGCAAAGCAAATTTTAAGTAAAATTTTAAATAAAATTTTTTTCAATTACGTTTTAAAATTAAAAAAAAAAAACCAAATTGTTGAATTTTAAGAAATGCATGACAGGAATTATTCTCAAACGCATTAACCAGTTTACAGAAATAAGGGCATAAAAGTGTGGAACAAGTAAAGCACACAGTAAATATAGCCTTCATAAGCTGAAAGCTAAATCCTTCTGTGGCATGGCTGAAGTGCCATAGGTTCCACTTGATTTCCAGAATAATGACTATGATTTACATAGTTACCCAAAGGTAAATATTTGGGGTATTTAATTTTGAGTTAAACCTAACACAGTTTGTCTTAAAAGTAGCCTATGCATATTAGTAATGTATTATTAATATGGGTTTCAATAAGTGTATGTATGTATACATACATATATAAGTGGATGTATGTGTGGATGAAAAAATTGTTTGAAGCCACAACATGCAGGGAATTGTAATTCTGCTTAACTCTTTCTGTCTTCTAAGATTATTCCTAAGTCTTTGCTGCATATTAAAGTGTGTGTTTAAAGCATTTGTTTTTCTCTGCTAGTTCTTTATAAATAGAACGTTAGCAAAAGTTGCAGTGTTGTGGACAGTTAGTAGCAGTGAAGTACTCCTGGAATGAATTGCAGCTGTGTTGGATGGATGCACAGTTAGGTTTGTGTGTGCTTATACATATGAAGCTATATAAGGTGACCTTGTGACCTGAAAGCCAGTAAAGCCATGGGGGATCTATTACTGAGAAACAATGGTCAGAAAATCTTTACAGTAGCTGCTAATGATTTTTCTGTCATTGTTGCACTGAGGAAATGTTGAGACACCCTATCATGCTTGTCTGAATTGCCTCATTGCTTCTGTAATTTATCTGTAGTTCATATCTCATGTGAAAAAGATCTGTTCCTGCTACAAGTGCATTCCTTGGATAAAGAATTTCAGCCATTCAAAACAAACCACTGCATGCTCTCTGCTGTTCTGTCTGTTTCCCAAACTGCTCTGTTTATTGGCAGGAATGCTTCTGTGGAAGTTCTGTAACTGTGCCAGAGATTGAGGGAGTTTTGTGGCTGAAAGAGGATGGTAAGAAATCTTGGAAGAAACGTTACTTCCTTCTCCGGGCTTCTGGAATCTACTATGTCCCTAAAGGGAAGGCCAAGGTATGCTACTTAAAGCAATTGCTCTGAATTGTTCAGTGCTGGTAAACAGTGCACACAAGAGTTGGCTTTAAGTTTTGGCTTAGCTGTGCCTTTCCAAGTGCCATATACCTTAATTAAAATGCTGGCTTTATCATGGAAATACTATATGAATTTTTGTGGCAGCACTTGATGTGAAGGGTGTAACCCCAGTGTAAAAACACAAGAATACAGGGAACTGCTTCTTGGGTTAGTTGTTCAGAAATACTTGAGAAAAAGCTTTTGGTGGAGCTAAGAAGCTGATCTTTGCTGAAGCAGAATTTGGATGGAGGACCAAATTGCTCTGCAGATGTCAATCATGAAGTATCAGACCAACTCCACAATGTCTGCATAATTTCATTATGTTTAGTTAGTTCATATAAACTGGATTTTTTTTTTTGGACCAATTGGTGCTACATTTTTTGAAAACAGGTATAGGTAATTCCATTTCTACAGGATCACTTACTGCTGTTCTCTCTATCAGTAATGCAAAATAAGTAGAAAGACACTACAAATGCAGTAGTTCAAGGCTGAACTACTGTGAGTTCAAGTCATCCATGAATCCATCAGTCTTGACAGCATCAGATGATTCCCAGTACAGCAAGTCCACCTCCCACACATCTGGGAATGAAGAGGAAATCTCTATCAACACAACAGCTCCCTTTAGAGCTGAATGCATGTCAGATGTTCTTTCCACAATCTTTTGCTTCATTAAAACAATCTGTATGCAAGTAGCCTGTTGAAATTCTTTGCCCTACACTCAATGCCAAACATTTTTAGAATTCTACTTACAGTCACACTGGAATTTGGACACCTTGATTATTACCAAGGTGAAATATAACTAACAGCTGATAACTTCCTGATCAACCAGTCATACTTGCTTTCTCTTGATACCTGCTCTGAGTAAACAGTAGTAGTCCAGTGTAAAATGTTGTCAAAAGACAAAATGCAGACAAAACCCAAAAACCAGACTGAATCTGGTTTAAAATGCAGGTGTGATGAAAGAGTTTATGCGTAGCTGTATCCCCTTCTTGTGTTGGTAGTCTTTGAATCAGATTGAAACTAATATTTGACCTTAACTAGACCTTATATTAGTATTGGATCTTAGCATTAGGCTGATTGTGCCAATGTGTGTGGATTTTTGTGAAGATACTTTGTACATGACTGGTTTTGTATTTACTAGGTCTCACGGGAACTCGTGTGCTTTCTCCAGCTCGACCATGTCAGTGTTTACTATGGACAGGACTATCGGAACAAATACAAGGCACCCACAGACTATTGTTTAGTGCTAAAGGTAACACTGCAGCACTTGGCTATACCTTGAGTACACTTTACTTGTTCTCAGCCATCAGCTGCTTTTAATCTAATTTTCCTCTAGTTCTTGTATACAGTGTGAACAGTTGTTGCCTGTTCTCTGAGCTGGTCATGACTTCATAAACATTTTCATATTGCCCTGAATTGTTTTATTTCCAGACTTACGAGTGCCAGTCTATTTAATTGTTTACTACACTCTAAAACATACACTGAAGTCTGCTTTTCCATTTGGCAGCTCTATACCTTACAACTGTTTAGGTTCAAAGAGATAATACCCCTTGAAATGCTAATTGCAGGGAGTTATCTTCTCAGTATAGGTCCAGAGTAGTGGAGAAATAAATATTAAAGATTCAAGTCTACCCTTTATGCACCAACCTGAGGGAAAAGGGGTGTTGTAAAGGAGGCATCTTCTGAGTATAAATGACAGGTAGAAAGAACAGTAGCAAAAACTGTTACAAAACCAGTGACCTGATCTTAAACACATCTAATGACTTGAGTTCATAAAGTTATTTTAATTGAATCAACACATCTCCTAGTTTCTATTGACTCCCACATAGTGTTCAGAATGGTGTCAGTTCCTGCAAGATAGCTGGGCGCCAAGCTATTTTAAAGCAAGCTTTCACTCTGTGTTCAGGCAAATAACATGTCTTCATGGATTTGAAATTGTGCCAGTAACAAGAGATGTTTTTAGTTGCACTTTTCCCCTCCCTGCTCTAGATCTCATGTGGTGTTGTACATTAGACTGTTTACTGTGCCTGGAGTGTGTGCCTGCCTGTCCACTGCCTGAAAAAGGATTTCATTTTCCAGTGGACAGGGCAACATGTCTTTGAGCCCACTGAGGAGACAAGTAATATTAAATATGGGACAGGATATTAGTTAAGAAAGTTCATGGCTAAAACTGGAAGTATTTTCTATATTCTTATAAGTCATTGAATGCAAACGAAAATGTCAGTATTTGTAGGTATATATAAATTCCTTGAAGTAAATTGATTTTTCTTCTTACATGTCACTTTTGTCTATATCATTTGGACAGGTTATAGCAAATTTCATTTTCAGACTTTTTGACCACACAAAGTAGATTTATTTTTTTTTTTAATTATTGCCATTCTGAGAATCAGATTTAATGGTAACATTACTGAAGACACAAAAATGTGTAGAAATTGTCCCTAAGTAAATTAATGGGGTAGCTTTAGTTGGGTAGCTTACACCAAGTGAAGCTGTGTTTTCTATGTGGAACTGATGAATCACCAAATTATTATATTAAGCAGGATTCAGTTCTGCCTTCATCAGTTCTTATAATGTTACATCAATATTTTCAATTAGTACTAATGTGTGGAAACCACACAGTTTTAAAAACAGAGTTTTGTGCCACAAAGGCTCACTAAGAAAGCTAGGAAGTATCTCCTTTGGGACAGGTAAATGGCAAGTACAGACTGAAGGCCCAGTTCTCTACTGATGTCCAGACTGGATTTGTCTTTATCTTCACTCCTTTGTTTTATATCAAAACTTAGTGTGCTCACATCAGGTGCTGTGCTATTGTTAAGTGTAACATTTGTGTGCTAATTTATAAAGTTAACTCCTTGGTCCTAAATACACTGAGAAATTCTTTTATTTCTGTATAAGCAAAGTTTTGAACAAGTCCAGAAAGAAGCTGGCTTGTTAGCAAAGTAATTGTATTTGCTTCTATAGACTCTTCTTTGTTATACAACATGTATGTGTAGGAGGCTGGTAGTGAAAAATGAAAATAACTATCTACTATCATAAGGAAATACGCTGTATATATTCTCTTTATGGACATAGGCGTCTTATGTTCATTTTAAAATAATTGTGTTGGAAGGCAACAGAATAGAATATTCTGAAAAAGCTTAGAAGTTCTTTGATATATGTTTCAGACAGTCTTCAGTAAAACTTAAATATCTACAATCCTCTAGCAAAACTCTGTTGTGTCACTGAGCTGTAAGCTAACAGAGGAAATGATAAGAACTGGGCTGTTCAGTTACCCCAACAGCTGAGAAACCTGTAATTTCTATAGCATGGTCAGGAAACAACTGGATAGCACATCCAGAATGATTTCCAGTCTCTGATTTTTGAAAAACATGTTTCTTTCTTGACTGCTGAATTGATAAATACAGTGCCTTTACGTTTTTTATACATATATGTGGGAGCAGCAAGTATTTTTTTAGATGATAACCCTGTATCAGTAAGGTGGGAACCTTGAAGCCTTCTACAAGGTGAAAATAGAATTGCGCTTAACAGCATGTCACTTGGGGAATGTCTCACTTAAGCCTGCAAAGGCAGAGAAGACCAGTGTGTTTGTTTTCCTCTAGTTTGGGGGATTTTATGTGAGAGAAAGGTGAAATATCAGTTGTCTCTGACAAGTGGTGAGTCAGTTCGTAGGTATAGAAGACTCCTGGTGGGTAGAAAGTACTACAGCCCTAGAATAGTGAAAGACTAGCCCTTTCTTAGTGTTTGAAATCAGTTGAAATTAGTTTGTGCTGGACACACTTTCAAATGTGTGTCAAGCAATCGCCATTGAAATTCACCTCCTGAAATATTCTGGAACATTTTTAAGTGGAGTTAAATACACACTACTATTGAAGAGCTTCCAGCATTAGGTTTATCTGTATAGACATCGACAAATAAATGCTTTCCTTGCATTCCTAGCTATGAAAACATTGATGAGAATGCACAATTTTTTGCAGCATCCTCAGATCCAGAAGAAGTCCCAGTATATCAAATATCTCTGCTGTGATGATGTAAGAACTCTACACCAGTGGATCAATGGCATCCGCATTGCTAAGGTAACCCCTGGGCACTCTTACACTGCTGTCATGAGTAGTTGTCATCATCTGCTTAAAACCATTTACAGTTACTTAGCAAAATACAGGGTAAATCTAACTTCCCTCTGTTTACAATTCTGAACATGAACTGTAAAATCTTCTGACATTTTTCTTTCCTCAGCAAAATTATTATAGGCTCTGTTATAGTAATTCAGTAATTGGGCCTTTTCTTCTTGTTTCTGCTGCATCCCTGTCACATGACACAGTTCTGACATCATAGATGTCAGAAATATAGAAAATCATAGATAGATTTTAGCCAGCTCCGTTCAGATTTCAGAAAAGAAGGCTTATGGGAAAAGAGAATTTAGAACATAGAGTTGATTTTCAAGATCCTCAGCTTGTCTTAGTTTATTCATTGGGCCATTTCTTGCTTGACACTGTCTCTTCTAGCACAAATAAATTGTTTTTCTTTCAGCAATTCACTAATAGCATTAATATTCCTTAACATAGAGCCTGTGTTGCTTTGGGGGGACTGGCAGGAGGAACGGCATAATAGAGAAGCCAGAGGTGGAGCTCAACGGTCTGAAAAGAGTGTACAGCCTGTATAGAGTTGTTAAACTTGTTTGTGGTTTTGCTTAGTACGGGAAGCAGCTATACATGAACTATCAGGAAGCATTGAAGAGAACAGAGTCAGCATATGACTGGACCTCCTTGTCTAGCTCCAGTATCAAGTCAGGCTCCAGCTCATCTAGTTTGCCAGGTAACAATGTGATCTATCTCATAATACAAAGAATCAATTGCCTTTGTTATCATCTGCTGTCTGGATGCCTCAAGAGAGACTGTTGCAGGAAATGGACTGTTTCTCCAAAGTCTTTTATGCTATGTTTAGTCTAAAACACAGACTTTATCTATAACATTCTGTATATGTATATCTATATATATATGCATACAGGTAAAAACCCATTTTGCTGTATTACTTGCAGTGATGTCTGTGTTTGAAATATGCACCAGTTTCTTGTTCACCTCCAAAAACTAATGATTTTCTTATACTGAGAGGAGGAAACATCTTTTCAAATTCCTGATGCCTCTATGTTCACCTATTTGAAAAATCAGATTTATATCATAATGATGCATAGAACATATATATGTAGTTCTTAAACTGCTTTGTGGACTGAAATATTTGAAATTGGAAAATGAGAACCATCCCCTGCCCAAAGGCAAAGATCCAATCTGTTTAGAGAAAACTTTGAAAATACTGTTTGTTCCCATGTCAAATTGTGCATGCCTGCATTCATGTGCTCCCATTTATCTCTCTGCAGAACTGGGGCTGGTTTCTTGTTGCATGTAACAGTTTAAAAATTGATAAATATTTTATACAGTGTAATTTCATTGTTCAGAGCTAACTGATGCTTTGGTGGATTATTCAGAACCTAGAGGGGCTATGTTCTTCATTGAAAGTGTGCTGTTGTGTGAAGGTGTATTGTCTGCCAGAGATACAGATTGGGAAGTAATGCTACTGAATTGGACAGGTTCAGAAAGTAGCCTGTAAGAATGAGCTAAGCAAATGCAGCCTAACTGGGAAGGTACCTTGTTGTTTCAACTATGTGGCAAAGCAGTAAATTCTTGGTCACTTATAATTTCTCGATCTCCAAGATGGGTATTTTTCTGATAAAGTGTAAATTCTTGTAGGGAGCTGAGCCACAGCTCACTAGCCAAGCATGTTCTGCCAAAGTTGGATTCCAGCCTGCGCCAGGACACTTTGGGATTACACAGAAAGCAGGTGGCAGGCTGAATAAATTGGTCTGACTGTGCCTGCTGCTATCTTGTCACCCTGTAGACCCAGAGCATCATTTATGTTGGCTACTTGCAGGATGCACACACAGCCCTTCTCTTGTGTTGAGGAATGGGTCATTGGAAGCAGTGTTCTGCCTTGGCTGGTGCAGTTTGTCCACGGCCTGTGCCCAGGGTACAATTTTAAGGTTGTGCTGGGAGGGAGTGCTGAAGAGAGCAGGCTGCATGCACTGCATGAAATGGGGCTTTTCCCAAAGTGCAGGGATGTGGCATGGTTCAGAACCCTCACAGCTGCAGTGATTTTACCTTGAAATATCTGACATACTCTTATCCTTGTGCAGCTTCAGGTTTGGTTGATACCAGGCATCTGTTGTAATGGCCTGGATGTGAGCTAGAGCTTACACAGTTTTTACTGGGAGCAGTGGCCTCTGGGGACATGTTTAACAAAGTTGAATTGTATTGACATTACTTTTACATTCAAAAACATATGCTAACTGTTCCTTAACTTTTTTTCTGAACAGAATCTCAATCAAATCATTCTAATCAGTCTGATAGTGGAGTTTCTGACACCCAGACAGCTGGCCATGTCCGTTCCCAAAGCATTGTCAGCTCCATGTTCTCTGAGGCCTGGAAACGAGGCACTCAACTGGAGGAATCCAGCAAGGTAACAAGAAGACTTTAATTTGACAACCAGCGCCCAACAAAATGTATGAGACAGTGCTGTACCTCTTCCACCTCTGTCTTGAGTGGCATTTCTTCTCTGTTTTACATGGTTAATTTACACTGCTATATAATTGTTTTTTAGGATTCACTTTTTCAGGTAATTAAGCCCTGCAACTTTCTGTTCTTTCTTTTATTTGTGTGCATAGAAACTTTTTGTTCTTTGAAGGCATTATACAGCCCCTCTCACAGAGTCCTATTTACTAATGTTGAATGAAGACAAAATAAAAAGATAAGCTGTTAACAAGTTGAATGAAATTCTTTCACTAAGATCTTTCTCCAGTTAAGTAGCCACATCTTTCCTTTGTAAAGATGTGAATAACTGGGGCCTGAAAGCAAGTATATATGTTTTGAAATACTTCAGTAGTTTTTACTCAAAAGTGTTCTGTTAGGTGGGACTGGAACCAGTAACCTCAGATATGGTCAAATCAAAAGTACTGACATTGTCAGCAGTTGTGGATTAAGGCAGATGAAGTATCTCCTGTTTCTGGTAGAGAGTTACAGAAGACTTTAACCCACTGAGGCTGGGGCTCGGGTCTGTTGTGGTTAGTTTTCTGTGTGTTGGTTAGTTTTCTGTTCTTTCTGTGGTTAACTGTTGTAGTTCCTGGGGAAAATTTGCATGCACGGGAGAAATTCTGCTGAAGCTGTTTGTTGTCAGGTTTGAAGGAATCTCCAGGTTCCTGAACAACCTTGATGTCATTAACTGTAGCAGCTACATGTGGAAGTGCACTATGAGAAGCTGTCATTACTTCTGTCAGTTCTGAATCTTCCCCAGACCTCAGGTTCCAAGCTAGAGAAGGAAGCTTTTTAAAACCAAAGCCACAGGCCAATATACCTGGCACTGGTGCTTCAGATAAATAACTAAAAATAAGATAACACATCTCCTTTTCAAATGAGAAAGCATATGACGGTGTGAAAGCTGACATGGCTGCATCCTTTGGGATTCGTAACTGTTGTTCAATGCCTGCTGGCTTGGAAGTTGTCTGATTCTAATAGTAATGTGGTACTCAGTCCAGGGATGTAGCTTGCTAAGTTGTGGTCCAAGTTTTCCTACTGCATGAGTGCAACACATGGTGCATGTCCATCAGCAGATGGCTTCTGTGTGGGTATAGGATGCATCATTTCTGCAGGAGTGAGCTGCACGAGATGGGGCATTTGCTAGCAGGTATTCAACAGTGGTGAAAAAGTACTGCTGTAAGAATGATAATGTTACTGTTTCCTCAAGTTTTGGGTTCAGTGTAAATCCTGCTGCTACATATACTTGCTGTGAGATTTTAAGCAAAGGTTTGAAGTTCACTATCTTGGGGTTACTATTGTTCTTTTTCAAGTGTGTAGTGCTGCTGGCAATTGCTTATTTAAACCCCAAAAATTTTTAAGCTACATGGTTAAAGCCATGGTAAAAATAAAATATTCAGAATGCATCCTGCATTGAGGAAGCTATACATGTATCAATATTTCATCAATTTGAATTCCTTTCTGCAAATCCAAGAAAAGGTATATTTCTTCACCTTATGCATAACACAGGTAAATGGGTTGCCCTAAAACTTCCAAAGAATCCAAATGAAATGAACTGTGTAAACTTACAGAAGCTGTGTTTAAACAATTGAGGGAATTTCAGTGAAACTACAGTGTAAATCTGGCCCAGAGAACTTGAATAACCAGGAAATCAGACTGGCAGTGAAAAATGTTAAACTGTGTGGCAAGAAAGGCAACAGCAGTGTTCAAGAATTGTAATTTACATGGGAAGGTGTTACCAGTGATACTGAGATGTGCTTTTAGTCAGTTTAGTCTCCATTTACCTCAGAGGCAGCTTTGCTACAGTGCTTTGGTGTCAAAGCTGGCTTAAGAAGTCCATGTGGGCAGGTTGCTGCCAAGTGGCAGAACTTGCCTGCATGTCCCTTCCCCTTGTGCAACAGCTCTCTCCCACCTTGGCAGCCTTGGCTCCTTCCCCTGGGCAGGCAGGGCAGAACACAGAGCCTGCTGTGTCTCAGCAGGCAGATAGCATTGGTGTGCTTTCCAGCCAGGGTGTTGTACTGGTGCCTCAGCAAATTAATCACGGGTGAGTTCTGCCCACTTTGCCCTCATTTACCCGTAACTTCCCAATAATTTCTTTAAGTCGAAAACATACTGAAATTGCTAGAGATCTGTCATATTTGAGCTAATTTTGGTAACCAGGCCAAAAGCATGGGAAAAGAGATGGCAAACAGTTCAATTGCAAAAGTTTGTTTTCTCAGGAAAAAATAGCTAAAAAAAGCACAGCTTATATAAAAAGAGCTGTTTTTATAGCATTTTTTAAGAGTTCCAAATAGTCATGAAGATGCATGTCACAAATAGGAATTGCCAGTGTGCAACAAGTAATTTGTCAAGATACACAGAAGGACATCACATAATTATAAGGACAAAAAAAAGGACAAATGAATCTCTCTCAAGGTTCTTCTGTAAAGAAAGTATCACAGACTATGTTTCTGGATGTTGAAATTAATTTGATTCTGTGGAGATGGGAGGGGCTCCCCCTCCTGAGATGCCCAATAGTCTTTTCTCTGTCCGGAGTGTTTAATTTGTTCACTGTGAAGATGACTGTCTTCAATGGGTATAAAATATACACCACTGTCTTTCAAATATATGTAAGATTAAGAAAAACTTTTCCCAAAATGCAGATAATCCATCTGCTTCATATTTTGAAAGATTCCTCTTTGCCCAAAGAATACTTTATTTCATTTGTTCCCAGTTGGGCAGTGAAGAGCTCATTGAGTCTCATTTGCTTGTTAGATTTTGAACACCTTATTTCAAATGTTATGCTACAAGTACCCAAATGCATGCCTGCTGTGTCTGCTTTAAGGGACAAATTCAAGATTCCCCAAGGTCTTGCCATTCAGGAATAGCTATTCTGTTATGCCTTCAGCTCCCTCTCTCTCTGTTTTATGCCGCCTTTATTTTTCCTGTTGCCTTTTGCTGTCTCAGGTGTCAAAAGTGAAGCTCAGCACAACTAAGGGCAGCACACCCATGGTGCCTTATACAGGGCACAATTAAGGTCAGGTGGTGCTAATTGAAAATTCATTAACCTGGGTGATTGGGAGAATGATAATTTACAGACTAACACTTGCAAGAGATCAAGATTTCTGTTTTGTAATGTGAACACCCTGATTTAGTTCCAGACCTAATGTGACAGGCAGAGGCACACCCCATGTTTGTTGTAAAATCACTGTTTATTGCTTCTGACTCTAATCCTTCTGATGGAGTTCTGCACATGCAGACACTGCACACCTGTGCTTAGAACAAAGCAATATGCAAATGTGCTCTTCCCGTGCAGATGAGCATAATTGGGCTTACTTATTGCAAAGTATCTACTAATAAGGTATAGGTACCCAGTGTGGTCAGTCACTATGGTGGTGGTATATTTCTAATGCATGTTTCTTTGCTGTGCACTGTGAAATTCACAACTTGGCTTGTAGCCAAAACACTTTGTATTAGGAGGATGTTTATAAATTTGAGTAATGCAATTGTTGTTTTAATTTTTAAGAGGAATGTAGGCTTACAGTTTTTGAGAAACAACTTAACTTGAGCACAACACGAGTAGACTAAAACACTGCCTGCTGCTTTCCCATTGATCCTTCCATTAGTCAGCTTTTCCCTGTTTTTCCTTATTTTTTCTGTTTAACGTATGAGTTGCATGTGTAACTTTCCCAAGTTTACTTTGTTTTGCAGATGTCTAAACATTTCCTTCTGGGGAAATTTTCTAGGAAAACTTGGTTCTTCTTCTTCCTTATTTTTTCCCTGCCAGTCATGGATAGTAGAGCATGTGAAGGAAAAATAATCTCAGTACTATTCCTGCAGAGCTTGCTCTCAATGTGTTTTAGAGCAGTTCAGGATTTCTGCAGTTTGTAACACTGAACAGTGTAAGGCCTGACCTAACAGATGTAAGGATTTGACATGCTCTGGGAGACTGTGTGTGGTTTGATTCCAGTCATACTGCGCTGAGATGTCTACAGAGCCTCTGGCTCTGCCTCTGTCACGGCCTGGGCTGTTCTGGGGGGCTATGTTTGGGTCATTACGCTTGCCCAAAGCAGGCCGGTAATTCTCACTGGGTCCCACTGCCTGCCCCAGGGCAGTAACAAGGCTGCTGGTGTATTTTCCCTCTGACAGCAGCTTTGCTTGGAGCAAAACTGGCTCCGCTGATTTTTGCCGGCTCTCCTCCCGGCCTGCCCATCCCCTTGCATGGTCCCGGCTTGTCAGTGTATGGAATTGTCTCTTGCTCCAGTGTTTTGCTAATAATTCTTGCATGCTGTAATCTGCCACTTAATTTTTAATGTTGGGCACATTTAGACCTTCACTTTATAATCTCTTTGTCTCTTTCTCTCTCTCCCTCCTTCCCTCTCTCTTCTTTTTCTCCCTTTCCACTTTCACTAAAAATCCCTTCCCCATAGGCCCGAGTGGAGCCTGCAGGCCGGCCCTTCGTGTCTGTCGCAGCCCCCGTGTCCCCGCAGACGAAAGCGGTGACGCCCTACACAGCATCGCAGCCGTCCCCGCCGCTGCCACCGCCCCCGCCGCCGCCCCCTCCGCCCCCGCCGCCGCCGCCCCCACCGCCCCCGCCCCTGCCCAGCCAGGCCGCCCCATCCGCGGGCTCGCCCGCCACCATGTTCGTCAAGTACAGCACCATCACGCGGCTGCAGAACGCGGCCCAGCACGGCGGCCCTTTTTCCAAAGCCCCTGCTGCACAGCAGCCTCCGCCGCCGCCCCCGCCCTCGGCAAAGCCTCAGATCCTGGTGCCCCCGAACGGGGTCATGCCGCCCCCCCCGCCCCCGCCGCCGCCCCCCACACCGGGCTCGGCCATGGCACAGCTGAAGCCGGCACCTTGTGCCCCCTCCGTGCCGCAGTTCACTCCACCACCGCCGCCCCCCAAGATACATCAGGTCCAACCAAATATAAGCCAGGCCGCTGTTGCCTCCTCGTTGCCACCGCCGCCTCCTCCTGTGCCTGCCCCACCACCACCCCAGGCACCCCCAAAGCCTGTCATGGCAGCTCTGCCCCCTCAGCCTAGCGGGAAGGCAGCATCACCAGGGGTCACACATGTCACTCCCCCTGTGACTGCAGCCTTGCCCCTTGCAATAAAGAAACAACCAAGTATCACTTCTCCCCAGGTGCCTCCTCTGCCCCCGGCCCCTCCTGGCCCCACTCCCCCTGCAACATTCCCAAAGCAGCAAAGTTTCTCAGTAAAGCCTCCTCCGTCCCCTCAGTCCCCAGTGCCATCGGTGGTGAAGCAGATAGTCAGCCAGTTCCCCCCTCCTCCCACGCCACCTGCCACTGAGCCCCAGCCTCTGAAACCCCTTCCGCTGAGTGTGGCTCCACAGTCGCCTCCAGCAGTGAAGGCAAAGCCCAAATGGCAGCCTGCTGCTGCTCCTTCACCAGATTTCCCCCCTCCTCCACCAGAGAGCAGTTTAGTGTTTCCTCCTCCACCTCCTTCCCCAGCTTCCTCTGCAGGTTCTCCCCCGCCTGACAAATCAGGGTCTCCAGTAAAAAAGGCCGGCAAGACATCAAGCCCCGGAGGGAAGAAACCACCTCCAACACCTCAACGCAACTCCAGCATCAAGTCCACAAGCTCCGCTGAGTACCATGAGTCCAAGAGGCCTTCAGTGGACCGCCTTGTCAGCAAATTTGCACACTCCCCAGAGCCGTCAGGATCTCCTTCCAAGGAGTCATCACCTCCTCCAGCCCCTCCGAAGCCAGGAAAGCTCAACCTTTCTGGTGTGAGCCTGCCCATTGTCCTTCCACAAGGGGGAATGCCAGCCAAGGCTTCTGCTCCGAGTGTGTCTGGAAAGGAACCTGTGGTTGAATTCCCTTCACCACCATCCGATTCAGACTTCCCACCACCACCCCCTGAAATAGATCTGCCTCCCCCTCCAGTAGAAATTCCGTCTGTGTTTTCAGGCAGCACCTCCCCAAAAGTCGCTGTTGTCAATCCCCAGCCGCAGGCGTGGTCAAAACCATCTGTGAAAAAAGCGCCACCACCCACACGGCCCAAGCGGAACGACAGCACCCGACTGACACAGGCGGAGGTTGCGGAGCCCCCGGGGTCAGCTGGCCCACAAGTGCCCACCTCACCCAAGTCCAGCCTTAGCGTTCAGCCGGGATTCCTGGCAGACCTCAACCGGACGCTGCAGCGGAAATCCATCACCCGGCACGGCTCGCTCTCCTCCGCCCGCATGTCCAGAACGGAGCCCACGGCCACCATGGACGACATGGCCCTGCCTCCGCCCCCGCCAGAGCTGCTGGCTGACCAGCAGAAGACCAGCAGCTTTGGGGGCAGTCATATATCTGGCTATGCAACGTTACGGAGGGGGCCGCCCCCCGCGCCCCCCAAAAGGGATCAGAACACCAAGCTGTCACGGGACTGGTAGTCAGTCCCCAGATCCAGTGCTCTGCGTGACTTGTGGGCTGCTCTGATTGGCCAGCCCATGATCCCGTGCATGTGGAGAGGATGTGGGGATGTGGATGATAGCCCCATTAAAAGAGGTGATCTCAAACTGCAGCTGTGGCTAAATGTAAAGACATTCCCCTTTCATGGCTAGAATAAGAAAGATGGGGGCTTAGGGGTGTTGATACTTTACTGGGAAAAGTGGGTAGAGAGGTGTTGGCTTCATTCTTTCAGTTTCTTTTACCCTTCTTATAGATTGGACCAAACCCCCGTTTTCTTACTTTTTCTGCATTTAGGGGAGGGGGAGGGAGATAATTTTTTTGTAGTGTCTGTCCACGTGAGACATGTTTGTGCATGTATAATAAGTGTAGGTATATAATATATTGTGATATAATTCGTCGCAATTATAGAAGATAACCAGAATGTTTTTGTAGAACCGTATTTATTGTTTCAGTCAGTATATTATCTGGAATCGGACTCTAACTGGTCAAATCTTACCATAAAGATGGAGATGTAGGGGGCACTTTAAAGAAAGGAAATAAAAACCCAAACCCACAAACTTCTCAGCAGTTTGTGGTGGGTAAATTCTGCAAAGCTGAGGTGTTCGGCTGGTAACTGTATGTTGTCCATTGATTGAAAAGTACAGATGCAACATACCAAAACATTCTGGTCATAATACTACTGAAAATGAGTATGTTCAGAGGAAAGAAATAGATTTTATATATAGTGGGCTGGAGTGAAATATATTTATACTATAAAGAGCCTCCCCCTCCTTTCAAATAGTTTAAAAATATACACTGATAGAAATTATTTCAAACTTACTTGTCCATGCAGTTAAATAGGATAAATATATATTATTCCAAACCATTATGCATTCTAACTGATAATAGGCTCCATCATTTGTTTCTATGGCTCAAGATGAATATATTTGTGTTAACCCCTTCTGAAAGCTGCCAGGACTCCTGCAATTGAAAATCCTGCCAACCCCCAAGGCTGATCCACGCGGATCCGTGAGCTGTCCGTGTAACTCTTACCCTGAATGAACAGGTAGGTTTCTGTAGAATGTGCTGTGTGCTCACACAGGCATGCACAGCGTCCAGTCTCACCTGCTCTGGGCCTGGTAAGATGTAGTGTCTTCACAAAAACAAGTGTCTGGAAATGTGTGAAGAAAGTGTTGTCATTGATTGGAAATTGTTGGGAAAATTTCCCTTCTGGAAAGAGAGAAGGGAGCAGCAATTTCAGGACAAGGAGAGTAAGAATTCTCTCTCTTTTCTTTGGCCTGCCAGAGACTGTGACCAGTGCATTAACCTGTGTTACAAAGTTGCACTTCTAGCAGTCGAGGAAGAAGACTGGAAAAAAAAACAACCTTAAAGAGGCAATAACATTTGAATTTCATCTAAGGGCCCGTATGATTAGACAGTAGACTGTTGGTTTGCTTGGTTTTTGTTAGTCACCGATTCACAGTCGGTCACCACATCAAGCATGAATGACAGTCCTTTTTCTTCAGTAGCTACTTCAGTAGCTTGATTGTACAGTCTTAGCCACATGTTCAGACCTTGTGATAAGGCAGTGTAAGTCGTCCTATGTATCACTGCACATTCCTTGCCGGGTGGTGGGACATAGCCTTTGTAAAACAACTAAAATACTTGGACTGTAACTACCCCCATCTTCAGCTCTTACAGCTTCCCTTGTCAGCATGGGGATATTGTCGATACGTAGTATCAACAGGCTCATAGGGCAAATAATTTCACTGTTTGCCTACTTTTTCTCCAAAACCAAACTTCAAATGCTTTCTTTTTCCCAAAGAATGAAACAAAGACAGCAGCTTGACCTGGCAGTATCTTCACATGTGTAAAACCAATATAAACTAACCTTTCATTAAAGTAATTCAGGATGATACATTTAAGAAATATTGTGACAGTGTCCCCCATTCCATTTTTTTTATTGACTTTTTTTTCTAAAGTCCAAATAATGAAATAATTGTCTTTGTGAATATTTTATGAATAGGAAAAGAAGTTTTGCTAATTTGAGCTGGAAAATTACACATCTATAACTATATAGTTTTAAATAGGTGCATCATGAGAAGAGAAAAATTAGTGGTGCTGTCTCTGCTGAACTGTTTCATATGATTTTTTTAAAATCTGTTTCAGCACCTCTGGAAATTGTTTTAATATTTCAGACTAGATTTTTTGAGCAATAAGAGTATATACCATTATGTGCATTTTTAAAGCACTGCTATGGAAAGGCACTTTTTTGTATCTTTCAAATTGTTCACCACGTTTTGTTTCTACTATTTTTGTGCTTACAAAGTGTCCTTAAAAGCATTTGCATTGTTATTTTAAGCATGCTCAGTGTAGCTGGTGACTAACTTCACAGGAGGGTTGTTAAGCTATACTGCAGTTCATGGGTGCTGTAATTTTCACATTGCTCCTCCTGCTGCTGTGTCCTGTGTGCAGCTCCTGGGGCTCAGACACACCAGAAGGCAAAAGGTGCTCGCTGCAGCTGTAACTGCTGTGCCCATAGCCATGATGGGGAGGTGGGCACATTCTCCTGCTCCTGGCAACATGTGCTCCCAGGTGAGAGCAGTCAGAGAATTCGACTTGCCCCGTCTGCTTTTCTTTTCCCAAGACAGCCTCACTGGTGTGTGTCAGTTCCAGCCCTTTTACTGTAGCTCATTCAGTGCAGGTACCTCTGGGCTTTGGACTCGGCACATCAATGTTCTGAGTGCAGTTTCTTCAGAGGCATTTCAGCTTTGTTCTCTTTTTCCGGTGACCACATTTATTTCCCTGGTATCTCTCCCTAGACAATTAATCCTTGCAGGCTGCGGGCTGCCTACAGG
Source organism: Ammospiza nelsoni (assembly GCF_027579445.1). Taxonomy (NCBI): domain Eukaryota; kingdom Metazoa; phylum Chordata; class Aves; order Passeriformes; family Passerellidae; genus Ammospiza; species Ammospiza nelsoni. Next base: position 15,608,634 of record NC_080639.1, read on the forward strand.
TGCTGGGAGACAGTTGTGCAACTCTGAAGTCTGCAGCAAAAAGAATGAATGTCTGCTAAGGTGGCACCCTGTATTGCTTCTAGTTAGGGTTTCCTTCCTGAGGCAGTGGTGATCCAGTGAGTGGTGCTGCTTGTTTTCTCTGAGCTGAGCATGGAAATTTGCCTACAGTGTGCTTCAGACAACCCGATTGCCTTTTCAGGTTATGACATACCCTGCATTGTAACTTGCTTTTCCAGTGTATTTACTGATTTTGTGACAGTGAATATTTACACCTTATTTTGCAAGTAAGTTGTTTTCCCCCATGTGCAGTCATCTCATAATTGCACCATAATATTTATTAAATCAGAAAATTAAGGGGCTGGATTTCAGACACCCAGGAAGAGGCTTCCTGCTACAAATATGGGCAGTAATACTTTTGGCAGTTTTAAAATGGGCATGTGAAGGCTGAGTGTTCATACTCCAGACACAAAAGTGCTTTGATCTCAAAATATACAGAGTGTACAGCTGGAGTTGTATTTCATGAGGCAGAGCACAGGGTGGCCACTTGTTAAGGTGGCTGTCAGGGGACCCTGCTGCTGCAAGGGCACCTGTGAGGGCTCAGCTGTGTTCGTTACTCTTTTCCTCGTTCAGTCTTCATTTCCCCTCTGCTCTGCAGCGTAGGTAGCATCCACCTCTGAGTAGCAAAGCCCAGCTCAGCCAGGTGTCTGTACCCACAGCCCAGGTGTAGAAAGCAGGGAGCTATTCTCAGATGCTTACATCACCATTCAGGTGCTGGGGAGTTGCTTTGAAAGGGAAAATTAGGCTCTTCTAGCAGCACTAAGCTTCGATGAGAAATTACTTTTAAAACTAAAAGAAACCACAGGATCTAAACAAACCATAGGTAACATGTTTCAGGTGGCCATGCTTGGGGCCGTTATTCTTTTAACATCTGAAGCTGGGATAGGAAGTTAGGCACAAGTGTCTGAATCATTCTCTTATTTTCTGTGGAAGAGGACGTTTCCTGCTTCACCCTGCACAGTGGTTTTCTCCTGTGGCAAACCACCCCTGACTGCTCTGACTTGGTGATGACCTCAAAGCCAAAGAGCTCCTCTCCTGAGCTTACTCTGCACTTGTCTGCAGGGCAACAGTGAGGGACACGTCAAGGAAACAAAGTGCTGGTACCTGGATTCTTTGGTTTCGGGTCTGAGGGGAGAGGAAGCAGTTTTTTCAACAAGTGCATTTTAACATTTACTGTTCTGGGCTTGCACATTTATAGGTTTTCTAATTCCTTCTTCCTGTGTCCTTAGGCAACCAGATAAATCATATCAGCTCAGAGATAAAGTGTGGCCAGTCTTCCTCTCACTTAAATTTTTTTTCCACAGTTTAAGGAACCAAAAGTGCCATTTCAACAGCAGAAGGGCAAAAAGAAATTTTCTGCTTTTTACAGAAAACAGCATAGAACCAAATTGTTTTGCTACAGTGGTACTATCGCAGGTAAATTTGTTTCTTATTCAAAATAAGATTATAAGTGGGTCCTAATATGAGTATTATTTAAACTAGTGTCATGTTAAAATCAGTTGCACTCCAGAAAAGCAGTATGAATTCCTGGCAGAAGGTAGTGAGGATGAAGCCAGAACATGGGAGTTTGGTTGGTTGCTGGGTTTTTTTTCCTTATAGCATTACTAAGGTGTAGATTACCTACTCAGTCACACAGTGCTGCTCAGCTGCAGGTGAGTCTTACTGCTTTGGGGACCATTTGTGGCACCTGGTGTCGAGCTCTGCATTTATTCCCTTGCACCACTGGGACAGACTCCAGACCAGAGAGGATTTTAACACTACAAGGGATAGTTTCTCTTGGATTTTTTTTTTTTTTTGCCATATGCTGATGGGGTTTTAAGCATTATTTTGGAATTCTGAGTTTGTGTAAGCAGAGTAATTTTCCTTTCTGAACTTTCTTTCCTTCAATTAATTAAAATATGCCCATGAAGGGGCAAAAAAAAAAAAAAACCAACAGGGTTTTGTTGTTGCAGGGGCAGCACTCACTAATACTGTGACACAGGCTTGGTCTAATTGTGAGAAGTTTAAGACACTAAGAACACAGGCTAATTACTCTAATTACTCCTAACCAACCCCGGGGAAAACAGTGACTTGGGTGATGATCATTGGGTGCTCTGAGGCAGTTGGTGGGGCAAGGACTCAGTGAGCTCTCTGCTCAGCAGATGGATCTTGGGTATAGGGGAGGTAGAGAAGGTAGAAGACTTGAAGGAACAGGAATTAGTGCTGTAGAAATGAATGAGAAGGACCTTCAGTAACAGATTGTGGACACTACACCCCCTTATTTAGATGCTTGAAGGCAGCTTGTCTTTTAGGAGATTTTGAAACTCTACCAGTTGTTACAGTGGAAAATAGTTTCCTTCCAGCTTTCCCAAGATGCCAAAGATGCATTCTGAGCTAAATTCCAGGTATGCAGATGTGTGTATACCAGTCTCTTGTTGCCAGGGGTCTCATACTGCTGATCTCTAGCACATGTCTGGTGAGACAACAGGGGGCCACTCTTAGATGTTGTGTGTCCCTTGCCTTTAACCAACACTGGGAACTGGGTACACACTTGCAAGGGACAGTTTGGCAAACAAAGCTGTGCCCATGGCACCCTGCTGGCTGATTTGGTGCAGCACAATAATGTTTGTACTTCTAAAAGAAAAACTAAATGTTTTGTCATAGGTTTTAATTGGAAATCTTAGGCCTCCTAGTGGACTGCAGTGGACCAGAAATGAACTGGAGCAGCAGTTTGGTTTATAGCTTACACTAATTGTTACCAGTCACTGGGAATATTCTGTATAATACTGGAGATGCAAGTGTAAGAAGTGTCATTGCAATGATGATTTGTCTGTGCAGCAAATTTGTGCTGAGTGCTGTAAATACATTCATGTTTACTGCTTTAAAAAGAAGATTGCACATTTTATCTTTCAATGGGATTGCCTCCCCTCTTCTTCCCTTTCCAAACAGAAAAAAAAAAAAAAAATCAAAGCTCTTTTAGACTGATAGTGTCAGGTTGGGGGGAGCTTTGCCATATTATAAATATATATATAAATATATGTATAAATATACTTTTTTAAGCATGAGAGAAGACAAAAATACTACATTATAGAGTACCCAATATAGAGCATTATACAATGGAATATGCACAATTCAATAAAGATGTAGTTAAATTTAATACTCTGTTTTAATCCTCTGTTTTGCAATTTTCCTTTTTCATGAGCTCAGAGCCACACTGTGTTTCCAGGTCATCAGTGGTTCCTCTTGGTGTGAGTCAGGTAGGTGATGGCCTACAGCCATGTGCCGTTCCTGCGCTCACTCCCAAGGAAACTGCTGCTGTTCTTTGCACGGTTCTTTCTGCTGGCTCAGAGCTGGCTGGAGCAGCCAGGCACTGCACACCAGTTACAGGGCTGAACTGGACCCCGTGGGAAGGCTCCCCTTTCCCATCTGCTCCTTGCTCGGCCTTGCAGAGTGCTGGCCAGCTCAGTTCACAGGGAACAGCTGCTGGCTCCACTCTGGGGGCTGTGGGAACCTGCCTGGGAAATGCTCTCAGCCTCAGCCTGCAGCCCTCAGCAGTAGAGTAGTGAGTGCAGGCAAGGGGCAGTCCCACAGAGGGCAAGGAGCTGCTGAAGGCAGCAGATGCCAAGGCTGTACCTTTGCTGTGGGCAGTGCTGTGCTCAGAGAGCCTCGGGGACAGGCTCCTGCACGCACAAGCCACCATCCCACCATCCCTGGCCCTGGTGCTTTGAAGTGTGGAGCCAAAGACAAGAAATGTGACAACGCTGTGGCACGCTCACAGAACACATGAGGTGTGCTTTGTTCTTTTTATTTAGGGCTCATAACAAGAGGGTTTAGTACACAGCAACAATTAATTCCAAGTACAATTAAAAAAATTTAAAAATTGGGTTTTGCACTCACTGGAAGGTGGTTCAAATGGCACACACACTAAACGTTACTGGCGGCATACAGCTCCCCAGAGTCCTGTGGGCTTGGTCGTTTACAGTGGGCTCTGCATCCATCCACTGCAGCAGCAGTGCCAAAAGCAAAAGCAGCGTGTGCTGCTCCAACTGCAAACCAAAGGGGGGGGGGGGGGGGGGGGTATCTGCTTTCAGAAAAAAAGTGCATGGATAAAATCCATGTTAGACACTGACATCTCCAGAGAATTCATAGAAACTACTTGTCCATGCAAGTTGCAAAAGACACTTTTTCAAATGTGAAAAGAAGCACTTGTTCTTTACAAAAAAATCTTGGACATGTCAGCACTTACTGAGGCGCTGTAATGGAAATAAATTTGTACATAGCTCTTCCTATTAGTCAGTAGTGGTAGGATTCTTCAGAGGTATAAGGAGAAACTAGAATAAACGTAACTGCACCCATTTCATTCGGCAGGGTCCCCATGTCTCTGTTCAGGAGGGTCCTGGGTGTAGGCTTACCTCTGGACAGCAGGCCCCTGCTGCCATCACTGTCTTGTAATATGTCTTGTAATAAGCACAGGTGCTAATAAAGTTAGTACATTTAGAGTACCAAAAAAAACCCCAAACCTCTTCCTCCACTGGCTGAAGATTACACAAAACACATGCGTGGGGTTTTTTCCAAAGTAGCAGAACACCATGATCTGTGAATTATTCTTTTTAACAGCAGTTTTGAAACTGTGGCTGCATCAAGCTTTCAGCATGTCCCCATGGATGTGAGGTGGGGGTCTCACTATGCTTGAAGTTTTAACTTCAGAAGTAGGTAAATAGGACTGTTACTGCACATTGACTTCAGCTACTGTGGGGGAAAATCCCCAACACAAACCACACATTGTTCCCTTCTTGTACTGTTCTGACCTCTGTGTAATAACCATTTTATCCACAAACTGCAGCCATGCCAAATACTGGGAGATGCCAGAAACTGGGGAAGGTGAATACACCTGTACGCACAGTAAATTCTTGTAACTGGCACCCCAAAAGCTGTGGCCCAGGATCCTGCTGGTTCTCGGTTTCCACCACCACCTTCCCTAGAGGTTAGTGTTGTAAATACTTGCCTTAGTGAATGCAACAGTGTTGTACCTTTTCTACTGCCACGGTTGCCAACACAGGTGCTGAAATCTCTGCATGGGGTTTGTAATACTGCCTGAAATGCTGCAGTGCTCTCCATACTCTGAATGTAACTACTGCTCCTAGTAAAGCCACAGCATCCTCTAAGCAGCTTCCAAAAAGGACCTGCAGAGAATACAGATGTCACCTGTTTTACAAAAAGTCCTATTGCACCTCTGGGAGGAGAAGCTCTGCAAAAGCTCCCAGTTTACTAAACCACATAAAGTTCCATCCTTTCCAGAAAAGAAAACATGGAAATTTTGCTCTATGCCTGGAGCCCACAGACATAACTAATAAAAAAGCAGGCTTGTTTCCAGCAGAGAGGTGCATTCACAGCATCTGTTAGGAAGTGGTGGAAGTTGCTAGGAAGAGGACAGTATTCAGTCACCATCAGTGCAGAGTCCTCTTCCACCTCTAGTCAACAATGTGCACATCCACAGCAGGCAGGCAGCCCACACACCCTCTGTTGGAAAAGGCCCCTCAGTCCTGCCGCTTCCTCGCTTTCTTTTCATAATCAACTGAAACACCCCAGGTTAAAGTGGCACTTTTCAGAAGCTGCATTACTGCCACTGTCAACTTTGGCTGTCACCAAGAACCCTCAGCAGCAAGAAAAGAAAATGCCCAGCAGCTGTGAAAGGAGAACAAACTGCTCTAGCAAGAACTAGCTGGGTCTAAGCCTTTCTGGCACCCACAGGTAAGCCACCCAGCCACACACCACAGGACCTGTGGTTCACACTAGCAGATATCTCCAGACACTCTTGTGACATCCAACTCAACTATCTGCAAGGATAAGCTGAATTCCAGGAACATGGTCAACCTCCTGGTAACACGCACCAAGCTGTCATCCACCTCAGCACCAAGCCACACCTCTGCCCTCCAGTGAGAGCTGTGGCTCTTCACTGCCTGTGTGTCTGTGTCTAACCAGTCAGACCATCAAGTGATCCAGCATTACTGCAGCTCTCTGGTGCCTACTCCAGCCACTGCACGTGGACACGCCCTCAGGACACTCAGGCACAGAATTTGCTGGTCACCCCCCCTGCCCCTCTCAGCCCTCTGCTGCAACAGCTGAGGGGAAGGGGAAAAGGAGAGGAAAGAACTGGTCAGACACATGCAACCTCAGCTCTCTCTCTTTGGCTGGAATGAAGGCACCAAATGAACCTGCTTCAGCACTAGATGTGGACAGACTCAGTCAGACCTCCTCTCATCAGGCACATGACAGAGAGGCAGCTGTAGTTAATAGCTTTGTCCCTGGTGCCAAGAGGAAGGAAGAAACCTTTGATACACAGCAAACCAAGGCAAAACACACCGCTAGAGGATGCTGAACAATTTCTGTGCACAATGAAAACAGCTGGCTGGACTAAGGCAGTTCTCACAAAGGGAGAAACATCTACATTTTGGCCATTCAGCACTCTTTGGGCTATGCTGGAGTGTCTCCTTCCCCCACCTCTCACGTGTACACACTCCCACTTCGACAGCCTGTGATGCAGAACACCATGAGCTGTGGCAGCAAAACTCAGCAGTGAAGAGATGTTGTGCACCTTATTTAAAATACTGAGGTGTTTCTCCCCCAGCCCCCCACTTGCCACCCCCTTTTAAAGTAAACCTGTAAATTAAAAAGGGGTGGGGACGAGAAGGTTTTGGACAAGGAGAAGTACAAGGGACAAAACTGGAAACACAACCCTCACTGACTTTACTAGCATGCAATCTATGTAACATTAATTATACAAAGCCTGTTTACCTTGGCTTGGTCTATGACCATTACATCACATCATCCCCAAACAAGCAACAGAATTAAAATCTGTACAAAATAAAAATATGCATAAAACTCAACAAATTTCTTTACATTAGTACTGTATAATAAAGCATAAAACCAGCAGGAGGTGACCCAGAAATTCCATCCACAGCAGTTCTTGCAGGATAAACAATTCCATGTTCTATTAGCAGGGACCAAACTAACCCCTGGCCCATCAGACCAAAGCCAGTTCTTCAGGAGCTGTCACACAGCTGGCCTGAAAGTGGAATCACTAAGGGTTTTGTAGCCTCATCTTCTGTGCTCTGCAAGCATTCATCTCACACTGCTCTGCTCTCACAACACAGAGAGCTTGCAAGAGGAAAAACCAGCTGACTGAAGAGAAAGTATCACACACAGTGGGAGTACACACTACCCCACCCACCTGCCAGAAGCGTTCAAGCACCAGCTCTTGCTCAGACTGGGTTAAGACATGTTTCCCTAAAGTGTGACCTGCCAGCTGCAGCTTGGGTGCACAGGCAGAGGTTCAGCTCTCACTTAAAAAATCATTAAACTGCCCTAACAATTCAGTTGAGCACTGTGGGCTCAGTTTTTGCCACAAACATATCCAAGGCAAGAGAAGCCATGAAACCTCTGATACTCCTGGAAAACACATCTGCCCTGTAAGCGCCAAAGGCTGGTGAATGCTGCTGTTCAATGACCTTTGCTAGAAGCACCACCCCCTGTGCCAAAAGCTCAGACCTGCCCAATGACACTAGTTATTCCAGTGACTGCACAACCAGTTCTGGACTTGCTTCCACGGAAATGATGGGCTGATGGAACTGAACATGGCTGCTTCTCTTGCTGCAAGAAAACTTTTCAGAGTAAAAGGCTTGAAGGGTATCTGTTCTGGCACTCATCCCAAACAATGAAAAGCTTTCCCAGCTTCCAGAAAGAAGACAACATGTGGATTTGCAAGGGAAAAAGTGACTTCTATCTGCACACAAGTTTCTTCAATGTCATCCTTCCTGCAGACTTTAACCAAGCCAGTTTCTTGTGCACTGTCACAGGAGTTCCACAAGCTCACAGCAAGTCATCACATTCCTCCATGGCCTACAAACACACCTGTTTGTTCCTCTTGCCCTCTGAGCAGCTACCCCTGCTCAGGCTGGCACCGAATCTGCACCTCCATGCTGATACTGCACTAAGTACCAAGCAAGGGGCTGGGTCAGTTACCGGTACTGGTGTCAGTGCCATCACACATCCAGCCCTGCTCTCCTGTGCACTGCTCTTTTTTAACATCAGCCTCTCCAGCTGCAGTACTGTCTCACCTTGGACAAGCTACTCTTGGTACCAGCTTGGCACCAGAACTTGGCCAGGTGACAGTCTAAAGATGCCCTTGCCCAGGAGGCTCTCAATTTGCAGGCTAACAAGACTTAAAAGGAAATTTAATTAGTTAATGCATGATATTTACCCACAGATAACATTTAGATGTTCCTAAGGGCAGATGAGTATAACCATCACTTACAGTGATCTGCTGTGTACAATCACTGAGCAGAATTGTTAACTGAGACTAGATTAGAAAGCCAAGTATCATCACAAGGGGCTACAGAGCATTCACCTGGTATTACTCCACCCCCAAGCCACCAGTACAGCTCAAAATACCTATTATAATAAACAATGGAGAGGGCTAGGGGAAGAGCTAGGACTACTACTAGTTACTGCTTGGATTTCCATGGGAAACCAGTACACACAACAGCCCTTTTTGCTTCCACTGAAGAAATTTTGGCAACAGACATGAAGACGACAATTGCCGTTTGTCCTGCCTCTGCACAGGGCTCTCACAGTACATATGCAAATCTAGTTGTCAAGTACAAAATAGCCAATTTACAATACCTGATTGGATTTTTAAGATTATATTGTGCATAAAACTAAAGTTGGGGGCAAGTTTCTCTAGTGCAAGCAGGCATGAGTAGATTTGAACCTTAGATCACACCCCCTGGAGTTAATCCTCAGACCCCAGGAGGACCTGTAAACTTTGTTTTGCCTTTACCATCAACGGCATCTGTGAGTTCTGTTTGAACCGGCAGCAACCGTGGCAAGGAGCTCACTGTGGAGAGGAGCACAGTTACATCAGTGCAGAACACAAAACAAATATGTGGCATTCAGAAGATGAGAGATGGGGGTGGGGATCCTCTGGGCTGCAGCCATCTGAATTGTCTAAACTGAAAGGTGAGTGAATGAGTGAATGAAAGCCGGCTCTGTGTGCCCTGGGTCAGCCTGCGTGTGCAGAGCAGCTGCAGAAGTGTGTATGCTAAGGAAGCATCCAGCTATCTGGAAGGCAGTTACAGGAATGTCTCTGTGTAGAAATCCCAGTGTTTGCTAGCACACGACTGTTCTTCCAGCTGCACAGGAGTGTAGTGTAGAAACGGGGGATGTCCACTGGCCAGTAACCTTCACCACAAGCATCCAGGACATCCCCAGTGCCAGGCACTGCTTCCAACGGTATAGTACCATGAGGGCACGCAGAACTCCTGAGACAAATCCCAAGGCCTGTCAGAAGTCAGAATTGGAGTGAAGTATGAGCTAATCAACAAGTTTGTTACATCTGAATGGGTCAGCTTAATTCAAAGTCAGATAGCTCAGGATAGCCTCTGCTGGCAGCTGAAGAGCCATTTGTTCAAACAACTCAAATCACTATTGTCTTATCATGAGGGGGAAAAAGAAAAAAAAAACCAAACCAAACCCAAAAGAGTGGTTGTTACAATTATCCTTCATTCAGTTATACTGGATGGGGCCCCAGAGGCTGGTGGAGATCTGGGAAGCCCTGACAGCTCCTGCAGCAGGAGATGCAGTGTCCTGTCCTCTGGTCTTCACTCTGAGTAATGCATGATCGACTCCACATAGTTCCCTGGGAACAGCCCCGTCACTCCATTCATGACCCCCTCATACCAGCCATCATCATTTTTCTTGATGACGTAAATGATGGCACCTTCCTGAAATGAGAGCTCATCTTCCTTGTCCTTGGTGTAGTCATAGATTGCCACCACTAGGAAAGAACAGAATGTGAGTGTTAGGAGAGCTAGGGGAGGAGGAGGAAAATGCAGTCACCCTCCCTCAGGCAGGCACTGCCTCACCTGTGTGTGTGCCGAATGACCTGCTGAGACAAACAGTTTCTTCCACCCCCTTTTGTACAAGCTCATGCTGTTGAGCACATGAGCCAGGACTCCTTTAACTCCTCTATTCTTACTATTTCCAGACCCACCAGAGGAAGTGTCCAACTGTATGATAAACTTTTGGTGTGGAACGATACAGCAAGGTGGTTGTGAATCCCCATGGCTATGACCACTCAGAACTATTGCTACGTGTGCTAAACCAGATGTCAGCACAGAAAAGCAGGAAAACATGGAAGAGGGAGTGCATCAAGAGCTCTCTTCAGGTCACAGTATGAGTGAGCCAAGGCTGACATCCCAAACCTCCATCTACCTTAGCCACTTCCACATTTAAATCTCTAAACATCACGGTGCATCTCAATATGCAGCAGCCACTCCCAGGGACACAGCACCAAGGTGGGCAAATCCCTGTTAGAAGCCACGAAGAAGGAAGGTGGAAATATACACATAGTGTATCAGGACATTTTTCTTACAGCTGCAGAATATTTTAGTGACGGCACAAAAGTTGTTAGGAAAGGCAAACAAATTGGACAAAGCACTTGGAAATATTAAATAGAACAGTCCTGAAATACCAGAAAATAGACATAAAATTGATAACATTTTTCCCATCTCAGTGCTATCATTATGTGTTTCATAGAGAAAGTCAACTATGCCAGACTCTGAGTACTTTACCAAATAGCATCAATCACTGCTTTGAGAACTTGGCAATGACACATGCAGTGCTGCCACTAAGGAAAAAAAAAGTATGTTGGATAGGGATCCTAAAATATTGTGCTGGGGATAGGTGGAAAGATACTCTAAACTAAAGCAAGGATTAAAAATTAACAGCATGTGTTCATAAAACCACTGTCCAAGAGTCCTACTAAACTCATCATTCTTTCCAAAAGAAAAGAGGTCATTTCCTTTTTGAGGGAGCAAAGGAATCAACACAAACCAACACTAGGGAAACCTGGATCCAGAAGAGATTATAAAATAGACAGATCAATCCCTGTGGAAAATCAGAGTATGCGAAGAATTTTTTTTATCCTGTGACTAGAGCATACTTTGAAAACACATATTGTTAGCTCTACTATTGTGCCAGCAGTTGTTAAATAACTTATTCTGTGCAGTTTTAGACATATCATTTTAAGCAAACAAAACACCAATGGAGAAACAAGTATGATTTTGGCTTGAAAAACAAGTGTATGAACATCTGATCCATTCAATTTAAGTCCTTCAAAATTCCTAAGGGTTTTGAAATTTCTTCCTCGAGTCACTGTGCTATTTTTCTTCATTCTCTTGACAATAATAATCATCATTATAATTCAAGGACCATGGTAACTTCCAATTCCTTTCTTTCTAACTTTTGAGTGTACTCTAGTTCCTTTGGATACTGAATTGAAATACTGATTCAATATTTGATTCAATATGAAATACTGATTCAATATTTCATAATCTCAAGAAGGAAACTCTTCCTTAAATTTGTGAAGAAAACTTGCTTCTTGTTAAGCCTCATAAAATTTACCTGAAGCCTGGTTTTGCTTTTACATCACCACTGCTTCCTCCAGTATGTTATTTGTGTACTGGCAACAGTCCTCTCTCTAAAAGGCTGTTTAATTCCTCAGTCTGTAGTCCCATCAGTTCAAGCTGTGAGCTTGTCACATGCCCTGAGTTATGAGGAGGCCAGGCCAGCATTGCAAGAAAGGCTCCAGATGAGACAGGAAGCAGCAACAGTGACTCAGGAGGTGGCATCCTGCCCTGTCAGCCTAAGCCAGGGCTTCTTTTAGTTTCTGTCTGAATGTGTTTCAATGCAGTCATAAAAAACAGAATTACTCATTTAGGTTGATATTCTTCCAATGAGTGATCTTTGGTTCTTCAACAATCACAGAGTTTGGCTGAACTCTGTTACATCCAACTGACCACAAATGTAGGCTAGGCTGATTATCCAACTGGAATCTGTGAACACACACTTTCTCTAAGTGGTGAAAGTGCAATTTTTCCTTCTGGATACCCATTTCCATTCATCTGATTTGCAGAGCCAGATCATTTTCTTATTTTTTCCTGCCACAGATCCAGACATGGAGCTCAATGGACACTGCAGGTTGGCTGTTGCTATTACAGTCACGTGGCAGTGTTCTCAAGTTCAGCATCCCCAGGAACTACAGCCTACTGAACAATTTCTCCATCTGTTCCAAATGCATCTGCTACTCACTTCCATGCTCAGCTGCAGGCTCCATCCTCAGCTCTTCATGTTAAAGGTTAAATGTTAAACCTCCCACAGTGCTTGACCCTCTACAGAATGGGGTCATATTGAATCCCATTCCAGTATACAGCAACTCTCTTTGGTGTATTTGACACCTCTTTGGTGTCCCAGCTTCTGTTGCAAAGGTCATCTACCCTAACCCTGTAAAAGTGCTCTCTTATGAACCTAAATAGGAGAATGGTCATATCAAAAGTAAAAGTACAAATCCTAAGAATTGGGAATTCTACTTACTGGGGGTAAATGTGTTGGAAGAGCTACACTTTCATCTATTTTGTCCACTTTGAATCATGTGCAGCAGAATACTATTTATAGGAACTTAAGGAGTTGCCACAGGATAAATTATTTTGCTGAATAAAGCATTTTAATTCCCAGCAGTATAAGTATACAATTTTTTTGAGTATTAAAGTCCTCTTTTAGTATAAGGTTTCTCATTAATTTTAAAGCTTCAAAGCTTGCTAGAAAAAACTCACAGCCAAGCACTTCTCTCCCAATTCCAGCAAAGCAGTCAAATCTCAAGACATGGGCTAAGTAGAGACATTCATGTAACTACAACAGAATCCACATCTATGTCAATATCTGGTATCCTAAAAATACTATTTAATAGTTCTTCATACGCTGAAAGCAATTGTATTTTCTACTACTTTTAAAAGTGCTTCTAAAAACACACCAACCTTTTCGATGTTTTGGTCATCTAGTTTTAAAAATACAGACCAAAATTATGTTTTTGCACGTGTCTCTACATCAATAGAGACAATGTTTGGCTTCTTATACTTTTGTTCTCCACAGGAAACATTTTTTGACTAAAAGCCAATTTAGTCCAGCTTATCTTTAAAGACTCTCATTTACAGTTTTGCTATCCCATGTGAGATGGAACAGATACATATCTATATGCCCCTACATAAACCATTTTAAGTTCCCAAGCTCCCACGGGAAAGCAGAACAGAACTATCATTCAAACATCATTATTTCCTCAAATAGAAAGGTGTTTCTCAAGGCATGTGCACACTCCACCTTGCATTACTATGAGAGACACTATAAACACACATCAGGGCCTCTTCTTTCGCTTTTGCTATTGACTAAAATGCTGTCAATACCAAAGTCTGGCATGAAGGAGTGTGGGCAGACTCCATGTGCAAAAGCAGGAGGGCAGGAACACACACAAAAAGTTGTTACAAATACAACCCTACTGTCTCTTCCAGCTCCAAACCTACCCTTTTCTAAGTATGTCCTGGGTGCCCAGGGAGGGTCCTCCTCAGCATAGGGATCGCTGTACTCCACCACAGCTGCTTCCTCCTCCTCATAATCCTCGGGAGGTGGGGGTGGAGGTGGAGACTCATCAAACACTGCCTCGTCCACAGGCGGTGGCGGGGGAGGAGTATCTGAAACTGAGCAGAAAGAACAGCACAAACATGAAAATGTCTCTACAGCCATGGCAGCTGCTTCAAGTAATACCCTCTAGCCCAATTAATGGAAGGGGGACCAACAATTGTAACTTGTGAAGATACACTAGAGACAGGAAAATTCAGAGAAGGAATGGCCAGGTACCTCCAATAAGATTATTTCTTTTTCCCACCCTTTACAATTTTAGACAAACTTGCAGAGGCAATAGAGAATGCAGAATTCTGGCTATATACAGATAAATCTTTCATCAACTCAATCCAAAAGCCACATCCAGTAATAAAACATTGCACAAGGAAGCAGCAAACTTACTGTTTTCTTGAACTCTGGCCACAAATCCCATTAGAGGTAACTGTGGAGTTACCTGTAGGATGGAGGGGGGAGGAGGAGCAAGGGATGCTGCCACAGAAATTAAAAAGAGAGAGGCATCCAGTTAGAAACACAACAAAGCAGCAAACAGGAAAGTAGACATCACCACCACTCAGACAGGGCAGGAGGCTACTAAGAAGCTGAGTTAAAAAGACTGACATTTAAAGAAAAATGGTTCAGGTGGTTTAAGCATATTCCTAATCCTTTCTTCAAAAATATTTCTCTATTTTTAAAATTTCCAATCCAGCTCTTTTTCATAACATTAACAATCCATGCTGAAGCATTTTTCTGATTTGACTATGAGATTCCCTTAAGATGAAGTTTCTTACTACAGAATATAGCACTTTATGGGCAGACCTAAAAAATGTATCAAGAGGACTCTCTGCCTATAATCCTCCTCAAATCTAATGGATATTTATAGAGGTGACTAACGGCATCCATGAATCCCTAGTAATAAAAATGGATATACCTCTTTTTTTTCCAAGATGTAGGCCAAAAGCCCTATTGAATGAGGCAGCTATTTCAGACAAAACAGAAAAAGATGCCTTTTGAGAACTGTGCACATCTGAAAGATGCAACACTTCTGATCTTATTGACAGAACAGAGCACACTGTGCTGCTGCCAAACCACAGAGCCTATTCCAGATGTGCTGCCTGATTTCCTCCCCACCTGACTTCTCTGCACTGAACTCTGAACAGCCCTTTCACTGGTACCAGAAGGGCTCTCTTTGTGCAATAAGAGCTGCTTTGTACAATATATGTGAATTCCCAGTTAAAGAAGATGCTTTCAGCCAGTTGCAAATGCTGTAATGCTGAACTGTGGTTGAAGCCTGGAATGCTAGTTTCAGTTACCTAGTTAAAACATCAGCTAACTAGTTTTACGAGACTTTAGTATCACTTTGAATAATGCAGCACAATTCTTTAGGCAAGTTGCAAGACGATTTTTCAGACAGCACACCTTAGGAGAAGCACAAATAATACATTTCTTGTTAGTACGTGGCATACAAAAAACATTTAATCATGTCCAAAGGGATTAAGGGGAACAGAAGTCTATACCTCATGTACCAGTACCATTTATTTAGCTACCAGACAGAACAAAAGAAATTTCAGGCTAATTCCAGAGGTAGTAAGAAAACTGATAGGGCATGATGTAGCATTTTTCAGAATTAATTCACATAATCATAGCAAGAGAAAAGAGTTCTCCAGCATTAACAACTTGTGCCTCAAAATTTCTTCTGTTTGCTCATTCCAGTAACATCTTAAGTGCTTTAAATTTCTTCTATCACTCACATTCACATTTCTTTCAGAACCACACAGCATGAATGAAAAGACTAACAGCAGCCATCCTTTTTGTTGCAAAAGTACTTCCATATAAAGTAAGTTCCATTATCTCACCATTTAACTGATATCTCTTGAGAAAAAACAGAAATGTATTTCTGATTACAGTTTCTTTGACTCAAATGATGTTATCTCAGAGTATTTATTCCTTCAAGTGTAACCATGATTGCTGTGAAAAGATTTGGTCTTGCACTTTTTCAAAGCAGAAAAAGGGAACTCAAATTTAAAGTCCTACTGAAAAGCAGTAATATTCATCAATTCAGCATCCTTTTTCAATTATATACAGTAGAAAAGTGTTTCATTTCAAAATGATTCCTCCATTCAACATCATATGGATTCATACAATCCATAGCTATCATAGGAGAGTAGCTCCAGTTTCCTTGGTCTCTTCAGTGTACTTTGTTCATGAGCTATATATATTTCTTTGAAAGAAGTAACAAGGCTTTCCATGGAGAAAAATAAATCACTCTAGACAAGCATGCCAAGCAAATCCAAAAAAATTCCCAGGTTCAGTTTGGGTTGTGTAGTTTAATCCCAATGGTGCTGCTAACACTAGCTGACATCGTTCCCTGAGTATCTTAACCCCTCCATTTGTGCTTCAGTCCTTGCACTGTGCAGGGGCTATCATAATATTGTCTCTACATGCTATATAATGACTCTAGTTCTGACCTCTAAGAGGCAATACAATAAGTATTTTATTACTTTTTTTTTTGTTAATTAAATGCATCAGAAGACCTTTACCTCTGCTGTATAAACATAATCTTAAATGTTCTTTCCCATCTTCCTTCCATACTGACCACTAATAGATTTAATACACAGTTGCTGTAAATTAATTGAGAAATGCTCAAGAGCACCTTCCACTAGGCTGCTTCAGACTGGTCAGAACTCAGCTGTACAGATGGGGTGGGGTGCAACCACCATCTCAATACCTGCCCAGATTGTCCCACCTGGTTTTTAGCCTGTGCTGAGCTCCATAGTGCTTAGATAATGATATCCAAATTGAAATGTTAAAGCACTTGTTCAGTGGCTTGGCTGGCAAGAGTGACTTTGGGACAGACATATGCTGAGATCATCCCCAGTCTGCATTTCTTAATATTTTCTTTTCAGTTGCTAAAAAGGTCTCATCACAAAGCAGAAAAATTTTATTATCGTGAAATAGCTTTTAACAGGGCAATGCAAGTACCTTTCATGCTCCTGTCAAGTGAATAAACAAACATGACTAGGCCACCATTTTAAAAAATGGCAATGGAAATAACAGTACTGGGTTATTGCCAAACAGCCTACAAACAACAAAAAAGCCATAGCTGGCACCCTCCTCTGCCTCTTGTAAGGTCTTTCTTTCCCCTCTTGTTTTCCACTTCTCTTCAGGAATGCTGAGAAAAAATTGTGGCCTCTGTCCTGTCACTACTGAACTTGCTCCTTCCAGACACAACAGTGCCTCTGTTCTTAGGGCTCATCAATTATGCATGCTTGAGCATCCTCTCCTTTCAAGGTGAACTCCAATAAAACCTTGGTTTAGTGTAACTGCAAAGCCAATAAATTCTGTATTCTGCTGGTATATTAAAAAAAAAGTCTCCTACTACAACTGCTTATTTATATTGTGTTTTGTTTGTGATTTGCATTTCAAATTACTAATCACCATAATCATTACCTTCTTTCTGGATACAGAGACAACTGTGGTTATGCAATTTATTTTAAGTCTATTTGGCATCTTCTACGATTACCTATTAACAATGTAATGGCAACTTGCAGAGAATTATCCTTTTGCTAAAGCAAAAAATGCACAGCAGTCGTCAAAAACTCTCTGGATATACTGAAAATCGTCTTTATTGCAAAAATTGCTTCATTGTAATCCTGAAAGGTTTTTTTTGTTGCTATTACCCTTTCTTTCTCTCTTGTCTATTCCCCCCTTCAGCCTTCAATGTGCACATAATGTGCTTAGAAAATATGACCTATTTCAGGCAACTGGGCTACAATTTAGCCTCATAACTTCCTCCACTTCCCTGTGCCCAGCAGGACCATTCATTTGCATCTCAAGCTCAGCTCACCCTGCAGGGTAGCTCACAAACACTAACAGCCAAACCTGATCAAACCCCTTAAATGCAGATTGCAGCATTTGACCTAATTCCAAGTTCAATGCTCAATTTAAAAAAAACAACCAAACTAACCAAAAACCAACCAACCAACCAAAACAAAAACCAAACCAAAACACAAAACAAAAAACCCCCACAAAAATGAAAGAAAAAACCCCCAAAAAACCAAAAGCAACCAACCAAGCAACACACACTCCCTTCAAATTCCACCACCACAAAACACCAACATACTGTGGTACTTTCAAGTCAACATTCAGTTTTGCTAGTAATAGGGCATTTCCTGACAAGAAACCTTCAGTGTGTCTCCTGCATCTTTCTGTAGCTTTGTCAAAAGAGAAACTGTCCCCTGATCTGGTATAAAACCCTCCTGGTCCCATCAGAAGCACAGGAAGAAGGACTCCTTAGGTAAAAGGCTACTGTGCTGTGCTGACACACAGGACACTCACTCCCTGGTAAGGTCTCCCCTTGCTTTGTAGGGCAGATCACCCATAAAATAATATCACCTGTAGGCTCAGCAGATGACACAGCACCCAAACACACTGGTGTCTCCACGGTATCTAATGCCTACCCCGGTGTAACAAGTACAACTGCTTGCTTGAACTGTACATTACCCAGAAGGAAAAGGCACACAAGATAAAGACTGATTAATGAAGAATCAGCATTCTGGTGCAAAATCAAACACCCATCCCACACCAAAGCAGGTCCATGGCACATGGTGTAGTCAAGGACTAAAGCTTGTCTGATAGGGACTGTGACATCAAAGGTAAATTATTTGGCAACAAAGCCAGCATTTTTTAAGATGCTTGCCATAATAAAAGCTGAACACTGTGCACTTGCACTGCTGCTTGGGCACAACTACCAGCAACTGAAAGTGCAAGATCTGCAATGGAGACAGAACATAAAACTCCAGGGAGCTGCAGGTCACGGTGTTCAGGACGGCAGAGTTGAGTGGAGCAGCCCAAGGTCCTTACCTGGGTTCTGGCTGTAGAAGGGGCCCCCGTTGATCTGGCTCTGAAGGCTGCTCTGTGATGTGATGGAAGGCGGGCGCCGGTAGGGCAGAGAGCCCCCGATGGTGGGGGGCGTGTGCCGGGCCGCAGGCCTGTTCATGCTGTAGAACTGAACCGGGTGACCTGCGGCACACAGACCTGCGTTAGCAAAGAGGAGAACCGTGCCTGCCTGCCTTCTCTCCACCTGCAGTCCATCTCAAAGGTTTGAAAAGGTTTCTGCTGCTTTATTCTAAGGCAGTCAGCCACTTCAGCTGTCAGACTGGCAGGACACCAAATGTCTCAAGAGCAATGCAAAACATAACTCTCCCAACTGCCTGCACTCAGCACTGCCTACAAAAGCCAGTGGGAAAATACAAAGGTGTTTAAGCTATGAATCCTCAAAAGGAAAGAAAATAATATCTGGTTATTTATGTTAAATAATATATTACAATAACTTCTTGTGAATTTAGTTATTTCTGAACCTGCAAAAAACTCCACAAAATGCTGCAGTTCCACAATTAAGGAACATACGTGTAAATAATAACTGCAGGCCATTTCCAGGATCCAAAGCTCTTAACCCTCTGCAACTGAAAAACACAGTACTACCTATCTTAGTGCCACTTAGAAGATATTCAGAGAAACATCTGGGGAGATGAGAATGTTAGAAACTGCTTGAAGGATGGAATAAATGAAGTCAAACTAGAAGACCCTCTTCAAGGGAGCTGTCAATTAAAACAACTCCTCAGAAACTTACTCTGCATTTTCTTTACTTTCTGTATTCAAGACACTGATCATACTCCCAGCAAGCAATAAATGAAGCAAAGTATCTTCTGTGCTCACATAAAATTCTCTGGATTTTATACTGCATACAACAGTGAGCTGGATTTGTTATTCCTATATGCAGTATTACACCCCACAAACTATTCTGCCTCTACCATTTGTCCTAGAAGCAAATTTGAGAGTTTGCAAGAAAACAAGGGAAGAAGGGATGGTCACTGTGGTTGAGAAGTAAACAGCGAAACAGAACAAAAGAAGGTACAATTTTTAAACACTTGTGCTGTTCTTCATTATATTTTGCTTGCTTTACACAACTTCTTACTAAGTCAGTAAATAAATATACAAGTTGCTTGCTCTGTTACTTGCTTGTAAGAGCAAATGCATGAACTACAGTGTCACACTCCCTCTGCTTTGTACCAATAATGTGGTGTACCATATTAAAAAATGCCCTTTTTACAGCTAAGAAAGAATCTATTCTATAAAGGCTTTTTCTCATTTTTCCTGATGTGTCTTTTCACTGTGTGTGTCTCTCTCTCTCTCTGTTACTTAATGTACTTGCAGAAATTGGTGGTGATTGGAGAGAAGAGAGGGAGAGGGCTAAGAGGTTTTTAAGGACCAAAAGCTATGACTTCATAAGTGGTGACCTATCACTCTTAAAATGCTTTATTTCAGACAAACCTCACTAATAAAACAGGGAAACAAAAGATCTTAGAAATAGTAACTAAGGTGAAATTTCTCTTATTAAATTCTGAATTTACAGTCATTAAAATATTAATCTTTGCTTGATTTTGACTTGTTAAAAATATAGGAGCAACATGGCTTAAGAACTGGGATACTAAGAGTGCATCAAAATGGAAAATTGATTTGGGCTCCATATGTCACAGCTCATCTTCATGAAAGTAGTTTAGACATCATGATCATCTCAGATCAAAATTCATCACCCTTTAGAAACTTCTGGTCACAGTTAAGGATTCTAGTGGAAATATCTTCTAACTTTATATGAGCACCAGCCCTTTAAACTACATGCAATTTCAGGAGTGCTTCTGGAAGCTGGTACAATTTTTACCAAGAGATGACCACTAATAAACCCACATACCAACTCCCTCCCCTGTAAGCAGCCTCCACCATAATGTAAAGCAGCAAAGCATGCAGGTAGCTACACATGAATTTGGCTGTCTGAAGGAGATCTTCACACTGCAATCTCCTCATCAAAAGGTGATACAAGACAGTATTATGGTTGGTAAGTGCTACACTCTGCAACTTCAGCACATGAGAAAATGAAAAGTGTAGCACTAAAAAAGGAAGTTGCAACATACACCCTAAGTACCACATATGAAAACAAAATGCTTTAGTAGTAGTCTGTATAATAAAAAATTGTATTTTACTAATACTGGACACAGAAACCCTGCCCTTTTCATCAGTTCATTAAAGGGAGACTTGTCATTTGACAACATTGAAGAAACCAGTTACATAAATTACACTTTGCTAGATGCACTTTTTAAAAATTGCATTTATGAAAGAGAATAATAAGACCCAGAACTATCAGTACTGGTTCCTGCGAAACATAATTATTCTATGAGGTTCTCAGAATCCAAACAGAAATAAAATTATGATTTAGTGAATTACATAAATGTAAAAATAATAAAATTATAAAATTATTGCTGTTAAAAAAATCAGAACACCTTGAACTGTCCACTGTAACCATGACCTTATAGCTGGGTATTAGCAGATATTTTCTAGTTATAATTGAACTTTTTTAAAATTATGAATCACTGCTGCTGAAGTAACTTTGCAAAGCCTTGGATCACGATCACATCTGGGTTCATCTGCCCAGCAGCTGGAGCAGACACTCACCTGCAGAGGGTGTGGAAGAAACAGCAGGGGGAGTTGGAGAGGTGAAGCCATCAGCAAGGGGCTGAGCTCCTGCAGCAGCAGCAGCAGCATCTGGGGCAGCGGAGGAAGGGGCAGGAGGAGCAGGAGCAGTGGGGGCAGGAGCAGAGGTAGCAGGAAGGGGAGAAGTGCCAGCTGAGCCAGCAGGGGCTGAGTGAAGAGAGGAGGAAGAGGTGGAGTTAATAAGGAGGTATGTTAGCAAGGATTAGAGAAAGCCTCTGACTATTCATTGTTAGCTATTTATTAGCTGCACAGTATTTCAGAATGCAGCAGATGAGAAAACAATGGAGCTGTTAAAGAAAGGCTCATTCCTGTGTAGATGGTAAATGAGGGTCAAGCAAAAAGACTTCTTTCCAGGTCTGAAGGGAACACAACCCAAAACTTTTCAGTGAAAAGTATTACTTTTGAAAGATGTCTTTGCATTTTGTTATTTATGCTCCAATCTCTAGCATGGCTGTCTTTAGCCATAAATCAGAATATAAAGAGAAACCAAAAAAATTTCCAGCTCTTTGTTTCAGAAGCATCATGTACTTCTCTGCAAGACAACTACAGGCTCCTCTTCACTGAAAAGGCTGAGCAAAGGAAAAAGAAGTACTAATAACACCTCCTGCTTCTGGAAAGTCTGGGGCCATTACATTGAGCAAGTATCTCTTTGTGACAATTCAGGCTTGCATTGATGTACTCAATATTTACTCTGTGCCTGCCTCTCATTCAATCTAATTTTCTAAAAACATGCTTCTATGTGTCTGCATAAACAGCCAATGAAAAGACATTTATTTGCTTAAAAGGACAAGGGAGAAGTGTCCCTCAGCCCACTAAAAAAGGTGCTGTGTCCTACCTTGTCACATGCAGGCAGCCAGGCAAAAAATTCTGATAAACAAATTAATACATAAAAGGAACATTACAGCACATCAGACACTCTCAGAGAAGACACTACTTGATTCAAACTCATATTATCAATAGCAATGAACTCTGGGCTTCCCTTCAAGTTTAGGAAACTGCAAATACTCAAGGTAAACAATGAGGCAGAAAGAGGAACAAGAAGTTCCCATTTACCTGGATAGACACTAGGAGGAGATGGTGTGGGAACAGCAATGGGAACACCTACACTTCCACTCCCACTGTTCTCTCGACTGCTGCTCCGACTGCTTGGGTGGCTTCCCCCACTACTGCCACTGCTGCTGTAAGAAGCCAAAGGAACCAGGGAATGAATATGGTGCTGCTCTTGCTGAAACATAAGATCCCTCACAGAGTATCTTACCAAATCAGGGAACAGGGAACAAGAGAAAAGCAACAAGGATGATATAAATCTCTACAAAGCTGGGCATTCCTGTAACTCTCCACTTTGACTACAGCACAAGAGGGATTTTTTTCAGTAAGTTAGCCTTAGTGAACTTGGCCAAAAATGAAACACTTCCAGAAACTTGTTCAAAGCACATCATGCCAGGATTGTTAAGCCCCTACAGAGGAATTAAAGACCTTTTTCCTATAACTTTAACACTTATGAGTGCTTAGACTGTGATTCGTATGCTTTCATATGAGACTACTAAAGCCTAAAGGTTGTAAGATAGTAAAATTCAGATTTGTTATCTTTTTAAGTCGACTTGTTTAACCATCCTCAAGAACTTATAATGTTTAAAAAGTAAATATTTCAAGGAAAGTATTTAGCTCTAATCACATCATGAAACTAATTATCCTAGAAAAAACCTAGTCTTCTGCAGAGCCCCTGGTAATGCAGTTTAGCTTTATTCTATGTTTGAAGTCATCAATATCCCCAAAACACTATGCCAATATCCCCAAAACACTATTTCAGCTATTCAATCTATAAACATCGAAGACTGTTCCCAAATGTCAAGTATAAGCATCTAAGCAGCCCTTCAACATGTAGAGGGCAAGCTGTGTACAAAGTCTTCCGCCTGTTTAGTAATCATTTGGTAAAGTAGCGTCATGATCTACCTCCTTGAAGGACTTCACAATCTTAGCGATTCATTAAGTACTAAAACGGAGGTGAACAGGGGATTAAGTGAATAATCGTAACACGATTCTCTGTTCCAGTTTGATTAGCGCTCATTCTCATCACGCCACGGAGGCTGCCGGTGCACAGGGTGAACGAGGGAGGCGCACGTGGGTTCGCGGCTGGGCACAGCAGCTGTGCCCCCGAGCAGGAGGAGGCCGGGCCGGTACCTGTAGGTGCGGTTGCGCTGGTTGACCGAGGCCGTTCTGACGGGGCTCTGCTGGGCCGGGGCCATGGTGCGCGTCGGGCTCGGCACGTAATCGTTGGGCACCACCGGGGGCCGCACCGGCTCCAGCGTGCGGTACGGGGAGTGCCGCCTGCACGGCACAAGCACAGCCACAAGCCCGTTAGGGGAACACACACGACACACACTTCTCACTCTGAAACACAGCTACACACTGATCGGGAACGTGAGCCTAAAAATGGGCCTCATCTATAACTTTGCAGTACTTATTTTGCAATTAAGGATGTTCTTCGGGTACTTCAGTCTTCCTATCGGTAAACTCTGTGTTCCACATCCCATTCTTGTTTTGAAGGTAAGCCATTTTCTTGCATTAAAATAAAGCAGCATGTTCTGTATGTATATACATTAAAACACACCAGCAAACAGCATTCATTATATATTATATATTCATTATAACACATCAGGTTATAAACTTCAGGTTTATAAAATCAGGTTCATAAACTTCGCACGAAATTACTTTCATCAAGCACAACACAAATAACGAGCAGTGCGATGCACTCATTTTCAGTTGTTTAGCACCACCTGTGAAAACCACAGCTAAGGACATTTTACTCTACAGTATGTAATTTTAAGTGTTCTGCACTGAGAAGAAGGCTCCTGTTGGGAAAGGCTGATGATGCCCACTATCTTCTGGCAGCAGCACACTAACATACAAAGACATGAGCAGTAAGAGAGGATGCGGATATAACACCTCTTGACCTTTGTGACCGCTTAAAATAAAACCATGAAATCTCTCCCACTACAGAAAAAGAAAGAATCTTCCCTCTTTTCCCTTCTGTTCACCCCCTCAGTAACTGCACTTACCCAATAGTTCCTTTTCCTGACATGGGTGGACTTGGTGGCTTCTGGGTGGGTGGTGTTGTGCGAGGCAGCCCACCCATCTTCATGTTCTGGGTGCTGACCTGCATGAAAGAACGGGGACAAAAACGGCCTTCACTGAGCTCAGGGTCGAGGGGAGAGACACGGAGATGCCTTTAGCAATTAACTCTAAGGAAGGGAAGGTTTCAACAAACAAAAAAACTTGAGAGGCCATGCGTTTTATATGCAATTTCCACTCTGCTAGAAGTCAAGAGTTGTGCTCAAAGGACTCTTTATTACATAGTTTTTAGAAATTGTACAAAAAAGTGAATTTGCCTTCAGGCTATCACATAAAGGTTAACTCTCTGAGAATACAGACACTGCACCTGAACTTGGCTGAACCTCCCAGTCATCTTTTGAGAAAAAGGCAGTTATTTCACATGGCACTACTGAATAGTAAATTTGCACAAATATTTTTGAATACTGTTTAAAAATACTAAGGCTTATCTAATAGGCCACAATCTCATGTGATTTATACAGATATGGAGAAGTCAAAGTAATCTATAAATATCATCCATTAATGTTTTAATGTTTTCACAGATTATAAGAACTTTTAAAGATATTTACTTTAAATATTAGTTACATACATATAAACATACAGAGAAAGCTATTTTGAGAAAAATACAAAGGTGTATTTTTCCCCCCATTAAATCTGTAGCAATTTAATCTCAGAGTTTATAAATAAATGCATAAGGGAGAAAAATATTTAGCAGTGATGTGATATAACTGCGGTTGTCCACTTCCCCTCTGTCAGGTTAAAATACTAATGAAGTAAATTTTACATTAAATAATTTACTCTAACTTCTTTCAAAAACCCATTTGCATTCCTGACTGATTGATTAATCTAGGAACTGTAAACAATTGTTAGCAATGTGCATTTTGCTTCCCTGTATTCTGTCAGCCAAGCAAAATCCCCTCAATGCACACATCCTTACAGGAATCAGTACATGGTCTGCTTACAAAACAGCTCGGATTTATGACTGCCTGAGCCATTGCTTAGGCACAGAGATACTCAGCAAACCTAAACAAGTGTGCTTACATCCCTCTCTCTGCTCTTCCTGTCATGCTCCATCTCACAGCATTTCTTCTTTCTAAAATGTGAGTCCTGGCTACTGCCCCATCTCCCACAGAAAAATGAAACCATGATCAAGGCACTCAAGAGTGTTTGCAAACATCATTGAAGGCAGATTACTCCTTCAAAATTGGACTCTAACAACTCACTTAAAAACTTGGCACTGTTTAGATTTGTGAATTGATAAATATTGACAACAGAGTAAAGAGTAATACGTTCAGTATTCTAATCCACTGAAACTTGATTCCCTGTCTCTAAATAATCCCAGGGCTACCACATTTTCAATCTGCAGGGAGGAAAAGAAAACCCAAGTGTTGGAAGAGGTATTTTGTCAGATTCAAAAACAGATATTTGGATTTAGTTGTGCAAGAGTACTCTGTAATGTCAATTTAAGACAAAATTATGTTACACAGCATTATAAAGTCCTTTAAGCCAACTCTAAGCAACAAGAAATCTAAAGTTAATTCAAGTGAGGGATGAGGTAAGCACTGAACTACAACTACTTAAAGGGAAAAGGGAAAGTGTAAAATGAAATTTATTTTATTCTATACACGGAACATTTAAGAAATAGCAAAATCTGAATTTTTTTTTAAAGTTGCAGCACCCCCTGTATTTCCTCTTTCATTAAACATGCCTGTTTCACCCACCTACCTATTTGAGTTTTCAAAAAAAAAAAAACAAACCCACAAACAAACAAAATCCACTTTAATTAAATGCTCACTGAATTGTCACTTGCTGTATTTCAAAGAGCCCACTCAGCCTCTGCTTTTGGATGTCTTTAGATGACAGACCAATCTGTGTGCCCCTGAATACTCCATTTAGGGGATTTAACTGGCTACACTATTGTTTCTGACGAGCTGATGTAACCACTGGCTATCACTTTACAGTTAACATAAAATTACATATATTTCATACAAATACTGTTATTTACAATGCTTATATACAATGATTGCAAGAACAAAAATGAACTTCTAGGCATCCCAGGGCTATGGCTACATGAAAAGACAGGATGGCTGAGGCAGAGGATGCTGGAACATCACACTGGGTGCAGCCAGAAGTGGAGCTAACACTCGCCTTGCCACACAGAGCTCCAGTGCTTGATATTTCCATTAACACTGCAAATACACATCCTTGAAAAGGATGGGACAAAAGCTTTAGAAAATGTGGCCAAACAAAAAATGACCCGTTTTTAGCCTTAGTAAAAAGAAACCATCCTTAAAAAAACCCAACCTAAAAGATAAGGAGATTTCCTGACAGTAGGTTTAGTTTAAGGGTATTGGAAATTACTTTTGAACATTGAAATTGAACTGTTCAGAGAGCAAGTAATTAGAATTTACAAGGTTGTCTTCAAATCTGACAGGACTGGTGACTTTAAGATCAGCTACTCTAAGTTAAACAACCCTGTGCAACTTCCCCTTTGACTTACTGCCAAATAATCACAGAAGAGAAATTAAAAAGATACAGTTTTTTCAACACTTCTGATCAAAATGGACAGATACTTGGAAATAAAAGCATGCAAGATGCTAAAAAAAATCTAAAACTGCACCAACTGCAACTGAGATTAAAGCACTGCAATATATACAGCTGTCTCCTTCCATAATAATTTCTACTGGGGGGAAGGAAGGCCATTAATGCCCCCTCTCTTCCAAACTTTATTGTATTGCCTTTTCTATTTTGCACATATGGTTGTAAATACAGTTTCCATACACAAATTCTCACCCACACACATCCCTCTTACAAACATGTAAAATCTGAAGCAACAACCAGAACTCAAGGTCATATTTGCATTTGCTGTCAAGTTTAAAAAACTGTTTTTCTGGAGTAAGCTGGTACTTGACAGAACTTGCACTGTTTCAGATATCATTTCCCCTGGTCCTGCACAGCTGGAACTACCCAGATGCAGCTGATTTAATGAGAGGGTGAAAGCAGAGGAATGCATCTGTCTGATAGTGGTTTGTTTCAGCCCCACAGGCTGGGGCTGATTTCTAGTTTAAGTCTTGGAAATCAATTTAAGAAAATGCATAGCAAAAGAGAGCCTGCAACCAGAAAGATAAAGGAGTATCTGTCTGTGCCTTTGCTCACAACTGCACAGTTAACCAGCCAATCACTGTGTTTAGAACAGGAAAAAAAAAAATAAGAGAGGCAGTAATGAATTGGGCACAAAGCTCAGGATAAAACCATAGATGACTGATGTAAAAGCAGGAAGACAACCCTGTAAACAGACAATAGTGCCTAAATGCATGCAGGGATTTTTCAAATGATTCTTTTTCCTCTCTCACTGAAAAAAAACCCCACCAAAATAACCAACAGAAGTTGTGGAACACCAAGATATCTTGATTGTTTTTTTTTTTTAAACTGGATACCTTGCAGAAGCTTTTTATAGCTGAATTAACAAGCACATGCACCACAGAAAAATATCTTCTACCAAAGCTGTAACTTTGTCAGCACTGGAGCTGGAATTGGAAGTTTTGCTGAGAAAGAAACTACACAAACTACCTAAAAAGCAGATCCTTGATGAGTAAGACACCCTAGAAAATGCTCTGGGATCCAGCCCCACAGTAACAGCTGTAAAATGAACTGTAAAAATGGATCCCTATGGACCATTCTGTTTCACAAGGGTGCAATAGTACTTCATCCAGTATTTTCTATTACTGAGCTACAGTTTTAGAAGGGCACCATCTGATGACTTCAAGACACAATATGGCACTGACTACAGCACTCAGAAAAGCTACCCTCTGAAGTTTAATTTTTTAAATAATTAAGACTTAATTGGCCAATTTCTATTTCTGGCCAATCTAGTTCTTCATAGATTGCAATGATCAAAACACCATCTTATGGTCCTACATATGACTGAGTTTCCTTCATACTTACATTTTTATCAGCATTTAACATACTGAATTTCTTTAGCACTCCACTGTATAAAGAATTTGTTCTGAAATAAATAAATCAGCTAAAGCTGATAAATTATGCTGTCCATTCAGTTTAATTCTTGGGAATATTTTCACAAGCAAAAAAAACAAAAAATGAAACCGGAAGTACAGAAATTTATAGCTGGTGAGATATGGAAGCTGGTCAAGAGACTGCAAAAATATTTGCATTAATGTCCTGTATCTATACAGATGTGAGACACTTACCTGCAAGGAAGCAAGCAAGCTGGGCTTTTTGGGGGGTTGGTTTCTTTTTGGTTGGTTGGTTGTTTTTCCCCCCAAAATCCTGAATACCAGCTATTCAACACAATCAAACCTCAGGAGGAGCTACTTCTAAAGCTGGACGAAGTCACAAACTTTTAAGTGGTGCTTTAAATTCAAACTGTATTTTCTAGAACTTTCAGGATGTCAAAAGAAGAATTTTTTGACCAAAACCTAGTAGGCAAAAGTGTCCCATCAGTGATGTTTCACGGACTATACTCAGAACCTTCAGGCAATTTCCTCAACCTTCTTGAGCAATTTGGTATCCAATTATGGGAAAAAATACCCTAAGCCTGAATGAAAACTCCCTTCCATGCCTTGCTTCATCTTGTTAACGCTGCAGAGATGATGAATAGATTTCTGGCCCATCATCTGCCACCTCAAAGTAAATTTATTTTCAGGCTGTGCTCAGCCACTCAAATACTTACTGTGCATGTCTAATCAAACCATTTGCTTGTCAGCTCATTAACCAGTTTATAGGGAAGTGAAATGTATAAATTTCAGCCCTGTTTTGGCAAATGACCACAAGTAGAAGCTTTGAGCAAGTGAGCTTACTTGTTGTTACCACATCCACCCATGCAAAGTAATTGAAGAACCAAGTCTGGTGAATACAAAAAGGCTTAAACAATGTCATTTTCAACTGATTTTCCTCTGCCTTGTAACTGAAATTTTCTTCAAAATCTGTTTAAAACTTAAGTTACTCAGACACAAATCCAATGCTACAGTCAGTCAGTTTAAAACTATAGGTGTTAGGTAAGGCTAAGGGTTTTTTGCAATCACAAAAAAGAAATGCAGGCCAAACATTTCATATCCAATCACTTTTAAGTGAAGTAAAATAACCATTCCCACAGAACTGGGGTTACTAACTGCTTTTCAATCTTCTTTCAGCTTGATGCACAGAGACTACAGTGAGACAAAGAATAATTCAGGTCTCCTGAGAGATGATGCACAGCTTTTTGCCTTTTTTTGTTTTCTCTTTTAAACTCTCATGTTTTGCCAATGAGAAGCTGACTGACATGTTTGATTCCTCAAATCAAATTTCTGAGTGGGTTCACTTTAGTAAATAAAGAAATGGTGTTGTAACAAAAAATGTTTTCATTCCAAACCTATAAACAGAAAAAAATATTTACTCTGAAAAGCTGTACAAAACTCTTATTGCCACTGCAGATAATGCACAGATATGTCAGTTCACGTACAATCTATAATTACACAATGTTCAAACTTTTCTTAGGATCATCATTACTTGTTATAAACTGCAACTGCAGAGAGCAACAAAGAAAATTGAGTTTGAAAATTGGTTTTTAAGAACACTGAGAAAACCATCATCCAATATTAAGTGTGTCCAGAATAAGACATATTCAGCATCAAAAGTACCCATGTTATGTAAACAGGCAGTAAAAAAATAGGGAGGAGACATATTTTGCCATTCTCAAATTAAAAGTATGTAAACACTAAGTACAGTACATCTCACACACCTTTGTAAAAATAAATTTCAAATGACACGTGGGAATTCTCTCATAAATTACAAGTTTTCCATTGTTATTAGAGATGCTACATATACTTAAATACCTGACTAAAAGTACCCTCTTTCACAGGGACATCATGGAGATATCTACAGAAATACTTGGTTTTATAGACAATGTCAGGAATTTGCAGGATTTTCTTTTAGCTTTTTCCAAGCATAGAAAATACTTTAAAATATTTCACATCAACCTGGAACTTCCTTTAATTAATATACTCATTCTACATATTGGCATTCTATGCTCTAAAATACACTTCCCTCATTACAATGATGGCACCTGCTACTAAAAATCTTCCAGTCCCTCTTCCCCCAAACCAGCTGCATTTCAGGAGGAGGAGGATATCATCATATTCAATAAAGGCTATAACCTATCTACTAATTAATGTACTATGAACTCCACCATAATATCATGTAACCTGATTTAACTGCTTGTCTAATCGATTTGATGCTTTTTATTGCTGCTTCTGCAGCCACTAAGACTACTAACATTTAAAGACTTTGACATACTTCAGCCTGAGTTCTTTGATGCACTATTCATTTAATATTCAACTAAATAAATCACTTATCTTGCTGTTTAACAGTTATTACATATTTTACAAAATTATTACATTTCTGGAAGTTTCTATAGATGAGTACCTCTGAGTATCAGTTTCTGAAAAAAAAATAAGAATACTGCAACTTTAAAAAATAATATACAGATTTGAATTTGTTACACACCTTTGGAGCCCATTATCTGAGCAATCTCACACTGAAACATGAATCCCAATCAAACTGTAGCTTACACCGTATATAGGATAAAAAGAATATTACACAGGGGGAGGCTCATATTCAGCTGCTATCTAGTCTGTGTATATTTTTGTCTACTCAAGGCTAGCACAACATCCCTCCCTCATAAATGATCTGCTAGATATGCTGAGGGCAGCTAATACTTTACCACAAAGCTTTTAAAATTAACTGTGTTAACTTCCATTCATATACACAGCAATTTATAGCACAAAATGCTTATCCACAACGAGCTACCCAACAGAAGTTCTGTGACACAGAAGGCAGAGCGGGTGTTGTTTTAAATAATCTGTAGCATTGATGTCAATCATCTCCCCGTGTGTAATAATCTCAGAAGAGGAATGGAAATCCAGCCCTGGGGTTTCTTACCTTAAATCTAAGCAACCACTTAATGCATAAATGGAGCAAATAAAAGAGGTAAGGAAAAAAAGCATTGAAAGGTTAGTTGGAACTTCAGGATATGAAGAGAAAGGAAAAAGAAAGAAAAAAGTTAAGCATTCAGCATTAACAAAATAATGTATCAGTAGATCATAGAAAGAGTGGTTAAAGCAGAATGTCATGAAAAAAAGATCTTCAAGCTGAAACTTTTAATATACATTGACCACTTTAAAATTAGCATTCAAATGTTTGTACACTGTTTACTCAAGTTCTTACAGTGCTAACAAACAGGCAACTTCTTTCAAAACGTATCATGAGATCTAGATGGATTAACTTCAGAGGTTAATTTATTTGAGCTGTCAAAGCCTTATTTGAGCCTTATCAATGAGTCTGAGCTCATTTAAATTGTTTACATGCATTAGCACATTTACAAGTAGCTGAAATGGAAGCTTCTAACATATTAAGCTAATGCATGCTCTTTTATAGAGAATGCTGTTAGTTAACTTGATGCCATGAGATGTCTCTTGAACAAAGATCAAGAGCAAATCATTCAGTCTTGTAAGAAGTACAGCACTTTTTATGGATACTGTATCACATATCCATATTTCCCAAAGTATAAATTAAGACATTAATCAACAGATTAAAATCTTACTTTAAAGCCTAAGTGCTAGCTTTTTGACACAAAGTTCTGCATCTTACTGGCACAATATCATTCATCTTTCTCCAAAGTAATTTCTTTTAAAATTATTTGTCTTTCTCTTTGAATGATCTGGTTTTAGTTCAATTCATCTAAATGTATCATTAAATTTGTTACACTTTCTGCAGCATTGAACAGCAAATATTCAAATAAATAATTATTTAAATATTTGGATAAATAGTAGAGCATCCAGAGTAACTGATTTGTTCCATCAGTTTAGGAGAGACTCTGCTCTACTAAAAAGAAATGTAATCTTATTTACTAGAAAAATCTCCTGTCTTAAAGTTCTGTGGATCAATTAACCACTATGGTCTCTGCCTTGTCCAGCTATAGTGGAAAACCAGGTCCCCTGCTCTGGCACAGAGGTCAGTCACACTGGAAGGTCTCTCTGCAGAGACCTCAGCACCACTGCCTGATAACTGCAATGCCTAAATACACACCTCTCTGAAGGGAGCATTTGTTTTTTTTCCATTCTCTTGACTAAAGAACTCTTTGGTGGGAACAATAGGTTGGAAGACTTTGTAACTTGGGAAACATTTGAAAAAATTGTAAGCAAGTCTCTTTCACACAAGATTCTTTAGATTTTTGCAGCATTGCAGCTTCAGGGAGGGAAGATGAGGAGGGACTGCTGGGATGATAAGAGAGGCACTTAACTTCTCTCACATCTATTTAGAAAGCATACTATAGAGCAACCCCTCCTGAACATTGTCTCCACTATGCTTCAAATTTCTGAATGGAAAAAGATGCTTAAGGGCCTGTACCACTTCTCTCTGCACAGCATACTGAATTTCTCAGCCAAGAATCCTCCTTTTCATGCCTGCATTATTCTGTCCAGCTTGCCATCTTTCTCAGGGGTTGCAATGAATGTCTGCTGCATCAGCATTTTGCCTGGCCTGAAAATACATAATTCCAGGTCCAAGTACTGGAGCAGAAGCCCTTCAGCAGAAAAAGGACAAAGAATGCAGACTGAGGAACCCTGATGCTAACTGGAACTTCAACACTGTTTATGCAACAACTCCTGAACATTCACTTGAAGGGAAAAGCATCACAGCTCAAACAGTAATGAGCTATATATACACAAACTTAAAGCTTCTACATACTTAATTTTTTTGTCTCTGTTCTAAACCCAGAGATCTAATACACTAGAGTTACTCAAGCAGAACAAAAAGAGGTTCATAAGCACAACTGGCCACCTTTTCCCCCTTCAGCAAGAAAGCTGTTCCTTCTTCTGTCCTAAACACAGGATTAACCTAATTGGAACATATTTACAATCTTAAGGATAGCATGACTTCAAGTTCTCTGATTATTGTTTCACAAGTACACAATATTTCTTCATTTTCTAGACCAACATGGTACATGGTAAATAAAATTTAAGTCTATCACAAGCATAGCAAATGGATGTAAAACACATTCAAGTCATCATCCATTTGATGAACTATGTTCTTTTAGAAGAACATAATTCACTGCATCTTAGTATGACTGCTACATTGAGGTAAGTGGGATACCAATTATAATGATTTAGAGCCAGTGCTAAATAAGATTGTGCTGTAGAGCAATTAAAAACTATTCTTTAATGAGTTCTAAAATGATCTCCCCAAAACAAAAAGTGATGATTAAAATATTAGCAACAGTAATCCTACAGGTTAATATGCTCCATCTATATCCACAAGGATATAAATTCAAAATTGGTAGCAGATTTTAACGCACAACTGGTAATAATTTCTTGGTCAAACCTGTAGTTATTAAAGTTAGGTATGTTTTTTTATTTGTCTTTTTAAAAATCTATTCAGAGGTTGATTCTTTGGGTAAGAAATGAGGGAAGGAGAATTTCCAATTAACAAACAGGATGTTCAAGAGATCTTAAGTAAAATTGCTTGGGAAAGATACTTAAATCAAACAGCTCAAAATTTGAATTTTAAAAGTTAGGTTAAACAAACTATTGCTATTCAAATGGCCATTCAAGCAGACAAAGAAAACAGGACAACAGGGATACTCAGTTACAAGTCAAGCAAAAGAAATTCTGGTGTACTTTGACTGGAAGAAGCATCTTACCTTACTGCTACTTAGCAAGTTTACAGATTTGTTAGTTTGCCTTGTAAAAATGATGTCATTTTGTGCTATTTACCTTTCACTTTCTGGAACTTTAATACTGTCAGTGTTGTCATTTCCGTACTTGTTTTCCTGGCAGCAAAAGTTAACAATGAGCTCACACTTGCTAAGACTGTGCTTATATTCAGGATGTGCTTTTAAAAACATATATCTAACCTCACACACGATATTACTGCTGCTGTGTACATTGATCTAACAGCCACAAGTTGTGTCTCAGTCTGACCTCTGCCCTGAAATTCCTTCTTTTTTCCTTATCTTGAAAAGGAAAACTAGCTGGCTTTAAACTTGGCAGTAACACTCCCATCTCAAAACCCCACATGGCACAAAAGTTGTAGAGCACTCCCTTTAACAAAGCACATCGGAGGGTTTGTGTATAACTGACCCTGGCAGAAAGAAGAAAAGGGAGGCCATAACATTTCTCATGCAAACCCTTCCTTTAGGCGAGCGTCAAAGTAAACCAGTGGCAATTACAGCTGGATCACACTCTGTGGTGCTAATTCAGCAGAAAAGTGATGGTCAATAGCCCTTCAGTCCCCATGTATATCCCTGGCAACTGACCCAAACAATAACAGCAGCATCACACAAGTTGATATTCAGAAGCATTTCTGAGGGTGAGACTCACAGTCCCAATCAGAAATCAGATTCAGGGAGTTTGCAACATTTAGAAACAGTGGGACAAGAGAAGGGGAAGGGACAACTGGAAATTGGACAGGACTCCTCTCATGCTTATAGACACATTGTCCAGGCAAGGAGAAACTGGTGTATCACCATGAAAAGCATCAGGTTATTTTGAAAATATACAAAGACAATGAATTTGCAGTTTGGCTGTTTTAACAATATCACCTACCTTCACTCCATGTCCAATATCATCTAGAATTGTATAATCAATAGGTTTCCTGATGTAGCGAACTGGTCGCTCCAAGTTAGCTGGTGCAATGATTTTGTGAGTTCTTGAGGTGTTTTTGTTTGTAGTCAAGATACCAATTTCTCTTCTAGCAACTTTCTCTTTGTGAATGTCCACCGTCTACAAAAGACGCAGTGTATTTACTAACAGTGGTATGCATTGGAATACAGAGTCAGTATCAAAAAAAATTCAATCAGTTCTAATGTTTTGAAAATCTCTATACTGTACTAAACATATCACTACATATACTTGATTACAACATCTTTCCTCACCTTACTGCTGAATTTACCACCTCTAAAGCCACGCTAACAGCTGGGGGTTCTTTGGGTTTTCTGTTACCCTTGCTCTTTCAGTTTCAAAAAATTGATCTCCTTTCCATTCTCAGTGGTTTGCATCAATTTACTGACACTGTTTTGTAAGATTCCTTCATTTATTCTTTTTTATTTTACAACTGCTCTCTAAGCTTGTCTTTGGCATAGGCTTCAACTAGATGACGTGTAAGGATGCCTTCCCAAACCTTAATTTTAAGACCTGTAAAACAAATCATGAGCAGGTTTTGTTGCACTGCAAAAATTTGCTAAATTAGGACTGGTAAATCCTATGATAGAATAAACTTTCACTTAGACAAATCAAGAAAGTATTTTGGTCATTACAACTCACTCATCACAAAGCAACGATTAAATTTTAAAATACATTCCATACTAATGTATCCACAATAAAGCCAGAAGTTAAGCCCATTGCCTTCCCTTTGGACACTCAGGGCCAACTTTATATACTAAAATCAGTACCCCAGGGGAATCTTTGGTGTAAGACAAAGCTCTGCGGAAAATTCATTGCCTAAAAACATGTATGTGACTCTTGTTAGGTAACAAGAGTAAGAAAATGCTACCAAAAAGTCCACTTATCTCTTCCAGGAAATTATAATCTCTTAAATCATGGGCCATGGAGTTCCTTGCCTTATTTAAACCAAAAATAATTGCTTGTTCACAAAACAGCTTTCACTATAGGAAATATGCTAAACTGTGAACAAAAGTTTTAGCTACAGGATAAAAAACAAAAGTAAAAACAGCCAGAATCACCACCAAACAGTCAGAGATTTCTTGTTACCACTTCAGTGATCTTGAAAGGCACCAGAAACACTTTTCACAGTTTTGAACCAGACTTGGTAGTAACTGGGGAACAGGAACAAACGAGAACTCATTTTCATAACACACATTTTTGTCTATTTTATTTTTCTGTGGGTAAGCACTGGGGCAGTGGGGTTAGCTAGACTCTTTTACCCTGCAGTTTGTGCTACTGATACCAAAACAAGCTAATGGAACCTGTGCTACCTTGAACAACCATCATAACCTTTAAAATGACAAAAAAAAAAAATTTAGAAACCCCAACCAACCCCCAACTACTTCCAAGAAGTTGTTTCTTTGCATTATTTCCATGGAAGGATTTCCACAAATACATGGGACATTATATGTGAGCTTACAATGCTATCATCAAGATTGCCTAGTATTTCCCAGCAACATATTTTCAAAATTTTGTAACTTTGCTAAAATTAGGCACTGACTACAGCTTTGCCATGTCCATTCTGCCACTCTAGTTCCACCTGCCTAGAAATGTAAGGTTTCCACTAAAGGTGCATAGCTATTTCTTAAAATAAAGCTACAGAAAAATAGATTTTAAGGTGAAAATGTATTGGCAAATCTCTCTTTGGAAAGCTCGAGTTTGTTGCACAATGAATTTAATAGGGGTAGTTAAACTGCCTGAGACACCTGCACAAAAACCCACCCAGATTTGGCCAATTCACAATTTGCAGGAATTCAAAACAAGTGTTACAGAAACACATCTATTTCTGCAGCTACTTAGCAACTAAACCACTCTCCAATGAATTTGCTAAGGTCTTTCTGAAGCTCCCCAAGATGACCAGGACTATACACCAACCCCCAATAGAGCAGTGCAGCTGAGCTCTTACAGGGCTATATTTGTGGTACAAGCACAAATGCAAACAGAGCACAACAACATTTTCCAGGCCAGAGTACCTAAAGTACATCATTCTGCATCAGGGTAAGTTGTCAGATTTCATCTTCCATCTCAGGCTTTTATTCCTTCTCTGTGCTAGACCTTTGCTTTTGCAGCAGAGGGAATAGGAGCACACATTCTGGAAAAGATGGTCCACAGACTCCTCACCTCAGCAGTCAGAGGCACATACTGCCCTAGGAAGCTGAATATATGTGATGGCAGCAACCTGGAAGGACGGTCTCATGATTGATGCACCACTGATGCGTTCAATCTCTACTGCAGACTTTATCTGTGGTCTGGCCATGTCACTGGAGAACTGCAGAGACATGACTTTTGTATGTTCTTTGTCTCACAGGCCCCTGATAACATTTGCTAGAATGTTAGAAAACTTCAGCTGCAATAGAGCTGCACTTCAGGATGTACCGGAACATCAAAATCTTATGGGTCTGAATCTGGTCCTTCAAAACCATTTTATGCCTTGGATATTGCACTCAGAGCCTTAATTTCAATGCAGAAATCAAACAGAAAGTTATTAGTGCAGGGTTGGCAAGATGATTTCTCACTTTCTATTTCAAGTGCTAGAACTCTGCAACTTTGAATGTGTTCTTTTAGTACTTTCTGATGTAATTATCTACTAATATAATGCAAGTACAGATATTTAATGCTCATGTTACTGCAGCAATGGTAACTTGGTGCTGTGCAAAGCTGTTTCCATGAATGAAGAGTGGGTTTTCAATAGGAGCTACGGGTACAACCAGCTTCCTTAAGGACTATTGTGATCATGAGACATGACTACAGAAACAAACAATGAAGTGCATAAAACCTAATTAAAACCTGAAGCTCATCTGGTGGGATTTCCCTTGCACTATGATTCAGACCATCTCTTTTAACTTGAATAGTTACAGAATGACTAAATGTATATAAACTGCACCTAATTCTGGTCCACACACCTAAAATGGTATTGAAAAGCATTAGTTGGCAGTTTTCCAAACACTTCATTTTCTTGTTTAGTAGACTATGGAAGTCATGAGATCATAATACACCCATAAAACAGCACAAAGGAACACTACAGTATTCCATTAGTAGAGGAGGTAACAAAGATTAACCTGCTACTAAAGAAAATGAAAACATTTATCCCCAACACACAGGTAATTATTACCTCCAGTACTAACATAAATCCCTTATCAAGACAGGAGAATGCACCAAAATGTTTATTCATTAGAAAGTACAATGAAAAGTTTTTGGGGTTAGAGCTGGACTAACAAAACACCTGGCTTGAAAACTCTGCTAGGAAAAGCAGATGGGATACACTGTGCCCTTCTACAACTTAAATCCCTGTTTTCTAACAAGAAATTTTGGATGCCTGACAGCATTATTATGCTTTTAAAAATTGTTTCACATATCTCCATTAGCTTTTTCAAAAGCTTTTATGCAACTGTTAGTTAGAGGTTAGGCTCATTACTATCATCTTTTCATGTGTTTTCCAAGATCCCTGCAATAGCCAAGGGAGAGCTTAAGGGGAAAAATAAGTATGAACCACCACATTTTTTTTCTGTTAGGAATTTTCTGGCCATTTTGAAACATCAGGTTTTCATACTGAATTCAAAAAAGCCAGTTTCAAGCTCTGCAAATATTAAAACAAAAAAACTCCATGAAATAACTTCTGGGAAAGTTAGCACTACTTATAAGTTCACTTAAAAGCCACTGAATTCATCAGTTTTGAGAAATATTCTCTTCTACCCATAAACAAATTTTCTCAAAGTATGAAGTTAGCATTTAACTAACTTAAGTTAGTTTTGGCTGGGACAGGATTCATTTTCTTTGCAGTATGGGGCAGTATTTTGGATTTGTGCTGAGAACAGAGCTGATAACTCCAGGATGTTTTAGTCACTGCTGAGCAGAGACTGCACAGAGTCCAGGCCTTCTCTGCTCCCCATCCCACCCACCCTGGGGAGCCTGGGGTGCACAGGAAGGGGGGCAGGGACACAGCTGGGACACTGGCCCTGCTGACCAGGGGACAATGCTCCACACGGCCTGGTGGCCTGCAGCCCCGGGCTGGGGGAGCCTGGCTGGGCACTGCTGCCTGGGACTGCCTGGGCAGCACTCAGCTGCTGCTGCTGAGCAATTGCTTTCATCTGCAGCCTTTCTCCTTGGGTTTGATTCCTCTCTTAAATATTAATTTTCTATATTGTTATTATCACCATCATCATTAAAGAGATATGTACATATCTCAACCCACAAGTTTTCTCACTTTTACCCTTTTGATTTTCTACCCATAGCCTGGTAGGGGCAAGCGAGTGAGCAGCCATGTGGTGTTTAGCTGCCAGCTGAGGTTAAACCACAACCACAAGCATGCTGAA
The DNA here is from genome assembly GCF_027579445.1 of Ammospiza nelsoni. NCBI lineage: Eukaryota > Metazoa > Chordata > Aves > Passeriformes > Passerellidae > Ammospiza > Ammospiza nelsoni. The sequence goes on from NC_080639.1 coordinate 15,647,863, forward strand.
AGTCTGAATTACAGTGAAATTTCAGAGACAAAATCTCCAGAAGCCTTAATTTGTTCCTCTTCTCAAACCATTCTAATTTAAGTTTATAAATTAACTGTCAATCTGGTAGTCTAGGCTTTTAAAATTCCATTTCAGAAATCTCAGAAGAAAATGTTGCTTAAATATAGTATTGCTGGACTTTTATTTTTGATTAAACTTATTAATTGGACGCAATTCAAACTAATTGTAAATTACCTTGAAAACTGGATTATTACTTTAAAATTAGCAACTGCCTAATATTGACATGTTGGAAATGTGACATTAATTGTGCCAAGTTGTATGCAATTTATACACAAAAAAAAGAGATCATAATACTATAAAAATGCTGAAAAACTACTTGTTACATAAACAGGTAACATGCCCTGTGCAAAACTGGCCTTGCATCACCATTTTTAAAGTGTTTTGCTATTCTTGTGCCTTGCAAGCAATAAGACAAGTGAGAAAGGTCACAAACCTTTACTGACTTTTCAGTGCGAAGCCCAAGTGACTGCCCTGCAGACTGAGCAGCTCACAGATGCTGCTGGAGCCCAGCTAAGCAGCAGCTGTGCCTGCAGAGAACCAAGGCTGCAGGCTATCCCGTGCCTGCTCTCCCAGCCCAGAGCGTGGCACGCAGCTCTGGGAGGGGAGGATGCAGCACAGCTCCCCACAACACAGTGCCACTGCAGGAAACTCAGCACTGCTGCTCATCTTGGTGATAACCTGCTTGTTTATACAGTCAGCAGCAGAGTTTTATAAATGACCTTGCTAAACATGAAAAAACATTTCTTGTCATACAAGTATTAAAACCTGAAAATCTGCCAGATTAATTTAAAGAATTTGGACATTAGTACCATTTCACAGTGACTGCTAACTTGAAAGCTGCAAGATAATTTTTTGAACAAGTATAAATATTTGTACATATGATCTGCATTTAAGATTTAAATTTGTAGTCAAATATGAAACACTGTGTATCATCTAGTTCTGGACAAGGTTCAAGAAGGCAAGTAAGAATAGACTCATCAGCTTTCAGACCAAACCAAAGTAATTCTAATTTTTAAACCAATAGGATTTAATCACTTCCATAAAAATAGTTTCAATAGTAACAATTTCCTTATTCACAATCTATACACAACTTGAAAAAGCACAAATTATTATCAGCTCCCTTTTCAGCTCTTTGATTAGGCTGGCATTTAGAAGGAAACACAAAAAGGGATTTAAATTGGCGTTCCACCAATGAACAGAGAATCACAGTATTTTATCTTACAAAGTTAATCACACCTCTCCCAGTCTGAGCTACTTGTACAAAACAAGCACTTTGGGAAAAATTTTCATACCAAGCACCAAATGGTTCTGCTCCCTTCTTTGGAGCATATGTGGAATCCCAAGTAAGAATTAAAAGTGGGATTCCATCAAGATATCACAATTTGCATATCTGTTTTCTAAACTTAAAAACCAAGACCTACTGACTAAAGCATTAATGCAAAAATTATTTTACCATCTATAATTACCAATTTGTTTTCTGTTCTATGTTACTGACTTCATTTCAAGTCAGTCTGACTGAAATCCTAATTTGGCAGTGAGGTATTACACCACAACACATTTTCAGTCCTGTTAGAAAAAGCTCACCAAACTTTACATCCAACATAAACTCCAAGGAAACCTTCTGCAGATTAGGCTAATTTTAGGAGAAGTATCACCAAATTTCTTGAAAATAAATTATTTCTTTCTAGAGAAACTGTGTAAAATATTTTTAAAATAAAAATAACCCTGGAAATTAAAACAGATAACACACTAATCTACAACATTGGTATTAAGGGGGAAAGCCATTTCCAGACACATTAACTTAACTTAGTAAAGTTCCTTGGCTCAGTACACTTCATGTATGAAATATCTAAAATTTAAATACTGTCTGCCCCTCTGATACTATTTCTTCCATAAAGATTTGAGGAGCATCCTACATACAGATGCAGGCTCAAAAAACCTGAAACAAACCACATAAAAAATACCCCCAAACAAACTAGATTTTCAATTTTACAGCAGTATTTAAAGAAAAAAAAAACCACAGATTTTTTTTTTTAGTTGTTCAAGCTCAATCTATGAAATTTTGCATATATATCTTCATTAAGTGTTGGTGCACTGCTAATTTAGTGCTGTATTTTAAATAACTAGCTGTATTGCATAAAGGTCAAAGACAATCTGACCTAGCTCTCAATCTGCATAAATGTCACCTTCTCAGGAGGAAAAAATTTAAAATGCTATGACTCTTTCCACAAAAGCTGCTTCACAGAAGCTGTCTGACAAAATGAATTTTCCACATTCACGAAATGCAAAATACACTGTCTTTGGCATCAGGCTCTCAAACAGCTGAACACATGTGAGCTGGCACTAGCCTGTGAGGAAGCACATACACACACAGAGCATACAGATACAGCACACAGGCATACACAGGATAATTCAGAACATTTTCTGGGGGAAAAAAATTAATTTACTTGTCCACATAATGATTAACATGGAGCATCTAGCAGAAGAAATCAAACTTGCAGTTTACTTTTGAGGCAGATCCATGAGACAACTGAAGCAATCTAATAGCACAGCCCTATCAAAAGAAAATCCTCCCCACTTCTTTCTTTGTACTTGCCCTGGGATTCCTTGACCCAATCAGAGGCAATTCAGCCCACTAAGACAGCATAAAATTATTCACTTATTTTGCTGGTTCAAATAGATCCAATCCATCCATTTATTTCCTACCTTACATAGCCCCTACTTTCAAAAGTTTTTCTAGATAATACAGTATTCTTTATTTTAATTTATATTCTTGCATGGAGATCAAGAAACCCTAGTAGCCAAAATGTACTGGTCAACTAAGACACAAAATATTCAGTAAACAGACACAAAAACCAGAACCAGATGTATCATTGCTTTTAATTTCTCTTTTAATCCATCAGTAGCTGGGAAATCTCCATTTTTATATATCATTCATTCTCAGCCCATTCTGGCAGTAACATTCTCTCATCAATGTGGTGATTGAAACTGGGTTCCTGATTATAGTAACTTAGTTTACTGCTGCTCAGAAAAACTGCAAACAATGGCAGGAGTTCTGCAGCCATACACAAATTGAAACATGAATTTTGGCACTTGTTCATGTCACTGCAAAGTACATTTGATTAAGAAAAGCCAGGAGCAAACTATTTTTGTCATCTATGCTGTTGTCATTAGATGCCAGTATTACAGCCACAGAAAAAGTAAAAAAATGATGAGTACTGTTTTCCATCATCCATTTCATATTTCTTAGCATAATATTCTCATTTTACCAATAGCTATTTTTCTGTGCTTTTTTCTTATGACCTCCTCTCCAAACAATAATCTGGCTGAGAATGCATTTAACTGCTCTGGTATGTAAAATGCTCATACTAACACTGGTATAGAATCACATGATGAGACCCAATCCCAGAATGAGTATGAGAAGAAATGCATCCTTCTGTTTTAAATTCTTCTCGCTCACAAGATGTCAGCTCAGAGTTTTACCTGCTATGAAATACCAAAGGCAAAAGAAGGAAGTCTCACTTGTGAGATGTGGTTGATGGAAGATTCCATGCGCCGGAGCTGGGATGCCTGGATATCCAGCATTTGGAGAACATTGTTGGCCAAGGTGTTGATCAGATAGGCTACGCTTGCTAAGGACTGCGTTGTGTAGGCTTTGGTTTCTTCCAGGGCTCGCTGCTTATCTGCTGACTGAAAAACACAAAGCAAAGCCTTATTTAGTATGAAGTCTTTCACACAAAGATTTTTGGAATGAACTCTTTTTGCCTCTCTTTACATACAACGAATTATACAAGTCAAACTAATTCTAAATAAAAGTTACTATTTTTCCACAGAAGATACCTTGGTATTTAAAGCATTTCTACACTTGCTAAGAAGAATTAAGCTCCTTTTCTTCTTGAAATATACTTGGATTTTTCTTGGAAAAAGTTCAACTTCTCATTCAATATTTTAGCAATTTAATTGAAAAGCACTCTGAGACACCTATCCTAGATTTTCTACAGTTTAGAACTGTTTCATTTTTCTAAACTTGGTACTTAATTTATAACTCCTAACAGCCTACAAGGAGCTGCCAAATACCATATTCCTCATCTCTCCTAATCACTTAATCCTCAGTCTCCTAATCATTGTTGTTACAAATAGTCATTCACAGAGAATGAACTATAATTATTCCTGTAAGATGGTAGCTGAATACAATGTGAGAGGAATCCTTTTACTAAGAGTAAGTCCATGTTTTCTTCTTGAACATGTTTTGTACTTTTTCACATTCTGAATACTTTCTTCTATGAAAAATTAATATGATCCATTTTTCTAGTAGTAGAGTACCTAAAAGTATTTAGGCTATCAACAGACAAGATATCCATTAGAAATTTAAAAACATACATACATTTCAAACAGCATTAAAACAATAAGCTAAGAATTCTCATTTCTGGAGCTCTGTGTTTCTCCTTGAAAAACAGTTAATACCACTGAGATGTGATCCAGTACAAAGAATACAGATTAAAGCACTGGTAAAATATACACCTAAGATGCTACGAAACTCTCCAGTTTTCAAGGCTTCAGTATAAAGTGAACTTCACTTTCAGGTGATCTTTAGCCATCTCACAGGCTGATGGTGCTGTTTCTAAAGCAATGGTTGATAAATGTTCTCTACTCCCACCTGTCATTATTGTATTGCATTTCATTATTTCCTCGGCTTTTTATACTATCCACATAGGCTGGGTATCAAGATCCAAGAAATTTGCTGTTATTAAAGAGGGAATATAAAGTCATTTCACATCTTTCAGCACTAGCTGAACCTAGCATCCATAGCATTATATGGACTTTGAGAAGGACAGAATGTAAGCATACCTGTATCTCAGGAAAACAATTCCTACAGCTCACTGTGTTTCCCAAGACCTTGTAGTAAGATTCTTAAAAGAAGATTGCTAGCTTTCATGGGGAAAAAAATCCCACACATGTAAACACAGACACAGACTTCAATTGAATGTTTAGATGAAAGACACCCAATATTTTCTTTATTTCCAGCCAACTTCCTGTGTTCCATAAACAACACTGGTATCTTAGCTGGCCAGTTAGCAGGCTGCACTAGAACCAGTTCCTCATCTGCTAGGAGGGAGCAGAGCAGAGCAGAGCTGCTGTTCATCCAGGAGCTGCCCCAACGGGGCAGGAAGGAGGAGTGCTGCAGGACTGGGCCTTCTCACCCTGCTTCTCTCCCATGCAGAAGACAAAACAAGACCAACAGAAGAAGGAGCTGAAAATTTTAGGAGCTTCTAAGGGCACAGTACGAGGATATTGTCCAACAGAGCATAATTGTAAATGCTGCTGCCTTATATTCAACAATAAAGAAGTTAGATCCCCAGATCTCATGTAAGAACTCATGACTTTTAACCAGCTGAGTAGTATGTCTTGTACACAAAAGAGCTTGAACTCAGCTTAAGGACTCCCAAATGAAGATACACCAAGCTCTTCACCTCTATTCTCACATTGCTGCCGTGTAAATACACCTTCCTCCCCTCTCCCTGCTCACACCCCCAGCTCAGTCTGCACACTCCCCTGCAGCAGCCACACTCCACAGCCATTCAAACCACTTCTCAATGGCAATAATAAAAATGACCAGAAGCTGGCCTGTTTGGCTCTGCAGCTGCTGCCAATCTATTTATAGAAGCAGAAAATGCTGATTTCCATTAGTACACTGTATATCCAGAGGAGCTGAGCATAATCCAGCAAACACGGTGCTTTTTCATTAATAGGCTACGTGTTTGAGAACAAAAGGAAAACTACCTGTAACTTTAAATATCATGAGCCTCTGCTATGGTTTTTCTGCTTATGCAGAATGAAGAAGCACAAATATGAATCCATGTTCAGATCTAGTCCTTCCAGGGATGTAACCTACTAGCTAAATTCAAGTCACCCCCAGTTCCAACCAACAAGGAACTGACTTCTCAAATGCAAAACACTTTAAAGATCTCACAAAATGATACTCTAAACTACTTTGGAACTGTTATTAACACCAAAACCCATTTGATTGGTGTGCCTAATTCATGTATTTAACTGATCACAACTGGTTTTTGCAGAACCTGAAAATCTCTGAGGCAAACTCCACTCGCATTTGGCACAGCAAAACTAAAGTTTGAATTTTCTTCCTGTGAAGAATCTGTTCAAATTAAAATGACTATTTGAACCTACTACTGTCAATCCATTTCAAAAGAAGAAAAATAATTAGTGACAGCATTTTTAAAAAATCATGTTTACCCTGAAAACTTTCCAGCGCTGGCAACTTCAATGACTCACAGCAATAGTAAAAACTCTAGAATACTTACAGAAAAATCTTAAGTTCCCCTGTGGAAATATAACAATAAATGTCAGTTGAATTGTAACTTGAAATGATAAGTAGTGTTTAGTATGAAATCCATCTTTTAATTTGGTAAGTAGATTTCCAGAGATGGTATCTTATCACATGCTCCTATGTAACAAGATCCCTATTTAAACTCCACATGGACACCAAATTACATTGCTTGCAAATGCTGCCATGCTCACTGAGTGTGTAACTATGTAAATAAAGGGATTTCTGCTAATAAGATAATGGTTTCAAGTTATCAGTAAACAAAATTCAAACATAATCCTCAGCAGTCTAAGTTCTGATACTCCTGATCTTCCTAACACAAAAATACCAGTCAGTATGCTTCACATGAGACTGTAAGGCACACAAAAAGTTGTATCAACATCCATACCTATCAAAATTCTCTAGAGAAAAAAAAAATATCAAACTGATAAGACTCTACAGTAATTTCAGTAACCTATGGAATACTGTTTCTGTGAGGAATATCAAAAACAAGAGAAACATGTTCTATGTTCTTTATAACAAAAAACCTTTTTCCTGTGGATACTTAAGTATATTAACCAGACTCCTCAAAGCCCTTCAGTTCTCAGAAACATTGTGTTCAGCATGATCAAGCACTGATAGCAAGTGTTTTCAGTGCCCTGACCTAAATGAAATGGCATGAAGCAGACCTTTGAGTATCTCTCCATTTCGGTTTTTAAGTATCTTTAGCATTCACACACAAAATTATGCATGCCTATGAAAAAATACAGGCTCATAACATCTATCCACACACAATTCTTAGAAAAGCAATCCTTCCAGCCATTAGATCAGTTTGATCTGTATTTTTTAAATGGATAATTAAGTTAAGAAATCAAAGCTATTGTTTGACAGACAAGTCTTCTGAAACACTGCCAGCATAGGGACCCTCTCATTCCTAGACCTAACATACCCATTCCATTGTCTATGCAGGGCCACATGGCAGACTACGTACCTGACCTAGTTCTAACTAACTTTAGAAACAAATGCTTGTTTTAAACTCCAGCCACTTGCATTATCTTCCCTGACATGCAAAATTGCAAATACTACCTGTAATAAAACTATGTAGTTGCCACAAAGAAAAAGCAAAGCAACTCAGTGAATTATGGGCTGAGCAACTGTCATGGTACTATGGAGACTCGGGATCCACTTCCATCAGCAGTACCTGTCACAGGAAATGTCCCCAACACCGAGTGCACACTCCATCTGCTGTAGTGAATTAGACCAGGAGGCACATGCCCAATGAAAATCATCTGATCCATAAACCAAATTATAAGTTTTGACTCATCCAAACCACTGCATAGCCAGAGAAACGCAAGGAAAGACACAATCAAGAATAAGGAGGGAAGAACTATCCAGAGTTGCTGAGCTTGCTAGAAAAGGAACAAGTGCTGGAACATCACTGCAGTCTTTCCAGTCCTCCACTGCCTATAGTTTTTCTTCACCCGAACTGTGTCTCTACCTCACACTTGTAGCTTTGACTTCTCACACAATGTTAAAATACTTGAGTTTCACAGCTGGATCATCTTCACAGCCTTAAACAGAAATATTTAGATCATGTGTTCTGTGCCCATGTTATGGAATTTCCAGGCAAGAGCTTGGCATTTATTCTGCTTATCATTTTTCTCCACACAATGCACACATCAGGTGTTCATGTGAGTCACAAGGCAGCATCCTTTTCTCCTGCTCTCAGCAGCAAGAGCCCCATTTTGACTCACGACAGAGCTCATCTGATGCTCCTGCCAGCCACACATGGACTGGGGACAGGGTCAGCTCCTACAGGGAGCTGCTCCCCCCGCTGCAGCAGGAAGTGTTTCCCCTTGCACCCGGACACAGCAGCAGCCATGGCTCTGCCCAGCTCTCCCCTGGAGCGTTTTCCATTTGTGGGAGGCACCCGGTACTGAAACAGTTATTTTGTCTCCACCAGAAAACAAAACAAGCATCAGCTACACGGAAATGCTTCACAGGATGAATGCAGCCTGAGAGCTACAGCACACACTACAGTGACTGTACAAACTGGGGCTTTTAGATAGCAGGAGATCAAAGTCACTCAAGTCAGCTACAAATGCACAGACTTCACAGGCAGTCAGAAAAGCCATGTCTTACATACACAAGGCAACAGTGTGAGCTTGCTTTCAGACACTGGAGAATTATTAACAGTTTCCACTTCCACATGCCAGTCCAACAATGGACACTAAATCTAACAGCTCAGGAACGATCATAAATGTTCTGCTCAAAAATACTGCTCATTTTTTATTAGATTGTATAAACCAAATTGCCAGCATTAGAAATTGCATGGAATTCAACCTGCAGTAAATGTAAATATGACTACCTTTCATGTCAGGATGCAGAGCCCAGGCATTACTACTTCTTCCCAGTCTGGAAGTTCCATATACACTATCTGCACAATTACACTACCAGATTTGAATAAGAAATAGCCTGGACTGCTGACTCTATAAAATATCCTTTTACTTTAGGAATTAAATGTCTCAATGTTTATTCTCTTGCCTAAGAAAACACCAAATTTTATACAATAGAAAACAGATGACAAAGAAGAAACAAATACTGAGTGGGGCAGATGAGAAAATAAAACATGCAGTAAGGTATCCAAAATGAGAAAACTATTTGGCTGTATGATTGGCAAAAGGAATTCTTACATGTATATAGAGCATATAATGCAGGGCTAGAAAGAAACAAAGAATTTAAGGCATTCTCCCACCCGAAGAGTGATCAGCCAAATCCTAGTGATAAGGTCTGTTATGTCCCTGTTAAGAAGAACCTGAATAATTTTGTGTTGGGATTTTAGCTGACTAGAGATTGAAAAAGTACAAGGCCGTGGCTAATTCCGAGTCCTGCACCTGCAAGATAGCGTGTCCTTGGGCCTAGCTGGAGTATGATAACAAATAGTGAAAGAGACATGAGAAAAGGGAGATGTAACCCCTGAAGAATGGAGAAGAGCTGGTGTTGTGGTGTTGCCAATGGACAGTGTAAACTGCAGAATATTCATGAGCTTATTACTTGCTGTATAAGTGTCTGATGCTCTCTTCAATAAGCGGAACTTGCTGATGACTCAAATTGAGCCCCGAGTTTTCCCTGCACCCGAAAAATAGCTCATCCCCAACAAATAGCTCATTCTGCAACAGCTCTGTACAGAAAAACAGCTACTGATGGAAAAATTCTACAAAGAAAAAAAATTATGGGAGGCAACGTGAACTCTACAGTAAGATTTACAAAACATCAATCCAACTAGGTAAAACTAGATAAAAGAAAAAATGCTACCAAATGCTCAAAATGCTACCAAATTAGAAGGAAAGATTTCAAAATAGCAACACATTAGGAAAAATACATATCCTATGAACTGGAAAGAGCTCATAAAGACAGGTCTGAAAGTGGTGCATGAAAGGAAACATTAAAAGCTACTGACATTTTAGTTGGCTATTGTAGCTAGGTTTCTTTCCTGCTACAATAAAAAAAAAAAATTGTTCTTTATCCAGTAGTCATGATCAACTTGGAAGTTCACAATTCTGCAGCTGGGCTAACAAGACTTATACAAATTCTACTGGATGAGCCAAAAACTGTGATTCTTATTACAGAACACTGACACAAGTGGTTGACTTTAATATCAATATGACTACAACAAAAAAATCTTCCAAGATTAATAATTAATGTTGAATTGAAAGGGGGTGAAAAAATAGCTTTTCATTCCTGAGGCTACTGTCATTCACATCTTTTAGCAAACAGAGTTCTGAATAGAAAAAAAAATCTCAATTCATACTCAAATTAATTCTTCAAGGGATTTGTGCACAGGATTTATGCAGTAATATTTAGGCATAAAGGTGGAAGCTGAGGTTGAAGAGTGTGGTTGAAGAGTGAGGTTGAAGTGAGAGGAAGTGAGGTTGAACAGACTAACTACACAAAAAATATATCCAGAGTACACTAACTGGTTCCCCAATATATAGAGTATCTCTTGCTATTGTTCAAAACAGTAGCATTTAGTGAAACACAGTCACATATGTGATGAAAAAGTAATGGTAAAATTTTAAAAAGAAGACAGAAGATTTGTTTCATTTAATTGATGTAACAGTTATTTCTTTTGATTACTGTTGAGACAAACCCAAGCTGGCATTTGTCTTACGACCAGCCAGCAAAACCCCTCAGGTTTCTGCTGAGGTTGCATCAGCTTCAAGAAGACTCAAGAACAAAAGCTGCATGCTAGAGTTCAACAAGCTTCCATTATTCAGTACAAAATGTGCCCAACTGTGATACTGACAAAGCACACTTCAGTTTTCCTGTGAAAAATAGATTGAACTCTTATATCATCCTTTTAATTGTTGCTGAATTCCTTGAAGTTACTGAAAGCCTCATACATAATTAACTATTTTGCACACTTTTATTCAACTGCACAGATGGCATTTGCTCAGCCCATCCAAGTGCTTTCTGAGGTCCTTCCGTGAACTACAAAAAATTATTGAGAAGAAAACTGAGCATCATTAATCCCATAATTAAGTCAAAATCATGCCAAAAACTTACATAACTGTCAGTGAAAAATACAGTAGTTTTCTGTTTTAACAAACTGGCTCATTAAATACTTGCTAAAGAATATCCCTGACTCCTCTTTCACTGCCGGAACTGCTCATTCCCAGGACAGAAAACATGCGCCCACCAATTCCTATGGAGCTGGTCTCTAACACACAGGAGAGACAGGCACAAAGAAGCAGATGCAATCACTGACATGCTAGAACAGGAGGAAATGAGCTCTCCCTGAGTTTCAGAAAAAACTAAGGGCCATAGATCTCTAAGGCACTAATTTCTGTGGCACCAGAAAAACCTCAGATTTCCCTTCTGGATGCAGAACAATCCATGTGTTCTATTAGCACACAGGAAAACTCAGTCTACCTGTTCTTTAACATAACCAAAATTGCACAGTACCTGGAGCTGGGAGTAGAATTTTTCTGTTTCTGTCAATTTTTATAGCATCATCTCTCTACTATTCATCTCCATGTGCAAAGATCTGTCTCTATGTAATTGCTTATTCATGATTATATAATGAATATACATATATAATTATTTCTGTTGTTATTTTAGAAAGACAAAAGGCTGGCTTCATCGCTTGTTTACCCTACTCAAATGTATACACTTTCCTTTTAAAATTAAGAAGGGCTCATGGTCACTGCCCATTTACACATACTCTGCACACTAAATGTTATGAATTAATCAAATGTTAGGTAACATAAGCAAACAACATTTTGGACACAAATGGGAAATACTTCTCCCCACATACCCTGCCACAAACCCACTTGTAAATTCTGACAGCTTTCTGTTGTTCTGCATTCAAAAGAAAACATGAGTAGCAAAGCACACTGAGACCATGAGCACAGGAAGCAAAAAGATCATTGAGACAGGTAATGTGGTCTACAAATTAGTACCAATGGTAGCTCTAGAGTTTGGAGATGGAATATCTTTTTTCACAATAATTTTAGCATGACCTTACCTGAACATTAACTATAATTAAAGTAATCTGCTTGAAAACTCTTTGTCACATCCGTGAAGAAAGGAGCAGAGCATGTCAAGTCTCCTAGTGACACAACTCTTTTTTTATTAATGAACTGCTCTCAGAAGTGAAAAGACACAGTCTAAGAATCAGCACTAAATGGAACTTTGGTTGTGGGTGGACCATCCAGGCAAAGACAGGATAGTCAGGCACCCAAACCATCCCATTTTATCAGTATCTGTCAAACTGAAAGGTAAGTACCATTCTCCACAACTGTATCCAAAGGCTCTGCTCAACATCTACATGAAAGCAATTAACTTACTGCTCACACAAAGTGCATTTAAAATTTAAACACCTTTAAGTGTGAACATACTGAAGTAAACTCTTCTCTTTACAGATGATAATGGGATTAGGACTATTCTCATAGCACTGTGAATTCTGTATGTCCTACATTTAGTAAAACACATCATCTTTTGATCAGAGATCACACAGTAACCAACAAAGCTGTTGATTACACACACAAAAAAATTAAAATTACACAAAAATTACACACAAACCTAAAGCTGTGTAAGGAACACTGGCATTTAGGCCAAACACAATCATTACAGAATATACGAGGTTCAGAATTAAGAATGAATCAAAACCATCACTCGATTTTATAATTCAAACAACATTCATAGAGCAAGTAATAAATGTGGTATTTAAAAAAGCATTTTCCAAACACAAGGTTACTTGCATTCATCTTATTACACTAATATTAATATCATATAAATAAAGTTATTCCCATTTTTAACACATTATTTATAATTATAATTTATCTTTATTTATCTGCATACTAATAACAAGTATGCTACCTAAAGAATATACTCTTACCATTCATACTCCAGTAAAGCCTCTGACATCAAGTTATTCTGCTTTCCAAACTATTAAAAAACTGTAATGATTCACTAAATGTCACTAGAACTTCTTAATTACAAGTGCAACTGCCTAACTTTTAGGCTATCTTAAACCCAGTATCAATAATCTGCTGCAGTCTCTACAAGGTCATTTGCATTAAATTGCAGTCTTTTGTTTTCACTGCCGTAAATTTATTTGATGTTTTCAGTTCTGTGCTGAGCCTCAAAATGTAGGTTTGATTAACAGCTAGGAAAGCTACCTTTCAAAGAAATACACACAGAACCTAACCTCCTAAAATGAAAAGTTGCCTTCTAAAATACGTACTGCAATCAAGGCCGCCAGTGAGGGTAAAAGCAGCTCACTGGTTTGAGATCTATGACAGCAGTATCAGTCTACTCTACCCAAGAGAAAAACACAGCAAACGGGAGCTGTGGACAAGCACAGCTTCCCTGACATCTAATCACCTGCACCACTGTTTCCATACTGCCTGCATCACTGCAACAAATCTCTCATCTGTTTCCCTTAGCCATCACCAGAATCAAACTTTGTATTTATTTCCATACATTCACAAGCACAGCAGATCAGTTTTCACACACAAATGTCCTGCTCTCATCAGACCTCACACGTTCCTGTTCCTTGAGAACAGAACCAAAGTCATGTTTATGCAAAAATAACAGGGCATGATGTATTCACACAAACCTACTAGACAAGGTTATAAAAAACTTTTCCAAGGCAGCAATACCACAGTTTAAAATGATGCATCCCAAATTGTATCACAAGAACAGCATGCTAGCATCCCAAGGCATTTACATCTAAAATACAGTTAATACGTAGCTGTGTTACTGGCCACTCATCACTGCTGCACAGCATTAGACTTTGCTCTTGCTCCAGAGAAGGCAGCAGTGGGGGAACCCACTCCCCTGCTCATTCTGGGACACCAGAGGAGGTTTCAGCCCCCTCTGGTAGCGCTTCTGCAATAACACAGCTGAGAGAAGTGGCTCGTTTTCCAGCTCCTGCAACAACATAATTATTGTTGGAGTTCCAGAGCCAAGGCCAATTTTGGCTTTAATAGCAACACAGTATCAACACATTTGTGGCCATAAGAGGCTAGGCCAATACAAATGCACTGAATTAAGAACCTCAGAAACAGCAAAGACCCACAGGCTTAATTCTATTATCTCATACACCTACTGTTCTACAATTCTTCATTCACCAAGGACGCTTTAGTATGCAGAGGTTTCACTGAATTTAGGAGTCAAAATCATTGATAAACTCAAATTTAATTTTACAGTTACTTAATAAAAATAAATCAAGTGGTAGCATTTGCAAAAATTGCTTCATATGCAAAGCGGCTTCCACAAGTAAAAACTACAGTCATATAGTAATTACATTTTGCTGTTCAAAAAATGCTTTTGCACAAATTGTTTTCTCCACTATCAATATTAGATTAACAGACTTTTATCTCCGTCTCTTGAAATCTGATAACATCTATCATTTCTTAGAAAGGGTATCTATTTCAGCTTTACAAAATATTATCCAGTCAGAGGGGTTTATGTAACAACTGAGTTATTTCCCAATCCTGCCAGTTTCTTTCTTCCACTATAAATTCTCAATTCAATTCATTACATAGCAGTGATTGAGGTCAACTAATGGCTTTGATTTAGAATCACAAACAGAGTGATCTGTGGCAGCAGAAGCAGATTCTGCTTCCAAGTGTCCACTGCCAGACATCACAAGCTCCTAGCAAGGAAAGCTAAGTAGGACACACAGCCACATCCTCCTCCATCACAGCTCACACCCTAACGCTCCCCTCCAAGCAGCCAGGGAGCTGCAGGACACCTGGAATTGGCAGGGTGTAAGTGCAGCACAGGCGGGAAGATGCACACCCCGTTGGGCCAGCAGCTCCCGAGGGAGGCTGCCAGGTGTGCAGATCACACCCACAGCAGTTACCACAGCAACACGGAGCTCCAGCACCTTCCCACTCCCTCAGGCACTCAAAAACACTGAGGAGCTCAAGGAATGCACGCTGCTGGAAAGCCCTCCCTCCTGTCCACAGCAAAGGCAGCCCTGTTATCCTCAGAATTCTTCCCACATCACTGCCCTAACTAATACAAGTCTTTCAGTGGCTATTCACTTTTCTCTACCTCCTCACACGAGCAAGCCCCAAAATTTTACCACACTGGAAGGAATACTTTGACTACCTTTGGTAACTATGGCTTAAAAAAGCTTGAAGAGAAGTAAAGAAGCATAGCTATCAGGCAACCTGAGTATGCCTTCCAAAGACAGCACATAGAGGGTTAAAACTAAAGGGGGGCAGGAATTTGCACAGTCACTCTTCATTTTCTAGGAAATAAAGACATTTGGGTTACACAGATCGCTTCACAATGATCAGTTAACCTTAAATTTGAAATTATTCTTACTTGGCAATTTTAAAAGCTGCCACCAATTCAGACATAATGAAAGAATGGAATTATCTTCAGATCCATGCTGTCACTGTAAATGCCTGCCAGAAGGAGAGCAGAAGCAAGCACCAAGAGGCTGGTTTGTTCTTGATATCCATGTTCATCCTTCTGAAAGCTGGCCTGTCGTACAACCCACCTGCTGAAGGTGGTGGCAACACTCAATGATACCCAGTCATAACTGACCCAGGATAGAGATTAACTGAACAAACCACCACGATGAAGTGAAAGAAAGTTAGTGAAAGTTCACTCTGAAATCTGAAAATCAAAACCAGTGCCTTCTTATTAAGTAGATTTGTTCCCCACATGTCCTGAGAGAAGCATCTGCTCATTTTTCTGGCAAAGAATGTTTTGACAACCTTTTGCTCCTGTTACCATAGCACTGGACAAAATACAATATTGGCAGAGTGAGAATGGGATTCTGACTTCTTATGCAGAGACAGTTAGCCAAGCCCAGATCTCCGTTCTGCACTTACTAGAAAACTTTTCAGAAATATAAAAGTCACCTCCTCAACTGAGGAGTCCCAATCTGATTCCCAAGGGTAAACTGCTAGAAATCAAAATTTTCCAGAGCACTTCTTCTTCATGCTTGTAAGAGTTGTCAACAAATAAAAAAATCTTAAGGTTACGGGAGGTTTTTAATTTCGACTAGACTCAAGCTTTGCTATGCTGTTACAATTTAAGAATCTCAGAAAATAAGCAGAAGAAAATCCTTTTCTGCAAGCACTGTAAGTAGCAATTATTCTCTTTCCTAGCTTAACAAGCAGTTTTGGTCCATTTACTGCAAAATTATAAGTAAACCTTCCGTCAATTGCTATGTAGCTCAAGAACAGCAAGCCAAGTTGCTATATTCAACCTGCAGTATGTAACTTAACAGCACAGCATCAAATGTTCTGTAATTATTTCCAGCAAGATCTCTATTTTACACACTCATTTTCTAAGCATGACCTACATTCCCATCAAGAGCAATACTTCTGACCCAAAGAGAGACTGTTTCATGCAAGTGGTAACTTAGTTTCTAAAAACAATATACAGCCATTTTACATGTATAAAGGAATGTGCATTTGATTTTCCATGTTAACTATACTGCAACTGTAACACAGTAACCTCCATCCAATTTAAATACTTCTTTCTGCAAATTACCAAGTTACTTTTTTAAGAATTAACAAGTATGACACTGAGTTATCAAGAGCAATATGCTTGATAACCAAATCCAACTTTGGCAAAGTTTTTCTCCACATACAATATTTCTAAGATTCCCCAGACTTGAAACAAAGCAATGCAGGTCACTGAGCCATTTCAGAATTTCTCTTTAACAATATGGAGAGTTTTCTGTCTGGTAAAGAAAGGATAGGACTTGAAACACAAACAACCAGGAATAAGGGTTTTCTTGCTTAACTATAATGGCCCATCATTCAGAACATCAACAGGATGAGCTTAAAGAGACCATATTTTTTTGAAAATTCCTTCAGAACAATGTCAGACTTTCATACAGTAAATGCTTAAATCTGCTGTCTTAAAACAAAGCTCTAGCACTACCTAATAGCCCATGGACCCCCTGGCAGAAGCTCTGTAAATTCTGTAAGGTCGTTTTTATGCCTCCACACAAAGAAAGTAGATGATGGACCAAATACATTCTTTGAATTGAAAGCATTTAATAAACTTAAATGACTACAACAAACCCCATGAGAATGACTGCAGTACCAAACAAGAGCTTCTATTTCTAAAATGTTTGAGTTCCTTTGTTCTAACATTTTGATGTCAGCTGAAGAAAACAAACTATAGCTCATGTGAAAAACACACAAAATTACACATGAGGACATTCTGAAAAACAAAACTTCAGCAATATCCCAGTGAACATCCAGGAGAAAATCTCCATGCAGGATGTTGTAGAGGCAGCAGCTATGGACGTAGTTCTATCAGAACACCTTCAAAAAATCAATCAAGTTACTTGGGATCCAACAGAAGACAGCTCTGTAAACCTGGAAGCAATTCTAAAATGAAAAATAAGCACCACATACAATGGTACAAGAAGTTCTACAAAGTCTGTCCTGAAAAAGGTAGTTACCATAAGAGCTTCAGAAAAGGACAGAGGAATGAATCAGACAAACACTCTCAGAGTAGTAGAGCATCTGCAATGCTCCAAAATTCACAGCTGCCCACCTCTGCACACATATTAATGATGTTCCATACCTCAGCTTCCTCTAAAGCACTTCAATAACAAAAAAAAAAAAAAAAAAATCTGCAGGTACTATCTTATTTAACCAAAACAGGTGAAATTTTTTTCTTCTTTTCTGTGTTTATCTAATGTGAGCTAGATTTTCAGCAGGCCCTTTAAGGTTTGTTCATATACTGATTTCAGCACTTACTGGTGCTGTTCTGCCCAAGATCTTCATAAAGATCCCTTAGACAATCCTGTATCAGACAGGGTGAATTTCTTTAAGAGCAATTAAACACCTTTTTTTCCCCATATTTATAGAATTTTGACTATTTTCAATATGTATAGATTGGTAAGCATTCATGTTGGACAGAGAAGACACCATCAGTCACAGACATCTCAGCAGAAGATAAAAATGTACTGCAATTTTTACCCTACAAGAGACATATCCAGACTAGCCCAGTAAAACTTAAGACCAGGATTTTCATTAAGTAAATTAATACACTATCCTCGTCAGCTAACAAAATAACTAATAATGATTTTTTTCAAAATGAAACAGTTTAAAAAGTCATTTTTTTCAAACAATTTTTAAAGAAAAGTCACATACAGACTATGGTTGTCTCAAATAGGGGAAACCCTTCCTGCTATACAACCTAAATTCAGTGACAAATATTTCAGGAAGGAGTCATTTTAATCCCACAGTTAAGAATTCTCATGCTGTTCCCCGCATAGGCCAATTCCATCGTCTCTAACCAAAGCAGGAGCAGCCCCAAGAGTTCCGGGCGCTGGAGCTCTCGCAGTGGCCAGAGCTCTCCCCCCGAGGGCTGCAGTGCTGCAGGCAGCGCTGCAGGGCCAGCACACACCCCCTGCACTGCACTGCACTGCACTGGAGCAGCTGCCACAGCACACAGGGCACACAGCATCACCTGGGCACACCACACTGCAGCAATGAGAACTTCCAGCATGGAGGTGTAAGTGACACTGCAGACTGGTGAAACAACATCAGACTCCTCTCATACAGTTTTATGCTCCAATAGAGGATAGGAAGAATCCCCATGACTGTGTTTACTTTCACCATAATTATGACACAGGCTGAGTCTCAATCTTCACTTATTCACCAAATTTTAATGTTATTCTTCTGACAACTCTGAGCAATTTGTTGTCACAAAAATAGAAACGTCAAAGAAGTGAAATGACAAAAATAAGAACATTTCAACTGCCGAATGCTTTTTCCATGTCATAAAAGATTCTCTTGCCTTGCATCTTTCTTTTTAATGTGAACTCATTTTCAAGTTGTCTCAACAGATTGTTACAACTATATATTCGGCAAGTTCTACTACCTTCTGAAGGAAGGGCTGTCTCTACACCTTCATGAATTAAAAGTGTTGCATGAATGACCTGTTCATTTAACAAGACATGCCTAAATAACATCATCTCTCTACCCTTCCATCCAGCTATGGCAATAAATAAAACTATCCTGAAGAGTTTCACAACATGAATCCTAGGTTTTAAGACAAAGAGGCACAGAGAAAGCACAAATTTTCAAGCTGCTTTTCAGACAAGCAATCCTCTCCTCCTTCAAGAAGGATCTACCAACTGCATAACCTCAAATCCTCCACCTTCCTAGACACAAGAGTTGATTTTTTTTTGTATCACTCATCATCTTCCAGCCATTTTACTGAACAATTTGTCCCTAAAAGTCAGGAAAAACCACTCATATTCCCCCTACAATTAGTCACAGAAAACCATGCAAGCAATTCTTGAAAGACTGTGTTCAGAGCCTTAAGGGCATATGGAATCCAGACCAAAATAAATTCCTTCCACTGTTTGCACACAAAAGCTGTACTTACCCTGATTTGTGAAGTACAAGACCTAGATATGACATCACATAAGAGCTGTGCTACTTAAAACCAACAGAATTAGGTATAAGAAGCTGCCTGCTCAAGGTGGGATCTGGTCTGTGCAGAGGCACTTACCTGTTTAGCACACATAAAGAAAAACAAGCTAAAAAAGAAGCTAAATGTAATAGAATCCAATACTCTGAGACTTTACCAGCAAATAAATCTAATTCTTCTCTGTGTCCTCAACAAAAGCTACAAGTAAAAAAAAAAATATAATAAAATTTCAGGGAAAGTAAAACACATGGAAAATATTAACCTCAGCTCATCATAAGAAAACAAGGGAAAATCCCCTTCTCTTTGGAGAACTTTTAAGCACAGCCTTTACAGACACAAGTGGATTATTGGCAATGTATTCCCCACTTGTTCTTTAATGAAAAAATTCTTTCATATGTGCATAAGTGGTTAAATGAGCTATAACTCTGCATTAATTATCCAACTGGTGATTGAATGAGACAATTCATAAGAGCCTGTCTTGCATAAGGAGTACAACTTATAAACCATACTTTAATGAAGGGTCTCAAAATGGTACAAACATCTATAAGAAGCTCATCACACTAACAAGCTCGGTTTCCAAGGACCTGCATTTGGTGGAGAGATGAGTATACAAATGAGAACAACAAAAAGTAGAGGCTTACCCCTCCCTCTTGCTCCAGTCATCAAAACTGCATGTATTTGTAGCACATATTGAATTACTGACTCCAATAAATGTAAAGACTGCATATATATTTAGAAAATACAAGATGTACATTTTAAGCAAATAATAAAATGAGAATGATTTACAATAGTTCTACTAACTCATTCCATCAAGTGGTTATAGAAGTGTCCTCAGTTTGGAGATGATTTGAATTAATTATCACCACCAGACAAATGCAATAGCGATTCAGAGTCTACTGATAACTATCTACCTTCTATTATGTAAACTGATTCATTTGTACAGATGCATATATAATCAAAGAATGACCTCTTTCTTTCAGGAATGGACTGCTCTTGTGACAGTGCACTCAGAATGTGAGAGAAATGCTTCAAAAGCAACACCCTCACTAATTTAGGCTGATTACACACTACTCTTTGATGCAGAGATTCTGCACGCTCAGTCATCACTCTGCCCCTTCTGACACAGAGTCACTTCATGGACAGCACACCTCTAAGGACACAAACATCAATAGGCCTAAATCTTTGAGGCTAATTCCTGAGATCACTAACAGAGGAATAAAGTGAGAAAACTGAGTACATCAGAAAACACTGCAGACTGATTTATCATAAATAACAAATAAATGCACTGTCACAGTTTCATTCTTCTCTACAACTCCTTTCACTCCCAGTTCACTAGTTATTAGTCATGGTGGAAAAAGCCCATTAATTTTACTACCACCATTTCAGCACACACATCTATAGTCCATCACATAAAAACCTTTAGCTCTCTTTCCCACAAATGAAATTTATCTAGATCTTATTAAATTGACATGAGTAACTCAACATATTAATTCTCTCTCCTTGAAAGGCAAATCCAACACCAATTTGTGCAAAAAGCATTTCAAAGGATCCAGGATATATCATATTCAGGATACAGAAACTACAATATTAAATAGAAGCAATATCCCCAATAATCCAGTGAAATGAATTACAGTGGACAGTGCAAAATACTTCATACAAGAGACATAAAACTCCATCATGGAATAAATGCAAGACAAAGAATATGAAAGGAAAAGACAGAACTGCTTATATTCTCATTATTTATTTAAAATGTCTACCCTTTCTAGAATACTATTAAATCCTAAACCTTACCTCATAGCAATAATTTCATAGATTAAGTAGCATTACCTCTCTAACTTAATTTAGTATCCCTGTACTTTACCCAAGAAAAATGGGAAACCAGTGTACATAGTTCAGACTTTTCAAAATATTATTTGAATAATCCTATAATTCATTACTTTTCTGTCAAAACTAACCACTCCTTTTTTGAGCATCTGCTCATATTGGCATTTTTCAGCATCTCTGAAGCCTGTCATCCACTCAGCCTGTTCTTTTTCTGTTAGCAATGTGGGGGATAAGAGGTTGACTTTTGTTTTTACTATTTCTCATCTCCTTGTGGCTAAATATTTTTGAGTTGTCCGTCCACAGACCCTCCATACAGATAAATGTATGTTAGTTGATTCAAAAATAGCCATTTAATTTGGGATATTTAACATTTTTACATTTTCCACAAGCTGCAGCAGACCTGTGGTTTTTACCCAATTAAAAGCAGGTAGACAATAAACTTCTACAACCTGCAGCAAACACTCTGCCTTACATAGACAGCTGTGAACAAGCTCCACTTCTCAAAACAATTTACAAAGTCGCTGTCTAGTCAAAAAAATTGGAGTGAAGTACAAATCTGCAATGGCCAGCACTGCTCAAACTTACAGTATAGGACACACTTCAAGATAATTGAGAATCTGCACTGTATATTGAATGAACACATACTATTTAATGATTATTATTAAAGTGAATCAAGACAAATCAGTATGCTTTGAATTCATACACAACTCAGTAATAAATGGCTTTGTACATTTTGTTTGTTAGACACACTAAAAGTTTGTGTTTGAACAGAGATGAGAAATACTGTTTCAGCTAAGCTGGTATATTGCTGTCTGGCAAAAGCAGCAGTGTCAAGAAGAGACTTTGTTGCATGAGACAGACTGCAGCAAACCAAGCACTGATTGTGCTTTTGAAGGCCCCACATCACCCACAGGTTGTGCACCAACCCTCGGTGTTGAACAGGTGTCAGCCCCACTGCTCACAGCTTTCACTGGGGGCCACACAACAACACCTCACGTTTGCACCACAACACTGCTGCTGCACAAATTGAAAATAACCACAATTGATAGCTGGGATCTTGATGAACTTCTCACCTTAACCTGTCCATCTAACAGCTCACTGCCTCAGTCATTCCCTCCTCCTCCTCCCTCGCTTGACACTCGCCCCATCCCTGAGCAAAGCAATGGCACTGCTCTTGTCAGCAGGAAATTCACAACGAAGTTACAGAATATCCTAATAAAAACATTTGCATTTACTTAGAAGAGCTTTTAAGAAAAAAAAAATAGTAAATTTATGAGTTGGCACAAAGCTAGCTTTGGCTGTGTGTTATAACCAACACAGACAGGCTACTAAAACCCCAGACCAAGTAATATTTGTTCCTCACCCTGCATTTCACTGAGCATAAAACAACTTCATCAAGGCAACACTACACCAATAATAATAAGGCAAGTGCTTATTGTACTTCAAACTGAAACACCATTAAGAATACATATTACAATGGCATCTACTGGGAAATAAGCTACAGGAAAATGGAGTAGCACATATAGAGTCTACACTTCAGAGCACATAAATTTAAATTTGACAGAGCAACTTAGTTGTTGCACCTGAGAAACAGAAAATTAAGATTTCTCACTGAAATATACACAACTCACTTGCAAAAACATATTAGCTCATTCAATTCAAGAAAGAATTGCCAACCTAACTAGTGAGAGCCCTGAGAAGAGGAAATGTTCCTAAATTCAGTGGGCTGTGATGAGGTTTCATCTATTGACATGGAGTTCTGCTTCATGAAGCAGCCCAATGACTGAAGTTCCTGACAGGGACATCCAACAAAATTTACAAAATTTAGATTAGTAAGCAAGAGGTCAATTTCAGGTGTGCAATTAAGTGTGAAAACAGCATTTGAAACAAAATTTTTTAAAAGAAAAAAGGCCAGCAGCCTCTAGACATAGACTCTACTGAATAAATCTGCTGCAAATATGGTATTTAAATCAATGTTTTTCATCAAGAAAATATTCTGCTGAACACTATAGGGTAACATTTTACTGGCTTAAAGCACTGACTGGAGACGCTCTTGCCTTACATAGGCACCACTTCCTGCCTCAGCACTTAGCCACAAAGATTAATAACTACAAACTCAAGTAAAACACAAGCAATGGACAATAAATTTCAGAGAGCTGATTAACTGTAGGATGCAGAAGCTTTCTACTCTGAATTAGAATTCTTGATCAATATAATTCAATAACCACAGTCTGAAAATAAACTATAGAAGGGAACAACTAGAATACCATTTGTAACCAACATTTAGTGTTACAACATTTATATTAGCAACTTGCATATTTACAAATTTTATTTTCATACCTACACATACAGTATTACCACCAGCAACTCCAATTACCACTAATAAAATGGCTCATGCTGTTTTCATATCCACTCAACAGAGGATCAATCCAGCACTTCCTGACCTCCAGGTTGAACTTGTGGCACTAATAAATGCATTAAATTAGCTTTCCTGGCAAAACACAGCACAGGTGATGAAAAAGGAAAGTAGATTGGTTGAGTGATGAATTCAACAGCTTTGCCAGCTTCACTGACTCACTTAGAGGAAACATGTTCTAGTTAATCCTCACTGAAGTTCCCAAAGCTAAGGAGCCCCTTCAGTGGTAGCCAGGTGGCTGCAGGAGCAGCCTCTGGGAGAGGAGATCAGGAGCTGCCCCCACATCACCAGAGGCAGCTCCAAGAGGGCCCCAGCACTGGCAAAAGCCAGTCAGCCATGCTGGGGGCACCTCTGTGCCAAGGCATCTACCAAGGGGTAAAGACCACTGTGAGGCAGCTGGGAGAGGAGAGAGAAACGTGTGAAAGACAGCCCTGCACACAGCAAGGTCAGAGAAGGAGGAAGGGGAGGTTTCCAGGCACTGGAGATTGCCTGCAGCCCATGGCAGGGCAGGTGGATATGCTCTGAAAGAAGCTGCAGCCTGTGCAGAGCCCTCAGAAGCAGCTTCTGGCAGGAGCCACAGCCTATGGAGAGAAGTCCATGCAGGAGCAGGCTTTGGGCAGAACAGTGCCTGTGGGCACCCACAGGAGCAGTCTGTGTCTGCAGGACCGGATGCTCTTGGGAAGAACCCACGCTGGAGCAATGCATGAAGAACTGCAGTCCATGGGAAGGACGTGGGATTTGTGTTCCAAAGTGTTTTGGAGCACTTTGTGAAGGACTGTACCCCACTGGAGGATGGCCATGTTGGAGCAGGAGGAAGACTGTGAGGAGGAAAGAGCAGCAGAGACAAGTGATAGGAATGAACTAAAGCATCCCCCATTCCCTGTTCCCCTGCATCGCTGGAGAAGGAGGAAGTGCGAGAGTTAGAAAAGGAGTAAAATTGAACCTGGGAAGGGAGGGCTGGGGGAAGGTGGGTTTAGTTTTGACTCTATTTCTCACTGTCCTACTCTATTTTTAATTGGCAGTAAATTAAATTAATACTCCCCGAGCTGAGAGTGGTTTGCCCATGACAGTAATTTGTCAGTGACCCCCCTGTCCTTAACTCAACCCATGAACTGGGAATTATTTTTTTTCCTTACTTTCTCCTGTTGCTCAGCTGAGGACTGAGAGTAAGAGAACAGCTTGGTGGGCACCTGGCTGACTTTCAAGCTTAATCCACCAGTGCACATTCAAATTTAAAATCCCATGGTTTTCATGAAGTCCTACCATAGGCTGATGGACAAGATACAGCCATGGATATACCCATGCAATATTCACTGAACTTAGGAGTGAGACATTACAGCACATTGCCCACGTAGCCATTACTACTCTTTCACAGGTTTTGTAGAGTTTCAACTTGTTATCATCTTCCTGAACTTCTGGACTAATACTCACTGGAGCTAATCAATATCCACTTTCATGCCTGCAGAACAAGTGTTCCATCAGACCTAAGATTAATCACCCCTTCACTGAAGCTGGATTATAGAATAAACAAGCTTAGGGAACAGAAAGAGCAAAACCAACTTTCCTCTGACACTCACACTTCTGAAAACTAAATAGATTTTACAAATCTAACTCAGTCACCTCTGTTAAGGTGATAAACATCTTCATTAAATTGAAGAGTGATCATTCTTGAACTTGTTTACAAACCATATTTCCTGCAATTCCCTGTACAATTACACAAGTTATATACTGGTACCAGCCATTAAAAGCAACTCCATGGAAATCTGCCATTACTAAAGCTGTAACCATTAAGTGGCTGTTTGTAAGGACCACCATTCCTGTCATTAAAAACTAATATGATAAGAGATGCCTCATTCTCTTGTCCAGCCTACTGAAGATGCTTCCAAATCTACAGCCACTTGGGTTTGCTTATGAGATCTAAGTAAAAACAACAGAAATGTGGAAAGCACCTATGAAATTCACTGATCTATGGACTGTAGTAAAATTACCAAGAAACAAGTAGTTTTCACCTTTATGTCTAATTAAATAAAGCTTTCTGCAGGAATGAAAGCAGGTTATTTCTAGTAATCAGCAGGATGGATTGATTACTAAGAACAAGAATAAAAATATTCTTTCTACACTACCCCTCACATACACCAGAAGACTGTTTCTGTATATAAAATGTCAACAGTGATGGCAACATGAAGACTATGAAAGGGAGGAAAATCAGAAGCTCCCTCTTCCTTTTCAGTCTCTAGAGCTGACAAGTAAAGCATAATAATATTGAATAACTAAAAAATACTGAGCCTTTTAGAAGAACCCAGCCAACACAGCTGGATCAGAGAAATCAGAGGTTCCTTCTGAAGGCTGGGCAGAGGACAGGCTTGGCTTTTCACTCAGTTCTGCATGCTGTGGTGGAGGCACCTCCCCCCACCTCAAATCCCTGCACACCGGACACTTAGAGGTTGAAATGTCTCCACCTGGGAATTTTTTCTGACCCTTTCAACAAAGAGTTACAGACACAAGCATTCAGTTACTCTAGGAAGCTCCATGCACTGCACAAAACAAAAAGCTGATTTTTGAAAAGATCAGTGATAATGAGAAACAAACAAAATATTATTTCAGAATAGACTTATACAGGACAAGCTCAAAGAAACTTAACAGGGCAAGCCAGTGTTGGAATTTATGTCAGTAACAAGATGTGCAAGTCACATAACTGTATGGTCTTGTTACTTGTACTACCATAAGTAGAAATTTTCTTTATGATACTCCTGAACAAAATTAAGCAGGAATAGGAAAACTTTGTAAACACAACACTGCCCAATATAAATATTATCTGATTTTACAGAAACAGATAAATCACTGTAGACTGCAAATACCAAGTCCATCAAAAACCAAATTTTATAGAATTACTCTGTTGCATGCTTAGACTGCAACAGGGGACACAGCACTAGTACACAAAGCATTGAACAGTCCATATAAAATTTAACCTGTGATTGACATTGTGTCAGATACCACACAAACACCCTCCTAAACAAAAAGCTTTTCTTCCCCTTCTCTTTAAGAAGCAGCATGACATAAAAAACCTGTATGATTTCTCCAAGCCATTAGAAGAATAAGATGTTTTTGACACAAAGAAACTTTTTTCCCCCAAAAAGCACTTTTCTTTCACTGCTGCAGGCCCACTTACTATGTATTTGCTGTATTTCCTATAATTTTCACAAAATTTAAAGCTGATGTTTTCTGATACACTACCATGTCACAGACTCAAGGGAAGGATAACATTTTATGTAACATTCCCTGTTGCTAAAGTCATCGAGCTACATATCAATCATAATTTGGATAAACACTGACAAAATTTTTAAGAATAGATTTTTCATTTCATAAGCAGAAGTCAAATGAGTTGCAATTGCCACAGCTCTACTACTATGAACTAGCAATTTCCTCATGTATGAGATTACATTTTAATTATTTTGAAGCTGCAATTATGTTGCTGGGTGAGGGGGAAGAGAAAAAACCCATTTGCTTTAGCGCTGCATTTCAAATTCCGATACACTGGCCTGTGCCTCACTGCCTTTTGCAACAGTTTTTGCACTGGACAATCAAACTTCAAAGCAGCAACTGGCACAGAAAGGGAGTGGCCTGGCTACTGAAATAGATAAGACAGGCCAATGAAGGGCCTTCAATGTCCCATCACCACAGCACCTACCATCCTGCAGATAAACTTCAGGTCTCAGCCACATTCTGAGCCTCCCCTAGATCTCAAGATTATCCACAACAAATCTTCTGTCAGCAGTGAAATACTACAGGATTACAGTAGAATTAGTTCATCTTCATTACATGACTTTCTGGATGATTACTCTTCCTTACTCTTCATAGCATTTACAAACCCATCTTCCCCCAAAAATTCAAGGCTACTATTTTGAAAGTAATTTGGACTTCATTCAGACATAACGACTTTGGAATAATAAATATTATTAGAAGCAAAACCACAAATATCCAATTAACCAACAGTTGCTCCCATTAATCTATTCCCTTCCTGCAGAGCAGAAAAAGTCAGCTCTTTACAGAGATCTGGTGCAGCAGTTTACATGGCTGTGGCACGGTGAGGGCGGGGCGATCTGGCTGACAGATTTGTTACCAGGACACTCACACCACCAAACCCAGAATGCCCTCACCCTGAACCTCTTCTCCACAGCAAAGCCACCCTGTCCCGTCTCAGAGCATTCCACAAGCCAGAGCCTTCTGCCTGGCTGATGTCTCCATTCCCCACTTCCTTAAAAATTTAAGCATGTTGATGGTGTGACCCATACTGCACCTCACAGTCAATGCTCACAACACAACTTCGTTCTTTCATTCTCACCTCCCCCCTAAAGCTCTGTGCTGCCATGATGCCTGGATAAATTGCCAGTCTGGATATTGCTGTGTGGTGGTCAGAATCCATCAGGCTGACCAAGAGTGCCTCATTCTTTTCCTGCATTCACCATCTGTCTGTATCCATCTCCTGTGATCCCAGACTGTCCTTATGGACTCTCTGCTGTCTGGGGCAATAACCATCTTTTTTTCGTTCTCTATTTGCACAAAACAGCAGGGAGTCCCCTTCTACAGTTTTCATTAAGACACTAAAAGTGGACCTGCTCTGTAGAGATTTGCAAACTTTGATTTATACAAGGAATAAAAAAAAAAGTCAAAGAAAAAAAAACAACTACATGCAGTTCTTCCTATCTGGTTCTGCTTTCCAGTACTCCTCTCCCATATTCCAGAAAAATCACTTCTCAAAAAAGCAGAAATTTAAACACACACATGTCAGGTCATAACTGTAAGATTTCAACACGTCTCTTAAAAACCCCAAGTCATGCTAATTCAACATCAGAAGTGTCATTACATAATAAAATACATCTATATCATTTTACTGTAATTGACCTGTTTTGTAAATGACCCAAAATATGCAAAGTCTTCTCTCTAAAGGACAGCTGGTCATTCAGCAATTCAAAAGAAACAGTGAGAGCTTTTTTACAGGGACATTCTAAGTATTCTCTGCCTCTGGTTAAATAGTCTCTCCCATTTTCACTGACAGAACAGTCTCAGCACAGATCTCATCGCTAGCTGCCCTCTGGAAGCACACAAGCACTCTGCCCTTCGGGGACTGAATTCAAAAACAATTCTGGGACACTTTGGAATTCTCGCAATACTGACACCACAGATCCACATCATCCCCCCTACCTTTCTCTCCCGCACACTCAGACATGTCGTAGGGTATCTTCTTGTGTTTGAGGGCAAAGTTTTCATTTGGCCCTATTATCACTATCAAACTAAACTGAGAATATTTTGCCCTTCTTTCCACTAGAAAGAGAAATGAAAAAAGCAGAGCCCTAACACCAGCCTGGCTTTAGAGCAACCACCGCAAAAACCACACTATGCGGTAGCACTTGCACTTCATCTCCCTAATTCTGTACCAGCTCTACTACATCACGCTTCCATCCTGCACCTACCCCTTGGTGCTGCCCTTCCTATGGAATTCCACAGTCCTGCTCGAGCAGGGAAATACAAACGGGCAGACATAACTCTACTGAAGCCTGTGTCATTCCGCTCTAAATTAACAGGCACCAACACTGTATTTGCAGGAGTCAGCCGTGCCCTCGGTTTATCACATCACCTCGGCAGCAAAGCAGATCAGAATCTGCGGAGGGGACGAAAAGGGGGAACAGGGACACGATCGGAATAAACATTCACTCACAAAGTGGAAGGAATTCAATTTAGGAATCAATTCCACATTTAAGCGCCTCGTCACGCCGGGGTAGCTCACGCTGGAGGTGAAGCAGCCTTCCCCCCCCAGCCCGGGCTGCAGCAGCCGGCGCTGCCCGCCGCCGCCGCGGGCCCGGCGAGCGGGGCAGCCCCGCGGGCCCGGCCGTGAGGGCGCGCCCTGCCCGCCCCGGCGCACCTGGATGTAGTTGGTCTCGCAGTACTCGGCCACCCGCTCCAGGTTCGTGTAGCTGTCGAACAGGGCCCGGCGCCCCCCCGGGATCTCCTCCTCCAGCAGCATCTGCAGCTCCGCCATCTTCACATCCTCTCACCGACCGACCGACTCACCGACGGACAGACAGACCGACCGTGCGTCCCTCACCCCCGCCCGCTCCGCGCGCTCCCCCCGCCCCCCCGGGCTCCGCGCCCGCCGCCCGGGCCCGGCCTCGCGCCGCGCGCACGGAGCGCGCGCCAGACCCCCACCGCGGCGGGGGCGGGGCGCGGCCGCGCGCCGCCTCCTGCGCATGCGCCGCTCCGGGCGGCCCCCCGCGCGCCCACTTCCGCGCCGGCCGCGCGCGGGGGGCGTTTCCGGCGGGAGCGGGGGCAGGGCGCGCGGCCCGCGGGCGGCCCCGGTGCCGCTGTCCGGGAAACAACAAATAACTACGGGAGTGCGCCTTTCGGCCAGGCTTGGTTTCCTTCGAAATCGTTCTGCCTTCATTCACTCGCCCTGCAGAGCACGGGGCTGCGGCCGCCTCTCCCCAATAGCCCTGGGGGCTCCGAGCGCTGTGTGACCCTCCTGCTCCTGGGCGGCCGCTGAGCGGCTCCTGGGATCGCCGCAGGAAGAGCAAAACGTGTCCTCTGTGGGGATCGTCTCTGAAAAGCCGCTGTTCTACAGGGGCGTGAGGAATGGTGAACTCCCAGCCGTGCCAAAAAAGCGCATAATGAAGGGTCAGCAGAAACAGGATGGACAGCCTCATGGCCGAGGCTGCACTGGGGCCATTAGTCAGGTCTGATCGGTCAGTTCCCGGCTTCAACACTGATTTCCTTTATGTCCCAGGGAAGTCCCTCCAGGATTGTGATGAAAATGCCCACCCTTCGAGGAGCGTGCAAGGTTTTCCCACTCAATTCCTCCACCTGAACCTAGAAGTAGCCCTTCTCCCACAGAAACACCCCAACCAACCAGCCCTCTGGGCAGAAGTGTCCCAGCTTTCTGCAGGGGGCTCATGTGTCCCTTTGGAACGCGCTGCAGCTGTGATCACTCGCTGCTGTTCCCGCGGGGCTGCACAGAGCTCCCGCTGCCCGTGCGGTGCAGCCCAGGCTGGCGCTCCCCAGCGCTCAGGTTACGGACTCCAGGTAGCTGGGCAGAGAACATCCCGCGCTGCAGACCTGGCAGCAGCCTGCTCCTACAGGAACCGCTGTTCTCTGCCTTTGCTTGCTGTTGCAAAGGCATCCAGCTAGATACGCCTGACTTCTAGAATTGCAAACACCTGGCGGGGTCAGGCAACAAACTAGTAGTCTTTGGGGCCAATCCTTGGAAATTTCTTGCCTTAAAAGAAAAGTAAGAAAGAAATCCCTGCCCTGAAGGTCATTTCTTCTTAGCTTGCTTAATTCTCCCATATGAAGGATGAGTCAGGCACAGTGTTCATCATACTGGTGAAAAAACTCTGATATGCAAATAATTTTTCTCCCATTTTAAAATGTGGTCTGAAATTCACAACTTCTACTACTTTTCTACAAGCAGTTAGAGAGCCAAGGGCAATTTGTAGCTGTAATAGACTTACTCTCACAAAAAGGCTTATGAACCACAGAATACCCTGCCAGAGACACCTCACCATGATGCTTGTGGGAGGAGAGAGGTGACTGACTGCTCATGAGCACCTGTGCTGTCACTGAACACCCATGGGGTGCCTGAACACCCGTGGAGTCAGGCTGCCTGCAGTTCTCCACAACAGTCTGGCATTCTGCCCTAAACCCACAAGGAGCCAAGAGGTGTGTCTCTTAGTGCCCTCTACCCACAGAGTTTATAAACCACGAGTTACACATCCAAAAATACTGGGTTTGGGGTAGTTAAAGAATGAATCATGGCTGTCAGCTGCCCTGCTGATTGTTAATGCATGTCTTGAGAGCAATCTTATCTGCAATGGCTCAAGGAAGGAAAGCCAGCCAAATCAACTCAAGAAGGCTGCTGTACAGTGTGGATGGAGCTCCAAGCCTTATCCCACACCTCCAGAAAAGCCATTGCTCTTCTGCAATGGCTCAAGCCAGCCAAATCAACTCAAGAAGGATGCTGCACAGTGTGGAGCTCCAAGCCATATCCCACACCTCCAAGAATCATCCATGGCCAGGCCTCCACCTCCCCCAGGGTGTGCAGCTGATGAATAATGCTTTTGCAGTTTGGTAACAGGCCCCACGTTCCCTCCTCCACTGCAGCTTCAGTCTGGATTCTGCTCGTGTCACATCTGCTGCTGCTGCTGCAGCTCCAGGGGTTCCATGCTTCCAAGACTCTTTGTGTTTGTGCCAGGCTGGAGGCAGGCTGAGGCTTTCCTTCTCTCCTCATTCATTTGCTTCTCAGGTGTGAAGTCAAGCTGTCATTTGGCAGCTCCCCAGTAAACCTACATGATCTTTCTCTTGGCAAAAAGAGAAAGCTGTCAAAATGTAAAGGAGAAAGTTCTCCAAAGATGCTGTTAGGAGTTTAAACTTGGATTAGCAGCACCAGAGTGCAGGGAGGGGGAATTGTTTAATTGTGTCATCTTCCCTCTGTGACCTTGGGTGCCACCAGGGCCTGCTTTCAGTGGAAACCTGTGAGAGCCCATCTGCTCTCAGATCTGCACTCAACATCAGCTCCCACCTGTGGGTCAGGCACCACTTGACCTCTCAAGGGCTCTGCCTGTGGTTGTTAGGGTGTAAGAAAAAGCCTTGTCTGAAATACATGCACACAGCTGTTCACCAGAGTAGCTGGACTAACCTGCCTGCATAATCAGGTGCTTGTTATCACAGCATGTTTACATTTTAATAGGGTACTCATTTATGGATTTAAATTTAAACATGAAGAGCCCTTCTGTCAGAATAATGACCATTCTATAATCCTCTGTATACATACAAAAAATAATTAGAAATAGTGTTTAAATTAGATCAACTGAATCCAACTACCACTTCCCTAAATTTACATAAATTACTTCCCATCTGTCAAGTGATGTGCTAAACTAATTTTAAGTTTTTACATTCCCTCAGCCCTAATTTATTACACACTGTAACTTCTCCATTTTTTTTTCAATCCTATTGTGCAAGATTTTCCCTTATATCAATATCTTCAAGACTGAGGAGCAAACATATTTTTCACCTAAAGGTGCTGTTCAAACAGTCACCAAAAAATAGAAAGGCAAGCAGTCTAGAGACTTTAAATTGGAGATCCAAGATCCAAAGGCACAGGGAAACCACTATTCTTCCAACTTCTCTCACATGTCAGGGTTTTAGCCCAGCCAATCACCCAAGGGAGTCCCCTCCTCACAAAAATTTACAACCCCTTGGTCACATGCAATGCTGCAGCTGAGCACTCTGCATGGGTGTCCCACACGTACAGTTTGAATCATCAATTCCTTGTTGGAGAAAAGTAATAATGGGGTACCTCAAAGGCCACCTATGTTTTGCACATACTAAGAAATCACAATCAAAGTCTCTTCCATTTTTGTTCCTTTACAGAGAACTGAACACACATCACATAAGGGGTGCAAGTCCAAAGATCTTCTTTGGACAGATGACCAGGTCAGATCTTGGACAGATCCTGCTGCAGGTTTTCAGTTCACTTCTTTATACAACTGTGCTCTAGTTTTATGAACATTTTTCCTTTTATCTTTTCACTCTTTGTAAACAGCAGAACAAAAGCTGAAAATCCCTGTGCTGCTGCGTCACATGGAGCTGAGCAGATCTGCAGCTGGATAAAGGACAAAGGACTCTGGTACCAAAGTTTTGGTCATGTGTACCGATGATATATATAGGCCCATGGCTTTAGGGGGAAGGTAGCATTTACTGGAGGGGTGAGGGAGGGAAGGAGAATTGGGCAATTGAAGCAAATAGTCTGTAACTGAAGTAAGCACCTTCACTGCCCCAGCAGACACACAGTCTTCATGCTTGCTTCACGTGGTGTTTGGGTCTGCCTCTGCCTGGATAGCCACTCTTTGCCAGCCTCATAATCCAAAGCTTCTGAAGCAAACAGCAGTTTATTGAACTCCCATGGCTATTCCAGAGTGCTGGGGTGGCCTCCCAGCACAGAATGCAGCCGTCTAATTCTCCAACAAATGATGTCAGGATCTCAAGGCATCTTAAACACTCAACCTCCAGTGCTCACTGTAAACCAGACTGAAAAACCCACACACCCTGAAGCTGCACATTCTCCTCCTGCTTCCTCAGGCATTCAGCAATTTGCTGGGCAATCAAGATTATAACCACAGATAACCTCTCTGTTTATGAGAAATTGCTGCTGGGTAAAAGGCCAGCTGCACAAAGGTAGGAGAGTAGCTTCCATCTCATGGAAGTGTTGGCCCAAAATTGCTATTCCAGAACCACCTAGTGCACAGCTGACATCTCATACCTCACAGCACCTCCAGACAGGAGCAGGACATGCTGCAGAGATTCAGACCATCTGTTTGAGGGCACGTCTTATTCCAAATCCCAAGCTTTTTTCTAGTTTTCTGCTGAACTTTCTTTCAGCAGAGCACTGTGTGAGGACAGAGCCAGTACAAGGGGAGGTACGCTCCCAGGAAGGAAGAGGTCAGGCCAAACAGGAAAAATTATCTAACATTTCAGACATTAAAAGAAAACAAGCAACAAATGGTCTCAAAGAGAGGCCAGCACAAAGTATAGCTGCTCATCAGTTTCCTTCCAAGAGATCAAACGACAAGCATTCAGAGAACAGGGGAGAAAAGAACAGCTCTAATTTGTTTATCCTGCTGGTATTCCTTCTCTAAGACACTAACCCAGACCAACTGCCAGTCCTTTTCCACTCTGTCCTGACCCTGTGGCATCCCCCAGGTAAGGTCTGATATGGTCACTGAGCCACTGAAGGGTAGTTAATGCTCCAATACAGCACATACAAAAATTCATCCTCTCTGAACTATTGATTCTGGCTCACTATTACTGACTTACTGATGCTTTTTTCACATTTTCAAATTTGGTCTGCAGCAGCTGCAGCAGTCAGAACCATTCTTTGAGGTCTTTGTTTCTTCCTGAAATTAAAGTTCAGATTTTTAGGTACTTGCATAACTCCAGGAACTCGTCCCTTGGAGCATTTCTAATCCTGTTCTGTTTGTAATCCTGCTTTTACCACATAAACCATTTAAAAAAATATTTTATGATCTTGCATATTCTCTGGAGCCACCAAACCCAATGTGTGATGTTTCTGTAACTAGCATAACTTCCTTGCATAGGAAGGGAATAATTAATCACACCTTTGAAGTCATCTTTCCTCCTTCTATCACACATCTGGACAAGTAACCCCTTTCTCAAGGCTGTGAAGGCAGCTTCTCCTTGCACAGCTTCTCTTCACTATTACAGTCTGCAGCTCCCTCCTTCCCCCAACTGCTCTGTTGTCCTGCCTGGTGAACATACAGGAGCATTTCAGCCCTTTCTCTCACCCACAGCTAATTTTGACAGTATGGCAACAAGACAAATCTCAGTGATGCAGGAGGTGGAGGCTGATGGCTCCCCATGGGCACAGTTGTTTCACCCACCTGAGTCTGAATCCAGTTTGACAGAAATATTAATGCACAGAAGGCAGCCAGGCCTCTCCACACGTCTCCTCGGAGAGGGAGCTGAAAGGCCTTATTTATTGCAAAGGCAAAAGCATCTCTGAATCATACAAGTGAGCTTTTAGCAGGAAAGAGTTAAGAACCTAAGCTGTACCCATCCTGCTGTAAACTAGTCAAAGTTACAATCTCTGCACCCCTGAGTATATGATAGAACCCAAATGACTGACTGCCAAACATCAGCATGCAAGGTTTGATCTGCCTCATACAGGTATAAGGAATTTTTTTTCCATCTTCACCTATTTAGGATTGAGCTTTCCAGAAAACACAATGGAGGATTCACACTCCTGAATTCAAATGCAGCAGGGTAGCCTAACCTATTTTGCAGATGCCAGCCTCAGCTAACAAGATTCCAGTGGGTTAGGACTGAGCTGGGTGTGCAGCTGGGCTGTACAGCAGCTTAGGACATTGGTTTAACAGCCCCTCTCAGACTAGTGCTTCCCCAGCTGGGAATGGGATTGCTGCAGGAGACATCCCTAGGGTGAGAGCAGAGGGGAATGGCTGGAAGGCCACAGGTTGGTCACTCTTCACCTAATGGGAGTCTAAGGTATTGTTGATGGATAAATAAAGCTGAGCTCTGGTAATCAAAGTAAGCATACAAGTCTGTGCAGATGCCTGGGCTCACATAGATTTATTTCAATCAGGAACACCAAGGCAATTCATCCTCTCCTAACAGCCTCATTCCCTGCTCTGTGTGCTCACCACCCATGGGGCTCAGCTATGCAATCATTCCCCTCCTTCTCTCTCTGTGCTTTCCTGCAGCATGTAGTGGCTAAATATAACCTGACAGCTTACTTTCTCTGGTCCAGAGCCTCAACATGCATGCACTGCTTCTCTGTGCCAGAAGCTCTATTTTACAAGTCAAACCATAGTCTCCGTCCCAGCTCATCTTGTATCAAAAACGAGCATATCTTCACATCCTCTCTCTTTCTATATCCAGCACTGTTGTTGGAATGGGCTCACACAACAACTGCAGTAGCACATCCCCCCAAAAATCTACCAGCCTCAGAGCCACACAACCAAGAGTTAATTTCTGCAAATGCCAGCTAGCCCTTAGCTCTAATCAGTTCATCCACTTACACTAGTTCAGTTTTGGCTTAATTCTAAGTCTCTTTGAAGCCACCACACATGTATAACTTCATTAGATAGTGCAGTTCTCACATCCAAGTGGTACCTTACTACTCTTCCACACTTTTCTGCCTCATGAACTTCAAAAGGTGCCATATTCCTCTACTGTGCATTCACTGAAATGTCATTGAAACCTGTTTTCTAGATGTTATTTCCTGACCTATGGCAAACCAAATCTCAAGGCCAAATCTCTTAATTTTATTAATTCCAGAAAAATCTGATCCTTGTCAGTGTATGTGACACTTCCAGTGAAAGAGATTGTTTAGCCACTTGTTAGTTGTGCTCCTTGATTCAGAAACCCAGAGCTCACTAGAATGCTGTTGTTTAGGTATGTACATCACAAGGATAAAGGGATTATTTCAGGGCACAGACTTGCTATCATCTCTAATATGTAGGAAGAGGAGCAGAAGAGCAAACAGATACAGCTGGTGTGCTTTTTTGCTTCTCTGTTGCCAATCTGATATTTCAAGCTGTTTTTATACAAAGGAAAAAGTAGAATGGAGAAATCCTTATCTTAAAAAAGTGCCTGGGAGCTCAGTGAATTCAGCAGCTCTTAGGATAAAATACCCACAGTACATTCCCCCTGGCTGCCTCCTCAGGAACCAGCAGTTTTTCTCACAGCTTTCCATTAACCACTTTTATTATCTGAACGTCTGCCCACATGAGTAATTGAGTGAGTCACATCAGCAAGACTTGTGGAGTTTTATGAGGAGACTGTACTGTAAAATGTTTTGAAATCACAGTTTCATTTACAGAATGAGGATTTTTAGCTCTGGTGACAATTTCAAGACCAGTGCAGCAGTAATGGGAGAAAGAAACACAGAGGTGATAAGGATTTCCAGTTCTTGAAGGTAATTGTGAAAATGTGATTGCTCAGCTGAGTTTGCCACACTGGAACAGTACAGCTATAAAATGTATAAAGGCTAATGCATGATGTATGTTTGCAGTATTTTCATCTTTACTATGTAAGAATCACCCTCAAGCTTCCTCAAGCAGAAAAGACATTCTCTGTGAACTACTGGGTATATACAGCATCAGGCTCTACCTACTTAGCACTGCTGCAATATGAAACCAGAGGCCAGGCAACTTCCATGTAATTTCCTTATCCTTTGCATTATGGCAATACTGGACTTAAAAGCCATCTAGGTGTTTAAATAGTCAAGTAGGTGCTTGACTGTTTGGGAGTATTCAAAATCCAAACATCTGAGCAGATCCAAAAATCTGGGTTCCAACAAGTGAAAGCCACAACTAGAATTTCAGTGCAGCTGTGCCAGACCAATATACTGGATGCTCAATGGTATTCAATGCAATTGTACAGCATAAATAATACTCATGCAAAGGACTGCAGGACCAGGCCCATGGCTGAGGTTAATTTAAAACATTCTGTTAACAAGCAATCAATCTGCTCCTTCCTTTAGAACGGTACATCAAATCCAGGTGCAGGGTCTGTCAAATTCAGTATGAATTCTGCACAGCAGCAGAACAAAGTGCTCTCTCTGCTCCCAAATATCTTGCTTACCAATGAATGTGGGATGGCTGCAACCATTGGTTTCCCATGATATGCAGTGGTGTATTCTAGCAGGCATCCCTGTCAGCTCCTGTTGACTCACATGGCTCACTCCCCTCCTCCCAAAGCACCTACTGCTGGTAGGTTTTATCAGTGAAGATGAAGGGAAGTTGACAAGCCCTCTTAGTCTCTTAGACCTGAGCCCTGCTTATTCTGTATCAGGTCTTGGCCAATGTGAAACAATGACTGCCAAGTGCCAATTTCCACACTTTTGACATGTATGAGTTATGAATTCATATTATGTTTGAAGTATGAATTTTGCTTTCTTAAACACCCTATCCCTCCCCAAAAAAGATAAATGGCCAAATATGACTCACCTTTTTCTCTTATTATTGCAAGAGATTTTTGTTCCTTTCCTGGATTCATGGCCAAGGGAAGTTTGGTCAGGAAAAAAGCTTTAATGGGTGAATCGACCCTTTGTTTTCTGCCTGACTATTCCCTCCCAGCCTCCCCTCCCCAGGCTTTCTGGATACAAAGTACTTTAGGAATCATTTAGTCTATTGCTGAAACACAGGCCCTGAGCTAGCAGGGACACAGCACTGCTGGACTCTCTTTTTCCATCAGTTAAATTAAAGAACTGAATCCAGTTGATGGCTGGGCTCACCAAGCTCTCTTTTAGAGAGGATACTCAGGGCCTTGTGCTGTAAAGCTCTGAAGGGGAAGATGATCACTTTATCCTTGCTGCAGTATCTGAGTCACCACTGAATTGGAAGCAACTGTTAAAAAAAAAAAAGCCTTTTTTGGTGAGACTTCAAAGTTGGCAGCCAAGCAGGCACAGCACTGGCTGTGCCAGGCTCGTGACAGAGCTGACCTGCCTGGATGCCAGCAGGGAGGTGGGAGCAGAGCCTGCCAGTGCCCATGAGTGGCTCTGCACTGCAGAGACTGGACCAAGGAAGCTTCAGAGAGGGTCAGAGGCGGTGCCAACACTGATACCCCATATCAAGAGCAAATATTTTCTGTGTAAGTGTCACTGGAGCATCACTTGTCTACCTTCAGGGATGTTTCACTGTCATCAAAGTAACCAAGACACTCACCAGGGACATCTTTTACCTGGTTTTCTGCCCTTTCGGTTCTGCATCCTCTCCTCTTTGGTCAAGGCAAAAGGCCTCAGCTACCTCATCACTACTACTATCACTTAATTGTACATCAATTAAAATTAAGATTTTTGTGCCAAGTTACACTAGTTTTAATGTAAAATCCTGCAAGATTTGTCCTTGTGACTTTTAACTGGTCTAGCATTGATTTATTTGAACTACTTTTTCCATTAAAGAGATGATCAAGTCCTTGTGCCAAAGATGTTGGAGCAGATATAGAACTATGACTGATGCTTCCTGCCTCTTGGAAGCAAGGTTTTCTTTACAGGAGCATTAAGATCATAGAACTCACACATACTTCATTTATCTTGGGAGCAGGCTCCTCTCTAAAAGAAACTGGAATGACCTGAAAAGTAGGGGGAAAAATTCTTTCCACTCTAGCCCTCCCCCAAATCTTTTTGTGGGAAACACAACTGTGTTTTTGATGCTAAAATTCACAGATTTAAAAATACTTCTCCTCAAGGAATGTTGCCATGGAAACCTTTACCGTGTCTCCTTCCCCACCCTCCATATGTGAAGAACATTTTCTTCATCTTTTTTTTCCTGCATGTGGTAGTTCCTCTTCTCTGTCTGCTACCACCAAAACCCTGGCATTGAATTCTAAGAGATGTCAAACAGGCCTTTTGTTTAATTGAAAAGTCATTGCTAAAACCCACTCCTGAGCTGAACTACAAAGAGGTGTCAAGATGGGTTCATACTCTGAGGCTCCAAAAAAATGCCTGGAATATATTCTAGCAGTTCTTGCTTTGGACAAGTGTAAAGAAGCAACAGGAGCTGCCATGGACATTAAAACAGTTTCACTTCCTGGCAGCATAACCCACAAGTGATGAAGATTTTCCTTTATGCTTTCCTGAAAGTACTGCTCTACCCCATTCCTTTGGCCCCAAAGCCAGAAGAGGATCTGGGCACAAAAAGGAAGTCAATAATTGACTTTGCAGGGGAGAGAGTTTTCCTAAATTGGACTGCCAACAAGCCCAAATTCATGTAACTGCACAGCTATTGGGGGAGCTGGCACAACAGCTGCCCAAGGGACTTCTAATCAGTAAACATCCACCCTGCACAATAACCAACATTTAATTTTGCAGCAAGTAGGACAGAAATTGCCAAGACCATCCTTTCCATGTTACAACTGAAAATAAAACATGCAGCTCTAAACTCTGTGGTGCATGCCACAGCCACTGCCAGTGAGTCCTTAACTGCTGGGAACAGAAGGATATTACTATTATTAATAGGATATTAATGTGCAATAGTGCTTCTGTATGTAGCTCATATTAATTAAAATGGAGAGATACCAGCATTCATGGATGTTTTGGAGGTAATGGGAGGCTAGATCAGTAAACTGTCTCCTCTGCTCTAAGCTGTTAACAACTGCCTCACCAGTTGCCACCAGGACAAGGGGCAAAAGTAAAAGGCTTTGACAGCCATCAAGAGAAGAGCATTAGCAATGGCCTGGCTGCTCCCACCACCTGTGCTGGCTGCCTGCTCCTGAGGGCAGCAGGTTGCATAGGCACAGAGATACACCTGGCCTCTTACCTTTCCTGAGGTTGCAGCTCCCAGTAGAAACTTGTCCTACAGTAAGAGCATAAGGAATGAAATGACAGCTTTTCTGTGTGCTTTTCAAAACCATCCTGTCAAATTTGTAAAGCAGCTTGCTGGTGCAGAGCAGGAATATGAAGCATAAAAAGCAACAATTCCCCATATTATAGTAACCTCCCCCTCTTGGCTTTCTTCCTAGACTAAGACATTTTTTTCCACAGGTTGCAACGCTTGCCCATATCCCCATGTAAGAGGCAGAAGGCATCTCTGGACTTTATGCATGTCCTCAGTGTGTGGGTTGAGCAGCACTGACAAGCCCCTGAGACTGGTGACCTGCACAGGGCAGGCGCTGGCTCAGCTCCCCCCGGGCTGGCAGGGACAGGGCTGCGGCTGTGACTGTGACCTTGGGCACGGCCAGCACACACTCCCTGTCTTTGTCATCTGCTCCTCACAAAATCTGCAGGAACACAAGAGTGCAGAGAATTCAAATCCCTGTCAAATGCAGCTGATTTGGCCCAAGGGCTCAGAAGTCAGTTCTTGTAAGAGAAAGGGAAAAATGGCCAAAAGTAAATGGGAGAGGTGCACACCCTATGAACACAAGTCTTCCTTAGGAAACCAGCCAAACAAGAACCAGTGACAGTGCATACCAGACAAGGGGAGAGGACAGAAATGGGAGAAAACTTAATTTCCATCTTCAAATCAAAATAGATTAAAACTTCCTAAGAAAGCTCTATTCCATGAACATCCCCATACTAAAAAAGGAGTTTGCTGCACAAGGATCCACAGCTGGGCTGATGAGTGTTGCACTAAATTGCCATAGCTGGGCTGTCTGAAGTGACAGACACACACAGAGCAAGGAATGGAAACCTACAGACTTCAGCAAACATTGTGGCTGTGACCTCAGTGTCACTCCCAGCAGTGCATTACAAATGCCTCAGAGTGCCTCACCCTCCTTTCCCTCCAAGCTCAACACATTTCCTTAACTGATGAGTCAGGGTGGTTTTTTTGACAGCAGTTTTGAGCAAACACAAACTATCACTGGCTCTCTCCAGCCCAATGAGCCACATTCCTCTCCCATATCAGTCATGGACTCCTGAAGCAGGCTTGATCACTGGCCTGGACTGAGTACAGCCTATGGGTGCAGGCTAATGGAAAATTCG
This sequence comes from Ammospiza nelsoni, assembly GCF_027579445.1. Lineage (NCBI taxonomy): Eukaryota > Metazoa > Chordata > Aves > Passeriformes > Passerellidae > Ammospiza > Ammospiza nelsoni. Next base: position 15,689,428 of record NC_080639.1, read on the forward strand.
TAACAAATTACATGGAATCACTCCTATTTTTGATTCCTGTAACTGGGGAAGGGGCTCTTGCAAGGCAGTTTGATCAGCTCTAGGAAGGCAGAGAAATTACACTTGGGAAGTTTGAAAGCTTCACTCCTAAAGCAGATCTTCATCACCCAGTTATATTCCTTGTTCAGTTTCTAGCAGGGACAGTGCTATCCTACCCTATTTTCTAAAGAAGGCAATAACTTAACCTCCATTTTGCCTCCTCTGCACATCCAGGGATGTTTTAAAATGAAAATTCTTTACCATGCTGATTTCTCCAGAAGGTTTAGGAAACATCTGCAACCTTCAAGAAAAATGGGCCTTTTTGCATAAGCAGTGAAGCAAAGCCTAACATGAATTGCCATGTGGGGATATGACCAAGCTTTAGTGAAGTGAAGGTCAGATTAGCAAGAGCTTTCTTGCAGTTCATTATAAAAATCAATTCAAGAGAGACAGGAAGCTGAACTGCACAACTCTCCCTTTCCCGCCCAACATCTCTGTATCATTCTACCCCAACAGGAGCTACACTGGGGGGCATCTGAATCTCTACAGCTCCACCAAAAGCAGAGATGACATGCTAAACCCAAGAGCAGAATTTTCTTTGTCTGGTGCTCACAGAGGATGGCATCAGCTGTTAAACCCCATAAGAACTGACAGGATTGCATTCAGGCTGGCACACCTCAGACAAGAGCAAAAACATTTTTAAAAGAGCAGCACATTTTCTGACCTGGAAGGTACATCTGTAGAAAAAAGAACTGCAGTTACCAGTGACACGAACTCTGCACAAGCAGTAAAAAGTAGCTCTCATGGGAGGCACACACTCTTGGCCTGCTCTGTGGTGCACAGGCAGCTGTGAACAGCTTGAGCAGACACAGCTGCAGGCTGAGAAACCCCTCACCTACCACCACACAGCTGTGCTGGGTGGGAAGGAACTGCAGCTAACAGCGAAGTCAGGCGTATGGAGAAAAGACTTATGAAGATCAGATAAAGAGAAAACTGTAAGAGAAGAGAGGGAGGAAGCACAATGTGAGCAGTAAGTATAAATTGCTCCAATGCCATGATGGGGTAGGAGGTTCCTGCCTTGCAATCCATTCAGTGGGGCTCTGAATGGAGCTGTCCTATGATTGGCAAAACAAGAAAGGAAGAAGCAGGAAAAAGCATGTGAATATGCAACATTTGATGCTTCTTTGGCGAGCACACATTTTGGAGGAGGAAAAGGATTCTTTGAAAGGCTTTTAAGTTATTAAGTACAACATTAATCTAGAGCTCTGTAAAATCAGCACTCTCCACTACTTGCATGATCAGTCTCATGCTGACCCAGTGCTGAATGAATTGCAAGCATCTGTCAATTTCTGTTCATTGGATTAAACACTGCCCTCAGAATTTTCAGGTTAAAGACTCCCTATCTTGGGGCTTTGTTCTGTGGTTTTATTTTATTTCCTCATATTATTACTGATACTTCTGTTTTCTCAGGAGCCAAATCAATTTTATTCCTTTTGATTTACTAGCATTTCTAAATCATCCTTTTTCTTGCAACCCCACAGCATGGCAAGATTACACAGCATGAGAACTAGTGGTGCTATTCCCACCCCAGTTTATTTCTCTCTTTCTCACACTCACACATACTTCTCACAGGATATATCTGTTCTTCTAGACAGATATAGCTCAAGGGAGGGAAAGACACTTTGAATAAAAATACCTATATATAGAGAAAGGCTTTGTCCTTGTGTCTCCAAGGTCTTATCTAGCTAGAATTCAAGAAGAATCATTCCACTGGGTAAGAGGGGCACTCTCACCCAGCTCTGGCTGCTATTGGAAAGAGGCTGGATTAACCAGCCCAGCTAGTCTTTGACTAGCTGACACCCAGTAGTTCATCCATACACCACTGCAAGGTATTACTGCTTCCTTTGCAAAGGTTTGGCCAGAGATCCAAGAGCAAATATGAAAAAGACATATAGATTAAATCTACTTTAATATGACTACTGGTTGAATTAGAGAGAGTACCCAAGATAGGCATGAGGTTAAGAATATGGAAGGTAAAAAAATGTTCTGGATATAAAATTCCTTGGCTGAGTAAACACGGTGGCAGTATGATTCTCGTTAAGACCCTTGCTCAGAACTTCACTGCTGGCACTTTTAACCCCTTGTTTTGCTTGCTCTTAGCTTCTCTTAGACACCGTTATCCAGGCTTCCTCCTTTGGTGAGGTTACCAGTTCATATTTTGCCTCCATGACTTGTCCTTTCACTGGGTGGAGATACAGTTTCCTTACCAGGACACTCAGCAGAACTGTGGCCACCATATAGGCAAACCTGAGGGAAGAATCAGGAGAAAAAAAATAAAAACCTTGCTATGATGTAAATCTGCCAAAGGACAACAGCCAGCTTGGACAGGCTGTCCCAGCAGTAACACCAAGATGCTGGAAGCACCTTCTCTCCTGTCTGCCACAGAGACTCACCCAGACCTCCTTCCCTATGCTCACCTCAACTCTGGGCACTCCTGGCTTCCTGAGAAACCCAACAAGGAGAGGTTTTTCATGGCTAATTCCTCATTGAATCTGTCTGGGTCAAACCTATAAAAGATGAAACACATTAGGGTTTTTGGAGCAGGCACAGCATCCTTTCCCCAGAAATGTGCACACACAGAGAGAAAAGTAAAAAGCCAGAAATGAACTAGAGAATCTCACTATTTGTTCTCTCTGGGTCACTCCACACAAATGGATGAAGGCAATTGTGCATCCATTCCATCAATGTTCCCAGCTGGTCAGCTGTGTCCCATCTTGGTCAAAATGCTGACAAACTGAGGTAGTGTGAGACAGGGCTGGAACTAGTGTGCAGTACACAGCTGAGCTGATGCTGTTACCTGCCCTCTATTCCTCTCCAGGGCACATGCAATCTCATTTGTCTCTCTCTCTGCCTGTTTGAGTCCCTTCCTTTTTCACTTGCAAAAATATTTCCTTTTTCTCCTTGCCCCTCACTGTTCTCTTCAAGCAGCTGGTTTGTGTATGTGTATGTGCTGGGGGAGGGAAGCCAGTGACTCACTGAAGTGAGAAAAGTGGTTTCCAGCTTTAGGATGGTAGAGCCTTTGAGAAAACTATTATCCAGGGCTGGCATGAGTTAAAACAAGGGAAACTAATAAAATAACATTCAATTTAAATATTATCCCCCCTCCAAACACAAAATCTAATGGACGGAAGACGGTTCTTTTAAACCTTTCTGCTAAATACTTCAAGCCTTCACTTCCCTGCTTTAACATCCAAGGTGTGCTTTTAACAAGGTAAAAGGGCATGTGGGTGCTGATGCTTAAGAAAAGCAGCATCAAACTTACATTTCCCCTGAACTAAAGAGAAAATTACAGATTTTGTAATAGGAGAGAAAATGCACCTGCCTAGCAAAAAAGCAGGGAGGGCAAACAGTGTTTTTGTACAGCAGGTTGGTGAAAGGATCACACAGAGCTGGTCTCCTACTTCTGTCATGGAAATCTTCATCTACCTCAAGCTAAACCTCGACCCCAGCCTCCCTGAAGCAAGCATACAATGTTCTAACAGTCCTCAGTGAAGGTCCCATGGGGTCTCAGCAAAGCTGAACACAGTTATGACCTACCTTGGGAGGCAATCCCTGCCAAGGGGCTCACAGACTGGTGCATCAATGCCTGACCCCTTTCTAAAAAGTGTAATTGCAGGAGAGGACAAGTGCTGTTCTAAAGGCTTTATTCTTTCTCCTAAATCTCAGCTGTCTGTTCTCTCTGTCTAGAATAACTGACCCACATTTTTTGCAGCCCAAGTGAAGTAAATCAGATACAGGTTAATATTTGCCACCTGGAGGTCACAAGAAGCTACAGTGATTTTTTACTTTAACCTCCGCTGGCCTAGATCCACTTCAGTTTTCACAGACAGACCGAAATACTGAGGCAGCATTTCCCTTCACCCTAAAAAACCAAAACTTCAGACTGACATTTCCTCGCACTCTTGTTTCATGATGACGAGCAGTGATTCCAAAGCCATTCAAGTCACTATTTCACAGAAAACCTTTAACAGAAGTGACCAGCATTAGCCAGGGAAGCGCTGTGTACACGCATAAAAAAGTTTTTACTAAACTCTAACACATACATGCACATACACAGACTGGAGCACCAGAGGAACCTGACTTTAATTGCCCCATAACCATGCCCATGGAGACAAACAAACCCAGACCTTCATAAACTGATTTTCTTATAGACTCCCTTTCATCTCCAGAATCTGCTTAAGGCAGGCCCTGCAGCACAAATGGCTGTGCTGCAAGATCTAATTTAACAAAGAAGGAATTAATTGCAATTACAGTTGATTCTACATACTTGTATGGTGATGGCCAAGATGAACTATCCTGCAGCATCACACCAAGAGCATAAAGCACAAGTGTCTGCAAAGAGAATTACAACATGTCAATGAGGAAGGAAATGCACAATTAAAGACACCTCTCAACAGCTCTGCTGGATGATGATTCTTCTGTAGACTACTCATATTTAGGTGGATTAAAAAGACAACCATGCAGTATTCATCTACAGATTTTCATAATGCCCAGATGTTAGGATTTTAACTTCTAAGAATCATGCTGCAATTGTTGGTGGTTACAGAGGGTGTGACCCCATTTCTGTATGTTTGCTGAGATGTATGTATGGACTACTTTACTCTCTGGAAGGGAAGGTGATATGATGAGTGATATGATGAAGCCTGAAACAATGTTCTTTTATGCATAACTAAGTCCATAGGCCCCTTCAAAAGCTTACTCATCCAATAAGCAAATCTGCTCAGCAAGAGAACATGAATTTACAGAGTCTCTCCCACAGAGGAAGCGCAGGCAAACTTTGAGCTAAACTGTACTTTCAGATGACAGAGCACCTGCTCAGGTTCAACACTGTCAGAAGAAATGGTCTTCCTGCCTCACCCCTGGTCGGGAAGAAGAGGAAACAGCACATTCCCCTAGAGGAAAGGAGTGGCCTAGTGTTCCCAGCACTGCCCTACCTCTTTTGGGATAGTGTGTTGGTCGACTCTGCCCTCCAGCTCCTGCAGCTGTGCAGCAATGGGAGTGAGCTTTGCTGTCCGCACTGTCTCACACAGGACCTGCCGGCAGTACCTGCAACAATGACCCCTGGTCAGCGTGAGTGTCACAGAGAAGCTTGTCCACACCCTTGGGGCAGCAAGCAGAGCACAGTCAACTGCTTCATTTAGAGACACTTCCTTTTTTTTGGCAAGGAGTCCCAACATCTTTGTAAGAAGCATTAAATCTCATTAACAGCTTTTACAGAAGGTTATTGGAATCTCTCTTCTTTCAGATTTTAAACCAAACTAAATCTGCTAAAATGCATAAATACATCAGCCCTTTTCCTGTACCTCTCACTCATACAAGAAGAAGCAAGAAAACCACAGACTCGATGATCCCTGAAACCCTAACACTAGTCCAAATAGGAAATGCACCTGGTTGCACCAACATAACAAATGCAGAAAACATAAAGTCATACTGTTGACCAGTCATCATTACTTGCAGCCCTTTGAAAAGAAGATTGGTCCATGCTTCCTCTCTAAATACCTCTATATCCAATCATGAAAATGACTGATTACTTCTACTACTCCTGGAAAACTAGGACAGAAACCAAACAAGACAGAGAGCAAAAATTTTGGCCTGGCAGCCAGGGCACTGATTCAGTGCTTTTCCTCTGCTGATGAACCTAAAGTGTTTCCTACAGACGCTCTGAAGTGAGCACCTTGGTCCCTGTGTCTATGCCAGCAGATTCTTGATGTTACAAGTCATTCTGTGGCTTGATTACTTCCAGAAAGAAAAAAGGAGTTAGCAGCTTTTGGATGCCTTCTCCTGGCCTAGTGCAGGCTAGGCATCAGTCTCCACATGAAACTCCTGTCCCCACCAAATGACACAGCCTTCCTCTGCATTCCTTCTATAGGACCCACCTGAGCTGCTCCATTTTCTCATGGGTAATTGGTCCCTTCCCCAGAACACGGTCCAGCTCCTTGTAGAGATTCTGCTGAACATCTTCTGAGGTTGTCAGGAAATAGACTGCCCAGGTGCACACTGGGAAAGGAATCAAGACAAGACTGGACTCAGAAAATTCAATCCTTTACAAATGGCATTCAGTTTTCTTCCTTCCTATATTTTCAACATTAAAAAAAAGGTGGCCTCTGTTCACAGCAGGCTGTGCTGATTTTGTATTCAGTGGTAGGAACACAGGCTGAACTCCTGTGTAGCAAGAGGCCCTGCAAGTTAAGATTCTCTTTCTGACGCTATGAGGAGCTTTGCAGGACACTAAAGCACTCAGTCCCACAGCTCTGGCAAAAGGACCCCACAGCCCAACAAACCCAGGGGAATCACAGCTATTACACCAACCATGCAAATGAAAGGCTGGTTCGTTCACAGCTTTAGAAAATTCCCTTATTTGGGGGTCTTCCCTAGCACATGTCAGGCAAGTGCTCCAAACAGCCAATGCCTGGGGCTCCTGAAGGGAGCTCTCTGCAGATGTTGGCCAGCACTTGCCCCCCTACATCTATTTTTTGAGGTACTTGAGATTATCTTCTAATGCAGAGTGAGAAAAAAACCCTGCATAAGAAATAAGTGTGTAGGAGGCAGTTTCCCTACAGCTACAAGGAAATGTTTCCAGCTCTCAAAAATGTCTATTCATGAGAACTATCTGGAATCTTGGACTTGATCCTTCCAACTCAGAATATTCTGTGATTCTGTGAATCCATGTGAATTCAAGTCCCTTAAAATCACAGACTTCCTGGAGTACCTGGAGAGGATCTTCTCTGGAGAGAGAATCACCAGTTGTCTGATTTACTTCCCATTCTTTAACACCTAGATGCATCTTGGAAGTTTTCTTTGGAGTCCCAGCCCCACTGGCTGAGGTACAAGGCCAGATAATCATCCCTTTATCAAGGTATTTTACACAGCTTCAGTTTGTATTTTTATTTGTTTCGGGTTTTTTTTTTCATAATCTATGCATAAATTCCAGAGTAGCTTTTTTGAAAGTCCTCCATACATGGAACACACCTATCCTCCAGAAATTCAAAGCACAAAGACAGATGCTAGCACTCTTCCTTCCTATGTGCCTGAACCTATTTTACAACATGATCTTTGTGGCTTATTTATTTTGGTGGTTTTCTCCATCAAATTTAGCATCAGTTGTCTGGTGTTAAGAATGCAAGCAAAAAGCAATGGGGAGAAATTCTAAGGTCCACCATAAGCCTGGAAAGGTTGTCAAACACAGCTTAGGTTCAGCTCACTAACTGTGAGACTGTGGCACCAGTCTGATGTAAAAATTAGCTTCTTCTATATGTCTGTAGCTCAGGAGAAAAATGATTAATACAATTTTTTATTAGCCTAGGGTAAGTCTCATGTCATCACACACAGTTTTTGGCAGCTGAGTGCAAGATGGGAAGCTACCTACAGTTACTGTACTTACAGTTAGCAGTGATTACACATCCTGCCAAAGAGAAAATCATTGTATCTTCCAGAATCTAGGAAAGAAAATCTACTTCAGGGAATGAAGTTCATAAGACTGTAAAGAGAATAAAGAAGTAGCACATTCTCCACTCAAGCACATTAAACCCCTTTAGTGCAGAGAGCAGGAAATACATCCAGAAGACATAAAGTGAACTCTCTGTTGAACTTCCACTGAATTGCACGAGACATGCTTAACATTAACATACTTCTGGTTTATAAAAATAGCTATGAAGCAGTGGCTAGGAAATCTACCAAAGTCTAATGCAATCAAACACTGCAGGAGTGGAAAAAACGAAGCAAAGCCCTGGTTTGGTAAAAAATCTAAGCTAAGATGCAAGAACTTATATTAATCAAAGGCTACAATGTAATGAATTGCCCATCTGGCAAAAGCCCATGACTGTGTAAGGAGGTAACAGCTGCACAGACCTGCTGGTCACTCAGGCTCCCCTGCAGCAAGGTGTCTACAAAGACATGCCTGTTGAATGATCTGCCTCGGCGCTCCTTTGTAACCTTCTTCAAGATGGATTCCATCTCCACCAGAGCTTTGGAAGAAAAAAGAAATGTTTATTTTAAAACCTGGTCATCGTGGTGCTGCAGAGAAGCAAATTCATCTTCCCAAGCAGATTTTCAGACCAGCTGTCCCTGCTGGGCTCACTTACAGAAGCAGCCTCTGTTACATGTTACTGTCAATTTGGAAGGCAGTATCCCCAGTTTAGCTGAAAATGCAGGAACCAAGAAACAGAGGTTGCCTATAAAAAGCCATCCTTACAGGTATAACCAAGGTATGTGCTCTGTGAGCTGAAATCACACAAGGGGAAGACAAGTAATGCTGTCAAACCACCAGAGAATGCATTTTTATCAGCTCCCATGAAAACAGGTATGAGCCGCAGAGTTACAATTACTGCAGCACCAGGACTGATGGAACCCATTTGGCCAGGGGTTGTACAGGCAGGGTGCAAGAGGATGGCTCTGTGCTAAAGAGTGCAGACACAGACAGAGGAATGGGGGGAACATGGGAGGGTTTTGGGAAAGAGTCCACACATCTGAAGATATGTGAGTGCCTAACTCATGTGGGAACCAGGGGGAGTTAGAGACCTAGACATCATTGCCTGTCTGGCTTAAACGACCTATTGAGGACTATCCAAGAAACATGGAGTAGAATTTGGGTCTGAAACTCCATTTATCAAGGCCCAGTTAAGGTCCTTTGTCTCAGAATTACCTTCCTTCCTCCTCTGTGCAGGAAGGCCAGCAACACTCACACACCAAGGCTCACTATCTGGAGTTTGTGAAATTTTGTCCTCATACATCATCATACTACAACTCAGAAAGAGTGACCATGGGAGGAACCCATTTCAATGGGGCAGAAGCTGTCCCCAGGTTCTGAAACCCACAGAACTCGAAGCACAAAGAAGGAAACACTGGGTTTGGAGGATTTACAAACAAAACTTCAGTTCCAGATACAATCTCTTAGTTTAGCATCTTATCAATCAGTACTGAAATGATTTAATTATTAACAAAAAAGATAAGACAACCTAAAATTAAAATAACTTACTATAAAATATATTAGAAATAAAAGTACTGCTGTAACAGACCTAAATCATGTTATCTTGTAAGAGCACATGAGAGGCTGTCTGATGGTGTATCCAACAAAGCAGCACCTCTGTACTTGTGTCTTCCAGCGTGAGTGACTGTCTGGCAGTACAGGCCCCAGATGGTGCATCATTTGAATGCCCATACGGGCCAAATCCAGGGGCTCCATCTGTCTCCACCTAGCACAGCTGCTTGCCTCCAAGAGAGGTCAAAAGTGGACACCAGGGAACACAACAGTAAGGGAGGAAGCACACCCTGATTCTTCCCTTCTATCACTGTCCAGACTGGACAGACCCTGGAACTAGACCTGGAACTAGAGTTCTAGTCCTACAACTTCTCACATAAAGAAAGGCAGCTTGCCACTCAACTCCAAAACAATGATCTAATCTGACAGTAAGTAGTAGCTTATGGCATGATGAGCAACTCTGAAGAAAAGCCAAAACAACCGGGCAAATGAAGTGCTTTCACATGCTAGCTAACTCCTAAGTATTAATCAGAGTGGGAGGAAAACCCTCATTTTGGGAGAAACCTACCATCTTCATAGTGCTTCTTCCTAGTCATGTTTTTGTCAAGAGACCCATCCAAGAAACCTTTTCCAATCTCTGACCAGATCTGGAAGAGGAGAAAGAGAACAGCACCATCACTTACCACAGGCTTAGACTGCTGGGACTATTCTACTCTTCCCTAGTCAGGAAAATGAAAACACCAAATAATATTAGGACTTCCTGTCAATGTGGAACTGGTCTCTTTAGGACACCACATCCCATTTCTCACTATGTCTATGATAGCTGGAATTAAGCTGAAATTAAACAACTGTAATTACAACTGTAGAAAAAAAAAGCAATGGGAATTTTAAATGGGAGATGGAACTGTTTCTTCCCCACCCTATCACCAGCATGTTTAGCATCCCCACATGTGGACACAGGTGAGATCCCCTCAGATTTTCCTTTCTCCACAATGTCACAGAGCCTTCAGAAGATCTTCAAAAGGGAGAAATTCTACTGGCAGTTCCAAGAGAGTTTAACTGACTTAGGTACCAAAGACCTCCCAACTGCCATTGGATCTGGGTTCCTGATCCCCATGGATCCTCTGGAAACACCTCAGACTACTGACAACAGGATCAGTAGTAGGATCTTTCTAACAGTTTTAGCTTGGGACAAGTGAGACAGACCCCTCAAGCTCATACTTTAAAGTCTCAGCAGTAGCTTGTACTAAACTGTACACAGGTACAAGCTCTGTGTATTCAGTTTGGAAAAATGGGACAGGAGATTTCCTGGCTCTGCAGGACACTTACTGCGTCGTGGTGTCTGCGGAATCGGATGACTTCCCGGTCATCTTCGAAGCTGCTGCCCATAGCTGTCTGTGTGACAGACTTCATGGCAAAGCCCAGCATGTGCTGGCAGAGTGGCACATGTTGTGCCTCAGGGAGAGACAGCCATTTGGCCAACAGCTCTTCTGACAGCTTGAGAGGCAATGAACCATTAGTTAGCAGTAACACCAGCAGTCTATTTACCAAACACACCCTGGACACATTCCCACCCACTTCCTAAGGCAGACCACACTTTCATGGCTATGGAATAATGCTAAACTCCTTCCAGGTTTCTTCCCATTGTTAAACAGTAACATTTCAGTCTCCAATCTTCTGCTTCTTTCAAGGCTCTCCCCTAACAAGGCAACTCTACTCTCCTCTCTTGTTCCCTGTTACAAAAGAAACCTTAAACCCTTTAGTACAGACAGTTCCAGAACAGGAAAACAGATCATATTCTGGCTGCTGGACTAAATCAAAATCATCTCTTTGTGGCCCCAAAAGCTGGTTCCTTGTTTCATCCTCTTGTCCAGGGAAATATATCTAGAATCCAGGTGCTCCAGTATCTTTAACTGCATCTGGTATCTTTGCACAAAAATTAATCAAGCTCAGCCCTTCCCCCAGCCCACTGGAGATAACAGAATACAAATTTTCCCACCATCAAAGGCAGAGGCTGTTTGCTATCTCAGATGCTTATAGCCACAGCATTAATTTGAATGCCAGTTTTTTTATCCTAGTGATCATTCTCACTAAACCTTCCCCTGTGAGCCACACAGGGCTTCTCTGCTGTACAAAGGCAGTAGTTACCTTCTGGATGAGAGCAACATTACTTTGCAAGGACTTGGTCACACCATTCTCATACAGTTTTCTCCTCATGTGACTCTCTCCTGTATCCCCATTCAGGCTGGACTGGTACCTCAAGAGGGATTTCAGCATTGTCTCAAAGGGATCCACTGAAAGCAGAGGAAACATCATTCAAAAGTCACACTACACAGGGCTGATTAAAACAGCAGCCTCATTAATTAGATACTGCTACTTCTGGGCAGTGAGCAAGGTGTGGCTCCCTCCCCTACAACAGCCTCTTTGGGGTGTCAAGTTTCTCTTGCTCAGTGTGGGCTGGTACCTCACAAAGTCTTTTCCCTGGGGCTGACTGCCATCCTGTGAACAGCTCCCCATGCAGAGTTTGCCTGCTGGCTCTACCAAGTAGTTCTTCAGTAAAAATGCCTTCAGAGCTTGTTCCTTGTTTGCCAGTTCCCAGCTGGTTGTGCCATCGACTTGGTGACAAGAGTGAGTGTGGCATGGTCTTTCCCCTTCTCCTCCAGCCTGACCTGCAGGCTCTTTAGCACATTGCCTTCACGTGTGGTGTACCCTCCTGCCCTGAACATGGCCATGCACTCAGGACATACCAGCTCATGACAGACTTAGCCAGAGGCTGGTCCCGACACTCCTTCCCTTGTGTCACAGACCCAGCAAGGTCTGTTTGATACCCTACTGCTCCTGCATCATTTCTCTCTAGGGCACTGAGTTCCCTCTTGAGGAGCTCTTCCCAAACTAGCACCTACCTGTCTGCCAGGGCTGCCTCCAGCACAGAAGCTCTGAAGCTCCTACAGAAAACCATAGCCCACTAAGCTACAGAATGCTTTCTACTGCTAACCTCCTTCTTTCCATCTTCAATCCTTCCACACAGACACTTGCATCAGTGTGCAAACTAGAGAAAACCACGTCACTTCCCAATCCATGACTCATTTCAGTTAGATTTTTAACTCTGAATTTCACCACCAAGGACCTCTATTTAATAAATTTGGTGAAGGATATTATATGTCAATGCAAAACTGTGCAATACAGCATGGCATATGTTTTTCCCTTTCTGTAAACCTTTTAGTGTGTCTTGTGGAACTGACAGAGTCTTTAAGGAGCTATTTGGAAGCAGCGATCAGGGTTTTCAAGAAGGATATTGTCACTGTTTATCACAGTCTGTTATTTCTCCCAGATGGAGAGTGAAACCTCTGAGGCATCAGAAAACATCAAGGCTGGGCTAGACACATATGACTTTACTAGCTGTGGATGTATCTAAGATTCCCCACAGAGATTGGGGCCTCATTATGCTACCAGGCCAACTTACAAGAAGAGAAAATTCCCACCTGCAGAGGACTTACTATCTAAAGACATAAAAGCAGCTAATGAGGCCAGAGGCATGAATATGGTAATCTTTCCCAAATGTTTTTCTCTCACATCTATTCCCTTCCAATGTTTTTAAGCTCTGCATCTCACCCTCTTTCCCACTTTGAATGACAAGGAGCACGAGCATGTGTCTTTTGGCAGAGCAGATGGTACCTGCGGCTCTCGACGTGGCGCAGGCTGTTATGTGCCTCTAGCTGCTGCTGACAATTCCTCCTCCAAGGTACTTTGTCATGGAGCTGCTATTGATGCCACAGATCCCTGCTGACTGGCACTGGCACAGCCAGGCACAATACTGGGCAGCCAGGAAGACAAATGGCAGGTGGCAAAGCCCACACAGAAAATCCGGCAAGCAGAGGCATCCAGAGAGGCTGGAGGATGCTCAGAAGCAATGCCTGCTCAAACTGCAAAGTTTTCCTGCTACCTATGAAAGGAAACTGCTGCATTAGCCATGGGCTCTGGGTGTTTTTCTGCCAATGTCCCGAGACTAAACTGGCAATCCCACACCACTGATACTGTTGTGCACTCAGGGCTGCAGAGCCCAGGCTGCCCTTTTGCTGAGGGCTGGCTCTGCCTCCTGCTGTATGCAAAGGGCTATTTCTACACAGCTGTGGGAGGCCAGTGACTCCACAAGGCACAAACTGCCTCTGGAGAGAGCTCTGTTCTGCCAGCACTTGCACAGACTTCATCCATTGTCCCTGTCTTGGAAATGTCTCCAGGGTTACATTTTCACCCCTCCTAGTGACATATAGCAAAATTTTGACTGTTCTTTTCACTTATATGAAAATCTCCCCATCCCAAAAACCTCAGAGTGCCATCCTGGATACCACTGCAAATAAATATAGAGAAAAGATCTGAGATCAAGCACAACTGAACATCAGAGATAGAAAGGACCTCTGGACCTGCACAGTAAAATGCTCACAGAACAGCAGTGAAGTCCTGCTTAGACAGGCCAGGACCCAGAGCTCCATCTCCGGCATGCAGTGTGCTTCAGGTTCATTGCCCCAAACCAAAAAGCAACATCAACTCAGGAGAATTTTCCAAGTTGGTGTCTGAAGCCCCTGCTCCTGGCAATCCTGAATTAGTCCATCCTCTTCACATCCACGTTGTTTGTAGGCCTGAACTGCTTCTCCAGAGCCACTCAGGGGATTCACCAGTACTAGCTACAAAGTTTTACTTCCTTTGAATTCCCCTTGCAAATTAATCTCAACCAGGCTTTAAGAGGCCATGAAAACATACCAATTTCAAACACTGCTTGAAGCCTAAGGAAAAAGAGTCTCCTGGCATTGGAAATGTTTATAACTATAAATCCAATTAGTCCAGCTTCAACACTTTGATGAGAAATGCATTATCTGCACCTCTCTCTCTCTTCAAGAAGTTTGGCCATACCTGTGACACACATATGAGAGGAGAGGAACCTTTGTCTGGAGCCAAATTCTGTATTTCAGCCTTGGAAACCAAATGTCAGGTATCCATGAAGATAAGGATCCTCAGGCACTCTAGCTGACTGAGGAGCAGTAACATGGCTGGGTTTTCAAGTGGGGCTGAGGAGTCAGGAGTTGGATATAATGCAGTCCACTGTGGGCTGTCTCCTGGCCCACAGCACTGTGTGCACAGCAGAGATATGGGAAGACCTCATTTCCAATAAAACTACGGCAGAGATATGGGCAAGACCTCATTTCCAATAAAACTACAGCAGAGATATGGGCAAGACCTCATTTCCAATAAAACTACAGCAGAGATATGGGCAAGACCTCATCTCCAACAAAACTCCAGCCTGCCCAGAGCCAGCTTGTGGCTGAGACCCACTACAACCCCTGTTCCCACTCACCAAGGGCATAGAAAGGGCTTTGCTACAGCTACTCAGCTCAGTTTATACCTCAATGCTTCAGGAAATATCACCTGTATTCCTGATTCCTCACCCCTAATAAAGCTTGAGCACTTCTGGCAAGCATCAGTGCTAAAAGGAAAGCAGTGATACAACTAATATTGCTGCTCTTCCAGCTCAGAGGTTGTAAGAACGCTCCTTCTCAAGCCTGTTGCCATTATGAGGATCCCTTCAGAAGCTCTTTCTTCGTCTGGGCTGAACACACTTTCCCTGGCTTCTCCTGCACAACAGCCTTCCCACTCCTCTGGGAGCACTGGCAGCCTTTATTTGCACTTGCTTTATTCAAAATCATGCCTGAGTATAGAGGTCAAAACCACATACACGACTCCAAGTCTGATTCATGCTCATTTTGTGCAAAAGTCCTCTCTTTACTGAAAATCCATGACTCAATATATCCTTTTTTTTTCCCATGGCCATGTCATCCCATAGGCAATTCATGCAGCTCACTTTTTCTCCTCCTGTTCCTGTTCCTGCTATCCCAGCCTTCAGGGATATCCATCTCACTCTGCTGCCCTGTGCCAACAAAGGCTTCCAGGACAATGCCAGCAGGGTAGGACACTAACATAAGATGGAGTATTTCATGTCCCCAACACTGCATTTCACTTTTCAAGACAATCTAGCCTTGATCCCCCTTCCAAGTACCAGTCCAGTATTTATCAGTATCCAAGCAAATTCTGAACTGAATCCCTGACATAAACACAGTTTTATCACTTTATTTGTCTAAAAATCTAATTATCAAAGTACAACATGCATTTCCCATTTATCCCCCATGCTTAAAAAAATATGTTTAGCCATTGGCATAGCAGGATACTAGGCTAGTCTGTAGCTGCCTGGGTCACCTAATTTCCTGCACTTAAGTTCAGGCACTGTATTTCTCTTTCTCCAATACTCAGATCCTCCAAAATTCAGAACATTTATGAGAACTTGCCTGTGCAGGGGCCTGTCACCACTTCTTGAGCTTTGAAAAAGTGACTGTTTGCTTAATTTCTTCCAAACACAATTGAGAGCATTCAGATCTCTCAGGGTGGTTTTCCACCTTCTGGAGTGTCATCGTTATCCACTGTGTCTTGCTGATCCTTGTTAACTCCCACTCCTTTCCCAGATTGTCACCATTTCTTTTTCTGATTCTGTCAGGCAACTGTACATGAAGTTTACCCCTCACGACCCCAGCATAAAGTGAGCTGAGCTCTCTGCCTGTGCCTAAAGACAGCCTACAGGGTCAGGTCAGAGGTGTGCACCCAGCACCTCTGTCAACCTTCTAAAGTAAAACTGGGAAAGCAAGAGATTGAACCCAAGCACCAACTGAGTTAACTTATCAAGTGTGATACCTTAGGAAGCAAAATGCCCACCTAAGAGGTTTAGGCCATAAATTAAAATACTCTCTCATGACTAAGATGGTCAATTCAGCTACCAGTATCATCATCCACTTCCAAGACTGGAAGATCATTAAAGGTTTTCACTACAAAATTCTACACACCAAAAGAAACATGAAAGGTAAAGAACTTCTCCAAATAATAGTTTGAAAAACCTCCATGTTGAACCATACACCATAAAATACACAGCTGTTATCACAAACTAGCAGAGCTGTTTTCAGACTTAATTTATCAAAGTTACCTCCTAAACTGTATTTCAAACTGCTTTTAAAATGTATGCCAAGTGGCTACAGGATGTTCATCTTGCTCTATCAAGTGACTAATGAGCATGATGCTTTTCCTGAATGTTTGCCTGTAGAGAGATGGTAAAAGACACAAGCATACTGATTTCCTGATGGCCACTGGACAGCAGTAACCCTTGGTCACTGATACTCAAGCTCAGTAAGCAGGACCACAGTCATACCTGAACCACCGTGTCAGTTACAAAGCCTCATTTTCTTTCAATGTAGAATGAAACCCCAACTTCCTTTGATGCCCAGTGAGGCCAGAACAAATGGACTCAAAAGACAAGGTAAAAGACACTTACACAACCGGTTGGGGTTAACATGCTGTTTCAGGAGATCGATGGAGCCGAGGCTGACAACAAGACGCCTTCCAAACCAGAAGGAGACCAGTGGCCCATATTTCTCATGAAGGTTGACAAGAAACTCATGTAAGCTGCTGCTGGCAATAATATCTGGCAGGTTGCCATCCCTGAGAAACACACAGGATTTCTGGTCATGAATAGCATCCTCTGCCAATGCTGAACTTCACCAATGTGGAGACAGAAACCACTTACTTTTCATCAGTTGGAGCCAGCCCAGGGATACCTGATGCTTGCCTAGATGCCTAGAGTAAAAGGAAATGCATCAATCTACATGAACTTCAGATTTTATACAGGTCCCACACCTTTCCGGCAGGAGGGATGAATTTTCCACACCAATACTACTAAACTACTTACAAACATGAAACAGGAACTGGGTATGCTACATCTGCAGGCTTTAAACCTGCTAAGCCGATAAACCTCAACTGTAGGCCTGGTGCACTGGCTAAACCAGGATTATTCATCTGGTTAGATCAAAGATGTCTGCGTAAAGATTTAAAGGGTCAAGTTTGCAATGCAGGGTATTACACACTGATTTGCCCTGGAGGCCTGCAAAAATACAAGGCGAGCAGACGACCGCGCCTTTGGAAAGCAGGATTCATCCCGAAGCCCGTAAGGCAGGAAGAGTGCCGGGACTGCGCTGTCCCGGGAACGCCCTGCCCGCAGCTTTTCCCGCAGGCCCCTGCCACGTCCCGTCCGGCCCCGGGCTGCGGGCCGGGGGCACCGCCCGGGCCCAGGGGCTGCGACGGGCCGGGGGCTGCCTCGGCCCCGCGGCCTCTCGCTCTCCGCCCGCCTGCACCGGGGCCGGGCCGGGCCGGGCGCCCCCCGCCCCATGGCCGGCAGCATTACCGGGTACAGGTAGAGCACGGCGCCCACGAGGATGAGCAGGAAAGTGACGGCGAAGATGGCGAAGTCCAGCATGGCCGGGCCGGGGCGGCGGAGCGGCGGCGGCTCGGCCCCACCCCGGGGCCGCCGGCGGGGCAGGAAGGGGCGGACCGGACTGGGCAGGGAGCAGGGCTCGGCTCGGCTCGGCTCGGCATGGGGAGCCCGCGGCGCCTGCTGCTGATCTCCAACTCCACCCTGCACGGAGGGGGGTACCTGGGCCACTGCCAGCAGCACATCCAGAGCTTCCTAGGGCAGTAAGCGCCGTGCGGGGCTGCGGGAGCGCTCGGCCCCCGCCTCCGCCGCGCCCACCGCTCTCTCCCCTCTCTCCTCTCCCAGGAACGTGAGGCGGGTGCTGTTCATCCCCTACGCCCTGCACGACCGTGACGCCTACGCCCGCACGGCCAGGGAGAAGTTTGAAAGCCTGGGTAAGGCCGGCCCGGCAGCGGCGGCCACGCCGGCTGTGCCCGGGGCTGCCGGGCCGGTACCGGGCAGGGGAGCGGGCTGTGGGCACGGAGCGGCCCGAAACAGCCGCGGGGTACACGGGCTGGGCTGGGATGGAATGGACTGCTGCGGTACGGGCAGCAAGGGCAGCAAGAGCAGCAGGAGTCGGCTGCGGACTTCTGCCTGGAAGATGTTTTAGAAGCCTCCAGAAGAAATCTTGCTGCAAACACTTCTGCTCACTCCAGGGAAGATGATTTTATCCCTAACTATTAAATGGCATCTTTTTATCCTTCTTAATCACATGAGGGAACATTTCTTCCCATATATCTTAAACCTCTGCTCTAGCCATGGTTTTAAGTGAAGGCCATTACTTAAAGCACATCAAGGAGCCGGATAGTTCCATGATGGACAGCAGCTGAACTTTGCTTGGAGCAAAGATCTCTGCAGAGTCTACAGCAACACCTCCACCTA
Source organism: Ammospiza nelsoni (assembly GCF_027579445.1). Classification (NCBI taxonomy): domain Eukaryota; kingdom Metazoa; phylum Chordata; class Aves; order Passeriformes; family Passerellidae; genus Ammospiza; species Ammospiza nelsoni. The sequence goes on from NC_080639.1 coordinate 15,707,703, forward strand.
GCATCTATCACTGTTAAGGGTAACTTTGGAGCTGTTAGTGTAGTAATAATCAGAACTCACTTGCCTGGGCAGCACACTTTGCTCCCTGACTTGCAGGAAGATTGCTGCTATCAAATGCCTATGTTCTTCTGTCTCTCTTGACACTTCCTGTACTCAGTGAACCCCGGCAAGGCAAATGTATCAAAGTCAGACATTTGAACAGAAACATTATTCAGATCAGGTATTTGCACAAGAAGTGCTAGAACCAACGCATCCTGTCAGATTTCAGCATAGCCAAGCTGAGAACCAACAGCTTTTTCCTCATTTTCTAGTTATCTGGTAATGCTCAGGAGGATACTGTGCCTCAGCCTGCACCTGCTGAGTGAAATGTTCTGCTCCTAGAAACTGAGTGCATATCTCCACAAAACACGTATTTCCTTTTGTACAGCTGTATTAGCCCTGCGCTAATATAGGGTGTACACTGTTTTACATTGTAGAGTTCTCTGAAATTTCCCTAGTTGAGATATTTGGCTCAGGGTTGGAGGAGGTGGGCAGGGAGGGATTGAACATATCCCATTCTTCCACCAAACTTTCATATTAAAAGGTAAAAACTTTTTCATTTAAGGTTATGGGCTGGACAGCATTCATGAATCTTGTGATCCAGTGGAAGCTGTAAGGAAATCTGAAGCAATATTTATTGGTAAGTTTTACTTCTTAGTCCCCAGTGAAGGTTTATATAGGGCACCAGATTAGTCCTGCTCAGAGGTGGCACTGAAGACCAACAATTAAGCAGTTAGGCCTAGTAATTAGAAACTACAGAAGACAGTAATTGGGAGTCCTAAGACTCTAAATTTAGTGGTGGGCTGGGAAGTAGATTTATTAATGGAACTTCATCTCCAGTAAATTTCAAATTATTATTTTGAACAGTACTTCAGTGTAAAAACATGATTCTAACAGCTGTGTTATCACTTTAGCAAGCCCAAGAAGTTCTAGTCCTAATAGCATGGTCCTGGGTATTGGAAGAGAGGTCACTGTCAGACAGTGGCAGGATGTCATCTTACAGGGATGACTCAGGGCATGCCCATGGCCTGCCCAGTGACCATTCCTCTGAAGCTTCTGGTTTTACTACTTCTTAAAGCAGGATACTGCCCCTGAATAGAGCATAGAATTTGTAGTGCCTGCTGAGTTTAATTGAAGGCTTCAATTAAAACTGATGGTGAAAGCATGCTAAATAAGCTGAACTTTGTTTCTGCAGGAGGTGGGAACACATTCCGTCTCCTGAAAGCTCTTTATGACAACTGTCTGATACATGAGATCAGGAAAAGAGTTCTTGAGGTAAAACTACAGATTCTGGCCAAGTCTGAATGGCTGGATCTCATGCATGAGCTTTTGTTCAGACAAGTCCAAGCTGATTCTGCATTTTTGTCTCTAATACACTTCAGATGTCAAGCCATCTCAAACAACCTGGTGAACTGAAAACCATGGCCAAATAAGGCTGTCACTGAGTCATTGAAAAGACTTAAGGTGTCAGCAGTCTGTCTTCCTAGAGCAGTTTTCTAGATGCTGGATTGCAAGACCTTGGGATGTACAATGCTACATAGAACCCTAGAAGCAAACCACTCAAAATGCCAGTCAAAAGACCAGTGCAGGATTTAATCTGTGTCCAGAAACCCTGTTTTTCAGCTTGAGATGTCCACTTCATATCTTGTTGATACAGATGTGTTCATGTTGCACTTGTCTGCTGATAAACTGGTGATAAAGTTGGATCCATATGTGCCTTTTAGACAGTGTCCTGTTGATGTTGAAAATTACGTAATTCTTGTATCTCCTTGGAACTGAGAGGTGTGAGTGCCATTGAGCCCCTCTGGTCAGCAGCACCAGTCCAGCTGGTGAATCTCATAAGGCACAGCAAAGATACACCATCTCTGGAGGAGAACAGAAGCAAGGTGTTCCCTAGCAATGTGGAACTGCAAATGACTTTATGCAGATTTATACAAGCCACAGTAAGGCCAGCTGCCAAGAATAAAGGTTAGCTAGGCTTATCTTAATATATAGAAATTCATCATCTGTTGTGGGAATGAAAGCCAGAAAATGTCCAAATGCCAGTTAAGTTTGGATAACTACTTGGTTATATTACCACCAGTTGTCTCAAGACAGCTCTATTTTTACAAATTGCTCAGGATTACCTGTACACTTGCATATTTGTGTGGCATTCTTCTATGTACAGCATAGTACTCATAGCTAAACAGTCATGGTTCTGGTAAGTTGATGCTGGGACAACAATGCACTGAGCTTCTGACGGCCTGCTCTCTCCAGAAGCTAGTTAAAAGCCAGTTCAGATACTTCCTTTAACTGCAATAAAGGCAAAACTCTCCTCTTAATAGCAAAGTTCACCATGCACTGACAGCCTGGTAAATTCTGTCTTGGGGGGTCACAGAGCTGTGAGTACAAGGCAGGCAGCAGTTAGTTCTCTGACACAGAGAAGCTACTGCCCACCTCAGAATCTGAATTCTTGTTCTGCTTTTCACCTGTAAAGTTACCAATGAGAGGAGCTGGAAGCACTAAGTCTGATCTGACTGATGGGTTTCTGAGATTGATAGAAGATAGTATAAAATTGAGTTCCTAGTTATGGTGCTGCAGACTGATCATTGCTTTTGTCTTTCAGGATGGGATTCCTTACATGGGATCCAGCGCAGGAACCAACGTTGCCACTGTCAGCATCAATACCACCAATGACATGCCAATTGTTTATCCACCTTCCCTGCAGGCTCTAGGATTAGTTCCTTTTAATATTAACCCTCACTACCTGGACCCAGACATTAAAAGAACTCACATGGGTGTAAGTAAAGCACACCACAACTAAGACAGTCACTAAGGTGTGGAGGAATAAAAATAGTGTGCATTTCTGAGGCCTTACAAAGCTATAGAATGTCAAACAGCTGCTCCCTAGAGAAACTGGAAATGCCAATGAGGCAGTAACACTTCCTCTAAAACTTAACTTTGCTTGGGAAGAGGAGTTGGCAGGAGTATTACTGAACAAAGTGTTTTTCACAAACAGAAGCTCTGCAATGTCTGAAGTACTGTTGAAATGCTGGCTATCTGGCATGGAATGGGGGAATTAAAAAAGAAAAGATAAACCTGAAGTGTTAAGATGCAAAGCACTGGTTCTGGAAAGTTCTGTCTTACCTGCTGCTTGGGAAGCCCTAACTTAAACATACATTAAGAGGCTTAAATATCTAAAGGTCTGAAGAAACAATCAGAACAGAGATGTTGAGATTCAAGCAGTTGTGTAAGAAAATACCTGGGCACTGGTGTCCTTGCAGGGAGCACAGCCTGTAATGTCCAGTACAGAGCAAGCACATGCACCAGTACAACTGAAAGAAAAACACTTCAGCCATCAAGCACAAAGACAGATTTCCATACAGTTGGGAGGAGCTCCTTCTTGAAATAGCACATCAGCTAATTCCTCAGGGAACAATCTGTGTGGTGCATCTTTTAACAACCTAAACACTTTCCTCCTTGTAATCAAAATTCATGGTTAGAGGAAGTATTAAGAGTTAGGGAACAATGAAGATGGTGGATGCTTCTAGATGGGTGAAGAGATGGGTGTGCTTCTAGAATTTAGATGAAGTTGTAGGTATTCATTTAATCAGCTTGTCACTAGATTAGCAGGCAGTCTTTTCCCTATAAATAACTTCTGTTCTTTCTCTCAGAGGAGGCTGGAAGCCCTGTGCTGTACCAAGTTCCTGCTGTGTTCCTATGTTTTTATTTCTTTACTGTTGCTCAGTTTAGCAGCAAACCTCAGGAAACATGACAGAGCTGTTCACAGAAGGAAATTCTTCAGTGTAATACCTACTTGAAGACAAACAAGCAAATACTTAATCACTGAAAATCCATTAATCACTACTCTCTTTTACAAAGGTTGCACCTCAAGCATTTGCTTCTACCACTTTCCTGGTAATATTAGTACTATCTCTGCACACAGAGATAGTACTATTTAAAAAAACCCCATGGATTAATTGAGTGGAAGTAAGTTTTGAGGTTTTTCAGGGTTGGGATTGTGTGAGTTCTGTTTGATCAACCTGCAGTAAATTGTTGCTAGTGATAAAGGGTAAAACACACATCTGTTAAACAGAGTCAATCCTGCCATCCCGTTCTGCTTGAGGGGAAGTGCCTGCTTTGTTTATTATTATGAAATTATTTGATGTCATGTTGCCTGGATAGCTCCAAGTCCTTACCTTATGGCCTGGGAAGCTAAATCTGTGGTCACTATTGCAGGAGACAAGAGAGGAAAGAATCTGCCAGTACCACGAAGAACCAAACACCCCTCCAGTTCTGGTGAGTAGTAGTTCTCCATCAGGAAGCTGGAGCATGATAAACATTTTAAATGCATTCATGCTAGCTCTCAGTGTGGGTTCTTTGCCTGTCAAGCCTTACAATTCCATGGATTGGAATGCTAATTGTATTCTTGCTAAGAGCTTGAGCCTTGGATATTGCTCATTGTAGAAAATGGATTGGGGCCAATGAAATGCATACTCCTGTTAGTGTTGCTCAACACTATTTTAGGCAGCAGTCACTGGCCACCAAATATTGGGTGTTGGGGGTGGTGTGCATGCAGATGGTACAAAACTCCCCCTTAATCTTTTTGCAGATACTCTTAACTTTAATCTCTGTAATAGTTTCTGAATTTGGACATTCAGTAGTGTACACGTAATTTCATAATGCCTATCTGGGGAATTGGGACCTCTGTGTTTCCTGTCCCTGTGTTTGATCTTGTACTATAAATTTTGTGCAATATTTTATTTTATTAATAAACCCACTGGCTGTTGCTCAACCCAAACTGGATCTAAGAATAACTATGGGAAAAACCAGTTTCCTCTCCTCCTTAATGATTTCTCCTTTAAGAGTGAAAACTGAAATAAACAAGAAAATCAACTTCTAAAACAAGATAACTCACCTATTTTTGTCTTTACCTCTTTGTTAGGTAAGTGAGAAGGTTGTCTGTAGTCATGGTGCCACTGAGACTGGCCTGCTTGTGACAAGCATTCTACCCTTTCACATAGCTTGAAAATAAGTTTAAATGTTTCCGCCTCCACCAGGGCTTGCGGGAAGGTACGATGCTGTTAGTGGAAGGAGATAACGCCACGCTGCAAGGAGTGACAGGAGCACGTCTGTTTTTGAGGTAAATGCATCACTTGAATTGATATCCTCCTTCAGACAGAAAGGAAGAGAGGTTTCTGTTAAACTCCTGGCACATGGTGCCTAGCCCCCCACCAGAAGTTACTTAATCCCTTGGTTCCATTTCTCTTTGGAGAAAATGTGAGTATTGTTTAATGCTCCAGAGGAGCCAGCAGTATGACAGCACTGCAAAGGATGTCCGACTAACCCAGTGTGTGCTCTAGCACTGCATCCATTGCTGCTTATGTTTCCAAATTCTAAACAAGAGCCCCAATAGTCAGCTCCTTTATTGAAAGCCAGGGAAATGCCAATTTGGCCCTAATGCACTGAACTCCAGAACAAGGGAATCCATATCTAGAATTACATGGACTTTATTGAGAAATCTAAAATGCATGTGACATGATGGAATCAAAACTCTGCTTGTTCAGAATAAGGGTGCCTTGATCTATCCCTAGTAACAGATAGAGCAGAGTAGTCCCACCTCCCATTAAAGCTCACAGCATGGTTTCTCTTGTTTGCAGGGGTAAGAAACCAACTGAACATGAGCCTGGAACAGATTTCAGTTTCCTCCTGACTGACAGCAATCCCCTGAATCCATAGCCTTCCATATTCTGCAGCCAAAGTTACTATATAGGGAAGACAATGAGGAAAAAGGAAAGATATGCTTGTTGTCCCAGAGTAGGTGGGGTACTTCAGCTTTATAAATAAAAGATCAATATGCATTAGTGGACTCTTTTCCTCACCCTAATGCATGCCTCAGACACCTCCTTCCCAGCAAAAAGACACTTTTTGTTGCAATTCTTGGAGAATGATAGCTAATCAAAGCTTGAAGGGGCCTATACATTCACATGTCCACTTTGATTCCTTCCCCACCAAAATAAAAAAAAGTTGCCTTAACACAATTAAGACAGGACACTGTGTCAGCTCTTCCCGCTGCCTACTTTTACCTGCTACACAAAAGAGTTGTTCATTCAGTGTACTCCCACACTTAGTTTCATTTTTGTGCTATTAATAAAGGGAGAAGTTATGCATTCAATTACTTTTATTTGCTTCAGACTCATGTTAAATATATACAATGCTAATTATGTACAAAAGTGTGCATGTTAAAAATTTTCAGGTTACAAACTTGCAAATCCTAGAAAAGTGCAAAATTTTAAAACATCTTCCACCATGCTGTACAGGAAAAAAAACCATCATTAGCCAATATACACACTCTTAAAACATATTGATCAAACCAAAGTAAGACATACAGTATACTCTTAAAGCACCCAGAGGGAAAAAGATATTGCACAGAAGACAGACAGCAAGTTCATTACAGTGCCTGAAGGCTCATTTCTGAAAGTAGCTATTTCCAACACTCCTCAGAACTAACATTTAACTCTTTGAAAAGGCATTTTTTGGCATTTAAAGATCTATCTGTAATCACGTAATTGCACAATCTGTAAGAATTATCAGAAGATATGGTTAACTTTGCTGTAAGGCCTTTGCTTCCACCCCCTGATTAGCTTCAGTAAAAAGTCATCAGAAAACTGAGTAGCATCACAGCTTCCATCAAAACACTGACCAAAAGGAGGTAAGTCTCACATGCAGCATTTCCCTTGTCCTAAGTAGCTCCTGCAGAATCAGAATACATATTCCAAGTTTTTCTTTAATTCTTTTTTCCCTCTCATGGCTTTCTTTAAGAAACAACTCACTGCTGCATATGACTAAAGTAGTACTATCAGGTGCAAGACTTGAGTTTATTTTAAAGCTATTTCAAGGCAAAAAGTATGGCTCCCTTGAGAGGAAAATACTGACTAGACAGGAAGCTAAATAAACAAGTGACCTCCCAAGTTCAGTTAGATCTATGATATATATGGCTGGATGTTTTATATTCCAATCTCAAAACCCCTTAGCAGCTTTAAACCATAACCTATACTGACAATCATGCTTCTGGGACAGAAGATGTCTGATGAAATTATGTCTTTGCTGAGTAGAAGTATAGACCTGAACTCTGGAAATACCTGCCAAATTTCTCAAGTCCACTAGACAAAACTAGGAAGAACACACACTGAAGGAACTCTATTGAAAACAAGTGAAACACCTATTTTATTTGGGCCACATAGGTAAATTATAACTAAAAGAAAGTATTCTTCCACAGATGCACAATAAAAAGGTGAGTTAAAACTGAACAAAGGCTACCTTGGACTAAACACTGCAAGCAGTTCCTCACTTATGGGGTGTTCAAGACTGCAGTAAGGTGAATGGCACTCAACTGAAATGCAGAGCATGCTATGGTGTCACTCAGGCATTTTTACATTCAGGCATCTGATATCCATAACACTGAAGAAGGGAACAATAGCATTTTACCAATTTTAAATATATTTTTTTGATGCAGTAGCTTTCTAGAAAACTTGCTTCCTTCAAAAGTATGTGCTTACAAGGGCAATTTAGTAATAAGACTGGCTCCTTGGAATGAAAGACATCTTCCAAACTCTTCATTTGACTATAACATTGGCATACAATGAACCCATGTGTATATGATACCATGGAAACTTACTCTCCCCAAAGGGAGATTAACAACAAGTGTCATGTTTGCAGCCAAAACCAACACAGCTTTTAAGCTAGAAAGCATAAAAAGACCTAGAAAGCACTGAAGCACATGCTTGAATTTCCATTCAAATAAGTACAAGCCTATGTAGTGCTTTCACATAACAGTATTGATTACATCAGGCCCTAGGCTCACTTTAGAGTATTCATTTAATGGGCATGCTTTTTTTTTTAATTCTTTAAAAGGGAAAAAATATTCCCAGCACCTCAGCTCAGCATTTAACATAGTCAGCAAGGTGCCTTTAGCAGTGGAAGACAGGAATGTTTCAGGTGACAGCACAGAGCATGTGTCTACAGAGACTCTCAATATAGGGGCAAAAGGAAGTAGACATCTCTAGCTCTAAAGCTCCCTACCACTCTATAATCTGTATATAGATACACATTTTCAACTAATTACACATACACAGCAAAAGCCTTGTGCAGCATTTAGTTCCTTATCCTTTCTAATGATTTTGTTCATTAAGATTGGGAAAGGTTTGCAAAGGAAACAGGGAGGAGACATGATTTAGGGAAGTGAGGTATACAGCTCCCATTGACTAAAGCAGGAGTTACCAAATCTGTGCATTACAAAAATAAATTTATCATTCTTTCAAGACTATGTTAAAGAATTTTTCCAGTGCAGAAACTTGGTTCTTTGCACTCAATTAAAGGACAAAGAAATAGACCTTTCAATACAAAGAAATACAACTTTAGGGATCCTTGTAAGACAGCCAATTATTTGGCCATTTAAAGCCTGTGAAGACTGATAAACCTGTTTTGTGATAATATGGATCATCTAAGGTATGCCAGAGGGGAAAGAGTTTTTTTATATCAATGTTGCAGACTAGCAAAGCAATTGTAATATGGATGTGGATGAGTTTGCTTTTTTTTTGGAGGGGAAGTTGTGGGGGTTGGGGGTAGTTTTGTTGGTTTAGTTTTTTTTCTTTTTTTACTCCTTCTAATATGAAACATTTTTCTAAGAAAATCTAATTTCCACAATGTGTCTTTACCACCAGGACAAATGCAGTTACTTTAGGACCGGGATTATGATGTTGTGCTGGTAAAGGTACATGGATGAAAAAGATGTGGTTTCTAGATATCCTAGGAGTGAGTAATGGATAATACATCAGTTACAGAAAAATCTGCCTCAGTCAGATGCTAACTTGAAGAGCATTTCACTTTCTGTAAGCTTGTATAGTTCAAACCCAGCAAAGGCTAGATGAGATTCTTCACTACAGCTAAAAAGACAACTAAAAATACTATCAAGAATTTTAAGTAAATTGATTTAGAGAAATTTAACAAACATTTGACTTGAAATAAAGGAGAAATGTCTTCTAAATATCCTTTGGTACGCAAGTTCAAAACTGTGATACGAAGAAGTTAATACTGCTAACTACTTAATCTCATTTATATACAGGTATGAAAAGTAGGTCAGTTTTCAGTTTCTTTTAGATATATATATTTACACTCCTACTTACTCATCTTCAAAGGTAAGCATATGTTACACTTTGATAAATATTATTAGAGTTATTCCAAAAATTAAACATATTAAGATATCACAAAGAAGATCTTGACAAATGTAGTGCTATGAAATAAATGTCACTTAAGACTTGTTTCTTCTAAATTCCTCATTGGAATACTATAATCTCAAAACTTTGCTTTTTACACTTAAACAAACCTTTGAACAAAAGCAAAGGAGAATCTTATTTCACCAATACTACCTGAAAAAAAAAATGGGATCCTAAGCTTTATTGACTTGAGGAAATCAAAGAATTATGAAAGTCAGTTCACCAATTCACAGTGCACTGCATAACAGGCTGCAATTCAACTGACAGAATTGATCAGCTGATCAGAAGAATTATTTTCTATTTTTAAACATTATTTTTTACTTTTTATGCAAATAAGTTAAACCTAAAAGAATGAAAGTGTCTAATGCTAATGCTCACACTTACGACTCATCTTTTATATGAAGCTGGTTTTAAACGAAGGCAAAGTGCAGACTTTCACAGCCATGCAGGTCTTTCCAGATGGCCTCTGGCAAGGATGCCAAGCTGTGATGGTGTACACCTCCCACCCCCAAGGAGCATCTCAGATCCAAAGGCCATAGATGTTGCCATTCTACCTGGGGCATAAAGCAGCAGCTCAGAGCTCACCTGCCCCATTCTGCTGCTGCTGCTTTGTACTGAGCACAGACCAGCCTTGAGTTTCAGAGCCCAAGAACTGTCCACATTTAAACTTGGCCCAGGTATTTGTGATGATCACCCAGTGCTTGTGATGCACTGAAATTATGGTATTCAAATGTCAAAGGTCTTAATCATAAATTATTTCAATTATTGCAACATTATATTTTACTTAAACTAACACACTATTTTCATTATTCTTTAATATTGAAAAATGTTAAGTCAGCTGTTGTATAAATGTACCAAACCCACAACAGGATGTTTTAAAATGCTTATACAAACCCCTCTGTGCAAGTGACAAGAAGAAAACTGTGCTCCCACCAAACACTACATAAGCCCCATCTCCCTTTTTCACTTCATTCTCATAACCTAAAACACTATCATTTCCTGCCACCTTCCCCTCCAAATAAACACTTAGCCTTGTCTATGCATTTAAACACAACATTAATGCACACCTATAAAACCCATCAATTCAATGCCCCAACTGAGTGTTTCCAACCTCCCAGAACAGAAAGAGCTCACATTCTGAGCTGAAATACTTTTAAACTATCTACAAAGAGCTCCCCTGAAATCCTTTCTTCATGAAATCATAATGGACAAACATGCTTCACATTCTCATGAACAAACTTAATACTTTCACAGTATCCTTAATATTCTTACTGGATAGGTAACTGATTAAAAATAGTACATTTCTCCATAGCTTATTTGAAAATATGGGATGTGGGTTAATTTATAATTTTTTTACATATGTGGAGTATGAAAAAACCCACACCACTCTACTTTTGGAAGTTTAATCTTCTCTTGGCAAGTGACTCAGGAAAATAATTCTTATTTTCTCCTAACTTTCCAGACAATCCAATCTGTCACAGTGATTAGGCAGAATATTGCAACTATGCATAGACCCACTTGTTCACTAATCTGATTTATTATTTCATTTACAAAAGTTAAGAAAATGCAACACAGCTTTCTTTACAAGTACACCAATCAGCCATCAAGAGGGATGTTTTTTTTTCCAGTAAAGAAAGTGAGGAGGAGAAATCAGTTTGAATGAGACTAACAACTTGTAAAGATTATCCTTTAGCAGGGTAAGGAGATATTATTATTTCTATTAAGTCAATAAATATTGTGCTTAAAGTTAATGAAATGAGATTATACATTATTTTCCTCAGGTAGTTCAACAACTCCCCAGCCACAGGGCATATGTGATAACATTTATGAGGGATACAACACACATTCATTTCAATAAATAAATAAAAAATAACAAGAAAAGTGATGGTAGAGGGAAGAAATGGGGACCCAAAAGGGAACATATTAGCTAACAATCACACCTGCCTTGTATCTGTGCTCCCCTCACCCCAGGGGATTTTCTTCTTTTAATCCATACATGAATATACATATATACATACACACACATATATACACATACACACACCTTCGCACGCTGATCTGGAAATTTGTGTTTTCCCTCAGCACCCAGCTTTTCTAACAGTATAGAGTTTATCATTTCAATCAGTAACATTAAAAATTTTCAGATTGCTAGGAAAATGCACCCTTCTATCATCATGTATTGCTAAACAAAAAAATAAAAAAAATCAGTAATTGGTTCTCCGAAACATAATAAGCAATTTGATAGAGCACACATAAGGATCTGATATTTTCTTTTACCAGGTCTTAAATGCATTTTGAAAATGGATATATCAACTGGTTTTCCGTGTTTATTTTTACAGAAAAAAAAATATGGCTAACAACTGGTTTTGTGAACACCAAGAAACAAACAGGTGCTATTTTTAATTGAATTGTGCTGCAATGTTGCATAATGATTCTGCAGTGGAAATTTATCTTTTGTTTGCAGAAGTTGCCTTACTAATAAAGCACATTGATATCTGACCAATATAGATAATAAGTCTTCCTGGGTATTTCTGCAAGATGTTAAATATATAATGGGATTTCTTGGTGTATGTCTCAAGTTTACTTAACAATATAAATAATTTTCAGCAGCAATATTTCCTACCTCCTTCAGCTCCTTCACCACCTCCAACTCCTTTGAAGTTATTCATGTCTGTACTTAAAACAATTTCTGATAAAGTAGTGCAACACAGATGTTCCTTGCAGAACAGCCTAAAATTGGAACTACACAAAAGAAGTGAGCAATAGCCATTTACACAAACAAACTGTAATAAAGTTCATTAGCCTAACAAACATACTGAGAAGGTCATAACCATCATCTATTCAATTCTGAATCCAACCATTGCAACTACCAGAGTTTTAATTTACTGGGAAATAACAGTGCTGTCAAAGTAAAGCCAAATATCTTGTTTGTTATCAAGGAGCATCTGGCCCTACTCAGCTTTAAATCAAACGCTACTTATCTTAAATTCAATTAGTAATCTGTTTTGAAGACTTCTGGGGGGATGGTTCAGGGGTTTTTTAGTCCTCCCAAAACACAGTTTTAGCAGCTGTTGAGAGAGGGATTTTGCTGTGAACAAGTCAACACAGTCGAGGACAAATATGCAAGCAGGCTAACTTGCATGAGTACATATGCTTACTACTATACCTCTACCATAAGTTCTTCATCAAGAATCAAAGGGCTTCAGATTCAAAGCCCTAATTACATATTTATACATCTAAAGTGACCAAAAGATTAAACATTTTTCTGGAATCCATGAGAGAATGCAGAAGCAGCAATCACTTGGAATCTTGAGTGTTATATTCAGTCTCTCCTGCTGAAATCTGGCTGAGCCGTTTGCTTGATCCCCACAGCTTTCGGGAAAGCTGACCTGAGCGCATCTGTTTGAAAGTAATTCAGAGAAACAAAAGGAGGGGGAAGGGATAAGGTGGATAAATTAAAAAAGAATTCAGACACTGAATCTGGTGAAATGCAGACACTACAATGTACTGCACAAACAAAATATACCAACAAAAATTCTTGGAAAATAAACTAAAAGTTACACTTAGGGATTATTCTTGGGACTGACAAAAAAACAAGACACAAAACACTAACCACAGTCTTCTCTGAATTTGAACAGTTAAAGGAGTATTACCCACTAATGTGTACTTATATGCTTAACCTACTTCAAACAGCTTAGAGTGTTTAGATTGCTATTTTGATAGGAAGAGAAAAGAAGAGGTGAATGCCAAGCAAAAATGAACTAAATGAGAAGAAAGGACATTTTATTTTAGAGATTTCAAACAGAAATTGCCAGAAGTGGAAAAAAAATAGCCAAGATGCAGGACAGTGATAGCAGAATAAAGGAAAAAGAGAAAGGTTATCTCCTGGTATCAAATTTATACAGTCTTCCAAAGATCCTGGGTGAAGTGCTCAGAGGAATGTTTAAAGCAGAAGTAATTCATAGAGAGTATTCCACAGGATAAGATGGATAACAAGCAACCAGAGGCCATATTAAATCCAGCATCTGGTAGGTCTACAATCTGACAACAGTTTGTAAGAAACTCTTCATTACCTAAGCACAAGGTTGATGATTGGCCCATAGTGATCAGCCTGGCAGCTGATTATGTTCTGAAAATCCTCACAGTCCAATAAATAAGATCCATGCCTTTACAAGTTTGAGAACAGTTCCTCACAGTTATTACTACAAATGTTACCTGCTTCTGAGCTGTATCAGCAGAGCAGCAGTGTTCTAGAAAAGGCACAGCACTGACCAGGATTAACACTAACAAGTGATAATTGCCCAGACTTCTGTAACATCCAAAACAGCTAAGTAATTGTTAAAAATACAAAAGCATTTCTTATACTCCATATTAGAAACTGTCAGTGCAGAAACACTAAGGGCCAATCTTGATAGCAAGCATCATTTCACTTTTTGCACATTAAAGCAAGTCTGTGCCAAGGATCCAATCCTCTGTCCTAAGGATCAATATCACCACTGAAAGCCAGAACTACAACACTGTCTTTGCATACAGATAAAGTTCCAGGAATTAACACATTCCTTCCAAAATAAGTCATTCAACAAATGAACACCACACATACACACACTTTTTAAATATATTGATTGATGCCATTATAGAAAACTAGAAAATCTGGGACATAATGTTGTTCCTTATATGTTTGTATTAAAAAAAAACGTATTTACACAGATATTAAGCTTGCATATCATCTGAACTGTAAACAGAAAATCCTGGGAAAAAAGTCACTGGAAAGCCTCTATAACCATAAAAGGAATCCAGTCTTTGAAACAACACTTTCTGCATAGTTAGAAAAATAGATGTGATTAAAAAAGGAAAATAAGAAAACAAAAAGCCTTAAGTCTAGTGATACACACAAATTTCAGCCTACAAAAGATCTTTTCTATGGAATAGGAAGCTTAGAAATGACAGTGGCTTTAAAACTGCTGTTACAACCATATGTTTAACCACATAATAATAATCTCTTTTTCAATTCTACAATAGAAAACTGATAATCAGTGGAAATGTCCCCTCCACATCCAGTGCAAGCAAAATCAGACTACAATTGTGTGAATGTTTTTCCAATATTAAACTATGTATATCCTAGCAAGAAAAGTTAAAAAGACTGACAAATAAAGTTGCTCTGTTTTCACATTTAGAATATAAAATAGAATTAATACTCACTTTTCCAGCATGTACTTAAGATCATGCAAAAGTGATAATCACATTTTCAAATAAATACATAGCAGCACAACAGAGATTGAGTTATAAAGATAATAAGCAGTTTAAGGTTAACTCAAGTACTTTGAAAGTCATTACAAGAAGTAATTAAAGCAAAAACTATGGTTTTGCACAAGAAAAATTGGGCATATCTATTTGAGAGATGGATGCTCTGTAATTGATATTGCATATGCAGGATCAACAAGTTTCTATTCACCATATGGAGCACAAGCATACTGGGAACCTACAGAAGTGATTCCCTGTGCATTGCCATTAGAGACTCTCAACAGATGGAAGTAATACCTTTTTCCCCAATGTCAGTCAATGCGTATTAAAAGATATCTGATAGAAACCATAAAAAAAAAATAAAGGAAGTAACTTGCTCTCTTTCATTTCCAAATTTCTTCTGGAAAAAAATTTCATCAAGAAGAGGCTGACAACACTATCCCATTCAGAAAAGGTTAGCTATTATGACTTTGCTTATTCAGATGTGAGTGATAAAGTCTGGAAGTTAGTCCAGCTGAGCTTCCCATCTGCGATCCCTATACACATCTGATTGTTAATCAGAACTTTCAGTAGAGCAGTCTCAAAAGTTATTTGTTTCCCACTGAAAACTGAAACTTGCTCTTAAATTTACCCTGCCAAAGAGGAGACCTCTTGCTCAACTGGAAAGCAGAAATAAGTGAACTTCCCACAGTTCGGTAGAAAAAGTTCTTGATGGTGGGTTTTACCTCTGCCGGCTTGCCAACACCAACGATAATCAACTTGCCATCCTCCAGGCCAACAAGGATGTGGCTGTACTCTTTGGTGACAGAAATGCAATGGATTGGCAGTCTCATGGCTAAGGGAGAGATGCTCAGACTCAGGCTGGAAGGAACAAAAACCACAGAGAGAAAGTAAATCATGTATTTGCTTGCACATACTGCAAAGAATCACATGCAAGTGAAATTGCTGTCCAAGAGATGCACTATAAAACACAGTTTCTCAAGGATAAAATTTGCAGTTTCAATTATCTAACTGTATCCTAAGAATCTAATTTTTCTCAAAATAGAGCTTCAATAACAAAAACAGATGTGGACAGTTTAAGTCAGTAAGCTAAGACATTTTCACTGAAAAACCATGACATTAGTCCCACAGCTGCCTAAGTGACAAACATCCCTCCCATTCTGTGGAGCAATGGAGGGATGTTTGTTTTATTTAAGTGGAGCTTAAAACTCGGTGTAGAACTATGTGGGGCTTGATCCTGCAATTGCTGAGCTCCCTGTGACTAATCACAGCAGTTTGCAAACTGACAGCTCCTCCTGTCAGTTCTAGGTGTTTAATTGGGATAAATGTCTGGCAAGAAAGAGATCTGTTACAACCTCTCATTTTATTTTTCTGCACATCTTAGTTCCATCAAAACTTTTTTTCTTTGGGAACACAAAAAAAGCAACAGCTATCACCTATAGCACCAAGAAAAGTTTATTACACAGCCACTTCTCTCTAAGGCTCCATATTTGTATCTCAGTACAAATGCTGGTACATTACCTGTAGAGATCCCGTATGGAAAGAAATCCCTGCAAGCTGCCCATGACGATATATTCGCCAGTCACACACAGATCAGACACTTCCTCCTTCAGAGTCTCAGAACCCAGATACTTCCCATTGACAGAATAGAGATGTAATGCATTCTTATCCTGAAGAGATCAAAAATAAATATGTCACAGAGGACTGACAGGATGAAGAGTGTTGTACTTGTATCTTTTGCTCATTAAAAGGCACTAATTTGGCAACAACCCACAGGTGATAATGCTGACAACAGCCTCCCTGTTGAATGATACAAGAGTAGTGAGCCTATACTCAATGTGTGTGGAGGGAAGGTCCTGTATCGAAGTTTTTGAAGCCACCTCTTGATGTAACTTTGTAGTTCATTCAATCAATTCTAAATTTCCCAGAAACATCCATGGATTTAATAGACAGGTCCCTATTTTTTTTGTTAAGAAAAAAGAAAGCAAGATTGCACTTATCTCAGCCTTGCTACCACCCCCCCTTACTCTCTTGCCCTCCCAAATCCAAAAGCAGAAGGAAACAAGCATATTTCCATAGAGCCAAATCCAGCAGCATTTTCTAGACAAGCCAATGATTTCTTGCTGCATTACAGATGCAAGTAATAAAACCATCTTCAGTTCTTCCAGCCTGGCATTACCTTGAATCTCTTCTCTCCCCATCTTCCTAATGTAGTTAGTATGCCTACATCAGAGATTTGTTTTCCAAGAAATCTCCCATGTTTAAAGAAATCACAACACCTCTACCATTATTAAAGCAACTACACTGCTCAACAGACACAACCTTATAGCTGTATCTCCAATCCCAAACTAAGAGACTCTGTGGGCATTGAGCATCTTGCACCGAGAACTTGCTGCTCTCCTTATAAGCCTCTGTTTTTGTGCACAGTGGAACTTGTTCCCCCTAGTTTTCCAGTCCAAAGTGGCTCTCCCAGAAGACACAGTAATGCATGCTTGAGCATCTTGCAGATGTTTGGAGATTTTTATGAAACACAAAGGAGCACAATATTCATTTACCTTTAACCAAGTTTCACTTGAATTGGCCAGCAGAATTTAAAAAAAATATGGAAACTGACACTGCATGCTCAAAAAGCCTCATTACTACAGGAAATGAGATAAAGTTAGATACACTTATGATTAAAATCTTCAGTGACAGAAACAGAGGTTTTCCATAAACTTAAGTACCTTGAGAGTAGTCTTTCCTTCCACGCTGGTGTGGACAACTATATGGCCTTCCCAGGACACAGCCAGATTGGGAACAGTCAGCAGGAGAGAACTCTCACACGGGGGCCGCAGAGTCCTCACGTACTGACCCTTCCGAATGGTGCGCACAATGATGGTGCCATCCTGCAGCAAGCACATCGAGGGCAGTGGATATTCAGCAGGACAGTTATCACAACACTCAGAATTTACACACACAGGACACAGGGAATACTCTGAATGCACTTCAATCCTTAGTGGGAGATAAGGACTACTAAGCATTAGGAACTCTGCACAAAGAAGCCTTCCCCTCAAGACCAGGTACTATAGGCCTATGAAAAAAAACAAATACAATTTGGGCAAGAGGGAGGACAGGCAGCAAATCAGCTACTTCACAGGTCACATTTATGAGTAGGCATGACATGGAGCACAAAGCCAGAGTTCAGCAGCCTGCCTGTGCAGTATAGTAAGGCATAACATGAGCAAGTGGCACAGAACCTTCAGGGTTAACACAGCAGGGAAGAAACAATCAGAACACTGTTGCTATGAGAAGCTTAAAATCTCCAAGAAAATCCACACATATTAAAGCTCTGTGCAGAATAACACCACATAGTAGGTGAGGTCTATGCTCTGCACTGCAGTTTGAGACAGTCTGATTTAAGCAGACAGCAAAAGGGATGGCAAATATCTTCTTGATAAGGAAGGCTTAAGAAAAACATTGTGAAATAGTGACTTTTTTTCTATTATTTTTAATCAACTTCAAACACCTTATATGGTTTGAGTTTGGTTGAGAAGAGGCAAAAAAATATACAAGTAGGAAGGTGCTTACCCTGGATCCTGACACTGCCATGTCCAGTTCAGTGCTGATGCCAACACTCGAAACTTCATCTGTGTGCCCATAAAGGATCTGTAATGGCTTAGGTGCCAGGCCTACAGGTACTCCTCCCTGAGAGTAAGAAAAAAGTGCAATGACACATTCTCTTGCAGCTGAAGGACAAACAAAAAATGAACTTCTGGTATCTTCAGCACCAGTTGTGTGAGGTGTATATTTGACAGAGGTCAAAGCCAAAGGCATAACTCACCACTCCAGTATCAATGTATTACCCTCTATCAGCACCTCACTTACTGAAATCCCAAGAATGAATGAACATGTAGTTACTTGAGTGGGTATGAGAGACAAGGTTACTTGGCTGACTCCCTCCTCCCCCTGCAGGTGTCCAGGAGTGCAAGGACAACAGTGAGCTGGCCTAACAAGAGTTGTTCATATACCCCACCCACACACTCATTCTTCACCTGTGTATCTGGGCTTGTCCAGTTCTTAAGAGTTTACCCTGGAATCAAGCACTATCTTCAAAATCAAGCTTAAAAAAAAGCTGAAATTGACTTTTATTTTACTTAAAATAACAGCAACTCTTTCCATTTTCCAAGGAAAAGGAAGCAAATAGTACTTCTCAGTGACTACCAGTAGTACAATACACAAAGGAAATCTTGGAATAATGCTCATTAAAAATAGCAATGTCCCCACGTAAGTCCAGGTATCACAGCTTTTGTCCCAGTGAGTGCACTGTCAGCATATATAGACTAATTCTTAAACCAGTTCTAAGGAAAGAACGGTCCTTAGGAAGAAGATACTGTAAATAGTTCTACAGAGAACTATTTATTTTAATTTCTGTGATAAAAATTTGTTTGCAAATTAGGCCCTGAAAGCCTGAAGCATGCAGGAATAGAGAACAAGTATCAAAATACAGAAGGTGTCACTGCAGAGAAGACAAGTAGAATGGAAATGCCAGTACGCAGTCCATTGCTGCCACTTTGTAAAGACCAAGATAAAAGTCTCACAAGAAACATTTATTATGCATAAAATAGGATTTATATATCTTTTAACAAAAAATACATTTAAAATCTTCAGAAAAAGCACTTCTAAATAAAGATCATTTCCAGAGTGTGAGTTAACTCACCATGAAAAGATAAACAAAAAAAATCTCCAACATTTATCCCCACTTGAGACAAAAAGCAACTCATATGAGCACTATAGTCTTACGTTTTTTGACCATGCACTGTTACTACAAAAATTATAAATACCCCAACCATAAAGACAGCTTCCACAAAAGCACATGCAATTATTCATCACTCTACTGTTGATTTCAGTTCCATGATAAGCACAAGGTGACTTGATGAAATCTACTGTCCAAAACATGACAGCTTCCCCCAGCAAGTAATCCTACTTGTATATCTTAAATGCAGCAATCAAAAATCAGCATTTAAATGCTTAATGATGGAAATCATGATTGAGTGTAAGTACACATGTGGATCACACAACTACATTCACTGTGTGAAAGCATGAGACCAATATTAAAGAATTCTCAAAAGCCAGTGCAAACACATGTAATACACAGCACTATCTTTGCTGTAGTTATCAATACCCACCAGAGAAAAGGCAGTGCTAAAATGCAACTACTAGGAGTGAAGAACTGCCTAAAATTCTTATTTGCCTGCCCTGAAAATAATCTCTGAAATCTTTAAAAGATCCTCTAAAATAGCGCACTTCAACTGTATAGCAACTAATATGTATAGTACTTCAGAGAAGACAATAGGAGTAAAATTACTAAACTAATTGATTTTAGTGCACTATCTTCCTTACAAACCTGAAAAGAAATCAATAAAACATAACAGCAAAACAGAGGAAAAAAATACATCCAGAAACTGCTTCTGAGTATGCCTCAATAACCCACCTGGTGAACAATCTGCCATATCATACAGGTAGTATCTCTGGAGCCTGAAATTAAATGAATTCCACAGTGGTCTATTGCCAAGCAGGTCACAACGTCTAGATAAAGAAAAGAAGACAAAGCTGTCACATGGGTAATTAAGACTAATTTCCCTCAGACTGACAATGTGGATACAATTTGCCACACTGTATCCTGATTTGCAGTCAGCATGAAATACTCTACTGCGATAAGGGCTGGTGACATTACTAAACAATGACATCAACATACAGCCAAATGTACCCACTTGACACATTCAGTTTTGCTACCTAAAAATATCAGGCAAGCCTTATTTTGAAACTACATGAAAGCACCAGTCCAATGACTGAAAAGCCATGCTCAAGTATTTATGTATAATCCCAATTCAAGCATTCCTCTGCTTTCATGCTGTTATTCCTTTACAGCTGCTACACTTGGGTGCCCAGGGGACGTGGATATATTCTGGGACCACCAAATAACACACATAACCCTTTCCATTTCCCAACACACAGTGACTGACCCATGTGCCTGATGTGCTGTCCCATCAGTTTGCCTTTGGTAAGGGATGTCACTCGGATGCTGTTGTCCCAGTGTCCGCCACTGAAGAGCAGCTTTGCGTCATGGGACACTGCGAACAGCTTGGAGGTGATCTCCAGCCCTGGGGCAAAAGGGCCACTCGTGCTGCGCTGTGTTCTGCAGGCAAACGACAGCAGTTAGCAGCAACCTTGGTTCACAGCCACATACTTTGCACTTCCTCTGTCTTGAAACATCACTAATGAATTATAACATCACTATAGAAGAGGCTACATCCATGGTAAAACTTGCACTGCCACCAGTGACTGGAAGCAAGATTTCATCTTAGGTTTTTTTCAGCCTTTTACACAATTGGATAACTCATGTCCCTACTAAGCATTATAACAATAAAGACAAAAAAGGAATTTTCTAAAACCAAAAAATCCAAATGTGCCATATATGCTTATGTATTACTACAGCATAAGAATGTATGAAGAATATCTCAGATTACACAATGTTTTTGTGATTGATAATTAGAAAAAAATTAGAAGTAGCTCTAAGAATGAAACCTGAAATACCACTTACATAACTGTACTAGAATGCTATTATAGATTAGAGGTAATATTGCTGTATACCAGAAGATGCATTCTTTGGTGAGAACCCAGACAGTGAAAACAGTATTTTCACTGATTTTCAACAATTATTGTATTTCCTTATTTTAAATGCATTCATCTGTACCCACCCTCAAAATTTGCTTACTTGGGATTTGTCACTGTTGTATCTTTGATGAATGTAAAATAGTTGGAAATATTTTTGTCATAAGGCAGCCAACCATGAGTTCCAATAACACAGTTCAGACTTGTTGTTACCTAAAAAAGTTTAATGAAAAAGTTGATGAAATGCAGAGGTTTGCTTTCTGCTTGCCTCAATGCTAATGGAGCTTGCATAAAGTCCAGCAGAGGCTTCTTGAAAACCTACCACAAAGGAAAAAGCACAGGCACCTCTCCCTGAACAAATAAATCAATAAAAAAATCCCACTGAGATGAGTTAATCCACATGTGGTACACAGAACCATATTAGAATAGTACATGTTCTACATAGGTCAGAGAAGTTGGGGTAGGAAGGATGGGAGGAGACAAACACTAAAAACCCCAGTCAACCAACCCCTCGCAAATATTTAATTACAAATCAGTTATTTAGTTTAAGCTGCTGTTTCTTCTCTTCTCTGAATACTAACTGTTAATAGTAAACATATTAACACAAGAAGTTTAACAAACATTGTACTACAGTTTCATTTCTGAGGAAGTAACAAAGGAATCTAAATACTCAAGGTTACTTTGATTAGATATGTTTTCCATATCTAATCAAAGGAGAATTTTAGATGTGCTCAAATAACCTATGAATGTAGCACAATTAAGCCAAGACAATAACTTTGACATACAAAATCGGAATATTGGAATATTCTTTCCTGCAAAACAGAGGTATGATTGCACTTGGGCCAGTGTCTAGACCATATATACAGATGCAGATACAAAACCACTGTCCTCCTTTCATTATTTGGTATCTGCCATAGTACAAGAATGTGTGTTAGTGCAAGAGCTAGTTTTAGAAACAGTGCAGGCCTTTGGAATGTGCATGCACCAGATATGGTATAGCTTAACATACGGGTTGGAAAGCAATGACAAACAATGACACCATTAATAACTCAATGCTGTAATTTAAATCTGGGCTGCATTGCATTAGCAAATTGGTTGTTGCAGGGAAGTTGATCGAGTGTCAACTCACAATATGCCTCACTATAATTTACAGTCATATCTCATCAGCTCTTAAATGCCATTCAACAAATCAGCCTGGCTTCTCCTTGGAATATAAATATTTAACTTAACTGACAGTTGCTTCAGGTTAAAGGAACACATTTGAAGAGGAATAGTTAAGAAATATTTCTCTACAAGCTGCATAAAAAAATACAGCCATTTGACTATCTGTAGTTTAAGAACAGTATTGACACATGCAACTCACCAAGATCTCTGGGCTTCCCTGAGAAATAAAGGAGCGTGACTGATTCCTGGGGACAACAGCTTTGACAATGGGCACACCATCACTAATTCCCTAAGAGAAAGGACATGGGTTTGATCTGATTATATCCAAAAGCTAAAGGATAAATCTAGAACCTGTAAAGAGTAAGAGGCAAAGCTCTGGAATCAGTGTCAGACGTGTAGAGCACCTAAGGGACTGACCCACACCCATTCAGTTTGTGCAGGTAAGCTTCATCACAAACACTGCACATGAAACCCTGACCCCAATCAGGGACTTTAACTACCAAGTTCAGTGATTCCTCACACACGACCAGTGAGGCTTGCAGCTTTCTTGGTGTGGCAACTAGTTTAATACTCAACACCCACACAAGCAGCCAGCAGATTATGGGATTCAACATCTAGGAAGCCAACTTAAAAGACAGAGCTCATTCAATACACATTGCATTGTAAAATATCCTTTCTAAATAGGAAGCAAGTTTATTTTCATCCAGGTTGTGACCTTTTGTTCCAAGTACATCAAATTTCAGGTTAGACTTCAAACAATTTCAAGTAACACATCTACCTCTATGAAGAATGACTTCAGCTCAGTGAGGTGTTGGAAGAGATTCAGAGTAGAGGTATCACTTTTAGTTAGTCTTTGTACTACCTCTTCTGCTGATAGCCTTTGTGGATGGGGCTCCTAGGAAGCAATATTTGAAGGAGTAACAAATTAGACTAGTTTATCAATTTGTTCAATGCACATGAGATACTCAGACTCTTAATGGGAAAACAGTCTTAAAAACCTAATATCCCTTCTTGAAGTAAATTTATTTATTTTGAAAATGGATTCTTTAGTAATGTGACAAAGATTTAATGTTGCTAAAATTAAAAACCATTACCTTAAAAACCACTTTTTTTTTTTTTTTCCAGAAGTCTCTGTAACTCAGTTGTATTTAACCACAAAGGTCTGGTTGAGAGGGAGCAAAAGAACAGTACCTTTAACAGCTGACAGGGAGTTTGCCCAAAATTGTTTATCATCCCTTCTAAAGCCTTCCTTTCTTTCTCATCTGTTAAAGCATCCAAATCCACAGCCCCTGGATCACAATCAGAATGATGAAGGATAGGAAAAAAAAAAGAGAACACAATCCAAACAACTTATTAAGAACCAATATGGTCAACTTAATTTACTTGCAGCATTATGACCCTTTACCCCCAGAAAAGCCCCAGACAATGCCTCCATTTAAAACACAATCTGAAAACTCCACTCTGCATGTGGAATTTTAAGGGTATCTGTCAGAGCAATTTGTCTTATCAAATGAATTTCATTTACCTCATTGCAAGCAACAAGTAACACACAAAAACCACCCAAAATTTAGCTTTGAAATTAACAGATTAAATTTATCTGTAATATTAATTGCTTTCAATCAATGTGCCTGAACTCTAAACCACAAGAAATCTCCTCCCACATATGCATTTAAGCAAGTAAATATGTGGCAAGAAAACCCAGTAACTTTTTTTTCTAAAAGACAAAAAATCCTAACAGTCCTCCTTTTAAAAAACTATACTTTTTTTTTGATGACACATTACAAGGTTTGCTGCCATATTTCATCTATAAATCTGCTGTCTTACCATATGCTACTGAATGGTACACTCACAAATCAAGTGTGTACTGTCTAATAATGAAAACTCACAAGCCTGATGACAATGACAAGAGAACATGCTTTGTACCTTCATAAGTACAATAATAGAACACATTAAGCGCCTCCACTGCAGCTGGTCCCCTCTGCTTGTAGCCAAAAATCAAATCTATCCATTCATGAAGATGAGCAGAAACATACTCAGATTCCTAGAAGGAAAAAAGTGCTCTTGTAAGAATAAGAGAAAAACTGAAAAACTGCTCCCTCTTGAAGTTTTTACTACTCTCTATGGAAAAGATTCAATTCCTAAATTAAGAGTATCCACAAATTAGGTATTTAGCAATACATAGGGCAGAGGGATAAGAATCTTGTGTGCTATGGGCAGTAACTGCCAGGTAAGAGGGAAAATCAATACAGTGACACAAAAGGTATGCACTTTTGAAATGCACCCGTGCAAGGGAAGGTAAGCTGCCAGCTCCCTAACAGCAGACAGAGTCATCTTTAAATAGCAAAGGAAGCCTACTCACCTACCTCTGCATTTTATCTCCTAGGACAGCAAATGCCCAAATAATTAGTGCCCAAAATGCCCACGAGATTAAACGCTCTTTTCAGCATTTTATCAACGTGCACAGAGCTTTTAACTGGAAGTTCTAATGGCACTTGTAATGTCAAATGTAACCCCAACTGTAGTTTGAATGCCATCCCACTAGTTTTACATTTAAGCCATAGTAACAATCTGCAAGTGTACTTCCTTTATGATTATGTTACACAAACAAACAGCATCTTACCAGAGCCTTCCTGTGTTTATAAATAAAGTCTTCTGGGGAGTGGGCCCACTTAGGCAGAACAACATCGTTTACCACCTCTTTGGACATTTGAAGCTGGCCTAAGTTAAAACCTGGTGAATAATTCAGAAAAAAAGTTTCAGAGTTGCTACAAAATATTTCAAGTACCTTGATTTCTCAATAAAGATTAAAAATCATTATTTTCTCAGTGCAACAGAAGGATATTGAAAAGTTATTCATGTAAATCTCTAATAACTCTACCACTGACATAGGAGGCTAAGTTCTGTTCTGCATGTTTATGATTTTAAATGATAATGGATAACAATTATCCAAAACATCTAATTGATTTTGAAGCTAAGTCCCAACCACAGAAGTAGTATTAATCTTTTACACATCTATCTGTAAACATATCTGCATTTGCTTTGCCAGGATTAAGAGTCCAAAACACTTCCATAAGGTAATTCATAAGAAGGGAGTTAGAAGTTAAAATGGTTGTAAAATCAAGGCTCTTAAGAAGTCTGAAATTTCACCAGCTATCATTAAAACAACTCTACACACTTAAATTACTTGAAAGTGTGACTTGGGAGTCCTCATTTTTTCTAATTTAGAGCTCCAGTTGATTGTAGCGGCAAAACATACAAATCCATTTTCAAATTGTGTAAAGACAGAGAATCAAATCACTAAACAATAAATGTGATTTGAGGAATCTAATGTCAGAATGCAGGATACTGTCTTTTTAATCAGCATTATAATAATTATAATTAATATCTTTTAACTTTTTCTATGTATTTAATCAGTATTAACTATTACTAACTTTTTCAAACATCCCAGTGAGCATCTCTGACACTCTCCACTGGGTAAACAACACTATTTTTAACCATCCTTAAGCCCATAGCCTGAATTTTAAAGTATGTTTAGGCTGCTGCTTAACACAACTGGCATCTTCACTGAACAGTTTAAGCCAGCACCATGATTAATGTCTACAATCACACAATAAGGTTTAAATAGTAAGTGTTCCTCAGCATTCACAAATGGCTGTAACAATTCTTTTCTGAAGAATACAGAAACAGTTTCTTGTGAGAATAGTCTTGGCAGTCAGCTTACCATTCTGATTCTCCAGGAACTCTGGAAAGTAGAAGAACTCTGGGATAAGTTCTTTGACATCATTGGGGTTGTCCATGAGTGCCTGCCAGGTAGCAGGAATAGAGTGGAACTGTCTGTCAGCACAGTCAAATCTGTGGATCAGAAAATCCAGGTTAGATTTTGACAATTCCCTCAGTAAAATGACAAGGAAGAAGCAGGAGGGGGCTGCTTATCTGCCCAGCATACCTGCCACTCTGAAGCTGGATATGGAGTGTTGTGAAAGGCTCCACCCGAATGAGGTAATGCATGACACCAGCAGCATTTGAGTAGTGTGTCCCATAGTGAAACTTGTCAATCATCCCAAGAGGATCCTCAAAATTCTCATATCTGACAAAAGACATGTTTATAAATACAACTGAGCATTATGGTTGATTACATGTGGATTATGCTTATTCCAGGCAAAGATTCAAAAGAAATTACCACAGCAATCTATGAGAGGAAAAATACATTGAGTGCCATCAAACATGAAGATTCCAAATCTTACTAAGCAAGTCCCTAAGAAAAGACTGCTGAAAGATAAAAATGTACACCAGATGAAGCCTTTGCATGCCTGTTATACTCTTCCCTAGGCATTTGCTATCAGCTGTCAGAAACCAATCAAAGGGCAGACAAGACTGATGACTTTATACAACAAACCAACACACCCCCCACCACTAAAATGAATATTTACTAGTGAATAGACTTGTGATGGCTTCCTGCAAGATTTAGGAAATGTGTTTGACTGTGCAGGATGCAGGAGAGAGATCTTTTTCACACTCATGCCCATTTCTTTTTCTACTGGCAAACTCACTCTACCATGCCACCATCTGGCTGATACATTCCTCAGCCTCACAAGGCTGGTGTGAGAAATTCTAGTTGAATACACTTCTACAGAACCCACTTCATTACAATCAGGACAGAAGCCAGTAATCCAAAGGAAATTCTCCATGTTCCAAGTTTTCAGAAGATTTTGGAAGACACCTGGCTGCAGTCTGGTATGACAGCACACTCACTCTCCAGACTAGCGAACAAGGGGAAAACCACTATACTGCTGTGTGGGTGTAAGTACCTGTCATTGGCACCTACAGAGGACTTGCTGAAAGTCACTTAAGACCTATTTTATTTTGAAGATAATAATCTATGCTTGAAAAAAAGAGGAAGCACAGATTTAGCCTCAATACTACCTCTTAGGCAGCTCAACTCAGCAGTATGATTTCACATTCCCTATCTTGTAGCAGATATGGGACACATTATGTCTTTTCAAGCCATTAAATTGTTTCTACAATCTTTCAGTTTTTCATCTCCACAACTGAGAAACAACTGAAAATTGATAACAGTAAGTTTTGTCCTTTCACTGCCATACAACTGAGTGCTATATTATATAGTCTGAATGCAGCAGGAGCAACCAACCAATCACATTTGCAAGTGCATCTGTTATGTCATAAAACCAGCTTCAAAAATTTCACTGTCACGATTTTATTTTCTAAATGTGTTATTAGCGTGGAGGCTCAGAAAAGACAAAGAAATATAAGCAAGTGTTCAAATACATACTTCTCTTTCACAGTCTTAGCATTCTTCTCATTAACCACACCTATAGGTTTGGACAGGTCCCTAAATACTGCAGGATTATTCAGGTCCAGTTCTTCTGAGGTGTAATCTCGTAAAATCCAGGGAAACTAAAAAAAAAAATTAAGTCAAATATCAGACAGAGATTAAAAATACATCTTTCAAACCACAGGAAACACATACCCTTGGCAAAAATTTAAAAATTAACTTTTTAATTACCACAGGATATTGAGCAAGGTCATTGTAAGTTCGTCCAGCCATAGTGTTTAGCTGAATAAGGTAGTCAAAGTTGGATATTTCTCTATTCACCCATTTCTGAAAGACAAAGAAAGATTAAATGGAATTCACTATATCAAAAATATATTTATTGCAAATTACACATCTTGTCAGTATCAACATGCCAGAGGATAGCACTGGCAAGTGAAAAGTACAAGACCACAAAAATTGTATGCAAGTCCAGATACAATTTCCCATAATGAAGTTTATTTTCCCTTTGATTCAGTGATTGTGCTATCTATATATCATTGAAATCAGGTCCTGATTGGTGACAGTACTGTTTCAAATACAGAGCAGCAGACAATTAGCAACCTTGCTAAAAAGAAAAAGAAAAATAGGAAGTAAGAAAAACAAAAAGAAGGCAAGTATGCAGGTACTGATAAAAAGGAGAAGAGAACTTTGAAATCCATCTGAGTGCTAAGATCAAGATTTATTTATAAATTATTCTCCCACTGGTTAACAGTACAGGTTAACAATTTATAAACCAAATTGTCTGTGCACCTTTGTTTGCTCCATTATTATATTCTAAACCAAAGAACAGACAGAGCTGTGTTCAGAACGGCTCAGTATTTGTCTGTAGAGTGATGGAGATGTGTCATGACAGATTATATATTTTCTGTGTAAATATACAACTCAATAGTTTTTATTGTCAAGAAAACACAGAACAATCAAAGTATTTCCAATAAGTTAAACTTATTTGTAAAGCCTCCTCTCTCAGAGAAAACAATTTTGGCATAAAGAGATGGAAGATAAAAATACATTTACTATATTAAAAAATTTATCTGTGTTTACAGTTATACAGACATTACGACATTTTCCTTTTTTACCAATATTAATAATTCCCACTTAATCTTCATGTGAGTTTTGTTGAAAGCTCCATCATGAAAAGATAGCAGGGAAAATTATTTGTACATCCAGTGAAAGAAGTTTCAAAACAGCACTCAAGCTCATAGACTAAAACCAGAAGTCAATCTGCCACATTTTATGTTCATGTTAAAATGCTTGTCAATCACATGACCAGAGCTGGCTATAATAATTTACCTGACTGTAAACACAAACCAAACCATCCTAAAATTATGCACGTGGAAGTTCAGGGGCCAGGCTGAGGGTAGAAATTGGCAGCTGCCATCTAAACACTGAGGGTGTCCTTCAAAAAGCAGAGGAACTCTTTAGACATTGAGCTGAGGTCTCATACCTGCATCAAACCTGATGCTTTGAAAAGCTCCTGTGGAGATCTGGTCCCAGAAATGTTTGGAGAGCGCAGCGACAGTATGCGACTATACACTTTGTTTCGTACCTGTCAGAAACAGCACTAATAAAAGAATATTCTGGACACTGAAGCTGACAATCGAGCAATTTGTCTCCTAATTAAAATATGAAATAATTAGGACACAGTTATACTTTCAAGTACTTCGATCTCCTGCTGTTTAAAACATTTGGACATGGATGCATGTGACATCCTTCACATCAAAACCAAACCACACAACATTTTCTAAGAGCTGACCTACTACTACACTGACCTACTAGCACGTAACTCACCCTAAGTCCTGAAATTTATCATAGTTCCTAATAAAAAGGATCATTGGTATTACCCAGAGGGCAGAAAAGTTCACTACTCTTTAACCACTGAATATCAACGATTTCTAATGTTGTAGTTAAAAATAAAGTCTCCTTTCATTTGCAATTAATTTGTTCAATCTTTAAAAAGATGGGCTTCAAGACATTTAGATTACTATTGATGTGATTTTAATTAAATAATCATTTTGTATAACTGAGAGAGAGAAAGAAAAAAGGAGAATCTTGTTTTATCTTTTCACAATTAATCAGTTTCTAGGTGCCAGCCTGCAGTGTAGTTTTCCATGATGACTATGTAAAGCAAACAGTTTGCTATTAGTGTTATGGTATTAAGAAAGGCACCAGTGATTGAAATCAATGATTAAATCAAATTCAATCACTGATCTTAAACCTAACCTTGTGCTTCTTACGTGAATCCATGACATTTAGGAAAGCCATACCTCCTTATTGAAGTTGAGGAAGTAGTTGGTTTGATCCGTAAGGAAGATCTCCAAAGCTGACCTCCTCAGGTTGTACCGGCGCAAATGGATCTCTCGAATTTGAGAAAGGTGCCATTTGAAATCAAAACCTACCCCTAGGAGGAACACTCTGTTTACTGAGTTGGAATATACACAAAAAAACCCCTTTTCATACAGACACAGTGCAGAACCAGCTTCAATCACCTCAGAGTTATTCCTAGAAAAGGAAAGTCTTGTAGCTGATGTGATTAACCATTTTGCTAGGAAAATATTAACTTCAGATATTGTTGTGCTGAAAGAAATGAAGCAAGAAATACTGATGGAATGTAGAATACATTTGCTTTCTGATTAAAGACATATTATAAATGTATTCTGTTGACAAAAAGTATGAACCAACCCCTTTGCTTTCTTCAACAGGCTCAAACAAAGGCTGAATGTTTCGGTATACTGATTTGGAAAATTTTACTATTGTTTGTCCAACATTTTACTCCCGTGTTTTCATAGCCAGTTGTGTATATTCTATTAAAGTTCCCTAAATTAATATGCATGATTAATGCTTACATACTACTGCTTTTTAATCAATGCATGAGTACAACAATATTTGTTGTAGAAAGAGAACAGAGAGGTGCCATTTACAAAGCAAATTAGAGGTACTAACTTTTTTTTAGTAAGTTATTTTTAAGAAATATTAAGAATAGTTAATCAATTTACCAGCTAAGAAATTACAGTTCTTGATTCTGAAGGGATCAGTCAGCCACTAACCATCAAGTGCAATATTAATTTTAAGTACAGACCAACAACTTGTCTCTTTACAATTACTTTGACATTCATTTTCAAAACAAACTCAGCCTATGAAAAGCAGTATGCTGAACTACACTGAAAATAAAGAGATATTGGTCATGCTTACCTTCCTCTTTCTCAATGCTGCCATCAAAGAAATAGATGTGCTGGGTAGTGACCTCCAGCCTGCCCGGTATCACATCAATTACTGTAATGAGTTCACAGTCTTCAGACAATATCAGCTTTTCTTTCTGACTTTCTTCATCCTTCTCATCCCTGCAAAAACACCACTAAGTGTTACAGGGTTGGGTAGATTATACTGTTGCTTAGATCCTTGGTAAAAGCACAGCTCAGAAAATAATCAAATTTAAATGGCATTAAAACTGCAGCATAAACAATTCTATAAAGCTGCTTTTATCAGCAGTCATGGGTGTTTCACACTAGACCACAAACAGCATTTCACAGCATCACTCTTCAGTCTTGATATTTTGGTCTTGGGCACAGTGGACTTGACTTCATGTGAAGTACAAAAACATCAGGCTGCATTTCCCTACTTTATTTAATTGTTAGGGGCTTAAGCTCTCTGGCCCAGAGCTGAGTTCCAGTTCAAGTGACTGAAGTTATCTCCAGGGTTATTTTGCTATAATCTACAGCAAGCATTTAATAACCTTTAAAGTACAAAATGTATCGGTACCACTCAGAGTGCCAACTACCTACTGGACTTAATAGCACAAACACAGATGCATGCACAACGTGACATGTCCACTTACTGAAGCAAAGCAAAGCATTTGCTATCCTCCCTCAACTCCCCTTTCCCTGCTCTCTCTCTCCTGCCTTTATTTTCATTGCAGTCACACAAGTGACATGAAGGAAGCACAGCCTTCCCTCTGGAATGCTGTTAAACACAAGGCACTCCAGCACTTAAATGCCAACCACACCAATTTTCATGTTATGCAGCTGACAATGGAGTGAACGACATGGCAACTAAGGACAAGAGGCAGTTCCAGTCTGGTCCATGTCCTCACACAGCAGATTGCCTCCTGAGAATTACAGCCAATATACACAGTAGAAAAGCATTAACAATTCTGTAGCTTCAGCCCACCTGTGAACAGTGAATCACTAATGGATTCTCATAAACATCTGCTCTGCCTCCTTTTCCCTGGGGCTTTTCTTGTCTTAGTGGTAACAAGGATAAATCCAACAGTCCAACAGTAACTTTGCTGATCAAAACTGCCCTGGATTGAATTGTTAAGGCCAGACAAAGAAAGAGGGAAACTGGATGCTATTCAACTCCCAAAGTTGTTTCTTGTTCCCTATCCCTAGCACAGAAACAAATTATAATTGTTTATCCTGTTCTACTTACAAATTGGAACTGGCTGTTGTGTCTTCTTCTGGTAGTTCCAGAACATCATCTTCCAAGTCACTCACCTTCACCTGCTTCACCACCTCCAGAAGCAGAGACTCACTAGAGGGCTGTGTCTGGTGCACACCTAGCACAAATAGACAAAACAGCTCATAACTTTTTCTGCTACAATGCTTTTGGAAATCTAACCTACTAAACCTGTCTTCTACAGTTGAATTTTGGTTGTAGCCAAGTAAGAAGCAAGCAAGTTTCTTATATATTTTTGTGGTTAAGCAGAACACTACAAACAGTCCTTGAGCTACACTGAAAATTACGACAACAAAAATTTAACTTGAATTCTGATGTAGAAATAAAATACAATACAATAAAATATTTTGCAATGTTTTTCCAGACATTGCTAAAGCATGCAGATTTAGTAGAAATGCACTGCATTTGTTTTTTGGTTACGTGGGTTTACAAGAGTGTTTTGTGGAGGTTTTTTTGCTTGAGCCTTGATATCCAATACATCAAACTTAACAGTTACACCTAACTCAGCTGTTTGGCACACTTCTGAAGCAAAGCACTTCCAATCTACACATTTTAGCCAAAAATTCTAAAAGACTTTGAACAAACACTGCTTACTGTGATCTTTTTGTTTCTTTCTTGAAGAAATAATCTCATACAAGAAAGTTGTATGACTTCTTATTTTAAAACAAAGGAGTTGACTTTTATTTATTGCTCAACAAAACCCCACATTTCAATGAACCAGGGCAAAAGAATTCTACTCAGTAGGAAAATGTTGTATAAGGTCAAAGAATCACTCTCATAATATAGATTTTACTACAGATGAAATAAAGAAAAATCAAGATTTAAGTACATAAGAATATACTGCTTATTAAACACAAAGAGGAAAGTGAGTATCTTTCCTTGGTAAGAACTCAAGTGAGATAGCAAATACAACTTTATACCTAAATTATCTCTCAGGTCACTAGCATCCTGATGAGAGTTGAAGTTGTAATTCTGCACTAGTTTTAGTCTCATACGTGAAAAATTTTCCACATTTGAAAGTTTCCAGTGAACAGGACGCTGTTTCCTAGGAAAACAAGAAAATTCATTTAAAAATCTGAATAAAGACCTACAGGAAAGAACTGATTACAAAAGAGTGCATATTTAGAAAAATACTGGTCATTAACTTGTACATTGTAAAAAATAAAAGATTAAAATGCAGTTTATTGCTTTTGTTTCACATTGCAGTGCTGACCATCACTCTTTATTTTGTAAACAGTATTTATTTTCACAGAATTAGCAAGGTTGGAAGAGATGCTCAAGAGCATTAAGTCCAACTGACAAACTACCATCACTGCAATCACCCCAAAATTACTTTCTGATAAGAACATTTCCTGGCACGACTGGAGGCATTTCCCTTGTCCTGTCACTCAAGACTGTACACCTCAAGCACGATTACTGCAGTCAATCTGACCTGGTTTTAACCACACGAAACAGTGAACAAATCCCTTTTAAGTATGATACCTAGTTTAGGAAGCCCAGTCTCACCTTTCAGCCCAAGGCCCACGCTCAGAGAACAAGTACAGCTGGGCTGCTCTCCACTGCCTCAGCGTGGCTGTGTGCTGGCTGCTCAGCTGTCTGAGCATGCTGTTGTAGCGCAGGTTCTCCTGCCGAGCCTTCCTGCTGAACGGCTCCACAAAGTGCTCCTGAAACACCAGTGCAAATAGATCCAGCACTCAGTTACCTCTGACCTTGGAAAACAGCTTCCCAAGAATTCTCAGAAAACAAGAAGTGGAAAAAGTTTAGCGATAAAACATTCCGAAATTTTAAGGTAATAAAATACTTAGGAGAGAAATTTTTAAAAGCTTAGACCTAGAAGAAATAGTGCCAGACTTTAAAGATGTGAAGAAAGCATTATCAGTGCTGAATCCACCATAAAGTAATTTTTCATCATCAGAAAAACAGTCAGTATTAGAAACCCTACTATAATAGGTAGGATTTTTCCTAAATTCTGGCATTCTTGAATGTGACTTGCATTGCATTTTTCCTTTAGCTATTTGAATAAAATAGACCTACAAGTTTTGTTATTAAAAAAGCAAAGAGATATATAACTTCACTACGGTATTGCCTGTAATTACCTGTTAACTCTAATGCTAAAACTCAATCTGGACCTTATACAGGAAAGCAATTTTTCCACATTAAAGAAGAATCATTCACTGTTGCAAATGCTTTAACTGTATTGAAATAGGGTTTAAAAAAATAACCCAAAAACCAGCTCATAATGGAAATCAGGTTTTAATAATTCAAAACACAAATCAAAGAGGATGCAGCTTATGGGTGAGCATATTTCTACCTTGCTGATGAAAAGGAAGGCTACTGTACTGACATGACTTTGATTGCATGTAAGACTGTTAATAGACAGAGCAGAATTAGTAAGTATATCCTAGAAGGGCATATAGTTCCACTGCCCATCAAATCTTAATTAAATTAACCTGTTTACAGTTACTTCAACTGGATCATCCTGAAATTCGTTTTCTCCATCTTTTAGAAGGCAGCTCTCAAGAGAGTTCTTTTAAGAGAATCTCACACTCACTGAAAACCTTACCTGAAATTTAAGCTTACTTTCTCCTCTTTCCCGGTCTCGCTTGTGCATGTTCACCATAAAAGCTTCATAACAATCTTTCCAATAAAGTGCCATTTGCTCATTATCATGTCTGAATGAATTCTCTTCATATTGCTTCATATTTGGAATAATCTGGTTCCATCAAAACAAAATAAAAAGTACCATGTGATTTCTGAATGGGTTCCTCTGCTTTCATGGCTGAAAAGAGAGAGGAAATGATGCAAAAAGAATTTACTACTTACATATTTGTCAATATAAACTTGCCACTCATCAGATCTGCAGTATTCTTGAAAGTCCTCAAAGAAAGATGGGCTGCCATTGGTAGGAGGCAGTGAAGGAAGGTGCAGGTTCATAAAGAGAAGTTCATAAACCTTGGATACCAATGTCCGAACAAGGGGAATCAAAAACGAGTATGTTTCTGTCTTCTCTTCAATTGACCTACTCAAAATGCCTTCCAACTTCCCCAGGAGGTAGCATGCCTCAGGCTGGCTCTCAATTACTTTGGTCTGAAGGAGGGTGTTTAGTTTGGCTGCTGCCATAGCACAGACCTACAAAAACAAACAGCAAAAAATGAATGTGATCTCCCTTGAGCACCCATCTTTTTCCTGCCACTCTTGCCTGCATATTCCCATCCTCAATCAGAAGCCCTCTACCTCTTCCTTGTGCTCCACAGGTGCACACTGACAGGACTGCAGAGTAAACCTGCAAAAGCTAAGAGCCAATAAAACATCTTCCCAAGAGAAGGATGAGGGACTGCCACAGGTCTGCTCTCTGGTGTGAGCAGCACTCCCAAAAATCACAACAGTTACATCAAATGTGCCCTTAAAACTCAAGCACCACTTGCAAGAATTTGCAACAAACCTGTAAGTTGTCTTGTGCAATAAATCCAAGGAGCAGCTGGACTTGGACCTGTGAAAGCCTAATTGACTCTAAGCCAGCAGAGTACCAGACTGACAGACTATCCATGAGAGTCACTAGTTCTTCCAAGAGCTATTACAGAAACAGAAAATAAGCATAACATTAAAATAAATAAAATAAACTGGAATAAAAGTAACAATAGTTACTCTAGATGGAGACATAGTAATTTCAAAGAGCTGAAGAAGAGGCTGTGTTTATTTGTAACTTAACCAAACCCAGAAAATCATCCAAGAACACTGCAGTTAAACCAGTAATTTAAAGAAATTCCTGACAACAAAAAACTACCTAGCCCAGTATGTTAAGTCAAGTATTTCCCCTAAATAAAGTGTATATATCTATATATCTATATATATATATAGATATATATATATCTGTGTGTGTGTGTGTGTGTGTACAGGGAGTGAGAGTATATATATGCTTATTGCTTTTCCTATAAATTAACTCCAGTAAATGCCATATCCTTAGAAAATTTAGAAGACCCCACTTTAGGAGGCACTTCCTTCTGTTGGTATTTAGATAGCAAAAGTGACACAAGCCTTGTGAAAGGTGGGTACTCCCAAGGCAAATGGCATATTTCACTATCCAGATGTGTTTGTTTAAAACTAATACACCTTGATATACTCTCTAACACAGCATTGGAATTGTGTGTTAATGGCTCTTGACATTTTACTTTTTTCCTAAAGAAAGTAGTCTTACAAAATATTTTTAAAGGATTTCTAGAGAAACAATGATGGTTTCCAGATAATCTCTCTTTTTTTGCTTAGAAAAACTGAAAAGCAATGACAACTCAGACTGTGAAGGAAGCATGACCAGTGCCAGAGATTACATAAATGCTGAGATATAATTTATCTGTTGAAACTACAATATGGGTCAAAACCCAGAAGTGACATTTCCCAACTTGCAACCAAAAGCAGAGTTTCAGCTGGTCTTTCATTCAGGACGCTCAGAGAGTCATAAATGCTAATAAACAGTGCAAAATCTGCTTAGGCTACAACTGCTGCTATTCCACTAGCTTTTACATTTTCCAAATATTTCTCCAGTCTGAAGAAACCTGGATTCTCAGTAATGAGTACTACTTACATGCCTACTTAATTTGCATAATTTACTATATTCCCTGTGGTAAATATTCACATTTTTTATTCATGAAGGGGCACTCTAATCCATTCTACTATAAATCCTTACTCTGTAATATCTATGGTTTAATATGACTAGAAGGGTGACAGTATCCAAACCAACAACTTTCTTGTTACCATTTCAGCCCATATACAGCCCATACTTCCATTATGCAGTTACTGTACCTTTTCTGTCCATAAATTTGAATTAATTAGTCCTTCTGCCTGCAGGAAACCTTGTACAATTAGCAAGAGCTTGAAGGCATTTTCAGCATGTGTAGGGAGAGCTTTTGAATCTCTGTTATCAGTGACTGACCATTCTAACATCTTCTCCAGCAAGCTGCATGGAAAACAAAATCCCCAAGTAAGTATTACATGTTCTGAGTGTAAGTGGCTTTAAAAAAAATCCAATTAAGTATTTAATTGAATCTCTTAGTCTGCAGTTACATAACTGCCATCTTCTTGATAAGCCAATGAGATAAAAGCGATTGAGAGACTCATGAAAACAGTGATAGTTTTAAAACCTTCTGGCCCCAAGACCCACCTCCTAAACAGGTCCAGGAATATATTTCTGACATTATGTGAAGAGACAGCAGAGAAAAGTACATCTTGTTGGGAACCATCCACCCCTTCCCAGCTTCACTCATGCCCCTCACTTCTGTTTATCCTCAGAAGGGATGAACTGCACACTCACTTGAGTTTTATTTCATCAGAAGGCCGCAGCAACTCGTTAGACATCCCCAGTTTGGTGAGAGCAGAGAACACCTGTCCTCTCTCAATCCAAGCATCATCATCAGATTTTTCAATACCTTTCCACATTATACACAGTAGGATGTCTGTGAGTAACTGTATGAGTTCATTATCACTCCCCTACAAAAGAAGTGAAATATTTAAAGCCCTTCTAGTATAGAAAACCTTCAAAACATTTCTTATTCATCACAGCCCTTATGCTTTCATGTTTCAACATTTGAAACTCTGCAGTCTTCAAATGGACTCTAAATTCCAATTGAAAAGCTCAGGAAAACACAAATATAAGAGACTGTAGCTTGCTTCTATGATGTAAAACAAGCTGCCTTTTAGCCACCCTAGATTTTTTCACAGCAAGTCTGCTGCACACCTCCTCTGGATGATAAAGGATGTTTAAATATAGAGGGAGTAGAGTTTGCAGGGATTTTTTGCGGTTTCTTGTGGTTGGGAGGTCGGCCTTATTTATTTGCTTTTTTGTTCTTTTTTTTTTTTTAAACACCAAAGCTACCCCAAGTGGACACTCAAAAAAAAAGACACATTACAAAAGGAAGTACTCCTATTCACTATAAAAGAGCCATTTTGTTCACTTTCCTGTTGGATGATAGGAGGGACAAAAAAAAGTAATAATGATTCATTAGGGAGATTGAAAGAACAAAATGAAATTTTCAGGAGTTGGAGAAACCAGTCCCATAGTTACTTACTCCTTGGTTTTCAAAGAGAGAAAGCTCAGCAGCGAAGCCCACATCATTTGTAACACCCAGCTCTCTGTCAGGCTGCCCAGAGAAGGGCTTTGTGCTCTCTGTGGGTGAGGGAGTGCTGGGCTGGCTGTCTGTCATCTGATTCCCAACATCAGCCAGTTCATAAGAGTCAACACTGGACAAATCCAAACTCAAATGTGAAGGATTACTGTGCCACAGCCCTTCTCGGGCCTCCGAACCGAAAGACATCTCTGCTGTGGATGCATCTTCCAGTGGCATTACAGAGAAATGGGCAGGGGCATCCAGGGAGTTGCTGTCTTCTAAACTCCACTGATCAAAGAGACCATTAACTGATGCAAAGCTGCCAGCTTTATCTCTCTCTGTTTTATCAGCTTGATGTTTCTGTAGCTCTTCAGTAGGAGGCTTTTTATCCTCTTCCCTGGAGGAATCAGTCCTGTTCTCCTTAAAGCCAATCCGGACATCTGAGTTCTCCTTCAGGAACAGTCTAACCAAAGTGTCCTGCCAGCCCAGCTGCTGAGAGATCTGTTGTGCTGCATCCAATTGGGAAT
The DNA here is from genome assembly GCF_027579445.1 of Ammospiza nelsoni. Classification (NCBI taxonomy): domain Eukaryota; kingdom Metazoa; phylum Chordata; class Aves; order Passeriformes; family Passerellidae; genus Ammospiza; species Ammospiza nelsoni. The sequence goes on from NC_080639.1 coordinate 15,746,461, forward strand.
GCAAAAGGTGCAAAATCTAAGGAACAGAAGATATCCCATATCTACACATTAATTTTAGCTTGTAACTGCATCCATCTGGCTTTTCAGTTAAACATTTTACAATCTTTAAATTTCTTTACTTTTCTTACAACCTTATATAAAGAGTCATAATCAGCTAATAATAAGCAAACCAGCCACAAAGTAATTTTTTCTCATTAAAAAAATATTGTTGATAAAAAAGAAAAAAAGTAAAACATTCTCAAGAGAAAAGCTATAAAACCATATTGGTAAGTTGCCATATTTTAGCAACTCTTCTGCAACAATTCCTCCAAAAGCCAGTTATCTCAATAAATAATTCCATTCCCCCATAGTCTAAAAAAAAATTCTCTAATAGAAAATATGCTTGATTAGGAACTATTAATAAAATTACAGTATTAATAGCTTATTAATAGCATACATTATAGTTTCACTTCTTCATTTTGGGAAACCTTAACAGACTATATGATGTCTCACAGCTACCATTCAGTACTAATTCCAGTGATACAAGCTTTGAGAAAACTCAGTAATTCAAGGAGCCTACTACCTCAAACCTGTAGAAATTACAAGCTATTTGAGAACCAGGATAGAGGCTTCACTTTTTGTTTTTGGCTTTTTGAAGTACTTGAGTACACAAAATACAACAGTAAGTGACAGATGGGTCTAATTTTTAAAATAAATCATTGCTAAAAAACCAGTAACAACAAATACTGCCACTGTATTTTAAAGAAATAATTTAGTTATTACAATGTACAGTTCATTGGTTTGAAGGACAGTACTCCAGTTCTAAAGAAGACAACTAACCTTTCTACAGATAATCACTCTCATGTTTATATCTGATCTATGAGCCAGATACACTACAGCTAGGAGATCTTTATAATTCACAGCAGGATCTGTAGGGAAGAAAGAAAAAAGCTACCATAAGCAATATCACACAAGAGAATGTAACAAATAAATATTTATAAATCGCCTTGGAAGTTATGACTGCATCCAAGGATAGTAAAAGGAACAAACTTCAGGGAACTAAGAAAATGTCAGCTGAGACTAATGGGAACTTTGAACAGAACAGCTCTACAAGCAACACCTCTGGCTCTCCTCAACAAAAACCAGGGATGCAGGCCTCTGAGCAGCAGAAGAGTACTAATGTCAGATATAGCCCTTGCCAATTACCTGCATAGAGAACTTGGTTAAGAAGGTTTTTAATAAGAGAAACAGTAACATGGGATTCATTCAGGAGGAGTCCCAGCCCAGAGTACCCCACTTCTCTGAGCCTCATCCGGTGCTTGCTCCGCTCATAAACTTTGGTACATTTCAGCATCTCTTCCACAATCTGTAAGGAAAAGTAGACACAAATGCAAATTGAGCACAGAAAAGCAATCTTATCTTTCAAACTTGTGTATACTATAACATGCTGGTCCACAATTTTTAAAATTTATTTGACAAACTAACTAAAACAACATGGAGAGATTTTTAAAGATTCCAACACTTTATTTTAACAGAACACATTCCTTTGTGACAACGCCATCTAGCTAACATAAGAGAAAAGAAAAAAGCAAACTTGGATGATCAGTATCTTTGTAATTACATACACTTCTGCCAGACCAAAGGAAATGCTCAAATTGATTTGAACAAATTTATGCTCAATTGATTAATTTAGGAACATATCATTCAATTAATTACCTTGAACACAAGTTCTCTAAGCCTGTCAGAGTATCTTTGATGCAATAACAGAGCATAAAGAATATCAGCATTCCCTGGTTCAAAGAGCAATAAAAAAAGCTGGTCTGGGGTTGGACTGGAATGAAGTAGGCTGAAGAGAACATCCAGAATTCCACAGAGCTACAAAATGAAGACAAGAAAATTAATACCCAGTTCATTTAGATTTCATGCTTTGTTTTAGGAAAATTTTCTTGGTTTTTAAGTTTTACCTTTGCTGGTTAATAGACATTCTGTGGCTCAGTATTAGTGCATTTAAACAACTTGTAATACATTTTCTTCTCTCTATAGAATACCTTATCTCATTAAGCACAGACACAAAGCAAGATCAAGTGCTGCTGATGCCATGAAACAGAAACTGTCATCCCAACTCCAGGTAGGTTGAAAACCAATTCATTTGGTTTTTTAAAGTAAGATAACTTTTCTAATGGCACATCCTGATCTTACCTACATCTAAACAGAACCACACATCAGCTAATACTTTGCTTGTGGTCATTTTCTTCTTCGTTCACCCTTCTTTTAAGTACACAAGGCAAGATTTCTAAATGCCAAGATGCCAAACCAAATCATGTCCAGTTCAAACCGTTAATTTATGCCATGTTGCATACCTGCTCCTCGTCACTGGTGGCAGCTATGTATCCTACAATGCTCTGAATTTCTTCATGTGTTCCACCTTTGCTCAGGAAATATTTGATCAGTCCATACAGGGATGTCCGTATTGTCCTCAGGTCATCAGGAGCCAAATCACCATCTTTACAGCCAGTCCTGCTTGCCAACAGACCAAAAAGACAACGTAAGGAAGCTCTTCTTGGCTCATTAATAGCAATTTGATGGTGCCAGTTTGGTAATTTTTCATCTACCCAGGTATCGTGCACAAGCGTTCAATTTTTACTGAACTCAAGCAACTGAACAGAAATAATCAGACCAGGCTTTGTAAGTCTATCAAAGCTCTGAAATGCAGACTTGTACTGATCTGGATACAGGTCAGCATTGCAGGTTCCCACCTCCCACAGGAAACAGCAAAGTCAAAGTCACTTGCCAATCTTCCTCAAACACATAATTATATTCATAAGCAGCTAAAAATCATCAGCACTGAAAGGTTAAAATTTTAAATTTCTAAAGAAGTCTTACTTCGAAATTTTACAAGCATTTAAAAAAACTTAAAATGCCAAACCTTTTATAATGGTAATGATCTATGACTTAATTTGCATTGTTTAACTACAATTTTGTAGTTTTAATTACTTCGACAGGCACTCCTAGTGTCACTGACAAACTTTACATAATCTTAGCATAAAAATTCAAGGCAAGGCAAAGTAGTAAATCAAATGGGAAAAAAAATTAATGCAATTTTGTAAACAAAATCAACCAACAAAATCCAACCTGCAGTTTTATTTATTGATTTTAGAATGATGGCAAAAAACTCCAAGAGCCACACAAAATAAATGAGGAGTCAGAAGCAGAAAACTCATACCCATAATAAATCCTGAGTGTGTCTAGAAGAAACTGCACACCATACTTCTTTCTGAAGAGCCTTCTACTGTCCTTGATGATTGTAGAAAGATACTGTATATGTCCTACAACATAAAGGTTTCTTTTAGAACCAAAACAAAGATTTGTGTCATGTGAAGAGTCCTGTGCCTTCTCACAGCTGCCTGAGGCCAAGAGCTCACCAATTCTGAAGGGAAAGTCACCGCTGTTCCAGATGCTGAAGTCAAAAAGCAAGTGGTGATACATCTGTTGCAAAAGCTGCATGTTCTTCTCTACCGAGACTTGTTCTATCAGCAACTGTACAGCCATCAGGACATTCACATCCATTAAGATGCTTGGCACCTTGCAAAATAACAACAGGTGTCAGCACTCAAAATACTGACTGTCCTAATAAAATTTTATTTTAAAAAATGGAAGTTTAAGTTTCTTTTATCTTCTACAGCAATGTCTGCTCCATTAAAGCAATAAAATAAACACAAAAGTAGTCTAATTTGGATAACCAAACAACACAATATCTATATCAAAAAACCAGAACATTACAGAAAATGAAACATTGTATTTCACTTTGCAGATAAATACCAACTTCTCACACCTTTTTGCTTTTAGAAACACAAGAAATAAAATTCTTACTAAGGAGGCCTTTAAAGACAGTGGCAATCTGGCTATGCTTCAAAATCAGAACCTCATCCACAAAATTCATTACTAAATGATGTTTCTCAAGTTTGCTCACCTTCTGTAACAAGGCTCCTAGGGTGGCAACTCCATGGGAGTGAATGAGATTTTCTTGATTAACATGATGTCCCTGAATAAAGTGTTTTATCATCAAGATGAAAGTTGCAACTATGTTCTTCTCCAGGCGTGCTTCTGCAGAACAGAACAACAGTAGCAAAAGTCTTATGGTTTATCATTGGATCACTGCATAAAAATAGAGGGGAAAAAGTAAAATTAACTGTTTATATTCCCCACTACTTCCTGAACTTCTCAGCTCCTGCTCCTCAGCTGTAGCCTGTCTTTAGATTTTTTCCTGCGCAGAATCATAGCCATTCCACGCCTCTCCAGAGCAAAGTGATCCCAGTCCTGACTTCAGTTGCTTCATCCATGACTGTAGGTTACAAACTTCTTTGTTACAATCTTTTGCAAATGCTGTTATTTTCCCTCTGTAGCTGCAAACTGACACTTCCTAGCCATGGTATGCAAAAAATTAGAGATAGAGAAGACCTATTTTTTTCACTCTTCCCCATCATTTCATCTGTATAAAAGAGTAGTGTTCTGTCTTGCAAGGTTTGCTTTCTCAGTAGTTTTTGTTAAGGTCAAAGTTAATTCTCAATATTAGCAAAGCTTTAAAAAAATCTATTCTTAAACATGTGACTATGTGTGGAAGAGGCAGGAGCCTGAATATTTCATTAAGAAAATATAAGTTTGGCTAAAGGCTAAATAGTGCAGTTCTGATGCTGCTGTTCCCACATGCCTGTGTGACCCAGCTCTCAAGCTGTAGGAAAGCTTCTCCTGTTGATATTAGTAAGTTTTACATCAAACAATTTCTCAAAATAATCAGAATAGAAATTAAAACAATGTCATACCTTGGCACCTCTAACAGTAAATCATGAAAAGAAAAATAATGCTATTAAATATATCTATACTTGAAATATGTTATATTATTTTTTATATAGTGCTGAACTCCTGGTATTCAGTATCCATGTCAGGTATCTAGAAACAGAAAGAGCCTTTCAGCTTTACACAGATGCTCTGGAAAATTCAGCACATAATAAACAGACTTCTGTCATTCAAAAAAGGACTTGTAAAATCAAGCTCAAAAATAAAGTCACTTCAGCTTCACTTTCCTACCTGATGCCTTTGGGGATGAAAAGACAACCCAGTCACCCTCTACAGGAGTTACAAGTTCTGGAGGCAGAGCTTCTCCTTCAGACTTCTCAGGCATCTGTGCACCAAGAAAGCTGATCTGCTCCAGCAATGGAAACAGCACATTCATCCCACCAATACAGTTGATCATATCCTGAATCAAAAGAAAAGGCAGGATAAACATCACCATAAATAAAAACCCTTCCATTATAACAAAAATTTACTCTGCATACAAGAGTACTCACAAACCAATCAGAATGTCTCACAGGCCACTTACACATGGGCCACCCTGTCAGCTCTTGTTCTGAAAGTACATTTTGTACATTTCCTTCCTCCTCCCCCCATATAAACACTGAAAACTGAAGGACACAAAATCTGCTAAATATATTTAAAAACCAGAAAAAACATCTCTGTGATTTCTAAGTTACTTGCAGCAAGGAGTAAGAGAAGACTATAAGATTGTACACATCTCTGTTTTAATCATCTTCATGTAACATTTCAACTTCAGGCAATTAAATAATACAATTTTTTTTAAATAACTCTACACATACATCAATTCTAAGCCTCTCCTTAAAATTCAAGTCTCCTAAGTCCCCTTTTTCCCCCTTCTTCTCACAAGTGGAGATAGCACAAGACAGTCCCTGGAGGTGCTTAAGGACAGACTGGATTTGGCACTTAGTGCCACAGTCTGGTTAACAAGATGGTGTTTGGTCACAGGTTGGACTTGATGACCTCAGAGGATGTTTCCAATTTAATTGATTCTGGATTCTGTTGTTCAAACAATGCTTCTTGTGGTAAGGTATAATATATTCCAAATACAAGATTTCTAGAAGTGATTCACAACCACTTCAAATCATTTCAAAATCAGGGTTTTAGCAAGCTAGTCAGAGACACCCGCTCATTTCCCCAGCTTGGTCCAGAGACAAATACTGTGGAGCCCATTAATGGGCAAACAGAACAAATCAAAGTATTTTAGAACTATTCACATCACAGCAAATTAACTAATGAGTGTCTGAATTTTCTTAACATTAGTGTCAGCAAGTGGCTGTAGAGATATGCCCAGTGGGCATACAGTGAGATACATGCACACTGGATATGTAGTGTGTAGCTCCAACAATATTTCCTTATTAATCAGTTTGCCAGTACACTCAATTGTTCACAGTTCTTGGAAAAAAAGGCAGATCTTATTTATAGTGCATATATTTTCCTCAAGATGAATAAACGTGGTACTCTATTGACAAGTCCCAAGTGTTAACCAAACCCTAGTAATCTTCATCTAACTCAAAGTTTATGACAAAGAAAACCATGACAGAATTCCCTAGAGATGACAAAATGCTCTTGATACGCAACATGCATTCAACATTATTATGAAGAATTGTCAGCTACCACAAAATATCTTCATGTACTGTGACAGTAAAAGCAGTGGCACTCATAAGTTCTCAATAAATGTAATGTAAAGGCAACACTACTCCACCTACAGCATTAGCTTATGAATTCTCAGTATAAAAACAAGGTGTATCTGTTAAATATAATTTGCATTATGATAATAACTTCCAGCATTCCAAAAGTTAGATGAACAGAGCCACTGTCAGTTTTACATCAGGTTCTGCCTCTTTACAACACATTTACCTTGATGTCCCAATTCACTACTTTGTTTCCAGTTAGTCTTCCATGTAAAAGATTTGCAGACAGGTCAAGGCAAATTGGGTTTCTGCAGGCCTGTTAAACAAATAAAGAAGACATGATGTCATCAAGCATCTACAGATGCTTGAACACAAGATTTTCTGCCAATGTGTTGATTTTAAAGTATTTAAACAGCATGAAACCCTTCGAATATAACATATGCCATTTTAGATTTGACATTCTCTATTGTACCAGATAATTCCATCCTTTTGCCAAACCTACTATGTCTGCACAAGACTACAGTTTAAGCTCTCACTGCTCCTTATCTTCCCATAAAAGCCACACTGCAAATACTGAAAGCAATGCACACTGTGTAGTCAAACAGAAATTATGTCCTGTTTCATACCTTTGGTGTATAATGAAGCAGCACCTTACTGGGGAGGTCTGCTACTTCAGCTTCTTGAGACTTCCATGGAGTTAAACAGTTTGGACCTATTAAAAAAAGGTATATAAAATAACATATTTTAAGAGTCCAGTGGTTAATAATGTTGCCCTTTACAAATGTTATAATACCAAATATGTAGGAAGAACAAATGGGACAGTCTGAACCGTATCTATTTCAGACATGCTTCGAAGTAGAGTTTCTATGACTTAAATCATTCGTTTCAGAAGGTATGCTTAAAAATGAACACATTCTACATGAAATGCTAAACTGCACAAAGAAGAGGTGTTTTTATACCTTCAAGCAGCTCTCATGTTTGTCTGTACAAACACCTATCTCATATTTGTCACTAATCTCTGTCATCAAGCCTAAACGCCCACAAAATTAGCAAGCTTCAAGATAGTTTTGTTTAGCAATACAAAATATTTCCTTTAAATGATGTAAGTGTTTTAATGCAAATCTATAACAACCTTGAGTTATTATGCAACTTAATACCTTTCACACTTTGAACTGTACAACATAGCTTTCAGAGTATTTTCTTCAACATGATCACTTAATTATTTATTCTTATGGGAAAATCCTCAAGCATATATCACCTTTAAGTGGCCTAACAAATAAGGGCAGTACTTTCAAAGAGTCTCAACTGTAAACACATGTAGGCAAAGGGTAGCAAAAATTCAGAAATTTACAAGTGAAATTATTACCTAATGTTTTAATTTTGCAGGTCTGCTCATATGATAAACAGATGAGCTTAAGCAAATACAACATTTTAAAATCAAACCTCATAACATACTTATTAAATGTTACACTTATTTGCTTTAAAGCCCTCTCACTTAGGTCAGCTCTGCAGTTCTTCTGGATTGTAAGTTCTTCATTATGTGTCTGTGTAGAGCAAAGCTTAATGGGGTCTTGTTCATAACTCATTCCTTTTACTTTGCTAAAACCAGAACAATCACCACTTACCTGCTAAATATAAAGCTTTCACCTGAGAAGGTTGCAGGGCTTCATGAAAGACAATAACTGATCCAAGTTGGCCCTCCAAAGATGTTGGACACCCCCATTCACTGTCCTGAGTCCCTGCTGAGATCATTTTGGTGATGAACTCTGGTTTTCCAAGCACCCCACCCCAAGCTCCTGGAGCGAGAATGCCCCCAAGGGACGTCCGGTGGGGCATGACTGGGGAGGAAAAAGGGGGATCTGGTATCTGAGAGGGAGGAGGAGTTGTTGTTCTTTGACCAGCTGAACCAATGCAGCAAGAAGTGAAAGACTGGAGAGTCATACATGGAAGAAAGAAAACAAAACAAATACTGTAAATCTACGCTTGAATCTGAAGACTGCATGCAGCAAATCTGAACTAAATAAATGAAACCCCAAACAACAAGTTCTACCAAGCCTTGAAGAGCAAGCAATCCATCACAGTAGGCCAAAAATCAGAGCATATATTTCTCATAATAGGAGAGAACACCCTTTTTCCAACTAAGAGCAATTTGGTTACCTCAAGTGCTGCATGACCTCTGGCAGGAGCACAGCAGGAAGGACAGTGCTCCTGATACCCTCTGTAAACACTCCTCTTCTGCATTATATTCCAAAATACTTGCCCAGAATGTCTGCTACTGCACATATCTCATATCAGTTAGTCCATTCAAACAGATGCTCTCATGGTAAAATTACCTGCCCTACTTCTAATTACATTGAGATTTATAATGTTTATTCTACAGATGGGCCAAAACCCAGGGTTTTATCTTGAAATGAAAACTACACTTTCTCTCACTTTTAAGTAAGTTTTATATTGATTGTACCATTACAGCATGCAAGTTAATTGTTTTCTCAGCATACTTAACAAAATATCAAAATAGAACTTAGAAAAGAGGGAAGAATGTTGGGTATTATAGCCCAGTTTAATATACATTTGTTTCCCAAAAGGAATGAACAAAGCTTACAGAGGAAATTAAACATGACATACATTCATTTTGATTGGTAGTGTATTGCTAAATGTGTATACATCTAAAATGGTTAGATTAACTGCACATAAAGTGCTTATTCAGTTACTAAAGGAATAGGGAATAGCATATTAAGGAAACACTCAAAAAAACCCCAGTAAAAATACATGAAGATAACGGGGAATATTCCCCATTGAGTACTGTTACACCAATCCTACCGGTAGAGCTGCCAGTTATTATGATGTCATCATAAATTATGTCAATATGCTCAGGCAATTATTTTGAGGATAACCCCACTACTTAATGTCACCTAGTAGACTTTTTTGTTTTTAAACAGAGATGACTAAACAAAAATTACTTAATGGTTAGTTATACTCCAAAAGGATAATTCTGGACAGTATCCATGGCTGAACATTACTAGCAGCAGCCTGTAGAATCACTGCTGTATGAGAGCTCATCCCACCAGGCAATGGTTCAGAAGGGAACTTACTTCATTCATAGCAGGAAATCGAAGTGGGGCAGAGACCTTCTGCTGTCCATTGACATAGATATACACGAGGCTCTGACCAAAGGGCCTCTTTCCAGGCACGTGGACAATAGTTATGTTGTGCTGGTTAAGCAATAAAAAATAATTAAGTCATTATTAAGAGCAGTGAAATTACTATATGAAGCTATTTAACTTTATGTCTACTAAGCTGGTGAGGAAAGCACGTAAGAAAGTAAATCCAAAGCACCAAAAAGAATATAACAAGAACATCTGCTGATTCTCTTTCAAAGGAGTGAATGTAATGTTTACATATAAACAGGTTTTGGAAGAGAAAGATACAGCTCTTTCATGGTAATGCACATCAGTTCTTAAGTATAGGAATAGAAAAGGGTAATGCAGAGACAGCACCACAGCCATTTATGCCTGTTTTAATTTAATATCAAAACCTCTAATGCTGCAAAAAACTTAATCAACAAAAATGCCTAACATACATGCATAAGTTAGCTCAATCAACAACTAATCTATTTGAAAATTGCTTGTATTATTTGAGATTAAAACTGCTCTTATGCAATGAATTACTGCAATATTATAAAACAGACTATTTGTTAAATGATCAAAAAACCATAATTTTGACTTCTGAGCTAACAATACTGTCCTAAACAAAATGTTTGTCAGTATCAAATCTTACCCAGAGAGAGTCAAAAAAACAATGGTCAGGCAGCATCACTGTTGCATATTCCCTCTTTGTGCACACTGCAACCACCAATACCCCTGAGCACGTAATAAAGGCTTCAAACCCCATACCACTTCCTGTAAAAAAGCTACAAGATACACACAATCAAGGACTTGCTTCATCAAAACTACCTCCTAACAATACACTCATTAAGAAGAAAATCCACTCAAGTTGTTTGGTGGTGGTGCAATATTTACTATGTGACTGTTACTTATCTTATTAAAAGAAAAAAAAAAGACCAAAAAGACATTTTGTTTGCTTCTATTAGTACCTAAGAAGTAAAATTACATCAAGAAGCATTCATGTTAATATGCACTATTTAAGCAGCATGAAGGTGCCTTCTCACTTGTGCACTTATACAAATGCAGAGTTCATTACATTTGCAACAAACTGTGTGAAAGCTTATCCTGGTGAACCTTCCCGCAATTTGGAGTTATGGATGTTGAAACTGCAGATGACAAGACATTACAACAGAGGAACTATACTAAAGTTCTGTAACAGAACTTGGCTGTGTTGACAGCTGAAAGCTCTCCCTTTCCCAGAGCAGCATTAAGTATTGCCTTTGATGAAGATAAGCAGAAGCAGCACGTGCCACGGTACCAAACGCCACAGGGCACAGATGGCCCAGCCCTGCAGGCTGTAGCATAACTGTACCTGTAGAGCTGCTTCCTCTTGCCGCTTTTGCCCATCGAGCCGGGCTCCACCCGGTCCTGGTCGAGGCAGAGCCAGGCGTTGAAGGAGAAGGCGGAGCCCGGCCACCTGTGGATGGCGGGCAGGGCGATGCCGGCCATGCTGTGGTGCAGGTTGAAGTACTGCAGGGCGCTGGCCAGGCCCTGCTTGCGCGCCATGGCCAGCAGCGCGCGCATCACCGGCACCACGTAGGGGTGTGCGCCCCGCGGCTCCTCCGGCCGCAGCAGCCGCACCAGCTGCAGCAGCTCTTCTGAGCCCATGGACTGGCTCCCCAAGGAGCCCAGCAGGGCAATCAGGTTCTCTGCACAGGTGCAGTGCAGCACCGAGTGGGAATTGAGGGTCTCGATGATGCGGATGACCATGTTTGCGTTGACGCACGTGGCACGGCTCTGCCTGTCAATGCAGCAGATTCGCCTCAACCAATTGGAGATGAAAATCTGCAGCTCGTGGGATTCTAGCTCTGGAAGCCACTGGATGAGCAGCAATAAGGGCTGGACATTACTAATGCCTAGTATCCCAACAGCCATGTGGTCACCTTCAACAGCCTGAAAAACAGCAGGGAACTCAGACATGAAACGCAATAAGACGGGGCCAGAAGTACTGTTGAAAGATGAAAGACTTCTGCTTCAAAGCAAGCACAGCTCACCATATTCATGAGTTCCTCCAGCAATTCCCGTGACGGCTGACCCAGTGATTTCAGTACCTCATATATGTGTGCATACCCAATCCTCTCCTTGAAGACCTCCTGAGGATAAAAATTCCCATCTCACTAACAAGTAAAATGGACAAAAACTGCTTGTCTACTGCAGCAGGTAGACAAGCAACTCTTAATTTTTACTTAGTTTAATGCAATATTGGACACATAATAATTAGAATGCAATAATTACAAGTTAGAAATCTATTTTTGATAACCTGTTCAATCTACTGTCTCTAGAATGCTGCAGATGAGAAGCATTTCACTGTAGCACACAGATAAATAACAGCTCAAAGTTGTATTTTATTAATTACCTATAAAGAATATAACTACTTTGGTATAACCCAAATGTTAATAATATCACAATGAATAAAGAGCTTAGTTTTTCATCTTTTTAGTGCAAACTATAGCTTGAAATGTTTGCACTGAAACACAGAAATATTCAAATATTAATCTTTCAGTAAAAAACTTTCCTAGAGCAGATTAAAAACCACCTATCCTAAAAACTTTAAAAAATTAGAGAAGTGTTCCACAGAAGTTTTCCTGAAAACTAACGATTTTACAAGAAAAAAAATCAACCAGCAAAGCTCAAATGGTAGTATCCATTTATGGTTCAATTATTAAACAGCTAATTCATCATATGGAATGGATACTCTTCTTCTGGCTCTAGTTTGTGTTGAAATGACTTTTTTAAAAGAATAAATCTTTTAGCAGAAGTGAGGTGATTACTTAGGTAAACATGAAAAGAAAAAATACACATATTGCAGTAGAAGTACAATTGAAAACTCTGACTCTCTGTGAATTCCAGGTAGGCCCCATCTCCAATACACAACTCTTCCCAGGCTTTCCAGAGTCAGTGGAGAAATAAACACCTTCAGTAAAGCTCTGGAGGAGCATAATAGATCCTATTGTCTCTCCCTTAGGCTGTACTGCAAAAGTAGCAAAAAAATAAATGATTCCCACTCCTCCTTCATCCTCCACTGGACAGTCACATCCCTTTACCTGTGCCAAGTCCAGGGAATCATTCAGCCAAGGGTAGAATTTAATTAACTCAGCAACCCAGGAATAAATATACTGTTTTCCCATGGGCTCTGCTTCCAGGCAGAATCACAAACTAACCACAACCTATCCATTTACCAAATCACAAGAATAACTACCAGGGAAGGGCACAGGGCAATAGCATGACCACCATCTGGACAACAATACTGTCTTGGCTTGCTTTAAAGCCTTATAAAACTACAACACAAACAGCTGCCTGAAAATTCCTCTAAATACCCACTAAGTCTACCCCATATATCCATGAGACAAGTAACAATGTCCTTTCTTTACAAAGGTTCCAACTGCCAGCATACTCAGATCTTCCAGTTTTGGTAGAAAGATGACTCAGTGTTCAGCCATTAGACACATATAAAGGGATAAGAAATGCTAATCAGCTATTCCTATCTGGCATGAATGTGTGAGCACAATCTGCTCATCTCCATTAGCAAGATCCATCAAGGTACAACTGGAAAAAGACGAAGAAGCTGCAAACAGCCCTGTGCATAGACTCTGTTACCTTTGCAGCTGGAGACTTGTGCATTACTGCTGTAAGGGCTTGAATGGTTGACACTGCCAAGGAGTCCAGGTGTCCCTGAAACACCTGAAAGGAGCAGGTACAGAAGTCATGTAACACATGCAAAGACAGTTCAGCTCCAACATCTGCGCTGTGCCCTCCTGCCAGGAGGGAAACCAAGATTTTGCTAACATGCTTCAAAAATCATCTCCCCACCAGCCAAAATTTCAAACCCCACAGCCTACAAGGAGTTACATCACAGTAGACAACTAACCACAGACTTCAAGAGGAGAGAAGCATTCGCAACACAAACCGCACCTCAAATATTCTGATGGACAAACAAGTTTTCCTCATGCGTCTAATGGACAACCTCAAGAGGGAGGGAGGAAAACAATTAGATTTTTCTTGCAGTGTGTGTGCTGCTGGAAAATCAGCATCTGCAGTTCATATCAAGTGACTTATTCTCCATCCAAGGCCCTGCAAACCAATGCAGCACAGACACATCCCCAAAATCTAAGAGAAGTCACACCAGCACAGTTAGGTGGCTGCCTCACCCATAGCTTCACTGCATTGATTCAACACCTCTCTCTCCAATTTAAGTAACCTTTTGAGTTTTTTTCCTGTAATTCTTGTTTATATTGATATTTCTATGATGGTTTTAAGAACAAAAATGTTGGAGCACTCTTTTGCATCCATCAATAAACCTAATTAGCAACACTGTACAAACAAATTTACTGTTACATCATCTCTGAAATATATGTGCACCTCAGACATATTTTGAAAGTGAAATGTCAAGAATTAAGTGAAATGCCAAGATTATTAGATGTGACAAAACATTTACATATGGTTAAAGCATTGTGCTGTGTCCAAAAAAGCCAAAGCTATTAGTTAAAAATCACAATTTGTAAATAACCATTCCTTGTATTCAGCTTTTTTTTACATTTTTAATCAGAACAAATAATTCTACTATAAAATTTATATAAAAGTTGGCATTTGTAACTTCCCACAGTATTTGGGAAAAGTGAAGCAACAGGCTATTCCTACCTCCCTGATTCAGCCTGTCCATTGTTTTGTGAACATCTGTTCTTGATGACAAGCTAAGAACCAGGACACCAAACACAACCATTGAGATTTCACAAACAAGGCCCCAGAATCCAAAACACCACAGTGCTGAGACAAAGAGCAAAAAAGAGGAAAAGGAGGGGAAAAAGAATCACCATCAGGTTGAGAAAATTAATTTGGATCTCATTCATGTGCTTCACCTTTTCCTTAAAAGAAGCATAACTGATGTTCATTCTATTGCCAGTATCTGCAGTTTGAAGCAGATGAATAAAACATAGGCTGAATTCAATCTGTTATTCAGAAAAATTATTTTCCAGTGACAGGAAATGCTGATCTCTGCAGCATCAGAAGTTCATCTTGCTGCAGAAGGCTTAAGGAGGATGGTTAAGGTGAAGCACAGGAGTCAATTTTCCTGTGATTGTGTCTTGACTTCAACTGAAGCAAAATACAGTTTAGGTAGGTACCTGGTCCTCATTCATTTCTGTCAGTAATTTGTTCGTAAGGTCTTTCTCACTCTTGTCTGCCACTTTATTGTTAGCATTTAAAAACAGCTGTTAGAAACAGAGACAAGAATAATGGAAATAATTGCATTAAACAGTTACCTGCAGCCAAATCTGTGGAGGCTGCCTTATATTTGTATTTCACATACAAAAACAAAAATGGGGAAAAAATACTGATGATTACATTGTATTTTTGCAAAAGAGTAATTACTTTAAAAAAAAAAGGAAAGAAAATATGTAATCACTGAGACAAAGAGAGATTTATCTGGAATTTGTACTCATCTCTGGCTTAGCAACTGTGATTTCATTCACAATAAGCAACATGACAGAGTTCTAAGAAATTTACTTGTAAGAAATACAGACAAGAGTGGGGCATTAACAAGGAAATGAATACAAACGTTTCATCATTTTCCACTTATGTTTCAGCCTAGGTGAAAGCTGAAGATACCTAGACAGACTATGTTCATCTTCAAACAGCACAGCAGCAGAATTTCTGGGGCACACAATCTTTGGGACAGGAAGAAGGGCAAAATATCTCTGCCATCATCCTAAGAAGCAGACAGGTTGCAAGTAGCTTCAAATCAAACATAGACCTATACTGCATCTTCAGCTAGGGAACTGCTCTGTGTTCAGTAGCTAAATTCCTAGTCAGTACCTGAATTTGACAGCTTCAAACTCACCCAAATTCATAATCAATTGCAGACAATTTGTGTGCCAAATTTAGCTGTAATACAATCAGGACTAAGATTTACCTCCTTCTGTTTTAAGATTCTATTGAGGTATTAAAAAACCCCAAAAAACTCTGATCAAAATGTTTTAAAAGTTGCTTTAAAAAATATAAACCCTTTCCTTCAGTGGGTAAAACCTAAGCATTTCTTTTCCCACACACAGACACACACACACATTTTGCTCCATTTATCTGCTAGCTCAGTCTCCCTGAAGAGGAACAACCTGAGAAATCAACTTCCATAAATTTGGCTAAAACAAAGGACAACACTGAAGATATTACTTTGACTTACATAGGTGTGAAAGCACATTGTTAGAAACACTTTGAAAGGTACATCACAGTCAAGAGCACTCAACAATGCAGAGTAACTATAATATGTCTCAGAGGACTATAACATTAGCAAGAATAAGAACATTAAACAAATGCAAACGGAGACAATGAAAAAATAAAGATTTAATCAAACTTTTGGTATGAGTTGCTTCATTTCTCATAAGGCATGTGAAAAGGAAAAATAGATTTCTTTTTACAATGTCTACAAGGTCTTAATTTTTCCATTTAAAAGCTGTTAAAAAACCACATTTTTTTCTTTTCATCAGACATACTGTTAGAGGTCATTTTGCTTTGCTCAAAGTCTGACCTCTGAGATAGTTAAACAGATGAGAAAAGATTCAGCACTGACAAATTAGATTGTTAAATGACTCTCAGTACTGAATAAGCACCTCCTGAAACCTCTAAATTACAGTCCCTCTTTATGGATATCACTGGCAAAAAGTGACATCCAGATCATCAAAACTTAACCAAGCAGTTTTGAAAAGCTTTTGTGCAGATCTCTAACCCTAAAGCATAGCTAAGGAAAGACAGTTGCCTATGAGCCTTAAAACCAGCAAACAAAGAAAAAAAAAGGATTTACATCTCAGAAGATTGTAATACTGCAAATTATTAGGAAGTATGAGTAGAAATACAGCTTTAAACACCCCAAGTTCTTTGGGATATCTAGAGCAGAATATAAGAGAAACAAAACAAAATAACAAAATCCCACAATAAAAAGCCAAATAAAAAGGCAGGTGGGATTGATTTTTTTAATCAGACATACTGTTAAGAGATTACTGTGCTTAGCTCAAAGTCTGACATCTGAGAGATTGTAATAGGTAGGAAAAGATTCAGCAGTAATTCAAAGATTGTAACTCAAAGATTGTAATTCAAAGATTTTAGAGACTGAGCAGGGTCTGCAAAGGTATTTTGCTCAGGACTCAAAGTATTCATTGCTTTAACCACAAGGCAGATGAGACACCTCCACCTCATTAGTAATAATACAAGGCAGGGTTTGTTAAAAATATGCTGATAAGGGAACACTTACCTTGCAGTTCTGCAAGAGTCGAATGAGATGCTCAAAGCAGTTACTGTTAAGGAAAATTGCCTGCAGAACAGGCCTATCTGTGCAGTCTAACATGGCTGTGATGGTATCTATAAAATTAAAATAGAACTGGCATCAAAGACAAAACACATCCCAAATCCATCAAGCATTTTTTCCTGCCCATTTTACAATACACATCAGGAAAAAATTATACAAATTATATTATCTGCACTTTTGATCAAGAATGATATGCGTTTTAAGAACAAATAACTAGGCCTAAAGCTAAACATTTTGACACAGTAAAGACTACCACAGACTAATATTATGGAGAAATTTTACCAAATGAATATCTTTGATTGCTTTGGGGCTCTGTTTCAAGTAATTTCCAATAGTGAGTACATAAGCAGCATCACCTTTTCTTTACAGCACATGAATGTTTCTTTCCTCAACAAGTAATTACTCTGCATTCTACAGCAGACTTATAGTGTAAGCATTCTCCATGGCCACAGTACTATTCCTCAGTTGTCTTGGAAGTATGGGAAAAGAAACACCTTTATTCCCCATGCTGAACATCAAAATGGAAAAAACTCAAAGCCCTGAATTCTAACACAAAAACTTATACCCAACTCTTTCAGACTATTACTGATGGCCAATGTTTACAGTAATGCCATTTGAAAATCAAACTATCACAAAACAACACCACATAGCTATTTTATTACAGAACAATTTTATTCTGTAATTACTAAGGTTCTGATAAGCTTCACTTCTTGTCTAGCAATGTTTTTCTCTTTTAATGGAGACTCTCAGCCTATGAACCTTGACACTGGTTAAATGGCAGCAATCTGACATGGTTTCTTCTGGTTTTTTTGTTACTAAATTGTGGAAGAGGTTTTACAGCGACTTCTGTGAGCCAGAGAGAAGTCTGATAAGAGGATCCATGTTTACCCCTGAAAGAATTTTCTACCAAGGTCACTGACATAGAAATCAAGAAAGAGAGAAGGATAAATAAGAGAAACCTACAACTGCCTATTCCAATAAGCTCTCTGTTTGTCTTTCCTGACCTATGAGTAAAGTGTAAACTTATGAGCTTTGTAAGAATGTATAAATAGCATGCATGCTGTATTAAAACCAGGTTTGAAGCCTCCTGAAAGTGGAGCATTGCTTTGTTTTGTGATCCTCTCAACTACCACAGTAAATAATTAAAACAAGAAATATCCAAGAAGATATGTTAGAAATTTTTCAATTGCTTAGCCAAGTCAATATTTTTTGCTTCAGAGTTATTGTCAGAAATATTGAAAGGAACTGTGTACTCACTCAGCATTTGGATCTGCAGTGCTATGAACCTGCTCTCCCACTGCCTGCATCGCCTTGGATTAGGTAAGGCTGAATGGTCTGAGTTAAGCAACTTGAAATAGTTCTCCAATATTGTACTTGTCTCCACCTGGCGCTGGTCAGAACTGCTGGTGAGGAGGATATGGACAACTTCTGTCAGGCACTTCAGAGTCAGCTCTGCCTTCCTGCTCACTTCCTCAGGGTTTCTGTCATCCCAGTTGTCACAGTCTGCTAAAACACGCATCAAGACTTCCATGGTGGCAGGCGATACTGCTTGAAGAGCATTCCTCTGAAACCCATAAAGGCAAAAAAAAATTAAGAAAAATAAATTTAGAAGAACTTAAACCTCTTCAAACCAGCTGTGTCTACTTGAGTTATCTGAACCATGCAATATGCATTACTCCATCTACTAATGCTGTGTAGTTAAATAACTAAGAAACATTCTATTTGGATTATGCTGATGGCTACAGATGAAATGCATCCCATCTTGTTCACTTAAATGTCTCTTTTTCAAAGGGAATGCTTATATAGAAAAGGAAATACAATTTAAATCTGTGTTACAACATTCTTATAAATGAGCCCTGATAAACTGCTAATTTGAGGCAAACCTTCACCTGAGTTTTCATTTTAGATTATGAGATTCATGACACTTTAGAACGTGTGGTAAGAACACACTCATCAGCAAATGTTTGCCTGGGCCCTGAATGCATTTTCCTCACCTTTCTTCCTGGGGGCCTGACTGCCTAGGCTCAGGGACAGGAGCCTGAGCTTGTGGTGAGCTTTGAGAAGCCCTGTCAGGGATTCTTTTTCCCCTGTAGGGAGCTGAATTCAAGTTTTGGCTCTCAACCCTTTATGGTTTGATCTACACTGCAGCCACGGCCATGCCTGTGTCGTGTCTTGAACCTGACCCACTGACTTGACTGCAGCTTGACCTCGGCCCTGCCTCATGGCTGTGGATGGGGCTGGCAGCCACTGGCCTCTTGACTGACCCTAGTTACCACCAGCAGAGCAAACCCTTACTCTGATCTGCTGACCAGACCTCCTGGCTTCACTTTAGGCTTCATCACCACAGCCTTGTCTAGTGGGCTGGGTTGGGCTGGTCCATCCTGGCTCCAGCCAGCACAGCTGCTCCCATCACTGGGTGCAGCGAGATTGCACCCTTTGCTGGTCAGGAAGCTGCTCCTGGCCATCCTGCTCAGACTCCACTTGCCTTCCATGATGGAGCAGAGCCTGGCTTTGCAGCTCCCTGGAAACCTTTAAAAACCCTCTCTTGGAGATCACCAGAAGTAGCAGCTGCTTGTGACCAGACTATGTAGGACTTTACAGGAGCCAGGTGAGAAAGTGGATGTTGGCTTTGCTGCTGATGAATACCCTCATTTCCTTATGTTCTTTCAAACACTTTAAACAGCTTCCAAGCTGTAATGCCTTCCAAGCTGTAATGCTCCATGCATCCTACTGAAAACAGCTTACTTTCAGCACGGGGAAGTAAGATAGATCAATTTCATGCATATGAACACAAAACTTCCGTCTGTGCAGGTGGAAATTCCTAATTTAGTTATGCACATTTTTTCTTAAAGATTACAGTAAATTCATATGAACATGTAGTTGTTCTAAACAGCAAACTTCTATGGTTACTTGAAATTGGGACCCAGCTTTTAGCATTTAGGTATTATTGCCCAGAATGATCCCAAAGTTGCTAAGACAAAAATAATTAATCATGGATAATAAATTCTTCTCATTGACAAGTTATGGAGTATTTAAAAATCTTAAAAAAAGAACAAGCATTTGGAGGTTTCAGCAGCTGAAAAGTTCAAAGTATCCTTACCTGACCACCAGCCACAATAGCTCCAAAGAGATGCAGCAGGCAACATTTTAGGCTTTCCTTGAGATGTTCACTTTCTTGAAAGCATTCTGATTAAATAAAAAGGAGATTTTTCTCAAAAAAAACCCACCAACAAATAATAAAAAATCCCTCCTCTATTCCCTGTTATCATACAAATTAAAAAAAAAAAAATCAACAGTATTATCTCCACTTTGTTTTATATAACTCAGACACAAACACATCAATTCCAGCATAATCAAAGCAACACAACATTACCACATTTATCAGGAATTCACAGGGCCATACCTTCAGTTTGCATAAACTTCCCATGCCAGCTGACAGAACTATAGACACACAACTTTTGCTCTCAATTTGTAATGTAAAAATGAGCCCATTTTGTCCATATTAATGAGAAAGAGAAGGACATTCTAACAAACAACCAGTTATCAAGCATGATAAAGTTCAGAGAAATTTTGGCATGAAAAGTCTGATGCCATATGCAGTGCAGGTAGCTCAAAAAAACAGTCTCTGAGCTTCCTGACTTTAAGGCAGATTGTCAGAGAATCCTGTGCAGATCTGTAACCTTTCTAGCAGCAACTTCTTTAATGACAACTATCTTGCATCTCTTCTCTTGCCATATCTGATGGAAATTAGTCCCAGACAGCCTCAGTGTCTCTTCTTAGCAATAAATATAACCTGGATATTGTTGTTATAGCAATAACTCCAGACATAACACCGCAGCAAGAAACTACAAAGGATTATTTATGGAAATGCCACGTATTGGAAAGTAAGATTATATATAATATAGTATATTACATATATTGAGCCTGTTTTAAAAGAAGATTGCAAAGCCATTTTTCCAATCTGTTCTCCAAACAGAACCAAGCTTACTTAGATGATCCCACTGTTAGTGAGCTAGTAGCACCACTCCTTGACTTATAGCCTCTGGATCTTTACAGAAATACAGACAAATTGAAAAGAGCAGTACCTAGCAAATTGTGAATAAATCATTAGGCTGGGTAGACTAAAACCACTCCCCCTCAAATTAGTCCTGGCATGGCAGGATGCTTAAGGCACATGCTCAGAAATTTCTTACTCTGTCCTTACTGCCAGGTGGCCAACAAGCAGAGGAGTATCTGCTGGCTGATGAGCACACTTTTAGCTCAGTCACATGATATTGTATTTAAGAGACAGGAGGAACCCCAGGGCAATGCACTGAATGCAGAGCAGAGAACCTACAGATGATATTCCTCAGTAGCAGCCTTTAGAGTGGGTTTCCAGTGCTCTGGTATATAGATAAGGGCATTTTACTGGCAGCAACAATTTGGTCTTTTTGGCAACTATCCTATTTTTTGTACGCAGCAATGCAATCTCAAAGAAAAGGACCTGTGACTCAAACCTAGAAGAACCAAATTCATAAATGCTACCACTCCATGAATATAATCTCTCTCTTATTTTTTTTCAATTAAAACTAGTTAATGGATAGCTGCAAAAAGGGCTGATTTCACTCTTTCACTGCCCTTCCCTCCAGCTTGTTCCTGCTGCTTCAATTCTGTAGGCACCAGCACTTTGGTATGCTCAACTGGCAAACTACCTGGGCATCCCACATTCTTGAGATTTAAGTACAGAATACGGACATGTAAGTTCCTCTCTTCCACACAAAGAATCTGTAATCATAAGAACACACGAATTCCAAAGCAGCCATCATGATATTTAATGACTTAACCAGAGAAAATTGTTTCCTAAACTTGAGGCCAAGGAGCATTTCTAGTTGAATGGCAGAGTTTCATTTTTTCTAGTTGTTAAAGCATATTCAGGAGACAGAAGTGCATGAACACTCTCCTAAGATAATATTTCCATGAGTTATCAGTGCAGTTACTACAGGGATCGCATGTGCAATCACTGTGTACCACAATAAAAAGAAAGTTCACAGAACCAACCCTAATAAACCACATTAGGCACTGAAATAAAGAAAAAGGCTTTCAAAGACAAGCAGGGATGACAAAATAGTGATGCTCAAAGCAAAGAAGAAATACAAAAACCAAACAAAGTAACCCACTACATTCAGCCTCAGAAAGCAAGTAAATGACTTGAACATTATCAGGCATGCTTAGGAGAAAGTTACTTGGGCTCACTAAGTTCATTCCTCCACAGAAAACTATATTTTAACAGGATGTTAAGTAATACTTACGGTAAAAAAAAGGGACAAACTCAACAGTGAGGGAAGCTGGTTTATACTTCTGTCTGCTCCTTTCAACTGTACTAAGGAAACGTCTGCAATTACATTAAAAACATACACCAAGGAAATTAGACATGATACCTTTGTTTATTACTTACTTATTAATTTATTACTTATAATGTGAATTTATAATATGACATAGTAGAAAATGCTGCCATAAATCAGGAGTTATCTTTTACCTACAGGATGAAAAAGAATAGTGAAGTAGTATTTCATCCTGAAGACATGACTCACAGCTAATCTCATATTCAGTCTGCACTTTAAAATATTTAACATTTTACAAAATGGTTTAGTTAAAAAAATTAAAATTAAAAAAACCAGCAATCTCTTATTTAATCCATGCCTGCTGCAACTAAGCCACCAGCTAGAATGCCACATTTGTTGACCAAGCAATTTTAAATGGGCAAAAAAACATTATTATGAGTTCATTAGGCTGGTGAGAACACACAATCAAATTAAAGGGCTGTAATTCTACTGCTACACTTATCAACTTATTTTCAAAGATATAAAAAGATATAAATTCACATCTACACTGTGAATTTCAGTAACTTCTTTTACCCTATTTCAAGCAGGTCTGCCCACCACATTTCTTTTGGCTTCTCTGTTCCCCTAATTTAGAAAAATGGTCAGTTTTTGGAAGGAGAACATAATGTAAGCACCTTCGTGGTGATCAGTTACAACCAATCACCTCTTGATATACCCTCAAATTTAATTTTGTTTTAACTTTAGTATTAACAGCAAAAATATTATAATTTTTGAAAATTATTTAAGTCACAACCAGTTTGAGAAAGCATAACATGTTTCTGTGACGTGACTCTACTGACTGATGGTTAAAGCTGTCATAAACCAGAGTATTTAGCATCCTGTGCTAGTCCACACATACCCTGCAATTCGCTGCCTCCAGTTCCGATACGGATCATACAGGCTTTCACAGAAAGCCAATGCATGTCTCACAAACTCTTCTATGGGGGTCTGATCCTCCACTTCTTTTTCTTTTGTTTTGCTTTTTAACTGAGGAGAAAAAGAAAGCTATGGTCAGAAAATTTCCAGAAGTTGAAACTTTATCTTGATCTCCCCCAGAACAGTTCCGAGCCTATGAATTGTTCCCCACTATTGCTGAAAGAGCAGATGACATAAAAAGCAGCAGGAGGTATGAGATGGCAGAAATACAGACAGGAATTATTAACCATGTACCTGTTGAATGTACAACGTAGTCATGGTGATAACATGGTTAATGTATGAACACATCCCAATCTCTTCCACATTAGCCAAATTCCTGCAAAGACAACATAAAAACCACAGATTGTACACAGTGTACCATTTGAAACTAGTTCAAACAATGTTTGTTTTAGCATTCTGTCTATATTCATACAAAAGGATACCAGCATTTCAAAAATAGTCTCCAAAGGACTGCACATACTTAAATGTTTATTTCTGTCACCATTACAGAGCTCACGAGTTTTCATCTAACAGGAAGAAAGATTCAAGTCACTCTGCTGCAGGCCAATTCCATCTGGAATTTGGGGTTTTAGAGGTTAAGCAAATTCCCAGGACACCCTAAATAGAAAGCTCAGAAATGGCATCTGATAACAAAGACAATAACTTCCACTTTACTAGTGCATATGCTTTCTAAAACTTTAGGAAACATATAACCTAGAAACTTTAATTTTCTCACTTTAAATTCCCTGAGCAAAACAAACACCTAATAAATTACTTTAGAAAATAAAGCAACAACAACTAAGAATTTCTCAGTTTTGATGTTACAAAGATCAGGTACCAAAGTGATGACATAGGAGAACTTTTCAGTAAGTAAAGGTGACACTAGTTTGTAATACAGAAACACATTACCACCATCCACTCAGAATACTTCATGGTATTTAAACACTGCCAGCTCTTCAAATTGTTTCAGAGGTAAGGTGAGACAAAGTATTCAAAAATGCTGCTTCAAATACTCCTCAGTAAAGGAGATTCTCTATTATATTTTATCCCCTTCCTCTCTCTAACAGCATTTTGCAACAGCAAACTGAAGAAATAGTGAGGAATAGATTTGTGTCAATAGAATTACACTATCAGGCAGAAGTTTCAGAAGGAAATCAACTGCATGAGTAGTGTAATAATAAGTTTCACAGGCTGTTTATGGAATTATAAGCATGTTAAGAATGTGAAACAGTTCTTCCTGTACAATTCTCTCAAGTTATTTCATAGCTACCAGTTGTTAGGGTGCACCTTTTCTTTTCAAAAGTATTTCTTATACGAGGTACATCATATCTTGAATTCCCATAGATTTATCTTCTATAGCTACAAAGAATTTAGTGTTTAAACCCCTTCTATTTCTATTGCAAACATTATTGCTAAGATGACTGCATTGCTCCCCTCTCTCTCTTTTATTCTCCCTGCCATTATTCTGAAGACTGTGAGAAGTGTTATTTCTCTGTATCAGCTGGAAGGTATCAAATCACTTATTATGTGTCATTAAAATCTATATTTATAGGCTGCATCAAGATTTCTTAACCAAAACAACAACCTTGTTGAGGAACCAATTAGAGTAAATACCTGCAAAGGATGATAAAGAATTTCACAAGTAAAAGTGACAGAGTCTGCTGCTGCTCTTCCAGGCCATCTGACATTTTCTGGACACACTGTAGCAACTGGAGCCTGAGGACCTGAAGAATGTTATCAGGAAGCAGCGATATTCCTGGTGGAATGTCATCCACCCTAATGAAAAAAGCCAGACACAAAATTGTTAATCATACATGCCAAGCTGCCAATCGATTCCCATGCTCTCATGTGGTGTTCCAGTCAAGTTCTGTGGGAAAGGTCACCCAGCTGACACATCACAAACACTTCCTAATGAGCCACAAGGCAATGTCTCGTGGCAATACACCAGTCTGAGCTTTCTTTTCTCCAGAAATGAACTAGATTTAAAAAAAAAAAAAGTGTTAAAATTCAACAAGTGGCTCCTAAATCCTCCTCCATTCAATGAGCTGCTTTAATTGCCACAAAGAAATTGCATGATCTTCATCAGGTAAAAAGGTGGTCTGGGAAATCCCCAGGGACAGTCACAGACGAATGAAACATGAGAACAAAACATATTTGGAAGAACATTTTCTACTTTCTACTGAAGATTAAGAGCGTCCAAATAAATGAGATGCCAATTATTGCATAGTTATTGAAGCCCAGTTGGTATTCATCCACAGTGAACCTCATGTTGTTCTTACATAAATTTCAAAAAGCTATACAAAATTATCTCTTGCCTATTGTTTTCTGCAAACTAAAACATTTTTGGAAACACACCACTGAGAACCAAGACATGAAGAAAAGAATAGGATTATTTGTGGTTTAATTTTTTTTTTCCAGTGATCCAAAACCAAAGAAGAAAATTACCCAGGAACAACCATAAGGAAACCCATTTCAATAACAGTATAAAACACTACAGAACTGTAAGAACATTTTTTGGGGTGAGAATTGTTTATCCACTGTTGCACATGCTAAAGAGAGTTAGCCTTTGGCAGCAGCTATTTAGCCTGGCACATCCTCTATGAACTCTACATAGGCAAAGGAAGACAGAGGCAAGAGCCTTAGAGCTTACAGAAGCCTCCAACATGGCCAAAGCCAGAGGAAAGCTACAACAAAAAAATTCAGCAAGCTCAAACCCTCACTAATATGCTGCTGTGTACATTGTATCTATGTGAGAAAAACCACAAAAATGTAGAAAGAGTGTAGAAATGCAGTGACTGACCCTATACAACATGATCTCCATTATCTGACAAAAATGGGGAACAACCCATTGTTCAGCTTCTAATGTTGAAAAGGAAGCCTTTATAGGAGGGAAAATCAGAGGCCCAGTTTAGTAAAACACCTAGACAGGTGTAAATGACAGAAAGCTCCCATATCCTAGAAAACAAATGTTACCTACACTTATACAACTACCTACTTCATTCCCTTGCCCCTTCACACAGTTGTGCAATTTGCTTTTCAGATTGTCGAATTCAGAAATCTCAAGGGATTCAGAGCATTGTAACACAAATTTTAGAACTGAGGCTCTAAACTGATAGCACCACTAACCACAAAACTGAGAGCAACTGGGTTTTTTTATCCAATACAAATGCCAAGAAAGAAATTTTAATTTCTGCGATAGCAACTTCACCCCTCAAGATGCTGGCAGATCCACACTCTCCAGAACTACAAACATGGTTTCTCATAATCTGATAATTCAGATTCTGTATTTCAGATTCTGATAATTCCCTCTCAGTATTAGGAAAACTGTAATTTTTGACAGCTGAAATCATATTTCCAGAAGTTAATTCCCTAAAATGGCCAACAAGTTTTTTTCAGTAAGACCATGAAATGCTTTACAAGAGAGCAAACAACATACCCTTCATGCCTCACATCCCAAAGAATGTTTTCTTTGCAGTAGCTGCCTGTGTTGCACAACCCATGAGAATTTGAGAGAGATGTGTGAGACCAGCATGAGAAATCCTAACTGGCATTACACAAAATTAATACACTATAGAGTATATAAATAAATGTAAATATTTGTAACCAATCAAGCTTGTTTTCACTCCAGACCAAATGACTACTATACCACCAAAAAACCTTAGATTTAAACAAGGATTTAAATTTGTTGACATGTAGTACCAATTTTTCCCAACCAGAGTCATTGTTTAAAGCAAGTACTCTAAAAGGATGGAAAAAAATTAATATGTTACTTGACTGCTGGTACCATACCTCAAAAATATGAGAAAGAACTTGCCATATTTATTTATCATTTCCTCCATAATGTTAACATGGTCATGCAGCCATACAAACTCTGTCAGGGGTCTGGAAGGGAACTGAACCATCTCCACATCAGAGTCATCTATTCAGCTCAAACACACACTGGGAACTCTCCTCCCCCAGTAGTAAAAACTGCTGTGGCAAACCAGGCTTTACTTTGCAACAATCACCATGCAATCACACAAACCATGTAATCAGCATTCCTACCATGATTTCTGCATCATTTTTATGTGGGTTTGAAGTCAGCAAGTAATAAAATACGGTTTCTATGGTACTTTGCATGAGCTTCCTTTAAGCTCCTTTGCTCAAGATCATGCAAACCAAAGGCAGAAAAAAAGTATGACAAACACTCTGGAGGCCTTTGTTATTTTTAAAACTATTGAATCAAATGACAATTCCTCTCCAGTGAGGAGAAAAAATCCTCATACCAGCTGGTAGAGATATTATCTTTTTTATGGTAAATACATAAGGCATAGATACACGTTTTGAGGGAAATAACAGACAGGTGTGATGGCCTTTTGTGCTCAATGATCAAACCATTAGCATAGCTATATTCACCTTTTCAGCAAAATCAATTACAACATCATCAATGAGCCATTTCATACAGAGTAGAGGCACTAAGAGAGGGGTAGAACTGAAGCTGTATAAGCCTCTAAGCTGCATAACTGTATAAGCTCTACTTATACAGTCAAATCATAGCGGGTACACTCACACACTATATTTAGAGGTTTCCTTATTCTGTACTGCTTAGCATCTTCCACATTTCCAAAGCAGACTTCAGGAAATTAGACATTCTAATTTATAGGAAAAAAACCTTAGTTAAATAAGCAAGTGACAGCACCAATTAAGAGTCCTCCTTTCAGGAAGGAAAAAACCCAAAGCCAAACCTGTAATAGAATCTTTACATTTCTTAACAGGTATTTTCTTGGATACTAAAAAGCCCCACATATGGTTTATATTGACAAAAAATGTCATGCCTGTAATCCAAAAAGTTAGTTGTGTCCAGAAATCTGTACAAGCCTTCTCCCTAAACATTTTCTCATTATTTCCTGGCATTAGCCCTTCACTACACAAGATCTTGCAAGCATACAGCTGTAAAACACACCAAGATTTATAGATGGAAAAAAAGAAAAACTATTGGTGCAGTTTCTCATTTTAGCTAGCATCACACTTTTTAAAGACCAACAGACAGAATTAGCTGTCTAATAAGGAATCGAGTTAAACAAAAAAAAATAAAGTGAGTCCACAGGGTCCTGTGGCCCCTGGAGTCACTGCAAATCAGCATTTGGCAGTTCCACACTGACCTACTTTTTTTTTTCATGGGCCCAGGAATACTGTTTTTACAATGTAAAGGTCTGCAATACAAATTGACACAGCCCAAAAAGATGCCACTTTCATATGCCTGATTATATCACAAATGCATGTATGGGCAGAAACTGCAATTCTTCATTAATTCTATTATCTGACCACCATGGGTTTGCTTATTGCAGACATAAAAGCACAGGAAGGATCTGCCTTCATCCCTATGCTGTTTTGATGCTTTTGCTTTGCATCTGTTACACAAATGAGCCTAAATCCACATGGTTCTATTCCTCCAGACTAAGTCACTAATCCTGTCATTAAGCTCAGAAAAACACACATTATTTTTACACTCACTAAAGTCACCATTTATAACAATGAAGATGCTGCTACTGTTCTGCATAACTAAGCTTTATGTTGCTGAAAAAAAAACTCAACATGAAAACCATGAACACATACACTAAAAACCACTTAAACTCAGAGTACAAATAAATTTTAAAAACTTCAAATCAAAGTACCAACAGATTTTTATCTTCCAGTGTTCATATTTCAATACCAAATAGTATGTTAAAGATAACCTGTGTCAAAGGACAAACTTTCCTCCTTAACTAAACATAGTAAGATGCATTTTTGACACCAGAAAGAAACAAATTTTTAGAAAGAGCACAGAATTAACTTGAAGGTCTTGCTTACTGGTAATTCACTATATATTTTGCTCTCATATAGGCATTATGAGGAAAATTTTAATACAAAGAGCTGGGAAGTCCAGGTTTTGTCTGCTGAGATGCAGTTGCAGCATTCTTCCTTTCCTTGTAAGAGTTGAGGCTATCACTTGCACTTCAAACAGGATCTGATCCACAGCCCATTAAAGAATTTCCATTGATTTCAACAGGGCTTGGAATGCAGCCACATGCAAGGAGCACCATTCTGTGCTTTCAAACACCACTGGTGGTATCAGCTATAATACTGACACCAGCTCTCATGAAGTCTGAATCCTTTACATTTGGTTTTTCTTAAAATCCCTAGTTCATCCAAGCACCTCAGAAGCAAGAGAAAACATCCAATGCCTAAGTTTTTACTCCTCATTTTCAAAGTTAGACATGAAAACACAATCGTGACAACACAGCACACAAATTTAAAATACTAAATATGAAACTCTGAAATTAGGCTCCAATAGAATCATAATTATAAGTGGGAGCTTTTGGTCAGCAACATGAGGGAAGTCAGCAATACTCTTACCCTGAAGTCTTCATGGATGCAAAGAATTCACCCTCAAGTCTATAATTGGTGCATATTTTAATTTTTAAATGCTTTCAGCTAAGATATCCAAATCTTTCATTGAGAATTTCATTCATCCTTAATCTTAAAGCAAATCCTGAAATTAAATTACAAATTCTTTATCTATATCTTGCTTCTCTTCTGCTGATGCTGATAGTAAACACTATTCAGAATTATAAGGAACACAAGGAATACCAATTATATTTCTATGAACAAGAACAAGAAGTACTCATGGCCAATTTCCTAATACAATGCAAATAACAGTATTTGCCTAATTTCATCACTCCCAACACAACCTGACCTTCACATGAATGGGAGTGCCACTTGACAACTTAAAACTTACTTTTGTTTAAAGGCAGCACTGCCATTGAAGAGGACTGGGCTCTCAGCCAGGTCTGTTTCAGGTATCAGGGAAAGATAAACAGGTCTGTAATTCTACATACCTCGTTGGCAGCTTCTCAAAGTCCACATCCAGAAACTGTTCATAGCTAGACACAAAACTATCCAACCAGAGCTTCAGGTAATCTGGGTCTTTCTGTAAAAAGAAAGAGAACATTAGGCAATATTGCACTCAAGGTCATCTATCAACAGCTCTGTAATACTGCCTCAAATAAAAAGTTTCTATTTAATGCATTTCAACTGGGAGAAAGGAGGGAATACACATTTTTTAGAACCAAAATAAAAACAAACACCACCACCTGTGCACTTTGAAATTTTCAGGCACATTGTGCTGATGGGACATTGCTGCTCTATTCATTAGTTTATGTCTCCTCTTCCAGGCACCAGTGTCAACCAAAGCATTTTAGCTTTTCCCCTCATAAACAATTGTAGCTTATTCTCCAGAGTCATCCATATCAGCTTTACAAACTTACTAGAATGTGTTCTAGTCTTGATACCACAGATACTAGTACACAACTCTCCTTATGGCTCATAAAATTAAATAAAAACTCCAAGAGCAATCCTAATCACAAAATAATTTCCTTTTTGCTTCACTCATAGGTCAATATGGCAGATAACAGCAGATTAGAGACAGATGGTGTTCAGAAAACACAATGTAGAAACTATGACTTGCATATTAGATAGCTATTAACAGATTAAAATTACATTTAAGCCTCCTATTTGTTCCTAGTAGAGCACAAAGACTGTGTTTGTGACCAGCAGTCCCTCAGGGCTAGACACTGCCCCAGGAACTAGGACAGACCCTAGACCACTGCAAACACACAGGGAAATGCTGTCAAAATATGCGTTTGAGGTAGCCTTACTTTCCAAGTCAAGCTGCTTAATTTTCAAAAACAAGCTGCCGGCCCATAGCTAACATATTCCTTTGCCAGGACTGTTCTTGTTCATTAACACACATGCACATAGTCCATTCTACACCACAAATAATTTTCAAAACAGTTTTAAAAATTTTGCCTGAAGTATTTGAGATTACAAATGATTTCTGAATCCGTTCCATAATTTATAACATTTTGCAGAAGTTGAAAACATTTTTCTTTATCCTTTTCCTTCTTCTGTATCTCCTCCCTTTTGTTTGTTGCCTTTATACTACAACAGATGTTCCCAAATAAGATAATGTTTCCCTGCAGAGTTAAGATTGAAGAGCAAAGTGAATATCTGTAATAAACACACTCTTTCTGCAGCAATGTCAGTGTAAAAGAAAGTGACCAAGAAAGACTAACAGAGTCCTGTCAGTGTAAAACAGCTACCTATGAAAGAGCCCTCCACGAAGGAAAGAAATCAAACAAAACAAAGTTTTAAAAAACCACACAAACAAAACAAACTAACAACCTCAGAATAAAACAAACACCTAAATCCAGAACCTCAAGTGGTGCAAAGCTCTTCCCAGAGCATCTTTCCACAGCATGTACAGGAGTTACAAAGCATGGGAATCCCCTTCTCATTCTAAACCTTTACCCTTCTCTGTGTCCCCAAAAGCCATCCTCAACTCAAGCAAAAAGTGTCACAAACATCCCGACACAATTTACTTCACTATCACTATTAATTATATATAAAATGTGTTCAGGTACTGTGACAACAGGTGCCAAATAAAACCCTCAGCTAGATACATATCTTATCTGATTATTCACTTCTGCTGATTTGATAGCATTTTCTTATTCATTTTTCCTCATTGTCTTATTTTCCCTTCCTCTGTTTAGTTCCTAATCTCTCCCTCCTTCATAATCTTTCTTCTCCTCATCTCTGCTTTTATTCACTTTTTAATTATTTAAGTAATCACGTCTTTCTTTTTCTGTTAAAATTTTGTCAAAACAGCACTATGTTCTGAAAGTGTAATGTAGCCTTGTTCTCATGTTTAATATGCACTGAACTACCAAATGGTTAACTAATCTTAAACACACCTACCAATTGTCCTCAACGTGGAATTGCAAAACACAGAATGAAGGAAGCAGTTGAGATAAAGAATAATTTCAAGGTTTCCAAGCTGCTGCTTTAAGCTACAGAGTTTGTTGGATTATCACAAGTAGGTGAACATTTCCCAGGTTCAGACATCAAACATATTGAAAATCAACCCAAAAGTTAGACAAGAAATAAGACTTGCCTAAAATAATGATTTAGAAGTAGTAGAAGACACTGTCTTCAGACAGCCCAACTTCTCAAAAACGTTCACATGTTCAAAGCTTTAACTTTCTTGCATTTCACAGTAAGTAATTTTAGCTGCAAGCAAACTATTTCACAGGATCATAAAGACAAGAGAAACCAGGATACCATTTTAGTAATTACAACAGAGCTCAGGCTACAAAGGAGAAAGCAACTACAGGAAGTAATGAACAGAAATGCTGCCATATCCATGTGTCCATGCCCCTGATGAAAATGGCCATAAACACGTGCAAAAACTGAACTTAACAGACTTGTTCCCTGTTGAACAAACTGCTTCTTCGTTGGCATGAGAAGCTCCTCCTTGAAATCCAACAAGAAACACTAGATTCATGTTCCCAAATTAAAATTCTTTGTTGACACAACTCAGGCTCATTCCTAATTGCTAACAGTAAACTTGTGTAAAAAACCTGTTTTTCTTGGTTACCATGAAAGAAGATGTTCAAATAACAACACTATCTGACTTAAAATTGCTTTAACAAAAGTCAAGGATGAGAAAAGGGGAAGGGTAGGGCAAAAGACAAAGTTATATTAAATGCCTGCTTGCTCCTTTTTAATGATACAGCCTAAATTAGTTTCAAGCTTCTTTATCTTTGAACTCCAATGCCTTTTCAAAACTACCAGTACAGACTGGGAATAAGAGAGCACTGGCAGACAAAATTTGCAAGAAATAGCACTTATACAGATGGCAAGAGTAAACCACATGTTATGAAACAGCCAGAAGTGTCTGGTTACCTGTAGAGCACACACTGCTCAATTTGCTGTGCCACTAGAACTCTTCCTGCTCCTGGTAAAAACAAGAAATGCTGTGCTGTTTGATTATTCCTGCAGCATACAATTCAACCAAACTCCCTTCATGTCAATCCCCTGCCAGTCAATTAATAATGTAATATTCCAAGTTATTAAAATAATCAGATTTTATATCAAAATACCAGGTAGCACTAGTGGTATGTGCCAGTAGAAAACAGTTTATACAACAGCTGACTCAGAGTCAAATCTAGAGATTTCCATCACTAACTCAAAACCACTTAAACAATTTTTTTTTTTTTAAATTATGAAGGCAAAAAAGTAAACAAGATCACTTAGCAACATGAGAAACACCAAGAAATAGATCTCCATTATACACCAGCTAACAGAGGCATGCCTCCTTTCCAGAAATGAACAAAAATGAAGACTTGTGAAGCAGAAGTTCATTCCAGGAAAAACTGACAAAATATTTAGCAAATGGGCTACAATTAAAATATTTCATGTAAGTGATGTCAATAATGTTAGAAACAGAAGCTATAAACAGCTTTCTAACTTCAAATCTGGTGCAGGGTTTTTTTTTTTCTTTATTAGGTACCAGTCTCCTGTTGAAAGCTCCAAGAAAATTTAGATTTTACTGAAAAAGTTTTAGGAAAGGAAACTGAAAATGGTAAATGTTACCCTTGGCAAAGTATATACAAATGTCCTAAACCACAGCTAAATACATACAACCTTTCTGAAGACCTGCCTATGTTAATCAGATGCATCTTACATTCTTTCAAAGCAAAGGTATCATAGTTCAGAACAAACAGTCTTTTTACAGTGGTTTAATATTCCAAGTTCATAACAAAACCAGGCAGTAATAACAGTTTTGTTTACACTGTGATTTTATGTACAATGCAATTATCCTACCCAGCATCTTTACCTTGAACTGAACTTTTTCTTGAGGTCAGCTGGTCCCACTTAATCTGGAGTTTAAATTTGATGGAATTAAAAATGAAAAAAAAATGTATTTCTGTTAAGTCCTCCCCCCCACTCACCTTTTCAACAATCCCCTATTGTCCCACAACAGAAGTGGTAAACCATATAAAGAGCAGAACACAAATTATCTTAATTTAACATTAATACATTTGTGTTCTCCAGTGCCAGATCAACTTTCCAAGCCAGTGCATGTTGCAATATGACAAATATCTGTGTTACTAGGTGTCAGAAGAGAGCATCCCATGGGATCCACCATGCCACTGAGGGCAACAAATCACTGAACTGCAACCTCAACTGCACCTGATCCACTGTAAACTGTGAGCTACTACATCACATGTGTGGTCCTCCTAAGGAAGCAGCAAAACCTATGGAATGCATTTCCCCTCTGAAAGTTACCCTTTTGTTATCATTCTGCAGACAGGCAGCTGGAGGCTGGATGTCAGAAAACAGCCCCAAATTGTTTTCTGTGGGGCTGGCTGAAGATGCACTTGGAGAGCACAGTTTACAAAGCACTGTATGCTTTGGCAATACACCACAAGGCTAAACTGTGACAAAGCAATGTGAGGATTGGTATTCTTTTCCAGCCCCACCACACACACTCTGCACACATGTCCTCTTAGATCAACAAGAAATCAAGAAGGACATTTTTGATTGGTGCAGAAGCAGTAAAAGCAGGAAGAAGCTTCTAAGTGGTAATAAAATGCCTTTCACCAGTTACAACTTTTCAATTACAAGATAAGAAATGCTGTTTTCTGAAACCTTAAAGTATTCTTAGTTACAAGTCTAAGCTTTTCATTTATTTACCTGAACCCTGCCTAGCTTTTCTGCAGGTCAAATTTATGTAATTTATTTGAATAATAATTCACATATAGAAACTGTATGCCTTAAACCTTCTGGAAGATAACTTCCCCATGGCTTGAACTCCAAGAAGGTAAAATAAAACTCAAGTCAGCCATTTCTCTTCATAGTGATAAATGGAAACAAGGCTATCCTAAAGGTGTCATTGTAACAAAAGTCTATGAAAAAACCACTGAAAAATAAAATAAAGAGCCCAGGAATATAAAAGTTTTTGTTAATAGCCACAAGTTGGCAGAGGCTAAGCTTAGGCTTCTGAGCTCAGCCCATTGTAATGAAGGCCTTTGAAAGTGCTACAGCAGTCACTCACCTGCACTAATGAAAAATAAGTCCTTTGTGCCTATTAAATCAAACATAGCTCAGAGCAGCTGAAAGTGAAAATACTTCCTTGTTCCTTCCCTTCCCTGAATACCTCTGGTTTTCATTAGAGAAACAAACAAATAACCCAACCCAGCACAATGACACACCACCCTTCAGGCCTCCATTTTCCCAAGATCCTCTCAGCACAGTAAGAGTTGCTACAGCTCTTTACACTTTAAAAAAAAAACAAAAAACCAAACACTGCCAGGCCTGAGCAGTGGAGTGTTTCTAACAGGTACTGAAAATAACCTCAAAAACCACTCCAAACCATAACACACTAAACCCATTTCCCATGAAACAGTCAGAGGAGGGTTAGGTTGGGGGTTTTTTTTTTCTTTTCCAAATTAGTTAATACAATGCTAGAAAGAAAAAAACATTTGCTAAATAAACCCATTGTACTGGTCCCCAGTGTGCACTGCAAGCCTGTGACTGTGACTAAATTCTGCCAAGCAATTATCAAGATTCCCATGGAGTGTTCACACTTGCAATTTGGATGTATAAGCTGACACAGGCTCCCAATTCACCACCTCCAGCACTGAACCATGCCCATAGCCCAGTGAGGATCTCCTCTGGTGCCCTTCAGACAGGCAGGACCTTCTCTGAGGCAATAAAGTGAAAAGAAATCACAGCCAAAATCTACACTAGCTGGGGACAGGCTCTTGTCTTACATACACTGAATTGTCTGGAAATTACAAGAGCCTTTCCTGGTCTCTATGAAAAGTGATTAAATGAATGACAAAAATATTCTAACACACTCTTATTTTTCAATCTATGCAAGAAGGTCACAAGAAATCTTTGAACCAGTATAACATGTTTTATATCCATTAAGAAGCCAGGTAGTACTAATCTTACAGCTAGCTCTCAGTTAAATGAGAACATTTTACACCAAACTGGCACTGAAGTCCTCCCAGCTGAAAGCCTTCATCCCTGTGCCTGTACAAGTACATTTACCCAAGGCCTCAAACCAACACTGTTTATGTATTTATATAAAGGGTTTATTTCAGATTTAGTATTGACTTCCATTTCTACTAAGGCTTCAGGCAAAGAATGGAAGGGCAAAGCTCAGTAGAATTTTACAGATATGTTCAGGAAGTATTAGTTGCTAAAACAAAAGCTGGATCCACCCGAGGCTCTTGGCAGGGTCACATTCCATGCTCTAAAGGCAAAAATTCCCTGCAGGGCAGTTCAGAGTGCAGCTATCAGACAAGCCCGACTTGTTGGACAAGGCAGTTGTTTGAAGTTGTTAAATTTAACATGCAGCCATCAAACAGCCAGCCGGGTCTGACTCCCGTGCTAGCTCTCAGTCAACCTTCAAAGTGGATTTCAGCTTAGAAGCACAACCAAAAAATCTCACTGGCATTATCATAAGTAATCCCCCATCCCCAAGCATTTTAGTCAAAATAAGAACAATCCTTTGGTGTCAAGGTTCAATTAGACTTACAAAATGTAATATTAGGAAACTAAACATGAAACATTGCCTTTAGATCACTGCTGAGTTTACTCATCTTTAAATTAATTGAAGTAGTCTGCATAATGCAGACTTGCAGAACACTTCTCAACACTGTTTGAAATAAACTATTCATTTGGGAATTAGAAGATTTGTGTTAAGGGAGCTCTTTCTCTTCATGTTTTCAGACATAAAAGGCTACATTTCCAGCATGAGAACTCCTAGCAGCCTTTACTGTGCAATATGACAGTGCCTATGCTTTTTGTGAACCTTTCATATAAATGTCAAAATTAAACATGAAAAGCTTTGTTATAGCAGCAACACCACAGTTAGAATTAGTAAAAATTTCATGATAAACCATTGGAAATTGGCATAACTGCCTTGATAAATTCAATCAATCAATTCTAATTGACTGGGGAATCACCTTTGGGCTCAACTTTCCATTATAATCAAAATAGTGATTTTTGAATCAGTGGATCCAAAAGCTCCTGGCAAGTAACTATAAATTTCCATTTTCAACATCCACACAAGCATTCTGTTCCATTTCCAGAATTAAAAGCAAAAGGGATGGAGTGGTGATGCTTTGTTTTATAAATGGAAGTTGCAGTGAATCACGATAGAAACCACTATTTTGGGACAAGTTAAAAATTCTCTTTAGCATAGGGATTTATACCAAAATAAGCCTATAGCTGTCAATCATGATAGCATTTAGCTCAAGTTTAGTATTTTTCTTGTCTTCTCAACTTTAGGTCAAGTTTAGTATTTTTCTTCTCAAAACAAAAATATTTTTACTCTTCTAGTATTGCTTTAAAGACAATCCAAACAATTTATTAATTTTCCTTTTTACTTCAGATCTCCAACAAAACTGGAAAAACAAAATGAAAGAATTTTCTTACTAAAATAGAAGTAAAGCCTCTATTTTTCTTCCTCTTGCCTTTTTTATTGTTGCTGTTGTTTTTCAATGATGATACAATTACAACCTTGTAGCTTGAAACTGGCATGTATCTGATGCCATCCATGCCAATCTAATTAATGTGAATTCAGATTTTAATGTCTTCACATTTGACAGAAAGTTCCACCAGGCAAGCCCCATGTACAAGTCAATATACCCTATTTCAGCCTTCTGGAGTCCACCACACAGAATACTTACCAGGAACTTACCATACTGTAACAAATTTCATTCTATTAACATTCAATTTTCCCACCAAATTTGGCATTGTGAACCAACTGGAAACTTTATTTTAAGGGGAACAAGAAGCATCCTAAATGATTCAAAGATAACTGAACTAACATGATGCCAAAAGTCTACAGTGACAAGATTAGCCTAAATTTAATGAAAATTCAAACTACCTTATGTAAGACTTGAACTCTTAACTGCTTATAAACTCCAAATTTTGCCACTATCTGACAAGAGAAAAAGGCTGAATTTTAGCACCAACACACAAAGTCAGCTTTTGCCCCACTGAGTTTCTAACTTTCAATGCAGTGCAAGAGACAATACAAGTTTATCACAGACAGAAAGGAAGCAGGATGGTGCTACAACAGTAAAACATCAGCCTATTTCACCATATCAACAGCTAAATATTGTCTAGCTATGTGTTCCAGCAGATAAGGCTGAGAAATGGAACACAGCTTAGCAAAAAAAGGCTTTGTTTCAAAGACAAAAGTATTTGTTTCGAAGTGTCAAGTGATTATACCAAATTAAACTAAAATAAATTTCTGTATCATTAGCTATGTATTTAACTATTTGGTTTTGCCTCTTCAGTCTCACCTGGCCTTACTTAAAATACTGAAGCTGAACTATGCACTGAAGGTATAATTCATGTATAGACTGAAGGGGTATCATTTAAAATCCCCAAATTCACTTTTCAGAAGAACACTTAAAAAAAACCTCAAAAACTACAGCATAGCAGAATATGGGTTACTTGCCCAAATTCTGTTTGGCATCCACTGCACTTCTGCTAGTTCAGTTTTTAAATGACCAGCACAATTAACTAGAGCCAGATATCTGTAAATAACACACTTCTTTTCTATACCCTGCTTTACTCCCAGGAGCTTTACCCACTCACTATGTATTTAATATCACTTATTCCCATTGCTTACTAAAGGCAAATGTAATCCTCAACCATAAATTGGATTATGCTTTAAAAATCAGAGAATGCATCAACACACACAAACATCTTACCAGCACAGAGAACTCACAGCTAATGTTTAGATTTGCACATACTTGGAGAAGACTGAGATACCAAATTCAAGACAGGGTTTATGAGGAAAATAATCAAATACAGTTTTCATTTCTTGGTGCTCCCTGTCATGTCTCCCACTGTCCTCCACTGCAGCCTCCCATTTAGTAGAAGCTAAATTGGAAGAGTTGGGCTTGAGCAAATTAGTGGGTTTTTTTAAGAAAAAGGGGCTTATTGGTACTGTTGAGATGTGCATGTTTTGATGTTTGTTCCCATACTCACATATAATTCTTTCAGCAAGAAAAGCTCAGTAATTAGAGAAGCTCTTCTCTCTCGTACAGAAGCTGTTTAACCTTTCTGAAGCCTGTAAATATTTTAACAGTGTCTACTGACAACATTTGGATTCAGGCCTCAAGCTCCAAAGCTGTTCAATCGGCAGCTAGCAAGCCTTTCTCTCATTTCAGAATCAGCACAAACATACTGCATATTTGAGTTGATTTGGCAATATTCTCTCACCAGGACACACGTCATCTCCAAGGCTGCCCAGCTGGCCAAGTTAAAAGAGCTGTAACTCAGACACACACAACAATGCAGGGTTTGTTAATTTCTCTCTATATTAGAGCATCACATATAGAAGCAGAAGCCTGTGCTCACAGCTTTGTGATATATCATTCCATTTAAGAGACACTCGACTCTTTCACATCAATAAAAGCTTGATCTGAATTATTTGTTGGCGTGTTCAGAACCGGATGTTTCTTATGGTTCTGTAAAGTGCTGATCCACAAACCCATAGACACGTGGAAATTCTAAATGTTGGACTACACTAAAACCCTGAATCTTACATCAAATACACCAACAAACCTGAGACTCTACTTTGTCCAGCAGTAGCAGCTACATATATGCACAGCTGCTTGTATGAAAGAATGAGCAACAGTCATTTCTTCATAGCTTGTAAAATGTTACGGTTCTCTTACATCTTTGCCTGTTTAGATTTATCTGCTGCCTCACTGCAACCTGAAATCTGCATTCTCTGTGTCAGTCTCTGTTCTGTGTCTGAACAACTACCAGCACAAGGTCACCCTGGCCCATAATTAAGGAAGGAAACAGCCACTCCAGAGACTGATGGCTCATACACTGATGTCAGCTATTTATATGAGAAGTTCTATATTTGTAAATATCAGAATTATGTTAGTTCTTGGACTAGGAGACAGCTCTTTAAATAGCAGTTAATTCAGAATTAGACCAACTGTTAATTCATAAGACCAACTGTTATCTCTATCCATTCTTAGTTCAGCCTCTTGAATAGAGACAGAACAAAGATATTTTTGTCACCACATGGCCACAAGTGACGTGTTCTTCTACAGGTTACAGTCCCTAGGAACGAAAAAAATTACTTAAAACAATCTACAGAAAAGATATCTTACACAGCAACTCCTTCAAAGACTTCACTGTTTCAGCAGAGGCATGAATTTACATGACAGTGAATTACTAAAAACTACTTTTACTGAGGACTTGGTTTGCTCAAATTCATCTAAGTGTAAGCTGAATCATTCTTTATCAAATTCTAACAAAGGCAACATATAGCAATGTGATCTGCATCACTGACAAGTCAGCAACTGCCCAAGAAGGAAGGCAAGGGCAAGCCAAGCCAGATGAGATCACATTTGAGATGCCATGGCCAGTGTTTCACACGGGGCTTACAATTCCATGTCAATGATTATTATGTTCTTGTTGAATTACATGCTTTTCACCACAGCAAAGCACAATTTGCCTAAAGGCACATTTATTTGAGAAACAATGTTACAACATCAAATGAGAAGATATTTATAATACAAAGATATCCCTCACTGTGCCAGAGAGAAAACTACAATTGTAGTGTATTATTTCAATACAATCACATTTTGTAAAAACAAATGAGAGGTGCAGCACAAGGTAAGAAAGCACATTTGAGATAACAGCTTATGCACAGGTCTGCTGCTCTTAACACAGCAAGGGATGTGACTGCCTCAGCTCTCTGCATTAGTAAAGACCAGATCATTATGATCAGCTAACACACACAGCCCTGACTGTATCAATGACACCAAGGCTGAACATTCCCTCTTGAAATGAGAAGCACGGGCCCCAAACTGAGTGAAGAACATTCACAGCTTTCCCTTGAAATCATTGTGTCATCTCACAGGAAAAGGCAGTGTTTAAATGAAATCAGGGCTATATTCAAGACAAGAGTGTAAGAAAAAGCTCAGAATCATTGTAGTATCATGAAAGCTGATGTGAATGTTGCAGTCAAGTGCTTGAATTAATGCCTTTGAAATCCCTTTTGAAGGCAGCTAGGATCTCTTATTTTCACAGATTAGAAAAAAATCTCCACATAAAAGGCTATCTGAACACTTTCTGAATAAAATCCAAAATACCAGAAATCCTGACATGCTTTATGTCTAAGAGTCTGAAATACCTAACAGAACAACTGGAGGTGAACTACAACATATACTTAAAATCTTACAGATAGGACAAAGGTTGAATCTCTTTAATTTGAATCTGCAGCAAAAGCTACTTCAGAGGATAATGAAAGAGAAATAAATTTTCTATACTGATATAAAATTGATATCTAATAAAAGGTTAGTCAACCAATATCACAATAGCAATAGCAATATTACCATAGTAATATTGCAGCCACGACAGTCTAATGTTACAAGACAAAACTGGTAGATTAGCTCTGTCACAAATCCAAAGAAGTCACAGACACACATGAAAGCATGTCCTTTTCTTCTACCTCATGGAGCTCTACTCCTGCTGTACACTTACATTAGTAAAGCATTTCCAGCTATCTGCTCTATGTGCACTTAAATAAGGAGTGTTCCATGCTCCTCTGTAGGTTATTGAAGGCTTTTAACTATCAGTCACCTGGAAAAAAATGTTGCAACCTATTTTACACAACTCAATTATCTTAAAATGCTCATTCAAACATTTGGATGAGAAGACAGCAGTTCACATTCATATCAATATTTGAGTAAAGGTGTTGTACATTAACAGTTCACTGAACAGAAAAACATCCCCCAACCACTAAAATCATTTCAAACTGAAAATCATCAGGAAGTTACATCCTTAAAAAGGCACTCTATACAGAAACTTTAACAAATTGAAAAAAAGAAAGAAAAAACCAAAGCCAACAAAATACTCAAGACAAAAACAGATTTAGGCTGTGAATAATACAACATGGTAACAACCTCAGTGACTCAAATCTAAATTTTACTAAATCTAAAGAAGTTTTAAACTGCTTCCATGCAACATCAGAAGCATTGTAAATCAATGTGGCTACTACTTTAATCTGTAACAGCCGACTGCAATCTGTAGCTTTTAGGGAAACAGAAGGAGAAAAAAAATCCAAAACCAAATCCCTCCCTTAGATTAGAAAGTGCGAAATGAAAACAATTGAATACCAACTAAAACCAAACTCTTGCAGACACCCAAATATTATCTTTAAAAAAAAAATTCAAAATACTTTTAAAAACCACAAACAAGCAAAAAAATCCCACCACAACAACAAAAAAACCCCCAGAAAAATTAAACCACCTCATACATGGTGTCTTCCAAAAACTGCTCCTGCAAAGGCCCTGCTTAATGCTGCTATCTGCCCATATCTCCAATGCCTCAACTGCTCAAGAAGCAATGAAAATTGAGAAATGCCTTCCTGGTGTTACTTTGCACAAAACTGAGCGTTGCAACTGACACCTGATGCTGCCAGGGATGTCAAGGGATCACACAGAACAAAAGTCACGACCCAGGATAGATGGTAACACAGCATTATGTAGCACTTGAAAGCTGTGAAAAGCCTTGCTGCTTTAGCAGAGGGGGCTGCATTTAAAAGATTATCACGAAGGACCCGATTATCAAGACAAGACCATTAGCAACAGTTGGAAGCATCACAAAGGAGTAGCTTGGATTTCACTGTTTCTGTAGCTAACAAGGCTGCAAAAGCTAAAGCGACGTATTTGGGATTTGTGGCACAATAAATAGGAATTTACTGTGCCTTACTCAACTGTCACTCTCCAGCCATTTTCTAGTTTGAAGAATTTGCCTAGCTTTATTTCCCAGGATGTCATCCAGGGACAATCACTGCAGTGCAACATACTGCACTGCACTGGGCAGGTATAAACACTTCACTCCCAGCTCTAAACAACTTCTCTCTAAACCACTATATCCTATCACTGGTAATTATTGCTACACCTTCCCATTCTGCTAGATGCTCTGAGAAGAACAAAGCACAATATACAGATGT
Organism: Ammospiza nelsoni; assembly: GCF_027579445.1. Lineage (NCBI taxonomy): Eukaryota > Metazoa > Chordata > Aves > Passeriformes > Passerellidae > Ammospiza > Ammospiza nelsoni. The sequence goes on from NC_080639.1 coordinate 15,789,549, forward strand.
TTCCAAGTGGACTGAATAAATTAATTTACTTTAGGGCCTCCCACATTTTACATCCCAAGATGGAGATATAACTTCTTCATCTGCTTTTAACTTCACCAAGCTTAATACTGTCATTCTGGATGCATGCCTGAAGCAGAATAAGATATCATTTTAACCTGAACCAGTTGAGAGATAGGGAAGAAACCTGTTTTGTGCTTAACACTTCTTGAAAAAGTGAAGAGAAGACTCCCCTTTTTTGGATCACTCCAATTGCCCTCATATGTTGAAGAAACTCCATTTTATTTTTAAAATACATATTTTGTTACTTAGGAACAAGCCCTTATCAACAAACAAATTCATTTTATCATGCCCTTAATATATGGGTCTGAAAGAAAAAAGGCCAAAAAGTCACTGATAGCTAATGAGGAGACTGAACATATGAAAAGATTATTTATTTCAAACAGCTCATCCTCTACCACCTGACAGCTGAGTAGATTGTGCATATCATTCCCATAAAGTAACTGAACATCCCCTAAGTGATCTAAACTACACATTTTAAATAGCACTCCTTCATGCAAACTTCCTGCTATGAACAACATGGAGACAGATAGCACACAATCTGAATGAAAGGTTCCAGCAAAGGGGGAGTAGGTCCAAGACAGACAGAAGAATATTTTAAACAACAAGGGAGGAAAGAGCCAAAGAACAGCCAATCAAAGAAATTCAGAACTTGGCTCATTTCTGCTGCCTTAGTGTCTCCCAAAGCTGAGTCAAGTCTGGATTCCCTGAATGTATTCCAAGTGCATTTGTTCCTCTCACATCGATGAACTCACGGGCAAAACATCCATCTTCTCCAGTGCTACTCCACTTCCTACTGCCATTATCATTACTACACTGGTTTAAAAGGCAAAGGTCCAAGCCAGCAGATCACCCACACGGGGAGCAGTAAGAACTGGTACCACGCCGTTATGCTTGCACTAGGTCTAACACCGTGTAGAGGATTAAGGCGGTACAAAAATTAGGAAACAATACAATTAAGACAAGTACTTTGTGCACTTGTGTTAAATGGTCTGTACTTAACATCTCACATTCTCTAGAAATGAGGTGGGAGGAACAAGCGAAGGACTGTTCTACCCTTATGTCCTACTGGATTGGAGACTTAAAGAAACCGAAATACAAACGAAGCATGAGACTGCAAAAACGCAAAACAACCCAGAGAATAAGGCCATGGAAAGCTACCCTTGCCACTGAGCTCCTGCATGACAGTAGATCAGTCCTTTCCTCCACCTTTACAGCTGTTTTCTGTATGCTACTTATTTTACAGCCACCTATTCTGATAATCTGCAATCCAATTTCTCTACATACTCGGCACACCCGGCAGCAATCAGGGTATGTGCTTTAAACACATTAATTGCTTTACACTATAAAAAGCAAATGGAAGCAGGACAGCATTTTTGTATTATTTCTGCCAGGTGAAGGAAATTCACTACTAATGGAGTATGTAGATATTATGGCAATAGCCAGCAAAGGCAGACTCTGGAGCAACTTAACAAATCTGTTCTTTGGGAAGGATTTTGCTAAAAAAGGTTAAATAAAATTGAAGCTGTTCAGAAATCAGCAAGTAAAAAGCTGAATACTAGGCAGTACTTAATTAAATTAATACAGAGCAGTTTAGTTGCTACAAAATGAATTATGTAAACGTGTGCATTCACATAGTTAAAATATATAGCTACAATAACTGCTTAAACTGACCCAGGAACACTGCAATTCTCAAACATAAAAAGACCAACTTGAACAGCAAACCATGGGATGAGGCTGTAAGTCTAAGAAGTGCAATTACATCCTTTCAGAGGCTAATCATGTCTATGCAATTTCCAAGAAAAAAGATGTTACAGTTTAAATACCTGACCAAACAAGAGAGGATAAAAGCAAACAAACACAAATATTTACCTTATTGCAGTAAAGCATCCAAAGCTCATACAGTCTCTCTCGGGATGCCATTCCTCCCCTTCCTCTTCCCGTCGAACCCAGGTACTTTTCCCTTCAAGATCCTACCATGCTCAGCTCCCAGGTGCTTTTTCCACAGTTTTGCTTTATTATTATATCATAACCAGAGAAGAAGCCAAGAAAGAGTCTCAGTCTCTCCTTTGCGAGTAAACAACGAGGCGCAACACAAGCAACTGCAGACAAGTGTCAAGCATGTCCGTTCTTCGCCAGTGCCGCTTCGGTTTTAATCTCTGAAAGTGAAAACACACCCTTCAGGCCTTTGGTGGAGGAAGGAAAACAAATTCGCACTTAAAGCCCACAGACAACCTGGGCACTGGGGCGGCGGCAGTCGCACCGCTTTGCTCTCTGTCACTATTGCCGCTGACGGAGAGCTCGGCCGTTCGGTGTCCGTGGCGCTTGCTCGCTTTGGCAGGGGAAAGCCGCAGGGCAGCCGAGCGGCGCCGCCAGAGCCCCGGGTACGGCCGCTCCCGGCCCGGCAGTGACAGCCACAGCCACCGCCCTTCTGCCCCGGGCTCCGCGGCCGCTCCGGACCCCGGCGGGCCCCACAGGCCAGCGGCTGCCGGACAGAGCCGCGGGGCGCGGGAGGAGCCCCGCGCTGCGCCGCCGCCCGCTCCCGGCCGGGACCGGCCGCCCCGCGCCGCCACCTACCGCGCCCCGGCCTCCCTCAGCTCCCGCCGCGCTGCCGCGGCCTCTCCCGCAGCCTACCCGGGCCGCGGCGAGTGCCGGCCGGGCAGGAGGGGCCGAGCGTCGCCACATCGCCCGCCCCGCCCGCGCTCCCGCACACGCCCCGGGCCGCCGCTGAGGGGCGGGGAAGCCGCGGGCGCCATCTTGGCAGCGGGCAGGGGCAGCGCCCGCCCGGGGCGGCCGGGGCGAGGGCGGCGCCGGTGGAGAAGGCATCCGCAGCCTGCGGCGTGTCACCCACAGAGCCGACTGTTCCTGCCCGGCCTGCGCCCCTCGGCCGCACTAGGAGCGTGCCCGTAAAGAATCAGCATCCCCATCCTGATCATCTCAGGAAACCTCCGCACTGCTTTGCTTTATAAGTTAATAAAGGTTACCAAGCACATACACGCGTTTTACATACGCTCCAGAGAGGCCTACCAGCATAGCCTGCGGAGCATGGATATATCCACACATCCAACCTGCTGCCCCTGTATGCAGCCCCCTACCTTGTATGCAGAGCTTGCGTAGGACTAAGGAACTAAAGTTAGATTTCCAAAGGAGAAATGCAAAGACATCCCTCAGCTTGTGAGTGGCGCTGCCCAAGCACACCGGCCTGTGCTGACACACAGCCGAGGCACTGCACTCCAGTGAAGGACCTTCCTCCTGCTCCTTCAATAACTGGATCTGCTTGGCATGACTCCCCAGGGAATGGGCTTCCCTCTGTGTCCTCCTGCTCCCTCGGACAGTGAGGCTGGAAGTTAATGTTGTGTCAGACTCCAAAGCAGGGAGGAGGCAGTTTAAGGAGACATGGGGCATCTCCCTAGCTTGCTGGGAGAATCACAGAGCTGCAGCTTTTGCCCACAGCCCTGGTCCTTCTGCCACTGGATCATCTCTTCACTTGGGTTCCTGCAGCTTCATGCAATAAAGCATTGCCATTCATTACACAGTTGATCCACTTTCAGGGGATTTTCACATCTTTGCAATGATCTAATAAAAGGTTTGGAAATCCTTTGCAAAGGAATTGACTCTGCAATATCATTGTAGTGTCTGCTACATTAATTTTTTCTAGGGATGGATAAGTATCACCAGGAGCCCAAAGACAGACTGAGATACATTCTTGCAACAAGCTTTTGCATATTTGTCTTGTTTTTAGCATATCAGTGAAGTTTTCCTGGAGAAATTCAAGAGCTAATCTGTGCTCAATGTTGTTTCACGTGGATCACCACTGTGGGAGTGGTAGAAGTATCTTTTACTGCAATATCTAAACATAGTATCTAGCACGGACGGAGGGACACTGACAAAAATGAGCCTGTAAAATTATTTTTAGTTGTGTGATACATGTGCTCTGATACTTGACGCTAGCCACAATATTCTGCTGCCTTTAGGATGTAAGATAATTTTTTCCATCAAGAAAAAAATAGGAGCTTAGAATCTAACTCTGTCCCCAGGGCAGGATCTGCTGAGCTTAAACCACCCTGGACTGCCTTTGGTGAAACGTGTCTAGGAAAAAAGAGAGCCTGCCTCCTCCCTGAGAGACTTAGCTCAGGGCTTGAGTTACTGCTGGGAGCTCCTCCCTAACAGCCAACATGCACCACCTTTCTAGCAATGCAAACCACTGTTATTAGACCCTTCTGCAGTAATTTGATAAAAGGAAACTCTTTCTAGCAGGTCTTTTGAGTTACAAACTCTTATCACATTTTTTGCAGCCTTTTCTAGACTAAACAACAGCTTATTTCAAATTTCTCTTACAACTTGCTCCCTTTGAAGAAGTCAGGCCCTAGCAAAGCCATGTAAAAATTCTAATCCTGCCTTCAGATATTGCTCTGATTTTTTGCATTACTGACTCTTGTAAGAGCAGCTGCTCCTACACACCAGTCCTGCAAGAGCCTCCAATGAAGCAATAAAAAGCCTTCCTCTGACAGAAATGGGAGACTCCTCCCTGGCTAAGTGCTGCCACCCCCGTAATTCGGATGCTCCCAGACTATAAAGCAGCCATTTTCCACTCTGCTGGAGTTGTAGCAATGTAGTTATTTTAGTGGGCCTAGGCAGTAAGTGCTGCTTGTGTAGGCAGTTCTTGCCTTATATAGGTGCTCTAGATGGAAACTAAAGCATTTGAGATTTGCAACAGAACAGTCTGTTCCTGTGTCATTCAGGGTGAGTGGTCTCCTGGTCTGACCTTCTAGAGGTTTTCCTAAGCCAGGAAGCTCCCTGTAAAGTTGTTGAGGTGGCTTTGGGGTGTCTGCATCAGTGGGTGTGTGTCAAGTTTAGTCTTTCCCTGTACAGACAGATATTTAGTATTTGCTATGATAGATATTTGCTTACATAGATATATGGGCAATAATGGGAGAGGTCAGTGGAAAAAGGTGGGTTACAGGTTTGTCTCTGCAGGTGGAGTATACTTCTAGGTGAATTTATATTTCAGTGTACTTACCTACACGAATACTCAGCAAATGATATGGAAATCAAAGAATGGAGGAAAGTGTAAAGAGAAGCCTTGCCAGCTATGGATGGGTACTTTAAAATATGTTTATGGATTGCTTCAGCTGTGAGATAATTGCTAGACTTTTCATTGCCTGCTCTTCCATAATGATACACCAATTGTCTCATGGACCTTGAACTGTCAGGTCGGCAGTGTTCATTAGTATTTCATTGTCCCTTAGCTGCTGTCTTGTGGTAACTGTTTACAACAGTGGTTATTTCTCATACTTTGTTTATTACTTTGGGTTTTAATGTCTCTCATCAGGAGCCATAAATTAGTAACTCAGTCATTTTACTGTGGAGTGAACATGTTTGTCAGCGAGTCCAGGTAACAGATTGGATAGAAAGAAGGGTGTGGATAAGGAGAAGGCATTAATTTCGTCTTGAGGAAAGATTTAACAAAGAAATGGACTACACTGGATTGTAACTTTGTGTCCAGGAACCTCTGAAGTGGCAGGAAAAGCCACATACCTTATAATACTGCTTTTGCAAGATTATGCTTCTTTTCTGTGGATGCAAATAAATCAGGCAAAAATCTGTATTTGGCTTTTAGATATTCTCAGGCCTGTTGTTTAGCCCAAAGGCTTCTACTGAAACCAAGACACAGACCAACAGAAGTCATGCTGAGATGAATGTATGGCAAAGCTTTTAGCTGAGCTTTTTTTTTTTGATGTCTTAAAGCTAATGCTTTGTTTACCAACAATAAAGACCTAAAATAGAAATGGATGTAGAAATTAGCTTAGAAAGGAACCTGCTCCTCAATTATTACACCTTGTTTGTTTTTTTTTTACAAACAGGCTCTTGGACAGAAGCAAGGAGTAATCTTTACAGTGGAAGTAAACAAATGGCCTTGTGGTTGCATGTAAAATTTCCATTATCAAAACACCTCTTACTGAATGTAAAGAAATAAGACTTTTTGGATGCTAATTTCTGGACATTCTAGCCAAAATAACTTGTGATTGGATTTGGTGTGGCTATTGGAAAGAGGCAAGCTCATCCTTGTAAGATTCCAAGGTCTCTGTGATGATGTTTTGCTGAGGGTGATTTGAATTTCTCTGGCTATGATTGCCAGATGAGTTTGCAATTATTCTGTTAGTTAAGTCAGCAAACCTAATGTTTAATTCTCCTTCTGTTACTATATTCACTTTGTACCAGAGGTAATTCAGAGCTTGTTAGTTGTTTGTAAAATTTGAAAGTGGGAAGGAATTTGTTTGTCCCTTGACATATAAACTGGTATCTAGGGATTTTAATTACTTTCTTTCAAAGTGCTGGAGACTGGCCACAGCTAAAGATGGGAGGTGATGGTCTGGCTAATAGCATTAAGTCCCCCTGCCTGCCCTGCTTTCAGATATGCAGGGTGAAGCCATTCACCAGACTTAAATTCAGAAAGGAATTTACCCCAGGGTAGCCTGGAACCCTGGTGAGTATTTTTGTCCTTGCCTGTCCTTTCTGCTTGTTTCCACAGGGGGCCTTCAGTAGAATAACTACGCCGTTGTCAAAGGCTCAGGCAGTGACCTGATCTCTTCTGCTCCCTTTTTTGTAGTATGGGCTGCCTTAAGTTTGCAGCTGTGCTAGGAATGTTCTTGTGGGGGTACCTCCTAAAGACCCTTTCAGACTAAATAGATAGTATGTGTTTATATGCTTTGATCTGCCTAGATTCTTAAGCAAACAGCACAAATTCGAGATGAGAGTTGAGTCTCAGGACTGCTCCTCTCCTCTGCTGTCATTTAGATTAGCTGTGCAAGAGCTAACATGTAGATTTGTGCTACATCTGTCTTTCTTTTGCAGATGCTTGAAGGCACCAGTTGTTACTGCAGAAGATTGCATCATAAAAATTGTTCTCTTTCCTTCACCGAACTGAGTTCTCACTCAAAGTAAGCCATCCTTTTCTGTACAATCTCAGTGCCAGGAATCAGTGAAGTTACCATACTTGCACCTGAAATCATTCTGCTTTAGATAAAAGGGTATTTAATGAATCATTTCACTATGTTGCAGTGCTCAGCAGTACGGATCTGCAGCGTGATTCCTGAAAGCAATCAGTGTGTCAGGAAAAAAACAACATAGCAGCAACCAAGACTGAAGGATGTGTAGGGGTTAGTAGTCTCTCTTGATATGTTTGAATTTAATTCCCTCTTAGCTGAGCAGGGTAAGGTTGTCTCAAGGATGTCTGCTATAGCAACTTGGAGCCTAACTTGTCTTGGTTTGGGGAAGAAGGCAAATGAAGGGAAGTAACTAAGGGAAAATGGGCTTAGGAAAGCTCTAACTTTGACTAGAGGTGGGGTTGCAAAATATTAGTACTACAGCCTCCCAAAAGTTAGATGTTGGCTGCAAACACACTGCCTGCTTCTGAGTGGGATGTGAAACCAAAGAGGTGCCCTTGTGAATATCCCAGGGACTTGGCTAGCCTAACTCCTGAGCACAGAAAGGGTATAGAGACCTGAATGATGGCTACTGTTGTAAAACTTGAAATGAAGTTTTAAGGATTTTGCAGTGGAGTGTAAACAGTGTGCTGTTAGAGTATGTGAGAGACTTGTGGGGGCCCACTTGCACACTGAACTGGTTGTAGAAACCTTAATATAACAGGTCTCTCTTTTGGTTCCTAACCCCAGGCCCTGGGGAAAGCAGCTACTTCTGTGCTGTGGAGGGTCAACATGAGTTCATGCCTCCAAATGGTGTGAGGTCCTGGCTAAACAAAAAAGCACAGTGTAGGCCTTGAGCTGGAAGTAGGAGCAATTCAATCCTGTGCAGAAATCTGGATTTAATGCCAAATGGTAGCAGGAACTACTGGGCACCAGGACTGTTTGTTTGTTGGATGTTTCTTAATCATGAAGTGAATGAGCAAATGAAAGATTTATTTTGCTACCTGTAGCATTTTAAATAGTCATTGCTAGAAACAATTTTTATTAATAAACTTGGTAAATACTGTAAATGCTTAGTTCTGTCTTAAGCCATCCAGTGTCACAGCTGGAGGCTTGGTATGCAATATTTTCATGATGACACTGTTTGCTGTCAGTTTGCCAGTGTACTCACAGAAGAAATACTTCTGTGAAGGCCATTGCTTTTATGGGGCAACTCAAGATGAAAGGTACATCAATTCAAGCATGGAGTTAGCCCATGGGCTCAATTATAGGTGGAATTTGGGATTTTCATAATCATAAATGAAGAATATTTTTCTCTAAGTTCTGAAAGTTTTTGTCATTGTTGGTTTTGGGTTTTTTTTACATTGAAGCCTACACAGTGCTGGCAGTCAGGAGAGGTTCCACCTTCAGGAAGTATTGATGGCCTGTGTAGTTGGGACGTTGATAGATATGCAGCAGCTGGTTTCCACTTTATCAGGAGTTGAGGAAGGCATGCAGCTCTGATGGTGCTGTCACAGGAGCAGCCCTCAAAGAAAGACATCTGCAATAAAACAGAAGTACTCCCAATCACACTGCCAAGTATTTGAAAGCTGACTGGGTTTTGCCTAGGTTGTACAAAGCAATCCAAAGACTGCAAGGGTCCATAGGGACGCTTCTGCTGAGCCCTAGGACTAGCAAAGCCCTTATATTCATTTTCTATAGTATGTGCAGATCATTAGTGCTGCCTTCCTTTCTCTTCCTTTCCACTAGAGAATGGTGGATCTCCCTTTGGGACTCTGAAAGTGGGGAGCGACTGTTATCATTATTTCATGCTGAAAGTATCCTGTTAGCAGCCTTTTGACAAGATTTTGGGAGCATTTAGAGAAAGTGAAACCCTATTTGCTCTTTGATAGCTCTGTGGATGACTTTATCACAAATTCATTCAACTTTGTGCCCACCTCATGCTCCCAGTCCTGGGTTTCTAGAAATCTTCTGTAATGTGGAAGACAGACAAAGAAGGAATAATTCCACTACATCTGAATCGTGCTGAAGTTTTCACATCTCTTAATGATACTGGAAAAAAAAAAAAGACTCTCCTGTCCAACACAAGCCACTGAGCACTTTAGGTCTGCTGGACTGCCGATCTTAGGAGCAGTAAAATCAAGTTAGAAATATTAAATTAAGTGATATTGTTTGGTGATATTCCTTACATTTGTTTGATATAGATTATTTCAAACTTATTTGTCTGACATCTTAAAAACCTAAGACGATATAAACTGCTACCAACCTTAAAGCAAGCTGCAGGAGCCTAGAAGACTTGCCAGTGAAAACTTGTTCTTAACTTGTTCTCAACTTGTTCTTAATGTCTCCTTGAGAGTCTCTGAACATTTGCAAACAAAAGCAAGTGCAGCCCCTAAGTGGTCCTTAAAAATAGGAATTGTCACCATCCCTATCTCAGGTGGAATATTTTGGAGAAGTTTAACTACTCCTAAGCTCTAGACTGTGGCAGAATCTAGAATGCAGACACCCTACCTATCACTCTGATCTCTGAATAATTATTTCTGTTGGTTCTTGCCTTTTGCCAGAGGAATGCCAGCACATAATCTACACATGACTACAGAGCCCAGGTTCTCAATTTGCACTTACTGAACCAGATACTTTGTTGCAGTAAGTAGGCATATGCTAATTGCTGTCTGGGGAACTGGTCTCTTCTTTCTTTATTTTATTCCTGCTGAAGACAAATGAAGTATTTTGATTTCCTGTTCTAAGCAGACAAGCAGATACTGTACCTGAACTGCTATGTTGTTTTGCAAATCTGTGTTAGCTAAGCATGCTAACACACATATTCCTTACGCTGTGCAGTTCCCATAAATGCACAATATTAGGTGTTTGTGAGCAAGAGGAAACATGCTTTTTCACACCTCTGCCCTGAGAGCCAAGTTGCTCATGCTCCATTTCCCTCTGGCTGAAGCATGGTGTTTTTATGTACACCAAATATTTGCAGTAGCTGAACAGCCTACTTAATGCAGTGAAGGACAGGCAGGAGGGCAGAGGTAGTGTCCCATGTACAAAAGAAAGGACAAGAAGGGCAAAGAATAGTTCTATTTTCCTCTCCAGTGTTGTCAGGGAAGGGCTGGTGAGCATCACTAACAGGCTGTTACTGGTGGGTCATGTGAGTGTGAAATAATGGCTAAATGAGGTCTCTGACATTAGCAAGGAGAGATGTGAGTTTTAAGCAGTCTCCCCAACTGCTGTAAAAGTTGCTTGGTTTTATTCAAGGACTCCATTATCAGAATGTGTTCTAGGCAAAACAAAGTCAAAGCCTACCATTTCAAGCCAAGATGAAGTGATTTAAAATTAAACACATACTACATAAGGTTGCAGTGTCCTAATAGTTCTGTGCTCTCTGTACTGTGTTCTCTTCCCAAAAGTCTCCAGAACTTTGCTGAAAAGCAGTAGTATCCCTGATAAGTATAGAGCTGGGATCTATTCCTAGATTGAAAACTTGTGAAAATAGAGAACTTAGATGAAAGAATCAGATTTTCCCTTCACTTACACTTACCAGCAATGTGCAGTTGGACCTTTAAAATTTATGTAACTTATCATGCCCTAACTTATCATGAACCACTGGCTGATTGTGAATATATTTTAAACCTATTCCTCCTCTTCCCTGAAAATGTGAAAGAAATAAGATTTCCCTCTGGACTGCACAACTTTAATTTGTTTGAAGAAAGATTTGTTTGAACCAGGGTTTTGGAATGCATTCACTGTTTATTTAGTATGAGAGCAGTAACTCAGTGTGTGTCAGCCAGCCTCTGCAAAGAGACAATTTTTGGCATTTACTGCACCACAGTCAAGAATGCTTCTCTATTCCCTAGGTTTCAATAAATACAGTCTGCCCTGGATTTTGGCATTTCATACAAGATCCAAGAGCTATATCAGACATTGAGGGACCAGATCTCAGGGAGATGGACATAGGCTGGGACAAATATCAGTAAGATCCAACATTTGACCTCAGGGCATTCCTTTTTTATAGAGCTGAATATTGTGGGAAATAGAATTCTGCAGTGGCAAATAGCAAAAATACAGAAAAGACAGAAGTTTAACTGATTTTGACATTACTAAACAAGACAGACATACAGGAAAGGGAGTGTTGCCTGTTTCCATGTGTATTTCTGAGAAATCGTGTTCTGTTCTGGAGTTGGGATTGCAAAAAGATTCACTCTTTTGAAATGAATGGAAAAGGTTGAATTCTTACCCATGGGGAAGAGCTCAGGTGTGCCAACAAATGGGTATGATCACACATGTGATAGCAAGTAAATGGAAGATGCTTTATGATTTCAAGAAATGTGATTTATAAGGAATCTGTATCAAGACAATAGGAGCAAATGTATTCATGCAGTTTGTGGATGATGTGTGGCACTTGCTCATGACCAGGCCTGAAAAATGTGGCCTTTTCAGAATTATGCCACTAAAAGACATTCCTGCTGCTATGGCTCATACTGAAAGGATATCAAAATAATGAGAAAAGTACCTTTGCAAGTATTAATCCTTTGCCTCACTTTAACAGACACAGCTTTTATGTTAGGAAAACTGTACCCGTTGCAAATCTGATTTAACATTGTATCATTGTACAATAACACAGTATGATCATAACCAAGTTGCATATATCAGCCCACAACAGAAGTTTTTATCAGCTAGCCCTGCCAGCCTTTCCCTAGGTGATGTAAAGATATTCTTTACCTAGGAACAGTCACTCTACTTTGTTTTAGTATCTTCAAGTTATGAAAAGGCCTTGGAAATAGCTTTGATATTAAACAGATTATTTCCTTCACCTTTAGAGAAACTTTGCATCGCCTTACTGAATTTGCCTGTCTCTAAAGTTGCTTGGAGAGACTGTGTGACCATAATCTTAAGGGATAAACTATACTCACTTTCTTAAACTGTGATGTGCTGCTAAGCAGAACTTACTTTTAGAATTACATGGCAAGACCTGATGGAATTGCAGAAACTGAACCGCTTCTGGAAGTCAGGATCATTCTTCGTTTTTAAAAGGTAATGGTGTTCTGAGTAACTGGGCACTCATAGGTACTCTAGCAGCCTTTTTTTGCCATAAAGGAATTGCATTGTTTCACAGAGGGCTGCAGGTCAAGGTGGTCACTGCAACATTCACAGCAGTGACCCAGAAGCTCTTATTGTCATAAAAAAATGATCTGCAATATAAACATTTAGAAAGACTCATAGTCCACCCTGTTGTCTGTGTCAGAGCAGGGCACTGGCATACTGAGGTTTCCACTTCTCTTTCCCACTTCTGAAAATTTGCTGAGATGAAAGTTGAGAGCTGTGAGCAGACATTGTGCTTGCTTTTATATACCTCAGTCCTAATGCCCCATCTGCAAAAAGTAACACAAAAGAGACCATTTTAAGCTGTGGGGATTTCTCATGTTTTGTCTTTATTGTAGTTATGATGTTTATTGCATTTCCCACGGGGGACTCTTATTTTTTCTGTGTTTCACACTGCATTTGCTGGTGCTGTGTGCAAGGTTGAGTTATGTAACTGTGGGGTAGACTGCACTTTGAGCTGCTGTTAACTGTTTTGTGTGGTCCATCTGACCCAATGTGAGATAGGTACAAGCACATGTATGAGTATATTAAAATGGTTCTTTATAGAACCTCTTTTGCCTGCAAGCTCTCAAACTGCCGACCTGAGCAGCTTCTGGTGTAGGTCTGTTCCTCTCCATCCCCACCCTGTACTGACTGCCACTTGCCCAAGCTTGTCCCATGGCAAACTTTCCTTTTGTGACAGCAGATAAACTTTGCTTCAGTTTCAGTACTTTGCCACACACTTTATCCTGGAGACAGGAAAAGTCTCCATCTCACATGGTGTTGTTAGCCTTTGCCTACTAATCCTTTCCATTGTGTTCAGATTTTAGCACAGGCGTGTGAGGAGGAAGTAGTGATTAAAAGTCTCAGTCTCTTCCTGGTGTGTGATTAATTGCAACATCCCAGAAGACTATAAAGACTGAAATAAAGTGGTTCTTATTAGATGTTTATCAGTATAACTATACAACTAACATTGTAAATCAGTTTGGGTCACTTGGTTCAGTGTTTTCCCTTTGAAAGTCTGTTTTAAAAATTCAGAGGGAGAAAACAGCATTAAACTCCAGTTGCTGTCTGTCTGGAACTCAGAATGATTGTTGTTTAATGCTAAAGCAGAGTGCTTTAACATTAAAGTATAGATACTAGGCTAGAGAAAACTGTATTCCTCCATTTTGAAACTTTTCCTCTGGGTTTTTCTTTTCCCTGTTTGGTGCAGGTTTGTAATAAACCTTGACTTGTTCTGTTCCAATTATCATTTTCTTGCACCTAAATCTTAGACTCTGAAAAACAAACTGCTTCATGGAATATGCAAAGCTGGTTATAAAAGCGACCTATATCACCAGTAGATGAGGCATCAGATCAAAACAAACTACTGTACTCCAAAACTAGATTTTTAATCCTATGTATTTGGGGGAGCTCATTCAAGCATGTGAAGACCTTGTCAACATGATCCATTAGTAACTTGGCACACAGATGTACACCTTCGTAGACCTAATTTACTTAAAAGAGCTCTATTTTCAACTACATAGCCTCCACCTCCAATGCAACAAAGGAGTGTTTGTGGCTGTAAGGAAGGAGGGCAGGGCACAGTTTGGGAGACTTAGTGGAGCTCAGCTTTGCTTAGGTTTCAGGCCAAAGAAAAGTGCTTTCAGTGCTGTAGTAAGAAAGAAAAGAGAATGACAAGTGTATTCTGGGGAAATATGAAACCTTCACCTTCACAGCCTTCCATCATAAACCATTTCACTGTTTTTTTTTTTTAACTATATCCACATTAAATGACAGTGGCTAATGTGCATTCACCATTTCCAAACAGGTTAGATACCCTTCTGTCCTGTTTAGTATATTCAGCCCTTTTGTCCCAGACTGTGTTACCTCAGACCACCTGCCTTCATCCTGTTGGATTTCCTTGTCATGATGTTTGCTTACCTGTTGTATTTGACTGGCTGTATTGCTGCTGTTACTGTAAGTACACTATTCAGGACTTGATACTTGTCTGCTGGCAAGTCTCCATGAAAGACCATGAAATCTAGGCCTGGATGCCTTTGGCAACCACACCACACACTTGCTTCACTTAAATGGATGATGGATTTAGCACTGCCAGTGGAAATACCTGTGAGGAAGTACCTGGCAGATCACCTCCATAACAGCCTGTCTGGGCTAGTTTCTGTTTTGAGGACCTCTAAGCATCCTTTCAACCATGACTCCCTTGGTGAAGCCAGCATTTTTAACAGTGTTTTAGAGAGATGCAGTAAAACTGATTTTCTCATGGCTTTGGTAATTGCTGTTGCTGCCAGCTGCCTCTTGAAGATACACAGTCCTGTGGACTAACATTACTTTCCAACCTGATAAAACTGATGCTTTTCACAACAGATTGGTTATATTTTTGTCCAACAGATAAACCAGTTTGGGGGAGAAAAGATATTTTGCTTTTCCATGATGAATGCTAGATAGATGTTTCTACATGACATTTGGCTAGGAAAAAGCTCTTCACATAATAAGTGAGAATTTTCAGACTAGCTGGAGAATCAGTAGTGACTTAAGATTACTATAGCAGCAATGAGGGAGAAATTTGTGCTTGCTTGCATGGGCAGTGCTCTAGTAACTCTGGCTGTGGTACGAAGACTCTGACTCACAAACTTGAGTGGAGCAATTTAAGAAGTTAGATTCTCTGGTCCAGCAGACAAGATGTTTGTGCTTCAGCTGCTGTGTTGTCCAGTCAGGCATGTTAGCTGAAACCATCTGATTTCAATGTCATAAACCGGGCTCTGAACTGGGACAGAAAGTTGCCACCATGAGTTCTACTGCTGGAGCCAGCCTCTGGGGTACAATTTTCCTCTTAAATTAGCCAAAGGAAAAATGGATAATGCCCTGTTCAATTCCCCATTTGCCCCCTTTCCATGATTTCAGCTGCTTAGGAAGAACAGAGCCAGAATGGCCTCTTACCTTTCCCACTGTGGGTAGTTTTGCAGTGCAATGGTAGGCACTAAATGTATGCATAGGGTGCACTATGATC
Organism: Ammospiza nelsoni; assembly: GCF_027579445.1. Taxonomy (NCBI): domain Eukaryota; kingdom Metazoa; phylum Chordata; class Aves; order Passeriformes; family Passerellidae; genus Ammospiza; species Ammospiza nelsoni. The sequence continues at coordinate 15,804,624 of NC_080639.1, forward strand.
AGAGATCTCTTCTGGGTCCTGTAGAAAAAATTCATGACTCTGCATTGCATTTGAACTCTGTTCATTGCTTTCTGCATAGCTGAAGAAAGACTTTGAAGTTGTTCTGACTAATTGATTTGGTCACTGAAAGACCTTTCTTTTTTCATTCTGGAGACAATATAGCTCAGAAAAGGAGGAATTTCCTGTCAAGGTAGCAGAAGGCTATGATTCACCAATCCTGTGGTGCACACACAAGCACCTTTCAGGGCTCTAGTTCTGGCTGTCTGAACATGTGAGCAGCAAACCATATGATGTGCTGGGCTTGATTTTTGTGTGCAGACAATCAGATGCCAACTAGCCAACAGGGGAGGGAGTAGCAAAAAGGCAGGTACTTCCATTCTGAAAATAAAGCACTGGGTTTATGCTTATAAGCATAAATAAGTAATAATATAGTAAGTATAACATACTATAATAAGATTTCTGTTGCTTATTCCTCTTAATTTCACTAGTCTCATCTATAAAACCACAAAGTATTAGCCAAAGAAAAGCTAAGACCATGGCAGTAATCTAACAGCAAAACAAACACTGGAAAAACAAGGCTAATCACCTATTTGTTAGTCTTATTGTTTATTTTATTACAGGTCAGTGAACAAAAACCAGTCATAAGATGTTAATCTCTCTAGCTGTTTGATCTTAACCACCCCCTCACCACTGCTCTCTCATGGGCTCAGCAGTAATATCCCCTCCTCCCCTCTTGAAATGACCTAATTTCAAAGTATAATTTCTCTCTGTTTTGGCTTTTAAGGGGTCAGACTGATGCTGTTTGAGTTGGGATGAAATTTGCTTAGGTCTGTCATTGGCTGCTGCCTATGGTTCTCCTGAATTTGTTTCAGAGAAGATTAGCCAGTTAATTTGTAATTTATGAATATATTGAGCTGTGATTAGTGACAGCCCATCTAGGGAATGGGGAGTGTTGTCAGGCAGCACAGCATGGACATATGAGGTTACTATTAGAGATGTAAAAATGGGGATTGGAAGATAGACTTCAGTGCTACTTGGCACTGCAGGGAGATGCTTTTTCTTTAGCTGAGCCCTTTATCAAAATAAGAAAGCAGGATGGTTAAAGAGGAGAGCTGAGAGGCACAGGCCACATCATCCTGCCCAATGCTGGATCCTGTATGGGAGTTCCAAAGCACTGTGGAAAAGGGAAAGTGTGTATTCCCTGCCTCTGAAGTGCTGCATCCCTCATTGTCCCTGGAAAAGTAGCATAGTGCCTTGAGGAGCAGTAGGGATGCACTGGCAGAATGTAAGCTCCCAATATACTGGCAGGAGGAAGCAGGAGAGAAATGGATAATGGAAGAGGAATGGATGTCTTAGATGCAAGATATGAGGGTGGACAGGAAGGAATGGCTGTGAAGATTTAAAAACAAACAAAACCCCAACTAAAGCACAAGTTGCAAATGTATTACTGAAGCTAAGGTAGAAGACATCAGTTAACTCACCTACAACTAAGTGAAGTACCTGAAGTCTAGGTCTTTTATTATGTCTTTGCTTCATTTGCTTTCCTCAATTTGAGTTTGTTCCAGGCTTCCTTGGAGAGATTCCTTGTTTTGCTTCTGTAGTTCCCTGCAGGATGCAAATATTAATAAGCACAAGCACAGCAGGCAGGGCTGAATCCATCAGGAGAGATGGGGACTGCAGGGCAGATCAGCCTCCCTCCTGCTGTGTGACATGTGATGCACGTTGAACTCAGGGCTGTGGGGGAGCCCCCTTGCTCTGGTTCAGCAAATCCAGCACTGCTGCTGGAATGTTTTCTTAGCTCTGTTGCTTAGTGGAGCAGTGGTAAACAAAAGGCTTTAGCAAATCATGGACAAATGAAAGGCAGAACCTATTTCATGAACATGCTAGGCTAATCTGATATTACTGGGTTCTTTATGGAGTCAGTGGTTTTGTTAATTTCTTTTAAAATAGGCTTTCTTTTCTTTTAACCTAAGAGTGATGGTAGTAAATGTTTTGGGTTTTTTCAGGGATATTAGGTGGAAGAATACTTTCCATGTGTATATTACTGGAGTTAACTTTCCAGCTCATGAGTGACACCTCCTGCCAATGTCATGCAATCCAATTTAAAATTGACACTGTTTAGTGTTGTTATGAAACATGTCATGCTAAAGAGAGCTGAGAAGGGCAGACAAGACTGGGACATTCGGTGTTGCATTGCAAAAACTGTTCTACTGGCTCATGTGAATGCTCCAGACCTACTTTGTCATTCTGCTGCTTTCCTCTGGTCAGTGTGTCCAGTTGCTTGCAGTCCTTCTTAGCTCTCCTTGCTGAATGAGGACCTTGCTTCTGATGGTGCTGTTGGTGTCTGGTACTTGATGCCTTGGGGGAGAGAGAGCCTTGTATCATCCTGGGCTTAGAGTGCCAGCAGGCTGGTTTCCAGACCTACTGCACGGGCCCACTTGCAATACGTGGTTGGAGGTAAGAGGTTCTGGCTTCAAATTCTTTAATGCTCCTGAAGTTACTCTCATTTTTGCTGCAATTGGAAAAGAAACAGGCAAGTTGTAGGTGGCTCTCAGTGGACAGTGGCATGACTGACCTTTGCAAAACTTCTAGTATTAGTCTAAGTTTAAAAACAAGCAATAATTAATAGACATAAAGGCTGTCAAAGGCTACTGGAAACATGTAGTCTTGTTTACCTCCACTTGAGGAAAATGCACTTTTGCAATTGTCATGAATTTCAGGAGCCTGAGCTAGATGCCATTTTTAGGCTACAATGACAAAACTCCTCTACATTCCCCCATCTTCCCAAGACAACAGGCACAGCCCACGGTTTACACCATCCTTTCCCTGTGCAGCTGTTGGAGCTCAGCAGGCTGGAACTTGGTGGCTCTGCTGGGCCAGGTCCTGCTGCCTGGTGTTCCCCTGCCCTGGCTTTGTGGGAGGTGGGGTGAAATGTGCTCACTTTGCTTCTGGCCCTGCCCTGCAGCTTCAGGGCCAGTCAGCGTGGCAGGTGGATGCAGGGAGATCTTCAAAGGTTGAATCCAGTGGTCCTGACAGGACAGCAACTCACAGACTTGTATACCTGCAGAAATGATGTGCTTAGCCAATGGGCACACAGGTCAGCAGAAGCCAAGTTAAGTGCTTCAGCAGTCCTGGGGGATAAAGGAGCACCATTTGTAGTGTCCATCTGAACTGCCTCAAGGGTGTGACTTGGGCTCCCTAAGTATCTATATATTTTAATAAAGTTAGCACATGATTTTCAAGGAGATTTAAGCCAAGGCTTAAAAACTGATGAGGGATAACAGGAAATCTCCACCAGTTTACTTCAGTGGGGGAAAAAAATCCCCAGAGAGTTAATTTTCAGATGGGCTGGATTCCAGCTCTTTGAGTCTAGGACTCTTAAGGAAGCATAATACGAGTTCCAAGAGTTACTGATAATTTAAAACAGTAGATTTAACCTTTAAATGAATTAGGACTTTACAAAATAAAGCATCCTTAGTTTCCCAGCTCATCAAAGCATTTTCTTTGCTTTCTCATAGAGTGGGAATGATCTTTAGTGCATGATTAAAATGAAGCAGTGCTGTTGGCTGAAGCTGAAGAGCCTGATAACATTAGCTTATCTTCTTCAGAAAATTTTGTAACTTTGCTACCTTTTGATCATTAAGGAAGTATCTCTGAGTCCACAAGGGGCAAGATCTAAGCAAGTGGACAGTAACACGAGCTGAGAGAAATACTACTTCTGTTCTTTCTTTATCTCTGCTTGCATAACATCAGAATATAAATCAAAGCTAAAAAAGGCCCACCTCTCCTCCTCCCAAAGGAAAAAAAACCCCACCAAAACCCAAATGCAAACTCAAAAAGCCCACCACAGGAAAGAGCATGAATAGCTAGCTGGAAACCTTTCAAGAAAACTTTGCTCCTCTGCAGTGTATGGTGAGCACTCAAAACAGAGATTTCTATAAATATCCCGGGTTGGACATTCAAGTATTCCTGTTCATAAGAAGCAAGGCTGTAAAAATATACAGTGTAACATTCACAGCAAAAGGAGGGACAGTTGATCCACCCACTTATCCCAGGAGCAGAGAGGAAGATCCCTCCTTCTAAATAACATATTGTGAAATGCCCCTACATCACAACTAGTGACATTTCTAGTTCTTGATGTGGAAGAATTCAACTAAGAGAGGTTACAGCCAAGGCTATTTTGGTACGTGTAACTGTGAGCTGGAATGAGCTCTAGCACTTTCTGGACACTGGGTGTCAGTCTGTCATTAATATTACAGCTAAGCATGTCTGAGATTTAAAAACAATGTTAAGTGCACCACAAACACTGTGAATTACATGTAAATTGTCTGTTACAGTCTGACTACAATTCCACATCAACTTGAAATAGTTGGTTAGGAAACATCTATGAATTATATGTTACTGAAAAAACAATCTATATATTCCAGTACAAGAGACCACCTACAAAAATAGAGGCAAAACCTTTTCCAAGATAGGATTAAAATAGGATCTGAGAAAAAATCAATCAAGAAAGAACACAACATACACAGTACTGAAAGTACTTTACCCTTGTAAAGAGTTTAGAAATGGGAAACAGACAGAATGAGCCCATTTAAGATGACCATCAGCCTCAAGCATCAGCTTGCAGCTTGCCTGCATCCCCATCAGTGATGTATATTCTCTCATATAATGCCATCTATTGACCTGCTGCCACTTCCCAGTTTCTTAGCATTGGCTTCCTCTCCCTACTGTGTGTCTATTAATCAGATCTATATGGTAGAAAGAGGGGATGGACTGGGAAGAAGACAGGATATAAGAGGTGAAATCACAGCAAAGAAAAAAGCCAGCACTTGGCCCACCAATTCATTGTAACATTGAAGTGCATGCTCTACTCCTCTGTTCCATGATACACACAGCTGTTAATGAATATTGCCCTTGTATTCTCTGTCCCATAAATGCACAGAAGAAATCATGCTCTACCTGTGTCAGCTCTTGCAACAGGCCTCAAGATCTGGGTTTGGAGCCTCTCTGACTTGGGATACTTCTGAAGAGGAATTCCCTCTTTCTTGTCTCTGCCTCAGTTTGTGTGCCAGGGAAATCAGGCTATGGCTTCTTGCAGGATGGCTGCTTTCTCATGTTGCTTAGAAACAATACTGCTAAGCTGAGAGAAATTAAAAGGAAAAAAAGCAGCAAATCAAAACCACCACAGAGAAGAGGTTAAACCTCCAGCTTGCATTATCATTTTCAAGCTAGATGATGCTAATACACTTCCAGGCATTGAGTTTTGCTGCTGAGCCTCTAGTGGTTGGTTGGAAACCTAGCAGACTTGCTAAGAAGGGAGACAGACTATTCACTGGGTTTTCTGATGGATCTAATTACTTGTAAATGAAGCTACCAACTTCTTCTACTATTTCAGAATTCTACCACATGGAACAATGAAAAATGAGAACTGATACCTCCCCAGAGCCCATCTAGTGTTCCATTAGCAGTGTTTGTGGCATATAGCAAGGATCCTGGCTACTTGTTCTTTCATTAATGTTATGTTTCTGCTTACAGTATTGGGAGAAATTTTACAGTCAAGAAATCCCAACATGCGGTTCTAAACACCACTGTTGTCCTTCCAATGGATGCAGGGCTCATCTTTCATGGGATTGCTGATGGTAGCCAATCTGTCATGATGGCTAGTAAGGGAGGTTTGCAGGCTGTAGTTCTGAATGAAAAAGCCATCCCTCTCCTTGGAAATGTACTTCTGTTAATAAATGATTTCCCAGTAAAAAATAGGAATCAGTTTATGAGACATGGTCATAATGTTGTCTCTCTTTGTGATAGTCTAAGAAAACATACAAGGAAATGTATTAACACGAGACACAGATGTTCTCCAGGAAGAAATCTACTTAGCATTTATAGAATTTGTGCTGTGCTTTCTCTGTTCTTTCATTTGCCTTTCTCACTTATTCTATGGCAAAAGGAGCACCAAGCTTAGCACTTCCCCACTTTTCATTCCAGCAGAGGAGCTGGTAATTAAGTTGGATTTGATTTCTGAGAGCATCCTCCATGCAGGCATCGTGGCAAACATATCAAAAATAGAGCTGCTGCTTGTTTGCTCTGAGAAACACAGATCTACTGCCTGCCAGGCATAACTCCCCCAGTTAACACCCACCCAGGGCCTATCTGCTGCTATGGCCAGGCAAGAGGGAAAAGTGACCTTCACAAAGTGAACACAGCCGTGCCAGGACTGACCCAACGTCCTGCTAACCCAACCCCTCTCCTGTTATGTGGCCTTAAAAGTGATACCCTGATGAAGAAAGGGACTTTCCTGAAATGAGTCTGGTCCCTAGTCCTTGGGTGAGCTCATCCCTGCCATTTCCCCCAAAGTAAGAAATGCTTCTGTATCATTTCAAGGTGGGGAAAGCCACTGTGTTTGTTCTCTTGCCCAGTAAAAATAAATAACATTCACTAATGGATGCCCATGGAAGAGATGGGGGAGCTGTGCCAGCAGGCATCAAGCTGTGTCAGTGTATTTCTCTGTTCTCCAATTCAGGACCTTCTTGAGCAAAAAGTGTTGCCTTGGCCATTAATAGCTCCTGCTTGTTTTTAACTTCTCCAAATTTGTCCAATCACTTTCAGAATAAGTGAAATTGAAATTTTGAGAAATGACACCAGCAACATCTCCTGGCAAAGATTTACACTGTTTCAATAGAGCTGTGTGGGAAAGGGTCTCTGATTTTAAGAAGCCAACTGTTAATTTAATTTACTGACCAGTATTCTTAATAAACTTAGAAGAGGAAATTTAGGCCCCAAACTGCGGAATTTGTCACACATGGATCATACAGTGTACCTTAGAGGACACTTACATCTTTTTCCCACACCCATAGCACTAGCATTTAATGGCAGTCTGTTTCCCTAGAGCAAGAAACAAAGCTGCAATTCTGTGCCTGCAGAATTGTTACCCATTGCACATCTAATTTTCAGGATAGGTATGGAGAGTGTTTTGTCACTCTCCATAATTAGGTTGGAATTAATAAATATATTCAACAATTGCCATTATCTAATGCTCATCTGCTATGTATTAACAAATACCTCATAAAATAAGAGTAGGGTTTAGGACTCTTGCAAAGGGCTACCTTTGTCTGTGGCAGAGGTATGACGTTCAGATTTTAGAAACATAAATTACTTATCAGTAGAACTGCCTTGCTGAGCTTTAGAGCTTGAAATGTTTCAATAATCTCAGCTCCAGAAGGATGTTAACAAAGTTTGGGAGAAGGATGTACTAGTGATAGTGGAAACAAAGAATGCAGAATTTGCAAACCCCAAGGACATTTGGCAGAACTCCCAAGATAAGGAAGAAACTAACAAAACCCACTCAGTAACTGGGCTGAAGTCAGCCCCAAGTTGGTAGAAGGTAATTCTGGCAAGGGGAGATTGCGACCACAAAACTCACCAACTCAAAAGAAGGGAGACTGAGCACAATAATAGTAGATAGAATTCTAATTAATCAGAGAACTATGTAACTTATAGCCAATGAATATTAATGCCTTTGTTTACTAAAATGTATGAATAGTGATGGTTTTTGGTAGTCAGGCTGGTTTAGTGGATTTGACACCCAGCACTCTTTTCTGTGCAGAATTGTACAAAAATCAAATACCTCACCTCTCTGTGGGGATTGGCCTCTTGAGCACCAGGTAAAAGAACCCATTTTGGGAAAACAGACGTGTTTTCAGCAGCTTTACTCCCATGGTACCTCCACTGTAAATTGATTTTCAAAATATGTCTGTTTTCCTGTATGTGTCATCTCCTTAAAATATTCACCAGCACACATGTCAACTTCTTGAAGGCAAATTCAAATTGTCTGGAAAACAATGTATTAATTTGGACAGAACTGTGAAGTGCGTAGAAATAAAAGCAATTCCTTTTAACGGTCACATTTAACTGTCTTTGTCACAGCTGAAAACTACAAACTCCAATTTTTGGGTGGCGTATGTCCTTCAGAAGAACCCTCGGCCTTCTTTGAGGCACTCCAAAGAAGCGGGTTATCTCTGTGGGGCCGGGGCCGGTGGCGGCAGCAGCGCGTCAGCGTTGGCCGCTTCCAGCGGGAAGGGCAGCGGGGCCGCAGCATTCCCCTGCGGCCGGGGGAGCCCCTCCGGCCCCGGGCGGCACAGGGACTTCATCCAGCCCCGGCGGCGGCCCCGGGCGGCACAGGGAGCCCCTCCCACCCCGGCGGCGGCCCTGGGCTGCAGAGAGAGTTCATCCGGCTCCGGGAGGCGCGGGGCGCAGAGGAGGCGCCGCTCTCCGCCGCCGGCCCGGGGGCGGGGCGAGGGGCGGGCCGACCGCGGCATTCGAAAGTCGCTTGGCGGGCAGGGCTCTCTCTTCGCCTTCGTCCTCCTCCGCCGGGGTCCGCGCAGGGCCGGGCCGGGCTGGGCCGGGCCGCGGCGCCCTTTCTCGGAGAAAGTGCGAGCCTTGGCCGGTGAGGGCTTGCGGAAGGGAAATACGGGTGCTGACCCTGCTCGGTGTCGCTCTCTGCAGCGATGGCAGCGTGGGAGGCCGCCGAAATGTCCTTCTTCAGTCTGAGCGACGTGAGGGAACGGATGCGGGAGAAGAAAAAGGGTCCCTTGAGGACTGCGAAGTTGAATGCCTCGCTTGCGTCGAAAATCAAAACGAAGATCATCAGTGAGTATATTTTGCGCAGCGGTGTGGACATATGCTGGCTGCTCTGCCAGCTTATAACTGGGCCTTTGGCCGTGGCATCGAGAGTGGGCAGCAGTCCCTTACCTGAGCTCGTGTGCTGCTTCTCAGCTGCTTCTCTGCCCGCGGGTTCTGAGTGAATTCAGTGCCCTGCAATAAGTGTTAAGTGCCACGCAAAGTGCCCAAAGGTGTGCGAAGTATTTTAGTGTATATGCGATCCTCTGTGTTATCTAGGCTTGTTTTTATGGGGGAAGTAAGGCAAGGATAGAACAGGACATAATTTGGACTACCTTTAAAAACTCAGATATTTCCATTACTTTTATTTAATTGTTTTGGAATTGGGAAACAGGGGTCCAAATTTATTCAAGGGCAACTATAGAGGAAAACAGCTTTTTCTCCCATTTCTTGGATGGTGATGAGGACTTACCTGTTGGTGACTTATTCAAAGCAAGGAGCGTATATTTTTAAACTCAACACTTCAACCATGCCATCATTCATTAAGAATTGAAGCAGTAGCTTGCTGCCTGAGTGTGACCCACTGAGGATGGAGAGGGTATCTGAAGTTGCATGTTATTATGGAAGGATACTGCTAATTCTGTGAGGGGGCTATTGAGTTGTAGAGATCTGAATGTGAGGAAGGCTGGTCTAGGAAGAGAGAGAATTACGATGATGGGAGAAGTGTGGGTAAGCCCTTGGACACTGATGATGTGTGATACTGCTCTGTCTCACAGACAACTCCTCCACTATGAAAGTCTCCCTAAAGCAGAACAATAAAGCACTGGCTCTGGCCCTCAATGCAGAGAAAGCCAACGCACAGCGGCTCACCCAGGAGAAGACCGTCCTGCAGAAGGAGGTGAAGCAGTGCCACTTCCAGAACGCTGTGCTGCGGCACAGGCTCTCCTTCCTGGTGAGGCACTCACTGTGGCTGCCATGGGGAGGGGTGGGAGGTAAGGTGAGCTGCACTAGCATCTCAGCTGTGGGAGGATTGAGCTGTTGCTGTTGAATGTCTGGATTCTCAACATATCGAAAAGATTGCCATTCATTTGCTTATTTTGGTTTTCAAGCTGTGTTCTCCCCAGAACATGCCTCTGGCTAGTAGCATCCTTGTTGGAAGAGATGTTTTGATGTAATATCTTTATGGCTTCTCTCTCTTTATTACGTCAATACAGAATAGTATGTTGAAAAAAATGGACAATCTTATGGCTGCAGTTAAGATGGCCGAGCTCTCTGAGGTAAACCATGGGAAACCTGAGCACACTGCTTCAGGGAAGGGGGCTGTCTTTTTCTGTCTTTTGCTTTGTGTGGCCTGCTCATTTCAGTGTTGGATGCTTCACCTGTTTTTCTTTGCTTGCTTGAGTTATGCTGGCTACACGCTGGCCAGTTTGGTGTTAAGGATTTCCAGGGTAACTCTTTGTGTAGGAAAACTACAGTTTTAAACTGTTTTCCTCTGGATTATTTGCTATATTGGGCAGTAGGCTTTTCTGTTCTGACAGGTTGTGTCTTCTTTTCAATTTCTTTTTTAAAGTATTGACATGGCAACTTGGGATAGGGAATAGGACGCTTTCTCTGTATCCTGTCTCATGGGTGAATGGGAAAATATTTCTGCTTCCTAGTCTCAGATTATGTGAACTAGTTTAACTTCATTCTGCTGCAGTTTGTTCCATAATTTATTCCATAACGTGAGAGGGTTGCTGGCAATACTTTACATACTTTCTAGAGAAACTGAGCTTCTGCTGTTTCTTTGCAGGAGGCTGTACAAGGGATTTCAAGATCTTTAAGTCACTCTCCTATTTCTCTTCTTTCCAGTTCCATATAAAGTCTTCATCCTTGTCCAGTGACCAGAAGAGCATCATGACTGAAGATAGCTGGGCTGATGATATTGTAGATGGTCAGCTTCTGAGGTGGGCTTTAAAATGATACCACCAAGCTTGTCCTGAATTCCTATATGCTAAACTTCTTGTGTTTTATGTGTGTGCCTAGTTGCCAGTTTCATATGAGATAGCTTCTCTGAACCACCACTGCTTGATGCTTTCCTTTATTCTGTCTTTTTTTTGCCACTTCTTTTCTTGTTTGTCCTAATGCTGAGTCTGTGCAAAAACGAGTCTTTTTACCTCCTTTCTCTGAGACTGTGTTACTTTTAGGCAGTTTTCTCTGTGTAGCTGCTGAGTACAGCAAGATTTGCTTGAGCAAGTGAGTGCCATAGCTGGCTACTTTGATGTTTGTTACATATAAATGCTTACTAGTCACCTCCTTGTATGATGTAAGCTTTCTGGAAAGATGGTCAGAGCATGATCTCTTAAAGTATATTTGAAGTCCTGTTTCTTCTCTGTGTAGTCTCTGAAGACAGGGCAGTCCTTGGAGCTGCCACATGTGGCCTGTAGTTAGTGTGCTGGATTCTGGGGCCTGTCGTGTGTGAGAAACATGATCCATTCTGCTCTTCCTTCTCACCAGGGTTACACAGATACCGATGAGAGTGCCCATTTCCAAGCTGCGTGATGCAGAGCAGCAAGCTGGCAGCTCCACAGCGCTACAAATATCCTCAGGAGAACTTCAGAGACCTGCTTCTAATACAGGAGAACTTCAGAGACCTGCTTCTAATGAGGCCCTGAAAATTGTGCCTGTTGCCTCCAAAGATAGTTTGCCACCACAGCATGATGAGATATCTCAGTTCCACCAGGAAGAGAATGGCAAGAAGGTGACTGAAGCAATAGCAACAGAGGGGGGTTTTCATGACTCTCACATATTTGGAGGTAAATTTGCATCTCTTGCTGTTCTTCTGGTATGACTTTGTGTCTGTGCTCAGAAATGCGAAAATGCCATAGCTCCAGTTAGCTCTCAACCACAACTCCAGTAGCTCCTAATGACTGGTGTTAACTACATGCTCCACTGGAGCTGCTCTTGCTGGAGTTATGTATATCCCAGAATCAGAGTCTTCAGAAGGATATGTGGTCTGTTTGCAGTAGATCAAGCTCAAAATCAGGCTTTTTGAGTAATAGGCACTGAGCTTACATAAGACTTTTGGAGATGTCTGAAAGTTCAGAATCTGACTAGGTGCACCACTGTTTCTTGTGGATTTGCCATATAAATGATAACACTTACACAGATCATAAGTGTTTCTAATATTATGGCTGGTTAGGGCATTTTGATTTGGGCTGCCCCTCTGTTCAGAGAGAAACCAGCTAAGCAAATCTGGTACACAGTAAGTTGGGGGAGTCCCTGTCTCAAAATCATGCTTTTTTATGCTTTGGATTTGTGGCAGTGTATGGAGCAAGGTTTTTACTGGTAGGGAGAAAGTTGGCATTTGCCTGCTGCATTTCTCAGCCTTAAACATGATTTTTTTCTTTCCAACAGAGGTCTTGTGCAGCACTGAACAAAATCCCAACAATTTGCCAACGCTTGCCTTGGAAAGTCATACTCTTTCATATGAGGCTGAGGAGATGGCAAAACATTTATTTGATCGTCTCTCACAAGGGCACGTTACTCAGAGGAGAAAGCGTTCCACCCTGTTTGCCACAAGCACTCCATCTTCTGCTCTGGATATCTTCCCACATGTCAGTTCCACTCAGGCAGCCTGGGGTAGTACTGCACAGGACAGCAGCAGCTCCAGCAAGAACAACACACAGCAACAGCTGCCATCTCCCAGCCCCCTGGCTTCACCTGCTCCAACTGCTGTTGTTTCTCATAGAAACTCTGTGGGTAAAGAGACCTTTCGTGAGCAGCCACAGACAAAAGAAATGGGGTGTGGTGTTGAAACGGACCCTAGCTGTAGCCAAGTCCCTGAGTTTGTTCCTGTAAAGGTTAAAAGCAAAGCTAAGTGTAAAACCAGAGCGAAAGAGACTGTTAAAAAAGCAAGAACAGGAAAAAAGAAAACAACTGCAATTAAAAACAATGCAGAAAGTAGTCCCAACAGATCTCAAGGTGAAGAGTATGCTCAAAATGCAAAGCTTCTTCAACCAGAAGTTGCAACACGTTCTAGTGAAACTGAAGTCTGTGAGGTGGGGCAGAAGGTGTGTGAGGGGGCTTTTGACAGGAGGAATAGAGACTGTGGTGTGGAGCACCATTCCCACTCTCCTGATGGAGTCCAAGGCTTTGGAAGTACACATGAGGTGAATCCAGCACAGCTGCAGAGTCTGGAAAGTGCTGACTCAATGCAGCAGCTTAAGAAGGTACCTATGTTTGAGATGCAAAGTATGGAGAGCTTGCTAAAACCTCCAGTTCATACCTTCTCAAGTCATGAAGTTCCCTCAGGTGATTCCAGTATAGAGAATTCTACAAAATTCTCACGTGTGAGCAGAAAGAGCATCAGACAGAAAGCCAACAGAAAAACTAGAGTAATTGTGCAAAGGAATGATTCTGATGAGGAATATCTACCAAACATTGTGATAATACCAGAGTCCAAGGCTGAAGAACGGCCTAAAAGAAGGCAAACAGTCAGGAAGAATACTGCCAGGAATAGCAATTGTGATCAGAGAAATGAAGTTCATGTTTTTAGGCCGTGCATAGATGTTCAAGGAGTAGCTAATGGGAGCACAAAGGATTTGCCAGATAATGTAAAACGGCGCAGGGAAACATATATTGTCCATCCTTTGGATCTTGCAGGAAATTCGGGTTGTTTCCAGACAGAATCTGAAGGGAGTGAAAATCTACCTCCCAGGTCTGTTCCTGGGAGCAAAGTGAGCAAAATCCCCAGACCTGTTAAGAGCAATCAAAAGAGCAATAACAAACAGACAGGGGACCTTCAAGAAAATGGGCAAGGTGGAGGTGACCACAACATGAATGCTTTGATGAAAGAAGCCTCTTGCAAACCCAGGCCTCAGAGGAAGAGGAGCAACCCTCAGCCTCCAGAGTCTGATTCCCTGGCCAGAAAAAGTGATGGTACCAAGGTTCTCATTGGGAGTTCCACAGAACTTGCGTCCAAGCAGACTGTCCTGATGGGGAAGTTTTCCTGCATTAGCCATCTGCTGTCTGAGCCAGGTGATTTCCTGGAGGAGCAGCTACCTGAGATATCTCTTGCAGATAGTCTTGCAGACCTTTCACACAGTCTTGAATCCTCCCGTGTGAGCAGTTCTGCAGTTTTGTCTGTCAGCTCCAGACTTAAAGAAGTAACAGTTTCCAAGAACTTAAGTACTGAGGGCAACAGAATGCCGGCAAAACCCCCTGTTTCGCTGAAAAACTCCCTGATATTTCAAGAAATGACTGCAGAGGAAATATCTGGGGAAAGAAACCAAGTCCAGTCAAGTTCTTGGAGCTCTCCTTCACAGAAACCTGGTAGGTAGTAAGATGGGGAAGCTACCTGTGTTTGGAGAGGAGGGCAAAACTCCATGCAGCAAGTACTTATATTTTCCTTCCTCTCCTCTCTTTTTTCAGAGTTAAAGGTCAGTCTCCAGTACACCATATATGCTTCCACTTTTGCTGCCCTGTCCTTTCTGTGACTGCATTTGCTTCTAGTTTATCAGCATTTCTATAAGAATTTCTGTTCACTTGTCCATGTGTACATATTGGGACAAAATTAGCAGCATGTGCTGAGTCTTGCTTTACCACTCTTGTTATCTACATGGCATGCCTATTAATTTAGACAATCGAGTGTTTAAGCACTTCAAAATCTAACTTGATGCTGACCCTGCCTACTAGGGTCAGTCAGTACTATTGGGGCACAAAACAACAAGAAGGTGGAAAATTTTTGGTCCAGAATGGTTAGTGCTGCAAGGCACTTCTAAGGTGATATCTTCACTGGAAATTAACCAGGACTCAACCTAAATTATTTTGGTTGTGGGTTTATTTTTTGTTTGTTTGTTTGTTTTTTAAAAGGATGTGGAGGGTGCATCCCTGGGCTGGTACTACAATAGTTAAGCTGATAGTTTTGGGGAGTTTGCTGTTAATGGATGCTCTGTAAAAAGAGTAGTCTAGTGGGGTTTTTCTTTCTGTAGCTGTTGACAAACAGCCTGTTACAACTGGAGGGGGCTGTACTTTGTAGAGGGAGGAAGTTTGTTCTCCTGCCCTCCTCCTTTTGGCTGTCTCCACTTGGGAAGATGCATGAGCCCTGGTCCTGTGTCTTGCTGGAAGTCAGTAGGTTGCTGGTAGGTTGTTGTGTGCTATAAGCTTGCTGTCTTCTCCAGGCTGTAAGCTCCTGAGCATTGCAGCTATCAAATAGAGTTTTTATATCATTTTTTTACTACACCAGAGCCCATGATACTATCAGTACTAGTGATTTATTTTCGTTGAGGGACCTAATTTGATTTATGAGCTGACTTTTAGGAGTAGGTCTGATATTTTTGGATTATAATGGTCTCCTGAGTTTAGGGACAATATGCGTAGATTCCAGATTGTGCATGTTCAGAGAAACCTGCTAATGCAACTCTTTTCTGTTTGTCAGCTGTTATTTTTTAGGATATCTGGAAATAGTTTGGAATCACTTTGATCAAACTATGTGAATGTCTCCCTTTGCAGATACCAGGCCACTACAGGACTTGAACAATGCCAGGGTTGTGTCTCACTCCAGCTCAGAGGAAGAATCAGGGCGCTCATCTAGGCGGAAACGGAAGCCAACCTGCTACAAAGAGCCATCAATCAGCAGGTTGGGCTTTAAACTCTTCATTCCAAAGACTGTTCCCATGCTGCAACCCCTGCTCTGCTCTCATACACTAACTCTCCAGGGCTGGGCCTTCTCTTGCTTTGCTTGTTCAAAGTTCTTACCCTTTGTGTTCTGTGACCCTCCTCTTTTACCACTGTGTGGTTATCCAAAATTCTGCATCAGTACAAATGGATGTCTAAGCTTCTGGTAACAAGCTACCAAAGATGTTATTTTACTTGTTGAAATGAGCACATCTCTTGGCAGTCTGCATCTGTGGTACTCCAATGCTAATGAGGCAGTAGCACAAGGATAAAAGACAGGTTAAAGACAGCCCAGCAAAAGCCCTGATTTCATTTACATTCTGTGATGACTAAAATTTTAGACACCTGAGTAATACTTTCCCCCTGAGAGCATCCTGTATCTATATTCACTAGCAGATATACCTAAATAAATAGCAGCATCTTTTCCCTAGGAAGCTGTAGATTCAGTACATCCAATGGCTATTGCACAGAGTCATTTATTCCTAAAATGACAGCTTCATAGTTATATAATGTGTCTGGGTATGTTTTTCCGTGCAAAGTGTCCCAGTTTGAACTTTCTGTGAAGCTGGTTATATTGCACCAGAAAGTACTCTATTGGACAAGAAACAAACTGTACCACTTCATCATCTTATGGGGAAGAACTGCACTAAAATTAGGGACTTCAGGGACTAAAATCATACA
This sequence comes from Ammospiza nelsoni, assembly GCF_027579445.1. Taxonomy (NCBI): domain Eukaryota; kingdom Metazoa; phylum Chordata; class Aves; order Passeriformes; family Passerellidae; genus Ammospiza; species Ammospiza nelsoni. The sequence goes on from NC_080639.1 coordinate 15,820,578, forward strand.
TGAATTCAAGGAATACTTGATGGTTCAATGTAACCCTTTTGTTTCTGCAGGAAACTGAGGCAGGGTGACCCATTTACAGACACTGAGTTCCTCTACTCTTCTCTCTGCAAAAAAAAGCCAAAGCCAGTCAAGGCCAAGCAAATGACCAAGAAGATGAAAGAGAACAAAGAACAGCTTCCTGAAGGATCTCTCAGTGCCAAGGCAGGCAAGTTGGTAACAACAGAAAGGATTAGAATGATAGTTGAAAGCAGCCCCCAGGCTCCTAGAAGCTCGTGCATTTAGCCACAAGGCTATGGCTTTGAACACAGAGGCCCAAGCAAAGATGGAAGTGGCTGACCAGGCAGATGAACTATTCCAACTAAGGCAACCCAAGGACCAATTTGACAAATGAGCCTTGTGCCATGGATTTCTTCTGTTTTGAAATCTTTAGTACTTACGGAGTGGGGAAAGTGGTTAACACAAATTGTTGGATGTCTGTTTTAATGATGGGCATGGCCCTTATGTGCTGCATGATTAGCTCCTAGCTATCTTGTGCTTTCTTCCTGTTCTCTGCCCCTGGCTGCCATGTAAAGCTCTCTGCAGCAGAAGATGAGCTCTATACCAACCAACATTAAGGAATACTTGAAACACAGGGTACTTAGGACCAGATCTAAACATGTCTTGTCTCAAACATTCTGAGTATTGCTACAGGAAGGGTGATCAGAGGAGAGGGTCCCGTGGGACAGAGCTGTTTAAAAACATCTCCCCTTTTCCTATCACTCCTTGCCCTTGTTAAAAAGTACCTCCTTCAGCCTTCTTGTAGCCCCTTGAGGTACTGCACGGTGTGATAAGGTGTCCCTCGCACCTTCTGTTTTCCAGGCTGAACAACCTCAACTCTCTCTGTCTGTCTTCATAGGGGAGGTATTTCAGCCCTCTGATAATCTTTGTGTTCCCCCTCTGGCTTTGCTTCAACAGGTCCATATCCCTCTTAAACTGAGAATCACAGAGCTGGACAACAGTACTCCAGATGGGGTCAGTTATGTTTCAGGAAATCCTTTACTCTTCCACTGCAGTACCCACTGGCTTCAAGCACTTGCTTTTTTTAGGGTCTGCTGTGCAACTTTGAAGATTATTGATTTTAAATGTTGAGAGAGTGGTGGGGAAAAGAAGGGATCACACAGTTGTAAAAGGGAAGGAAATGTGCCTGTTTGGAAGCAGGAAAAATGTTTCCTCTATAGCAGAGCAGGGAGAGGGCTGCTCTTTTCTTCTGACCATACTTACTCCTTCTCCTTAGCACTTCAGCAACATCTGTCAGTTCATGAGAATAGGCTGGGTCTTGCTGTACTCTCTGTATTCTGAGGACTCCAGAAGATGGAAACTTTATTAGTAGAGGGAAAACAGTGTCATCAGCAGTCAGGTAAATGCTACTATATAGCTTACATTTAAGCTGTACCATTAAGTTATTAAAACTAGGAAAAAAAGGCCTGAGATTCAAAAATGCCTTCTTATTTATTTGTTCCGTTTTCTGGAAGTCACCAAGCTTTCTCTGCTATTCTGTAACTCTGGAAGCCAGGTAGGAGCTAGTCAGTAACACTTATATATTGCATACACTTATATAACACTTGTTATAAGTGCTGTTGCATTAGAACCTGCCTGTATTGATCGACTGCTGTCAGAAGCCAGGCCAGGAACTTAGATCTCCAAGTGTTCCCACTAATTCTTTTCATTGCCTCTGTGGGTCAGAAATGGGACTTTTTCCAGCTGCACTTATGTGCATGTGCTAGTAACAGAATAGTAGATTGTATTCACTGACATTGAAGGTATGGAGCAGTTACAGAGCTCTGCTTCAAACACAGGGTAATAGGAGCTCCTTTAGTCTAACATTGGTGTCTCTAATCTATCCTAATCACCACCTCTAGCAGTCAGCTGGAGGGGGAGAGTTTATTTGTGTAACCAGTTTGTTTGCTGAGCAATGATGTATCAGTTTGTATTACTCCCAAAATAAAATTTCAATGCAAGTGGTATTTTCAAATTCTTGTACAGTACCTAATGCTTACCATGACGCTTCACATGACAGCTGTGCCTAGGCTAGAACAAATAGAAACTCTGTTCTAAGAAGGGAGATACTTTTTGCTTATATCACATTCCAACAGTCTGTCCCAGCCTGTACTGAAAGCTACTGGAGTCTCTCTGAGGCAGTTTCCCCATATTTGCTAATCACACAAAGGAAGGAGACACAAGGAATGTTAGTTGGCTTTTATTTTAGTTTGAATTAAAAATATTCCTTAAAAAAAAAACCAACACACAACCATGGATGGAATAAGTTTTCACAGTCATGATATGACTTGCCATAAGACAACAAGGGTAAGTAATAGCCCAGACAATTGGAGAAAAGTTTGCACCTTTATGAATTGTGGGGTGAGGGAAGAGGTTAACAGTTCCTATGCTTCACATCCAGTCAGAAGGAGCATAACTAAATGCATGGCCTGCATTTAGACACTGCAGCATGGCTTTGGTAGGCTCTTAGCCTATAAGGCTTGTTTCCAGCATTTACTAAGTGCTACTGAAATGCTACAGTCCTGACTGTAGCAATGGAACCAAATCCCTTGGAATCAGGACACTGTGCTCTGGTTGGCACTACAAGATAAATTCAGGAGGGCTGTGGTAGAGCTGGCATAGCCCTCTGAGCTCACTTATACTCACTGGGCAGTACTTGAGAGAGGAGGACAGTATTCATTTCTAAGGTCTGCTGCACAGTAGGTCACTGCTGGTTTGACCAGAGCTGTGACTCAAACTGGCCTTCAGACTGAGAGGAAGAGATAAACATAGATCAAAGTCACAGAGAAAAACCTCAGGTCTGCTGTGAACAAAATTAGGAATCCAGACCAATACTGAGCTTTTGTCAAATTCATCTGCTTAGGAAAAGTAGGACTTCACCTAGCAGCTCAAAGGGTGTCAGAAAACATGATTTTTCTAAAAGTTTAAAAAGTGTCTATGTTCATTTTTATCTAGTGTTTGTAAAGTTAGACAACAAAGCACAATACAGACCCAGTTGTGCAAGCAATAACAGAAAAGGCAGATAGGCGTTTTCTCCAATATCCTAAAGTTCCCATTAACTCTTGCATTTTTTTCTTTGATGAGGGCACTTGTATTTCTTTTCATTCCTTTAAAGTGTCTGGAGGAACTACTGCACTGGCTGCATCTACCAAGTACCCAAAAATTTATTTCTTGGTCCTTGACATTTTTCAGGCTGAATTTCAATTTCTGCTTCATGTAGTGCTTCCTATTATTGCTGCTGCTTCTCCCACCTTTTCATGGGAATCTCCTTCAATTAGAGTATCATCTATATATTAGTAGAGTTTCACATGTGGAGGGAGTGAGACTGTAAAAATTCAGCAAGATTCAGCAGTCATGGGTGAGTGTTTGTACCCTGGAAGGAGCCTATTAAAAAACTAAAACTGATGAGAGAACAACTGCTAAGAAAGCAAGAACAAGAAAAAAACAACTGCAATTAAAAACGATGCAGAAAGTAGTCCTGACAGATCTCAAGGTGAAGAGTGTGATCAAAATGCAAAGCTTCTTCAGCCAGAAGCTGTAACACATTCTAGTGTGACTGAAGTCTGTGAGATGGGGCAGAAGGTGTGTGAGGGGGCTTTTGACAGGAGGAATAGAGACTGTGGTGTGGAGCACCATTCCCACTCTCCTGATGGAGTCCAAGATCTTGACATAAATATGAGGTGAATCCAGCACAGCTGCAGAGTCTGGGAAGTGTTGACTCAATGCAGCAGGTTAAGAAGGGAGCTATCTTTGAGACACAAAATGGAGAGCTTGCTAAAACCCCCAGTTCATACCTTCTCAAGTCATGAAGTTCCCTTAGGTGATTCCAGTCTACAGAATTCACTTTCCTTGAGGAAAGAGACCTCCAGTGCCTGTGCTTTGCAAGAAGACTCAAGTGTGATCAGACAGAAAATCAAGAGAAAAATGAGTGATTGGGCAAAGAGATGATTCTGATAGGAAGTATCTACAGTGTGATAATACCAGATGGCCAAAGCTGAAGAACAACCTAAAAGAAGCACAACAAATGAGACAATGCCACTTACACTCTGATGTAAGTGGGAGACACTTTGTTAGGGCAGCTTGAGTGCAACCCATGCCTTAAGCTTTGGGCATAGAGGCCAACTTCCGCTTCAAGTTTTCAGCAAGCTTGTCCATGAACTCAAAGGTGTTCAGGTAATCAGAGCGTGTGACACTGGCAGGGGGAAACAAAACAAGACAGGTATTAGTTGTATAGACTCAAATGAAGCAGAGGAAGACTATTCAAAGAACTTTATGTTTTGCCTCTAAAACCAAAAGAGTTCTCTCCTGCTCATCAGGCTGGGGTTTTAGCCATAAGGCTCTGGGAAGAGGTAGCCAGGTGATATTTTACAGTTATGTAGGTCTTCTTCATTTATTAGGATCTGGCCACCATAGCTAGACTGTCATACAAAAGATGTAAATCTTTGCAATTCCTTCCTTACTTTTTTCTCCCATTCATTTTGTGCAATAGCAGGGAGAGAGCAATCTGCACTAAGTTGTTTGGGTCAGGGATGTCATATGTTTGTTTTACAGGACTGGGTACAAGGAGTCCTATGATACAGACTCCTGTTCTTTACCATACTAAAAATAACATTCCAGCCAATGCTGTTCAGAGCCACCACATAAAACAACCTTCTCTAGGCATAGTTGGTTATTTCAGACACTTACTTAGGCAGGCCTTTGATGCAGGCAGCAAGGTCCTTTGTCATGAAGCCAGATTCAATGGTCTCAATGCAGACTTCTTCCAGGGCAACTGCAAAGTTCCTGAGGCTAGTGTTGTTGTCCAGCTTAGCTCTGTGAGCAAGGCCTCTTGTCCATGCAAAGATGGAGGCTGAGAGAGAACACTGGGTTATTCTATCTTACCAGAACTTCCTGAAAGTTGCTCTAAATCATCATGCAGAACAATAATTGGATTTTTTAATAGCAATAAAACGGAAAGCAGACTGAAAAAGAAGATACAAAATCTGGAACAGGAAAGAACACTTATCTTCATTTAGGTATCCTTTGCCTTTTGTGGAACTTGGGGAAAAAAAAACCAAAGCAGACCTCAGAAACTACTCACTGCCTCCAGTAATCTCTACTATGCATGTAATTTTATTTTCCTCCTGCCCAAGTCAGAAAGAATGCCAGGTGGTAGGACTCTGTAGTTACAGAGAATATTGTGACAGAAGGGTACAGTTCTTTTTTTAACACTACATTATGCTCTGATCTCTGTGCAAATTTAGAGGATGCTTTCCCTCATGTCCCATTTCATGTACCCTTACACTTTGAATGTGTACATGGCTTGGGGTGTGGGTGGTTCGTCTGGGCCATCAGAAAGAGTAATAAAAAACAACCAACCTAAACCTTAAGGCCTTGTGGCTATAAACCAATTGTTTCCTGAAGATTGAGTGCATAAAGGCTAAGTTAGGTCCAGTTTATTGCTTGCACTCACTCCATTCCAGCCTGTTTTTTGCTTCAGGCTGTAGCTCTGTCTGTAGAGACCCAGAGAAGCTGACTTAAGTCATGAGAGGACTGTGGGGGTGTATTCCCTGGTCTCCTCCTCATGCCACACTGTGATTGAGAAATACTCATTAGGCCTTGGCAAACCACACCTAAGCCTTTTCACAGAATCACAGAATCACAGAATTTTCAAGACTGGAAGAGACCTATAAGATCATCTAGTCCAGCCGATGTTCTAACTGTTCAGCTAGATCATGGCAGCAAGTGCCACATCCAGTCTTTTTTTAAATTCTTCAAGGGATGATGCCTCTACCACCTCACTGGGTAAATGATTCCAGTTTCTGACCACTCTTTCTGTGAAGTATTTCCTTCTTACTTTTGCAAGCTTATCAGAAACCCAGGAACTTGTGGTGTCTAATGAGCACCTTTTTTTAAAATGAACAGTCTTGCAAAGGTATTTTTCTTGCCTGAATAACAACCCAAGTTGAATAATATTTTTGTTACTGAATTTTCAAAGAAAGTTACTGACTTGAATTGCAGCCAGGATGGAAAATTACTATAACTAAAGCTCACTCTCTTGCAACCCCATAAAAAGTGACCCAAAGTGAGACTCCAGCTCTCAATTATAGTGAGCTAATGCATACTATACCCTACTCTCTAACAACCCTTTAAACAGCAGCCCAAAGCACATCAATGCTGTAAGCCAGGACTAGTGATCTATTTTTCTCTCTTTTCTCTTTTTCTTCCTTAAATTCCCCCTTTTTTTTTCCTTTCTTACTTCCTTTAATTAAATCTTTCTCTCTTTAATTCCTCTCTTCACTTTCACTCTGCCCCTTTATCCAAAACCCACTGCTGTGTGCTTATATAGCAGGTATTTCCATGCCATGTGTGCAATTTACTGATGTACTTTCTGATTGTTTGCAGACCCTCTGACTTTTGTAACTTCTTTTGATCAATGAGCATTTAAGAATCTTAGGTACTTCCTTCCCCTTAAGGGTAACCACAATCTCTGGAATAAAAATGCATTATGACCTGCAAGTTTCACCACAAAGTGGTACAGTTGTCTACAGAAAGGGTGCAGATGTTCTTACTCTAAACTTGTTCTTTCACGTGCAGAGATGATGAAGGGCAGTGAAAAGCAGCTCACCAATGGGGTTAGTGGAGGTTTCTTGGCCTTTCTGGTGCATGCGGTAGTGACGAGTGACTGTCCCGTGAGCAGCTTCTGCTTCTACAGTCTTGCCATCAGGGCAGATCAGCACGCTGGTCATCATCCCCAGAGAGCCATAGCCTACAAAATACAAGTTTCAAAAGCTCAGTGTCTCCTTTGGACAGCTCCCTCAAATTCCCCTTCATCTCCTCATCCTACAATCCCCCTACATCTTCCCACCGATAGGAAAATCCCTGAACAGCAGAGCTGTAGTGGTGCTTCTGCAATTAACTGGCAAGTCCCTACACATCAAAATAACAGTTCATCTGAACATGAAGTCCAGCTGAACCATGAGCTATAGCTATACAGACATTCTGCACCATTTCAAGGAAATTAGTTTTCTTACCTAATTTGCTGGACAGATATCTGAAAATGTACAGTAAGAGAACAGTAAGTGTTGGGCTGCTTGTCTTTCACACAGGGTGACAGGAAACAAAACAACTTATTAAGAGCATCTGCTCTTGTGAGAGGAACCAGCAACTTCTGATATTGGACATTCACACCAGTTCTAACCCTGTATGTTTCAGAGATGTCCATGTTTGAAAGCTGCTTTGTTTAGCAGTCCAACACATTCTTGTTCTGTGGGAGGCAGTTTAGTAGCACTACTTCAGAAAGAGTGTATTACATAAAGCCACACATCTCATCCTGTGGAATTTTGCATCCATATTTATTTTGGCACCAGGCACCTTGGTTATATAGGATTTTGATAAAGCATTGAAATTATGTCTAGTTAAACCTATCAATATCTCTCTTTACACCTGACAGGTAGCTTTAGGTCCTGGAAGTTTTATGACTTATCTGCAGAGCACCTGCCATCACACTCAGCAGCAGTCAGCTTCACTCAAGCTGTCAGTGACAGAGAACCAGCTGTCTAAATACTGTCCATGAGACTAGAAAGCCTACTAGTTATCATGGGGTAGAAACTTCCCTCCTGTAAATAAATACAACTACGGAGTCTACATTCAATAGATTTTCTTGTAAAAGCAAAATCAGATTTTTTTTGACCGCCTGATATCTCCATGACTGGCAACAAGTTTGAAATACAAGTTTTGAGACCGAACATCACATCCTGGGCCATTCCATAAGGTGTGACAGAAGGACACAAGAGACTGCCACTAAGCCTGCTTCAGTGTGGCACAGGAAGCACCTCATACCTTGTGCAACAGAGTCAGACTGCACATCCCCATCGTAGTTCTTGCAAGCCCAGACAAAGCCTCCTTCAGATTTCATGGCCTGAGCAACCATGTCATCAATGAGCCTGTGCTCATACCAGATCTTTTTGGCTTCAAACTGGGACTTGTATTCTCTAGGAAACAAAAACCAAAACACCTTGTCATACAAACAGGGAATTGCAGAGTCTGTACATAGAGAGGTGCACAGAGGTAAGACTAAAACCAGAAAACCCTGCATTCTCGTTACTCTTTTTTTCCCTTGGCTGCTTCAGAATTATAGAGGCACCCACAGAGAATCTGTGGCTTTATTAGAAGATATGGACACCACAGCCACATTTAGCAGAGCTTTCCACATTGAGTATTGCGCCTTGCAGGACAAGGGAGACTGTGACAGAGATGGCATCCCCTGTGCCCTTAAAGTGTTGCTGAGTGTCTGAAAAAGCAACTCACAAGGCTGGAGAGGATGTTCCTGCTGCAGACTTCTGCACTGCAGTAGGAAGTACAGAACTGATTACCTGTCATAGATGTCTTGGAAGATGTCTTTGAAGCGGCCATCGTATTTCTTCAGAATGGTGTTTTTGGTGCTCATGTAGAGGGGCCAGCCTTTAGACAGCGCCATCTGGAAGGAACTGTGGGCAAAATCCTTGATAGACTGGTCAAGATTGTACATTCCCATGGCTACACCACCACAGCCTGTTAGTGGAGGAAGAACAGATAGGAATCAGCTAGATTTAGTTTTGGTTTAAGAAATTTATTCTCCGCATAGCATACTCTGGCTGGCAGGCAGACTGGTGCTGTCCCCAGGTGTCTTAATCTAGTTCTCAATTTAAGGTTGGTTCTTTCAGGAGAAGATTTGCTTTGTGTTATCAGCTCAAAGCTCCAGCAGTTCTGTGACACATGGATAGGAAGGTGGTTTTGTTTTACAGGCAAGTACACCTTAATAATGTGATCTAATCCCTCTAAGAAGTTTTGTTCTAATCCAGCCTAAGTACTCAAGCACACTGTGACAGAAGTGAATGCACTTGAACTCCTACTAGCCATTTAAGTAATACAGTCCTTTTCTATCAAAGCAGCAGGCAGGAGTTTAGAGCAGGAGGTCTCAGTCAAAGTCAGAAAGGGATGTGCTCACACCTTAAATGCTTTGCACCTTCAGGACTAACTCCAGCAGTCAAGGACTGCTTTGCCTAGCTCAGGAAAACAAGACTCCACATGAATTCCTGCATTTTTTTCAGCACATGTGTGGCCTACCCTGGTGCTTTGATCCACCCGCTCAGGCTCACTTCTAGCAAGTTGTGGGAAGAATGTGCCAATCATGTGGGAGCTCAGGCAAGTCCTGAGAAGGCTCTGAGGAACTATCAACATTCACATGACTTAGACTGTGCAAGGCAGATGTGTTAGAAGCACAAATGGAAGTGTGCTGAACTTGCAGCCCAGCTCACCCAGAAGAAAGTAGCACTCAGATCATGGAAGAGGATGATTGTGGGTGAAAGGAGGGTCTATAGCTTCAGGAGAAAGCTTTGTCATTTTCAGAGCACAATTCTGTTTCTAATGAAAACTAGATACCATGTACTTAATTTTAAGCACCTCACTACCACCATCTATCTAGTTTTTGTACAGAACCAATATTAGGGAGCTTTGTTCTAGAAACACCCAAAGTTTTAGCTATTTTTCCTAATATCCATTTATCCTTACCACCTTCAGATGGTTGTTACTATATGGACATACATGCAGAATGAAGAGGGGAAGCCAGAGGAGGTTTATCTGCTTGCCAAGATAGCAATGTCATTTAAAGTTGATATTGGCAGAGAATGAAATTCCTGTTGTTACATGTTATCTCTGTACCTTCCCTATGGAGTCAAGGACAGTTCAGGGTGTGATCAGCTACAGAGACTGTGTCCTTTGGAACCATGATTTCATGGTTGCTGGATGACAGCTATTAATTCTGAATAAAACAGCTATTCTCATACATGTAAAAGAAAATCCTTATTGCAGTCATACAATCCTACTGCCTGCTAAAAATCTCTTGACTCAGTGTCAAGGTTGAACATATTAGTACAGCAAAAAGACAAGCTTCCCTTAATTATTTGGGAGATGTGCTGGCACAAGAGTTATCTGTGGGGAGGCCAGCTCCCTAGAGCAACAGCAGTAATCTGCCATCTTTGCATCTCGCTGCCTTCTGCTTGCTGATGCAATGCAGAGTAGCAAACAAGATTGGCAGCTGGATGGCCACACAGCTCCAACACAGGCTCACCAGTCACCTAGCAAATGAAAACAGATTGGGACTGGCCACAGAGGTGAACTCCAGATGAAAGGCTATTCAACAAGAGATGACAGAGATGTAGGTTCTTAGGAGCAAGCATGCCAGAGAAATCAAGTATTACAAAGGAGGGTCGTATGTCAGTCTTGGTAGCTGTTTGCCAAACCAACTGCACACAAACCAATTGGTTTATGTGGTTTCATTTTTTTGTAGCTAAATAGATCACTGTAAGACTTTACATCCTGAACCCTTTGATTAATGACAGACAGACATGACTTGTATGATGTTTCCTTGAATCCTGCCCCCTAGAGAAAATGGCCTGAGTTCTGGCAACCTGTCTGCAACTGCTTCCATTAACAAAGCCCAGCAACACCAGGACTCTTCTGAGCCTTGCAATGTCTGCAACCAGCAGAGCAATAGGGAGAAGAGAGACACCAAAACCTTCAGGACTGCATCTATGAAAACAGTTACAGCCTACACAGTCAGGAGCATCTTTGTGAGTTTGCCTCTGATCAGAGAGAAAAACATATATGCTGCTACCAGAGTCGTCATACAGTGAGCATGACAGGTGGCTAATCTAAAATGATTGTGTTCTTGAGGTGCCTCTTTGATCCCAGGAAGATTTCACGGTACTTTCAGTACTTGACAAATAAATGAAGAAGGCCCAAACTTTCTCCCCCACTCTCTCTCAAAGTCACATTTTACCATCAAACATATTTGACTGATAATTCAAGGTTGAATTAAATAAAAAAATACCAGTGTATCAGTTTTAATGACTAATTGGAGAAAATACCTACTTTCGAAGTTATGGACCAGATATGTGACTGGTTTGCCTCCATCTGCAGGAGTGTAGGTCATCTCTACTTTTCCAGGCCCAGGTACCACAAAATCGGTTGCTCTGTACTGTTAAAAACAAAAAAATGCCATGATAATTTTCTCTCAGGAAGAGAGAACCATAAAAGATAGTCCTCATTTGGGAGGGCAGGTTACAGAAAAACAGTTGGACTAAAAGCTGACTTTTAAGAGTCATTAAGCAGACTCTTTCTTCAGCCATATTGTCATTGGATTATTTTACTAGAGCTTAGAAAGACGAGAGTCATGGAATCACTTAGGTTGGAAAAGACTCTTAAGATCAAGTCCAACAGTTAATCAAGCACTGCCAAGAGCATCACTAAACTGTATCCTTAAATAGTCAAAAGTCCACCTGTTTCAGAAGCCATCTTCCCCTTTAGGGGAAAAAGCTCACAGATTCTTGGGCCCTATCAATGGGCAGAGTACCTACTTTTGCAGATGTGCTGAAGTTTTCAAGTGCAGAGTATTTAGACTGTTGTGTGGTTGGTGGATAGAAAGGCTCCTCTCCCTGCCTTAAAAAAGCCATTCATATTACAGCTGCTGATCTTGTAGGGTTCATACATCATACAAGATGACATTTGAAAGGCCAACCTGTAGTAAGAGCCTTTGAAGTTAAAAACTTTAAGTTTTTATTAATTTAAATGCTGTCTCATCTTCCCAATTGTCCTGAACAGTACTATTTAAGGTTATATTTCCTTGAAACTTATTATTCTTTTTCATGTAGCTTTCCTCCTATTAAGGGAATCTGTTCCCTGAGCTGTTCTGAAGTTAGTGTCTTGCTCCTATGTCCTTTGTATGTTCTGATATTGTTCCTTTCACTTCAATCTCATACTTTTGCAGGGTTTCAATCCTTTCCCTTTAATCCACTGTTTCCTATTATTTTAACCTTCTCAATTTTTCACAACCTTTAAGGATGTTGAATCCCATTCTTTTCTAGTGTCAGGGTTCTGCAATTATTTTCCTCTTGAAAACTTTTTACCTTCCTATAGCAGGTAATTTAATGACTTGCTCTCAGTTCGCAGGTTTAGCCACCTATTTAAGCACTTGGCTCTTCTACAAGACTTCTCTTTTGCCACATTTGGTAGCTTTATAACATATGATTGCCCATGGAGAACAGTATGACTGATTCTTATCTTCCAGGCTACCCAGAGGGCACAACACTGAGAATGGTTCCAGGGCTTTCCACAGCATTGTACTACCATTGTCAGGGAAGTTCTGATAAGAGGTTTCCCTACTTCTGCACCACAGCCTGATGTGCCCAGGTCAGATACCAACTCAGGTGTGCTCTGCAAGAAACAGAACAAAACCACACCCCCATACAGAAGGCAATTTTGCCCACTTCTAGAAATCATTCACTTTTATCCATTTTTGTTATGAGCAACATTTGACACCAGAAAGTCCTGCAAAGTAAGAAGTTGGGCAGCGTAAAATAATATTTTCTAAAGATTCATAAAGTTCTTATGTAGGAAGGAGTGTTCTAGGAAGGTGAAGAACAATAACCTAGCAGAGTTAAGTGCCTAAGTACAGGCCTGCGTAATCCAAGCACAGGTTTCTGAATGCTGTTTATACAGTGACACTGCTCAAGGCACGGAGGCGTGAACCACGCTCTCCCACACTTGCCGGGTGCAGCACAAACAAAGTGCTAGCACGTGTGTGCTCCCAGGTGGAATGCAAGGCACAGAGCAGGAGCACAGGGATGTCTAAGTCTTTGGAGCTCTATACCAGCCAGGAATAAGCCTGTTAAGAGGGGTAAATACTGGAGTGACTCACTTGATCCCCATAAGCGTGACGGCCGATGACAATGGGTTTCACCCACCCAGACACCAGCCGGGGAATGTTCTTGCAGATAATCGCCTCTCTGAAGACAGTGCCACCTAGGATGTTTCTAATTGTGCCATTGGGAGACTTCCACATCTGCTTCAGCTTGAACTCCTCCACTCTGTTCTCATCAGGAGTGATGGTTGCACACTTTATGCCAACGTTGTATTTCTTTATGGCTTCAGCAGCTTCCACAGTTACTTTATCATTTGTAGCATCACGATGCTCAATGCCCAAGTCATAGCTGTAACAAACCCACAAACATCATCAGGACTTCCCAGGACATTTGTTTGTATTCAACAGGAAAGAAACAAGACCCTACATGTCCTTGTGAGTGTAGCTGCAGCATTCTGCCACAACTGAAGTTATCCCTCTTCCAGTGCAAATGCTGCTGGACTGGAAGAAAACAGACTTATACAGTGACATTTCTCCTGTTGGTGGAGGTTGGTAGGAGATGGGAGAAAGGAGAGCTTCAGTTCATGGCTAAGGTTTGCTGCCAGCATGGGACTATCTCCTCTGCCTTGCCTTCTGAGTTTCCTGCAATGGCACCTGTTAGTTGAGGGTTTTCATTGCATGGAGCAGCAAAGTCCCCAGATATCAGCATTAATTTCAAACCTCTTGTGCTGAAGGCTCTGGCTTCCTTCATGTACTGAGCACATGAAGCTATACTGCGCTTCAAAACTGCTTTGACAAGGGACCCACGATCCTGCTCTGGCAGCAAAACTGCCAATATTCCTCTCAAGCATCAGAGGAAGGTCATTTCCATACTCAGTGTTTCAATAGCTTTTGGAGAACAATGGGTGCCCAGCATGGGACAGCCCTGAAGCACAGCCAGCTGTACATCAATCTAGCCATTGTGCTGCCTCAGCCAGGGGTTTGCTTGCCCTCCTCCCACCCTCTTTGAAAAGGGATGTTCTCCAGACTGTGTGCATGTATTATGCTGCTGGGTTCCTGTCTGCCTGGTTCCCAACAGCAGCAAGCAGAAAGCCTGATGTAGGTGGCATACAAATGGCTCCAGTGGCAGGGGAAGAGGTCAGACTTGTGGGTTTAACTATGGCAGACACCACTGAAGGCCTCTGTCCACACGGCTAGGAGCAATGTAGCTGGATACTTCTCTAATAATTATAGCTCAGTGGCCAGAAAAGGAAAAGATTATTTGTTCTGCTCGGCCAGATGCTATAGATAGCATGTTCCTTTTGCTGTACCCAGCTGCTAGTATCTGTTATTCTCCAGAAGGGAGTATAGGAGCACAGCCTAGCTTCAGGGAGTAATTGCAACAGTTAGCTCACATTGTCAACAGCAGAGCTCAGGCTCACAGCCATCAGGGCAGAATCTGTGCCCTACACACACCCTTCTGTCCTCTGAGCAGACCTTCAGACAGGCATGGCAAGAAGCCATAAGCCCACTCAGGGGTGCAGGATGCTATGCTTCAAGTCAGGGACTGGCTGAAACAGCCCATATTTCTTCTCACTGTTTAGGCTGCAAGGTCATGCAGACTGTCCAGGTCGTGGAAACCCCAAGACAGAGGAAAACAAAATACAAGCCATGTCTCTGAGAGACTTTCTTGGAGACACAGCACAGGCAAAACTCTAACTCATAAGTCAGCATGCACTGCTTACTGCTGCGAGGAACCCTGGAGGGCAAGCTTCCGGTGCTAAATGAAAATCCATCAACACCACCTGACACATGCAAACTTCAGTACATTCAGCTGAATGTCACAGAGTCATTACCTGTGCAAATCCAGATCTACATAAGGAAAAATCAGCTTTTCTTTAATCAGCTCCCAGATGACTCGTGTCATTTCATCTCCTTGCATTTCCACAACGGAGCCTCCACGGATTTTTTTAGACATCTTGAACTGCAATAGGCATAAAAAAAGTCCAGCCTAAGTTAAAAGCTACCAATACATGTATCCTGCATTTTTACAACATAACTAGGTGAGGCAGTAACATCGCATACAGAATCTCTCCAAAAAGTCTCTTGAAAATAACCTCAATTTATCCTTAGTTTCATGCTACATGGTATTTTCCTTAAAGCCCCAGCTCCTAGAGAGATCTGTGTGAGGATAAAAAGAAAGATTAATATCTTGACAATTAAGGGCATGGGCTTCAATAATGATTGTATCAAAAAATTTAAAAATATGACCAAATTCTTCCCCCAAATTCCACAGAAGTAGATGAGCACCATTTACTTTTAGATTTCATGAGTTCTAGCCCAGTTACCTGTTTCTCCACCTTTTTCTGAAAATCAGGGGTTAATGGACATGATTACAATGTCAGCTCATACTGCTGAAACTACTAAGATTATTATGTTGTAAGCTTCTTTATTAACTTTGTCCCCCAGGAAGGAAGGAAACAGGTAGAAAAATCCAAGGGCTACACATCAAGAGTATTTACTTGTGGTAAAATAAATACTGGACAGATTTGTTTGCTGTAGGGAACAAAGACTAAAAAAAAAAACAAAAAAAAAACTTGAACTCTTCTATTTGCACTTTGTTCTTTGTCAAGACAACCTCAGAAGGTACTGAACTGCTCTAGAGTGCCCTTCTTTCCAGCAGTCACAGCTTCTTGGGTCTCGGATTATGCAAGAGCTGCGAGTTGGCAAGCTCCTCCCTCAGACAGCCCTGTGCTTGCGTGCAGCTGCTGGATACTACAGTGAGATAGCAAACCCTGTGCCTGAGGCTGCCGTCTCGGAGACCAAGGGCCAGGAATACTTGACCCAGAATGAGGGGTCCTACTGTACACAGGATCTGTTCATCCAGACCAAGTCATTCCGAGGTGTGAGGCTTGCAGAGCAAGGCCTCCCATTGCAAGCATGTTGGGAGGCTATACCAGGATTAAAATTTTATTTATTTTTAATTAAGTAACTTGTGCTGCATTTCCAAAATCCAATCTATTAACCAATTTTAGTCTGAGAAGAGAATAAAATTTCTAAGCTATGTTCACAGGATCAAGCTTTTCTAAACGTTTTAAAGCTCAAAAACAAGAGGAAGCAAAACCAACAACAACAAAACGCCAAAAAAGACACCTCCAGACCAAAAAAAAACCCAAAAAAACCCCAAACAAAAAGCCCCACCTAAAAAATAACACAAAACTCTAAAAACAAAATTGAAAAAGTAAAATGAGGTTGCGTTATAGAGACTCAGTTTAAAAGATAAACTACTTCAGGCATTTCTATCCCTAACACAGCACCTTGGCTTATATTGGGTCTCTCTAGTCCTCAAGGAGAACTTAAACTTAACATGACCCCACTCTATCTGAAATCAGTTTACTTATGCAAGTATTTTGAACCCAATTTTCAACTGTGACTATCTAAATAACAAGGTCTGTATCATAGTCCATGGCCTCGGCACAGAATTACTACTGTGGGAGAGTTGAGTTTTGCTTTATGGAACAATCTGAGAAACAGTCCGATTCATTAAAGTAAAAATGTAGACAGGCACAAACCCAGAAAACACCGCTTGTTTTGTGGTTTGGTTCCACTTAACTAGGACAAATCAGACTGTGTCAGTCATAGTAATCACTTTGGCTTCAGAACCATTTGATGCTGCTGCCATGCAGAGAACACAAAGGTAGGTGAGAAACACCTCCATTGATGTGTGGGAACAGCAGCCTCTTCAACGACTCTGACAGCATCCAGCATGTTTGTGCGACCATGGCACTGGCACTCGTCCCATCCTCACCACCAGTGCCCACAGTTTCTCTGTGAACTGGGGCAGTACTGCAGCAGCATCCCTTGTCTGCTCACCATGCCGACAGGCTCCTCTAGAGAGCACACATCCCCCAGAGCCCAACTCCGTCACTCGTCCCCGCTGATTCTGTACTGAACTGCCAAAATCCAGCAAGGTCTTTCCCCTGCAGCAGCTCTTCTTTAAACACACTTAACCCAGGCACACAGCCAAGGCAACTTAGAAGAAACCGTCTATTTCCAAATCCCTCTTGGTCCCGCGGAAGGGCTCGGGGCCTGCGGGCAATAATTAACTATTGCAACAAGTCCGTGACTGCGGCGTACAGCTGATCTCGCGGGAGGGAGGGCCGGCCGGGGGCACGGAGCGGGTCGCTGGCACCCACCGAGTTGCCGGCTGCACTCGTTTTTCGGCCGTACTGGCCCCTGACAAGGCGATCTGGTGGCACACGGCGGATTTTCCCACCGGGCCGAGGGCAGCAGCCCCGCCACGGCCAAGGCTGAAACCGCGGCACCGGCACGGCCGCGCCTGCGGCCACTCCCCAGGCGGGAGGGGACAGCCGAGGGCCCCCGAGCCAGCGCCAGGGACTAGCGGGAGCCCCGAGCACTACGTGAGGTAGTCCAGGACAGGGCGGGCGATCCCGGGGTGCAGCACCCTCAGCGCCTCAGCGCCAGACGCGGCGGGCGGGGCGCGGTCGCGGGGTTCCGCCCGCCCCAAGGGAAAAAAGCCCTTAAACACAATCGCACCCAGGGGGACCCGCTGCGGGGCGCCGCGCACGGGAGAGGAAGGACAAAGGGGGTCTGTGCGGCGGCCGGACCGCGGCGCGCTGAGGCGGTGGCGCTGCCCTTTACCTGCGGGCGCGGTGCCGGTCCGTTCTCCGTTCCGTGCGGCGGTGCGGCAGTGCCGTGGGCCCGGGCCGTGCGCGGGGCCCTTTATGTGGCCGCGCCCCCGCCCCGCCCGGCCCCGCGCCCGCGGCGCCCCCTGCTGGCCACGCCCCTACTGGCCGCGCGGGGCCCCTCCCCCTGGCGGCGGCGGCGCGAGACCGCTAGGGGGCGCGAGGCTGGCGCGTGGCCAGCATCGGGCCCGCCCCGGTCTCGCGCGCCGGTGCCCTCGTGCGAGGCGCCCGCGGCAGCTCGGACCGCGCGGCTGCCGTTCCGGGCCGGGCGCGTTCCGCGCTCTGGCACCCCCGCGCAGTGAGTGCCCGCCGGCACGGGGAACCCGTTGGCACCGGGGGGCTCGGGCGTGGCGGGAGAGCAGCCCAGCCTGGGGATGCGGGCACGGGCTCCACCCCTGGCGCTGGGGCGGCGGTGTCGACACCACGGCGCCGGGGGCAGCAGCGGGCACCTCTCTGGGGCTGGGCTCAGGCGGGGACAGTGGCCGGGGAGGAACCTCGGGGCGTGAATAGAAGAGGAGGGAATATTAATGAAATAGGGTGTACTCCGAATTCCCGGGGGATATACCGGCTCGCCGCACTGCCAGCGGCTCCCGAAGCAGCAGCCGAGTGTGCCGCGCCCGGCCGGAGCAGCCGGGAAGGGCCGCGGGGCGGGGCCGGGCGCTGCCGGCGGGTGGAGTGCGCGGAGCTTCGATTGGCGATGCCTGCGCGGGAGCGGCGCGGTCGACGGGCGGTTGGTCGGGGCTGGCGCCGCCGGGCCGGGCGGTGAGGGAAGAGTGGCGGTGCCGCCCCAGCACCGGCAGCAGCCGCGGGCAGCAGGTGAGCACCGTCTGCCAGGGCCGCGCCGCCAGCACCGCTCTGCGGCACCCTTGCTCCGCCCGCCTTCTCCGGGCTGCCCGGGCCGGCCCCTGGTAGCGGCCGGCGGCGGCTCTCCGGGGGTCGCTGCCCACCGCGTCCGCGCGTCCCGTCGCAGGTGATCTCCGGGTCTGCCGCCCAGGCGGGGGAAGGCGGCGGTGTCCCCTTCACGGAGGGGAGAGCGGAGCAGCTGTCCCCTGCGCCGAGGTTGGAGGGGAAGCGTGTCAGTCACGCAGCTATGTCCGAATTGCGGGTGGCTTTGCCCCGGGGTGCGCTATCCGGCTGCCCGGCAGTGTGTGTATAGGAGGGAGGGGCCGTGTCCGTCTGGCCCCGAGCCGCTCCGGGCAGCTCTGTGGGACGGGGGATGTCCCGGCCCTGCTCTGCAGGAACAGCAGTGGTGGGGAGGGAGCTCACGGCCACCCTCGCACTCCGTGTTTTATCGGTGGTGAGTTGGTGATTGCTGAAGCTGCAGCTTCGAGGGGGTTTAGATACATTCCCCGTGACTGTTGGTGAGGATCCTGTGAGGAATGTACTCTGGTTTTCTGCTCGTTGACCGATACGTGCACCTTGCTTTCCCCTTTCCCATATTATACAAAGGAGTGACTATTTCTTGGTTTCTTGTGGTGGCAGTGGGGTGTATTTTCCCTTTAGTGAGACAGCTAAAGCATAGAAAGGCTGATAGATTCCACAGCTAGTGTGTTGTACAGCACAGAAAATTTAGGTGTTTCTGGGGCTAATGTTAGGTATAATGCTGTTCTTCTTAATAGTTTTAATTAGACCAATATTGCTGTGACAGAAGCAGTTATTATGGTTTTTTTCCTCCTTGAAACACAAGTTTTTCTAATAGCACACGCACACGCATACATGTATATATATATACACACATATGTATATACATATTTAATGCACATTCAGAGACTTGCTTGTAACTCTTATCTTGCCAGGCTATAGTCAGTTGCTGAAATATGAACATAGTTTCCTACAAAACTGACTTCATAGTGGGATCTTTAATGTGGTACTGTGTGTGAAGGTACAGCCTTGTTGTATGTTCAGCATTTAAAAAGCAAACTATTAGTTCCCTTAAGATTGAAGAAACAATTCCAAATTTACCTGAAGAGTGTGTTTCAAGGAAAATGTTCCATGAACTCTGGTGTTTAAGTACATTCAAATCACCTGTTTGAATAATACTGGTGAAATGAGCAACAAAACAACATACCCTGATTGAGGGGTATGTGAAAGACTGAGACTCAGCCTTACATAAAGAATCTGAACAAAGTTTCTCTTGAAGCTTAGTAAATGATGTCTCTCTGCTCTCTTGTAAATGGTGCCTCTCTGCCTTCTTTCCTGAGGACATGTGAATAGCAAAAGAAACTCTGAGCTGAAGTACAGAGCAGCAAGCAGAAGTCCACTGAGCAGTCATGTGAATGACTTGCACACGCATCTTTTTGGCATTCTTTGTAGGAGAAGTCAAACTTTGCCACATGAGCTGCTTGTCAGCACTTTCAGTGTCACCTGGTGATCATGATGATTTTCTCTGGACTGCACAAATTTCTTGCAGTGTGGCTTCTTGGAACTTGGAAGAAAATGTTCTAGTGAGCAATGCATGCCTGAAAGTTCTAGGGAATAATTGTGGGAACTGGAAATTGTTATGTCGTGAAGAAGTGGCTATCAGCTGCTAAGCAGGTAGCAGGTTCACAAGGGGTTTTGATCCTTGGCACAGGTAAAAATCATCCATTGCTCATAGGCTCCATCAGCTCAGCTGCCTGTGTTCCTACTCTCAAACATTTCACTAAATCTTTCTTAAACAAAGATGAAGTTAGTAAGCACCTTAGCCTAGCAGGCTAGAAATGCAGGCTGAGTGATGTGTTGTGAAAGAAATGGGGTGTCTGATCAGCTTAAAGAGTGTGGGCTGGGGAAAAGTATGACTCTTGGCTGTATGGCAGCTTTGGTACACAGAAAATAGGGTTTACAAGTATGGCTTCTTCTAATACAGAAAGTGGTTTGGGGTTTTTGTTTGTTTTTCCAAAATGGAGCTGCTCCCGAAAATGAGGATGTTTGAAGGTGTTAGATCTGACAACAAGTGAACCACGGTTTGAGTTGCTTCCCTGGTAACCTGCACAAGGGCCTGTTTTGTAATGCAGAGGGGAGGGAAACAGTTTCCTACCAAAATTAATCTTTCAGTCCTGTTCTTGTTTGTAGTTCATTCTACTTCTCACTCTGAAGTTAACCTGGCCAAACAACAAGTCTGCCTTATGCTTGCTCAGGCATGCCTGTTTTCAGTTTTGTTACAAGGGCTGCAGAAGTCACAACATTAGGAGAAAAGCTGTCAAGGTTAAAACTTCTTTGTGGTATGCCTGCAGAATCTCCACTTGAAAACTTCAAGTTCTCATAAGCCTCTGCTGCAGTGTGTCATCAGTGTAGTGGTTGTTTGTTTTGTTGCTCTGGCTGTGTAAGTAGGCACTCTGCATTACACTCTGCAGAGGTGCTGCTCTCTGTCAGTGGCTGGGCAGGGGGCGTGGGCTCCTCTGGCATTCTTGGTCTGTGCTGATAGCAGCTGCCTGTGGTCAGTTGGGTGAATGTCTGTCCTCTGGGATCCAACAAGACATCTATCTCCTGCTCAGAAGGCTGAGGAGGTTCTGTCTCACATTCCCTTGTGTAATGTGTGCTGCTGACCTCTTTCCAGGGCACCTGAAATGGCTGCAGATGAGAAACGCTCTCCGACACTGGACTCTAGCAGTGACCTACCTCGTTCTCCCAGCAGCCCATCGCATCTCACTCACTTCAAACCCCTGACTCCTGACCAGGACGAGCCTCCCTTTAAATCAGCTTACAGCTCTTTTGTAAATCTCTTCCGTTTCAGCAAAGGTGGGTGCTGGGGGATGTGTGGGCATGGCATGTGCGTGCTGTTTGCTGCTTGTGAAAACACCTCTGAACAGAGCAGCATAATGTCAAAGGGCTGATGTCAGCTCTTTAGTGAGAGATGTTGCATCTGGCTTTTGGGTGGTGTAGGAGAGCTTTATTAGGAAAGATAGCCAGTGTCTTGCAGCTGGAAATCTGTAGCTGCCCATGAAGGTCTAAGACAAGCCAGTTAGCAGGTACTATTGTATAGATTCTTAGCTTGACATCAGAATTTCCTTTGCCTGTATGATTTTTTTTTTTCTGGGCTGAAAGTAGGAGTAACCCTCTGCCAGCCTGCAGGAGCAAAATGTGTGCTTGTCCTTCCAGTGCAAGTTCTTACTTCAGACTTCATCCACCTCTCGCCTTCCTGTGCATCTCACACCTGCAGCTGGGTGACAGCTGACCTGCAATAAAGCTGGTAGTCCACACTTAATTTGCATGGCTTAGGTGTTCCCCATCAAGAAGTCTGAAGTGTTGTGAAAGTTTTGTATGTTAAAAAGTATTACATGATTTTGGCCTTTGTGCTGCATGTGTCATTAAATATTAAATCATTAAATCATTAAATATTCTCAGTGGGCAAACTCTGAAAGAATTGTGTGAGTTCCTTTTTGTTTCAAAGAGAGATCCTGCTAAGAATGGTGAATGAAAGCACCTGGATTTTGTGCAAAGTCTGTGTATCCCTTTACTGGAGATGGCACACTGGTCAGCTGCTTTTGTTTAGTCTGTTCATTATCCAGCTTTGTTAAGCATACTTCAGCAATGTTTGAGCTGGGGGAAAAGAGCCAAACAGCTTTTTGTGTAACTGATCTGTTCAGGCTCTTCTTATGCAGAATGAAAAATAATTACTTGGTATGACTCCTATTAGTTTGCATACTGGAGTAGCACCTGTCATTGTTAATTTATTGAAAGTAGCATAAAATGTGGTCAATATTGGCTTCACTTGTGTTGTTCTGACAAAAGTAGCTGGAGTCAGCAATGTCTTTTGTTAAGTGAATGAGAAAACAACCTTGAAACAACACATGAAATGTGCATCTTAGTGGAATCAATGAGAACCTGTCTATACTTGATCTGCTGATGGAAATTAAAGGCTGTGGTAACTTTACTGTGACCTCAGTACTGACTTGTAAAGTAACTGAAAATCTCTTTTCAAGTCAGAAGCTGATAGTCAAGTGTAACTATTCTATTTTGCAAGAATAATTCACATTTGGATTAATGAATAATCTGCTAGGTTTTTTTTTGACACTTTTCACATTAGAGAATTTCTGAAATAGCCTGAGCCTTGAATACAGCCTACTGTCCTGTTTCTATGATATGTATAGTACTTATAAAACTAAAAAATCATTTGTTTTGTTTAATTATGATCTAAAAGCTTTTTTGTGAGAGTTTTTTAACCCTAGCTTTGCACGTACTACTGGTTTTCTTTCTATCATGTCTGAACGGGGGGTTTCTTGCTTTTTGTCAACTCTAGATGATGGGAGGCTTTCATCCCCAGCAGAGAGAGCAGAGGCAGGACAGAGTGATCCACAAGCATTGAGTGGTGGCTGGTCCAGTCCTCAGCATCCCACGAGGGCTCAGTCTCTGAGATCACCAATCCCTTACAAAAAACAACTGAGCGGTGAGCTGCAAAGAAGATCTTCTGCAACTCTGGGTAATTTCAGCTCTTTGTTCTATAAGACAATGTTGCACTAGCCAGGATGCTTCAGGGGGAGGTGGAAGGATGTGAGGACAGGCTCACTGAGTGTCCAGATTCATAGCAGAATTTAGTATCAGGCTACGCTGCTTCTCTTAGTGAGATTGCACTTTAACCTCATAACCCTCCACCCTTCTTGGTGTTCCAGCAAGATAACTTCTTGTTAGGGCTCTGCTCTTTTAATTGGAAAACAGTCTGGAACAGAAGAGGCTGCCAAAACACATCTAGTGTTTTAAAGTCACCTGAACTTTGATCCTGAACATTTCTGCTTTGTCTCAAGACACTACAGTTTCTTAACATCAACATGCTACCTCTTACTTTAATGCTTAGTCTGGATGGATTTGGTGTTTGGGTCTTCAAGGGAGTTGTAAATGAAAGGTTTTGCTTGTAGTTGTTTTAAGAAGAATTGAATAGGAGGTTGTGCTTAAGATTTTTTTTTTCAATCCTGCCTAAACTATTGCCAGATTCTGTACTGAATCTTTTAGCTGGTATGTGGATTGATTGTAATTTCAAAGGTGCAGCTGCGTAATGGCTTTATGAAGATGTGAAAGAGCTAGGAAGTTGATTACAGGGGTCCCTCTTGAGATCTGACTGGTTACTGTTGGCTGTTGATGATAGCCTTGAGGAAACTGCTAAACTGCGTAACAATCTTGTGCAAGGCAGTGTTTCCGAGAGTGTGGTACCTAGTGCAAACAAATCAGATCCTAAATGTTGTTAATGTGTATGGGATTTCCAGAAAGATGGGTAGTTTTGGTAGCCAGGCAAAAGTCTAGTACAGAGAACTAGCATTTTTACCTAAGTCATTGCATGCTTAGTTAAACATGTTCTTCATCTTCCTCCTTGCCCTCTAGTAGTATTTGATCTTTTTAGTTGTACTTCCAGTGAACCAACTAAGGAGGTTAACTAATTTATTTATTTGGGGTTTTTGTTTTGTTTGCTTGGGCTCTTTCTTAAAGAATTTTCTCAAATGTCTCAAGAACAGCTGTATGCTCTTGATTGATAAGCCAATTTGCTTTTACTTGGTACCTCTTGGAAATTGCCTGGGGATTAGATGTTAGAAACCTTCAGGTGAAGTATGTTGTTTGATACTCAGAAGGCAGAAGTAATCTTGCTGTTTGACTTCCTCTGGAATTAGGCAGCCAGGGAATAAGATTTAGTTTAAGGAGTATGGGAGGAACTGTTTCTATATTATTCCAGCTCTTTTTCAGGACCTCCTTTCATATCTCTGGGTTTGGATGCAAATATGCTTAAAAAAATGTCATAATGAATTAGCCTGAAAAGAAGTAAAGTTAGGACAAGCAGGAATTGCTGCTCATTTTTTTTAAGAGATTTCTGTGGTACCTTGTGCTGAGCAGCCTGACTTGCTGTTGAGTATTTTCTCCCAAACAACCTTGGTGCTGTAACAAACATGAGCTCTGTGTGACACATGTAAAAGTGTACTGGATTAGTGAGAAGGTTTGGGGGAGTGTTTTAGGCCATCTCACTTTGTTTGAAGAGGGGGAAAAATACTTGCACTTTCCTTCTCTAAAAGTCAGGCATTGGGTTTTTTGAAGCAAACTTTAGAAAATTCTTTTTCTTTCCTTTTTTGACCTTAAGTAGTGCTCAGTCCTTAGGTCTTTGAGGATTGTCTCTGAGTAACAGAGAATTTTATTTCTGCTATTGCAGCTGATGCTGGCCTGCACAAATAATCTTAGAAATTATTATCTTATCTAAATGGTGAAAAGCAGGAAAATAAGTGATGGGGTTTACTTAAACATCCAGATTGGTAAATTGGTTCACCCACTGACTTCAGTGACAGAGAGGTGTCTAACTGAGTTAAGTTTTCTTGTAGCCCTGTGTCCACAGGCCTGTAAATGTCTCTCTAGGCTTTGCCATTACTTAGATACTTAATAACATGGGCAAGTGTAGGCAGGAAAATATATAAGCACTTCACAAAGGTCTCTCTAGCCTACTTAATCTTAAATAATGTATCAAGTTAAGCAAACTGAAAGGAATAAATAAATAAATAAAACTTTGCTTCTGGTGTCTCTAAATAGTGATGAAATGAAATTGCTCCTGAAGATGCTGACCCTCACCCCTCATCTGCCCATTAGCTTGTAGTGTCTGTGCAGCACATCTCATTGCTTGGGGCCTGTGCTGACAGCTGCAAGTGCAGAACAGCGTGGAGGGATGCTGGGTGCTGGAGGACACTGTCTGGCAGCAGTTATGTAGGGTTCAGTTCTGTGCTTCCCTTCAGCTCTGCTTCCACAAAAACGTTGAAATAGCTCCTTACTGGCTTTTGTGAAAATAGGAGGAGCATTGGATGCCTGGCTTATGTCAGAGATGCTCTGAGGGTTGTGTGGCTGAAGAGCCAGTGCTGAGACTCTGCAATGGCTCCTGTGGCCTCTCTCTTGGGTAGTCTGTTGCATCTTTGTGTGCTGGTTGTGTTGGACTGCGTGTGCTGTGCTGTCAGATGAGGGCTTTCAAGGTGCTGGATTGAACCAAAATAGTCCAACAATGAGACTATTGTCACTGAGATAATGTCACAGCTTGCAAATCCTGTTTAAGGAGACCTGGAAATGCTGACTGCTGCAGAGGGAGCATGGGTAGTAAAAGCACTTATAGCTTGGTACGCTGTCATGCAGGATAATGCTGTTCATGCTAGACAATTGTAGCAGAGTGGCAAAGGAGCTGAGCAGGAGCCAAGGAATAGCCAGTGATCATATAGGGGAAGAGGGCCTGAGGAAAGCATGTGGTACTTACTGGAAACCACTGTGGAGCGTGAATTACTACCACAGCATCTTTTCTAATCAAAAAGATTTTGGAACATGAAAATGCGTGCTATAAAATGAAGTTAAGGGCAGTACTTTTTATGACAGTGATTTGAGGAAGATGTGATGTTTGAACTGTGAAATTGAAATTGAATATGAAATTTTATGCTGTGGCAGCAAGTAATTAGAAAGCAATTTATGTTGTTTCATATTAGCAAAACTAGTATCTCTGGCAGGGCTGTTTTTTAATTGTTGAAACTGTGTGAATCTCTACCTTTTGTGTAGTTCAGTATGGTCACTTCTCTTACAAACTGAAACTATAGGTTGCAACAAGGTTCTTCTTGTGGTGTTTTTGTTTTGTCATTCACTGTAAAATGAATGCTAAAATACTGTAGAGTCATGAAACTCTCTGAAAAAATATTTCTCTACTTTAGAGTTTTTTCCTTAGTTTTTACCAAGGATCAGCAACCATAAATGCATATAGGAAGGATTATGTTTACTGTTGAAATAAGTTAACTGTTGTTTTTAGCTGTAGAAGTTTAAAATTAACTTATAATAATGCAGTTTGGATCAGGGGTACGAATTAACCTAAGATTGATACCTGGGAATTCTTTTTGAAGGATGGTGTTTTAGACAGTGTTTCCTTTACTGCAGGAATGTTCACTTCTTACTTTCTTGCTATACTGTATTTTTTGCTCAGAAAGGGAGAAATCTCATTATTGAGAAGGAAAAGAACCAGCTGAATTTTAATCTGGGAATCAGTCAGTTTCTCTAGTATAAACAGGTTGGCCATGTGCTGCTACTGCTGATGGCACACTTTTTCTCACGTGGGTGACATCGTTCTGACATTGTTTTATGGAACAGAGGAAAGGGCATTTAACTAACAAGAACCAGTGTGGAGTTACCAGTGGCATTTCCTCAGTGCTGTGTATGTTTGTTTTTGGAAGTCACTTGCCTGACCAGATTTATTGGTAGTCAGGCAGTAGATCTGATAATTCTTTGAATTGGAAGCAACATTCCTGGAAAGGAGATACTCTTGAATTCGGAGGAAGTACCAGGAAGTAAATGCAGCACAGATCTTGTGATAGAAGTAAGGAGGAGCCAGAGGTTTCTCTGGTATTATCAATGTCTTCCTGAAATATGAAGGTCCCCTTAATCACCCTAAAATACTGAACTTTGTACTGCCCAAAAGTCTGTTTGGTTTTTAAAAAGAAATCCATTCCAAGTGGCCAGTTACAGAAATGGGTTTCTTTTCTTAAAAAGGAAAATGTGCATTCTTTGTTGTACATAGCAGCAAAACGTGGGCTGATTGACTAAGAATACCTCCTGAGAAGCTGAAGAGGAGCATGGAATCCCACAGTTTGAGTCCCATTAAGGGAGGGCTTTGCTCTGCAGCACACGGAGCAGTAGCGCAGCTGTCAGTGCACAGCAACAGTTAACGGGCTTCAGGCAGAGCTGTCAGCGTTCTGCTGACATCAGGGACAGCTCAGGCAGTAAACAGGGAGCAGCCATGTCTGCTCTTCCTGTGCTGGGGCAAGCTGAATAAAACACTAGTCAGATGGAGAGCAACGAAGCTGGTAAGAAACTTTAAACTGTTCAGAAAGTTATTAATCTAGGAAAGAGACTCTGAAAATGTTTAAGTGTTTAGGTAAATAGAGAGCTGTGATTTCAAATCTTCCTGGAGAGAAGGAGCCTATTTGTCATTTGTTCAGCAATGATTCAAAGTAACAGAAATTAGCTGCATTGCATTTTTATTCAGGAAGTCTCTTTGCTATAGTTAATCAATAATGACTGTACAAATTCTCAACAACCTGTTGTTTTTGTTCGAAAAAAACCAAACCAAACCAAAAAACCCCATACCTCTTGAAAATGTGAACTTCTGAATTACTGTTTTTAATAGGAACTGAGCAATAGAGTTCTGATTTTTTTTGCTGTAGTAGTTTTTAAATAAGTTCAGGTCAAAGCATTTACTTATACTACTCCTAGAATTAGTGTGTGTATTGTAGCAATTATTTTGCAAGTATCCTAGAGGGCATTTTAAAAATGAGACCTCAGTGCTTTGTAACAGACTACTACAAGCTTCATCTAGTAGGTTGAAAATCACTTCTTTGAAAGATGTTTTCATTCTCAGAGAACCTAAATGGCTTCTTGTAAACACAGAGGGTGGTATTTAAAATGTCAGTCACAGCAAACTGTCTGGCATCAAAGGCAAGGAGCCATACACGTTGTAACTTTGTACAATGTATCTATACGTGAATGTTTTTCCCTCTAATGGGGCTTTGTGTTGTGATGTGGGTGTTGATGTTGATGTATGGCGGAAGGAATGAATATTTCTCTCTATTCCCTTCCAGACAATCGGAGGAAAGTAGAACCACCCCTTGGAGGTCATGATCCTCGAACTGCAGTTCAGTTAAGAAGCCTCAGCACTGTTTTAAAACGCCTCAAAGAAATCATGGAGGGGAAGAGCCAGGTACTTCTTTAGAAGGATTTGTAGGCCAAATAATCTAGAAAACTAACTCTTTACTAGGCTTTTCTGAGCTCTTTTTTAGATACATCATGGGGATTTTTTTTTCTGGATGTTTGAAGGATGAGCGAATAAACTCAAAAAGCATTGTGTGAATGTAGGGGAAACAATTTCATTTGATGCTGACTTTTGACTTGCCGAACATCTGTCATGCTGGGGAGGTGAATCATTGTGTTTACTTGGCTTCTTGTGCTTGGACCAGATGCTCTCTTTTTAGACTCCTTCCCACTTAAGTGTTACCCAGTCTAGTGAAAATAAACCTCCTAATAGTTTTCTCCCCAGAAGGCTAACCATGGACAGGTGAAACACATTAACTGTCACAAATAGTAATGAGAATTCTTAGAGTGGTTTAAATCTGCTACTTATTGTGGTACTGATTCGTCAGCAATATTTGCTTGAAAAGTGTGCCCTGTTAATTAATTTCAATTACAGACAAGAGTCTGGTGGTTGCTACTGACTTGCTGATTTCATCTCCATCTGCTGAGTTGGACCATACCTTTAAGAAGAGGCTCTAGTTGAGGAAAGAATCCACACCTATTTATAAGTGAGGGTATAAATAGCTATGTCTGTGGGCAAGACATGAACAGGCAAAAGTACATTTGATTAAAAACTGGTAGAGGAAGGAAACAGCTTTTGGCTAGATAGCTTTTATCGGTAGACTTTGAGTAAACTTACTTAGCTTCCCATGCTGTTCTGCTTGTAAGAATAATCTTGCTTTGATAGAAAGGGGCAAGATTTTTGAGAGTGAAGCAGAAGCCTTTCATTGCAGTAAGCAGGGCATTGAGTATGCCCCTTACTAATATTTCAGTTTGTGGCAACTTCTGAAGGCCCTAGAGATTTTCAGATGTATTTGAAGCTACTGGAGGCGTGCTGAAACAGACAGGATACAGCAGTAAATGAATATGACCAGGTCTTCTGGAAACAGTCTGTTAGTTGTCAGCATGCTGACTTCTGTTAAAAAGGTAATGCATCACTGCCTTTGACTGCAGCCATGTTTTGCTTGAGTCACTTCAGGCAAAAGTTTGTTCCTGCTGTGGACTTGGCCTGCCTCTACAGGAGACCTCTTTACTTTTTGTAGGAAGCTTGTATCAGATTCTGGAAGGTGCTTTTCTAATGAGCCTCTACTGCTAAGGCATGCCAAACTTTGTTCTGAACCCTCCCTCATGGGCAAGAACAGCCTGCAAGGAGAGCAGAGAGCTGGGAGGTGTGACCAGCAGTGACTGGGTTTCTGGACACAGTCACATGCAAGTGGGGCACAGCACTGGTGTCTGGAACAGCCTCTCTCTATGTGGTAGATCCAGAGACCTGTCTTATCATGCAGTGTTGCAACAAAAACTGTTATATGGCATACCCTGCAGCTTTGCAGCAGTTCCTTGGCAAAGCTTTCCCTGCTTGAAGCTGGGTGTTTATCTTAAAGTTCAAGTTTCGCTAAAACACTAGACTGTCTTGAGCAGTCTTCAGCTTCTTTCTGTGTGGGTTTTCTTGCCTGAGGACAGCATGAAAGTGTTGTGTTGTTGATCATAATTGCTTTGGTCTCAAAATTGATGTAGCAGCTATGTCAAACTTTAGTGTGTAAATATCCAAAAATAAATCCCAATTTAAAATAAAACCCAATGGGGTTTTTTTGATTATGTGAAAACAAGAGGAGGGATCCCCTTTCTTTTGCGTGATTACTCTCCTCTGTGATTGTTTTGAGGTAATACTTGCAGCAGTTTCTCTTCCTAAGAAAAACCTGGAGTATTCAGTCCCTCTGAAAAGGCTTTTTGCTAGAACTGAACTCTTGCACAGGCAGGGCTGTCATGTGACCATTAGCAGTTGTGTCCATCCATGGGAGTTGCAGCTGGTGTGCTCAGAATCACAATTGAGAGTTTGTCTTGCTCTATAGCTTCTACAGCGATGGAAGTTTTAACTCCCTGTTTTTAAGATTATGTTTTTCCTGTGGCTATACCAATGCTTTCAATTAATATATGTTGTTGTTTGCTGAATGTGAATTTCAGTTTTCTTCACATGGCAGTTAACCTGGAATTTTGAAACAAAATCAATCTGGGATAGGCTTTTCCAACTGTTTACTGAAATGTTGAAGAATTAGATCAAATAATAAAACTTTTTACATGTATCCTTTTACATGTAATCCTTTCCAAACATATCCCAAACATATCCCAATATTAGCTGTTGAAATTATCTTCCTGCAGTGATAATTTCTGGTAACTTGATTTACTCCTAGATAACAGCTTCAACTCATATGTTGTGGGTTTTTTTTTTCTTCTCCTTTTAAAACTCTGCTAGCTGAGGACCTCTCATGTGCTGGGGGCAAATGAGAGGCGAGGGCAATCGCTACTTCATATATTTTTTTATTTTTGACTTCTGTCTACATCCTCTGGTAGTTTTATTCTGCTTTGCTTCCATTTTGGATCAAGGAGGCAAAGTCCTACTGGATTTATTCTCTTAATTCAGAGCTCTCAGTCTTCTGACTCCCTGTAAAACCACATGAAAAATCCTTTGTGTGCTTTTATGCAAGAGTGTGTGCACACGTGCACAGATATGTGGATATGAAATTTTCTTTTCCATAAGCATAGTCTACAAAGAGTCATGAAACTAGACGTTTTCTTATTTACAAAAGAAAAAGCTTTCATCTGCTGTCCTCTCTTGTAGGACAGTGACTTGAAGCAGTACTGGATGCCTGACAGCCAGTGCAAAGAATGTTACGACTGTAGTGAGAAATTCACCACTTTCCGAAGGAGGCACCACTGTCGACTTTGTGGGCAGATCTTTTGTAGTCGATGCTGCAATCAGGAAATCCCTGGAAAATTCATGGGCTACACAGGTAGGGTTTATTTACTGAGAAACAGAGCAGTCTCTGTGTGCTCAGCTCTGTTTGGTTTACTGCATCTGAGATCCTGACATCTTCTAGAAAATGCTGTACAGGTCTGTAGTGGGCCTAAAAACAAGAAAAAAGAATCACAGGACTTAATTCTACCAGTTTCTCTATGAAAGATGGTGGATTATGCCATGCCTGCTAATTTTTACCACACTACAAAACAAATATGGCCACTATTGAACAAGAGTGTGCAGTACAATAAAGTATGCCTGAGGAAAAGCTGCTCTGAGTAACAGTAGTTTTAAAGTATGAGCCACATGTTTTAATTGAGGATTGGGAGAAAATCTTTCAAATACCAGTTACCAAATTCTAGACATCAGCTGGTGTGTCATATCTGACTGGCTGTTCTGCCATCATTTCAGTGGGCACGTGTGTTCTCCCTCCCTCTTCCTCTCCTTGTTTCTCTTCTCTCTCCTCTTTTGCTGATCTTGTGTTTGGTATCATTTGCCTTGGAAAAACTCCCTGAGTGTGTAATTATCCAGGGTTTTGCCCTTTAAGAGAGTATGAGAATTAGACTTGCAAAGAGGTTTTGAAACAGAAATCCTTTCTGTTTGCGCCACTATACACCTCTGATCCTGCAGGAACAGAGTTCTGTTTGTTCCTGTTTGCTCACACTCTCTGGTTCCCTTTTCCATAGGGGATCTCCGAGCCTGCACCTACTGCCGGAAAATAGCCTTAAGCTACGCACACTCCACAGACAGCAACTCCATTGGGGAAGACTTGAGCGCGCTGTCGGATTCTGCGTGCTCCGTGTCCGTGCTGGATCCCGGCGAGCCGCGCACGCCGGTGGGGAGCCGCAAAGCCAGCCGCAACATCTTCCTGGAGGAGGATCTCACCTGGCAAAGGTAAAGGCAGTGGCTGCATGCTGAGCTCTGCAATCTCAACTGTTCTCAGGCTGACAGCTGCCTAGACAAAAGCTGGTGGTTTCCACCTAGTAAACTTAGATTCCAGCTCCTGTGAAAAGAATCTAATTCTGTGCGTGCTTTGTAGTTCTTCCTTTATTGTACTGATTCAGTGATTTTATACCAGTGACAGAGCAGGCTTTTTTATTTAGAATTTAAAAAAACAGAACCAAAATCACACCATCTAACCACCACTGTGTTGAGAGGCATGTCAGTGTAACACTGGTGCTTTACCTGTCATGTTTCAAATTGGGCAAGAGAATGTAAGAAATACTCTCTGTGTAGGTAAAAAAGAAGTGATGGAAGTAACCACGTGTTTCAGATGAAGTGGGATTGAAAGGACAATAGAGAGGACCTGTAAAGATCCTCCAATCTCCTTTCAAAGTATATTTATTCCTATTGGTCTCAAATGAGAGGATCTTTATTTTTGGACCATGAGTAAAAGAACACTGTACTTCTCAAGTGCTATGCAAGTTATTTTTTGAATACCTTGGTTTAATTTAGTGTTGTGGGGAAGAAGAAATAGTCAGGTATGGTATTTGTGCTCATTTCTCTAAAACAGAAGAACAGGCAGATGTGAAACTGCTGAGGAGGTCTTGAGTCAGAACCTTTGTTTATCTCAGTGGTAGTGCTAGTGACATATGCCCCATAGCAGCTCTTCTGATAGTATTTAAAAGAAAACCTGTCAAACCATTTACTATCTTCGGAAAATGCCCTGGCTCTTGCTTTGCATGTTGCTTTTCAGAATACGATGCTTCTGTCTGGAAGCATTTAAATTATCAGGTTTAGGCCTAAATAAATAAAAGTACTTCTGGTTTAATGTTATGGTCATTTAAAGTGTTAATGTAACAATGCATGAGATAAATACTACCAAATTTTGAATTGGGAAATAAGTAGATGTTCTCAGAATCTTCTCTTCAAATGTACAAAATACTAAAGGTATTGTTAGTTTTGTCTATGGATGTGTTGTTAGTCCCTTTATAACAACAGTTCAGCAGCCTGTAGACATGACCATGTAAAGAAAGAATCTTTATTTGTAGCACTCAAAATAATCCCTATTGTTGGAAGACTCATAACTCATAACGCAGTCTTTTTGAGAGACGCTGAGTAAATGTGGACCTCTTTTATGTGTGAGAGGAAGAGAGATTTGGGATTAGGTGGTTTATTGTTGCTTTAGCAGGATTAACATTTTCGTCAGTGCTTGTTGCACTTTGCAGTGGGTTACAGTGCTTTTCTTAAATACTGTTTGGTAAGTTCCTGATTGACCTTAAGATATTTAAATTCAAGATATTGAATTTAAATGGTGCCACAATGGGAACTGGCAACTCACAACTTCATAATGGAGCAGAGGTTGTGTTCTAACAGTGGCTTCTGCATGAGAAGTGGTTTGTTTCAAAAGAAAACCTGGCAGTTGTCTCTTTCCAAAAGAATGTATCTGAGATAAGATGCTGCAAAGCAGTGAGAAAAGCATTCAGGGTGACTGGTGGTGCATGTACTTGTCAGACGTGGCTCTGCTCTTTGAACAGGTGGAACACAGAGTTCCTGCTTTAACTAATTTGAAGGGCCATGTCCTTTAGAAGTGAAGGAGTGGTGTACTCTGGGTCAATACAGCTACTCAGGCAAAGCTGCATTGCTTACAGTTTCTCATGAAGAGCATTTATCACACTAGGAGCATTTATTGTGCTAGAGCACAGCAGGGTGGCTGAATCAGTTGGCCTGTAGTGGCTTAGGTCTGATACAGTTTTGCCAACAGGAATTTCTTTAGATGGTGCTTGAACATCTGCTGTCCTTCCTCTTGGGGTGGAAACAGAAGGACGTCTAAGGTAGTTGGGATCAAGTTAAACAATTACAGAAGGTTGTCAGGCTGTCTTGGCAAAAGCTGTCTAGCAGTAGCTATGGGTAGCATTGCTTGGATTGCAAAGATGGTGTACTGGAGAGATTTAGTGCCAAAGTATCTATTAGCAACCTGTAGGAAAGGAAGATGTGGAAGAAAGGGAAATAAGGGAAGCAGGTGGGAAGGCAGGATAATGCAGGAAGTAGGAATAGTCTGTATTGTTCAAGAGTTAAGTTTGGAAGAAGACAGGAGCACTGTCTTCCACATACCTTTGGCCTACAGATGGGGAAAGCTCTCTCTGTTCCCTTGCTGGTTTAACAATCATGGGTGTGAGTGAGAGGTAACATGACAATTAACTGTACTTTAATTACAGTTGTTCTGATATGCTGGATGTCACAGATATCTCAAACATCTCTACCATGCTCCTTTCCCTGCAGTTTGATTCACCCAGACTCTTCAGCTACCACGTTGTCTGCACGCCTTGGGTCTGTCCAGGAGGATGCAGGGAAGTCACCAGCTAGAAACAGGTAAACTAATAATTTCTGAGTATTTTCTGTTCTGGATGCACTCCTAGCATACTCGTTGCTTTAATGCCTGGGTTTCCAGGCTCATTTTTACTGAAAGTGCTGTTTCATGTCTAAGATGGGACATCTCACTGCCCATATGGAGTGGTAAGGAAGAACTATTTGTGTATGTATTCATGTTAATAAATATATATTCATGTTAACTGCTTCTGAGGGCCTGTAGTTGGCTGCTGACTTGTTCAAGCAGGAGTGGTGGTGAAGAGGACCGGAGAGGAAGGAAATGGCTAAGAAAAGTACAGTTCTGAGAAAGCTGAAGAAAAAGGAGTAACACATATTTGGTGATGGGAGACAAAAAGACTCAGGTCAAGAAGGAGCAGAGATGTAGTTTTTGTTTGTTTGTAAGCATCCCCATCTGCTTCCTTTGCTCTTCCATTAAGGATAATCTTGTTTAAATTATCAAGCTTCCTCAGGCTAAACTCCCTTCATAGATCTTTATGCAAGAGTGTTGGGATGAACTTGAAAGTGTTCATGAGAGCTTTAGTGTAATTTGTGAGTACTTGAGCTTAATCCCACTAAATAGGCTGGTATTAGAAGTACAAGTAGCTTCCACTTCACAGTGCTTCTGCTATGGTGCTGGTCGCAATGCTTCCCTTATGGTTAAACTAAGGAAATGAAGGTAAGGCAGAGAGGTGAGGAACAGAGCAAAGATAATCCAGATTTCAAAACTGGAATTGGGACATTGGGAAATTCAGCAATTTCTTTGCATTGGTGTTAGAGGAATACACAATGTTTAGCAGTTTGGAGGGATCTGGCAAGACCAGTGAAGACAGGGGAACTCGGTTGAGAAGGCTACTGGGTGTGCCTTTTGGAGAATGGTCTGCTTGCAGCCTTTATCCTTCTGGGTGATGGAGATGGTTAGGAGGAGATGCACACTGACTGTACATCTGAGACCCAAAGATCTCACCTGGGGGAGTAAAATACTGGTGAATAAATGAGTACCAAAAATAAATATTGGGCAAACATGGCAAGGAGTCTAGAATTAAAAATCCAATGCTAAATAACTGCTGCAACGTCAAGAAATGTCTGAAACCTTGAGGATGGTGTCCTGCTTCCTGCTTGACTATACCCCTATTTTAAAAGGTTTTTGCTGTTTGCTCAAATATGTACTAGTAGGATGGTTCTAATCTTGATCTGGCAGGCCCAGATTGCTTATTCAAGTGAAATTTTAACTTTGGCTGTTCACCAAAAGTACTTGTTTGTTTGGACACGTGTAATGATGAGGTATGATGTATCTCTGTTAAAAATTCTGAACCTTTGGAAAGCAAGCTGCTGGCTTTGGGTTAAGTGATGTTAGTCTTTAGATCTTGTCAAAGCAGCTGTAGCCATTTCTTTGACAGAAGCTTTACTATTCCTCTTTCTAGAGGAAATGAAGCAGAAAATATGCAGGTTGAGTGCATTTAGAGGCAGGTAACAGAAGTTACATATTGCTATTTGTTTTCCCCGTGGGTGGGAAATGTGTTATTTGTTCTCAATCTTGGTTTTTATGATGGGGGAGAAAACCCCAGCAGAACAGTCCAATGTTGCGAGCAGGGTTCAAACTGCTCCCTTGCAGGTCCTTCTAAAGGATAAACATTTCCATGGCAAAATCTCCCTCTCTGTTTTTAAAAAACATATATATAGTAAAGGCCTCGATATAATTGATGATGATAAAGACACAGATGTGAAATCTCACTGTTCTAACTTGCTTACACCCAAATAAAAAAATCCCTGCTGGTTACAGATATGTGGTACAGTTAAGGCAGCTGTTGCAAAATGATTGGCAGGAGTGATTAGTTATGGACTTCCATGTCAGCCTCATCTTGTGCATTAGGATGCTTTCTGTTGAGATGCATTACTCTGCAGTATAAAAACTGAAATAGGGTGGCATTGCTTTTTTCATGCCTGGGCTGAGCCGCATCATCCATGGAGAATTTTTGGGAATAATGATAGTATCTCTATTAGCCAGTTAGCAAGTTCACCAAAGTTACCAAAGTTTCATTCCAAAGGCTAGAGGCTGGCAACTGTTTTCATGAGATTGATGCAAGCCTCTTCAGTCAGTTCAACACTGGCATTTTGAGTTTCCCTGTTGGTATATGCAGAAATATTTTCCATCCTCACTCCTTAGAGTGCTGTTAGCACTGATAGGTTACCCTGCAATTGCTGCTATATGATGAGAAGTTGCAAAGTATTCAGTCTCAGGTCTAGTTGTGGGTTAATGGAGCAGAAGGTATCTGGAACTTGTTTGCATTTGTAACTACGCAATGATAATTGCAAAATGGTGTGTTTGTGCTGGGGTGCACGGCCAACATTTCCTAACAGCTGTGCTGAGATAAGGGGGGTGCTCCATGTCACAGTACAAGGGGGATTGCCCACTGCAGTGACTTCAGCTTCAGAAAATGGTTTAGCTGCTCTGGGGAACAAGTGCTCAAACTTCAGACTCTGCAAGCTTTCAGCCATGTATTTGAGAGCTGAGGACAAGGAATTTTAAATGGGACAAGGAGAGAAGGAAATCTCAGTGCTCTGTTACGGGGATCTGGGTGTTGGCCACCCTTGCTGACATTTGTCTTGTCTCCAAACTGCTGGAGCTTCTAATTACTCATCATGCCATCCCTTCCCCAGTCAATTTGAATACAGACATGTATGAATTGGTGTGCCTAAACTTAATTCCAACTGCTTCATACAAGATTTTTACAGAGGTTTATGCTTACCTTAGCAGTTCCAAAGCAATACACTTGCTTCCTAGGGAGCCTTTCTTCTGCCTTGACAAAGGAGGAAGCATTAAGCAGTCTGTGCTGACAAGAGTAAACTGTGTCCCAGGCTTGAGCTGGTTTTTAGTATGCTGCAAGTTAGACCTGCTGTGGTGAAGCACCACACATGATGAATACTTACAGTGGAATTGTTCTCTGTCCCTGCAGGTCAGCCAGCA
Organism: Ammospiza nelsoni; assembly: GCF_027579445.1. Classification (NCBI taxonomy): domain Eukaryota; kingdom Metazoa; phylum Chordata; class Aves; order Passeriformes; family Passerellidae; genus Ammospiza; species Ammospiza nelsoni. The sequence continues at coordinate 15,857,777 of NC_080639.1, forward strand.
TCACTAACCTGTCTCTGGACCGCTCAGGGTCCCCCATGGTGCCTGCCTACGAGACCTCGGTCAGCCCCCAGGCCACTCGCACTCATATGAAGGCAGAGACCAGCGAGGATGAGCGCAAAATCCTTCTGGTACCTTTCACACTTCTCTTTGCCTTGCTCTGTGAAGTCAGTGAAGTTTGCCTTCCTTGTGTTTTGCCTCCCTTGTGCCATGCAGCAGGAGTATTTTGCTGCCTTTTAAGGCTCTTCTCTAAGCACTCTTACCTGGACCTCTCCTCTAGGGGGAGCAGAGATGAAGAATATTGATGCTGCTTTGGACATTACTGTCTTCCTGAAATAAATCATAGTTTCATGGGGTTTTTGTACTCAGATGTTTACAACTTTAGTCTTCCTAAGTGTGGAGTTGATATGGTGGCTTTTTGAGTTAAACCTGTCGTGGTGGCAGCTGTAATGCAGTGACCTGTTTTTGTATTTCTTCAAGTTGAGGTTTTGTCTTTCATAGGCCATGTAATCAGGAGCTTTAAATGGCTGCTTTGAAATAGTTTACACCATGATGAATAAATTGAAGCCCTTATAGCTTACTGGGCCAAAACATAACTTGCCCCCTCTTTGTTTGCAGAATAAGTAAAAGATTTTGTAGAAGGTTATAATGAGATACTTTTTAAAAGAAAAGTCAATGTGTTCTGCGTAGTCCTATTATCCCTTCCCCCCAGAGGCAATGTTGTAGGTTGCAGTTACTATATAAATTTCTAAACAGTAAAAAACTGTTTTGTTTCTTTGAGGAGGAAAGAAAGGGAAGTGTTTCCAACAAATAAGGCAGAGAAGTTGCAGAGAAGGGAAGGCAGTGTTTTTCATGCATTGAAAGATTCAAGATTGTGCCCCATTGCTACTTTAAAATCAGGTTCATTCTGTGTTACCAGGTTCTGCCTGCTGTCAGCAGTATGCATGCAAGTGTGCCTGAGGGTGTAGAAACACTAACTCCTGTTTAGTTGCAAAACTCCTTTCCTAGTTACTGAGTAAATGGATAACCACCTGAGGGAGAAACATATTTAAGGCATGTTTTTATACCACTCAGCTTCACAGATGTATGTTAATGCAGAAAAAAGGAAATTCAGAGCTCTGTGAATGCAACTTGAAGCAAGATGTTCAAGTCTTGGTGCTCTTTGTCTTCACATTGTTTGATTTTTTTTCTTTTTTTGTTTCTTTTTTGGTCTATTTTCTTTCTTGAGGAAGAAGAAGGGGACTGGTACTATTTTGTTCATGTAAGAGTAGAAGACAGTGTCAATTAATGAAGGATTTTCTATGCATTCCTGCTGTTTGTTTAATACCCTTACTGTGTGGAGTTGACCTTATGTCAGGAGTTAATTTAAAGCCTAACCTAGTCCATTCAGAAGACTAATGAACTTTGTTCATGAAATAAAGGTAGAGAAGGTTGTATGTACACTGGGATAAGCACACACTTCAGTGAACTAGAGGTCAAAATCCTTGAGTTGGAAGGATTTGCTTTGTTGTGCCAATTTCTTCAGTTTACTGTATTGATCAGTTCAAGACAGCTGAACTGTGGAGACTCCAATTGCATCAAATTGTGTGATCCTATCGTGTTCTTGGTACTGGTCCATTTGACTCCATACCTGGTATGGAAGGGAAGCTGCTGGCATTGGTTTTAGGACAATATCCAGAACAGCCACTGCTGGAACTGAAAGCAGAAAGCCAGTCCAGCAGTAAAGTGGAGCATAACTCCTGGGCCTCAGGGCACCCTTTGGAAAATGCAATAATGTGACAGTTAATTGGAGAGCTGAAACCAGTTAAAATGTAATTAAAATTCTGTTACACAAAAATAGAATAAATGAGGCATTTGGGAAAGTGAGCTGCAGCATCTCTTCGCCACACCGTGGGGTGGTGTGCTGCTTGGTCAAAATAGTTCCAGATCCCAGTTTCCACCTGCAATAATGGCTTGTGCTGTGCTAATTGAGGGTACATATGGGAAAACAAAAGTGGCTAGGTGCAGAGACAGCTCAGTTTGGATGGAGCACAGCCTACAGAAGAGGTGGCACACATGTTTAGCAGGCTCCAAAATAAGTTTTAGGTATAGACTGAAGTGTTCCAAGTAGTGAGGGTAAGAGATTCACAGATTCAAAAATGGTTAATTGTGTTGGGAGGAATACACATGTTTTTTTCTTAGTGGCCAAAGCTAACAATGCCTAAAAAAGCTTCATAAGCTAACAGTGCCTAAAAAAGCTTCATAAAAGCTGGACAATACAAAGCTGGATCCTCAATAAGAGACAGTATCCTAGCAGTGAACACTGCTGTGTTAAGTACTTGCCTTATATCTGGTCTTGATATTGGACTAATATGTTCACAATGCCTGGGTTGAGCACAGGTAATATAGAAAAACCTTCTTGCCAAGGATGATGTCCTCTGTGTTTGCATACACCTCCTGAGTTTAAGAGTGGGTGCAAGGGGACAGTAGTGAGGGCATAAATATTCTGCAGGCAGTACAAAAGGTTGCCTCATCAAAACCCCTGTATCTCTCACTTTGGTTTTTTTATTGTTCTCAACTGGATATGAATGGAAGGAAATAAGGAGCTGATTTTATGTCTGTTTGCTATTTCTCTTTGCACCTCTGCATAGGTTATGCTGAATGGCTTAGATTCTGTGCCTGTTTATGGAGGGCTTTTGATCCAGAGGCTGATCTGAAGGCCTGGGTTGATGCCCTTGGAACCAGTGCTGAGGTTAGACTGGTAATTAATTTGCACACCTCTCTGTCCAGGACTCAGTCCAGCTGAAAGATCTGTGGAAGAAAATCTGCCATCATAACAGTGGTATGGAATTTCAAGACCATCGCTACTGGCTGCGGACACATCCCAACTGCATTGTGGGAAAAGAGCTGGTCAACTGGCTCATGAGAAATGGGCACGTAACCACGAGGTAACCCTCATGCTTTAGGACAACAGCTGTCCTCTGTGTGTATGAGAGGAGGTAGTGAGTTTGAGCTGATGTAGGGTACCTTAGACTGCAGAGATGGGCCCTTTGCAGGGAGATGAGAGAGAAAACTCAAATCTCCCTTTTACTGCCTGCCCCAGAGTAGGTTCCATTCTGACTCCATGTACCCCCAAACAACAGGGCGCAGGAGGCTGTCTGGTTTGGAAACCAGTATGGGAGGTAGCTGTGGGACAAGTATCACTCACCTGGAGAACAGTGCATGTATTACAGAAACTGTCCAAAAGTGTTCACTGCTACTCCAAAGAGCAAGTGTGCCTCTGGGGTCAGAGATCACTAATAGTGTTTGACAGCTAAATTTTCAATGGAGCTGACAGACTCTTAACCATGTAGGTGAATATACACAATCTTGTGTGTTTAATTATATGATAATGGGATAAAATGGAGATGGTTCTTAAGTGTAGAGCAACAGTCCTCCCACAGAGATGGTCAGTATACATAACAATACTGGAGGAGCACAAGCAACATGTCTTAATCACATGTTGGACACCTCAGCTGAGTTCAGAGTACTGGCAGTCTCTTTATTTAGCTCCATGCATGAATTAGTACAGTACTGTGCCTCACCACAGTATTGTAAATAGTGTCTGTTAAACATGGGAATGGAAAACCAACAGGTCAAATAATGCATAGCAAATGACTCTTCCCTTTTGTAGTGTGCTTGTATCATATGTGTTTAGAGCAAAACATAGAAAACCATCTCTGTTATACTTCCAGGGTCCAGGCCATTGCAATAGGGCAGGCACTGGTTGATGGACGTTGGCTGGAATGTGTCAGTCATCATGATCAGCTCTTCAGAGATGAGTATGCTCTCTACAGACCATTGCAGGTAAAAGGAGTGGGAAAGCTGAAAGATACTGTTCTTCTTGGATTTGGCTGTTGACTATAATATTTTCTAATCCTGTTCTCAACAGCTGTAGTATGTTTTCTAAATCAGGTCTCCTGTACAGAAAGTAGGGGGCCAGGCCTTTTTGCTGAATAGGTTGAAGCCTGAGGAAATTCCATTTGCCCAGAAAGCTTTGGGGCTGTCCTCTGTGGAGAATGTGGTGCTGCCTAAAGTGAGGGAAAAGTGTGTTCAGAGCCAGGCCTCTCAAGGTGGACATCTGCCACAGAGGCCTCAAGGTGGCACAGTCAGTGCCTGTGGCGGCTATGTTGTCATGTGCAGAATCTAGTATCTGTGTGCACTTACTGGTGATGGAGACACATTGGTCATCCTCTGTTTCAAAATTCCTTAAAAAATTTCCAAATGGATATTGATAACCTTCTTCTGATCTCCAGTGATGGAGTAATGAGTAATTCAGTACCTTAGCCACATGATCCAAGTTTGGGATGGGGTCTTTTTCATTCCTCCCAAACAGGACTAGTTACCTGAGGGGAGGCAGGAACTAGTGACCAGAGATTCTGTCCTACTGTACTTCACTGGAATCAGACTTACTGAGGGGTAAGAGCAGTCACTGGCCTGAGAGATTGTATTGGGTTTTTTAGCTTGAACAAGATAGCTCTGTAGCCTCCCTTAACTGAAAACATTCAGTTTCAGTTAAGAGCCTTTCATGTTCTTCAGCTTCTTACAATGGCGAATGGCTTAACTGTCCCATGGGCTTCAGACAGAAAGCTTGCAGCCAATAGCATTTGTCTTCCTCATGCATTTCAGTCATATGCACACTCACATGGCTTCCCTTGAAATTGCTCTGGGGTTCATCTGATAGCTCAGCTAGTCAGCTGTCTCAGTGTCCTGGTGAAAGCTTGCCCTTAACTAGCAAGTCCTTAGGCATCCCTGTTTGTAAGGTGCTTATATTATATGTTTTAAGTAAATTTTTATGCTCATCAGCTGGAAGCACTGTCTGATCTCAATTCTTCTGGACAAGAGTCTGGAAAAATGGCGTTGTTGAGTCAGTTGCTTGCTGCACTCACTCATCATGCAGCCAAATGCATGATGATGATAACTTTGTTTTGAGATGCCTGGAGGCATGAGGAAGGCTGATGGAAATTACTAAGGTAGTCTCCAGGTTCTCTGGCAATCTGGCCAGTCTGTGCTTTGACACAGTAGGCCCAGCTAGAGTCCATCTTGGATTGAAGCTCTTGGGGCTATATTGATCACTTAAAGAATTGCTCCAGTAACTTAGAATTAGGCACCAGCAAATGCTGCGTGTTGGGTGAAGGATAAGGCTGTCACCCACCTTGGCTGCAGACAGCAAGCTTTCAAAGCTCCTTAACTGGATGTGATGACAGAAAATGTGCAGTATGATAAACTTGTCCTTTAGTGCTACTTAGTCACAATTTGTTTAGAAGCAGAGTGTAGGCAGAGACTGGGAATTGTAAACAAATACTTGTTTCTTGTCCCAAAGAGTTCCGGCTTCATAGCAAAGGGGACAACTCTGTGACTAACTTGGCTCAGCCCACTGAGAGTATCCTGTGATTTTAAAATGCCTACCTGCATTTGTGGTAGGCTGCTTAATATTTCAGCAGAGCTGCACTTTAATAACTTTTTTCCCTTCCTTGTCTTCTAGAGCACGGAGTTCTCAGAAACCCCATCTCCAGACAGTGACTCTGTGAACTCTGTAGAGGGCCACTCTGAGCCATCCTGGTTCAAAGACATCAAGTTTGATGACAGTGACAACGAGCAGATTGTTGATGAAGGGGAAGACAACTCAGCCAGTAAGTTTCACCTGAGTCTTGTTCTCACTGGGCCTTCTCCCCTGTTGTCCTCAGTCCTTCAGGACTTAGTTTAACCATGTCTTGCTTTATCTGTCTGTGTTTCTGTGTATGCGCTTGGGGCCGTAAGGATCTAAGAGAGCTATAGCCTGTCTAGTCTTCCACTTTCTCACAATGGATACAGTAGTTTGAATTTAGTGAAACTGTAAAACTTCATACTTCTAATGAAGGAGAGGCATGTAAATTGCTGCCTTCTGTTTCTCAGGCAGACTTCTGCTTGATTTGGGCCCTGTAGTAGTGCACTAAAGAATGTCCAGTATGTCAGCATGCCCACATGAAGACAAGATTAGAGCTATGAAAATACTGTATTCCTGTATTATTGCACACTGGTCTTTATGTATTAAAGACAATTTTTCTCCTCTCTGGTGCCCTCATAATACCCATTTGAACCCTTCTCCTCCCTGTATCTTCCCCCTCACCCAACACTAAAAGACTCCGCCAGCCCTAGCAAGCGCACTTCAGTCAGCAGCTTCCAGTCCACAATGGACAGTGATTCGGCCGCCTCCATCAGCCTGAACGTGGAGCTGGACAACGTCAACTTCCATATCAAGAAGCACTCCAAGTACCCACATGTGCCCCCTCACCCTGCCGACCAAAAAGGTACGAGGTAGTCACCAGCTGGAGTTGCACATGATGGAGAGCTGGCCCTAATATTTCTGACTTACTTGGACACTGCTTACGTGGCTGTCTTACAGAGGGGAGAATATGATATTTAACTGGCACTTGCTTGCAGTTTTGATGTGCTCACCTCTGAGGAGGCTCAACAGACCTGTTGAGATGCCTTCTCTGCAGAGTGTGTAACTTCCCCTGTGACTTTCTCTTTGCCATTGAAGCAATATCTCTTGCCCATGCATAATGGACAGACCCACCTATGTGTTCTGGCTAACTGGGGTGGAAAAATAATCCACACAAAAACCAGTTTGATACATGACTCTACAGTTGGAGATGGAACTTAAAACAGCAAGCAAGAAATAAAACCCCAAAGAACAAAAGAGCAAGATTAACTTGGAAGAGTTCTGTGCTGATGTAAAATTGTACCTTAATAAGCTTACATTTTCCAGAAGAATCTTACTGATAAACATGAAGGCCTAACTTAATCCATATACATAGTATTTCTTCAAAAGAGATCATCCACTTAAGTAGGAAGAAATCAAATACTTGGTGTTGAAGGCTGCTTTTGAAAGGATTTTCCCCTAAAGAAGTACTAAATTGAAAGACTCTATAAGCATCATCTTTATGGAAGAAATAATATGCCTGCATGTTGACAACTGCATTCTCTAAATGATTCAAGGCCTATCTGAAACTGGGGCTTGCCACTGGCTTGGGTCTAGTATATTTTAGTTGCTTTACATGTTGGGTAGTAGTGGCTGTCTTTGCTCTGCTTCCTTACATAACGTTACATCAGCTTTGTAGATTTGTTTCTTTGGTGGCTTCTAAGTAGTTTCTTAATTATTGTTTTACCCCACCCTTTCAGTGTTTCTGACTTTAAAAGGTGATCCAATGTTAAATAATTTGCGCTCCTAATTAATTCATTCTTCTATAAAGTCTAGCAGATCTTGTGTTACTATGAATCAGAATGGAACAGCAGCCTTGAGCTTGCATACAGATTGCATATTCTGAAATTGAAATGGCCTCTGAAGACAGTGAGAGGGAGGAGAAGCAGTCATAGCTTTCCAAGTGTGCTAGACATGTCGAGCTGAATGAGACAAATTAGAGGGGATATTTATTGATGCCTACTGTAGCCACCTTTTGTTATTTGCTAAAAATATGCCTAGAAGGAAGGAATTTGAATTGCTTATTTTCTGCCAAAGAGAGAAGCAGAACAGTTTCAAAAGTTTGAATTGATGTCAGATGATCCAAAATTGGGAGTGGGTTATCAGCACTAGTGACACCAGCTCATTATTGGTTCCTTTCAATTTGTTTCCAGCTGATGCCTTAATCAAATGAAAAGCTAATGCATCTACAGGGAAGGAAAGCTGAGAGGCAGATATACCAAAGAATTCCTTTTTGGAAGGAGGGGTGCTGGATTAAGTGACCTTGAAACAGGCCCAGGTGTGCTGCAGTATCCAATGAATTTGCAGCCATAGCAGGTTTCTTTACCAGTGTATGATGACAGTAAAGCAGGCTATAGTCAGTTTGGCTCTGCCAGATGTTAAAGGACTTGTAGGGTGTTTGTCTGATTTCAGACATATTTCGCTCTTTATACAAGGAGCAGTGCGTTATGAAGGGGAAATGTAAGAGAGCCTCTTGCTCTTGGAAATTGTTGACCAAATCAAGGCTCTTTAGAGCCAGAACTCTTGTGAGTTCTTGTGAAAAAGTTTTTAATAGTGGAGAGCTCAGAGAAGATCAGCGGAAAAGGCAAGTGGTGAGGGGACTGAAAAGATCAAGATTTCTGCCTTTGAATTGTTTGTGCTGACAGCACTCTGATGTCTTTGGTGAGTCTCTGCTGGTGTTTGGTATATGTTCCTGAAACTTGTGGTCTCTTAACCAGGTTATTCTGTAGGAGTGTAATTGGCAGTAGAAAATTGGTAACGATTTCTTCCAAGAGAATGGATTTCCCTTGAGGGGATAGTACCAGTAATAGGCCCAGAACTGGGATAGGGTGGAATTGTCATGGAAGTGCACTGTGGATAGGTAGGTATCCTGCAGCTGTTTGAAAAATCTGTATCTGCAAATACAGAGAAGTTAGTGAATCTTTTTTATTTTGTTTGTGAATTTTATCATTCTAGCATGAGAATCTCTGGAAAAAAGACCTAACCAGGGAGCAAAAAATTAAAATTAGTGACAATATCTTGAATAGCAAGAAACACTTCTTGGCAATAGACAGACTGAAACTTTGTGGGTAGCAAGGAGGGACAAAACCCTACAGTGAATGCTGTAGTGCTTAGGGTAGTGAAATACATGACTTCTAAAACTTTATTCTGTAAATATTAAAGTCAGAGGTTTTATATAATAAAGTTAATATGAAGATTTTCACCTTGTTTTTCTGATTATCCTGGCTATATTCAAGAAAAGATGCCATCTAAGATGCTGGAATATCACAGTGATTAGACAGCCAAAACTGGGTAGTTAAGCATTTGTGTAAAATGGATGGTTATTTTAAGGACAGAGTTCTGTGGTTAATCAGTGACATGAAGTGTTTGCCACTGTAGGCATCGGTAACTTCCCTGTGGCTGTTATGGACACGCTTACTTAGCCTGATTGTGTTGGAGTTGCCTCTTGTCCTTAGACTGGGTGACAGTGACTTGATTTCCTTTGGAATAATGAAGTGAAACTGAAGATCCTACCTTCCTTTTGAAGCTGTAATTTAGTTTCCTTAGGACTGTGTAAATTCCAGTAATTGCATTGTGGAGAGAACTGACAATAGAAAACACCAAGTGTTGGAAGTTCAGGTCAGCTTTGATCTAAGCAATTTGTGGGTTTCTCAAATGATTAAGGAATATGCAATTTCCCAGGGTCACAGAAGTCAGCTGCTTTGAAGCAAGGGCCGTGATGTATCCACCAGCTGTGATTTAGCACAGAGTGGTTTGTATATACTCCAATGGCAGAACTTCTTGTGGTGTTACAGGCTGACTAACGTCTGGTGTGTTTCCATGAAATGTGGGTGACTCCAAGTTAGCTGAGAATAGTGATTCATGTATAGTATCATCTGCTTAAAGACATAGTATGTATCAGAAGGGGAAACAAAGTAAGATTATTTTCTGCATTTAAATTGGGAGAAGAGATTACATGATAAATTTTATATATGGGGTTTAGTTGCTGTTTTTGTAGAGATTCAGTTAACAACATGCAAAATTCTATTTTATAAACATCCTTCCAGACAGCTATTTGTGATCATGGTACCAGGTATTTTGGGTATCTTTGATGCTTGAAAGTAGTTAGGAGGGGGAAAGAGAAGATGATTTGAGTAACCATATGCAGTTCCTTTTTAATGTTGCTTGCCAAGGCTCAGTGTGCTGTTCCCAGGAGCCCTTTTAGTTCTTCTTTTGAGAAGGTGCTTGGGTTTTCAGGTTATAAAATAAGCTATAGGAACATTCCCCCATCCCCCTTTCTCATTTAGTGGAGCATGGGGCATATAGGGATGATGTGAGGTAAGAAATGTGCGTATTTGCCACCATAAACCATCTCAGACTCACACTTATGAGTGTGTTATCTGTCTGGGCTAAGAAGGAGTATGGTATTTTACCTTGACAGAAACTTCCCCTGGGAACCAATTAGAAGTGAAATTATGGGAGCTGAAGTTGTATTGAAAAGAATAATAGAGTGGTTTGGCTTGTAAGGGACCTTAAAGATCACCTAGACGGAAGAACTTAGATATTACAAATCTAGAAGGGACTTGGTGGTGCTACCTGTGTCTGTCCCGAGCATAACTAAGGTTAGGTTTCTGCTGGGGATAACTTGTGCTTTGGCTTGCCAGTCAGGGGTCTGTGCCAGACCTAATTTAAGTGTGTTTACAGTAAGAACTGATGCCCTGAGGCTGTTGCAAGAGGGAGAGGGATGGAGGTGCTAGTATACATGCCCTTGTGTAAGTAGAGCATGATGTGGCTTTCTCTAGATAGTCAGTGAGTGAATGAATGCTGAGGGTGGGCCAGCTTTTATCAAGCAGTAATTTATTGTAATGCTGAACTCTAAAACTAAGCAAGAGATGAAAAGAAACTCAAATAACCAGGAATCTACGAAGGAGGCTTGTAACTTCTCTTTGGTACACTTATCCTCTATTGAGTATCAATTTGCAAAGAAGCTCAGATATTTAAAATGGTGGCAGGAAAGGGATCTCCTGAGTGCTGCTGCTCAGAGCCTTGTGATTGTTTAAGTCCTGTCAGCTTTCTGTTGCTTTCTGTTGGTGTCTGAAAGCAGCCTGGCTTTGTGTTCTGTTTGTGATGAGTCTGGAGCATTGTCAGGAAAGGTGATAAAGAGTTGGCTTTGGGCTTCAGGTAGTTATGCTGTATAAGCAGTTGGGCTACTGCTCTTGTTTTCTCATTATAGAATCCCTTTTTGTATAAGTGAGGAGCCAATTAAGGGCACAACAGCAAATGGCTTCTGGAGAAAACAAGCTTTTTGTCTGCATGAAGCATCAAGATCTAGCAAGCTAAATGAGGGTAGTAGGTGGAGCTTCAACCTATTTCACAGATCTCATAGAATGTTCTGAGTTAGAAGGGACCCATCAAATCCAACTCTAAGTGAATGGTGCATACAGGGATTGAATCCAGAACCTTGACATTTATTAGCACCAGGCTCTAACTATATTGCCCACATGTAGAGTAATCTGTCTCTTGCTCTGCTTTGTTTCTGGGAGTCCATCTCTGTCAGCATGGATTCCTCAAAACACTTTGACCTGTTCTGGACTTGAGACTTTCAGCTCTTGAAAGGCAGACTGTCTTGTTTCTGCACTGTATATGATAAACCTTATGGCTGGTCTCTCCCTCAGTCTGAGATGGTTCAATGGAGTGGGTGACCAAAATGGTTTCTGAAGCTGCATTTTTAGACCCGAGTGAGGAGGCCATTCCCATGGTGTCTGATCACATCTTAACACACTTGTATTCAGGTCTAGAAAAGGGTGGTCCATGTCAGTTGGAAAATGCGCTCTTAGTTCAGTCTTGGCTCATGTCTACTTTGTTTGTTTTGTTTCTTCACGTTAGTAAGCACTGTTTTCTTGTCATGGTAGAATTTTTGATAGAACAAGAATGAGATGATATTCTTGTCTTAACCACTCACCAAGCTGTTGCTAAATTGGTGACTAAACACTTGGATGAGTAATGCTTTTGCTTCTGGTGTGGGCGTGTACATTGTAATTATATGGCCACACCAGTGTAACCTGTCTTTTTTTTTTTTTGGTCTCCACCTATATCCCTCTTCTCTCTTTCAGAGTACTTGAATCCTGAAAACGGAGGGCAGCAGATGTTCTCTATAAGTGACGCTTTTATTAAAGGTAAGGAAAAACTTCAATTGCTGCTGTTGTGTGTTTTTTAATATAATGATGGAAATGCCTTAATACTCCTCTAATAAAGCACTGACTCTTTCAAAATATTTACTCGACAGTAAATGTGAGCTTATTTGTGGCAAAACTGACGTATAAACTATACTTTGACTTTTTTGAATGCACTTTCAAGCTTAAATTTCTTTCACTTCTCAGATTCCTGTTTTCAAAAAGACTCAATGAAAAGCTTTCACTTTTTTTAAAAAGTGAGTGTAAGTGGCGAGTTTGTTCACAGTTTCTACACCAACAAATTTATCTAACTGATTTTTAATTTCCTGTGCAAGCAAATGAAGATGTGATACAATTAATTGCACTGCTTCTGCAAAGTAGCTTAAAGCTTCTTCTCTTAAATCTTTCTGGGTTTCTTGTCATCACCACCATAGTCACTGCCTCTGAAATGAAAGGACATTGCATGCACTTATGAGTTGTTAAACCCACGTGCTTTCTGGTATCATGGCCAGATGCATTTGTGGGCTTTTTTCTTCTTCCCAGTTAATGCTATTGATTTTGGTGCCCTCAGAAGAGGAGGAAATAAGGGAGAAACCCCAGTGTCTGTCTAGCCTGAAAAATAAAGTCTTTGATTAAACTGGTGTTTAGTTTTTAGCTGAGCTTTTGCAGAAGGAAGGAGGAAATCAATGTAGGTTCTATTAATTTTCTACACAGCTAATTTTGTACATGAAGCATCTGGAAGAAGTTAGTTGTTATTTTTCAGGAGACTTTTTCTTCAGTTGTCCTTCTTGGTTTGCTATTGTCTAAAGATTTTGCTTAACACTGAGGAGTTTTAAGCTTGATCTCTGAAGGCTTACATACTTGCTTGATGAACATTTATACACTACTAGTATAAATGACTTATAATATCGTCAGCCAACGTGGAAGTTTATAATTTGCCTCTATAATATCATAATAACCGTGCAGGAAATAACCTAGTAACTCTTTCAAAGCACAGACTGTGCTTAAGTAACCTCTAATTTTGGTACTGCAAAACAGAGAACAGTTCTAAGGAGTTACTACACAATATAGTAATTGAAAGTGTCAGTTCCCCTCATACTGAGGACCATGACACTACCTTAAACTCAGTACTTACTCAGTACTTACTAGGACTTACGTCTTAGTAAATTCTTTCCTTTTTGAAGCAGCCTTTCAGAAAGACACAAGCATTCAGCTGTGACCTTACATTAACAACGTTTGTTTGTCTCTTGCAGAGTCGTTATTCAACAGGAGGGTGGAGGAGAAGTCCAAAGAGCTCTTATTCACACCCCTAGGCTGGCACCACAGCAATCTGGATCTGCTGAGAGAAGAGAATGGGGAGAAACAAGCCATGGAAAGGCTGCTGTAAGAAACATGTAGAAAAAGGAATTTACAAATCTTGAGTAGCAATTTCTGAAGCCCCTCTATTCCACCAGCTTTCAGTGGGACTTGAGCTACAGTAGGCAATACAAGGAAATAATTTGCATTAAGAACGCAGCATTTTTACATATATTTGGGTTGGTTTTTTATCTTTTGATGCTTATATAGAAAGTACAGGACCAAAGCTGACTGTAGAACATTCTAGGCAACTGTTCCTTCAGAGGACTTCTGCATTGTAAATGTTAAGAAATTTACTTCAGCTAATCACTGCACTGTATTTTAATATTTTTTAAATGAGAAATCTATTTATTTTGCCTTTTTTGTAGGTCTGCTAATCACAACCACATGATGGCACTGCTTCAGCAGCTTCTCTACAATGAGTCCCTGTCACTGTCCTGGAGGGACATTATTGTACCCGTGGTCTGCCAGGTAGTTCAAACGGTACGGCCGGATGTCAAGAAGAGAGATGATGACATGGATATCCGCCAGTTTGTCCACATCAAAAAAGTAAGTTTCAAGCAGTGGATGTGGGGAAACAGAAGGGTGCAGCTGTTGGCAGTACACCTTGTTTGAAGAGAATAGTCCCCTTTCCACTGCCCCCAGCATATTCAGTACTGTAATTGGATCGCTTGGCCTTTGGATGAGGTGGGGTTCTGGAAAAAGTTGCACAGAGGGAACTTGGCATGCTGAGAAAAGTGCTTTAATGTGCTGGGGTGACCTCTTCTCTCAGGCTGTGGGCTGCAGAAGGTAGCAAAGAGTAACACCTCTGTAGTTACTTGTTTCATTTTTTGGTTTCTGCTTGTTTTGCTCTTGAATTGGGGATATGTCATATGCTGGATAAGTAGCTTGCAGGACATGGTGCAGCAGTCTGTTGCCCTGTACCTATCCATTATGGAGTGTTCAACTCCTCCCATGCCAAGTACGATGACTTTCTTCAAGAGCAAAACTTAATTGTTAGGGAATGGTGTATCCAGTTCTGCCAGATGGCCCAGTGTTGACACTGTTGAACTGTAAGTCTGGAGTTCTGGCATGCAAACTTCCTTCTGAGAGTCTGATGTGAAAATAGCATCCAAGGAGTTAGTGTGACTGAGGACTGAAGATTTGGGCTTAGTTTTCTTTGGCCAAATTCACCTAGCAGTACTCTTGTTTGAAAGCCATATGAGATTTGAGGAGAGCCTTGTGATTCTGGTGGTAGTTCTGTGGCATCTCTTCAGGCAGCGCCACTTGTTCCTGCATCTTCTGAAATTCCAGTTCAAAGAACAGTTGTTCAGAGCTGGAAGCTCTTCATGGCTGTCTGCTATTTTCACATGCTGGTAATATGAATGTCCTCTGAAACATATTATTCAGAAAACTGTTCCATGCTGCTTATTACGCCTGAGATTGCCTGTGTCTGCGATTGCAGGCACACCAGTCAACTGTTTGATGTGTTCACTTGGTAGGTAGAGGGTTTTTGTTTTTCTTTCTTTATTTTATATTTTTTCCTCTCTTTGCTTACAATTTTTTTGTTGTTAATAGAAATGGCATGTGCAAAGCTATGTGCTTCTCATGGCCTATCCAAATTAGGTTCCCTTGTCATGTGCTGAAGTAAACTGGTTTAACAAATAATCATCTCTTGGGAGGGTGTAGAAATCCTAGAACCCAGTACTAGTTTTCATGTTGTCTTAAGTTTGTCAGATTTTAAAGGGAAAGACTTATGTGTCCAACATGACTGTATCTGATCTTTCATCTGGTAATTGAGGGTGTAGCTGAAGTTTGTACATCACCTACAAGAGGTATTCTGTGTATTAGCTTTACTGCACTACAAGATGTGGGAGTGTATGACAGTTCTAAAAATGTTCTTTGCTTTGTTAGATCCCTGGTGGAAAGAAATTTGACTCCATGGTGGTGAATGGATTTGTTTGCACTAAGAATGTTGCACACAAAAAGGTAATGCAGCTTGATTAATCTTACTGTGATGCATGCTGTGGAAACAAGGGTGCTCTGACTTGCTTTTTGTGCCAGGAAGTTTCTCTCACCACCACCTTGGAGGTTTGTGGGTTTTCTCTGCTCTGAGCCCCCAAAAATAATGGCTTTTAAAGCATTTATTTTCCAAGCTGTTTTGTTTTCTGACCCAGAGATTTTGGGGGAGAAACTCTCCTCATGCATGTATAGAAAAACCTTTCCATCCCTGCCACACCATGAGGCATCTAATAATTATTCCAACTTTTAGGCAGAAAAAGGCATTTGTGGTTCTGACTTACAATAGTATAGTAAAATGGATCTTTAAGGCAGGAGGGCAAGGTAGAACTGCATGAATCAAGTGTTTCAAGACTTTGGGGCTCTTAGCAGGGACTGGAAATCCTCTCTAGCATTGCCTGCTTATGGACAGTACCTGTGAAATTCCAACAACTGGGTGTAACAACTTCAGAAGAAGGGAGAATGTGTAGTTGGGTCTGCAGGGGGGGATAGCTGAGCCACTTTAAAGGGAGGTGGGGGTAGCAGGGACCAATCATGGGAAGTCTGTCTCTTTTTCTTGTGTACTTCTTCCTCTCCAGCTATTTGTATTTTTGTTTTAACTATTTTGGTGTCTTTTTTTAGATGAACTCTTGCTTAAAAAATCCCAGAATTCTTCTGCTGAAATGCTCAATTGAGTACCTCTATCGAGAAGAAACAAAGTTTACCTGCATAGAGCCTATAGTACTTCAGGTGAGCGTATGCTTTTGTTCTTAGTTAAAATAACCCCAACCAAACCATGACCAGTGAAAATTTTTTTCAGTGTGTAAGGTGAAGTTCAATGAGTGAGATTGCATAGAAAAGAAAGAACTTTCCTCTTCTAGTAAGCTAGCTAAGAGAGCTGCTGCAGTAAATATAGTACAAACTTGTAGCCTTGCACTGAGGGCTTTTGTCCTCAAGTTCCATGTCCTGAGAACACATGAGCTTTTGATTCTCACAATGCATCATTTTAGAAAACTTTTCTTTTTACTGAGACCTTCTGAACTGTAAGTTCCTTATACACTATTAGAGCTAGATAAGGTTTAAGGTGTGTGAAGGAATATTTGAAAAGTTAATGTAGGTTAGGGTTAGGTCACACCCATGTTATTTTTTGTCAGGCTTGAAAAAATGAAACAACCACCAACCTAATGGAGTGATCAACTAGAAAATGTCACTTTGGAACAGGTGCCCCTCTGAGTATGGATGTGCCTTAAATATGAAAACACTGAAGTACACACACCTCTTCTTTATGAAATGCTTATAAGATACTATTGATAAACTAGTCTTGTGCTGTGGGAGTAGGAAAATGTTCACAATAGACTATTGATGGTGTTTTCTGGATAGATGTTTTCCCTGTTTTATAGGAAAGGACAGTATGTAAATGAAGTGAAAAGTGAAATTAAGCATTAAAGTGGGTTTATTTTCCAGATAGGTTTGCAGTAGTTCAGTGCTATACTTTGTTCCTGTCTGCAGGAAAGGGAGTTCTTGAAGAACTACGTGCAGCGGATAGTTGATGTCCAGCCCAATTTGGTCCTTGTTGAGAAGACTGTGTCCAGAATTGCCCAGGACATGCTCTTAGAGCATGGAATCACTCTGGTCATCAATGTCAAGCCGGTGAGCATTTCTGAGCAGAGTTAGACTTGGCCTTGTGGTAGATTTCTAATGACTCCTTGTAGCAAATTCCCTGGAGAAAGCCAAGAGTTGTCTTATTTTCTTCTCTAACCAAATGTTCTCTTCCAAGAAGGTAAGACAGGTGAATCTGGAGAGTTACTGTTTCCTCAGCTTTTCACAGCTATTGTGCCATGTCCTTGTTTGATGGGTCCTTGTACCCTGGTTTACTTCTAGTTGACTTTGATATCCATTTATAGCAAATCATGTGTGGGTCCTCAGCTATTGTCAGAGAGCGTCTGTCCCTGTGAGGCAGGGTACAGACAGCCAAACAGAGAGTAGCTGTGGGAGTTGGCTGAGCTCCTGGCAGAGCCAGCATTATGCTGACTGCACTGCACCTGCTGGAGGTATCTGGATCTAGTCAAGGGAGAAGTTCTAGGCAGGGTACAATCTCACCAGAATTATTTATCCAACTGTGTTTCTAGGGTTTTTATATATTGGGATACGGGTTTGTGGGGCTGGGTTTAACTCAGAGTTTGCATCTCAGTGAGAAGTTTTATGGATTGCTCTGGTTTAGATTTGTTAAGAGGAAGATAAGGATGCCAGTGTCCTCTTTGCATTGCAGATTCTTACTGCTCTTTCCAATTTTACAGCAAGTGTTAGACCGGGTAAGCCGGATGACCCAGGGAGACTTAGTGATGTCAATGGATCAACTGTTGACCAAACCACAGCTGGGGACCTGTCATAAATTTTATATGCAAGTTTTTCAGTTGCCTAATGGTGAGTAAAACTTGATGTGCCTTAGCCTATGTGTGTGAAAGGATGAATGCTTTGCTCCTTTTTAAATAGATTTGAACTGTTATGATCATGTATCATTCTACTCATTTTATTTCTCTTACTTCTTGTAACTACAGTGAACTGCCTGTGTAAAGTATGATCTTACTAAGAAAAAACACTCTAAAGATTTTAATTAGACTGATTTCTTTCTTCCAAGCTGTTTTTTCTCTTCCCACATGCTGTAGTTTGTCTAGTCCCACTTCCTGTTCAAAACAGGAAGGATTAATTTCAATACAGTATCAGATTTCTTAGGGTTTTGTCAGCCAACTCTTGAAAATATTGCAGAGGGGAGATTTTGTAGTCTGTCTGGGCACTATCCTCACTGTAAAAAGAATTTTTCTGCATTAAAGTAAGAGAATCATAGAACAGCCTGTGTTGGAAGGGACTTCAAAAGATTATCTGGTCTTACTTTAACAAATCAAATGAAAATTTGCCTTGTTGCAAGTTGTGCACACTTCCCCATGTCCGGTCCTTGTGCACCTTTAAGAAAGGTTCCTTTTTCTCTGTAACTCCCCTAGGCAGTGGGAGTCTACAAAGGAAGGAAGAAATGCTGCTTGACAGGTTACCAGTGGTGCTGGCACACATAAATGCTGTGGATGCAGTTCTTTGTGGAGATGCAGTCTTTGCATCTCTTCATAGAATCATAGAAAGGTTTCAGTTGAAAGGGGCCTTAAAAATGATTTAGTTCTAACTTCTCTGCCATGGCAGGAACTAGACCTTCCACTAGACCAAGTTGCTCCAAATTCAATCAAATCTGTCCTTGAACAATTTCCTTTCCACTTCCTCATTGCCCTTTTCAGCCTTTAATTGCCCTCAGAATGTCACAGAATGTCATAGGCTTTTGATTTGTAAGGGTGAACAAATGTGCCTGGAAGGGAAGTAATTCTTTTGCCCACTGGCGCAGAGTCTACAGTGTTGTTAGAATACTGTGTTTAGGTCAGGATGTTCCATAAGGCCTTCACTTTGACTTTATGCTGGCTGGTTTTATAAAACAGGAGAAGATTTATACCCAATGCCTTTTTTTCTTGCGAAAATAAGTTATTTCAGTGCAGTAATGTGAATTTCTGCAGCTACTAATGTTACTTGCTCTTAGTCTCCTTTACAGTCTCTTGGGTGTGTGAGGTATCTAAAAGCAGATTAACTGTAGTTGTCATCCTAACTCCCATGTTTTATTTCTAGATCAGACAAAACCCCTGATGTTCTTTGAAGGCTGTCCCCAGCACCTGGGTTGCACTATCAAGTTGTGTGGTGCTGCAGAGTACGAGCTGGCTCGTGTGAAGGAGATCCTGATCTTCATGATCTGTGTGGCTTATCATTCCCAGCTGGAAATCTCATTTCTTATGGATGAGTTTGCCATGCCCCCTACTCTCACCAAAAACACTTCCTTTCATTCCCTTATTGAGGGGCCAGGAGATGAAAATGAACAACAGAACCTCTTCAATGGTGAGGACTTCAGCACAGCAGTCAAAGACATTGAACTGCCCTCTGAAAAGCTGCCTGTAATCTCTGAATCAGTGTCCTCTGATGAGGTCAGTTTGCCTGAACCAAGGGGTGTATTTGACAGAGGTGACCAAGAGAACAGCCAGCTGGAAACGGTGTCCTCCAGGCAGCAAGAGCACCACAAAGCGGAGTCACCATTTGCAGTGCTCAGCTCTGTACCTCATGCAGTACCTGAAACATCCCCACTGCCCCTCCATGGCATGGACCAGCACTTGGCTACTCTGGATAACCAGGCACTAGAGCCTCTTCCACAGGCAGATGATTTACAGGAATCCAAGAGTCACATGAGAGTCTTCAGAGACCCTCTCCAGGATGATACGGGTTTATATGTCACGGAAGAGGTGACTTCGTCTGAGGATCGTCTCAAAACTTACTCTGCAGCGTTTAAGCAGGAGCTGAAAGATGTCATTCTGTGCATTTCCCCAGTGCTGATGTTCCGTGAGCCGTTCCTTTTGACTGAAAAAGGCATGAGGTGCCCTGCCCGGGAATACTTTCCCGAACAAGTTTATTGGTCTCCTCTCCTCAATAAGGAATACAAGGAGTTGGAGAGCAGAAGGAAGAAGCAATTATTGCGGGATTTCTCTGGACTACAAGGGAGGAATGGGAGTATCCAAGCCAAGGCTATCCAAGTCTTACCTTCTCATGAGTTGGTCAATACTAGAATAGCAGAGCACCTACGTGATAGCCAGAGCTTAGCCAGAATGCTGGCTGACTATCGGGCCAGAGGAGGGAGGATACTACAGAAAAGCACAGATCCTTTTGCCCAAAATAAGGATGTGTCTAGTGTCTCTACAGGAAAAACGGGGAGCAGAACTGAAGAGGAGGAGAAAGGACTGGCTCAGAGTGAATCTTCATGGTCTCATAAGGTAAGATTGAGTTGTGCTGCTCAAAACTCAAGTTGCATCAGTTTTTCATGGTATACCGAAGGTCTAGGGTCTCATATTAAACCAGAGGGGATGTTTTTGTCCATTTCTTTCTGTTTGATTATGGTTTTTTTGGTTTTGTTTTTTTTTTTTTTTTTTTTGTTGACTGGGTCATAACTCCATTTTAAATTGTGGTACTCTGCAATCATTCAGAACAAAAGACTGCAAAATGTCTCTGAGAAATGCACAAAGTCAGCCCAGAATCAGTTTTGCCTGTATGGCTGGGCTGTACCTAACTGGTTTCTGAAAATGAGTCCATGAAGAGGGAGCAAACCTTAAGAAGTTTCTTAAACTGAACTTCCTTGCTCCTTGTATTTGGTTATTTATAGAAATGTGCTTTCATTTTCAGAGGGCTTTATGTTATGGAAACAGCAGTAGGCTGTAATTACATTGAAGTACTTGCTTCATTGTAAAAGTTTGGGTGGTCTGAAGAAAAGTGAGAATCACATAATGGAAAGGCATCTTCTTTGAGATTTCAAAGCAAGGGATTATGTGTTTGTAACAAAAATATTTAAAGTTTACCAAAAACTGCCATGAAAGTAACCAACTTATATCTGAGGAAAAGGAGATCTTGGGACTTCCTTGAATTGTGAGCTGTTTGGAAAAATGTCTATGAACAAGAGTAGCAGAATTGATCTGTTGGAACAGTCAACATTTTGGTCCCTGAGCCAATCAGCCCTTTTGTTCATGAGCAGAAGTCACTTTTTAATTGGCACTTAAATGTAGATCTCTGTAGCTTCACAGGCCATAATTTTATAAACTGTAAGAGTAGCCCTTGCTCTGGATCAGACTGACTGATGGTGTTTTAAATTTACTCAGTGATCAAAGACAAGTATTTTGTAACATCATAGTTTTGTAGGGTG
This sequence comes from Ammospiza nelsoni, assembly GCF_027579445.1. Lineage (NCBI taxonomy): Eukaryota > Metazoa > Chordata > Aves > Passeriformes > Passerellidae > Ammospiza > Ammospiza nelsoni. Next base: position 15,878,508 of record NC_080639.1, read on the forward strand.
TGGAAGGGAAAACAGCTCTGTTCCAAGAGCAGTGTGGTACATCTCTTCCCAGAGAATAGAAAGATGGAAATCTTTCTATAGCCTGAATGAGTAACTGAAGTATAATATATTGGCAGAGTTTTGAATCCAAGATGTCCTACATCATACAGTAATCTAGAGACACTGGATGTTTGTCATGGGGCTTTTGTTGTTTTCTCTTTTTCTTGGCTTCATTTCCACAGAAACACATGCATGTTCATTGGTTTTATTATGAGTTATGTTGTTCTAAAAATGACACTTAGCAATTATACATAGAACAGGTTTACCTGAGGCTGGGAGAGAATGCCAAGTTCATCTGTTCAAAAGGAGAAAGCAGATACTTGTCTTTGAATAAAATTACTAGAATAGAATTTTGTCAGCAGAAGCTGTGTGTGAATGGAGGTGTCTGTAACTACTGAATGAGTTGTTTTCTCTCTACTAGGTGGATTGCCTGAGTCCAGTAAACCATCAGAGGCTCTGTGTTCTCTTCAGCAGCTCTTCTGCTCAGTCCAGCAATGCTCCAAGTGCCTGTGTTAGCCCCTGGTATAAAAACCACTCCTCTACAGCTTGGATAGTTGCTATTCTTTCTTTCCCAAAGTCAGACTCAGTGCCTGCCTCATGGCAGTATTTCTTTAAGGAGGTTGTGCTTTCCTTGGTAGGTTGTGCTCATCCTGTAACAGGAACTTTTGCCAAAAGCCTTTGGTCTTGCGTGGTCAGGTGAATCTACAGCAGTATTGCACAACCTCTGGAATACCCAAGGCATGAATGAGAAAGGCCAGCCTGAAACCAAAGGCAGAGTTGATGTTTCACTGCAGAGTAATGTCTCTGTGTGGGGGGCACTGCATGCAGTCTTGAGGAGAAGAGTTAGTGTAAATGGACACAGGACAATGTCCAAGACCAAAAGTGAACCTTGTGAGAATCTTGGAATACTTGTAGATTGTATTATCTACAAGTGTGGCATTGGAATATATTGCTATCTTTTTCATACTATAGTCATCAGTATTAAGAGCTTTATTTCCAGCTTAAGGGGCTGTAATTTGCTAATTGTGTGCAACTTATGACACACTTTTATCTCTGCTAAACAGGAGAGGTCTTGGTGTTTGATCGTTAGCCTAGGTGATTTTAATCATTTAACTTAGGTGAAAATAAAGAGATGGCCCTCTTACAGGGAAAGGTCTGAAATTCCTGTGAAAGCTTAGAAATGAACCAAAGGTGATGGTGATACGCTCACTAAGCAGCAACAATGAGAGGATGTAATTTAGTGATGTTAGGGATATCTGAATTATGACACTTAAACTGATACACAATTTAAATGGCTTGGTCAGCTCAGGTTCTGGGGAAACTAAAGTTGCTATTAAATGTGCTAGAAGAATAAGGATTTCTTGAGGCTTTTTTCATGTTCTGGATGTACCCTTTTTTGTAGCTGTTTAAACATTAGTGCTTGAAGCCCAAAGATGTTTAGACTTCTCTGCCTAGATATTTTTGAAAATAATCTTCAGAAGTGCAGTTGAATTGTATTGGACTTTAAAATGTCAAGTTTAAAGTTATTCTAGTAGGACTTTGATCTCATTATTAGCAGGGACTAGGAAGGGTAGTCATGTGGAAAAAACAATCTTTGAAGTTATACAGGGCTGTAAACAAGCCAGGAGTGGGTGTATATCTGTGCTCCTAAAGACCATTGCACAGCTAATGGTGATGGCATCCAGTCTCTAAAGCTTTTATTTCTGTTTTAGGATTGTGACTATGGAGTTCTATGGGAAAAATGACCTAACTCTGGGGATTTTTCTGGAGCGCTACTGTTTCAGGTAAGGAGGAATTTATTCTACTTACCTCATGCTCACTTGTTACAAGGAAATACATCCATTGCTTTCCTATTTTGGCCCTGTCCTTCTTCCCTTTCATGAGGAAGTGAAACAGGTTATGAAACAAAGTTTATAAGTTTATAAAGGCAAATGTGTTCACATAGCCCTTTCTGTAGCAATTAGGGTTTAAGGGCCAAATGAAGAGCCACATGTATTCCAACTGTCTGGTTTTCAAGACAAGCAAGTGTTCTGGTCACAATTTTCTGAGGTTCCTCTTTGAAAGTTCATACAAGTGTTGGCTAACGCTACTAATTTAGTGTCTCAGAGTAAGGCTTTGTCATATGTGCACAGTGGCCAATGTAAATGGTCCAGAACGCTTTGAGCCCTGGAAAAGTACTGTGTCATTTATTTCATCTCACAGAGGTGTAAGTTGTTATGTTTCTGTAATAACTGGTGCTGTCACAACCCTGTGCAGAGTCTCAGCAGGCTGTGAAGCTGGATGGGTAACCTGCTCAAAAGACAAGCTTACTCTGTTCTCTGCATTGGCCACTTGCAGTAGCAGAAGGCTCTCAGTGTTCAGCCTTCTGGAGGAACAAGTATTTCCCCTTGTGGTGATCAGTGAGAAGGAGCTTAGCTGCCCTCTTTTAAATTCCTGCTTCTCTCTGCTCATTAGGGTAGTGTCTGCTAAAGTGAATGCTTCTCAATCTCCATAGTTTCAATAATTAAAATTCTTTATTTTTTTCACGTGAGCAAGGAGAATCTGAGCTTTTTCATGCTCTCTGGCTTTGAAGAATCTTATCTGACTTTAGTACCTCAACAATTCAGCTTTTATTTTTCTAGTATTAGTCTTTTTTCTGTGACTTAAAAAAAAAACCCATCCAAAGAAAGGTCATGGGTTTTGCTGTTCAAAGATGTTTTATGGTAGTGTGTTGCTTACCTTTTCCTTCAGGAGCTGAAACATTGTCATTTTAAGGCTCTTTGTCACATCTTTGTCCTTGGTAGTATTTGCTTGGTTACACTGCCAAAGCAGTGTTTTAATTTAGTGCCAAGGGCTTCCACAGGTGCCTTGATCCTTATACAGAATATATTGGTAGAAAGTGATTCATTGTGAAAAGGTGATAGCAACCAGTATCCAGTCACTGCTTTTGGGACATACAGAGCCGTTACTGTTGATGCAACTTCACTACATGCTCTTTCTAAATTGCTCTGCAGATACAGCCTTCACTACAGGCTTAAAAAACTCTTTCACAGTGAAGATAAATACTCCAGGATATTAAGTCATGTTAGATCTGTTGAATCAGTTCTTCAGCAGTGCCTGGTACATGATCATTCATAGATGTTTCTATTTCTCTCTGTAAGACCTTCCTACCAATGCCCCAGCATGTTCTGTGAAACACCAATGGTGCACCACATCCGTCGCTTCGTTCACGGGCAGGGCTGTGTGCAGATTGTGTTGAAGGAGCTGGACTCCCCCGTGCCTGGGTACCAGCACACCATCCTTACTTACTCCTGGTGCAGACTGTGCAAACAGGTAAGCATGTGGACTTCACAATCATTGCTATTCCAGTTTAGTGTTCTTGTTGTGACTGGCTTTGTATGGAAAGGCAGCATTTTGAGAAAGTGCTCATGCCTGGAGCTATGGCTAAACTGGCAGAAAACCTGTTACTGGTACAAGTACCAGTTCTCATGTTACCTACAAATTCCTCCTTTAGAACTGGGATCCTTGAGGGTGAAAAATCTTGTGTGAGGTAGTCTTGTTAGAAAGTGTCAAAGCTGACTCTGAGAGGATAGATCTAAGCAGAAAAAATGTAGTTGCTCACTTAGAGGTGAAGAGTATGGTCCCTTGCAGTGAGTCTTTATGAGCATATGGGAAAGGGCAGACACCAAGACCTACTGGCGTAGGAATTGGCTGAAGCCACTTGCTGTTCTTTGATCTGCTGTGGGCTGAACAGCCTACATTGCGTCAATGTGATGTCTGGAGTTCCTTTAGTAGTCATTAGAAAGTAACATCTTCATTAGAGAAATATTAAATGGCTTTAAAAAGCCCACAAGATAGTAAGGTTGTGTATTATCTGGAACTTGTTCTGTAATTTAGCTAAGAAAACATTGCTAACTGGATATTCATGTCTAGCTAAACATGAGGAGCCTTCAAAGAGATGAGAATAAAATATAATGAAAAAAGATTAATGCAGTACCTGAAATGCAAAACATGTGAATTACCCATATGGATGACTCAGGTCACCTACTTAGGCTGCCTTAGACGTGGGTGTTGGATGTACAGATGCCTGCAGGAGGCTGACGCAGTTGCTGACAGCAAGCCCTGTGTTGCTGTGTATACAGCTGCTCTGTAACCTTTTATTTTTGTGTGCTCATGTAAACACTGATGTGGTTGAGGTTAAGTGTGTGTAAAGTGTCTGCTCTAAGCTTGGAAGCACTTCTGAAGTTGGAATGCACTGCAGAGCAGTACCAAAGCATTTGTAGCTGTAGAATCACCAGGGGAAAGTATGTGATATGGCCCTGCTGCTGGCTGGGTTGCTGGAAATGGACTCTATACAGAGAAATTGCATCCCAGAAATAAGCTTCCATCAGCAGTATGTTTGGACTCCCCCAGCTTAGCACCTTTCATCATCAGTTAGCAGTTATTTAACAGATTTATTTTAACTATGTGCTGGCCTTAGCTATGCATAAATGCTATCTTTGTTGTTAAGTATGTTTCAGGGTCATGGTTGTTTTGGGTCCTAGGAATACTAGATTGCTGCCTGGATAATCCTCTCCTTAATCTTGTTTGAAGGATGAAATTTAGATGCTTGCCTTTCACTTTTTCAGGTGACACCAGTTGTTCCCCTTTCCAATGACTCTTGGTCTATGTCTTTTGCTAAATACCTTGAGCTGAGGTTCTATGGGTACCAGTACACTCGAAGGGCCAACGCAGAGCCCTGTGGGCATTCCATTCACCACGACTATCACCAGTATTTCTCCTATAATCAGATGGTGGCATCTTTCAGGTGAGTTCCACTGCTAAAAACTTCCTTCTTTGTCTGGTACTGTATGAAGCATGTGGCTCTAGTAAGGATTCATCAGTTCTGTCCTTCACTGTGCGTATAGCAGGGGATAGCATAACTGTACCAAAACCACAAGGGCGGGATTGTGTGCTGGCTTGCAGAGGGCTTTGTGGGTGGCATCACTGTCCTTGCTGTGGTGGGCAGTGTTCCAAGAGTGGATGGTTCCTGTTCATGATACAGAAGGGAAATCCTTTTCCCTATCTAATTCCACATGCTTTCCAAATTTTGGTTTTGCAATATGATTTGTGATTTTACTTCTTTCCTGGGAGAATGAACAGTGTTATTCCTGCTGAAAGTAGCTAAAGCCCTGGACGCATTGACAGTGCCCTTTTTCATATAAGGGCCTCAAACCTCAGTATGGTGTAGAACTGTTGCTGTGTGGTGTGGCTCTTGTTACAAGCTGTTGTATTCCCTTCTCAGCTACTCTCCAATCCGGCTGCTGGAAGTGTGTGTCCCACTCCCCAAGATCTACATCAAGCGACAGGCTCCATTAAAAGTTACTATTTTGCAGGATCTCAAGGATTTCTCACAAAAGTAGGCTTTGTTTTTAATGTCTTCCTAATCTTATCTGTATTTTGTATTTTTATTAACAGAACACATAACAATTTTTCTAGTATGATGAGATTTGGCTAAGTATTCATTATTTGATAGAAAAGTAATAGGTTAAAACATATATGCATATATACTTCCAAGGGAGAGTGGTATTGAAATCTTTGTTACCTTTGCTTGCTCTGTCTGTACTAATGTCTCAACTCTTGGTCTGGTGGCAAGTCAGGTTAAACATTGCCAGTAGAAACTAAGATTCTTTTCATCTCTGTCCCTGAATGTTTCACTGATGTCTGAGTCATATAGCATGTTTCTGAATAATGCTGCCAAGCTACTGAAGGGTTGACCATCAGCAGGTGTCTATTACCTTATGAAATGCCCAGTTAAAGTATTTTTAATTCTTCATCTAATGCTAAAAATTAAAAGATGGTCCTAGAAGGCTGACCTGGAAAACTGCAGGCTATACTTCATACTCTTATCCTAATGTTCCTTAATAGAACATCTGACTGAGTTTCAATTCTTCAGTCCCAAAAAAACTGCAAAGACCTTGCTCAAATCTCTTGTTCTCTTGTAGAACTGTTGTCATTCTATTGGTCATGTGGCAATAAAACTCAGATGTATAAAAGTCTTTGCCTTTGTCAGCTATTGAATATGGTAACAGCAGGCAGACTCTACCTCCCTTGTAGTCTAAGGTGAACTACCATGAGCCTAAATACAGGAACAAAAAGGTGGAAGACAGGCAAGATGAAAACTCTGTAAAATCCAGCCAGACTGCTGTTCTGCCTGGTCACAGCATTGCTGTATGTCTCTGTGACCATCTGACTTCAAAACCTGTGGAGCTTTGTTTAGAGCTGAAATAGAGGTACTAATTTTTTTCTGAGCCCTGTTGGTGGAGGTATAGCTTGCAGACCCAGATTCTTCCTAATCACAGACAACACAATAGTTTCCCTGTGTTAGTAATGTGTTTGAGACATTTCTATTGCTCTCTGACAACTTCCACTGCTAAGAATAAATTGTGGAGACAGAAGTCAGTGTGTGTAACTTCTAGATATCTCCTATCACTAATAAAGTTTCCCCGACTTTCTCTGTGACTGCAGTTGGATAGCTTACTAAGCAGGAAGGCTATCATATACTGTCTTCTATATTCTTAAATGCTAAACTTCAACACATTCAGACTATTTTAAAGAATGTTGAAGAAGCTCCAAGTAGTCACAGCTTAACTCTTTGCATTGCTGTTGGCAGGGTGTCACAAGTGTATCTTGCTGTGGATGATCGCCTTGCTTCTCTGAAAACGGATACCTTCAGCAAAACGAGGGAAGAGAAGATGGAAGACCTCTTTGCCCAAAAGGAGGTAATAGGCTGTTTGTACATCAGTGGTCCACAGGCTAAGTGTGTGGAGGAGCTGCTCGGATCTTGTGTTGTCTTGGTGAGATAACACTGACAGTTTTCCTTTTGGCAGATGGAAGAGGGAGAGTTTCGAAACTGGACTGAGAAAATCCAAGCAAGGCTGCTTTCATCATCACTGGACACGCCTCAACAGCTGCAATCTGTTTTTGAGTCTCTGATAGCTAAAAAGCAAGGACTTTGTGAGATGCTGCAAGCCTGGAATAATAGGTAAGAGGACACATGCTGGAATCATGAGCAACACTGATACAGTGTTGATTCTGGAAGGGAAGAGGTTCAGCTGTAGTTCCTTTCACTTTAGAGCAGTTACTGTATTGAGCTTGTTCTGAATGTGTTCTTCTGGTTGAGAACACACAGCTGATCAGTTGTAACAGAAAATCATTTGAGGCAATATGATAAAAGTATTGTGTTGTAGAGCACAACTTGCATTTGGAGGAGAAATTTTCATTTGAGTAATGGTGGAAGAGATGGGAAGAGGGGAGCATGGGACCTCTGGATTGGGTGAAATAGTCTCAGAGCTAAAGAAAATGTGCTGTCTTTGGCCATTTGAAACATCTTTGGCATCTGTTAGCAGCAATCTGAGTTTGTTATGGAGAAACTTGATAACTTGTGTCATTCAGAGATAACAACAGTAACCTACTCTTTGATTAGTTTTTCTTTGGTGGTGGTGGTTTTGTGTGGTAGTTTTTGTTTGTTTGTTTCATTGTTATTTTTTATTTAAGATTGCAGGATCTCTTCCAACAAGAGAAAGGGAGAAAACGTCCATCAGTACCACCCAGCCCTGGGAGACTGAGGCAAGGTGAAGAAAGCAAGGTATGGCTAACAGGCTATAAACCTCTCAAACATTTTTTTTCCGGGGCAGCACAATAGTCTTAAGACTGGCTTGAGTTCTCTTTAATAGTGATTAAAGAGATGCTGATTTTCTGCGATGTTTGTGTAGTGTTGATGTGAACACTGCCATCAGAGAGCTGCAGTCATTGTCGAGTGTGTGCCTAGATGGGAACTGGGCCATCTCCTTCAACCCTAGGTTGTTGCCCATCACGTGCACCCCTTGTGAAAAAGAAAAGACAAATAATGTTGACAAAAAACAGAGCAAATGACACAGGAAGGCCTGAAAATGGTTTTCAGATTGTGATGTTTTGTGATGTATCCTGTGGGAACTGACTGAAGGGATGGATAAATGATTTTGGACTGCTGCCTCAAGAGCTCTGTCCAAGGATACACACGCCAGCATGCTGAACTTCCACCCTTTGGGAAGCTGGAGCTCTGAGGAAATGTCTGGGCTGCAAGGCAGTACAATACGAGCATGACACCGAGAGGCTGAACTCCCAATAGTTCTATGGTAGCAAGGTGCACTAAAAACTCCTAGAGACCCTGGATTTGCTCTGCTGCATGTACAAATTCCCCTTCCACTTAACACATATTTGTTAGGTGCTAAAGCAAACCTTACCTTGATCTAGCAGGAAGGAGGTTCTTAGAGAGGGAGTGTAGCAGCATACACAGGTAACAGCCATCATAAGCATCCTGTGAACTTGAGTTGTTGTTGCCTTTTTCATATGGTAACAGGTACAGTGACATGCAGAGGCTGAGAAGTGGGTGGGAGTGCTCTGTTATAATACATCTACTTTTGTAAGTGTTCCACACAGGAGGAAATAAAACTGTAAAGAGCTTGGCACCAACGTTGGTGTTTTGTTATTCTGCCTAGATCAGCAGCATGGATGCTTCCCCACGCAATGCTTCTCCAGCACTGCAGAATGGAGAGAAAGGTCTGTTACTTATTTTTCATAATATGCCAATAGAAGCATATTGTAGCCCTTTTCCTGGCATAATATGGGAGCTTTTGTAAAATTTGATAAGTCAGAGAAATACCAAATCCTCATCATGTCACATTTGTTTTTTCTAGTGGTAAGATAGAAGTTGGCCATCTGCTTCTAATATGAAGCTGAATTACTAGTGATTAGTAAGTTGGCCAACAAGAATTTTCCATTGAACATTAGTTTAAAAACTTTCAGAAATTTTCTAATTAACTGAATAACTACATGGAATTTGGGAAATGCCTTTTGCCTCTTCTGTGATCTGGTTATGGGTGCTGAGATCTCTTAGCTGTCAGGCATACTGGGAGTTTGTGGGAGCTGATGGTAGTAGTTATAAGAGTACACATTTTCTGGAGGTGCTGCATTGATGAGCTTGCCCAGTCCTTTGGTTTGTGTGGCCTCGCCTGCTTTCTAAGTAAAAACTTTCTAAAAGTAGGTGCTGGTTATAGCTTGGGCTGGGAGCAAACAGTATCACTTCTGACAGCCATGTAAAATAATTTCTTCTGTCCTTAACTGTCCTTGTACTCTCAGAGGATCGTTTCCTGACAACTTTATCAAGTCAGAGCTCCACAGGCTCCACCCACCTACAGCTGCCCACCTCTCCAGAGGTTGCATCGGAGCATGTGACTGGTGCCAGCACACTCTCTGAACAGGACACAACCAGCAGCTCAGAAGGTATAGTTCAGTTGTGATCTTGTGTTCTTTCTCTTGCTTTTCTGTGCCAAGTCCACAAAATCCTTTTAGGAAGTGACAAATAACTGTTAACTGTGTGGTCTGTAGTCATCCTTCTGAATTTAAAGCTTAAACTTCGATATTGTGATGCAGACCTGACAAGTGTCTGTTCCAGATGTGTTTGATGGACACTCACTGGGATCTACAGACAGCCAAGTGAAGGAGAAGTCTACTATGAAAGCTATTTTGGCTAACTTTTTGCCTGGAAACAACTATAACCCCATTCCCTTTCCTTTGTAAGTACTGCATAATATACAAAAAATGTACAAAATCAGCAACCTTGTCAGATTGCAGGCAGAGCCATACATGTTTCCTTTGCTCAGTTTATAATTTAAGGCATTACTTGAGTTTGCCTGAGTAAGATAGAGAACTTTTTCAAGGTAGGAAGTTTTCTATGTCCATTCTAGGTGATTGTAGGTTAACCACCTTTCTTATGAATGATCTGCCCTTGTGTAAAGCCAGTATTAGTTTCCTCCTAGCAGGCATGCCTCCTCAGAGCTCTTGTGGGAGATGAAAGGATGGGGAAGAGGGGAGAAAGGTGCCTTCTAGCTCCATTGCTTCAGGGAGGGAGTGGAAATGCCCTTCCTTAGCAAAGCCCTTCCTTAACTAAAGCTACATGCCTGCGTCTTGTTTTTGCTTCCAGAGCTCTTCCAAGGGTTGGACTCAAATTGGCATTATCTGGGTGTAGGTCAGGTTCAACAGCTACTGCATGTGCCCTCAAGTGTCCCTCTGGTGTGAAGATGGGCAGGCTGGAAAGTCTCTCAGCTACTTGGTCTGCGTGCTTTGTAGTGTTTCTTGTTTGACATGAGCCTAATGTTTGGCAGCCTGAGTTTAACTTGGGAATCCCACCCCAGTGTAGGAGCACAGGCCTTGGGCTGATGAGGTAAAAGCTAAATGACTGACCCTACAGATGAGTTGAAAAAAATCATACAAGAATGCAGGAGGCTTTGGGGAGTTTTCTGTCATAAACTGCCTGTTTAGAAAAGAATCCAGGTTTGTCCCATGAGTTCAGTCTACAGGCTATGCTGCTGGATAGTCAAACCAAACTCAGGCAGGTTTTGGTGCCTTTAGAAACAGGGGCTGCTAAACAGAAGTAGACTCTTATTCTAACCTAAAGCTGGTCTTCTGATCCAAGCAGCTGGCTTGAAATGCTGATTTCCCTAACACTCTACCATTTAGAATTAACCACATAGTTATGAATGTGTCTGTTGGGAGAAGCTGATCTGGGGAACTTTGGTTCTATGCTGAGACTTAGAGCTTGTGCCTGGGAGTGCAGTGATGATATCTGGGTTTTGACCAAAACTTCTAGTCTTTACACAAATTTTTATGATCTACTAACAGTCTGTTGTTTTTGTTTAGTGACCCAGATAAGCACTACTTAATGTATGAGCATGAACGTGTACCTATTGCAGTCTGTGAGAAAGAACCAAGCTCCATCATAGCCTTTGCTCTCAGGTACTGGAGTGATTTGGCTTTTCATCTGACATACTTTACTTTTGCAGCTTTTGTGTTTGAGGAATATTTAAATTTTTATGATAGGGAACAAGCATGACAGAATTTCGATATTAAGCCATGTTAGAGTTTCTGCCAGAGATCGGATTCTTTCTTCTTACTGCTGAGATAATGAAAGTGCAACTGGATTTTGGACTTTTTTAGTGGAAGTCTAGTATGCAAAAATGACTTAGTTTTGTGGTGTTTCTTTTAATGAGATATCTATCACTAGAGAAAGAAGTGCAGCTAAGGTTTGCTGAGCCTCTCCAGCTGGAGGAAGTGCAACTGAGTTGGGGAACAGCTATTTGTATTGATATTGCAGTCTGTTTCTTGCTTACCTTTGGTTGTAGCAGCTCTTGTTACTGCTCAGCTCTTCTCACCAGCTGCTTCAGTAAACCTTTGGGTTTGCATGTCACAAGGCAGCAGATTTTTTAAGAAGCGCATTCTTAAATTGTGTGTGTGGGGGGGAATAATGGGGTATTTTTCCTGCAGTATTGTCTAGAGCAGCTTCTGTTTTAGGGAAAAAAAGTTCTAATAATAAGACAAAAACAAAGCAGAGGTTTTTCTACTGTGGTGTTTTGTTTACTGTGGCTGTCTCTGAACTGAGTCTTTGGGCTGGTATTTCAGAGTTTCCAAGAGAATACTTAATTATTTTGGGTCCCTTTCCCTTTCTTTTCTTTTTTCCTCATCAGTTGCAAGGAGTACAGAAATGCCCTGGATGAGTTGTCCAAAGCATCTCTGAAGAGCAGTTCTGAAGAAGGACTACAACCAAACAGGTTACATGCAGGAACTACAGTACATAGAATGAAGACACAGTGATGGTAGTGAATAAGCCAAAACTAGGATGAGGGAAAACCCTCAAAATATGCCCCTGTTAGGGTGTCTGCTTTCTGATGGAATCTGACTCATTCCTTGTAACCATCACATACTTCAGTCCATTTCACTTTATGGACCATGCTGGCTCCATCACCTAATCTCTTGGCTTTGTGCCAAGAGGAATACTGGGCCTGCTTACTTTGCTGTGGTCATGGATGGAACTTTGCTATGGACCTTGAGAGATATTTTTTAGGAAGATGGAGGAGGACAACTTTGGAGAGTCCCACACTGTTACACCTTTAAATGGTGTCTTTTTTTTCCTTTAGTGTTTAGGCAGGGGTCAGAGATAAATGTTCAGGCATAAAGCAGTAGTGTCTTAGGTGGCAGCATTTGTTGGTTCATCACTTCTTTGTTCTTTCTCCTTTCAGCATGTCAGACAGCAAACCCAAGAGCAGCAGCCCTGTCCGCCTGCCTGAGGCTAACGTGTGTCCCCTTCGCAGTGCAGAGCCAGAGCAGCGTAAGGCCATTTTACCAAAATCATCCATGGTGCTTATAGCTCAGACTTGAGTCCATTTAACCTGGATTCTAGTTAATGTGGGGAGGAAAAAGCATCGTTCTGAGTTGAAATTGTAACTAGCATTGACTTAATGTAACACATGAGAGGGATGGGAGTGTGTGGGCTTTTTATTTTTATGAAGATCTTATGAGATCAATAGTTCTTATGAGAACTATTATGAGATCAAACTGTCATTCTCTGATGAAATGTTATTATGTAGTGAACCTAAGGTTGTTCTTGAATCCAGCCTGTTCAGTGGGATATAATGCCCTTCTTTTGGCATTGCCTTCTTTAAAGAGATGCAGTTAAAACATCTTGAAATGGAGACATGAAGTTCTTACTGTATTAAAGACGCTTATTCTTGGTCTGTGTTTTCAAATGTCTCTGCACCCTAGGATGCTACTCAGAACACTGGATCATCCACCCTCATGGACCTTAGTTGCCTGAAGTTGCAAAAGAGTTAAAGTTTAATGGCATCATTGCTTCACTTAGAACAATGAATGTGGAATGTTCATAGGAGTCATGTTGTTATTAAACTGCCTGTCCTGTGGAAATGCCAACACCATCTTTTGTATTCCTTTTCACTGTAGCAAAGAAACCATCTGGTGTTTTGTCTTTCTTCCGTGGCACGGGAGGGAAGAGCCCAGACCTGTCTTCCCAGAAGAAAGAGACCTTACGTGGTGCTGACAGTGCTTACTACCAGGTTGGACAGATGGGCAAAGAGGGAGCAGAAAACCAAGGAGCAGAGACACAAGGTACAAGACTGCAGAGTTCATCTTCCCTCTTGGGTTGGTACTTCTCCCAAACCTCATCCATCCATGTAAGGCCCCAAATGCACTCCTGCTTGTACTTTTTCAGCAGTCCAGTGTTACTCAGCATGCATGGAAAATGAATCATTTGAATATGAAATATGTTTTTTTCCTGAGTAAATTCCTTTTCTTTGTAATAAGGGAAACAGGATCTTTCAAATTCAAGCTATAGGGACGTGGAGTAGTCTGGTCTTGAATGCCTTTCGATTGAGTTGGCTCTAGTTAAGCAGCCCTTAGTTCTTAATTTCTCACTTTAGTTCTCATTTTTTTAGCTCACGGAAAATGAATGAGGAGAGAGGCTGGATTTGTGTCCATAAACAGCAGTGCCCTTCTAGCATATGTATTATATTATACAACTATAGCTGTATTTATAATTCCCTGTGTATAGTTCCCACTGTATTCTTGAAAAAAAAAAAAAGAAAATATTTTTTTTGTAAAGTGAGTTTACAAGTAGTACCTAATGTGGCTTTCTCAGTAATAATAGTGAGCAGCCCTGACCAAATGTCCCTTTATGCCTTCAGATGATGGAGATGGAGGAGATGGACAGAAGAAACAGGTGGTGAATCCCCATGTGGAACTCCGTGAGTAGTTGTAAATAACAACTTAGTCTTAGCTGGCAAACTCATTTCTTCATGCACATGCAGTGGCAGTCTTGAAGTTAATGGTTGTTTTTTCTTGGTATTTTTGGTATCATGAAGGAAAAGCAAATCAAGAAAATAGCAATGCAATTTTTACTTACTGCAATCAATCGCTTTTGCAAAACTACTCCATAGACTTTTTTAAATTGTTCTTTTGTTTGAACACTTCCCCATGACATATACTATGAGCTTATCTAGAGGGAATTGACTTTCCTGTCATTTTCCATTTAAATCTCATTGGTTGAGACTTCTGAATTACACTAAGCATGAGAGAGATGTTTAGCACAGTAGTACTCCTCTAGACACAAGTAGAATCTCAGTGTTGTCTCCGGTAGTCAGTGCATGCTGTTATTGAGGAAAACCATTTTTTGCAGAGTTCTCAGATGCGAATGCCAAGTTCTACTGCCGGATTTATTATGCTGGGGAGTTTCACAGGATGCGTGAAGTGATCCTGGGGAGCAGTGAGGAGGATTTCATCCGATCCCTCTCTCACTCCATGCCCTGGCAGGCACGAGGTGGCAAATCTGGAGCTGCGTTCTACGTGACTGAGGGTAAATGCAGCTCCTTCCCCCTTTGTACTTAGGGGTTTTATTTCTGTATAGTGGTGGTTAGTGTGTAATTTAATCCCTGATAGCCTCTGTCCAGAGGGTTGCTGATTGTGAAGGGAGGGAGAAGGGAAAATTGAGTTGTTCTGGGGTCTTCAATATCAAATAATTTGTCTCTTTGTATGTGCAGGAAAACAAAATATAGTTCTGTTTTTCAGCAGTAGCAGCTAGGAAAGCCAATTGAACCGAAGGGTTGTACTCTCAGGCAGGCTTCAGAAAACAAAAACGAGTATAATTCAAGGAAAACTTGTTGTTAAAGACACAGTGTTTCTTAAAATCTCATGTGCTATTGTGAATCTAATTTTTTTTTTAGAACTTTAGCCATTTCTAGGCTTCTATGTAAAACAAGTATTGAACAAAAAAGTCTGTAGGCAGTTTCTGTTGGCTGTATAGGAAGACTGTATAGTTGAGGTAGACCTAGTGTAGTCAGTCTCTTGTCCATGTTTTACTGGAAGGTAGAAATCCAGGGAGGCTGAAATTCAGAATATCTGAAGTAAAAAGAATCCAGAAATGAACTTCTGAGGGTAAGGATTTAAGAGAATTGTAGTGCTTTAATTTTTTAAACCATTGTAGCTATGTGACAGTCCTAAAAAATTGTAAATATGCATCACTTATTGTATGTAACCCTGTTGCCTCTGTCTAATATTAAAACAGATGATAGATTCATCTTGAAGCAAATGCCTCGTCTGGAAGTCCAGTCATTCCTTGACTTTGCTCCACACTACTTCACTTACATCACTAATGCAGTTCAACAGAAGGTATTAAAAAAAGTGCTTTTTGTTTTAGGCAGTGTTCTGGATTTTAAAGACTAGTAGAATTTTCTATTAATCTTTTTCATTTAAATGAAAGCAAACTTTGGAGGGTGTGAGTTACATTAATAATGGGTTTTTAAGATGTAAAGTGGAAATTATGCTTGGACTTCTGAGCTGTAATACAGAGTCAGACAGAACAGTGGTGCTTCTGGTGTGGGATTGCTGATTGTCTACACAGATCTTAACCCATGTCTTGTCTTCATTAGAAACCCACAGCACTGGCTAAAATCCTTGGGGTCTATCGAATCGGTTACAAGAACTCTCAAAACAACACTGAAAAGAAGCTGGATCTGCTTGTCATGGAAAACCTTTTCTATGGCAGGAAAATGGCTCAGGTAAGAGCCAAGTGTTCTGTTCCTTGCAGTGCAGTTGTGACTGGGAGAAAGAGCAGGGCCATTCGTAGCCATCTAGGTGACTTTTAACTTTGCATGTGCTGTTGACCTCTCACACTGCTCAAAGGTGACAGTTTGTGCCTCTTCTTTGTTATGTGATCGTCAGGAGCTTGATGCCTCTCTTGGCTAGTTCAGATAGCTGTTGTGCAGGGTTCAGTCTTCAGAAGTCCTGTTTGTCCCTGTATCTCTGGTGTTTGAGAGAAAGCATTAGTAACCTGGTTATGAAAATGTAAAATCTTTTTACAAAACTTTCAGAGGAACTGACTGGAATTACAGAATAATTAGTTTAGAATGAGAGCGTCACTCAGAAAGAGTTACTCTGTAGTGGGGGAAATTAATTATTTTTTTCAACACACTGTTCTTTCTTGGAACCACTTCAGGTGTGGGACAAGATTTTGAGTTCAGTCTTGCTCTTAGTCAAGGAAAAGCCATCTTTATAGGCATTGGAATGAGGATATTAAAATTACTGGGGGAAATTCTCTTTAAATAGAGATTTGAAGCTGAAAAGGAAGTTCAAACAAACATCACTTCTAAACCTTGATAGTATCAGTTCTTTCCACTTTACCTCTCAGTGCCTGACCTCAAACAGGGAATGTTTGTGGGAGAAAGTGGATGGAGGGAATTCTAGATGGATGTAAAGGATGTTGTGGGTTTCTTTTTGTTTGTCTGTTGTTTAAATCATGAGGAGGGCTCAGGCACTACAAAACCGAAACCCAAACAGACTGTGGACTCTATTGAATGCAAGTTAGTGAAATCTTGACTGGACAGAACTTGAACAACCTTCTCTAACAGGGAGAAGCAGAAGTTCTTGAAGCAGGACTTTGGACTGGAGAACTCCAGAGATAATTTCCAGCCTCATGATGGGTCTGTCATTTGCCTTGGAGTGTTAACTGGTGCTTCACTGCACCACCCACCTCCCTCTTCGGTGGCTTTGCTTTTGTCAGCAATTAACTCTGTAGAAACTGGCTGGAAAACTGAGTTTACCTAAACAATATGAAAAATAGAGGGATCCTTTTTCTCTTAATTTAAACTAAATATTAGTGAAATAACTTGCCTAAAACTTGTGAATTGAGGTATTGAGGTGGCAGAGCTTTTACCTAGGCTTACATGCTATTCTCTACAAAAATTTTTTTTGTCTTCCTCCTAAAGAGAAGGAAAGAGTTGTCCAGCTGTGCTGCCTTCTCAGGTGGTAGGTACTGAAGTCTTTAACCCAGAAAAGTGAAACAAAGCAGTGCTGTTCTCCATTTGCAGGTGTTTGACCTGAAGGGCTCCCTCCGGAATAGAAATGTTAAAACAGAGACAGGCAAGGAAACCTGTGATGTGGTCCTGCTGGATGAAAACCTTCTGAAGATGGTTCGGGACAACCCCTTGTACATCCGTTCCCATTGCAAGGCTGTGCTGAAAGCCTCCATACACAGTGATTCCCAGTTCCTCTCCAGCCATCTCATCATCGACTATTCCCTGCTGGTGGGGCGGGATGATACCAACAACGAGCTGGTCGTTGGGATCATTGGTACGTTGTCTTTTGTATTTTGTTGCTCTCAGATGATGAAATGGTTCCCTTCTGGTTTAGATGTTCATAATGCTCCCACCAGAGAGATGCATGTCAAGAAATCTTGTCTTCTCCCTGGTGGAATACCAGCTGCACCTCTTACATGTATTCAAAGTGGAGGCAGTAAGTCTTCTCTCCAGGTCTCTCATAGGCTCAGATTAGCATTTACATTGCCATGGTATATGCATAGGTAGTTTAACCTACACTTTGACTCCAGTTGAGTTATTTGTATGCTTTTATGTGTTCAATCTGTAAACTTTAGTTTAGTCATGTTTACATAGGCTTCAATCTTGTGTGGAGGGGCTCTAAGGAGAAACAGTATTGGTCGGGTTGGAAAAAAGAAGTTAAACCATGGGATCTCATATAATCATATAGTCTGACCTGGATAATGTGGGTGGCAGTGCAGTAATTACCTTACTGCATCCTCTGGCTTGTGACTGGAGAGACAGAAAAAGAGATGATTTAGACGGACAAACTTCTGTAGTATAAAAGACTTAGAGATGAGGCAGTTTTGCAGGATGTGGAATTGACTTAGGGAAATGGTCATGAAACCCAGCTCAGAAATGCTTCCAAATGGGATCTCAGGATAGGAGGTCTGGATTTCACTTATTCTGATAAAGCTCAAAAGCCTTTTCAATAACATTTTTAGTTGAGAATTAAAGTCAGAGCTACAAAGCAAGCTCTTGTTTGTTGCAAGTTGTTATTACTTTCTAGATTTGTAGACTCTTGAATATTGGAACAGGATGGGACTACACTGACCATGTGCTTCTCCTGTATGTGTGGCTTTTTGTTGCCCTATGTTAAGTCTTATCTGATACATGATATTTAAAGCTACCAGCTCCTTCAGCGTTTAACACAAATATCTGAAGGAACTTGGTGAACCCAAATATTATCAAGAAGAGAGAACATGTCTGCTGTATCAGACTATCAGAATGTTCTTTAGATGATACCTGGAGAACTTATAAAGTACTCAAGCTAAATTTGTATTGGACTGGAACTAAAAAATCTTAGTGTGGACTGTGTTTGAATCTGAGGTCAGTATCTCTACCTATTTTAGATCCTTATGTGATACAGGAAACAAGTAAGTTAGGTCTCTGAAAGCTGGTCTTACTGCAGCTTTAGCTTTGCAGGCCCAAATGTTCATGTGCTTGTGACTGAGCATGCCTTCTCTGGAAGGGGCTTGGAAACAATTCAGAAGTTGTCTTCTTGCTGCCCCCCTCTGCCAGTCAGAGTCACTGACTGGTAGGTGGTATTTCCAGTCCTCTCTATCATAAAGTGGCAATCCCTTCCATTCTGTTATCAAACCTGCAGGTGGCTGCAGTGATGACAGATACTGGTTTAAATGGAGAGGTGTCCAAGCCTTAGTGCTTTTAGTGGGGTTTCTGGGATGAGGGTGAGTGAAGTGACCCTTGTAGATGGGCCTGTGACACTCTAACATGGATAAAGACAGATGTGCTTGGGCAGCCTGTGCTTGTGGAGACAGGAAGAGTTGATTGTGATCTTGCTGGGCTTTTGAAAGACTGTATTCACCCTACACAAACATAATACAGAAAATGAGGCAACTGGTAGGGAAAACACTGAAGCTCTGACTATAAAGCACTGCTGCTTTCCTGCCCTCTTTGGGGGGAAATAGATACATTTTAAAACAGTGTTACTTGGATTAAAACAAGTAAAACATATTTGTGTGTGGATTTTTTTTATTGTAACAGATTATATTCGTACTTTTACCTGGGACAAAAAGCTGGAAATGGTGGTAAAGTCAACTGGCATCTTGGGAGGGCAAGGTAAGTCCAGACTGAAAGCAAAGATTTTGATCATGTTTCCTTGTTACATGGACGCTTTCTATAACACTGCTAAAGTCACAACTTCCCCACCATGCAAATTTGTGACAGATTAAGTTGTTGAGAACAGAGGAAGGAATAATAGAATACCAGGTTGGAAGGGACCTCAAGGGTTATCTGATCCAACCTTTCTTGACAAAAGTGCAGTCTGTACAAGATGGCTTAATACCCTGTGCAGCTGAATCTTAAATCCCCTCTGTTGGGGAATCCATCCTTTCACTGGCAAGACTATTCCAGTGGCTGGTTGTTCTCATTGAGAAAAGTGTTCCTCTTATGTCTCTCTGGACTCTGCCCAGTAATAACATATATCCGTTACCCCTCATCTTTTCCATGTGGCTCCTTGTAAAATGAGTCTCCGTCTTCTTTTTAGCCACCCTATAAATACTGGAACATGGTGGTATGGTGTCCTCTAAGCAGCCTTTTTTCCAAGGCTGAACAAACCCAGTTCTCTTAGCATTTCCTCATGTGGCAGGCTTCCTAGTCCTTGGATCATCCCTGTGGCCCTTCTCTGAACCCTCTTCAGCCTGTCCACGTACATATATATTTTTTTCCCATTTTTCCCCCTCTTTTTTCTTCTTTTTTTTTTTTTTTTAATATAGCAGGGACCAAAACTGTGTCCAGTATTCCAGGCATGGCCTGGAAGAGTAGCACCTTCAGGTGGAAGATAATGCTGGGATACTGGTGGGACAATGACTTGTGTCCTTCTGTCTCTCTGCTGGTGATGTCCTTGTTGATGCAGCCCAGTGTCCTTCCTGCTGGCTTTCTTTGCCACAGCAGCAGCAGCACTGTTCACTCCCACTGAGCTGCTTGTCCACCAGGATCCTCAGGTCTCTCTCACAGAGCTGCTCCCCAGGGAGATCCCAGCCTGTGCTGTGCTCCTGCATTGTGTTTTCCCAGGTGCAAAACCTTATGCTTATTTGTTGCTGAAATTTATAAGGTTCTATCTTGTGACTTTCAAGTTTATGCTGTCTGCTGGTGTAATCTCATGTGACATCTGTCTGTTCTGCAGTATCTTTAGCCCATTTCTAACTGCCCTTGGCTCTTGCCCATTAGGTAAGATGCCCACTGTGGTCTCTCCAGAGCTGTACCGGACCAGGTTTTGTGAAGCTATGGACAAGTATTTCCTGATGGTGCCAGACCATTGGACAGGACTGGGCCTGAATTGCTGAGCTAAAGCCCATATTGGGAAAGCACAAGAGGACAATGACATTATAGGCCACTCTCTTCCAGCGGTCTGTCCAGCAGCAAGAGGATTGCAGTTCCATGTCTACACTGACCATGGGCATCGTGTTGCAGAGTGTGAAATCTGCTTGCACTTTAATCCCCTCTTGGAGGATAACAAGCAAACCTGCCTCAGTAAGGATCTAAACTGTAAGGTACCACTGAACAGCACTGCTAAGTGACATCCCTGCTTTTAGTAGGGAAGGTGATGCTATCTCCTTCTAAGTACTGGACTGACATTCTATCCAGATCCTGATGGTGAAGAAGTACACGATCTCTGGAAGTCTTGCACTGCCAAAATGGTGTTGAATACATGCAACTCGTGTTTCTGTAGTGGATACTTGGTACTGAAAATGTGAAATAAACTCCCCAAACATGGATGGTGGAGAGAAGAATGAGTTACTTCATGAGTTCTGCTATTGTTACAAGGTCTGTAATTGACTGTTTAGGATCCATTAATAACTTGTGCTGTTTATGCTCCATAGTTTTAATTCTTACTGGGTTCTGTAAACAGTATTTTTTTAAGGCAGCTCCACATCTATAATGCCCTATTACTCCATCTTTTAAGTTATGTTACTGCAGTACAGCTCTGGTTTATCTGTCATAGTTGCATTTTAGCTGAATCCCATAAAAATGGATTGTCAGTCATCAGTATACTGCCAAACTCAAAACATATCCCTTCACTCCTAAAGAGTACTTTGATCTGAATGTTGCTCAAATTCCTAGAAACAGGTAACTAACATACCCTTTAATTTAACAAGACTTGATTGATTATAGTTTTGAAGCAGATTAACCCTTTCCTTAGTAAAGGTAGTGAGATGCTAGACAAAGTGAATACTGCAGCTTTCTTCTTAATGCAACTATCATTCCTGGCAGATCACTTCAAATCCATTTCAGTTTCCCTTTACTTTCAAGCAATGCAATTACCTCATGGTGAATTTTTGCCAGGAGAATGTTTTTCTTGCATTCATGTCATGATTTTTTTTTTGGTCACGGAGATGAATGTAGTTGTTGTTTTCTGTAAAAAGGAAAACCTGAACTAACAGGTATCTTATATGATGCATGAGATGTGCAGAGATCTGTGAGTCTCTGTATCATTACAATAAGCATTTCTTTCCATTTAAAAAAAAAAACTTTACTACTTTTTGAGGTGATGAGTTTACTTTTTAGTTTCATTATAATACAGGCCAGTAAATAACAGGAGTTTTAATGAGTTTGAAAAGCAAGAATACTGTCCTTTGACTTCCAGTCTCTGGTGGAAGAACATCAAATGAACATGGAATCTGGGACAGATTTAGTGATCACTTGCTCATTCTAACCAGTTGCCTCATAATGCCCTCATCAATGTAACTATGGATTGAAACGTGCATTTTGTTCAGTTCTCCTGTGCTCAGTATTTTTTTCTGCAGTAGATGGTGGTGGCTGTTTAGGAGTGACCAGCAGTGGGCAGCACTGAGAAAGGAAAAGGCCAGCAGTGAGACTTGAGCTATTTGCTCCAAAACCAAGCAGTGTGGCTCTTGTCTGAGCTGCCAGGATGTAACAGTCATTTGTGTTGGAAGGAGCCCTCCCCACCCTGTTGCAACACTGTACTAGAGGATGAGCAAAGATGCTGGCCTTGAAGCAGCAGAAAAGCAAGTGTACTGATTTCCTCAGTGCAATGTGAGAATTGTTTCTGGGGGTGCATTGTTGAAGGCTACAGTGATGTGTGCTGTGGAAAGAGGTCACAGTACTCCTTGCTTCAGTCCAACACAGCACATCCAGCACAGCTGATCACCTCTGGGATGCATCTTGCCTCTTTTGTTGAAATGTTCTCCCAGTTTGCCTGGTTGTGTATGTGGCCTTGTCTAATGAGGGCAACCAGTCCATCAGCTCAGTGCTACTCCCACTTCTGTGGCCTCTACCTACTGTCTTGGTTCATCAATGTGAAAGAACCTGCTGTGCAGCCTATGTTCCAGTCTCAGTTAAAGTTTACATGTGTTCTCCTCCTTCCCTTCTTAAAGTTTACAGGCAAAACTTGACTGTCCTGGCCAGCTAAGGTGACCCAACAGCAGCTAATTATGTTGTCTTCCAGCTTGGTCAGTATGTGGATTGGTGGATGGAGCATGAGTGTGGGCATGGCACCTGCACTAGGCTGATGTGGTGTGCTAGCCCAGTCTGTCACCAGTAACCCTCGTCTTATCTGGGATGTGTGGCTGCTCTGTGCTGCTTGGCTGCCAGAGTCCTGAGCAGATGGCTGTGAGCAGCTTCATCATCTGACAGTGGCTGGTACTCCTCGGAACGGGACAGCACAAGGCCCTCAGCACTGCAGAAGGGAGAGAGAATCTTCCACTTTCTGCAGCCTGTGAACAGAGCCAGAGACGTGAATGGTCATGGCCCAACTTCTTGGGCTGAAGTTACAGCAGTTGGAGAGATTTGTAGGAATGATCTTGAGCTGGTATCAACAGTTAATTGGCCAGGATGTGGCTGATAGACTAGTCCTGATTAGACTGGAATATAAACTACTGGTCATGAGTATCACAGTAGCTGCAGTATCAGCTGGAGTTGGGTCATCTTGGATGTCCTGTGGTATAAAGCTGTAAGCATTTCTAGTCCAAATCCCAGCAGCTGAATGGGTCTCCTCAAATGTTCTATTTTCAGTATAGTTGTCCTGACATTTCAATTACTACCAAGCTTAATTTTCTCAGAAGGAGAGCAATACTTCATGCAGAACAAATCTTTGAGAGCTGCTTGGGAGGCTGTGTTCAGTCTGTGTCCCTGTAGAATTCCTAAGGATGAACCCTTTGGTCAGAGCTTATTTCTTTGTTTATAACACAGGTTTAGCATATGTGTAAGTAAATCCCAGTTGCAAATATGAAGACTGAATTTCTTCAGAGCTACACTGACTCTTCTGTTGATCTGAGGCCTTGAGACAAATGTCTAAATCTTGTCCAAGTCAGAAGCAATGACTGAGTCAGCATGTGGACAGCAGAATGCCTTCTAGCAGCCCAGGGATGCATTCTGTCCCCAAAAAGCACATGAGGGACTCTTGCTGGTCGAGCAGTTCTAGTGGGCTCAGGGGAGCTACCTGTGGAGTCTCCTTTGTGAGAATGACCAAAAACAAATTAATTGCTCACTAGCTGGTGGCCAGACTAGTCATTCTTCAAAGCACTTAATGTACTATATTGTATGCATTTCTATTCTAACTTGGTTCAGCTGTATTTTATAAAATTGATGTACTAAACTATTTGAGAATAATTGCCTTGACTACTTGGATAATCAAAATGTAATGTATATAGATACAAATAAAGTGACTAAAGTATACTTGAGTCTGTTCCATGTGTGGAGCAGTTGGGTCTCATTGCACCCCATTTTCTTGATCAGAGGCAAGGCCACTGCTCACTGTGCAGGGACTGCTGTGCTGGAGAGTGCCAGCTTTGTGTGCAGTGTAAGATGCCTGTCCTGTCTCTGTACCTCACAGCTTGTCTCCTCTGATGCAGCAGCACCTCTGGGCAGCTCCCCAGGGCAGTGGCAGTGGAACGTGCAAATAACCTTTTACACAGTTCTGTCTTCCCTGCAGCTGCTGTTCACCACAGTGCTCTGTGAGACAGGGATCCAGTTTTGTCCAGCAGGTGGTGGTGTGCCTTTGCCCAGTTCTGCCACGATATAGAACACGTGCCAGGTATTTCCATAATCTTTTTTTAAGTGGACTAGATAAAGAAAAAAATCCAAGAAGGTCTGAAAATAAATGTATTCTCTTGGTTGTTTCACATTTACCTGGTATATATTAACATCAACCTGGTATATATTAACCTCTTGCTAAGGCTTAAAATAATTTGTGATTAGTTCTGGGAAGGGGACTTGTTCATTCCTAGAATATAAAACTCTATCTAAAACTTGAAGGTTTTGCCTGTATTATGTGCAATCACCATTTTTTGCCAGGTGAGCGAGTTCTTTCATCTGCAGCATGAAAGTGTATCAGAACCTGTCCCCCCATGGGGCTATGAGCAAGGAAAAGATGGGATACTCAATTCAGAGGTAATGCTGCCTTCTGTGGGTGTAAAGATGAGTGGTGGGACTTGAGGTGCTTCTGGCATGAAGTTGAGGAGCACAAATGCAGCCTTTGTTCAAGAAATAATGATTTATGACCAAAGGTAGGATAATAAAGTAAGTGAACACAATTACCAAAAAGAGCATTGAACTACAGTTGAAAAAACAGGGTAGGAATATATTAACTTTTCTCCATTGCTTACATAGGATATTTTTCTGCTATAACTTCATCAAAAATAAAACAACACTCTGGATATGAAAAAACGAAGTATCCTGGGTATGGGCTTGTTACTGGACTAGCTGAGATCTTGTATCATGACTAAAATAAACAACCTGCCAGGTGAAAGAATTACATATCTACAAGAGCACAACTGGGATTGCTTAATGTACACATATGCCCGTAACAAGAGAAAGAAATTATTTTCATTTTCTAATAGGATTACAAATATTATTTAAAATACATATGATGGGGAGAAACTATTTTCTGTAAATAAATCATGTCAGCTATGTGAATTTCTAATTGATCTGAAATTTATTCTGACTGAATTGTATTCTTCCTAATGTGTCTGTTAAGGTAGGAAAAGAATAAGGGAACTTTATGTGACTACATAGTGGCCTATAACATGCAGAAATTATATCTTCTTCCTGTTAATTTGAACTGCTTTCTGGAAAACCAATATTCTGCTTTTTGTCTATTAAGCCCTAAAAAGCAGAACATCTTCAGGCTGTATTTTCCATGTCAGCTCAGTTGTACAGTAAGAATTAACTAGAACTAATGTGTTTTCACAGCAACGCAACCCCTACTTAATTCAGCTCTTGAATGTTTTCTTGATAATCTGACATATAAGTAAAGTAGTCATTTTCTTACAGGAAGTATTGGCTTCTGCAGAATTGCACTCCAAATTTTAACCAAAATGGCTTCTGTGGTCTTAGTAAAGAAATACTCTGCAGAATACAGCTATCATATACATTAATTTGGGAAACTTTCTTCTTTTTTGCTCCACTAACTGTCTGTTGGCAGCTAGAGAAGTCTGTTAGATCCTAGAAAGTTGGCAGTAAAAGGAGGAGTCTGTTCAGTGTTAGGGATAAGTACTTTGTATCATGTTGATGATTTACCTTTAGGTGTTTATTATCAAAATTGTGGTGGCTTTTCTTATATGGGAATATAAAATTAGTATTGAATTCTAGCAGAGAGAGAGAAGACCAAGGTTGGAAGTATTGGGGATTGGAACATCACTGTTTTCAGATGTCAAGTAAGTTCTTGTGCATTCCTGTTGAAAACTTTAAATAATGAAACATTTTAAGTATTTTTATAAAAAAATCCATGAAAACGTGGAAAATCTTAGAAACTTGCATTATCTAATTTGGAAATTTATTTTCCCCCACCCATACACATCCATTTGGTCTCTCATAAATTTAGAAATCTGGATACAAAGAGAATGCCTTGATACAGAATTACATTTTAAAAATGAACTTTATTGATATTTAAACTAAAGCCTCTTCCCCACAGCCTAAATATGTTTCAAAACTTTTCCTACACCTCATTCTCCAAGAAGGGCGTAGAAGGCAGGAAGTACAGTTACAGTGATATGCAAAAACTGACCAAAACAGTTTGTTTTAAAATTTTAATTTTTAACTGTGATTGAATTTGAAGTTAAATTTGGATGTAGGAAGATCTACTTTATTAAAAAATAGATGCAATAGTCTCTTCATTCTTAGAATAATACGCTGCAAAAATGAAAAATCAATTCAGGCAACCCTGAGAATAGAGGAAAAACAGCTGAATGTCTCAGTTACTTGTATCTCTTCATTTCTTGCTGCCTTCTTCATGAAATAAGTTACTTGTCAATAACAATGTATTTACAAATTTGTAATACTCATAATACACTGACCAGTCATGCTAGGTCTAAATACGTAGAGAGAAGGGAGGAAATTCCATCTGTCAAGAGCTAGGGAGCATTTTATTGAAATCATGAAACAGTTGTTTGCAGACATTTTGTCATCTGCTGTAATTTTTATTGTCTATGGAGAAGCTCTGAAAAATATTACCCTTTAGAGCAGGAATTCTAGTAAGACGTATGAGGAGACATTGCAATGTACAGTGTTCATTATTAAATTAAAGAAGGCACTTGCTCTCCTGCTTGCCTGAAGATTATATAAAAACAAACAAAAAAAAACCCCACCTAAAAATATGTCTGCAGGGAAAGGGAAAGTGGTAATGCCAAAAGAGGTTAACTATGTCCACAGAATACATTCATATTTAAAACGACAATGATAAAAGTGATGATCTAATGACTTAACCAGATGCATCTATTGCATAATTTAAACTTTGAAAGTTAATACCACATTTGAATTATTTTATTTTTTCTTTCTTACTTAAAAAAAGAATAAACACAATCCCAAAACCAAACCAAGGAACTAAAGCTCTTCAAAGTTCTGTTCATCCAGGTAGCATCAACACTGCCACAACAGAGTAATCCACTCGAGAGCAAGAGCAATTTAATTCAATAAACATATCCTCCTACCAGTTCTTGATTTTATTCCTTAGCCATTGACTAGACAATAATGCAACCCCAAAGCAGAATAATCATCAGGTCCAACTGTTTGTCTGTCAAATAGACAATCTGTCATTGTGTTCTGCATTGCAGAGTGCTTCGAGTGCATATTCAGCCACAGGCTGAGTGCCACATTCAAAAAGCATTTGAGAAGAGACAGAAAAAAATATAAGGAACTAGTAAATGGGTAGGCAAAAGTGATAGAGTCCACATTTCTGGTCAACTCCAGTGTTTGGCCAGGAAGAAGGTAGCTGGTATATCAGATGAGGGACATGCAGAAACATTGCCTCCACCAAAACCAAAATGTTTTCATCTCCCCACAGTTTAACAGAACTCATACAGTTGTGTATGCCTGTGAACTCAAACTTGTTTTCATGTGTCCTGTCACCAATGTAACTATCCTTATATTTTCCTTGTGGTGTCTTCTATCTTCACAGCTTCAGAATATTTTGAATTGTATCTACCTTCAGTACCAGTTAGAGTTCATCCTAGTGACAAGAAAATAAACAATGGAGTTTCTCTGAAACTACAAACAAAAATATTTTTTCATATGATTTTACAATTTCAGCAGCAATAATTTTTCAATTGGAAAAATATTTCTTAAGCAGCTGTGTGTTAATATCTTAAGTTTACCCAATCTTGCCTCTGTAATTTGCATTTAATTCTATGGATAAAGAGCAAATACTAACATCATTTTAAGTAGTTATTATTTATAGCAAGTCTTTTGCCAAGGCTCCACAGTAAGTGTTCTTACCTTATTTCTAGATTTTTTTCTTTTTTCTTTCTTTTCCATTGCTTCTAATTTTTCATTCAAAAGGTCAGCTATACCTTTTGCATCTCTGCTGTCTATGTATTCCCCAAGAACACTTTTCTTAAAAGAAAACAAAAATAGAGCATGGGTAATATGTTACACAATTTTCAGACAAAATTCAAGAAAAAAAACGGCAGAATACAATGGCCATGGTAGCTTGATTTATGATTCATGGATATATTTTTGTCACTGTTTAAACAATACTAATTTGCATGGTACTAAGAACCACTCTTAGCTGCTAGTTTTCAGAACAACACTAATTTTGTCCTGATTATTATAGAAACCTGAAATAGTTACAATTTGCTCACATTTATTGAGGTGAGTGTTTAAGCTAGACAGCTATTACAAGTCTGCCACTTTGTAATCTATGTGAAATCTGTTGCTGTGGGTGGCTACTTTGAAGACCTAGAATATCTTTACACTTCACCACAGAAAATCTCATAGAATTTGGTGAGATTGTGCCATGAAAGATTTCTAGAAGTTCCCATTATAAATTCAGTTAAAAAAAGGAAAGTATGTTAAGCCAATTCTCTATCAGAAACCAGTGAATACTTTTTCTTCAGCATTGATACATTAAAAAAGTCACTATAATGTTTCTGAAATTTATTAGTGTTACAAAAATAAAGGCAATCCCTATAACTATCTGAATACTTTTTGTATTTTTAATTTATACTATTACTCTGTTAGTAGGAAATGATGATCTGAGAGTCCCACTGATAATTGAAATAGTTTGATAAGGTTTGTTTTTGAGACAACACAACCATCTATTTTTCATTAATTATCTGTCTTACAAACCATCAAACACCATTTGATGTCAAAATTGATCTTTCAATATAGTAACAACATTTAATTATACTTCTCATTAGCCAAAAGGAAGTTGTCCGTATTTCATTTAGAGAGAGACCATCTACTTTAGGGTAGTTTGTGATGGATTTGGTCAGAGTTGAAAAACATTTTGTCACCCAAGACCTTGCAAATTAAACCCTAGTTCTGATTAAGCCCACATTTTAATTATTATTAGAATTCTATTTAGTTCTACTAATTTGCAATTTATTATTATTGTATCACTGTCCTACTATTTTAAGTATTACTGAAACTGATTATTTGGAGACACGGTAATATATAAACAATTCACTTTAATGTGTTATAGAAGTATTCTCTTTAGTTCCTTTACCTTTGTTCCTTGGTAGGGGTAAAACTTAACAGTCGGATAGGCTCTGATATCAGCAGTCTGACAGGTGTGACCATATGCTTGACAGTCTACTTTTCCAGCTTTTACTTTTCCTTTAACGGCCTGAAAAGAAATGTTTATTAGAAACAATCGACAAGCTTCCATGGGTGAGTAAAACCAAATAAGTGGAATAAGCCAGCAGTGTGGCTAAAAAGAAAATTGTTGCTGAAATCTTTGAAATATTTCAGAGTAGTTGCTTGCTTGCTTCCCAGACTGTCAGCCTTGTACCAGGTGTCTCTCTATGTATTCAGAGAGAACTTGTACTTGAATTCAGGGCAAAGCAGAAAAGCACACCACAGCTCCAAAGGCCACTCCATCAAAAGCTGAAATCTGTTTCCAAAGAGGGTCCCTGTGTGTCTGTCTGTGGAAGACAACACCCGCTGTCTAGTGGGACCCAGAAGTGTGCAAACTCCCTGAGTAGGAGGCTCGTGGAAGTATTGTGGGTTTTGGATGACTGCTAAGAAACAAAGTGCTGATGAGTAAGATTTTAACCATTACAATTATAACAAGCTGCCAGTATATTTAAAAGCATACCCTTGCAAGCATCTCAAATTCAGGAGCAAAATTTTGGCAAGGTCCACACCAAGGAGCATAGAAATCAATGACCCAATGATCTTTTCCATTCAGAACTTTTTCTGTGAAACTCTGAGGGGTGAGATCTACAGACACCTGTGGCAAATACCTGTGTTAAGGAAGAATAACAATCAAAATACATTCAAAACTTTAAACAATAGCAAATTGCATTTCAGAAAAGCTTCTGAAATTAGGAACATTTGTAGTCTGGAAATCCCTATTTCACACTTTGAACTATAGGAGAATAACTTCTTAAATGTGGTAAACAAAATATGGTCTGCAGGAGATGGGTAGACAGCAAAGAGTATGCTATTTCTCCAAATTTTAAAAGCAGTAAGTTAAAAGATGTATAAACTTGAACATCTTAAATTAAGTAATACATATACCCAAGTGTTTCTAGTTCTTGATTTACACAGTATTTAAATATTAATTTATCCTAGCAAGCAGCTTGTGAACAAAGTTGAGTGCAGTAACTTACCCCAATGCCCAGCCTCTGAGTGAATAGGCATCTCTGTGCCACCCATTGTAGCTACTATACAAATGTAAAAGAAAAAAAAACAAAAAGCCAGTTGCACAGTAGTTTGAATTATTCTGAGAAAAAAACCTTACAAACAACTTACTCTGAAGAGTGGTGATAATCAAATAAAGAATGTAAATGCATATGTTTTAGGATACATTTCTACCCTGCTTTCAAATCTGAATAAATGAAAAGTCTCACAGATAAAATTAAAACCTGTAAAATTAAGGACTAGAAGACCAAGACAAGAAAAAGAAGAAATAAAAACTAAGATTCCTGTGTAATTTCAAATTACTGAAATGAAAAGGCAAAATAAAATCTCTAGTTTGAAGTAACAAAGCAAATGGTATCCAGTACAGTAATATCCTAGCAGCCTATTTTAATAGCTGTGATAAACCTCTTCTAGACAACAGAAGAGGTGTATTTGTCTTGTTTCACAGCGTGGAATGTTTCCCAAACTGAAGCAATGTACTTACTAATACTGATGAGCTGTGTTTGATTTTTGAGGAAAGACTCTGATTTCAGGATAGCCCCGAACACTTTCTTGGTGACAGAAAGAGTAATATTTTTGACAATCCACACTGCCTACACTGATTAATCCATTTAACATCTGAAAAAGAAAGAAGAAAACCTACCATCAAATATGTTAACCAATACTGCTACAATTTCAGTAATAATTCTTAGTTGGGGGAAAAAATCTCAGCAAAACAAACCAAGATTATAACAAGGCTTTTCTCTTCCCTGTAAACAGATCACTGGTACTAGAGCCAGCCACCCAGATGCACTCCCATCATGCACACATTTACTATAAGCTGCATGCACAGGGCTCACGAGGCACCTCCCTTACCTCAAAGGTACTCAGGAGTGGGATTAATTAGTGCAAAGAATGCCCTGGTCCTGTGTGCCCCATGACAGCTCAGGAACTGTGCCAAGGCTGGTGCAGAGCAGATGTGCCAGCAGTGTCACAGTGGGCCTGTCCTGAACACACTCTATTTGCTGCAAAGGCCCAAACTACCCAGCATGGGCAGGGAAGCTGATGATTACTGAATGTGTCCTACAGAGCTACTAATGCTTCACAGACATTCCAACAGGATAGAAAATCCTGGCTATAATTCGTAGTAGAGTTCTAAATGTCTCAAAGTCACAGGCTTGTTTCCAAAGCCCTTCTTTTTCCCCCCAAAATTTTCTAGTTCAAATTCCTGTGAACACCTCCAGGAATGGTTGTCAGTAGAATAATATTACTTCTGGAAATGAGAGAATGCTACCATGACCTTACACACTTGTAACCAACATGAAAAACTGGAATACAGTATCAGTGTATTGAAGCTTTTAAAAAGCTGAATAAAAACTTTGTATTTGGAACAATACAAAACTGTCAGGTAGGAATTGCCTGTTTTGGTGGCAGTATTAGACTCTATATTTTCTCAGCTGACAATTCTCTTAAGAAAGCAGTTGTGCCATCTCAACAATTGCCCAGAAGAGGAACAAAAGCAGAAAAGTGTTTGAATGTGATTTACCCTGGCCATTTTCTTCCATTCTGGCATTAAGGCCTGACAAGGTCCACACCATGGAGCGTAGAAGTCCACCATCCAGATCTCCTCTCGCTTTCTTCTCTGAACCAATTCAGCAAATGTCTCTGGTGTTAGGGACACCACTGATGGATTCCTAAGATCCTAAATAAAGATAGCTCATAGACATGACTCATTGTTGCACAGTGTATCCCCTATCTAGGGCCATCATGTATAAAAGTGCCAAATTTCGAGAATGTTCTGTGAAATTGGCTTGCTGCTCTGTCAGGGAAGACTCCACACCACTGAAAGGCATAGAAGCACTAAAAGACATTCCTTCAACCCAAAAGTCTATTTTTTAAAAGCCTAAGTTGTTGAGAAAAACTATCAAAAAAGTACACCCAGGGTCCAAAAGGGAGGTTTTCTGCCTTTTCACAATAAAAGAAGGTAAAAACCAGGAAATCCAACTTATCTAGCAGCAACAGGTGTTACAAAACTCAGCCATGCTATTTAAGCTGGAATACATATAGTGCACTATGGGCCTCTGAATGCCAACTGAAAGACTAATCCCTACCTATTTCTGCATGTGTGTTCTTGAAGCTGCTTTTTCTGAGCTACCTGGAGAGAAATGTCCCTTCAAAAAGTGAAAAATAGCCTGTGAATATAGGAGTGAACCTGAATGCTGGAGCCAAATTTTGTGCCAGAACTCTAGTATCAACAGTGATCAATACCAGTAATTTGCAGTTAAGAAAGTTCAAGGACAGCTGAAAAATGTGGACAGCAGCAATCTACTTGACAAAAATGTGAACCCCTTCCTATATCAAGGTGTGTATGTGAAGCATTTCCACCTTAAAAGTTGGAAGTATTGTAATATTAATTCCTTTATTCTCTCAATAAGATAGAAATAATTATCATTATTTTGCAGATTGGAAGGGATCTTTCTTTATTTGCTAATGTTCTCAAATAAATTATGTGACAGAGTAGGGGAATGAATCCACTAGTTGTCAAGTCTCTGACTGACAGTTGCTGGATCACTTTTCTTGCCTGAAGTTTTTTCACTTTTTATTTTCCTTGTCCAATTAAAAGAAAAAAAATCTTAGAATCTTCCAACTGAAGAATGTATTTGTGTATGAACTGCATAGAAGAAGACTGCAACCAACATTATCATTTACATACCTCTATAAACTCCAAGATTTGCTCAGCTGAGTGGTGTCCTTCATACTCATGAACATCAGACTGATTGAACACAACTGTTGTTGGGTAAGCTCGAATGTTATGCTGATAAAACAAACAATAACAAATTCCACAGAATGATTAAGGCTCTTGGACTTGCCTCTAACTGTCCCTGGTATTGGTGGCTCAAGCTGCTCATCTGTTCAGTTTGTACAGTACAAGTGCTCAGGCTTACAGGCAGGTGAGAATCTGACATCATAACAAATCAGTACAGAGAAGGTGCCAGTTGTATTCAGAGATGGCATACTGTGTTCTCAATTTAAAAAACAGCCAGTAATTCTTCTGCCATGCTCCACAAACACAGCAATTAATCCATGGGCCTCCTAAGCCTTAGCTTTAAAACTATTCCCAGTCCTCAGATGGAATGTTTGGACTGTATGAATAACTATTGTTTACCATTGAACACAGCCAGTTCCCATAATTTGAATTCCTCAGTGGGTAAACACATCTAAATAAAACTTTTTTGCTCATTTTCCATGCATTTTCAGACATTAACCCCAGCCCCCAGAATTATTAAATTCTGAGACTTCTGAAGTCTTCCAGTAGCACTATGAAATTAGAATAAAATCTGACTTGTATTCTGCATTAATACATTATCTATAGTGTTTATATAGTTTGCTTCTTTAAAAAAAATACGATACAAGTGCCTGTTTAATTTACTGCCCTTTAGGAAAGTAATGTTAAAGGACAAACATTGTCTGCCCATATCCTCCTACCCCCAATTCAAAGAAAACGATATTGTTCGAAAAGATTATATTTGTATTTCTTTATTTTTAGTTCCTGCAGCTTACCATGTTGCAAAGGCCTTCATGGACAGTACAGTCCAGTGTCCCAAATTTAAGCTGACCATAAAGATGTTTAGATGCTTTTCTCAGCTCTGGTAACAAAGCTCGACAAGGAGGACACCACTAGAAGACAAAATGCAAGTAAGTGCAATTGCTTTTCCCACAAGTAGCTCTCAGGAGAGTATCTGAGATTAATCATCTGCTGTTTTGACAACAGAGTGCACTGAACACAAAACCCAGTTAGAAACTACAGCTGCCAGGGAATGAGGAATTAGAACACCTTCTCATGATGCTGAAGGGCACTTTCTAGCTACTCCTTAGTACCTTGTTACATAATTACAGAACAGATTTTAGAAGAAGGAATATATAGATATCCAATATTTACCGGTGCAAAGAAGTCCACAAGCCATGGTTCCTTATCTTTGTCAGGAAAATTCTGAGGTCCCAGTGTGATGACATGGGAATTCACACTTTCTTTGGCAAATGCAACAATGTCATATAAGATCTTCTTTCCTTCAAAAAACAATGTAGAAAGGAAATTCAATTTTTACCTATGAGAGGTGTAATTAAAAAACTCTTTGAAAGAAATAGGAGTCCCTTGTCTAATCTTTAAACCCAGCCTGCTTAAGTAAATGTAGCATAAAATTATGTTGCTTTTCCTTAGGAGGACAATGTTAAACTGTCCAAACCTACACAGGCAGGACATACTATAGTTGATATGTGGCTAAGTATTAAACTAGCCAGTTACTCAATATTAGTCAAATAAATACTTTATCCAAGAAAAAACATATTTTTGTCAAACAAAATGATGACATTTTTGTGACAGGATTATTGGTCATTTTATCATCTTACTTGTGTTGGAATTAAAAAGTACAATTCTAGATACATTTGACTTGGCAAAGGGACTGACAAGGTAAAAACTTCAAGCAAAATAAATTATATTGATAAATCACAGCTATTTAGGTGTAACTGAAATTACTGCTCACACAGCTCCAGTGGGCAAAGATCCAGTCTCTTCATAACCTTTGTATACGTATTTGTCAGCAGAAATGAGTTTGTCTGAGAATAAGAACTTCAGGTTAATCAAATCTGAAGTCACTGCACAATGACTTACCAAGATTTATTACTGTTCTTAGATTTTAAACTGTTGAAGCCCTTCAACACAGCATATAAAAAAGCCAGATTCTTTTGAGGATTACTTTCCCATAAAGACTGGAGTGAGATGGCTATTGGTAAATGTTCTACATGCCATCTATTTTCTAAATAGTAAACCAAACCATTCAGAAAAAAATGCACTGAACTCCAATGTACTTCTCTTCCACTGCAATCCACACCATTATAAAAATGCTGCATGGCTGTGACCTCTTCCTGCCCTCTCTGCAGCAACGTATATAGAGGAAGTATAGAAGGCTCTTCCTTATATACCAATTATTAGATGTATGGGATCATCCTTTCCCCTTGGTAAGCCTAATATTTTCTAAATAGTGAAAAACTTTTCACTTTTCCTGTTTTATAACAGTACTGAGGTTCTGGCTTAATCCTAGCAGGCTGTTTCTAATACCTCAGAGGCTGAAAAATGGGAACTTCACTGCATAACTGCTTTGTGCCACGTTCTGGATGAAGCTACACCTGTTCCTGCAAGCTACAGTTTGGCTTTAGGCTCATTTCTTCTTCAACCAGCATCACTGAATCCTTTCAGCAGTAAATAGTAACATAGTTCCAACCTTTCCTGAAAGGAAACTGTGATGTTAGAAATGAAGGTAAGAAGTAAAAGTCTCAATATCTTGGACAGAAGTTAACAAAGCATGGAATTAGTGCAGTGATACATGAAACCAAATCCAAGTTTGTCAAACTGGCTAAACTGTGTAACCAGCATGTTGGGCCTCTCTGAAGGGTGTGCCTTACAACATTCTTTAGTTATCCTACCCAAAGCAGAAGCTGTCCTGATCAGCTTCAGAGATTTCATTTGTATGTCATTATGCAAATGATGTTGAAACAGACTGCAAAGACAAACTAGATCCCTCAGCATCTCATGACTGCCTACCCAGGAAAAATAGAAAAAAGAAAACCAAAGGAAATTATAAATAGGTTGTGTAAGGCTACATCATGGCCAGAAGAAAGATAGCAAATATTAAAGCTACAAAACTGTTCTTTGGGAAGAAAAAAAGTGGTTTGCCAAAGATTTTGTCATCTCAAAGGGATTAGGTCATGATTTAAACTTGCCAAAGTTTCCCTTACCATGATGAATTTCATAATCTCCAGTGCCTTTTCCTTTGAAGACTGCTAAACAAGGCTGATAAACATACAGTTTGTTGCAGATGGTTGGTGAGGAAAGACAGTCAAACTTCCCAACCTATATTTAACAGACAATGTCATTTTAATTAAAACAGCCTAATTTATATCAATTAACATATTTTGAAAGGAAGTAAGAGTTAGAAAACAAAGGTAAAAATATGGGAAACTGATAGCCTTTTTAATAAAAAACGGAGATCTTAAACATTGATGTTCAAGGAAAACTACCAGCATACCTATATTAGGTTGCTTGCTAATTTTTAATTTAAAGGCCAAAATAAGAAATAAAAACTTAAAGAATTATCTTTTCCCTCCCTCCAAATACAACAGCAAGGAAGTTAGAAGACACCTAAAATAAATGTAACATTAAAATCTTCTAGTCAAAGCAACAATTAAAAAAAAATACATACTTCATAGATTAATACAATCTGTAGGCCTTTAGTGCAAAGTTTGAACTTGGTTTCTTTTTATTAAGAAAATAATCAACATGATCACAGGGTTTTCTGAATAATTAAAATATAGTTCCACATACATAAATTTGATGTTGGAATGCTAATTTATAATTATTAACAGAACAGGATCTGCAGCAACATTTCCAAAAACAAAGCAGATTTAAAATATCATCTCTCTATACTTTTCCATTATTAAAAACATACAGGAAATGTAAGTGATTTCTTTAAATAAAAAACTTTACTGCAGATCTGCTATATGATAGTATTTCTCTTCCAGTACCAGAGGTGTCATGTGGGGTAAAAGCTAATAACAATGAAAACCATGATTTGTTCTTGGAATGTAAACAGCATTTAACATTAGATGAGAGCACTCTTACCTGAATATGCTCATCTTTCAGTAAAAATTTAAGTTTCTTGAACTCCTGCACATTTGATTTGTCCCTCTCCCCAAACTGGAAGAAAAGCAGCCACCGGTGATGAGCCAGACGGTCCTTTAAACCACAGGGAAAAACAAACCAACAACACCACAAAAAATTAATCCCAACCACACCAACGTGCAAAATTCTTTTGTGCTTTATAAAGGCAAATGTCCAGTTATTCATATCCAAAAGACCTCCACTAAACAAGTTCTTTCATGCAGTCCTTCCACTAACTTCCTTTTACTGCATCATAATCAAGGAAGTGGAAAAAATCTGACAGCAAGCTGGCTACAAGCTGCACTCTAATGTTGTTGCTTCTGTGTGCATTTCCTGTTGTAAATTATGCTGCTATGTGCGACTACCAGTGTGGAAAGAGGTTTACTTTTGTTTTTCCTCCAACACACGAGCTACATTTAAGACTCAATTTCAGTTCATACACCAATTATCATGGATAAACAAGTATTTTTTCTTTGCTAAATTCCCAAACAAAACACACTTAAACCAAAATTTTCTACAATGTAGTTGATTCAAAAAATTACTAGAAAATTGCAGTTGCAGAGAGAGTTGCAATGGCAATTTCTGTGATTTCTTACATTCCTATGAAATCTCTTCCCTTACTTTTGTTATTTTGCTAAACAACAGAAGTGAATGTAGACAAACAATGTTAAATAATTTTGGGTAGAGATAAAAAGAAGTAATATTCAGTGAAATGCTAAGTTGTTGTGTCAACAGTATTTGAAAAATGTAGAAAATAACAATAAAAATATATTATTTGAAGAACTCTTAGCATATTTTTAAAATATTACCTCCAGTGATGCTGCAGAGATGATTTCAAAGTCTGGTAGATGCTGCATTACTTCCTGATATATTTCTCTGGCATCCAAGGAGTTAAGAAACTAGGATAGAGAATTAACTGTCTTTATTACAAGGAATTACAAACATCAACCTGATTAGTACTCAAAGTGTCAGAGAATTTATTCTGATTTGTTCCCTTCAATCAAATGGAGAATGCAGTTAATAATATTTTATTTGATCAACTTCTTTTTCATACATGTAATTCCACAAACATCACTCTCAGAATACTGCTTTTAACTCACTTGCCTACAATATTCAACTCAAGAAATTGTATTTTGTCAAGACAGTGACCAAAGAGTGTGAAATTCAAATTTCACACCAAACCCAACAATCAAGTTTACAAGATTTCCAATTTAGTTTTACAGCATTCCATAACTGCACTGTAGAGATATTTAGGTTTCCTTAACTTGTACAATTTTGGAAGTAATATGAATCAGTAACTGAGTTGGTAAGTTAAAAGGTTCAAAGTAGGTAGGTTGCAATTTATTTTCCTCCTTTTAAAAATAAAGGTAACAGTAGTGACAATAAAGGAACAAGTCGTGCTTCAAACAGAAATGTCTCCCATTAATTAGGGAAGTTAAAACTACCACACAAATGTAGGTTGCAATTTTAGAATAGAACTGAGCAGTAAAATTTGTACTGACAGACACTGTAGGAGTACTTTTATCACACATGTCAGGGTAGCATTTCTCAAACTTGTGATACCTGCTGCATATTATTTCTGGAATAAAAAATCAGGGGCACATCAAAGACCATAGTACAATTTAGGAAAAGCCCTTTAAGATCACTTGAGTCCAAGCTGTAAGCAGCTGCCAAGTTCACTACTCTAAACCACGTCCCCAAGTGCAATGTCCATACCTGTCTTTTAAATACCCCGGGGATACTGACTGAACCACGTCCCTCAGGGCACTTCCAGTGCCTCACAAACCCTCTGCTAAAGAAAAATTTGCTAATATTCAATCTAAACCTCCCTTGCTTGAGACCATTTCCTCTTGTCCTGTCAGTTTTTACTCGGGAGAAGAGACTCCCAGGCTTGCCAGGACAGCAGGGTTAGAATCAGCTTTTGGGGCAGTCACAGAGCACTTCCAGCCCTGAGCTCCCAGAGCTGCTCGGGAGCCTCCTGGGGAGGTGGCCAGGCAGAGTCACAGGCTGCTGCTCACTCTCCCAGCAAACTGGAATCACCTCCAGGATCACTGCCTGAGCGGGCACAGGGACATGAACTCATGCAGAGCATACCAGCTTAGAAGAGAAAAGAAAACAGCATCTTTTCAGTTGTGTATCATCAGTCTGGAAATTATCTATACATTCCTTTAGCATGGTTATCACTTTGTTTATCTAAATAGATAATGAAAGACAAGTCATACCAAAACACCTCCTTTCTCTTTGTTATTTATGGTGGCTCCAGGTGGGAAGTATGCAGTAGTACTAGATGAGACATCTAAGTTATCACAAAGCTCACCCTGGGTACCACAGTCCATCCAGCCCACATTAACAAGACCTTCCTGTAATTAGGAAAGAAACAACACAAAACAAATCCAAAGAAAAGTATTTCTAAATTCCAGGTACAGAAATGCTTTTGAAAATCCCAACACAGGCAATTATTTGTAACACTTAAAAAATAAAAAGAAACAACACTGTAATTTATTATGTAATATTAATTTTATTTTATAAAATTCTTAAAAAATTAGGTATTTCAAAAGCTGCTTGGGCAAAGTACTGAATTCTTCTAAAAGTTAACAGGTGTTATCTTGGTTCTACTAAACTCAGTGAAAGTTTTAGTTACAATTTGATGCTTTCACTTCTGTTATTTTATTTTAAATATAACATGTAATGCTTTTAAAGTGAAACACTGCTTACCAACATCCCAGCTAGCTTAAGGCGGGTTTGGTAACTCAAGCAATCTGTGAAACAAAAAATTTTTATTTACAAACATAAAACTTCACCTTATTAATGCACTAAATCTACTCTTGCTTAGAATTTCCCCTTTCCTCCCAAAAAACATGACCATTTCTAATGGCATGCTTCCTGGCTGTTCATCCAGTATTCCTGGAATTTTCATATCTAATAATCAGCATTTAATGATTGTCTACTCTAACTTAAAAAACCCCCAAAAATAACATTCTCTTGCTTCATCAACACAGAATCCTCATTTAAACAATTTTACTATTTTCTTTACTGTAAAGACTGACCTTTAAAATTTGTTAATCACTGTTTAAAAAAAATAATCTAAGTATCTACATAGAGTCTTGGGATGATGTTTCAACAGAAATATAAATTTTCTGTGATACAAATAATAATTCACTATTATAAATATAGCATATGCTTTGAATGGCTGCCTTTGGATGCAGATTTTTTTTTAAAAATAAGATGCATCAACTTCTCCTTAACTAAAGCAAAGTTGAAAACTTAATAACAAAAGGGCTGCAAGTTGAAATCAAGCTATTTACAAATGTAAATCCAAGACTGAGGCTCTGGCTATTCAGTTCTCAGAACAAAGGTCTCTTTATAAGGCTGAGAAGTTTTTATTTGTCCAAGGTGTAGTGCATTTACTTAGCTCCACCAGCTAACCAAGGGAACTTTCTCCTATATTGTATCCAGTACTGATCCTAAGAAAGCCAGGCACAAACAGCTACAAAAAACGACTCTGATGTGAAACCAATGGTAAGAGGCAATTACTGTGTGCAAACCTAACTTATTAACTAACTAATTCAGCTAATTTTTAATATTGGTGGTTTAAGGGGGAGACACAGCCTTTCTGCTGCTCAGCTATGATAAGAAGCTGGCATGTACCTCAGCAGTAGCTGTCACCTGAGCTGGAAACTGAAGGAGAAACCTTTTCTGCCACTTCCCCTCCTGATGGGTTACACTCCAGTGCTGCTTGAATGACTCACAGGACATTACAGAAGCACAATAACATAATATTTCCAATAATGTCCTTTTGTCAAACTGCTTTTAACAGAGAGCTTAAATCAGAGGTCACTGTGGCAACCTAAGATGTTTTTTAGCAGCAAAAGGGATTATGCTGTTAGCAACAGAAGTCCTTTTTTTGTCACATTATTTAAAAAGTATTTAATATACCTACCCCCACGTTCAGCACAGAAGGTGATCAGCCAACCAACACCAGATGCAAATGAAGTTTCAATAGCATTTACAAAATTTCCTAAGAATGAAACAATTTGCATCAGTTTGCGACTAGTTAAACATGGCCATGAAACAAGATTTTCTATTTGTATTAGCAAATTACAAATATGAACTGTGTTTATTCTCAAAAAGAAGACTTAGCAATAGTTGACAGATTCAGTCATATGCATAGTTTCTGCCCTATTTTATATAGTAAAAACAATGTCAACAACAGCCCCCCAAACTAAACACATGAACATTACCTGCCCATAACTCAGTGACTGTGCTTGTAACATACTGCATGGCAAAGTTCTTTAAGCTCTCTTTTGACCTGTCTCCGT
The DNA here is from genome assembly GCF_027579445.1 of Ammospiza nelsoni. Taxonomy (NCBI): domain Eukaryota; kingdom Metazoa; phylum Chordata; class Aves; order Passeriformes; family Passerellidae; genus Ammospiza; species Ammospiza nelsoni. The sequence continues at coordinate 15,919,337 of NC_080639.1, forward strand.
AATATTTCACTGGTTGCTATAGAAGACAAAAAGTAAAGTTTATAAAATTAAGAAAGAAAAAAAGGCAAATAACCCCACCCAAAACCTACTGTGTTCTTCTAAGAGTACTTAAGCAACTGCAGGACCAACCCCCACTACCACCCTAACTGTTCTCTCCCTCTCCTATCTGAATATTTGAAATTTAACCTTTATTTAAATTTTGTAATGTGATTTCTTTCCAAATGCTGCAACATGAGGATAATTTAGTCTTAGAAACACCAACTCCCAATGATTGTATTTCTGTTTAAATAAAAATTGCTTATATCACTCCATTTAGCATTCAACTTCTTAAAACTTACCATTGTCAAAATGTACCCATCTATTCGAGTGCACTTTATACACCACCCCAGCACCACGACTTAGCAAGCAGCTATAAAGAGTGACACACATCATGCAGGTAGCATGGAGGGAATCTTGCAGAAGGAATTTCCAAGTTTCTTTAGGCATATGGTCATATTCTTTAAGACTCAAAACCACAGACTATGCTTTGTACTTGAAAAGTCCTTTACAGCACTATAAGAGAAACTGCTCAAGGAGACTTGTTTGCTACAGCACCACTGCTGACAGTAGCTTCCCAATCAGAAGTGATATGTTGCACAGAAAAATTATTCAGAAAAACCCTTGTAAAAATATATTAGCATTTATTTCAAATTTATTTATATATAAAATATAAATTATATGTATTAACAAATACTTTTTTTTGACGTTAACTTTGTAAAATAATTTGACCCAGGTAAAGAAAAAGTTGTATTTATTATTAAAGGAAGTAACATACTATAGAGCAAGATCTTTATAAAGAAACTCTATGACTGAACAAGTACTAAAGAAACACGTCTCCAGATTTCATTCTAAAAACACTTGAAGTCTTATCACTCACCATTCCAGTTTTGAAAATGTACAGACTGGGGTAACTGTTAATGCCTTTAATTCGACACAGCATTCTGTTATCTCCACAGTTCACAGCTCCAATGCGTATCACTCCATCCAGCTCCTTAGCAAATTCTCTCCACTAAAAAAAAATTTAAAAAGAGACTATTTGCCTATAAAGATATAATGAACTCATGCTTTATTTCTGGAATTTTGAATTGTTGTCTCTGGTTTCAGCTTCAGTGTAAAAATCTACTTCATTAAGTTTTGTGCTATTAAAACCAGAGTTCATTTAATTGGTTTACGTACCGTAGGTGCTAAATCATGGCAGTGGGAGCAGCGAGGAGAATAAAAATTCACAAACCACAGTTCTCCTGAGTTAACAGCAGCATCTAGGTGGAGAGAAGAAAATTGTAATTAAATCATGCACACGTGCAATGTAGTAACATCTAGGATGTACGTTTTTGCTATACTATATTCCCCAAAAGCGGTATTAAGTACTTAATGTCAGGCACATTAACAGTAACTCTTATGAACATACTGTTGTAGGCAGGTGCATGAAAATCCTATCTCAGAAGGTATCAGCACTCTGACTTTTAGTATCTGTTCTATTAATTAAGAAAAAAAGTTCTGTCTGCAGAATATTCTAGCTGAAATGTGCGATAGCGTAAGTCTAGTTACAAAATACAAGGTCTAAAAGATTTTTACCCACTAGAATTTTCCATTTCCTTATATTACTTTATGTATTTAGTGAGTCTCACCTGGCAGTATTTTTATGAAGAAATCATGTCTAATGTAATTTAAAAATCCAAGTTAATGTAATTACTAGAAAAGTCAAGGGAAACATAAATGATCTTGCTTATGAAAGCAAACAACAGCAACAAAATATACACAAAGAGCAGTTATCAGCTTTAATTACTTGGCTTTCAGCCTGTCCAATTTTCATGTAGTGGATTTTGTAACCTTTATTTGACTGTATTAAAATATCCTCACAAAAAAGACAACGAAGGAATATGTTGACCCTGCAAATAGATTAACCAAAGAAAGCCTGTGGTCTCAGGGAAATCATGAGGGTCTGCTCTTACAACAGTTTACAAGACAAATTCAGCACGTAGGTCCAATTTTGCACACAGGAAACCATACTCAATATGCAGATGAAAAATTATACAAAATCCAGTATTTTTTACTCTAGCCTCTCTTAGTTACAAACAACTTAGTTGTAATTTTAAAAGAAAAAAAACCTGGACAATATTCACATAGAAACTGTTCTCTTTCCACACCTTGTTCTCCTTAGCTGTGCTATTAGTATCTGGTATCACCTTCTGGTTTTGAACTACACACAAGTGACTGGATTTCACAGACAAAAATTATATTAGAAAAGTTTTGTCAAGTGCATTTTTATACAACAGAAACAGCAACAATGAATTAGGAGTAACAAAATTTTAATTCAAATAATTTCCTTTTACAGACCTCACAAAATAGCTCTAAAACTTAATGTAAGCTGTATATTGATATTGATTGATTTGCCAACTAGTGTTTAACAGGAAGCATTAAGGGTTTTTTTATTGTTTGTTTTCTCATGTGAAGATGATTTTCCAACATGTGTTTGTAAAGACAGGTAAGAAAAGCCTACTAAGACGCAGCTCAATATGTAAAAATTGTACTTTGGGTTGTCATGTTGTCAAACAGCCATTTATTTAAAAAACTTACCAAATTCTCCTCTATCCAATGTTATAATTTCGGGATCATCGTCATAAATACCTGTTAAAAAATCAACAATTTTCTTTTATTTTTCCACCTTTAAAACAACCAATCATCTTATGCACAACAGAAGACAGTAGATTTAAGTTGAAATACTAAACTGGCAAAGAGGTTTTACAAAAATGCTATCCTTATTTAACCTCTTGCTTGCTCACTCACTCTCTTGCTACCACAGCCACTATCAGAACATTCTTTTGATAATTTAGCAACCAACCATGAAGCCAGCAGAACTACTGCTGTTATGGCAAGAGAAATGATGCTAGAAATAACATCATCCAGCTGTCAGATTAAAATTCAAGAAGTCTCAGCTTTCACTGAGAGCTTTATATAACGACCAGAAGTTTCCACACTTTCTCAGCCTCTGGTTACCTAAACATTTAGACCACAAAGGTGTTTCCAGCCACAGGCTTTTCCACTAACAAAGTATGTGTGTGAATGCAGTGGAATGAATTGGGTAAGGAAGTTAAGGAAGACAAAGCTAACCAGTCCTACCTAGGGCATCACTACAAAACACTCCACTACTTCAACTACACAAGAAAGGCAGTGCAGAGTACCAAAAATACTAATAAAGAGCATTTTATTATGCTACTGTGGTTGCAGATTTTTACAGTACCTAACATGGTGAGATGTCATTTCACCTGAAGTACACAAGGATCAAATGCAAATAAATAATGAGAGAAATTAATATCTACAGGTGACAAGGTACTTTTCATATCACTTTCCATTTATATCTCACATAATAGAGTACATATGTTCACCCATACATATAAATATATATAAAGCTATGCTTGCATATAGGTACACACACATATAAAATACAAAAATAGATGCTTCCTAAATCACTGATTAATAGACATTTCAGGATACTGTTTCTCAATCAAGCAGTGAAACTTCAGGGAGATAAAATTTAAATCTGAAGATGTTTTAGGCTAATTTCTATATTTTCCTGTGATACTTGTGCCACTGGTTTATTCAATTTCAATCTGCACAGACATTAATTTCTTAGAGATTGGGACATGTTAAATCAAACAACACTAGAAAAAAATCGTTGCCAAGGCAGAGGTTCGCTTCAGCTGTTCATTTCATCCCAATCCAACTATGTTCCTCAGTTCCCTGTTGTAGTTTACTCCTGTTACAGCAGCTCTGAGAATCATTAATTGCAACCTTTCCCTACAACTACCTAAAATTTGTTGAGACAAACATTAAGCAACTTGTCTCAAGATCATTTTAGGTATGACTCTGTTATTTTTTTTTCAGTTTCTGCTACCTCTTTACTGATGTCTAATTGCATAACTGCATATCAAATAGCCTTGACAGTGCAAAAATTTCCTCTCAAAATCCCCCTGAAGGATACTAAACAAAGAAGGTCTTCCTGCATTAAAAAGTTAAAAAGAATCCTGATGAAATATTAACACCGACATTTAAGTGAAAAAACTCTCTGCACTTTAAAAAGAATAAACAAGAAGTTAGATGACCTATAAAAAGGCAAGCAGCAGGAACAAAAGGCCAGGTAAATAGATTGCACCTTTGGGTAGCCATTAACAAGGTAAATAAAATACTGGGCCAGCAGAGAGAAAGTGATAGCTACAGAGCAGACAGAAATCTGGAGAGGGCACATAAGAAACATGCAAAAAGCTCTGATATAGATCTGAATATGACATTTCCTTTGACTGTTTTAAGCAAGTCACAAACACACATCAAAACTTACCAAAATCATAGCGATAGAAGTTCCAGCTCTCGTACCGACCTCCCTGCTGCTGGTCTTCGAGACCCTTCTCCCCATATTTATCATACTTCTTCCGTAGATCTTCATCTTTAAGTACTTCATATGCTCTATTTATTTTCAAAAAATTGTCATGTGCATTTGGATCATTCTGTGTAAGGAAAACTATAATTAGTAATTAATCAATAAACCATATAGTGCATACAGTGCTGAGAAAATTATCTTTGGAAATATTTTTATATGCCTGCTAAGGATGTCAGTTGTGATGGAAGCAGACATTGCATTGTGATCTCAAACCAAACTACAGCAAAGTTTTCCTCTCCCAAACCAGGTCTCTCTTCTTATGTCTTCCATCCTCACTAAGTACAATTGAAATACAAAGTGAACTGGTTGGAGGCTGTAACATTCTTCAGTGAACCCTCTTTTTTCAACTCTCTTTTCAGTGGAATTTAAATAAATACTGAAGAATGAAGACATATCATTTCCTCCATAATCTTTTCCACTCCCCTAGAATCCCTACTTCTTTTATTTAAAAAGCATTTTTGCTCTAGGTAGCTTGGGAGTCAGAATGGTGAAAAATCTGCAGACACATTTTGAATTCAAGCTTGGGATATGACAGGTGCAGTATAACAGTGGTGTGCAAAATGTGCCACACAGTCCTGCTCTTTTAACTTCTGCTAACATGTTTCATTCAAAAGACATTTTCTTAAGATTTTTGTTTTAGCTAGATACATAGGAAATTAATTACCATTATGCAATTTGTCTAATGGGCTCATCTTCTATATATCATTGCTAAGGTTGAAAATAACCTGTTGAAAAATCTTTAGTAGTATCTGCATGCTCAGAAACAACAGAATCTGACCCCAAAGGCCATCATTTTGAAAGTACCAACAGAGAAAACAAAACTTTCATTTCATAGCTACAAGTTGGCATTCCTAACTTTGCTGACATTTGGCTTTCTCACTGAGCTGTCAGAGGCTCCAATGTAGTCAGTGAAGGCAGGCCCTGAGCTGATATGAAATACTGCTGTCTTTTGGGACTCCGTGCAGTTGTACATACAAAGTTCTAAACCCTTTTATTTCCTGTGAATTTCTGCTTATTTCACGTCATTTCAAGGAGAAACTGATGATGTTTAAAAGTGATTTCTTTGTATTTCAGAAATACAGCAGCACAGACTAAGCCATTCCAATCGTCTCTCTCCAGTTAGTCCAGAGTAACCTCCACCATTATCCATTGGCAGTTCCAGGATGTCTGTTTTGTCCCGTTTGGTACTTGGAGACTGATGTCTCAGAACAGGCTGCTCTTATTTGATGTTTAGAGGAGACTTCAGGGCAGGGAAACAGCAAGTCCCCCAAAACTAAATGGAAAGAAGAAAACTCAACAGCTTACCAACAAGGTAATACAGTACACAAATAAGTCTCCTTCTAGTTACAAAAATATAAGTGAGAATTAGAGAATCTTGACTCTTTTCACTACTGCAATTTAACACAGCCCAAATTCAACTCTATCATTTTTTGTAAATTTTCTCTGCAGAAAATCTGAGTCAAACTATATTATCAGGTGGTTCACAGAGAGACGTTTTTGATAAAGTAAAACTGCTTTTTGTTTAAACACTAAGATTCATTAAGTCAACACCTTTGACATGTTAAAAAGGTAACTTACCTGATTTTTATCAGGGTGCAACTTTAATGCCAGCTTTTTGAATGCTTGTCGTATTTCTCTACTACTTGCTTCTTTGGATACTCCAAGTAAACTATAGTAGTCTTGATCAGTGCATACAAGAACTATTACACATACTAAAAGTAGCAATAAAGACCTTTTGAAATATCTCACATAATCTCCTTTGGATGCTAAAAACTCCATTATGAAGCTTTTGGAAATTTCACAGGCTCTGATTCAAACAGACTTTGGGAAGAGTCTCCAGTAAATGTGCCAACATTCAGAGATACAGCTGCAATTATGGCAGAGATCTTCAAAACGCCTGTTCTACTTCATGTCACAAGTCTTGCTAAAGAGACACCCTGGAAAATGACAGAAGAAAAAACAATTAAACACTACCTCTTCAATAAACACAGGTTAGTAACACACCCCAACATCAGCCTGTGCGGATTGCACGTGAACATTTAAGTTTCTGGATGGCTAATTATCTTCTTTCTGGAAACCACACAAGTGGTAGAGTATCTCTGAACTGTTACCTTAATGGGGGTAATCATGCACAGCTGCACTGGATGGCACTAACAGCCCCACACCTGTACGGCATTAGAAAAGGCGGGTGTAGGAGGGTTCATACCTACCTTCAGCAGCCCTGCCGGGGCTCATTCCGCGGGAAGGGCCGGTGCCGCTGAGCCGGCCGCCGCCCCGGGGCGGGGGCTGCCCGCCAAGGAGGCTGCGGACGCCCCTCACGGACAAAGCCGGGGGGCGAGCCCCGCGCCGGGAGCCGCCGCTGCCGCCCGGAGCGTGCAGGTCGGAGCTCTGCGGGGCCGGGGCTGGAGCTGGGGCCGGGCTGCGGCGAGAGGGCTGGGGAGGCACCGGGGCGGGGCGGCCGCCGCGCTCTGCCCTCCCGGCCGCGGGAGCGGGGCCGGCGCCGGGTTCGGGGCTGCGGGAGCCGGCGGTGCGAGCGGGCCGGGCGCGGAGCAGGCTGGGATGGCTGCGCCTTCCCCGGCGCCGGCGGAAGGGCGGCGGGATCCGGGATCCGGCTCTGGGCCGGCGGCGGGCGGGGCGGCTCCGGGGCTGACGTGGCGCCGCGCCCGCCTCGGCCGGGGGGCTCGGCTCCTCCCGACCGCTCCCTCCGGGCACGCTGGCCCGGCCCCGGCCCGCCCCTTCCTCGCCGGGTCCGCCCCGGCTGCTGCCGGCACCGCGGGCCCGGGGAGCCCCGGCGGGCGCGGAGGGGAGCGCTGCGGGCGGCGGGGCTGGGCAGGGGCGGTTGCCGCAGGCTCTTGCCCCATCCGCGCCCTGAGCGCACGCCCCGCCCGAAGAGCCTCTAGGGACTTAGAGCCAGCGGCGGTGTGTTCTGGGGGTTGCGGGGGAATTATTTTAAAAGTTCACATAGGGCTAAGCACCATTAAATACTTAATAGTTTAAGCACTAAACAGTTTTCACCGTTTGTGGAGAAAAAGAAGTACGTTGTTTAATGAGCTGAGCCTAAAAAGCAGGTTATAAAATACATATACGTTGCAAGAAGTCTTTGCACATATTTTCTGTTCCAAAGATAATTCAGGATTATATTGCAATGCCTACAATTGAGTGTTTCTTACCGCCTGCTCCTCTATGCACTTGCTTTGTTTGAAATTATGTCCAACGTCTTTATTCACTCCCTTCCTCTCGTTTGTGTAGGTGGAATTGATCATAAGTTCTGACTACTTTTGCTTCTGACAATATTAAAGTAACATAGAAGTACCCAAGGCTCATTGTTGAAAGGGAATTAATTTTGTACTTGCTCCTTAGTTTCAGCTACTGAATAAATTTCTGTTGTGAAATATTTTTGGGAAAAAACCTATTGAATCAACAAATACAAAGATATGCTCTAGTGTAGTGTACCTGAAAAATTAGTTTGCTTGAATTCCTAATGGTGCTAAGTTTTATGAGTTACTCTGCTGTTCATTTTGTCAATGTATTTGAATGGCTGATTTGAGCATTAAAAGAGATGGTGAGCGAATGCTTTTATATAGTCTTGAAGATTCTGATCATTTTACCACCTAACTATCCTAGGTTTATCATATTGTTGAATTTTTTTTCAAGTTGATGTTCTGATTTAATGAAATACTTCTGGTTTTTGTTGTTTCGTTGTTGTGTTGTTGTTGGGGTTTGTTTGGGGTTTTTTGTGTGTGTGTGTTTTTTTTTTGCAGCTGCTGATTTTTATGAAATTATGTGTCTGCATGTCTAGATGGGTTGCTTCTCTTTGTACACTGTGCTGGTCATACATAAAGAACTGTGCTGTTACATAGCAGCGTTTCATCGATTAAGGAATATCTGTGAATGTTTTGGTTTTCTCCCCTGCTCAGTGGTGTGGCCTTGGCTCAAGGGGAGCAGGAGGGACTTGAAGTGGAGTTCTGAGCTCCAGTGTGGTGAACAAGGGGCCAGGAAGCACCAGGAAAAGCTGCTGTAGCTTAAGATGTGCAGTGTGCCCTAGTCCCAGAGCCTTTGGTTTTCATGAAGGGAATAATGACTCGTGTCCCAAATGACTCCACATGACTCACAAGTCACTTAACTCACGCTGCACTTTGTGATAGGCATTTGTCACCTGCTTATGTAAGGACCCTGCCGCAGTGTAAGTAAGCAGGGCCATTTGTGCACGTACTGTTACCTTTTCTCTCCTCTTTGATCCATAAACCCGGAGAACAGACTGAAGTCCTTTCTAGTCTAAGGTTGCCTTTGGTAGTGAGTTAAAAAAAAACCCCTGGCTCAGTGACTGTATTGTGGTTTTGTCTATTTCTGCCTTCTACTGTTTGTTTCGAATCAGCTCTATAAAGTCATGCCAGGAGCTATACATAATAATTGTGAAACCCTTCCTTTTGCTGGAACTACCACATCAAATTTGTACTTCGTAAGGATTTTGAGAACTTTTCTCACTAGGCACAATTTTTTTTCTGTTGATCCCTCCTTTTTCTGCTAACTGTCTGATTGTGGCTTTGTGGAGCTGTGTAACCTGATTTTGTTTTCCCCTGGGGAACTTGGGGACAACATACCTTTTTGTCTTTTATGAAATGCTTTCTGAGTTCATTAAGCCTTCTTCATTATCTCAAACCTCTCACACTCATCAGTAGTCACGTCTAGCTTTTACAGCAGTATCCAAACCTGTATCTTGTTTGGTGTTTGTTTTAATATTTCATAAAATATTTCATCTTATTTATCCTGATTTTGTAAAGGAAATAAAAAGGAAAAGTCTAAAATATTGGCTTTTAAATTAGGACTATTTAAAATAAAGGAAACCAGTAGAATTATGGAAAAAGTTAGTGTTACCGTCAAGAAGAAATAGGAATGCAGTGGACAGCTAGATTTTTCATATGTGTTAGAAGATAGAAGCTAGGTCAGTAAGCTGGTATTAGATATGAATATTTTATTTAATTATCTGATTAATATGGTACATACATAAAATTACTTTGTAATTTAAATTTAGAAAGCCAGTTGGAAAGGGTGCCATCAAATACCATTTTACAGAATATATAAAATGTTTAATTAAGCAGTAAAGCAATATAAACCATCTGCTTCTATTGAAAGAGTCAAGATGTTAGAAAGCCATTTCTTTTAATTTAAAACATCTATGCATTTTTGATTGCTTTAAAATTAGCATTCAGCTTTCAAAAGGACTTGCTTATTTTTTCCCTGCAGTGAAATATGCAATAACTGTTAATGAAGAGGACTTTGAACAGAAATTCTGTTCATTTAGCACTTTTAGAACTTTATTTTAACAGACCAATTTTTGTCAGTGAAGTTTCTTGTTCTTGCTAACAGTTTAAAGATCAAAAGCTGCAGTTTGATGCTTTCTGTAGATTGCTTGGTGGGTAATTGACAAGGAACTGGGTTTTATTGTATTCCGTTCATCAGCTGGGCCTTTTCCTCCCAACTATTTCCTTGGTGCTCAGTAGCTGAAAGTGTCATGAGACACAGCTCTTTCAGGCCAGAGTGCTGCAGACTAGCTCCTCTTGCAGGCTGCTGAAGAGGCAGCATGAACTCCCAGAATCACATAACTTGTGTTTCCTGGCGGGAGAAGGGCTGTGAGCAGAAGGGAGATGTCTCTTCAGTCATTCCCAGTGGCAAAATTCCTGGGGAATCCTTGCACAGATGAAAGCCACCTGCCAAATCCAAACTAAAACCTAAACATTCAAAGGAGCTCACAAGGAATTCCTTATCCTTGTTAGCAGGTTTTCAAAATCTGTAAATGGAGCATGGTGAATTGAACAGACAAAGCTGTATTTGTCTGGAACTTCCAGGTTTATTTGGAGGTTCTCTGATGCAGTTGGAAAGCTGTTTGCAGGGTGGTTTGTGCCAGTTTTGAAAAGAGTAGGAGATAAAATGAGGTATATAGCTGTGGGGGCAGAAGTTTCCTGTAACGTATTCTTCACAGTCTAGGGGTTTCTTTACAGACCTTGAACACAAAAATATGCTTTCTGTCTGATGGGGTCTGCTAGTTGTTGATTTTTGAATTCCTGCCTATGGTGTTATAAAGTGTTTTTTTCTCTTGTACATTCCAGGGCCTTGCATCTCACTTTGTTTCCTAATGGCTTCACAGAAATCTTTATAACTGTTTTGATGCACAGTTTTACATGTACAGACACTGTTATAAGAACCTAGTGTTAACACCTGTGCTTTTGTAAATCAAAATAGGACAGATAAGCTGTGAGAGCCAATATTTTGCAGGCTTTTCAGGCGTCTTAGGTGAAGAGGCATTCAGAGATGACTTCTCTATAATTGGCTGAAAGGGTAAAAATGTTGACAGATTTGATTCCAACACCCCTGTCTTCCCTTCCTCTGTAATGGCATTAGAGTTTTTCCTAATTCAGTAATAATTTAAGGATGGGGCGACTAATTTGTATGCAAATCCATAAACTTGACTGGGTCTTAAAAAGCTCCACATCTGCAGTGAGACCTCACATAGAGGGCCATGCAAACAGCAGCAGTGTAGCAGCTGGTGGAGCTATCTGAGTATCCTTGAAGAAGTTTTTATTAAAGAAAACAGAAATAAACCCCAAGATTACAGCTCTTCAAAAAGTCTAAATCAAAGCAGAAACCTTGAAAAATGATAGATGTGTCACATTGGAAAAGAGTGGCAGTCATCTGTCAATGTACAAGAAAAGGGCAAAAAAATGGAAGATGTTCTTAATATTCACAGTATTTAGTCAATATTTTGTACAAGATGAGCTTTCTGCTTCTCCTTTATCACTTAAACTTCTCTTTGGGGGTTTTAGAGTTTTAGCAGCCTGCTCTAATTCTGCTGACATGCAGCCACTTTGTGTGGTGCACTAGCCCCTTTTTGGCAATTCTGAGCTGTCTGGCCCTGTTTGGAAACAAAACAAAGCATTCCTATTGCACTACAGAGATGTCCCATGGCCACAAACTGCATACTACAGCTATGGCCCATGAAGAGAAAGTCAAATTATTGACTTTAAGCTGATGATATGAGTTAGGACAAAATGAGACAAGTCTGTTTCTCCTGCTTCCTGCCTTCACTGCAAAGCTTTCTTGTTCCTTAATGCTGGGTCTCCTGGTGTGTGTGCATGTCTGGCTGGGTGACTTGCTCCAGGCTGAAACCCAGATTTTCTGCTCCCAGTTGATGAGTTTATACCTGGGTGCTGTGCTCTTTATGGAGAGCAGTTATTCCCTTTGTAGACCCTTTAGTCCAAATCTAGCTACTTGGACTGGGAAAAGATGTGTTCACAGGAAGCAGAGGCAAAAGTTATAAAGGTGAAAAAAGTCGGTGATTGGGCAAATTTGGTTTGAGGCTAGGAGATAACAAGTCTTGCTAGTTGAAGGCAGTGAAAGGGACTGCTTGGGTATACCAGTTTAGTTATTTAAAGATTAGTACCTTTCTGTATTAATGCCTCAGGCTGTGATCTTTTGTCTCACTGTTGAACACTTATTCACAAAAATAGCCTTGGACATAATGAGCATTATTCTTGTAAAGTGGGTGACTTTTCAGAGCAAGCTGTATGGCGTTATTTGCACAGGGTTGGTGTACAAGTCTATCAGAATTGCATTCTGTTTGTCTTTGTGCTTCAGTATTTCCTTGTGGCTGTTGCATTTTTTCTAACCTGAACCATAACATGCAGCATGTAGTGGAAACCATACATCCTCAATTTATCTCTGTGTTCTCCTACACACTGTGGCAGCTTGTCTGCAGACTAGAAACACAACTGTTCCTCACATAGGTCATTCTTTTGGTTTTATTTAACTACTGAAGAATGAATCAGGTGTTTGACTGTTGTCTGGGAAGCTGATGCTGTCCCTTCCACACTGCAAACAGGTAGAGGTTTATCCATTATGGATGAAACACCACATTGCATACCCTTGGGTTCTGTGTTAACATGACCTCTTCAACCTATATTGTAGCTGTCTTAAAATACAGTGGGGTTTTACATCAGGTATCATGCTTAATTTGGTTCTGAAGGTGGCATTGTGAGGAAAAGCATTCATTTCCACTGGTATGTCATATACATTGCTTATACATCTGACTGTACAGGGTGATGCAGTTTAAGCCTTTGAGATAGTGCAGAGAATTTAGAACTGATCTATTTGCATTTCTACTTTGTTTACATTGTATTTATTACTTATAATGAAAAGAAAATGCTTAAACTCCCAGTGGATAAACCAAATACATTATTTGAAGTTTCTTGTGATTCACATTCAGAGATCTTTAATGAGCCTGAGGAATGACTGCCAACTCAACTTCCTCATTAATTTAAAACTAACGTTAACAGCATTATTTTTATCTGTATTCCTTTAAAATTGTTCCCTCTGCTCCTGTTAGATTCATGATCCATAATAGATCCTTAATTCATGCTTTGAATCATCATTTAGTTATAACTTATATGCTGAAATTGTAATTAAGCAATGATTTCTAAGGAACAGTAGCTTTTAAAGCATCTATCAATTCAGTCAGCACTTGAGACATTTGCCATAAACATGTGTGCTAAAGTCAAAACCCCACTGTTTTAGATGCCCGGTCTGGTTGCTGGGGTGGATCCTAAACTGCTTTTCTTGTGGTGTGAATTGGTGTAATTTTATTAACTCCCTGGGAACTATCACAATGTCTTCTTCACAACCCTGGACAGCTTGTGTTATTTCAATTTCTTTACTGAGTGGTGTCTGAATTTTAAAAATTGCTTATGTTTGATTTTGACTCTGTTCTTGATTTATGTTTAGTTTGAAAATTTGTTGTAAAATATGTTGTTTCTTATAAGCGAATCAAAGGCTATTAGTAGCACTATTATGAATTAAATGCTATTCAAAGTAAGAGGAAACTGTTCAGCACACATGGTCTCAGTTCTATGAGCACTTTGCATTCATGAGCATATGAAAAAAAAACCAACCCAAACCATGATTACACTGAAGGGCTTATACTTCAAAAAACAAACAAATGTGTGTGTGAATGTTGGCAGAACTTTCATCTGTGCAATCAAGGTCATAGATTTAAATGCTACAGAACTGCCATAATGTATTCACTTGATGCAAGAATTTATCAGAATGTGGTTGAAGCCAGTTACTGTGATTAATTTTTGCTATGTAAACTATCATTCATACATTGCAAATCAGCATGCTTCAATCCTGATTGTCTTTGATATTTATTGTAGGTATGTAAGCAGTTTTACACTGCTTGGCATTTGTTCAAAAGTACTGGATTTACTAGGGGCTTTGTCGTTGTCTTTAGAGTAAACAACTTTACTCTCAGCATTCAAGCCCTGCTGTGGTTTAAGCTGGCTGTGCTGGGGGGGATGGCAGGTGTGAGGCTGCCCTCCAGCAGCTCTGTCCTGCCCTGGGACCATGGCAGGAGGAGAGCAGTGCCAGTTTGTGTGCTCTTGCAGTGGGACCTGGGTCCCACACAGGCTCAGCTCCCACCTGGATTTGCTTCTGTGTTCCAGGCGGGACTGTCTCTGATGAAGTCAGGGATGTGAGAGTGCAGCCACTTGTCTGAACTGGGCTGTGGCACAGAGGAGTTGGGCTCACCCAATTGCACTGACCTCAGCAGCACAGTGGGCCTATGGAAGAGCACTGGATCAGAAAGTACCAGGCTCAGTTGAAAGGGATGTTTTTCCAGTATTATCCTCTATGAAGGGAAAAAACATGGAACTCATCCCAGCTAGGAGGCAGCAATTTAATGCTCAAGTCTCTGTTTTCACTCCATGCCATGCACTGTACAAAGCAAAGCTCCCAGAAGAGCTGCCTTGGTCTGGTTTAAGAATATTTGCTTTGGCTCAGCCCCAGGCAAAACAGTTTGCTGGACTAGCTGCAGTAAGAGCTTGGAGCTGCACAGTTACCCTGCTTGGAGGTAGGATAGTGGGTTGGCTCTTGTGGCTGCTGATTTCCTAAGGAGCTCAATAGAGAAGTGGTTTAGGATCATAGAACTGTCTAAGTTGGAAAAGACATTCAAGATCATGAAGTCTAACAGCAAATTTTTCCTAATATCCAGTCTAAATCTTCCATGGCATAACTTAGGGCTGTGGAGAGGATAGAATATAGTGAGAAAATAGTGCAGAAGGTAGTCTCACCCCTGAGGAGCTGCAGCTGTACCAATCACCAAAGATTAGGAACAGGCCTGCCCTTAACAGGCCACAGCTGTGTCCAATAAGAAGACGAGTGCTACAAAAGAGTGGGTTAGCTGGGTGAGGAGAGAGATGGAGTTTCTTGGTTGTGCTGTGAGGCGAGATGCAATTTGTTGGTTCTGCTGTGAAGGGAGTTGGAGTTGTTGGCTATGAAGAAGAAGGAGGCAGTGCTGTGAGGAGGTGTCCATGAGAAATCACTGAGAAGGTGTGGGAACTTTTGAAATAAGGGGACAACATAGGGCTATTTTCTTTGGTCCTCTCATTTGTTACTTGGGAGAAGAGACTGACCCCAACCTCTCTTACATCCTCCTTTCAGGTAGCTGGAGAGTGATAAGGCTACTGAGCCTTTTTTTTTGCCAGCCTGAACAACTCCAATTTCCTCAGTTGCTCCTCAGAAGACTTCTGCTCCAAATCTTCCACCATCCTCATTGCCCTTCTCTGGACACACAGGTCAGAATAAATACTCACTTTATTTGTTTGATCTTATTTTATTTAGGATGCTTCCATAAAACTACTTCAATCACAGACTAAATACAAATGCGATTTTTGATGTTGTATTGAAGGATGCAATATTTTAAGGATTAGAGAGAATGTTGACTGAAGCTCTTTGACATAAAATACACAGCTACCAAAAGGGATTCTCCCTGGACAAACTTAAATTGGTAGCTATTTATTCCTTTGATTATTTTTCAAAATTTATCTTCCAAGCATGCTAAAAAATCCCAAACACCATTATTTACCCAGCCTGTGGAGACCTGTAGTACCTATGAAAGATATAAGGCAGTTCATATGAATTGCAGGATAATTGAGCTTTGTAGAAGGTTGTAAATTAATTTTGTGTTTGAAAACCTAGGTGATGATGTATGCAATATTTGGCAATACTTTCTAACCCATAATGATGTGGGCTAGCTTGTTTTACTAATAGCTAAAACTAAAAGAAGAGTTGACTGCATTAGTATTGAAAATCTGGGATATAATTATCCATGTAATTTTGCACTGAAGAATCAAGAAAGGAAAATGTGACATCATGTATTTATTTGTATTTGTCTTGGTTCTTACTTAAATAAGGTAATTTAAAAAAATGAGAAACCCTATTAGAATCTAGTTCCTTTAAGTCTGTAGTTCTGTTAACTGATTGAACTCTGGCATGTATGTACTAAAAGCCCAAGACTCTGCCTGATGCCATTCAACATGTTCTTTTAGGCAGTGCCACTGTTTGAGAGATTGTACAGCCAGGGTCTGTGCTCAGCCAAGGAATTTAAGGAAGACTAAGATAGTGAAGGTGTCAGACTCTGCTCATTGTACCTTTTCCCTCTATGGGCCATTCACTTCAGAGTTGGACTCAATCATTCTGGTGGGTCCCACCAGAGTACTCTGGGTTTCTGTGCGATTCAGTGAATTTGCAGAGGATGACTGAAACCAGCCTTAGCAATGCCCCGTGGACATTGCAAGGAAAAAGTGTTAGATGAAAAATATTAACTGTTCTGAAGAGGGCTTAATAGGCCTCTTAATCTAGTGATGTGCTAAATGTTTATTTTTGTTTTTTAAAGTAAAATATATTT
Organism: Ammospiza nelsoni; assembly: GCF_027579445.1. Classification (NCBI taxonomy): domain Eukaryota; kingdom Metazoa; phylum Chordata; class Aves; order Passeriformes; family Passerellidae; genus Ammospiza; species Ammospiza nelsoni. Next base: position 15,935,545 of record NC_080639.1, read on the forward strand.
AAACTGAGGACTGTGGAGCAAAACAAGAGTGTGAATCCTATCATTAGGAAGTGAGGGAAGCGTGAGTCTTTTTTCTTTTTTTGTGTTTCTGTCAATGACAGATTCTAATCTACAGGTTTGTTTTGGTTATATCCTATATATGCAGCTCTGCTAATTGCATATATGTAATTGTCAGGTTACAGGTAATGCTTTATTTGTCCTAGAAGAGGCTGTCATATCTAAAATATATTTTTCTCAAGGCAAAGCTCTGTGTTCTCCAATGAGTGGGAAACAAAAAATATAAAAACACAAGGTTGGGCAAGTGCTAGATTGGCATAGGGATTTTATGCGTGTAAAATTTGTGGGTTTTTTTTTTCAGTTTGTTTCTTTTCTTTTAGCAGTTTATAGAGAATGAAATAAAACAATTTATTGTGAAATTGTTACATGCCTTGTCAAAACTGCTGCTTGTGTTATATGGAAGAAGAAATACTAAACATTTACATGGAGCTGCTCATGGCATTGTGTCAGGGACAGTATCCTGAGATTCACAATATGGGTTTCCTTTGCTTAGGGAGGAAAAACAAAGTCTTTCTTGCTTCAGCCCACTGGCCCATCCATGCTGCTTCAGCTTGGCTTCTCTGGTGTGCTTGGTGGGAAAAGAATGGCTTGGGCTTCTGAGTGGAAGACAAGAATGTGTCTTCCATTAGTGTGGCTTTTAATACGATTTTAACTAATTGATGGTAAAGTTGTCCATCCACCCGCACACTTTTAATGCCCTGATTTAGTTATTGTGGAGCATTTAATAACCTACTTGAGAACCTTGTGTGTTCTCATGCTTGTATCAGTGGGGAAAACATCTACTGACCTGGATCAAGCAAGATTAAACTCCAAGTTGCTGTGAATTCTACTTGAATTACTGAAACAACTTTAAGGTGTTCATGGGGAAAGAGATATTTTTGCATATATGTAAGGTATTCCTTTAGGTATTAAAAAGATTCTCTTTTTTTAATATACAAATAGGGGATCCACTTCTAAGATTAGTTTTGGTTTTTTAAAATATCTCAAAATGGATTTCATGTAATGTTTTCCTTCTTTTACACTTCAGTGTGAAGTTACATGTGTAATTACATAATATTTGGATCTTATGTTTGTTATACGGAACCACAAAATTGACTACACTGATTTAAGAATTTGATATGTACAAATACATAAACCTGTTTAACTGGGAATGTGATTTTTGTTTTTCATGAACAGTGAACTTTTATTTAGAAGGTAACTTAAGTAGGATGTTGGCACTTACAAGTGACCGATGCAATCTTTTATAATTCCAAGTTTGTGTCAGAGCTAAGACACTAGAGGGAGCCCCTATCACAGTTGTCTGCACTGAGAGAAATGGCTTCACAAAGACAAAACTATTTCTACTAATGAGTAATTTAAAGAAATTTCTTATGGCTTTGTGATACAAAAGAAACTATCACAGTACTATAGCACACTTAGTTCAAAGCATTTTTGGCAGTCTTTCAATTCACAAAGGCAGTTGTCCCTTACCACTTTCTGCATTTTTTGAGTATTATGAAAAGAGTACAATAGAGGAATCTGTTCTGGTGCTTACGTAATAGAAAACAATTTATGGCTGTTCTCTTTTAAACAACTCTCAAGACCCTGTGAGTGCAGTAACACAGAGGAAAGGCTTGAGTACGTGTGTGTTGAGGCATTCTGCTTGTTCAGGCTGCATGGAAACACGAGACATTTGTGATGTGCTAGAAGACAAGATTTTACCTCTGTTTGTGAATGCCTGTACATTGCATGTAACTTCCTGCCGCGTGTCAGTGAGCACATAAAAGATGGCTCCTGCAGCAGTGAGCAGCAGCGTGTGCCAGCCCCTGGGCAAAGGACCTTGTGTCATGCTACAGCAACCCAGGGGTCATGGCTATAGCAATTATTTAACTGCAGTCTTTAACCTTTTGATTGCACTTTTCCCCTCACTAAATAAAGAGGCTTTAGAATTTAGCAAGGTTTTTGTCCAAGACCGTTTGCTTAAGGCTGCCCCTGTGCTGCATGATGTTGTTTCCATCCTGTGCCTGTGCTTCCTGCCCATGGTACTTTCAGGTGGTTGTGCCCACCCAATCTCCTCCTATTATATACTCAAAATAACACTCAAACCCACAAGATGGGAAATGTTACCAGCTTCAGTCTGGATGCAACTGGGCTCACTCGAACTAAGAGTGCAAGGCTGGATGAGATTTAAAAACAGTCTTTAATTTTAACTTCCCAGCCTTATATTCACTGTGCTGAATACTTGACTTCAAGGAACTGGAAGATGTAGTGTTTTCAAAATTTCTATTCATAAAGGATAGTTGAGAACGTGTTGTTTTGATAAAATGCAGTATTTATTAATTCTGAGAGACAACTTCCACATTTCATGTAGCAATTCACAAGGGATTCAATACTGAAGACCTTCAATATCCTAATTGCAGTTTTAGTCTCTTATTTTAAAAATGTTGGCGCTAAATCCATCAAAATCTGTTTATAAAGATAGCATTCAATATTAACTGTTTTTTACTTCCATTCAGACCCCTTTGTCATGCTTCTAACAGCAAGCATTTTTTTCAACACTGCATTAGCAAATGATTATGTAAGTGTGTGCTGCAACTTATTCACAGGGTAGGTAGTATCAACATTGTATTTACAATTCAAATAGGAGCAGAGATGTATGTAATTTATCAGGACACCCTCTCTCCATCCATCTGTTAAGTGTGTTCTTAGAATCCTCTAACAGAAAGCACAAACCCAAACATCTTTCCTCAGCATGGATACTGTTTGTCACTATGCACTACACATGATTTACTGCAGACCGGTTTTCCTGGACTATTGTGGTTTTGTCCTTCTAATCACAAGGACTGTTTTCTTAAGCTTTGCTAAGATTAGTAGAAAATTACTCCTAATAATTATAAATCTCTGTTGCTTGTACAATTTTTTACAATTAGCAGCTCTTATGTATGTTTGTGTATGTGTTTTAATAATCAAAGTATGTTAACGGAAAGATTGTATACATGCAGTGCAAAGCTACTATTAATATTGTTTTCATGGTTTGAAGAGTAGTCAGTGCTTTTCCTAAAGTTCTCTGTCCATAGCACAGAATGAGCACAGAACTGGTAATTTTACCAGACCACAGAACTGGTCTTTGTGGTGCTTAGTATGGATCTACAGAAAGGTTTTAAATATCTGCCAGCTGATTTTTTTCCAACACACCTTTCAAGCAAAAGGATATATCTATTCCCTTTTTGAAACTGGCAAGTATGATATTCAGATCAATACTGCAGTAACAAGCAACTTTATGTACACCTTTTAGGAAAAGAAAAGCAAAAACTCCTTAGCCTTCTGAAACTGAATGTAAAGTCTAGATGCATGTCTTTACAGCACTCCTGTTTTCCTGAAGGTCTGTGACATTAGCACTTCCTTACCCATTGGAATAAAAATAAGCTGAGTTAGCATAAACAGTAGGAATGTAGTTAGTTCTTCTGATGCAACTTTTCTTTCTTGTTAAAACAGGCTAGGGTCCATTACACAGCAAATTGGCAGCAGATTTGGGAGGTAATTCCCTTTTCAGAAGTGCAGTGATAAGCAGCTAGAGAGAGAAGGACTTCTTAAAGACTTTATGTAACACAGCGACACCAAGAAGAGAAAATAGTCCCAGGTTTGTAGGCTACTTGCAGCTTAACAAGCTGTCATGTTAGGAAATCTTTTATGACTGCCCACTAGTTTTCCATTACCAAAATAATGTGTGTTGCCCCACAAAGGCATGTGAATCCCACATTGATTTTGTCAGTTCCCTGCCTTCTCAGTGTTCATTTACCCACTGTCTTGGGGAGTTTGGCTCTAAAAGGCACCTCCTGTTCAAGTAGCTATTTCTCTTGGATGTAGAGCATGGAAAGCTCAAATTAGGGAAAGTCTCTCGCTGAAGGACTTCCTGTGCAAGTCATGTTCTAAGTATTTTTCAGACAACAGTTTACCTGGCTGGGATTGATGTATTAAACAGTGTTCAGGTGTTGGCAAAAGGCTGTACTTGCCAGATCTCAGAAATTCAACTTGAGAATCTGGGAAAGTACTGACTTGAGGATCTCAGAATTTTCTCAGTATCTGGAGATGAAGATTTCTGCATGGGACAGAAATAACAACCCAAAAAAAATGAGGTACTGAGGTTAAATGGCTGTGAAAATCTTCTGAAAGCTTAATTTGGAGGAGCAAAGCCATTTATTTGTTTGAATGATTGACAATTCAATCACTAGTAATTCACAAGTTTCCATTAGACTGAACGAAGAATATGCTGGTCCTGCATCACAGTGATGCATTTAGAAAATAATTCTAGCTTTCTATAATTGTTTACATGAATAACAAGGTTGAAAGAAAATAACTGAAAACTAATTGGTGTCTCTACTTCTAGCCATGTATGCAGTTCTATTTTAAGATAAAAATTTTGAAGTGCCCTTAAAACAGAAAATTCTTACAGTTTTGTGTTAAAGGTGATTGCTAAGCTGCAGAAGTAAACCATGGCAGGGTTTTTCCACTTAGCACAAAGGGGTGATAGTGATGTGTGTCAAGTCCCAAACACTTGCCTACTTGTTCCGTGTACTTTCCAGTCCATCGTGTAAAGAAGAAAACTCATTATTATGGCATTCTTTTGAATTTGTGAGTATTCTGAGAAATATTTTGTTTGCATTCTCTCATGTGAAAGGGTGGAGCTGCAACATAAGAGATCTCTTGGTAGAACCTTGTTATAACTAGCTGTCTTGACCTGAAGCTGTGTAAAGAGCAATAATACACCACTGGAAATCTGTACTTAAGGATCGCTATGGAAACATGTTTGGTGGAAATAGATGTCCTGTGTCCTGTTTCCTTGTGTAGTAATTGGAAAGTTTATGGGCTTGAGTTTGTTTGGCTGGACTTGGATGAAGGGTTTTGTGTGGATTGGGTTTTTTTGGTTTTTTTTTTAGTTTTTTTTTTTTTTTTTTTTAGTACTGCTATGAGTAGGCACAACTTCTCAAGAATGGGCTGTGTTTAGAGAAGAGCAGGGTGCTGGCCAGAATGCCTGAGATATTGGATAAACAAATGATGAGCTTTTGTCCAGTCTTATTCTGGATGATTCACAAACTAGAGACAAGAGTTAGTAAAGGATTTTGTTTAATCCAAGTGATGAGGACACATGTTTCCACAATAAAATGACTGCATTTCAGGGGCTATGTGAATATAGCTTGATGTTTTCACTGTATGTCTATAATAAAAGATTAATTTAATAATAATACACTTGTTTTAAACATTTATCTACTTTGTTTATTATCCATTTTGGGGAAATGTTTTGTTGCTGATGCCAGTATAATTGGGAAGATATCAAGTAAATTACATTACATTTAAAAAAAATTAATTTTTTAATGTTTTAATTTGTATGTTATTTAAAATTTTATTTTAAATTGTTTATTTTTATTTAATTTGAAATTATTTTAAAAAGTTATTTAAATTTTCTATTTTATTTTTTTTTGGTTTGGGGCTTTCCTTTTCTAAATTTTTATTTTTAATTTTAAAATTTTATTTATTTTATTTATTTTTATTTTATTATATTATAGAGGTATACAAAATAAATTTCAATGAACTACAGCTCATTTAGAGTTGTTTCCTATTTTGTGAGGAATTAGGAAGCTAATACTTATGATTAAGATCGGAGTAATACATTTGGTCCATCCTAAGAAGTTTATAAGGTAATTGTGCTTTCTTCTTAATTCCTTAACAATATGTGGCCTTCATTACCTTTAGGCAGATGCTTTCTGGAGACTTATTTTACTGAACAGTAATTTATTTCTTGCTGTATAAAACCAAAATTCTATGGTCTAAGCTGAATGGAAAGGAGTATCATCATCAAAACTAAAGTTACCTTAAGCCAGGGGGATGAATCTGTAAAAGAGAGATGATGAATAAGGGGTGAACATGAAGTTAGGAACTTGCAAGAATAAGTTTTGGAGGATGTCCTCTGTGATTCTACCAAACTTAGAGTGCAAAGGAGACTGACAGGAGCCTTGTGTAGATGCTGCTATTTTGGCTGATTTGCACCATTATTAGCTGATGAACCAGAGTTTGCTTTCTCTTCTCTGCCTTCTCCTGCTGCAGTATATGGAATTGGCTTCTGTATTTCACCCCTTTGTCTGAAACAATGAGGGTTTAGTGTAGAAGAAGAGATGATGTACTTAATTAGAAAATAAGAAGTGGTTGTTTTGTTCTTACAATACTACATGTCCTCAATTTCAGATTTGGGATGACTTGCAGTATTTTGAAATTAGTAATTTTTTCATTGCCAAACCACATTTTGATAAGTTTTTTGTGTCTAGTTTGTGTAACATGATACATTATTCAGTTCAGAAGTCATCTGACAGTTTTATGTTTTGAATTCTCTGCTGTTCTACCTTATATTACAGAATCACTAGGTTGGGAGAGGCTTTCAAGACCATTGACTCCAACCCATGCCCTAACACCTCAACTAAGCCTGAGTGCCACATCCAGGTTTTTTTTAAACACATCCAGGGATGGTGACTCCACCACCCTGTTAAGTTATTCAACTTAGGATTTTCTGTGACTGTTTTGAAAATGAAATTGTTTCAGTTATTGAAAATATTTACTTTCCTGTTTAAGAAACAAAGACCCACTCCTGCTAAATGATGAACAGCTTTCATTGTGCTAATGACATTTCATGTCTCAAGTTATGAGGGATACTTGAGTGAATGCTCTTTAAATGTAATTTCAGATTTCTGTAAGCATGAGCTCCTCTCTATGCACAACAGTAAGCTTAGGCAATGTTGTTAGCAAATACTCTGAATCTCTGGCAGCACCAGTATGACTAATGGGCTCAAAAAGATAGTTGATTTTTATTCCCTCATGTGGGATCTTGATTCTACTAGATCAAGTATCCTATTTATGGGATTTGACCAAAACATTTTAATATATTCTAAACCTTAAGTAATGTGTAATATTTTATAATCATCACCTTATGTCCCAGGTGCTAATACTGGCAGGTGAATTCTCCACTGCCATATCTAGCAAATATCCTGTTACTACTTATGCAATCAAAGGTTATATATTTTTTCCAAATATTTGTTAGCCATATGCATTTTATATAGTCACTTATTTTCTTATAAATACTCAGGGAACACTGTAAAATCTGACAGATTGTCTTAAAAAATACATCTCTTTGCCTAGTTTAAACATTAATTTTTCAGTTTAGAAAAATTCATGTTACATGTAAATCTGATTTTCAAAATTCTTTCAGAATCTTGCATATCCAGAGATGAGTAAGAGCTATGGCTAGCATTTCTCTTGTCAGATTGTGTCATAGTTTCTCCTTTATATAGTTGTAATTCCATAAGCTAATTAATAATTTTAGCAAATTAAACTGGTAGAGGGTACTGATGAATGATATTCCAGTGCTGATTAACAGCATGGTCTAAGGTTACTTGATTAAATGTGTTCTGTGTTTGTTTAGAAAGGACAGATAGACTGTGTTACTTGCAGCATGAGCAAATTGCTAAGTCAGATCATTGTTCTGTTTTTCAAAAAGCAATAATGAGAGATAAAGCCAGATTTTTTCATTATGTTGCAAGTGAGATTAATGTACATGCAGAAATGGAGAAAGTGCTTTTTTTAGAGACTACAGCACTGTCTAGCAAGTATAAATAAATGGGATGTATGTGAGTTCAGCCTCAAACTATGGATAATTTAGCCTTGACTTGGTCTCTGTGTTGACATTCTAAAAATAGAATTAATCTATTAAAGATGCTGAATGCAAGCAATCTTTTTCCTTTTATTCATTAGTATAATGCATTAGAGAATCAGACTGGATATAAAAAGTAGAATATTTAATGATACATATGTATACAAATCTGTGTATGTGCACATATATAACTGTACATGTGATACACAACTGCATACTTGGTGTCCTCTGCTTTTTGTGGAATCGTTGGTACCTTTATCCAAAGAAGATCCTATTTTTTAACTCTAGTGTCACTTGTCATATCATTTTGGATGGATAGTTGTTCCTAAGTATTCCTTGATGCTAATAGGCCTTGCTAACTCCCTGTACAGAGCTGTGATGTGATGGGTGCAGGTTTGTTTAACAAGAGTAACCACAGTAACAGGTGTGTGTTTCTGTAGATACAGGAATCACAGGCAAGTTAATGCTCACAGAGTGGTGCAGCAGAGAACAGAAGAGTGCTGAAATTAGGAGACAAGGAGTGCTGCATTAGACGTTACAGGTGACAGGAATATACATATGTTTAATTTGCTTCCTTTTTTTAAGTGCTGCAATGATAAAGGCCATTTTGTTATTTTAGAATTAAAAAAAAAAATTACCTGTGAAATGCAGCTGTATTTCTATCATGGAGTTAGAGGCATTGACATTTACTGTTTCATTCTTAACAGGATTGGTCTGTTCCTCTATGGTAGTTGACTTCTGTACACCATGTACAGTTCTGTAACTCAGAAGTAAAAAAGTGGGCATCATGAAACAATTCCACAAAACTTGCCCTTTTTGATTAATACACAGGTTATATTTAGTTTTGCAAAGCACTTTTAGGTGTGCTGTTTTGGCCCAGAGTTTGAGTTGAGTGACTGTAATGTTGTGTATTGTATGTTGTATAGTGAAATTAGTAGAAACCCACATTATTTTAAAAAATAGGAACTGTTCACAGTTTAAAACACCTTTGTATTGGGCTGGTGAGATTAAAATTCTGGGAGAAACCAAGGCCACTTTTATTATTAACCCTTGAATGAGAATGAGTGGGGTAAAGATGGGGAGAAAACCTGTGTGTAGACAGGTGGGAGAAAGCCATGCCCTTTTTTCACTGATGAACAAAATACCAATAGTTTTATAACTTGGAAAGGAAATGCAGATTTAGTGCCTTTAGCTGCTAATTCTTTTGCCTACTGAGTGCCAGGTGGGTGCTATAATATTGATATCACTTTATAAAAGGAGAATCCTCCAGTTGGAAGTAAATGGCATTGTCAGTTAGAGAATGGGAGGAAATGGGGATATAGCTATCCAAGAGTTTTGAATACATGCATTTCCTTAGAGGTGCTGCCTTTCATTGTCCAAGTAGGGCCATTGCAGCAGTCCTGCTTGAGTCAATGTTGTAGAGCTAAGTACTGATTGTAAATGCCTTTTGCATCCTTTTCAAAGGCGGGTTGCTCTAAAGCCAGACACTCATACTAGTGATTCTTCCTGTTTTCTTTCATGTCTAATACTGAGTATGTAACTGAATTCCATTCAAGGCACAGAGAGCTGAAATATAAGAAATTCTGGGATCCAAATTCAGTGTTATGAATATCTATAATGTCAAGTATTCGAAGGATTTAATTAAATCCTTATGCATAGTTGAATACCTCCTGAATTTCATTTCAGTTGCAATCAAGCATCTGCAAATGGAGTTGGTGTAATCGCAGGTTTTGTGACATTTTATAAAGGATTTTTTTAGCAGTCTAAATCAGCTACAAGGTTTGAGAATACTTCTTCATTGCAGCTCTCCAAGTTCAGTAGAACAGGATGAGTTTTATTTCACGAGAAGTCAAGCTGATAGGATGTTTTAGGAGAGGAAATTGTTTAGGAAAAGAAGTTTTTCAAGGAGTAAAAGATCCTAAAGTTGTCCTTCAGCAATAATCAAACAAAAAGTTAAGATTTCATGTTTGAGGTTTTTGTGCTTTTCTGCAACTGCAAGGAATCAGACTCACATTTCCATTTCCTTGGGGAGCTGTGAGCTCCGAAGTGCTTGTATCTTTTAAACAAGCCACGCATCTCCAAAAAAGGCAAAAATGTCACAGGAATGACATTTTAACATAAGCGGTGTTTTTCTGCATTAAAGTTTCTCGTGGAATGATACAAGTTCTCTTACCTGCACCCTCTTATGGTAGAAATAGACAGTTTTGCATAACCTCTTCTGCATGCTAAGTTATCATATTGGTCTTGAATGCAGATAAAAATATGACTACATAAGAAATAGAATTCAAGAAATTGGATTGTGCTCTTTGGTCAATAATGAAATTGAAAAGCTTTGCTTGCAGGTATGTCCAAATGATGTGGAACTGATGCGGTTCAAATGTGGTTAGTTTCCCTGAGGAGCCCTGAGCAATGATGATGCCTCAGAGAGATGATGTGAAAGAGTGGCTGTACCATGGAAATATATTGAAAAGGCAATGAAATGAAAGGATCTGCAGATTGAATTGTTACTTTTTCTACTTTATGCATCAAGGTTTTTACACTGATTAATTCACTCCCCAGCTATGATTCATTTAATAGCATACCCAGCCACTGCTTTCGTGTTTTGGAACACTGACTGCAGAGCTACTATTTTGGTCTCCAGAGCTGGCTTTCTGTTTTGTGAAGGGTGCACCATTTATACCAAGTTTCACCTCTAGAAAGACACCAACAGTGTTACTTTTCACTTCAGTAAACTGATATGCTTAAAGAAGATGACATGCACTCTATAATCAAAGATGTTTTACTGGACCAAGTATTTCTGATGTTAATGACTAGGGAAATTGTGATCTATTTTACAGCACATCCTAGTTGAGGATAGAAGATGTGCAGTCCATGGCTACAGTTTCCCTTCAGAATGTTTGACTTATGTTTGACCATGTCTCTAAATTCAGTGTTTTGAAGCCAGGCTTTTATTAAAATGAGAGATCCTGCCTTCCCTTTCATCCTCTGCCATGTGTTTTGTCCTGTCCTTGCAGCTGTTGCCAAGGGAGCACACAGTATGCTGGAGCAAGGAACTATGCTGATTGAAAGTGAACCACATTTTATGGTTTTCTTTTTACTTCTTAGTTCCATCCAAATGAGTTTCCTGACAAACTCACCATGTAGCTGCACAAATGCTGGCACTGAGACAAGGGAAGGAGCAGTCTGGCACTGCTTGGGGAATGGGGAAGGAGCTTGCTCCTTTGGGTAGCTGTGTGCTCCATTGAAGCCCATGCCTTGTTTTCTGCCATTAAAGAATGGAAGTGAAGTGATTGCACTTGTTGTGACTGTTATCACTTATGTCTGGGGTCCTTCAGTGGGTTGGAAGTGTCTCACCTTTTCTAGTGTCACTGCTCTGCTTTCCCTGGCAGGTCCATTATACCAGGGCTCTCTGGCTGATGCACAGTGAAGCAAGGCAGTTGAAAACTTCCTTCCTGAAAGTGAAGATCTGTTGTTGCTGTGTGAGGGGAGGAGGCATCTTGTGTGCACAGGCATTTTACCTCATTTCTGCAGCAACAGTCAGCCACTCACAGTGATGTTGAGGAGCTTTGAATGAAAGAAAGAAAGCAAGCTGGCCTCCAGGAGAGAGAAGCTCTGCTATTAATGGTGTTGCAGATACTAGTTTTCATTTATTTCAGTAGTACAATCATTGGTTGCTAATACACAGATTTCTTATATTAGACATTTTTCTTGCCTGCTGATTATTGCTTTTTGACATAGTCAGAAAACTTTTATTCTAAAAGTATCCAGCTCTTAAAGGAAACAATTTAATGCTTGTGTTCTAGGCATACAAATTATTTTCCACAGCCCAAGATGCACATTTGAGTTGGGCCTCTCAGTTCATCTGCTAGTAAGGATTGCTGCTGCTGTTCCTCTTTTGTTCAGAAGTAGTTTATCCCAACTCTGAGTTTCTTAGTGGGATTTTAGTTTTGTGGTGACATAGCAGTAGCTTTTAGGAGTGACAAATACAGATCCAAGCAAGATCCAACAGAGCTGGAGCCTCTCTATTTTTTAAAACAGACTGGTTTCTTAGCCAATCCCGGCACTCAAATTGAAACCCTCCAATGTCCTGAACTTCTCTTTATGGAGAAGTGCAGTCTGACTGACTTGTGGCCAGATGTGTGATGCTATGGAGCTGGTCTGGAGTGAAGAACTGCTGCTTTCTGTAGAAATGGGGTGTTCCAGTGTTCCTGCTGGTCTGTGATAGTACATACTTGCAAATGCTTACCTGTTGCAGGTGCAATGCCAGGCAGAGTTGTTTACTCCTTGCTTGCTGCTGATTTCCAGGGAGAAGCAAAAGAAACTGGAAGGTTTGTGCTGGTCATTAAAGTCAATGCCTGTTTCTGTTCTCAGTGGATATCAAAATAAGAAGTTTCTGAGTTAACATTTGGGGAAGGTTTATAGACCTAAATTATAGGTTTTTGAGGTTTTTTTGTTAATGTGCAAAAGTTAATGTTTTAGGCAAATCGTTATCCCTACATGACTAAATGTAGAGAAAGTTGAATTCCAAGTTAAGAGCAGGTAGAAAAGATGGAAACCCTACATAAAGGGAAGTATTTATTGTCTTTGTTCAGTCAAGACATTTCTGTGGTACAAATATGTGGCTGACTCTGTTTCAACCAACAATTTATTGTTGTTTGCAAATCCTCTAAGACTTTCAGAATCCTTTCTTAATCTCTAATTAGTTTGATTTATGTATTTATTCTTATGATATGAGCTTATCCAGGGATAAAATAATTTCATTCTTTTTTGGAGGGTGAGAAAGACTCCTGATTGTTTTGATAAGTACAATAATAGGGCCTCAATTTAACCATAAGTGTGAGACAAAGCAGCCTAGATATGCTTGTATTCAGGTAGCATTTTTAATGTAATATTTCTTCTAATTTTAATAATTCTTTTGAGTAAGAAACCCTTAAATCCATATATGCAACAACACTTCTACAAAGTATGTGATTTATCACTGGTCTGTGTGAAATATATTGTACTCTTCAATACAGATATTGCTAGATGATGTTTCTAATATTGTAATTTTTCAAACATACGAAGGGCTAGACACAACAAAAATTGAAAAGATGAGTGATGAAATGTAAATATTCTGAACTTGCTTGGCAACAAATCTTAGAATGTTTTCCCTCAGGATGCTTCTCTCCTATTTTTTCCCTTTATACTCTCTCCAACATTAAGATATCATCAGCTTTTCCAGTCTTGAGATTAATGTGAGCTTTGGATGTTTTTAAGGAGCTGGGGAATGAAGACAGACATTTAGAAGATTAAGTTCTGAATTTTGTCATTAGAATTGCAGAATTTGTGTAATAGGAACAATAAACAATGAAATGAGAACACAACAACAGAGAATGTGAGAAAGATCTTGATGATTAAGTCCAGGTACTTGAGAGACAATCACTGCCAATGCTGAATCAGTTTATGAGATTTTATATCTTAATTAATTGGATCAAAGAAAGGGTCATTTAGATGGCATCGGTTCAGAGTTGCAAACCAGGTTCTGGCATGTGGATTTCAAAGTGCTGCTGAAAATGAGTCCTTCCTGCTTGTTCTTACCTTTTGAAGAGATAAATTTAGACACGTTTATGAAGAACTATTTAGTGATTTCTTTCTAATTTTAGTTTTAATTCTTTTACGTTTTAGAGACTGTGTGGGTGATGATATTAAAAAATTTAAATACATGGAATCTTTTGATGGATGGTAATTTAAGGTCAAATGAAGTGCACTAATGGATTATTCTTTCTTTGGCCATTTGTTTGATCTTTATTTATATGATTAGTAAATGTTAGAACTATTAATAGAATTAGACTCTGAGATGTTTGAGAAATTAATTGAATAGGCAAAGGATTAACAAAAGCACTTGGTGTAGGATGTATACAATTTTTCACACTGCACTGTTTCCATCAGCTGCATGCTCCCAGGAGTCATATTTGCATATTTCATTGCAAGCACATGAGCACAGGCCTTTCAGTGGAAATTTTGCATGATAATACCTAAGCTGTGCCTAATGGTTTTGATGAAGTGCATGTACTGAAGACCAAATACAGTAAATAAAACTGAGTTATCCACTCATTGCTATTTCCTAATTTTTAACATTAAAACTGTAAATTTTTCAGGTAAACTTAATTACAAGAACTGGGATCTGGAAACACAACAATGACCAGTGTGTTGTGGCTTGTGGTTTTGTTTGTGTGTTTGAACTGTTTTGACTTTTCTTTCCCTGCCTAGAGATTTTGCAAACTCTCAAATGCTACCCTATTTATTTTTTTTTTTTTTTTCATACTGGAGCTAATGTAAGCTTTGGAAATTTCTGGAGGTTTTTTTTCCCCAAATGCTTTTTGAAATTTTAGTGTTTCTGATAATTCAAGTTTTCTAAATGTGAAGCTATTGTAATTAGTCTCTGGTAGAATATGGGTATATGTTGGGATTCCCAGATGTTATGCAACAATTTTGTTTTACACCTCCAGAATAATCTGGCCAAAAGCAGAAGCACTCTGGCCCTGGGCAGAACATCTCTGTCCCATTCTTGCTTTTTGCCTTGTGTTCCTCTGGCCCTGAATAGGGCTTGGCTAAACACATGATTCAGAAGAGTTTACTTTACTAAATGCATTGTTCTGATTAATACTATTGTGGTGGAAGAACATCAGGTTAAGAGTCTCTGTGGGCCAGACTGCAAATCTGTTTGGAACTAGAAACCCTAAAGTCTGAGCCTAAAAGTCTAAGCCTTAAAAATTGCTTTATTGCTGCAATAAAGTTTCTTAGTATGACAGAGGATAAAGTTCTCTGAAGCACAGTATTTCAAATATGTCCTGTGGAGTCCAGCACTGTGCACAAATTAATTGGGATTCATTGTACCATGTTTATGTGCTATTCCAATGATCCAGGAAGTTTCATAGTAGTTTAGAAATGTCTGAATCCTGACTTGTCTGTTGACCTTGGTGCTATCTTTTTCCATATATTTTTTTGCAGTTCAGCTGTAGACTGTAAATCAGTTAGACTCTGATCGTTTGCCAGTTTCTCTGCAGATACACATATATCTCAGAGGAGTAATTTACAAATTTGATTTAGAAAAATTTAACCTGGACAAAGCTCTGAGCAGCCTAAACTCATAGCTGATCTGGATTAGAGCAGGAGCTGGGACTAGAGGCTTCCTGAAGCCACCCCTATTTTTTTTTTTCCCTTCTTCCCTGGCTTTATTTTTGATCTATTTTCCCCCTGAATGGGACTGTAGGAATCCAGGTTTAGGAAACTTTCTTTCCTTTGGGTTATTTCACAGTAAGAATATTGCAGAATACCAGAAACTGGAGTGGTCATGATGTGGAGTGGACTTGAGAACTGATTTCTACTGTTTTTGACAATGGAAGTATTTGCTTTACTGAGTAGTGCAGTTGTCTTTTGCTTTGATCCTTCACTGTAGCTTTTGACTTGAATAATCTTAGCGTAGAATCACAGAGTTATATGCTGCCCTTTTCTACACTATCCTTTTTGCACTTTGAGTCTGTGTAACTTTTTTAGATAAAAGCAATGCATGTATTTTATGCTCATGAAATAATCCTTAGGATCCATAAGTAGATAGTGACAACTCCTCATTCACGTCCCATCCTCATCACTTCTAGGTGTAAACATTTTGGTCAGAGGCTGTACATACAGGTTGCAGGTGCTTCCTTTATGTCTCCAAAGGCCGGCATGTCAGAATTGACCGTCACTACTTGACAGTGAAAAAGAATCAAAATTTCCCCTTTGAAACTGCATGGGCAAAGATCTGGCAGCACAGACATAAATAGATTATCTTACTTGGATCAATTCTTAATAGGGATAGGCAGTTTTGTAAGCACTTCTGTTGGGAAGTTTGTGGTCGCACGCTGGCACAGGTTCCCCAGAGAGATGACAAAAATAATGCCTACAGATACATCTAGAGATATTCAAATCCTGACTGGACATGGTCTTGCTCAAACTGCTGTAGGTGACCTTGCTTGAGCTGGATGATATTGATGAGTCCCATCCAACCACACCTTGATCATTCTATGATTCTGTGAAAATTTCCTTCCAACAAGAGAACCATAGTTCCTGTGTTGCATTGTGTTTATACTGTCAATAATCCTGTCATGAATGATCTCAATGCTTTTTTCACTGTATAAATCATCCCTAAGGCATTTAATAATGACATAATATCCTGTTATTGATGAACATTCAGAATTCCTGCTGATTCCAAGGGGAGTGGTGGCAGAATATTGCCCTGGAGAGATTAATCAGTATCATACTCAAGTCTCCTAACCCTTAATTTCCTAAATGACTGATGCTCTGCACTTGTAAACTGTATTACCTGGTGATGTTTTTAAAGGGCCATTTTGGTTTTATAAACCATCCCTGAGCAGTGAGGGACTACCTTGAAACTAATTGCATGGTGCAACTGGGAACTCTTGTTGTATATATAATGAAATATAAAGTGTTTGGATTCCATAAATTAGTCAAAAATTATAACTTAAAAAACAAACATCTATTAAAATTTATTCCACTTATATGGAGAAAGGGCAACACTTTTACCTAGAAATTTTTGTAATATTTTGTACCTATTGTAAATTTTTGTACCTATTAATTTTTGTAATATGCTGTCGAGTCAGTTCACAACTGAAATTTGACATCAATAATTGTGGGTATTATTTTAACTTTCTATAGTGTAGTAATTACGTGGTTGAGCTTCTCCTACTGGTTATAGGCAATAACTACCAGGTAGAAACGTGTCATAAAAAAACAAGACGTAAAAACATGTTGAAAATCTATAAAAACAATGTGAAGTGGTCCATAGGATGAGGAGGAAGAAAAAATCAATGTAATATCAAATTCTAAAGGAAGGACTCGCCCCTTCCTCATCTTCATCAAGGTTGTCTCACCAGGATTTGTCACACTGAGGACTCACTATAATGTTCCTGTAGGCAGAAGTCACTGACCTTGGGACCCAAAGGGGCAGTGAAAATCTGAGCATAACACCAGAGAGAGATGGGAAGGTAGTAGAAATCTTGTGTATCTCATTTTTGACTCAGTAAAATTTCAACTATAATGTTGATAATTCTCTTTAGATGGACAAATAATTGTTAGATTAGACAGTTAAGGCTTTAATGCAACAAATGTAAATTATAGCTTTGTACTTAAGTAGCATTCCCTCCCTGTTTTTCCTGGAAGATGTTGAGTACAATGTGAATCAGCAGCAGGTACATACACACTCTCTCCTTCCCCATCCAGTTCCACAGTGGTGTCAGTATGCTCACATGCTGCATTTTGGGGCAGAATGGAGGTGTCCATGAGATACACAGCACAGAACTGAGGGGACTGTAATAGCTCATACCATATTTTTCCCTTCTTATTTTTTCTTTGGTGATCTGTGTATGAACAAAATCATCAGAGACAAAAGATTCTGCTTATGACTATGCATCTGCTATCTCAAAGGGCTCAAGAGAGAACATTTGGCTCTTTGTGATTGTAGTGTTTTTCTCTGGTAATTTCTCAAACATGCTAGCTGGCCTCCTACATCAACTCCTGAATGGCGACTGACAGCACTTTTTCTTCATGAAAAGAAATTTTTAATGGGCTGCTCCATAAATAGCTGGAACTTGCAGTCCTATGTGAAAAATACAGGATATGAGTCATTAACAACAGCAGGAGACCTTAGATCCTGGGTAGTTTTACGTATCTTCTGTGGCCATATCAAGGACTGCATTTCATCTGAGCAGCACATGTTCATTCCAGATAGCTTTAGGAGGCAACCTGGCTCTCACTGGCTGCTTTTGTAGTATCTGCTCTCTAGTAAAACACACTCCAGGCTTGAAGAAACTCTAGTTTATTTTAGAGCTACTCAGTTTCTGGTACCTTAAAGGAAAATTGAGTAATTACTGGATTGTCTTTGGGACAAGAGAGGATGAGGCTAGCTCAGGAAGCCAGACCTCAGTTCTTTACAGAGCGTCTGCTGACCCCTGTTCTGCCACTTTTTTTTCCCTGAGAATTCAATGGATCTTTAGAGATTTTTACTTGATTAACACTTTGACTGGTCAAAGAGAAATTGTTATTCTGATGATTCTGTAAATCTTTATTTCTAGTATGTTTAAGCATTCAGTTAAAAAAACAGTGTTAACTATTCTTATATTCCATTTGCAGTGGTTACATATGGATTTGAAATTCTTGAATACAGCTTTGAATTGCTTTACACTTCCATCTTTCACAAATAAAAAAGCCAAAGTAGAAACATTGCAACTTATTTTAAGGTAGGGCTCAGTGGGAGAGGGAAAAAGCAATACCTTCCAGGTTTTTTCCCTTCCAGGACTGTGCTTTAATAAAACACCATCTTCTGGATAATTTAGCAGTAGTCTGCTAAGCAAACTCCAATTCAGGAGAATGTCTCACTTGAGACCAAGGTTGAATAAATAGTTTTGATTCTTCACATCTGGCAGATGAATTCCCAAGTCTTTTAAGGCAAAAATTTAAATGTTTGGATTGGTCAGAATATATGCAATGCTATTTAGTGTCACAGACCAGCAGAAACTGAGTTGTTTTTTTTTTTTTTAATTACTGTGAAAACTCCTTCTGTAGCTAAATTTTCTTAATGCTGATGCTTTTATCAGAAATTACATATGGTATTCCAGCTAAAAGTGGGAACTTTATGGTGTATTAGGTCAATGTGGGGATTTTGACTAGAATTATGGATATTTGTAACATGCTTATAGTAGGTAGTCTGTACTGTAACTGGAAGGATATACCCATCTATAGAGTGACCAGAGGTGAGTTTTAAATTCAGGTCTAGAGTGGCACCTGGCAAACCCTATTTCCAAATGCTTTTCATTGCCAAAGAAGCTACATCTTTAACTCCCAGTGCAAGGCTATGCTGAGTGATTACTGTTCCATTAGAGCTGCAGAATAACTCGCTGTCAAGGAGGCTGCTGCAGTCACTCAGGTGGAAATCTGGAATGTTTGGACCATAAGAGTGGAAACAAAAACCTTACAGCTTTATCTGACTTATGTAAAGCAGGGCTGATGGGCCCTTGACTAACCTTGAACTGTCAGACCCTGAAAAAATGATGGGCAACTATGAGCTTTTTATTTTTAGATGTCAGCTTGAAGCTGATTTATAAAAGCTTTTAAGTCAGAGCAAACTGCTTAGGGCTTCAGGGTCTGGAGTGGGTGTTTTGGACTTTCCAGAATGTACACAGGCAGGGAAGAGAGGCTTTCAGTAGGGAGAATAGGAGATCAAATGAAGGGATTTGAAATTCCCTGTAAATCCACATTCTCAAGCTGCTATTTCTGCTTTCTGAGATTTCTAGTTCTGAAACATGAAGTGTGTAATCCCAAAATTTGGCAAGCAACTGAGAAGATGAGTAGCTGTTTTCTAGTCTCTGCCTTGATTTTCCAGTTTCATTGGAACAGTTACAGATTTCTGTAAGGTTACAGATGTCTATCTTTGCTCACCAGTCTTTAATGAGCTTTTTTTTTTGGTAGAACATCACCTATTTATATTTAATGACTAAGTTACCTGCAACATAGCAGACATGACAAAATCTTTTTCATTTCCTGACTTTTTACAGTCTACCTCTTACAGGTGTGTGGAAGTTAAGATGTGAGCCTTGTTTGGATAAGGCCAGTCAACATTCCTGCTTGCTTGGTGGCTAAATGGAAATGGAATTTGTGTTCTAAACACCTTTCATTTGTGATACACTTTAGCAGAAGGTGAAGGTGTGTATATTGCTTCTGCTTCCATCGCTCTGCATGCTCCCTGTTTCATGGCAGGAAGTGAAGCAGACTGGGAATTAGTGGCTCATGATGTTCACTAAGTGGCAGTCCCAAATTTCATATATGCTTGCCTCCCATCTGCTAAGTGGATGAGTCATTTATGACTCAACTTTCTCCACTCATCTTAAGAATAATTCCTAATGACTCACACAGAATGTTTGCAGGAGCTCCTGCTGTTGGAGAGCACTTTACCTCTTCTCATCTCTCCTGTAGGGTGGACTGCAGTTTAACTTCCACAGCAAAATCCTCTCACCTGAAACTCAGAATTGGTGCAGTTGCTGCTTTAGTGAGCCATTTCTGATCTGAGTATGCCTTTTAGCTTTGTCTGCAGTACTGTCACTTAGTGAAGTGGATAGGATGAGTTATTGTGGGCAAAGCCCAGGTGCGGAGCCCCTGGAGGTGCTGGTGGTGCACAGGGGCAGAACCTGCCCTCGTGGTGGCTGTGCCCATCAATGCCCATGGATGAGCAGACTGGTCTAGAGCCTAAGCAGGGTGGGTGCAGGCTTGCCTTCAGCTGAAGGACATGCAGTAGAGAAAAACAGGGTCACAGGTTTGTTATTCCTTCTCTTGTGCACAATAGAGAGAGCTGACCCAGACTTTGTACTAGATCTGTTTTAATTCTAGGCTGATCTTTGTCTGTTGCCTCTGTGTTTGAAGTGCAAGTGGAATATGAATCCTTGTCATCAATGACTACTCTAATCATGTAGCAGCAACAATCTGCATGTGTCCAGAGACCTTCAGTAACTCGTAAGAGTTGCTAGTGATATCCGCAGGTGATAGAAGCTAAAGGAGTGGCAGAGAATTTTTCTTGGACTTTCCTTCTTATGTATTTTTGCACATCCTTGATATATCCCCGCTAAAAATGTAAGTAAATGCACACTTCCCATCAAGAAAAATGCAAATATTACATCCATGAGATGCAAATAGCAGCTCATGTCTTAGAGTTTTCCCAGCCATATGGCCGGTCCTGTAGATGTGCCCCTTATGTAAGAGAGACCCTGTTCCACACTTCAGTACTGTGTGGCAGTTCTGGAAAGGGAGTCTGAGAATCATTAATTGAAAGATATGTCTAGTGTCCTCCAGATTTGAATTTTTAATTTCCAAATCATTCTGTTAATAAGCAAAGTTTGGACACTTAGAAACAAATCTTTATACTATAACTCCTTTTACTTATCTATTTAATTAGAACTAAATAGCTGTTGCTCTTCAACTCATTCTTTTGTCCCTAAAGCAATTTCTTACATGTCCTCACTAATTAGTAAAATCACATCTCAATGGCATCCATTCCTGATGGCTCTGTGATTGTTTCAGGGTTCATGAGAAAGAACCACTTGCTTCGCAATCTATATCTGAAACAAAATACCTCATAAAAAAGTAATTCTACATTTGACTTTATTCTCTGTTAGCAGATATTTTCCAATTGGAGTTTAAAGATAATGTGGATATTGCCCCCAAACTTAAATGAATACTTGGCTTCAGTTTTCAGGAAAAATGTAGACAAAAAAAGCATGGTTAGCACAAACAACTATGTGAAATGAGGATTTCTACATCTGAAAGGAAAAACAAAGCATTTTAATAGGATCACCCAAAAGGAGTAAAATTATTTCCAGATACCTGATAGCAGTGGAAGGTGAATGGTTTTTATGTAACTTGATGAGTTGATGTTTAATATAACTGAACTTGAAGGGAGTGAAGCAAAATGCAGATGCCATTGTTATCAAAATAATAACACAAAACCCGCATTTTTGAAGGACAGAATAATTAAGCAATGTCACTTGGGGACAAACAGCTATGGAAAAAAGAGACACAAATTGGCTCAGGCAAAGCCTGTAAGGGTGTAGTAAGATTATTAGATACTACTCCCAAACATTAGCCTACAGGCTGGTCTTGGACTTTGCTTTTAATAGGAGCGATAGCACAAAAGTAGGAATGTACTGATTTCAGTTTATTCGTGCTACAAAGTCAGGAGATACAAAATAGTGAGGGTGATCATAAACATATTGCATAAATGTGATTTCATGACCTTGTGAAACTAATGGCAATAGGAAATTTAATATTGGGAAAGATAAGGGTTTGCCTTTATGGGCCAGCATTTCTACTAGAAACTGGAGGCCCATCAGGTGGGAGTGGTGAAGATCAAGACTGACCATTCACTACAAGGCATGAGAAGATGAAAAATCCTGAGGAAAGCAAATATGTTGCCAGTAGCCTATGGGCTGAGGTCACTGCAGCAGAGGTGGGGATCCAAAAATGGGTTCTGTGCTGTTGAATGAGGAACTCATTGATCTTTAATCTCCAGCAGACCGAAGCCTTGCCTGCCAGAGGCAAAAAAGTATGCAAACAATGACTTTTCAGTTTTGCATGCTAAGCTTTGTAAATGCATTATAGGCTTCCATGGCTGTCACTCAGTACCTTTGTACGCTCAGTGAGTGCACAGGTGGTTTTTAGCATCCCTCGTTGCAGATTTTATAGCTTGAATACTAAAAAATTCTCTAAAATGTGTTTTTCAAATAAATACTTCAATTTTTCTACCACTAAGCAGATCTGCATTTCATTACTGACTCCAATGGAGTTGGGAAGGGACCCAAGAATACCCATATTGGTGTCTAGCATTTTGCAGATGCCTTTGGAAAATCTGGTCTGCAGAACTGATCAAGAATAGCTACTTCCCTTGTGGAAGTGATCAGAGAAAAAGATCTCTGAACTATGTCATGGTGATTTTACTTAAATTAGAAGAGAAGGTAAGAGAAAACAGTTAATATCACACACTGCATATTATTCTATATTCTTAACTTATATTTTCAATAGCACAAGCAAATAAAAATAAATATGCAAAATAAATGTTTGGAGAGTGTCCAGCAACAGACTATGCCAATGGATACTCCTGGATTCATTTGTGAAATCTAAACAACATTAATAGATGTTTAGACTCAGTGTTGGTTTCGTTTGAAAACATTTATTATGTGGATGTTTTTTGTTTTGCTGAAATAAGTGATGTAATAAAAAAATAGGGCCAAAACTCATCATTTTTACATTTCAACAGATTGATCATTTTGTCTTTGGTGGAACACATACAGATTCACAGCTCACATCATAACTAGTATAATTAGTGAAATGTCAAATAAAAAGTAGTTACTGAAATATTAACATATTGGACACCTTTGCAGTCTGTTAGTCCCTCTTGCTTTAGAACAAATCTCTCTTATCACTGGTTTAATAACTATGTTACAATTATACTGACCCTCAGCTTTTTTGGCGGATTAAGGACATTTCCACATGGTTCCTCATGGTTTGTTGAAGTCTGACTTCACAAATCAATTGATATTTAGTCTTTAGATATTTCCTAGCTCATTTTTTTAGAATCAAAAAATCAGTGGTTTTGAGACATTTTAAAAAGGTGGTGTTTTGTTTTGTGTTGCTTAAAGGGAAAGGCAGCTGAAGTTGTTCGCCTTCCATATGAACTCAATGCCAGGAGATATTTCTCCAATGGATAGTCATTGTGAAATGAAGAGATGATGTCAAGCTGAGTTAGGATTTGATAAATGCTATCCAGGATCTATAACCTGAAATAATTTTTATCTTAAATAACACTTAATATTGCATTCATGATTACTTTTTCTGTGTCAGCTTCTGTGTTTCAAATGTTATAACAGAAAATCTCCAATAAATTGTCACTTTCCTCAAAGAAATCTATTTATCAGATGAGATACTTCTGTTAGAGAACTCAAATTCTTCAGGTAGGGACATCTGACCTTGCCATGGGTGTTTTGGGTAAAGCTAAAACAAGTAACATTGCAGGAGTACCATAAATAATTAAGAGCATTGCAGTCCCAAGGTGCTGGGGAGAGAAGGCCTCTAATATATAAGAGTTCCATGTAGTCTTTGAGGTATTGATGAAAACTGTTGTTACTGATCTTATTTTTACTTGAAGAGTTATGTAGGTGCATCTGCAGTCGTCTGCACTTGGTTTTTCTGTGCTCACCCCTGCAGGGAGGGTAGTGCTGGGATCCTTCAGGGTGTAAACCACTCAGTATTTTTAGCTGCATTAGGCCCCAAGAAACCTGTCCACATGTAATGAAGTGTCTAAACTAGTTTCTGTGTGACAGTTTTATGTAATGTGTCTTACAGCATTCTAAAATAATTTTTGTGCCTGTGAACTGTAAACATAACACCTCTCTTCATTTTGTCTCATTCAGTCTTTTGCACTTGCATATTTCATTTTTTTTTCAGTCATCTTTGTAGCATCACCTGTTCTCCATTTCCTTTGACAATTACCAATTAACTGGATGTTGTTAGTAAGGAGTTCCCTTTGGATGTAGAGGAACACTTCTCCAAGGTATTAGCACTGCCTCTGTCCTCTTTCCAGACCTGTAAGCATATACTCAGCATGTACAGAACACAGCTGGAACAGAATATTTGAATAATAACTTGTAGTTCAATTAGTATTCCTTGCTTTAAAAGCTGTATTTGAATGTATTGCTCCATTACACCAAAAAGAAAGGTGGTTTTCCTCCCCAAAGGTTTTTTCCTTCCTTAGCAAGCCCATGGCAGCAGCAGCAGCATGAGCTTGCCCACAGTCCTCAGGAAAGGTACTTCACTCTTCTGCAGGAGCCATCCCCTGTGGGAGAGAAAGCACTTCTCTATAGCCTTCTTAACTTTTGTGCTAGCCAAAATGAAGGGCATTTCTGATGATTTTCCCTCCTAAAACTATGTGAAGAATTTTCTTTATCAGGAAGGTTACTAAGATTTGTTTTATATAGACCACTGCAAGCCAAATTAAATTTATTGCAGGGATAGGAACTGAGTGTTCTAAATTAAAAATACTTCTCAAAATTTTCATTTTACAAAATTAAAAAAAAATTGTGTTACATTTTTCCAACTAATTATATAAGTGTTAGTAAGAATTACATGCCCTGCATTTGAAAAGCTACTAAACGAATTCACTATTTTATATTGGATTTTGCAAAAGGGAAAAGTGAGCCACTTTTCTGTTTCTTTCTTTTTTTCCCACTTTGTATTGTAATTTGTTAATTTTCTATCACAGACAGGTTGTTTCCACATCACTTTGCTGAAAGCTCTATTTTTGGTGTACCTGATTAGATGGCTCTGGACAAGATGAGCTGCACTAAACTTGAGCAACATCAGCAGCTGATGGCACTGTGTTGCCTAACATCTTCAGAAGTTTCTGCACTTGTGCTGAATTGCCATAGCAATATCTGCCCACTGGTGGTGGACTTGCCTCAAAAGCTGCAATAAGAACTTGTCAGACTAACACAATGACAGATACATTAGCCACAGCAGCACCAAGAAACTGGAAATAATTTCTGTCACAAATGTAAATGAAGCTTCATTTTGTTTCAGATCACAGGTATGTGTCTCTTTTGGGAAGTCCAACACTCTGCTGCTTTCTTTAATAAATGTAACCACATAAGTACATGAGATGGGCTAGAATATTTCAGTATTGGACACAACATGAGGATCAATTACTTGCCTCATGAATGCTCCTCAGGGAGGATCAGTTTTAATACTGTGTTTCTGCAACACCTTTCCTTTGGCCTCTTTTTGTTACAAAACCATGCTTTTTTTCACTTCTTCCACTTGCTGCAAATATTCTTGATATCAACTCATTCTTCTCCTTTGGTGATTCAGATATTTGGAGATGATAAAGAAAAGAGAATGTTTGTGGATATGATTTAAAATGATCTTTTTTTAAATTTTAAAATGTCTCTGACTTCTGAATATTTCTGAGTCCTTTACTTCTTCAGAGTCTTTCAGATACTTAATATGCTGAAGTTGTAAGGCTGAGATTTTTCAGACCAGGAAAGCTAATGCAACAACTTTAACCCAGCAATAATTATTAGCCCATCTGTTTTGCTTCACTGGCCTATTGAGGCAGACAGAAAAAAACCCCAAATCACTGTTTCTGCAAAAGATGCTGGAGCCTTTACTTTGAATGCATGTTTCCAGATTTGTTTGGTTTAACTCCACAGATTGCGAACTGTTTCCCCTCTAGTATTTGGTTTATTTGTTTAGCTTTCCTGGATTAAAATTCAATTTAGTCAAATACTTGGATGAAATGATGCTTTAACTTGGTCTCCCTGACAGGGATTTTTCTTCCCTGAAGCAGCAACTGATTGTTTTTCTCAGTATGCTCTGTAACTGTTAGCATTAAGTGCAAACTGACCCATGCTTCTGTCTTGAACCACAGTATTAAGTTCTCCATTTAGAAAGTATCACGTTGCCCATTTCCACTCTGCCTTAATTGTCCAAAATTAAATGTGATCAGAGTGGGACCCTTTTAACAGACACAGTTCGGAATGCTAACTGCTTGCTGATGATGTGTTTGCTTAGCAGTTTGCAGGCTATCATTCTGATTAATAAAAAAATTCACTGTATCTATGGAAACAAAGTGTGGAAAATAGCTTTTACATCTGAGGAATGTTCAAGGAAAATGATTAGGTGGCCTTAAAAATGATAGCAGCTGTCTTCAGAGCAAAACTCTGGGCATTGCTGGTGTAGAAAGGACTGTGACATATCGGATCCTAACATTTTTGCTGCATTCCAATCAAATATTGCTTTAGAAAATATTTATGCAAATTATTGCATCTGTTTTATTTCTTCTTGACACTTTTGTGCATTGCCATGTCTTAATTGAGATGTCCCAAGAGATGATTTAAATAATGTTAATTAGTAATTGATTTTTCTCTGGATTAACTCTAAAAGAAATGAAAATTTCAGCGTGAGGATAATTAACAGTATTTGCACCAAATTTGCCAATGCTTTTGCTCTTTTGGAGAGCCTTTGTGCGGAGTTGTCTTCTTTCCTGGCTTCTTGCTGTAGAGTTAAGGAACCATGAATGTATTCTCTTTTTCTTTCCCATTTTATTTTTCCAGCTAAAGGTGCTGGCCAACAAATGACAATTTTAGGAGTTCTCCTGGCATTAAAAATTCAAGTCTTTCTCTTGTTTCCTGACTCCTAGAAGTTATTTGGTGTGCTCAAAACATCAGTAGGTCTTGTGCCTTTGTCACAGCAAACACAGCAAACTTCTGCTCTCTTTTAATGGCAAATAACAATGGGTGACTGAGTTTATTCCCCTCTGGTCCTGCAGATGGTCATAATCTTCCTTGACTATCAGGCTTCCATTCACATTACAAATCTGTCTTGGAGAACATGAACTTGATCCCATTTGGGTGAAGGTAAAATAAGATTTGCCCCAGGAACACACACTGCTTTCCAGCTCTAAATGGTGGTTGATCCAAGGGACAGGGTCAGTGCTCCTCTGGGGTAAATCCCTCTGACACACATGGAAAAGAGACATCATGCCCTCAGCTCTATAGAGTTACTCCTATTGCAATCCATTGAGTAATCAACTGAGCTGGGAGTTGACTGGGGTAAAAATCCATGTTTCCCAGGAGAATAACTCCGAACAGGGCACTTTCCGTGGAAAAAAAGAAAGGAGCTGAGGCAGCAAGTGGATATTTATTCACTGTTTTATTGAGAACATGCTCTAACAAGTAACTGAGAATTATGAAAATGTCAGAATAGTCAAATTTGCTAGTAATATATTAGTATAACATTTTATAATTCATGTCCTTTATTTTAAACTGTTTCTACTGTGGACTTAGGCCAAAGGGCTTGCCTGCTGGTTTGATGAAACAAAATACTTAAATTGTAAGAAAAGACTCATCTAATTATCTTACCTTGGTCTGCATTAACAGGATGCAGATCTGATATTCTGTGTCCATCACAGTTTCCAAAGGTTTTGAATGAAGGCAATGGAAGGAGCTTTTCAGAATGTGCACTTCATGGCCCAGCTATACCTGGCAGCCTTGGGTGACATGAAATATTACAAGGAGGAAAGGTTTATTTAGGCTGAGGTGGAAGGGAGCCCAAAGTGCAATGGATAAGCCTTGGTAATGAGAGCAGAAGGGAACAGTTTTTCCATCGTTTTGGAGTTGGTTATTTTTTTTTTCCCCAGTAAAATACTGTTCTTCAGGGGCCAGTGAAAGCATTTGAGTATGATGCAAGCTGTAATGAGGTGCAAGAGCAGTGCAGTAGCAGAACCCCTCGTGTTCCTGGTGAAATCAGCCTTTGCTGGTGGCAGGAGAGGCTACAGGAGCTCTGCTGCAACTGTGTCCCTTTTAGACTCAAAAAACTTGGTTTTCATTTAAAACTCATACTTGCTCTGCTTCAGGGGAAAAGAAACCTCTTGAAGTAAAATACCTCTTGTGAGAGTCACCCTTGGGAGCTTTTGCTTGGATCCATCTTGTAAACAGAATCTGTACGTTTACATGGGGTTTTGTGGTTCTCAATTTGACCTGGCCTAGACCTGCTTGTAACAGCAGTGGATCAGTTAGTGGGGAACAAAAAAGATGAAAAACAGGAAGAAAATGTGATGTAACTTAGACAACTAAAACAGGCATACAAAAATAAACATTTAAGGTATGTCTCAAGATATATTTGAGGTGCATAATATATGAAGACATAATGCAATATAATTGCAACTTTAATTGCCAAAGTATAACTGCCTGAACCTTAGAATGTTTTGATATTTTTAGAGGCCCATGTAAGGCATAAAACTTTGGATATTTTAAAACTGTTATTGCAGTGATGGACTATGAATATTTATTTACTTGAAAAGAAACTGAGCTTAGTTAGGAATCCAAGTGTATTGCAATAGTTCTAGCTGGATGTACACCTTTTCACTTATGTCAAAAGAACTGTTTACACAGATTAAAATATTTCTTCAGTTAAGTACTATTTTAGAATTTGTGGGCAGCTGAGTTTGGAAAACATTATTGCAGAGGCAATACAAAGTGATAGAACATCATCAGCAAAAGTCTTTGTAAAGGACTACATAGTGTTTTAACTAGCCATAAGGAGCAAAGTGCTCCTTAGCAGATGGTGCAGCTGAGTTTTTGAGAAAGATTTGTGTTTTGTTCCTTTCAGATCCAGCTATGATGAGGGTTTGCAGGAGTGTTTCCAGATCCTCCATGTGAGCTATGCCGTGCGTGCAGCTTGGAAAGTCCAATGTCTGCAAGTGAGTCTGAGCGTTCCAGACAATGCTGGATTGGGTTTGCTGTGGGATTCTCTTGGAGGGACACAGATTGAATTACGATGAGTGAGACAGGAACTTGGAAAAACTTGGGACAATCTGAACATAGGGAGTCTTCAGATTTTTACGACTAGGGATTGAAAAACTCCAGAGAAACCAAAAAGCAAACAACCCCCTTTGCACCCCCCAAAAAATCCCCCCCCCCCCCCCAGAAACTGAAAAACTGCATCAAAATCCGCTCCAGATGTTATGCATACCAGATAGCTGCAAAAATGCCTTCACTGGTTGTTTTGGCACCCTGATTTCCCTCTCCCTCTTTAAGAAACTTGCCAAGGAAGGGATAAAAATGTTAAATACTACACCAGCAAACCTATGATGGGACCCATGCTTTGTCTTCGTTTACTGAAAGGAAGTCTCAGGCATGGGGAAACTGAGGTAGGCAAGGCCATACAGGCAGTGCATGACCAAAATAAATCCTCCAGATTCTCAGGTTGGTGTTCTTAGGGTGACACTTAATTCCACTGTGCTCATTACTAAATACATTTCTCTGAGAAAATGGTATCACTGGTAATGTGTAAAAATTAAAAGATGAAGTATTTCAGAAGGCTCTTAAAAAAACTAATGGTAAGTTAATTGTATTTCTGTAATAAATTGTGTTCAGAGACCGGAGTATTAAGTTAGTTCTAGGAAAAGTTACATCCTCAGTATATAAATAAAACCAACTGCACATAAAATGGTACTTTTTTTTCTTTTAAACCTAGCAGATCTGACCAACTTACTAAGTGTAATCTAATATAACATTTTAATATCAATATAATACTTTCAGAAAAATTAATCACAGCAATTCCAAGTTCAGGTCTCTATATCAGGGAGTATAAAGGAAATTTTATAAAAAGTAGTTGGAATATATTCTTAGGATATCACATCTATTCAGCAAATGATTTTGAAAACTCCTGTGTGTATGAGTTTGCATTTAATTAGACTAGTTTATAAATGCACAGTTAATGTGATACTGAATTTTGATCTGCCAAAGCTATACTTTAAGATACCTTTTCTAAAAAATAAAAAAGCAGTTTGCTCTTCTTAGCTCTTACTCAGTGTTGCTCCAAGTGTAAACTCACCTTGATTAGAGCCTTCAGTACATTTCCTGTATTCATGTAATTCAGAACAAACTGTCTGATGTGACATGTTATGTCATTAATAAATCTGTGAAGCTAATAAATCCAGTTTGTGGTTTGGAAAGGAGAACACTGCAATTCTTTCATAGAGCATGTTTTTGTCAATGGAAGATAGATACAGAACTATCAGAATGTTTAAAGGATAAGAATTCTTAAACTTGTAGTGTTATTTGCATGGCTGATGTCCATGGAGACAAGTGGTTACAAAATCAGTTTTCTTACAAAATCACTTGATTTGAGTATTATAAAAAGTTATTAAGAATAAAGAGGGGTACTCTTTCATGTTCTGTCGAGTAGATACAGGGGTTCTTTTAAATTTTTGTCACAGGCTTAACATTCACACAGATGTCCTTAT
This sequence comes from Ammospiza nelsoni, assembly GCF_027579445.1. Lineage (NCBI taxonomy): Eukaryota > Metazoa > Chordata > Aves > Passeriformes > Passerellidae > Ammospiza > Ammospiza nelsoni. The sequence continues at coordinate 15,965,661 of NC_080639.1, forward strand.
GCCTAGTTTCTGTGTGCCAGAGTGAATTCTTAGTGAAGTATGTGTGGCTTGTGTGGATATGTGATAGAATAGATTATCTGAAATTAATAGATTTTTCTCATTGTATACAGTACATCACAATAAAAAATGTACTTAAAAATAAGAGACTTGGGCAGAACATGCCTTTGTGCACAATTTAACGAAAAACCAGAAAAATTCTATTTTTGCAGATTGCAAGTAGTTTTGGGATGATGGAGCGCAAGCAATTTCTAACAGGGGCTTGGGGTTTGTATTTACAGAAGCCAAGAGCTGGACTTGGTCATCCTTGTGGGCCCCTTCCAGCTCAGGAAGTCCTAGGATTCCAAGGCTACATATTGCACCACTTTAAATAAATTGGTGACTGTGCAGACAACAATGCACAATTAAGCCTTGAAACACTAGTGCCCCATTACGTCCATGTCCTTTTAAATGCTACATTTTGGGTTATGTAATTCAGGGAGTGCTCTGCAGCTAGCTGACAGAGAATATGGAATATACAAATGACTTTACAGGATATGTTTTATTACTTGTGCTACCTTGCTTAAGTCAAGTTTTGCTCTCTGCAGCTGTTTATGATTTTAGAGTTTATTTCCTTTGTCAGATTGACTTTCTTGGACAGTATAAAAATGCTGCCAAATTACTTTTGCTGGTGAACAAAGTATCTGATGGTTTGTTAGGAAGAGTAGTTCATCTTAGCTTTGCTTTGCAGTTATATTTTTATGGCAGGGACAGAGTGTTAGTTCAAGTCACATTTCTGTGTACTATGTACAAAGAAAATAGCACACGGGTGATTTCTTGTCCCTCGCTGTCATTTCTTACAGGATTGTATCATCACTGAGTGATCACTTAGCATCAGTTTGTTCCCTTTTAAATTGTCAAATGAGTATTAAATGTCTCCTTTCATTAAACCTGAACAGTGTTGTGTTAACTAGTCAGAAGGACATTACAACTCTAATGTGCTGGTACTGGTGAGTTCCTGTATATCCTTGGCTGGATCTGCTGTAAAGTCTTTTAGGATTTTGGTCTGCACATTCATTGAACTTCCATGCTGTCTTTAAAGGAAAAAGAAGCCTCTTGGAACTTCATCCACTGGAACTTACTTTTTTAAAAGCTACTTATTTTAAGGCAAAATGAACAGTGTGCCAACACGTTGATTATTAAATAGTCTTCTCTGCAATAAAGTGTGAGCAAATGGTATTCCCATCTGTAGTCTTCACTGAAGACTAAATAAGGGACAACTTACATCTAAACATTTTATGGTGCATTTGCTTTTGAAAAGGCTGAGTTTATGGGACTTTGGTATTGCACCATTAGTATTTGGAAAACATGGAGACTGTAGTGAATCATGTAAATGAGACTGCAGATAAGAAAGAATGGCAACTCTGAGTAAAATAAATTTGAATATCAGTGTCCCATTGCTATGCTAGAATGTATTTCATTTAATAGCTCTAAATCCCAAAGGTTTTCTGTAGGATATAGAGACATTGAATATATCCCATGCATTACTGTAATTTTGTTCCAAGGATTCCTCTCCTGTATTCCTTCCCATTTTTAAATTCTATGTGACAAAAAGATGATCTATTTATTTCTATATGGAAAAACAAAAAAGCAGAAGTATAGGGCCTAATTTTAATGGCTCTCAGAAGCATAAGACATCCTCAGTGATACCTAAAATCAGTGAGATTTTATTGGTAATTTCCACAGTCAATGGCTTAGCTAAGGAGCCAGATTGCTGTAACTTGTACTAAAATAAAATGTTTGTTTTTTATATAGGAATTTTAAGAAGCAGAATGTATATGCTGCATTTTCCATATAATAAAATTTTAGAAAATATTTTTTGTTCTATGCTAACTTAAACTCCCAAGGTAGCTTCATGTTCACTCTGCTTTACCTTGAACTGGGACCACATCTATGCTTTTCATTATTTGCTTTTCTAAGCTTCAGTTTGTATTTCATGCGTGTTTCCAACAAGAAACATTTTCATCAGCTGATGAAAAATCTATGTTCTAAAACTTATTCGCCTGTTTACACTTTTTGTTCAGTAAAAGGATTCTTGGCCTGGGACCAAATAAGTGGTTTTTATGTAATTAAATCCTAAATGCACTTATCTAAGAAGGACAAAAATCAAATGAGTAGGAGGATAAAATGCAAAGATCTAATTTCTTTGAGGTCTCAGTTTGTAAGTTCAGCATTATTCTTGATGTTCTTGCTTTGAGAAAATGCCCAGTTTGATTAGGAACTCGTTATAACAAGTTCTTTGTTGGAAAGTTCTTTTTAGACTTAAATTCCATGGGGTCTTTTTTCTTATTTTGAAAACAGGATTTTTTTTTTCCTTTTCGAAGACAGTTTTTTGGGTAAAATAGTATCTGTGTTAGTGTGATCAGAGTGATGAATGTTTTGGTGTTGTCCTGTTGTTTGTTTTCTTTGTCATCGTCAGTTTATTTTTGCTTTGTTTCTTTTCAATTGGATCTTCCCAGCATCTCTGTACATTTATTGCAGCATCCTTTGGGATGCCATTGGCTTACAGTGATTTTTGGATTATGTCTGCTTTTACTTATGCTGAATTTGCAGCAAGAATTTTGAACATAAACCTTTCAGACTTTTCAGGGCTTTTTCTCCCTTTCAGTTTTAGTGCATTACAGAAGATCTCTTTAAGCTGCTGTCTTCATCAAAGTGGCAGAAACCTTGTACACAAAATAAAACAAAAAGCTGCTTTGGAAAATACATAGAGATTATGAGAAACTTGAGATACTACATACTTTTACATTTTTAAATCAAAAATATTCAGTTAAATCCACCAGATACTTTCTATTAAAAGCATCTAGAGAATAGGGAGAATCAGAAATTCTGGACTAAATGGATTCCACAGAACAAAATACATGTTTTTATAAAATGCCACGTTTGTTTGAAACTTAGAGCAGCTCTAAGCATAATTTTATTGGTATAGCCTTTGGTGCCTTGGCCTGGTATTAGGTTATTTTGTAGGTTATAGAGTGAAAGTTGGTCTTTATTTCTTCTCTTCTGCATAATTTTGTGCCAGAAGCACAGCCCTTTTAGCACATGCTGTAATCTATTACTTTTTCCTGAGTTTGACATAGACCATGTGATACCAAGTATTTCACATCTGTAAAGATTCAGGCTGAATAAAAACTTTCACCTACAATGAGTGATACAAAAATGTGTTAGAAAATGTTTTAAAAGGATGTAGTTAAGCTAACTTCCTGTTCTGATCTGTGTCTCACCAGATACACAAAGAAGCAATAAATTATATATGGATATATATATATAATTTGAGCATATATAATTTAGAAATATAATATGAAAAATGAGCAAATAGGCTGAGGTTATCCCTGCTGGCCTTTCTTGGCTTCTCCCTTTATGGGCTGGCACTGTCCCCTGTGTGCTGCTCCTGCCTCTCCTCCCGTCAGCAAACGCTGCCCCACGAGCCTCCCTCCAGCTGCCCAGAAACCCTCAAAGGGTGGGACCTGCCATCATTCCACATCCTTACAACTCCAAATCCACAACTTTTAAAGGAGATCGATTGCTTCGTGTCTGACATGGCTGAGCTTTGGTATCTGACAAAGTAATTTGGGAGAGACTTGCTGGTGTTCATTTGTGCTGAATGAACACTATAGCCTGCTTTATAAAACAGTTCTGACCAAGCAGATCAGGCTTGTTTTTGAAACTCAGTCTCAGTTATCACCTTCCTAAAGTTCATAATTACCTCAGGAAATCTAAATCTGTGTGTTTGATCCTCTTTTTATTCTCCTTCTTTTAAGAAATATCCTCCTCTCCTCCCCCCAGAAAATTCAAACAACCAGAGAAAGCACCTCAACCAAAATGCAACCAACAAACCCACAGAAAACAAGGAAAACAAACCCCACTCAGGTTATTAGGGCTATTGGTAAGGTAATATAGAATAAAAAACTATCGAGACTGAAGATCCAGATTTAGGAATTTGGTGTCATGTAGGAAGAATTGCTTTTATCTGATAGTAATTGTACAGGGCAATGTTGGGAGACTATGTTGATTCTGTTAAGAAACGAAAAAGGTGTTTGCCTTCTCTGTACTCAGTGTAACTGTGTTCAGTGACTTTGTTAACATAGGGCATATTCATAGTCCACAAAGGGATTGAATGTATCTATTTTTGTATCTTTTAGATGTTTCCTTCTAAAATACCATATTGTAGTATACAGTCAGCTATGGTGTTCTTACAGAAATTTAATTTGAAGGTTTTTATTGATGGTAAAACTAAGGAAACACTTGTAAGCAGGCTTTTCACTGATGAGCTCTTTCTTTTTTCACTGATCAGCTTGGAGGCTGTGGGTGTATTGAAGAACCTGATGCGCTGAGTGAATTAGCAAAGTTTGGGGGTTTTTTGCATGATCTCCAAGCTTCTATCTCTAAGGAGTAGAGAAGAATTTCCAAAAGTTCCTAGAATTGGATTTTATCTTTAAAGTTTTATTTTGGGGTGTACTTATTTGTTTAGCGATTATTCCTATGAAGGATGAAGTTGAGGAACTGAGAAGGGAATGAAGAAGGAGAAGAGTTTTATTATTATGTGCTTGACGTCTTTGTGACATGTTTTTAAGTGCTATAATTTAAAAAAATAGAAAATAATAGAGCATGTGTATGTTTCATTACAAGTGAAAAGTATTTACCCTTTCAGATACTAACAAGTAGATATCATAGGAACTATACAAATGCATACTAAAGAGGATTAATGAGCTGTTATCTAAGTTAGTATTTAATTGATTTGGCTAAATATCAGTCTGTAGGAAGAAATGCAATTTTTTTTCATGCAAGTAATGGTTTTTGCATATGCAAATGTATGTGATTGGAGCTGTGTCAATCCCCAGCAAATTCCAGTGTGGTCTTTTGTGAGATTATAGAAGCTTCTGCCAAGTGTACTTTCAGATAATTTTTCTGAGTGAATTTGGAACCTAAGATTACCCAAGAAAGCTTCAACTCATGCAATTTCCTGCCAATTTTGTGAAGTCAGTAACAGGGATAAGCTAAGTCCCCTTTGATATCTATCATTAAAAGTAGTAGAATACTTTTTTATAATAATACTTACTTTGGAGGCAGATTTTTTGGGTAAAAAGTTACTATATTGATGTGATCAAAGTGATGAATCTTCCTTTTACAGTTGTCACAAGTTTAAAACATTGCTAAATGTCATGGCAGTAGGCCTTGGCAGAGAATTTCCTCAGCTTGGATTTTCTTTATTTCTCTGCCTTGCTTATGTCGTACATCTCTCTTTAGTAGTAAGTACACTTTCACCTCAGCAAAATATCAGAATTCATCAAATTTTGACACACAGGTGTCTGTCTAAAAAAAAAAAAGCCATCTAAAGAACTTTGAACTCTCTGCTGATACTACTAGGAAGGGCACAAGCCATGCTCATAGTAAGCAACATCCAATAGAATGCTGTCCCAAGGCAATTAAAGATATATTTTTCCTATCCTTAAAGCTGTGCACAGAACCCATATTTGGTTAAGTTACTTTTTATTGTCGTCAGTAGATAAGTTCAGTCAGATGGGTCAGAATCTGCAGAAGGCATTACTTTTACTAAAGCTTCATCGAAATTAAATTTGGAGTTTGAATCAATGCCCAGGAATGATGTCAGCTATAGCAGATTAAATTTGCTAACGTCTCTTCATTTTAATTGTGTTTTTAAAACAAAGCAGATAATTCTTCCAGGCTTTTGCCTTTTAATGTTTTCAGCCTTTGTTTGGGCTGAATATTTTGGAGCATTGATTATTAAATTTTAAATCTATTTTGCAGTGCCTCTGCACACAAAAACATCGATTTAGTAGACACGTTTCAACAATAATTTGTAAGTAGTAAAATATTCAATATTTTATCAGTCTTTTGCATACTGTCTTAGTTGTTGCTTTATATTATGGAGGAATGAGTAAAGGGAAAGGCAGAGAAATAATTACTGATGTGCAGTATTGTCTGTTGCTTATCCTGAAAAATCAAGTACACAAAATAGTTCTTTAAATCCTATAATATTAAAACCGATATATAACCTGTAGGAAAATAGTTAAGTAATTCAATTTTCTGTCTTTGATAGTATTGTGTATTATTTTGTATTATTGTAACAAGATAATTTTGCTTTTGTTCTATCTGGTGATATGCTTATAGTCTGACTACAGCCTGAGAATTGCTAGCCTTTTTATTTGTGTCCTATGTCACGTTAATAACGATTGGAATTATTTTTATACTTAATCTGCTAAAAATCTTAATAACATAATTAAATCAATTGCATCCTGCAGCAATGAATTCTGCAGGTAAATTGTATTGTCTATATCCTGCTGCTGGAAACAATGTGAAGTGTTCAAATTTCAAGTAATTGGAAATGAAAAATCCTAATTTACTGGAGTGAGCTTTCTGCACAGTGGCAGTACTTTGCTGTATGTTAGAATCCTAGAGCCCCAGTTTTAACTGCTAGGGAGTTCTGGAGGTCCTGTAGTCAGACATGATAAAGGTACTTTGGGATGTGTCCAGCTGAGCCTTCAACACTCACAGAATGGCAATTCCACAGCCCCAGTACTTAATTGCTCATAATGAAAGTTCTTTTCAAAATATTGGATTTCCCAGGGGTGAATTCTTCCCCCAGATGCTGGAATTTCTCATGTTTCTACTTGCCTATTACCTCTTGTCTTGTCAGTGTGCAGCTTTGAGGATTGTCTGCCTCCATCTCATCTCTCTCCTTCGACGAGGTGCCTGTAGCTGGGGAGCAGCAAGGGCTCCCCTGAGCCTCCTCTGCTATGGGCTCTCCAGTTCCCTCAGTTTTTCATAGGCGGCAGAGAGCAGCTTCACAAGGACCTTGTCTGTCTCCTTCAGCACCTTTGGATGACTCCGATCTCATGGATTCGCTTATGTCCAAATTAGTTAAGGGATTCCTTGCCTTCATCTCTCTACAGCAAGTACTGCTGCACTCCCACAGTTTGTGCTGGGAGGCTTAGGGGCTTGGATACCCTCAGGACAAGCCATTACATGGAAAAGTAAAGTGTTCTTTTTATTATTTTTAAATGCCTTCCACATAATGTACTTGGGAATCTTTACCATCCCTTCTTTTCCACTTTTCCAGATCCTATCTTCACCTCTTTGTGCACTTCTCTTTCACTAGTGCTAGTAACCATCCCAATACTATGGGAATTTCTTGGCTGAGATCAGTCAGTAAGGCAAGGGGAATAGGTTGCCATTCTTGCAGAAACCCTGGTTGTCTAGGTTGCACCTATGGAGCTTTAGTCTCTTTTTTCTGTGGGATATTGACAGGTGAGGATTCACTGGTGTGTATAATGTTGAAATAAGGAAGTACAAAGACAGCCTTCATCTTACTGTTGCATCTTTCTCTCTCCAGACTTCCCATTATGAAATAGTCTTTATGTGATCTGAGCTATTATTTAGTAAAAAAATTAGACATAATGGGGCTTTCTGGTGTGAAAAATATCAAGCAATATGTTGCTGATGCCAGAAAAATGTTTGTTAGGTTTCCTAATGCAATTAATCTTTGATCTCAGAAATGGTACATGAATACTGTTTCACTCTCTTAGAAAAGCAGAAACAATGTTGGTCTGACATCTAAAGACAAATATAAGATGAAATCTTTGTCTTGTTCTGTTCTTAAACTTGCACTGCTACTTTTTTGTCTTGTGTACTTGTCACAGCACTTGGATAACCTACATTTCTTCTTGTTTATCTGTTTTTCTTCTGTTTGCCTCATGGTTTAATATAACTTCCCACACCAAGAAACTAGTTATGAAATTCAGAACATCAGGTACAAAGTTCTCAGTTAACTTCTAGCTGTTTTTTATACAAGGTGAGTATATATTAGAACTGTCTTAGAAATTGTTATCCCCTACTGCTCAATTTCTCTGGTTTTCTTTATCAAGGCTTTCAAGAGACAGGGAAAGTGATATTAAAGAAATGTTCCTGTGTACATAAAAATTGTGTAAACCTCTTCTAATTTTAGCAACTCTCTTGAGCAATCAGCCTCTCTAGCCCCAGAAGCTCTTTCTTCTTCAGAACTCATTAGTCATATAACTTGGTCAAGTTTTAACTGGTTTGGAAAGATGCCATAACACAGCAAAGTTCATGGTGAGGAAATTTTACTCTGAACACAGCATTTGCATGGCACTTGAGCAAGATTTTAGCACTGGACATCTGCAGAGGGGATATTTCTTTACCTGCTTTTTGTGCTCTGCTGCAGCTTACATTTTGAGCCCAGAAGTGGTCTCACTTTCCCTGAAAGTGAGTTGTAACCTTTTTGCTTCTGACTGCATACTCTTCTGTGAGTGGCAAGCAGGATTTGTGGATAACTCCTTTACTGGACAGGTGAATGGGAGAAGGATAACACTTTATCTGAGTGGGAGGTGCTGGAAAGCATTGCTGCTCAGGGTCCTGTGTCACCAAACAGAGCCATGTCAGTCACTTGCCTTTTGAAATGTCATGAGGACTCATAAACTGCTTGCAGCTTCCCAGTGACAGTCTCACTCCTGAACTCTGTGATTTAAAAATACCCATACTATTGACAGAAAAGGATCACTTGGTAATTTGAGAGGTTTAGGTTTCCTCCTAAAAATCCACTAAACCAGTATTTTTTTTTATGAAACTGCATAGTTTGGCTTCAGTTACATTCACTAGTATACTTGTATCTTCACAGAATGCAACTCAAACTTTTTGAATGCATCTAATGTTTTTGCAAAACTATTTTCTCTATGAAATGCAATCTTTCACTGAAAACTTTGTTGTGTAACTATAGGAAAGCATAATTTCTAAAATTCTATGAATAATGCAGCAATGATTCAGACAGGTTTTAAACTCTGTAATGGCTGATCAGTGTTTAGGAATAGACCTATCTTCTAATACTGCAACAATAAGCAGATTTCAGTTTAAGATAGGCCACAGGGACCAATCAATGTTTTCCAAATTTGAGGACCAATATGTAATATGTAGTTTAGGTACTGGGAAGGTCTTTGGTAAGCAAAATGAAAAAAAAAATACTCATGCTGCTGATTTTCTCTATCAGCTTAATAATCCACTCAATGTTTAAGGTGTTTAAAAGCCAAAACATGGAAAACATCTTGCTGAAATTAAGGTTAAAATCCAGAATATGTTAAGAAAGGGCTTTTTCAGCTGCCCTTAGATTTCAGATTCTGCAGCAGTTCCCTGAAGTGTGGAGGTTTGAACACACTAATTCTGAATCAGGTATTACTGTGCATATTCCAACATGTACAGAACTGCACCAAAAGTCAAGGCAATCAATTAAGATTTTGAAGGAATCCTGTGTGGGGTGGGATGATTTGATTCCCCCTCTTTGGGATAGCTACTAGTGGAAAGTTTCTGTACAGTAAAAATAGCTATAGTCAGGGTAGCTTCCCAAGTTGATCTCTGTAGTTTGAGATGAAAATAATTTTTTCTCTGTTGGCATCTGCTTGATATTATAAATATCAAGAAACATTTTCTTGTTGCTGTGGTCCTTGTGTCAGTAGTGTTTAGCAAAAGGAAATTATTTTCTTGTTTTCTTTGTGGAGTGGCTCAACATGATTGCTAGAAAAATCTCTTTTAGACAATGATTAGCTGGAATGACTCCATGTTGTTCTATATCTACACTTATTTCCAGCATGAATTAGTTATTTTCTTTATAGCTGGTGTAGTTCAGTAGGATATACTGGCAAAAGCTTTGTCATATCTAGATTTACCATTTCCTGTTGTTTGGTATTCCATGTTCTTTCTTTTCCAGTTACATGTAGGTACCATTAACTTGGCAGTTAGAGTTTTTCACGCTTAACCACAGCTTTTGTGTTCAAATGACTTTTATACCTTACCACTACCTCTTCTGTACATGATTATCAAAGGTATAACACCTCCTATAACACCAATAATTAGAGGATTAATTGAATGCATCCAAATTGTGAGGAAATAGGCAATGGGCTCTGATAAAAGGAGCCTAATTAGTCTGAAACATCTGTATTTATTCTACAACTGTTTGTGCTTCACTATGGGGGTAGTCTTGCCTTTCTGACATCGTTAGGTATCAATCTCATGTTATTATGAAGTACAACATCACCCTTGTGATTGTGGCAATTTCAGTCTCTCTTATTTCAATGCTGACGGCAGTTCTAGATCAGTCTCCTCTCTTTGCAAAAATTAGCACGTTAGTTTTGTAGCTAAGTTGTTTCCTAAGGAGTTCTTAAAACCCTCTGTTTGTTCCATGAATGTCACTCCTCCATTTCAATTTATGCTTTTCAATACCATCCAATTCATTCCAAATAAAGAAGCTAAAAGTCACTAAGCCTTTTACAAAAATCTGTAATTTACAAAAATCTGTAATCTCTTTTCTTCAGTTGTGCTGATTGCCCTCTGATACTGTATGAGCTATGTGCAATTGCTGTTTTCAGAAAATGTATTCCAATTGTCATAGCTCTCTACAGTAATCTTTTCTTTCCTGAAGTACTGCAATTAAATACTAAGAAGTTATAAAATAGTCACTTTGGAAGGGAAGTAAGACTGAAGAAAATCTCAAAACTGGTTTGTACTGACCATGCTTTGCTCATTCTACATCTGTTTTTTCCCCCTGTGTGTGAAATAATTATCTTTTAGCTCAAATTACTAGTGAATTTCTGCTGACCAGTTTAAACATACCTGGAGAAAGATGTAGATGCCAACTGAGCATCTGTCTTACAAAGCAGGTCAAGATGTTTAATCACCCTGCCGTGAACCACTTCTGTGTCATTTCATTCACTGATATGCAATACACTTTCTACTGAGCATTTGGTTTCTTCTTGATTGACTGCTGTCTCTTTTGAAACTTTGGTTCTAAAGCCTCTTTCTAGGTCCAGCTGCTCAAGACACACTGTTTATCTCATTCTGTTTTTTCTGCTTAGGGTGCAGTAGCAAGTTTTCATCTGCAGTTATTTTTTTTTTCAGATTATCCATAATGCATCTCTCATGTATTACGTATCTTGGCAATTACTCATTTTTTTCTCTCTCTCTCTCTCCATCTTCTTGAATTTGTCAGATTGTTTGGTTCACTGAATTCAATGACTGATTCTATGGTTCTAAATTGAGTGTAAGGTCATATTCAAAGTAAACTTAAAGATAGATGTGCTTAACAGGGTGCCTGAACAACTAAATTCTGCAGACTGCAGTGAGGTCCAGCATGGGTGCAGATTTCAGACATCTCCCTTAATAAACCTGACTTTACCTGGCACTGAATTGGTCTGTGAACACCCACACAGTTGTGAGAGGCTCTTGGTGCTGGTTGCTTCTAGTAAGGGGCAGTATTGAACAATCAAATGTGATAAGGTCTTTATGTGTCATAGGTAGACTTGCAGATATATATCTATTTGTGCTCTGAGCTTTTTAGCTAATTTTCTTGCAAGCCTTTGTGGGTATTTGCTTTCATTTTTAATTGCCTAAAAGCTTTGATAAATCTGACACTATGTTCATTACCAATATGATAGGATGTGCACGTAACAAACAAACAAAAGGTGGTTTTTCTCCTTGCCAAACTTAAAGTTGATACTTGAAGGACACAAATGAATATACACATTTTAGTAATTATATAAACAAGCCTAAAATATGGTAAATCAGATGGTGCAAAAAATACTAAAGTAAAAATAAAGGGGAAAATGTTTCCTATTTGGTCTCCTTATATAGGTCATCTAAGTAAGCACTGTTAATGTATCAAACCCAGCTCGTTTGCCTACTTAATTGAGTCAATGCCAATACACTGAGTAGACCATATGCATAACTTTATAAAGTTGCTATTCCTCAATTATGTAACTGTACTAATTTTGTTAATATATTCTGTGGAGAATCCAATAGAATCTTGGAGAGTCCAAGATTACTGTAACATCAATATTTTTCCATTGGCAGATTGCTGGAGACCTATGTATTTAAATAAAGTCAATGAACTTTAATAAGACCAAATATTTCTTCTTCCTCTGCTGTGCTTCCTATTGAATAATAATTCAGATATTTGGACATTGCAAGCGAGAGGGAAACTCTGCTTGTGCAAAAGAGGATTGTATATCACAAATGAAAATACATTTTATTTTCATGGGGAGAACAAAAGGAGAACACTGACTAACAAACCATTCCTTTTCTGCAAGGGTGGAATTTGAGTGATGAGATATCTCTGCTATCTTAGGTTCTGTTCACAAAGCACCCTGTAGCACTCGAGTCCACTGGCAGGCAGTTCTTCAGTGGTTTAACTGTTATTTACAGTGCTGTTGAACCCTGTCTTACCCAGCAAATACATGCAATGCTTTACCTGCTAAAAATTAAATGTGTATTAGTGCTTGGCAGAGCAGGGCCAGGACATACAGCGTGCAAATCTAATACCTGCTGTCATAATTACAATAAACCTATCTTATCTTTTTGAGGATTTGTTTTGTTTTGTTTTTTTTCCCCTATGTTTTCAGATTTCTTAATTGTTTCATGGCTCTCCTGCGGTTCCACCGCAGGGAGGTTTGTGTTGTCACGTTTGGAAGCATGGGTATTAGCTTGACAAGTCACCCTGCAGGTCTCTTGATACTTTCTTATTTTCCATGTGTCATGAATTAGATGTTTTGAAGATGAATTTCAAACAAAACAGCAAACAGCGTATTTGATTTCCCTTCAGAAGCTGCGAATGTCTTTAAAATAAAGCTCTTATTCTCCTCATCAAAACCTGCATGATCCCTTTCCTCTTCTTATAGCTAATTAACTGGTGGAGCTGCAGGATTTTCCCAGTTTCAAGGTAAGTTTTTTTCATTGCAACTGTTTGATTTTAGCATAACTGTAAAGGTCTGTCAGTAGTCAATATTGAAAAGACAATCTGATTTCTTTACTGGTGCATATATTTTAAAATTATTTATTTGCATTGATATTACTACTGGAGTGAATTACATCTAGATGAAAAAAAATCTTAGTTTAAATTTCCATTAAGTGTTGCTTCTTATCTGAGGATTATATGTCACTGGGAGAGTTTTCTTATCACCAAAATTAAGGGTGAAGAAGTTAATTATTCCTGTTTTAATGTGTCTCCATATTGGCTAATAGAAGTGTGTGTTCACTTTATAATGGAAGTTTTAAACTGAAATCTAAAAATAACAGAAAAAACTGTGGACAAAGTACAAAAAAGATTTTTTTGGGGAGGAAAAACATGGACTACGTGGAACTACATAGCAACTACATGTTGCTACATGGACTGTAGCAACAACTTGCTGGCACTGTAGCACAAATGATGAGATAGGTAAGGCAAGAACAGAAAACTGGTTCAAGAATAGGAAGTGGGAAGAAGCAAAGTGAAGGATAATTTTTCATTTCAGATACTAGCCCTCTAGACTGGCCTTGCTTTCTAAGGTAGCTGCTCACAGTTTAGTGTTCTGTATCTTTAGAGCTGCTCGTGCTGCAGGGCAGGGGTCAGAGTGTCTGGGCAGGCATGCTGGCTGTGGCTGCAGGAGCTGGGGAGGCACTGCCTTGGCCCTCTCATTCGCAGCCTCGTGTGCCCTGCACTGAGCCAGGGCAAGGATGTAGGCTCAGCTACTTCTTCCTCTGAGCCTTATTCACAGAAGCTAAAGGGAGGAAAGGTCTCTCCTTTCCCAGTGTTTCCACGAGGGCTTTTTGCTCGTGTTTTCCAGATAACTTAAAAGTTCCTCTTTTGTTTTAGATAGTTTGTTTCTGTCTCCCTAGGGAACTACAGGACACGTTCTGGTAAATTTCTTGGTTTCAAATGCCTTATCTCTCTGGTTTTTTGTTTCCTGCTCTTTAACTTTCAGAGATACAATTTCATCCTTTAGTGTCTTCTCTGGTGGTTTGCTCTATCAATTCTCAGGACAAACCTTTGGAGCAAAGGCTGCTGTGTTTGTCTTTTGCTTAAGCCATGCTGGGTGCTTCTGCTCTTGGAATTTCTGTTGTAGTAGTGGCACGGTCCTTCAGGGAGCAGAGGTTTTACAATTTTCCTTTGTGGAGTTCTGGTGACATTGGCAGGTGTCTCCATTTACAGGGATACTGTTTGGGTAGTTTGCTCCTTCCTTCCAGGAGGATATTGCCTTCTCATTATAGTGTTCTCCAGTAAATCAAAGCAATGTATCTTCAACTACTGAATTCCTTTTGAGGGAGAGAGAACAGCTTGCAAACACCACTTTTTTTTCATTGTAGAGTTGGACAACAAGAGCTGGAAATACTTGTGGAGGCCCTTAAAATTCCACACTGTCCCCGGAGGTTTATGTGGTTTCTATAAATACTTAATTTCTTTGCTTTTCTTCAGATATTTGGCAGTTAGAAGGCCGAGAAGAGCCCAGATTAGTGTGAGATGTTCTTATTAATTATTCCATGGAAGAATATTTATGCTCTTTCCTACAAACTTTGGTTGGACTCCATGCAAAACAGGAGTGGAAACTTTGGAAGGTTTTAAGTTGTTCAAAGGTATTAGTCCTGCATTTGACCAAATAAATGACTTACAGTTGTTAAAAATACATATTTGCATTTCTTCTTTTTTGTCTTAATGTTTGAAAATTCAAAGTGATTTTACTCATCCAGTGGCTGCTTTTCAGAAATTATTAGTAAATTTAATGGGATTGGCTCTTAGCATGCAAAAGATGCAACTCAAACTGGTTTATAGCTCTCATAGGGTGTAATTTATCTCTATAAAATGCATAAAGGTTGCCATAGAGGAAAAAAAAATTGATTAGGAAATTGTGAAATGTTCACATTATTTCAAAGCTCTGAGCCCTTTTTTTTATTTTCCTGTGGGAACCTGAGAACTTAGTGTTAATATCCATTTCTGCCAGTTGCATCAGACAGGAATGCTCGTTACCTCACTCTGTTGCAGGATTTAACACAGATAAAGCTGTTTAGTTATAACCATACTGAAATACTCCTCCCTCACTCTTAGGCTCCTTCCAGTCGCCATCTGAGGACTCTCATCCTGACTTTTCCAATGTGGACCCAAAGCTCCTTTTCCCAACTGGCAGTGGCACCAGTAGCTGACAAAGCTGACACATTTACTCCCTCTTGGCACACTGCTCTTGCCTGGCTTCTTGCACCGCTCTTAGTCTGATTGAAACAAATACGATCACTGAGACAAGTCTTGGGTATATTTGATTATTTGGCTGCTGCTTCAGAAATGAAGATTTTTTACTCACCAACCAAGACAGGTGCTGTTTTCAGAGTAGAGAAGCGCTGTGCAAATTCAAGTCTGTGACTGAGCAAGCAGCAGGGAAATCTCCTCCTTTGCCCTCTCCCAGCCCTGACTTGGGCTGTACAGACAGGTTCTCTGGTTTGCACTTGGAAGGCAGAGCAGGCGATCTGCTGCATGGCTCATGTACTGATTAATCCTCAACCCTTTTGCTGTTTGTATGCACTTAATTGTTTTTCTGCTGGCAGACACACAGAGTTCAGCATCAGATTTTGACACACACATGCTGCTGTCCCGGAGGACTCACAGAGTGGGCTGTCTTGCAGCTGCTGCATTTTCCACCAGTAAAATTGACAGTTACCTGCTGAGTGGAGTTGCTAGGAGAAGGTGAACAGGCATCATTACAGCATATTCCTTCAATAACAACCTGTAGCGCTCGCTGATTTCTCTTCTGCAGGGATTTAGAAGTGTGCTACTGACTTAGCATTTGTGCAGTCATATTTTTATTGACAGGCTGGTAGATATTTATTCAATAAGAAACAACTCAGGATCAGCTAAAGAGAGGAAAGCTCTGGCATTTGAACATACTCTCTTTTTGTAGGGTGATGTGGCTGATACTGGCATCTACCATCTGCTTTCCTATTGCAGCCTGTTTCTCCAACCTGCAAAGCAGAAACCAGCCTTTCTTTCCTTCTGGATTGTTAAAGCCATTCACATTTATTCTGCATGGCAATGAATTATAGTCCATTTTAAGGACTCTTTTGTGCTTCTGTGTGTATTCCTACAGCAGAAAAAGTGCATGAGAAAGGAGCTTGAGCAGTCAGTAGTATAAGTAGCTGGCTCTCCCGTATGGATTAGACTTGTGAGGTCAGAGGAGCTGTGTGTACTTGCTCTGTGCTTGGGGGGGAAGAGTGGATTTGTCTGTCAAAGTGAATAGCGATTCAGGCAGGATCGTCCCTCAGCTGTTGTAATTCTGATGTGTTTTGCTATGACAGCAGCTACTGTCTAACATGCGTGGATCTTCTGAAATTTGTAGTGGACTAAGGACTGCTTTTACTTGCTGCTGAGCCTGACTGTAACTGTATCGCTGTAGGACAATAACGATGGGGGCTCGAGCGACAGAAACAACTCGGGAACTGGAAAGCGCCTCTGTACAGTACCAAATAGGAGGACATGCAGAGAAAATGTGGCAACGACTCAAAGGAATGTGAGTAGCTTGTCTCCTTGGCTTTTTTTCTGTTCCTTGGGAAAGATAATTTTCTTCTGTTTGTTAAAATGTCTAATTAGCAAACGGGAGAGTTATCTTTAAGCTGTGAACAGTATTTGCTCCCACAATACAGTACATCGTTCTGCTTTACGATGGTGCTTAGATTAATGTCAGACTCTCCATTAGATTCAGTCATCTCATTTAAAAGATGTATAAGTGAGAGTTATTATCCAAATTGAAATACAGGTAAGTCCTTCCAAGTTAGCACTTCCATATCTCTGATATGATTTTGTAAATGTTATCTTCAGAATCAGCATTTCTGGAGCTGTTTCATCATTGTTGTCAGTATGTATGGGTAAGTATATTACTGCAATTCTATAGGAGGAACTAATACTTTCTCTTTAAGACTGAAGGTAAAGAAGTAAATATTAAAAGGTGCTTAGGTATTAGGAAGCTGCTCTGTCTGGTTTTTGTCAATTATTTTGGTGTTCAATAATGCTAGAAACTATTTCAAGGAGTATTTGAGGGCATCACTGTGTACCTGCTGTGTCTAATTCACTGCTCTCAAATGCAATTTTCATTTCAGTGCAAATGATCGGTAAATAAACATCTGCAACCTGTCAGAGTAAACTCTATCAAACTAGTGCATTCTAAAGCCCTCAAATGTCAACATCTCCTTTTCAGTATTTGCCAGGTTTTTGATCTGAAAGCTGATGTCAGGATGTTACAAATAAATGCATGTTACACTTGTTGAAGCAAAGAAATGGCACTGTTATTTTTGCTGGGAAGATTTATAATCCTGGATTTCTAAAGATATTCCACAGATGCTAAATAGTGCCTCAGCTGTTGAAGGTAAACAGGTTATTTAAGTGTGGAGGATTAGATGTGTCAGCTATGGCACTGCCTGTTTCCCTTGTGCATTGGGTAGAGACTCAAAGTGGCTGTGGGGAAGGGGATTTCCACCATCTGCTTTCTTTAAGGAGAAATTGGTTTGCTTGATTGGAAAGTCACTTTTCAGGTGTGGCCAGGGATTTATCATAACTTCTCTGTGATATGCATTTGAATATTTGCTCTGAATCCTATCATCACTCTGTTTATCGCATTTTTGGGAAAAATGTCCCCATAAAATCTCCAAAGTGTACACAGCAGAGCAAATATTTTGATTGTTTGATGATGTAACACATTTTGCCCCTGAGTTTCTGCTGCCAAAGACCTCCATCAATTTGTGTTGATTTCCATTAGTAGGGTCTTAGCTGCTGTTTTTGCTCTGTAAGTTCTCTGTTAGCACTAGACTCTTGGGTTAAAGCGTTTCCTTTCAGCTGCCTCTGGAATGGTGCCATTCAACAAACTAATGCAAGTGACTCAACATTGTGACACAGTACAAGACCTCCAGGAAATAAGGTTTATGCTTTTTTAGGAGTAGTTAAGATGATATTTGGAATTTGTAGTGTGTCAATAAAAAAATGGAACTTACCTGTTTGGAAACACCACACCTTTTACAGGCAACCTCATGAATGTTGCGACAAGATGATGCTAAAATAAATACGTGTACTTAAAAAGCAAGCAGGTTATATTATTAGATATGTTCTCAGCTGTTTTTCAGAATTACCAATATTCCATTTTAATTATTCACTAGTCAATTGGAAATCACTGACTAGTCGATATTATGAACATTATATGGGGAAATTTCAAAGAATTGAAATTTGCGGAGTAGATATCTGGGCTCACTTTATACTATAAGCATCAATCATTAAGGAAAAGGATTCATTTTTTTGTGGGCAGATATCAAAGCAGAAGCATGTTTATATATGGTAGGGGAGAGGGACAGATAAGTGCAACTGCCAGATCTGACTTGGGAGGAAATCTTTTATAAACAGTTGGGAGAATTGTTTCATCTTAGAGATGGGAACTGTTGATGTAACTACATATGATGACAAATTATTGAGCTTTTAAAGTAGTGTGCAGTAGTATATTTACACTGAAGTCAGGACTTCGTGGTTTGAATTATGAAGCTGAATCTGTTCTTGCTGATAGAGTCCATAGACCTACATAATGTTCATGTGATTTCAATGTAGTTTTACAGTATTTTGCCAGTCAAGAGTGCTGATTATGTTCTTGCAAGCAGGTCATTATTTCTGAAAGAACATTGGATTTAACTTAGGTAACTATCTGAATAGAGTTCAAAAGCTGTACAATAGACCCTTATTAAAAATCAGCTTTAATTTTCTGCTAGCATTACATCTTTTTTCATAATAGACTTTTAATTAAAAATTTGGCAGCAGAAGTCCATTTAACCTTGTATGTCTTGGAGTATTTTTGTTGTTAGCTTGTTGGCTTTTTAAAATTAATTTTTATGAAATAGAGGCTATTCTAGAAGATAGGTGAGTTGAATGCACTTAAAGCTAAATGAAAATCCTTATTTGAATGCCCAATAAGAAAAGCTGTCACTGTGGAAGCTTGAGTGAAGGGGCTTTTTATAGGTTCTCAATTCCATAGGCTTTCATAGATCTTGCTAGCCTAAGTGTTGCAATAAAGACTGGGATGTTTGGAATAAAATTAAAATGATATATAACTTTTATTTGGTTTATGATGCTTTACAGCCAAGTTCTTACTTTCAGATGTCAAGTAAAAATCCCACTCTGTTTTCCTTACACTGGAATTGCAGCAGTGCTGCAACCAAGGACATTATCTGTCAGAGAAGATATTTGAATTTCATAACTTGATCCTTAGCATTGGTGCTGATTTTATTGATGCCTGAATATATAAAACACAAGCTCAGTGAAACAAGAAGTGTGAAAGAGTCATGTAAATTTGTCTTGACTGTAGCTTCTGGTTTTTGAATTGAGATATTTTCAGTGTGCAGACTGCAAGCTTCTAATGTTTTGTAGTTCATGGAGAAAGCAAAAACAAATAACAAGGAGCAGCTAAATAACTTATGTAATAGTGTGGCTTTTTTAATTCTCTGCTATGCAGAAGAATAAAAACAAAAGCCATTCAAGCCACTGCAGGAACTCCAGCTGCCTGACTGAAGGGGAGTGTTGTATATCTTCCACTTCAAAAAACACCTTGTCACAGCCCAGCCAAGGGGCTCCTTTTCAGCCTGTTTAAATGCCACCAGTTACACCTTTTCTCTCACAAACACTTATTCTCTATTGGATTGAATCTTTCTTTAGACAGTAAATAAACTGCCAGCTTAAATGTATTATGGTGTCAATAGATCCAGATGATTTGCTGCCTAGGAGAGTTTGTCTTCTGCTGCTAGGGAGCTCAGAAAAAAACCTTTTTAAAAGCATTTTGATTTGGAATGCAGAGAACCGGGTATGAAGCAGATGTCTTTATGCTTACTGGCCTTGCAGTGTTTGGTATTCTCCTTAATCTGCACGTAGACTTAAGTCTGTATTGTTCCTTGGTGTGTGAAATCGTGTGCTGTCTGTTGTGTCTTTTTGCCACTTCACTCAATGTCAATGCAGAACAGCCAGACATCCCCCCCACCATCTTTTTTTATTTTGAAAGTAGACATCTTAGGTACCTTTGCAAGCAGGTTCTGCTATCCTCAACACTGATGGACATAGTATTAGGGGTGGGCTCCCTTTCTGAGCTTTGAATTCATTAGTGAGTAATTAACTTGATTTTCATAAATATCTGTTTTGCTAGAACTGTCTCTAATTGGCCAGAAAAATGTCTGAATGAGAAAAGTTAAAGTCCAAGATTCCAGGAACTTGGGGACTGGAAATTCACATGTGGTTGGTATCGACTACTTTATGAAATTTTTACTGCTTTAAAATGAGAATGTGTTATTGCCATCACTGGTTAAAACTAATTTGTGATAATGTCTCTGGCAAAAGGGATTTGAAAAACAGTCATAAGCTTCTTTCCTTACCTTGTTCCCTTTCTTTTCCTCAACATTCAACATTAAGAAACCCTGATTTCTGCAGGAAGGAGAGTCTAAGTTGCCTTAGGTGCTGAAAGGGACAGGCATGTACACCCAGTTTGTTGATCCTGCAATGCTGCAGTGACAAATTGCATGCATACACATTTTGTTGAGACAAAAAGGAGCCTTAGTCACTGATTTGGGGAAATTTGGCTTGATGTCAAAGAAAGTAGAAAAATGGCTTCCTGTGCACCTGCTAAATTATCAGAAGATAGCATTCTTTTAAGGACATTGAATAGAATCCAGATTAGCAGCCTAGTTAGGTCTAAAACAGATTAGAATGGGTAATTTTATTTAGAGAACAGTCATTCCTTCACTAGGTCCATGGATACTGGTGGAACACCAGTAGAACAGTTTCCAGATATGACACAAGTCTTTCTTTTTTCAAGCTGCTTGTTTACAATTTATTTTATACTTTATTTCATGCTTGCTTTGTTTGCTTATTGCCCTTGTTTCTGTGGTCCATTTATCTCAACTATAGTAGTTCAGTATAGCTTAACTGAAGAGATTATCAAAACAGAACATATTATGATACAAAAATGTATAAATTTGTGAGTACTGAATAAACAAAAAGAGGAGAAGAGACAGAATTACAGGTGCATACCTCTGGTTAAAAGTAGCAAGACAGATTTTCACTTACTGCTAACTACATCAGGAACAAATGGGTATATAGTTCAAGTACTTTTTACTTGTCGTGTTACCTATTTTTACTTTCTTGTGATGTGAAAACTTTCCTATGAAGTCATAAGCTCTTAATAGTAATCAAAATTACAGGTATTTCTAAGGGGACTTTAAGTGAAATTAAAATTGATTTCAGAAATGCTCTAAAAAGAAAATGGAAGGTATATGATGATATGCCTTTTGATTGATATACGTTTCATTATTGCTATAATTACCTAAGAATAGTTTCATTATAAATTGCGAACAGCTTTTTTTGCTTTTGAAAGCAAAGTGTGTTTCTGCACTGGAGTAGTCCGGTTAACAATTTATAATTATAATTTTGTAGCTTATAAATATGTATCTAATTAAACATAATATGAAAAATTTCAAATTTTCAATAAGTCTAGATGTTAAGCTACTTAACATTAGAAATTTAGGGAACTTTTATATCCAGTCATATTATTTTACTGTTGGAAAGGTATTTCCATTATTATAATATAGATAATGGGCACAGAATTAATTTTCAGGTTCATACAAATTTCTTTCAATTTCTGGCATGTACCAATGCTGTTGATGGTTTAGAATAAATGCTGATCCTCCAGTTTACTGTGAGTAGATGAATTGCTGTGCCCATAGGAAGCTGTACTAGAAATGATTGCAAATTGAAGAATTGTGCACAAATGTGTGCACAAATCATATTTTGCCTATGATACCAGTAAGAACAGCAGCAGTGTTTTTACAGGTGTCTCTGAATAATACAATAAAATACTGAGATTCCCCATTAGAGCTTTAAATGAACATGTTTATACATCCCTCACGTTGGTGTCCAATTAAAATTAAGTATTATATCTAAGGACAATGAAAAGGAAATTAAAGATAACATTTTACGAAGCTGACTACTAAACTACAATTAAATCTATATATTCTCTATTTTTTTTTTAGCTTAGACATCTGACTGTACTTATGTTACAACTGAGACTTCTAAAATTTCCTAAAAGATAGTTTCTGTGGCTATTCACCTTATAAGTGTTCTATTCAGATCTCTGCTTAGAAAGAGATTGTGTGTAGCTGACTACACAAATAATGACTTTCCTCCTGAGCTCCTACCAACTCCTTGTGTAGGGGTCCTTGATTGCTGACCAATTTTTACAAACATTTCTTTAAAAACTTCATTCTCTAATTTAGCTGTTGCCCACTGAGGCCTGCCACAGTTTCTCAGAGCTATGGGTCAAAACCTCAGAGCTCCTATTGCCCTCCCACATGCAACTCCCAGGTTCTGCTCCACCTCCACAACAGAGTGAAGTCAAAATATCTGGATAGGAGAAGAAAAGGCCTTTTGTCTTGCTAATTATATAGAGTTAGAAAAATGCAAATGCCTAAATACTGAAATTACATAGTTACCAGTGGAAGCTATAATAAAAATAGGCATTCACTTCATACATCTAAAAGAGAAACATGACCTCAGGTTTATCAAAATTGTGCCTGACAGAATTTTTCCTGTAAGATGTCAAAATAATCCTTTAGGAGTGAACCCATTTAGTACTGTTCCATTTTGTTTGTGTTTTCTCTCTGATCTGGCTTGCTCCTGGTATAATCTCTGGAGAAGGGCTAGAACAAAACAGTTGCAATTATTTCTGCTACCATTTACTGGAGACTATTTGACAAATAAGACTGCAAAAAAGGTGTAAGACCTACTCTGGTAGCAAGTCCTCCAGTACTACTGTATTGTATCTAACATGAAAGGTTTATTTTTGTCAAAACCCCCTCCAGACATTCAAAGCCTTCCAAAAGGAAGAGAAATAACCAACTAACCAGCTAAGGGGCAAATGGACTAGGCTTGGCCCACAGACTGCACAGTGACAGAGTTCTTTACACCTTCTCAGACAACAGCAGGTCTTTGGATTGATTTTTTTCCTTTACTGCCTTCCCATACAATTTCATTTCATACTTGAGGTCACCAATGCAATTTGTGGAACTTTTAAAACAAGGCTTCATAAAGAGGCTCTATAGAGGCAGTCAGAACTTCATACAAAGTAAATCCTTTCATTTTACTAGGGAGATGGGGAAAACTGAGCAGTTGTGACTAAATGGAGAGAAAATTGCACTCTGCTGTGGTTAAGGGAAGCTAAACAGAAATTGAGTACATCACTTACAAAGTTACAGCTGACAATGAAATGACTCAGTTTTCACAGTCCATAAAGCTTTGCAATTAGTCAGGCAGTGCTGCAGACTGAAGAAGCCAGCCTTCTCCCTGACCTCTCTTTTCTCTTACAAAGATGCTTAGATTTGTAAAGAACTACTACATCCAGTTTCTGTTAAAGGCTACAGCTGGTCACAGCACAGACACACATTTTCTGAACACATACATGCAAGGAATAGTGATTTTAAAGGAGTATGTGACTTGCTCCTAAAAGCTTCTGTGATTCTGACTGTTGGCCAGCTGATGTAATTTTATTTGTGAAGTCAAATGCTGTTAACATGATATTGTATTTATTCCTGCGGATTTTGCTAAAAACGTGATTTCCAAAGTGGTTGGTTTTCTGTGAGTGGAGTGAGTTTTTCAGATACAATATCCATAAAAGGTGACCATTTTCTGCAGTTACTGTGGGTTGTTTCCCACAATACATTCTTGATTCCCAACTCTGATTGCTTACTCCATGCTCTTGTGGTTTCTTTGTTAGCTGTTCTAGTGTGACTGGTAGTGATACCACCCAGGGATTTCTTCTATGGTAAAAACAGCAATAGCTTTTTTTTTTTTTTTTTTTTTTTTTCTTAATTTTTATTGGCTCCTGGGCTGGATTCCCTCTGTGTTTTCATACCTAGTTGCGTCCTTACAATGGAGAGAGTTGTCTGAGGCTGGGACTACCTGAAGTTAAAGAAGATGGTCTCACTTGAGCAGCTCTCTAAGAAAACTGTAATGGTCTTGCATTTGTTATGTTTCAAGTCCTTGATTCTATGGTATTGTAAATCTCGTCCCAGGGTACCTAGTGTTGTAACAAAACATGACAGAAGATGTTGATCAAATGTGAACTTCTTCTGAGGGTTCAACTTTGTTCTGGTGTTTTTGAAAGGTTAACTTTGAACTTGCAGGTTTTATGAAGATCAAGCAGTGCCCACGTCACTGCAGAGTTATGATGCACAGATAACATCTGTGCTTTTGTAGCCTACAAATAGCTGGCCTGAAAGAAGGCCAGGATAAACATCCGTGTTGTGTGCTTGGGCTAATTCAGGACAATTGCAATCATTTATTTGCACCTCAGCTGAATCAGTGAAATACTGCTGGGTAACCTATAACCAGGTTGTTTGCCTTGGCTATAAGGCCCTTTGCCACTGCTGGCAATATCTCGTGAATCTGCAAATCAAAAAAAAAAGCTGAAAAGTGCTTTATTAGATTTTTTATTCTTGAAGTGAATGATCTGAGAATGAATACTCATTAGCTACAATTGTGCTGCTTATGCTCTGTACACAAAGCCGGACTGTAATGAGATTTAGTGTGGTTTATTTTGAATGAGTAAGAGAAGTGTGCTCATTTCAGTCAGTGTTGTGAAATGACAAAAAGCATTCCCAAGTTGCTTGTCTCTTTGACAATTTATGCAAATATGTCTGATTTTAGATGTTCCAGAAAGGCCATTATACCTTGAGGTATCATGTGCTGGAAAACATTAAAATAACATGGATATTAAAGCTTTGCTTTTTTCAGGATTAGCAGCGCTATAAATATCACTCCAACATTAAAAAAAAAGTGCTTTTTCTCGTCTTCACTGATCTCATGTTTGTAGTCATTATCATTTAGCATTTTTGCATGATTGTGTTGCTATGTATTTAGTAAGTTTCTCAGTTGAATTCCAGCTGTTCAACCCTCCAAGCATAATGCAGATATTATTTGAAGCAGTGTTATTTAACTAGGAGCGACCTCACGGAAGATGTTTGTCTGTACAAGTGCTTATGCTCCTTTATCTATTGTTTGACATTGGCTGCAGTTTTTTTGACCCAAACGTTCTCCAGACTTTTGGCGCCCCAGGAAAACAAGCAGCCTCCATAAATATTATGGAGACATTTAATTGTTGTGAATTTCTCTGATAAATAGTGTTTGAAGGCAGCTACATTTGAATTGTTCACTGTTAGTGTAATTTACGCCAGAGTAAAGAACAAACTGCTGGGTAGAATTTACTTCTTTATTCAAATGTTCTACTATATAGAACTGTTCTACCTGGGAAATTTGAAATTAAATAAGTTTTTTTCCCTTCTGTGTTGTCGGCAGAATTTATTAAAGAATCAACACCTAACATCTTGCTTACCTGCCATTGTATATTTTATATTTTTATTTACTGTGTTTTGAATAGTTTATGTTTTTGGTTTGTTTTTATTTTGCAATACCTTGGACACCTCTTAGTATAATTCTGTAGCTTTCTTTTGCCATTTTTATGAAAGGCTTGATGAAGGTTTGAGTATTTTTCTTCTAAACTGAAGATTTTTTATTTATATCACTGTATTTCCTAATCTCAAATACGTTAGCTTAAGAGAACTCAGATACCTGTTTGGCAGAAATGCCAGATATTCCAGGCTCAGCTGGAGTTGCAAATTGTTGTCTCTTTTCACAGTTCCTTTATATCTTCAATGTGTGATTTTCTGATGCATAGGTAACTGCACTGCAAAAAGCATTACACCATTGGCATTAATTTCCATCGGGGTGGGCTGGAATGCAGAATTCCTGCTCTGAAGAATATATAAAAAAACCTTGGAAAAGGCCGCCAAGATTAAAAGCTAAGAAGAATGAGTAATCTGAAATGCCTCTAAAAATTTTAAATGAGTATCTCTTTCTGCCTTTTCAACTTCCAAACCCTTAAACTGCTGCAGCCTGTTTAATTGAAAGCTGCTTGTCCTAGTCCCTGTGCTGCAAAGATGTCCTGATCTCTGAGAAATCTAGAGAAATAGTTACCTACACTCAGGAAATCTCTGAGATAGATATAATTTTATAAGCAAAGTAAGTTGTGCATGAAATCTGAAATTTTCCATTGAAGAAGTTAAATTATAAAATTGCTGACCAACTCTGATTTACTTGTTTTCAGCGTAACTAGAAAGACCTTGGATTTTATAGGTAATTGAAAATGAGATGCTTCTCTTTCATAGAAAACTGCTGAAGTATCAAAGAAGGTTCTCTGTTTCAATAGCTACCAGGACATGCTCACCAGCCATGATTCAGTTAAAGCTGACAAGCCAGGTTTATGGGATAAATCTGTAAGAGTCAATGGCAGTAAGACACAGATAACCTTTCCCCTGGCATATGCTGCTGTGACAAGAAATCCCTATTTTAGTATTGTATCTTTCTTGATACATGAATGAAGACATTATAGGTCTTCATTCTAAATAATCGGAACAAAGATGAAGCTTCAAATTAATTTACCTGTGAGTATTTGAAATTTGTCTCCATCTCTTAATGCAATGCTTGTATTTTGTGCCTTTACCACATTTTATATATATGGCACAATATTATTCTGTGCTGCAAAGTGTTGAGTCCTTGTTTCTATCCTGAAGACTCCTCAAAACCACCAATCTATCTTGATTTATTGAGTGAAATAGCACACTTGCCTCTGGAAGGAAAACTGCAAGCCTTGAATGATAGACAGTATTAGAGTAGTGTGTGTCTATGTAAAAGGAGTGAAAAAAATTTATAATCTTCAAAATAAGTTTATTTCTACTGCATCTGATTGGTATAAATTTTGTTGTTAACTTAAAATGTGAGAAATAGAAAATTTGGCTTATTTTGACCTTTTGATTTTGAAGTTCCTTTCTAAGCAGATTGATTTAATACTGCTTGTTTCTCTAAAATATTAAAAAAAAATTGTCAAAGACATGTCAAAATGAAGAGTGGTAATAACATACACATGTAAATACATAGCGATAATTGTGAGGAGGCTTTGCCTTCAAGAGGGAAATATTTGATTCTGTTTTTAGTTATTTTCTTGGGTAGTTCAGTTAGCCATTTTCTACTTTGTGTAAGCTATACTACAAAATGGGATTCTCTCTCCACTTGATTGATAGAAAGTCCCTGCTGTTCCAGAAACATTTAAATATGTAATGTTTAGAAGTAACTAGACATGAAAGTGTTAAAATGTTTTGTTTCCATACCCTCATAAACCTATATGGGTAATTGTATTCCTGGCTTTGTATTTAAAAAAAAAAACTTGATGCATACCTAGAGACTTCTTGGTAAGAAATAAAAAATTGGCAATAATGTTTCCATGCAAGAGAAATTACCTTTCCAAGAATGCCAAATGGACAACTCATGAACACTTGGGGCTTAGACCTTATGATCCTTAATTTTAGTTTAATATACCAAACCTTTCCCTTTTCCTTCTCCACTGATGTACTGAATGTGGTTCATATGCTGTATGAAAGTGAACATTATCTAGAAGAAAAATGGTTTGCATTTATAGCAGATAGGGACAAACATTTTGAATCTGATCATACAAAAACTGCAAATCTGTTTCTAGAGCTGTATTACAAGGTATACACAGGATATGAGAATCTCAAATGGTTATGGGATTTGTGAAAGTTTATAGCTCCATCCAAACTTTGAGTTGCTTCTATCACTGTAAGAGCCCAAACCAAAGTTTGTGTTAAAACAAGTGGAGCCTTTTAGAAGACTAAATTGTGATAGATGTAATACAATTTGGTCATTGTCTGCTGACATAAAAAGAAAAAATAAGTATGGTACTAGAATTCTTAAAGAAAATCTTGCTTTGATTTAATGCTTTAACAAGAGCAAACATGCCTTAAGATTTTAATATTATTAATTCCTGAAAATATAGTTGCTCTGGTGGACATAAAACCATATGGAGCCAGCTCTGTCATCTATTTTCCTGTCTTGACTTACAATCAGCTTTGACCAGATAAATTCTTGATACAGGACAGAGTCAAACTTGTCTTAGAATGAGGTCATATTTAGCCTTCTAGTACTGTGCTCATCTTCTTTGTAAGACAAAGAGCTGCATCCAAAACGCTGTGTTTCTGATATGAAAGGATCCTTATGTTCCTGCAGAAGTTCAAAGCAAAATGTAAAGTGGAGAACGAGTTGCTGAAAGTATATAATTTCCTATGAGTTTTAGCTAAGACTATTTAGTGTAAAAGTTTGGAATATTCTCATCATCAGTTCAGTCTTAAAATCATCTTGGTTTCAGTTCAATCCTAAAATCGTCTTGGTTTAAGGGAGGACTCAGGAGTTGCAGAATTCTTGAATTGCGTTACAATTTGGGAAAACATTGTTATTAACAGAATTTAATTTTAAAATCCTTTTCAATGTTTATATATTGAATGCAATCTCAAATGCATTTTTAGGTTGAACGATCAAGGGAATAGCATGAAACTTTGTGCTTCATTTTCTATATCATCTTCAATAGAGGAAAGTGAAGAATCTCAGGAAAAGGAAGCATTCATAGTGGTTTTAGAGATTAACTGTATTCTTTTCATTTCCAGCAATGAAAAATGGTATTGCAACTTTACATATGGTGACTGAATTGAAATAGACTCAAAAAATCCTGTGTAAAGCTCTATAATGGCATTGTAAAGTGACAACAGATGTGATTTCTCACACTAAAATGCATTTTTATCGTTTGACAATGATTCTCATTATGATGATACTCCTGGCATGGAACTGAAATTTTTCTACATTGTACAAGCTATATGAAGTCTGTCTTTAGCTGGCAACCATGCCTTACTGAAGTTGGCAGAGTACCACGTGTATGGGATAAATTCTAGCTTTCTATATGGGTGTGATTACAAAAATCTACATATGATGCTTCACTTCTGAAAATTAGTTGGTTTTTCACAAAAGAGCTGCTGCATATTGTAATTCTGAATCTCAGCAAGAAGTACTTCATGGCCAGGCTATGGCTCTATTTGCTCAGTCATCTGCTTTTATTCAGTCTATTATGATCTAATAATATTTAAATGCACTCTAGTTCCTGGCTGTATTGGGGTTTTGTGGTTCAGTCTGAAAATCCTTTAGATTTACAAGACTGCAGTTCAGAGATGTAAGAAAATTTCAAGATCCAACAATCAATTTTTCCTTTAGGTACAATGTGTGTTTTACTACAGGTTTTTCTGAAATGAACAGCATGAAAATGGTTTGGGGTCTTTGAATGAATAATAGAAAATATATGTAGTAGTTTTTGAGGAATTAAGATAGTAATGTTCAAGTTGTGCCGGTAGACCATAGAACTTCAGCCTGTGATTTCTCAATCCAGTCAATAATCAAATAAAATTAGCCTGCTTCTGGTCTCACTTAAACCAGCATAATTGGACACTATTGAATTACAACACAATAAATGAGACCTCAAAACAGATTTACTTTATTGTGACAAAAGAGCACAGCATTTCATGGATGCAGTGGAATTTGGCTAAGGTAATTCCTTTTTATGAACACTGGACTATGTCAGGCATGTTATAGTTTTCAGTGTTAGTTCTTATTGGATATGATTCTTATTTTCTTAATTGGTAAGTGAACAAATCACCTGATAGAAGGATTCCCTGAATTACCTTTTTTTTCCCTTTCCCCTTCTCCCAAGGGAAAGAACCATGTTTATCTCCCTTTGTCTATCACTTGGCTGCAGCTATAGTAGTAACACAGAAACAGATTGCACTGAATTTGCTATTTATTGCTCTGATTTTGGATTTTTGCCACTCTCACTAATGAGCTATGTTTTTGCAGATAGACAAATTAAGGATGGGCTCCTCAGCTCACGTGCATTCAATTGTATTCCAGTTTGTCATTAAATTTATTTTTAACAGTAAAATCAGCAGATTGTAATTTGTATTACGATTATCACAAAAAGATCTCACCACATTTAATGGAACTGTGAAGCTTTGACAGTGCAGATGAGGGGAATTAGACCTTGAAAGAAAAAACCAGTTACACAGCATCATCTAAAATTTTATTTTGGCAGTTTTATCTGTAGTGATTTGGGGAATGGGAGCAGCAGGAAAGGGAGGGGCCAACTTTATCTAATAACATCCTCACTCAAACCAAATAATTACACTGCATTCCTTTCTATTAGCATGGCAGGCACAAGATTGGACAGTATTTGGTATAGAAGTAGAGGTATCCACCACATTAAGTGATGAAGTCTTAAATGTTGTGCTTGCATTTTTACGGGTAGCTGAAGGATTCTCTGTATACACTCATCACTTCTAAAAGTGTTTAATGAAAGTTAGAAGTTTTGTTTTTTCTTTGTTGAGTTGCCTCAGAAGAAAATGTCAGAAGCACAAAAGCCTTTGTTTCTTCACTTCATGATTAAATACAGCCTTCCCTATTGAAAGAACTCTTTTATTTTGCATTATTATCCTGTTACAAAATGTCTATTCCCATCACAAATATTTCAGTTTCCCCATTCTTCCCTTCATAATTAACACTGAAAGCCTAACGTTGTGAGGCTAGAAGCCATTTCTTCATGTGCAAAGATTTAAGCTCAGCATTTGCATATGTAAAAGAGGTGTTTTACTCAGTGAACTATCACATTACCAAAAGTAGACTACTAATAAGCAAATGTAGGCTACTATTTTTAATTTAAATTTTATTGTCCATAAGACATCAAGATATACACAGGTAATTACAACTACCCAGATTGCCGTATCTTTGTAAATGGATTATGGAATTGAAAATGAGGAAAGGTGTTATCTGGGAAACAATATATTTCCAATTATAGTGAAGTGACTACACAATTGTAACGCTTCTATTCAGGCCTTTGTACTTCAATGGAAGGTAGCTTTTATTCTGTTCACATTTACACTTTCTTAAAAGATTACTTAATCTTAAAAAGGTCACGTTTATACTGTTGGAAAAATTAACACCAGAAATTTTCCCACTCATCTGTGGCAGCTTCAGTTCATAGCTTTGAATTCAAAGACATGTGCTTGCTTCAATAGTCAATCTCTTTGCTTCTCACTTACTTCCGCAATCTTTTTTGGCAAGAAGAGTTACCTTTAATCCAGATTGTTTGTAGGAATTCATGTAATTTCAAGGATCTACCTTATTGGCATGGTTAAATGGATAATGGATGTGGCAGGGAATAGGAATGAACTATCAGAGCTGGGGTGTTAGTATTAATTCACAGTCATAACTGGTGTGCTGAGAAATGAAGTGCCTAAATTGTATCAAAAAGATTTCCCCTCAGTGAAGCTGAAAAACACAAGGAAATGTTATGCCAGTACTGTTCATGGCAAAGCCAGTGCTGAAGCACTGTTAACAAAACCATGAGGTTGCTTCCCTCCCCCAGCACAACTGGAACAATGGAAAACACGTAATCAAAGATGCAGTGCTTTATATTTGCTTGGCACCATGCTAACTTAATCAAGAATGAACTTGCTCAAGGATTTTTTCCATAGAAATAGGACAACAAGCCGTTCTGGTACCACTCCCAGAGTGTGACTCACAAAGAGAAAGCAGCAGAGAAAGACAGTGGGTTTTTTTCCTTTCATGAAACCACTCACTTCCCTGCAAGGTTATGCACTTGTTTTGTTTTTAAATGTGTTACTTTGATTCTTTTCCTACTGATGTTTGAAAAATTAGTCTTAAACATAGATTATGTCAGTGTTGATGGAGCAGGTTGTCATCCCCTTCCATGATGCTACATTCTGTGTTTAGTCACTTCAATGCAATGTGAAATCCTGACAAGAATGCAAGTTACCGTGGCTCCTTACCAATTAATTTGTTCAAGCAAAACAGACCAAATGATACCAATAAATTTTCTCTCATCATTCATTCATTAGCCTTTAAGAAGAACTGTGATACTTTTGGAGTGGATGGCTCTTTGCTCCATCCTCCAAACAAAAGTCTGGATAATGGCCAGACGTGGAAAGTAAGTCTCTAGGGTTCACAAAAATAGCATTTTAGTCTGATATTTCCTGATCTGCTTACAAAGACAGTCTTTGCAGTAGGGAGTTTTTGTAGTGGTTATATGTGGGTGCACCACAACCTTCCACCCTCTGCATACTCACGTAGACTTCCATCTCATTACTGTCTAGCTATTAATTGTATGTGTCTGTGAACAATGATGGCTTCAAGCACTCAGCTGTCAATATGACTTTCCCAGATGAACATCTGAGTAGGCGTAAATGTCATGATAAGCATGAGGCCTTCATGGATCGCACAAAGTTATTACCTCCTTTTTGCTGATTCTTATGTAACTATACTTTTGGCTGATAAAGTAAAATAAATAGGTTTTAGTTTTCATAATGAGCTATGTTAAACATCTATATATACACACACAAGATCTGTCAAAATTCCTCTTACTGATAGTGGTATTTTTTCCTTCCAAATACTTGTCAAATCTGACGGATACTCTTTCTCATATTCTTACTTAGGTGAACTTGAATGCTGTCAAGAATTTTGGTTATATACACCAATATCAATTCAAGTCACCAACACCAATTTGCCCTCAGAAACCATGGAAAAAGAAATTAATTGAATATTTCAATTTACTTAAAAATAATCTTTAGGGGCAGCATCACTACATGCCCCTGATAAAAATGTATCTGAGGGGCTGGATGCATCCATGCTTTTGGATAAATTTATATGGATTTGTTTTGGTTTTTTTTTTACTGTGGGTTTTCCAAAGTGAAATAGTGCTGGAACTATAATAAATAGCAGGAAAAGAATATAAAATTATGACATGGAATTGCTACTTTAGACAAAACTGACAATGCCCTTCAGAAGTAGAGCAATGCAATCTCCACAGTTCAGACAGGTCTTGTTAATGGAGAATAGCACAGAAAGATATTTTGTAGCAAAAAAAAAACCCAAAAACCCAAACCAAAACCAGCACGATCAGTAAGCTCCTGTAAAAGCACATGTTATTATTAATTACAGTAGAGCATGCAAAAAGATTTGAGTTTCTAGGGCTCTGTCCTCTGGGCTGTTTAGGTTCCAGGCTGCTGGTGTAGCTGATAGGCTGCTCTGGTAGTGGTGCTTCTCCCTGTGAGTCCAAGTCTGACATATGTGATGAAATGCAGAATACTGATAATCAGAAAAGAAAACCAAACCCAGAGCTTAAATGCAAGATGTTTGAGGAATTTATATGTGAATATACAGGCTGCCAGTACTCATTTTATTTAGCATTTACTGCTGCTCCAAGCAGACACTTTTAAAATAAATTCTTTATTGCAGTTTTGTGAGGGGTTTTTGTGTCAGGGTCAGGAGCTTGAAATTTCTAATTTCTTGTTGGACCAGTGCAAGAAAAAAAACAAACAATGTTGCCTGCTACTTTTAAGCCTTTCAGGGAGCTTCTTTTCAGTGGCAGTTGCAGAACGTGAATGTGAAAATGTTTAAACCAAATGTTTCCTAGGCATCTCTCAGTGTCTGTATGATCCTCAAGTGCTTCAAAGCTTTCAGAAAAAGCATGGAAACCAAAATATTTCTTATGTATTAATCATTTGTAAAAGGTGGCACTGATTTTGTCTATTAATGCAGTTGAATTAAATAGAAAATTCTCCTTTGCTTCTATTTAACTGTTCTAAATTGAAGTTTCTGAACATTCTTCTCTTGATCTACCTCAGTGAAGAGCATAGTTGTGTGTAGGGCATAAGAAACTGTGCTTGGGAGTGACTGATGGTTGTTGTTGACATCTCAGACAAAATAGAGAAGTGAAGGTTGAGCTTCTAGGAAGTAATTAGAATGTTTAAGTGCCTAGGCCTGAACTTTTGATGGACTTTAATGAGGCTTTTAATAAGACTTTTGATAGTCTTGCCTCAATATGTAGTGCTAATAAATTCCACAATTAAAGATTCTGTTTGGATAATGGACATAACACAAATTATGTTACTGGAGTAGCCATTTGTCACAAGAAACAAATGCAATCTGCTGTTGTCTTCTTACCCATTCCCCTCTTCTTAGCTCCATTTACATGTGTCTGTGTTTCTGCAGATCTTTCATCATAACTCATAGCTTAAAACTCCTCTGAGTTCTTGTTCAGCAGTTTTTTCCTAGTGTTTTATTTCAAGTTTTCTCCCCATACCAGTGTGGAAAGTTTAACAGTCTGGCAGTTAAAGCAGAGTCTCATTTTTCTGTGTCTGTTTTAACCCTTGGTCTGAAAAAAAAGCTGCAGCTTTTTGGGCATGTGCCAAAATAAAAAAGGAAAAGTGCCAAGTTCTTAGTTTTAAAATAAGACCAGCAAAAGTGTATGAAATGATTCATCACTTCCTGGCAAGTGTAATTATCACTGCAGTCACCAATCTCTATCTACTTGCATCCTTGAAAGATGTGCTAAATGTTACTGTAGGTTCCAAAAGTTATTGTTTCAACTGAATCAACTTAAAAGAATCAAGAGCATCACAGGTGTGTGCTTTAAACAGGAAATGATGCTGATCTCTGGGACACTCGGAGCTGCCTTCCTTTAGATTGGCCTGCAAGAAATGTGTCGCATTTCACATCAGTGTAAAGGTGGGATATGCTGAGTTTACAGTAGTAGCTATGCAAGGGAAAGGATTTCAACTGGTTTAGCTATTGTTTGTCATTGTTGGAAGCTGACTGCTCAAATCTGAAACCAGTTCAACCTCTTACCTGGGCATTTATTCTTTGCCTGGACTGGGACATTGGAGATACAGTAATTATGTTTAGTATTCAGCTAATGTACTTTTTTTACACAGTTTAAGAAAATCACTTGTAGCTTCACTCTTATAGGTGCTCCCTGGCCATTACCTATAACAAAAGAATCTTATTTTGACAAGGTATAGTTGTAATTTCTCTGTGCTTGGAACCTCGTAAAAATGACTCAAAGCATAATTGATTCTGCCTATAAGTAAATTGGGATGTGGGATGCATTCTCACCAGTCACTGCCTGAAGTCTAAAACAAAAATCAGACTTGGTAACATACCAGTGTACTCATTTCTCACATAACATATGTTGTGAGAGCTTTGGGGTAGCAATGAGCTTTTTTGTTCTGTTTGTATAGCAACTACACAGATGGTCTTTATCTACCACTGGCAAATTTGGGTAGTATCACAGCAAACAAATGTTTAAAATACATTGTTTAAAAGTTTTACAGTACAGGAAAAAAATTTTCCAAGTTGTTATGAATGATTTCTGTGTCAGTGAAAAGTTTTTGCCTAACAAATAATGCTGTTATTTAGTATTTCAGCACTTATTTTTTGCATGTCACCTAACCTCAGCTCATAACCAGGGGACTGGTGCAAAGAGCTGCCTTTATTCTCCAGATTCTGTGGCATTCAGCTCTAGCTGAGGGTCTCTCCTGTGACCTTGTGTTGTTGTATGTTAGAATCAAAGCCTTCCCAAATGTATCTCATCCTGGAATGCTGCTCAAAATGGAGGAATCCAGTGGTGTGTAACAAAAGAAATATTAAGAGCAGCAGAAAGGGAGGGGGAAATTACCTCAGTGGAAGTAGCAAGGGAGGGAAAAATCCCCAGAAGTAATAGCTGTGGAATGGCCACAACTCACACTATCTGAATTCCTTCCATCACTTTGCCCAGCTGGGACAAAACAGAATTTCAAAGTAGGTTTCAGCTTTAGAATGACTGAATTTATTTTCTGCCCAGGAGGACTGTCAAAGTGTGCATTCTTTTCAATACTTTTACATCAGGAGAATGAATGGATATTTTGTGTATTGTGATATTCTATTTAGAATCTTGGATTTACCTTTTAAAATTTCATGGTATCAGAAAGTGCTAGAGATGGAAGTAGATTTCATGTCTAGATTTACATTAGAGTAATTAGGTAGCTGGGAAGGATGCCAAACACCTCCTATGAATCCACATATTCTTTAGAGTCCATATTAGTTATCTTTGACTCCTTCAGGAAACCTGTATGAAGCTGACTTGGGAAATTCCAGTACTCTTTTTACTAACTCTTCCCTCAGTCAAAGATGAAGAGTCCCTTAAGAAGCTGAAACAGGATACCCTGCTTTAGTTCTGTGCTTGTAACTTAAGGGGAGTTACTCACAGATGCATTCTTGCATTATAATGTTGCTTAACTTGAAAGATTGCATTGTGCTGATGAGAAAGGGTAAGTAGGTTTGCTGAACTCCAGATTGGACTGAAGATGGTTTTTCCCTAAAACTAAGATTATGTGTATGCAACGAATTACATGTATCCCTATGGTTTAGTAAGTCAGACTGGTCAAGTATAGTGGCCTTTTCCAAGGTTCTTTAGTATTTCTCACTGTGATTTTAAGGTTTATTTGCATTCCTGACTGACTGAGCAAGTGTCTGATATTGTCAATAGGGTTTGTCAGCAAGTTGGCAGAATGTAAGTTTTCCTTTCTTGGCACAGATAACATTAAGAAGTTTATCAGGGAATATTATGCAGACTCAAAATCTGTCAAAAACATGAATGACAGTGTGACAGAAACCACCTGCACAGCTCATGATATTCTTGGATCAAAGTACCAGCAGGAAATCACTGCAGTATTCCAAATAGTAAGTATGGTTTTGTAACAAGGAAGAAATCTTGAGAAAAAGTAGATATTTACTTTTTGTCACTTTCAAGCAGTTCCTTAAAGCTTGTACAAAAGGACATACTTCAATGTGTGGCAAGTGCTAGTAAGAAATAGTGAGTTACATATCCACAAACTAACAAGCTCTGTCTGAAACTAGGACACCTGCTATATAACAGGGACAAAAAAAGATGCTACTAGAAATGACTGCATAGGAAAGGGGTTTTAGAAAAAGCTGTTGCTACTTGAGTCACTGAAATGAAAGTTTGCTTCATATAGGAAAAGAAACAAAGGTAGAAAAAATACCTAGTGTTGGCAAATACTTTTAGTCCATAAAGTAAAACAGCTTTTGAAGGGAAGAAATTTCACCAGAAAGTTCAGTGCTGAACTTAGGCAGTCTGAGTTGGAAGTGACCTGTCCAAGATCACGTCCATGGACTCATGAAAAGCTCAGGGCTCTTAGATCCCAACACAGAGTCTTATCTGTCAGTCCATGCTGTTTAAATTCATATAAAAAGGAAAAATAACCAGGTTGTTTTTGCCATTAATCTACTTTAAATGCCACTCACAATACTTAACAAAGGACATTCTGTGAAGTGATCAGCTTCCACCATCAATATGGCATGAGTGTGCAAGGCTTTATATAATATTAGCAATAACAAGCTCAATTTCTTTAAGTTAAAATTGAAGCTGCCTAGTATGTATTCCGATGTCAGTTCAATGTCACAACTTTAGATAAATGTAAGAAAAATTGTGAGGATAATTTACTTACCAGTCATAATGTGTGTAAGTTACCAAGGCGGCTTCATAGTTGGGAAATATCCAATCTATATTTAAATTTTAGTTGTCAACATCACTCCGGATAGATAGATCCAAGGAAGGATCATTCCTTAAAATAGTTGTCAACAGAAGTATATTTTCCTGCAAATTTGAAGGTATGATTTTGATACTAGTTGGTTGAAATTAGAGTACAAGGGTGAAATGTTTGCTGGGTGGTGGCTTTGCCTTTAAGATACAGTTTTTCACAGCTGTGGTCACTGTGAGTGAATACAGTGACTTGCTTCATCACCTCTGTTGTTCTCTGATTCCTTGAGATACATATCCATTTAATTGGTTTTAGGGCTCAGAACAACTTTCTAAAAATCATACACTGGCTGTAAAGTGTATTTGGCAAAGAATTATCCAAGGGCTTTTTTTGTCAGAAAAGAAAGATGTTTCCATGGCTCTGAAGACCTCTGACATGGGTGCATTTTTGTTCTTTGGAATAACATTAACTTATAGAAAGACCTGTAAATAGAGTGAGAGACAAATTAGAATTCAAAATTATCCTAAAACACGATAAAATTGTCATCCCTTTGCCATGTTTATGTGGCAGTAATCAGCTGTACAAATATATGATGGGGTTAAACCAGCTGCACTGCAATATCATGGAAAAGGATCTGGGAGGCAATCAAAAACTTGAACAATAGTGAAGTGTCCTGCTGTTATGAAAACAAGTAAAACATCATGCTGGGAGATATAATCTCTGCTAGCACTTGTGAAAACTGACACAGGCATCTGACTTGTGCAGCTCATGCTTCTCTTTCCAAACACTGATCATTGTCTTGGATTGTATTTTTTCTCTTGGTTGCAAAACGCTATTTATGTATCCCATTTAGAGCTCTACATGTCCATCACAGTGCTGTTCTTGAAAGGTTTTGTACCCTTTTTAGTGTTTACAATGTCAACCTGAAATGCAAAGTGTTTTTTATTTGCAGATCAAACTTGTGAAGAGCAAATGCAGTATTTCAGCCTATAATTCTGAAATATTTGTCCCAGATTATCATAGTATTTTGTTTGGCTGGGGTTTTTTTGGTTTGTTTAGTTTTTTGTTGTTGTTGGGTTTTTTTTGTTTGCTTTCAGGGAACTCGACTACATGTTTGTGTTAATGAGTGATTGGATCTTCTCATTTTTATCCTTTTCAGGAATATGCGTTTTCAGTTTTGAAATTTTCAGTCTTAGATGGAATGCAATTTTCTTCAGCATCTGCAAATGCAGTTTCATAGTGTCATATTTGATCTAACAGGAACATGCTGAGATGTGAAGTGTATCAGACCCAGTTATTCTAGAACTAAACTTACTTTCTGTCTTATTTCCTCATGGCAGGCAGCCATTGCTGGAAGAGACCAATGAAGACACCAGATTATTTAAATCTGCAATTATTCCTGGTGTTTCCAGAAAGCTGCAGGTCTCTGAGTTTTCAGTGGCTCCCTCCTTACAGTCATGTTTCTAGCTTTTGATACCCTGACTCACTTGGAAGCTCACTTCATCATCATGCCAGATCATTATTCCTCCAAGGCTATGTAACATGAGCTTCTGCATGGCACAGTCACTGACTGTCCTGTGAATCCCTCCCTGAAGATATGGCTCCCCAAACTAGAAAAATCCAAATCACCAAAACAATGATTTCCACACGGGATACGAAAGACAGGTATTATGAGAAATAGAAAGCAACACGGTTTTATATAGAGATGTTACTGGCATTTCCTTGGTCTTCCCTTAATTTTCTTTTCTAAAAATGTTCACACCAAACTACCTTAGCAGAGTTGACCTGAGTAGCCTGTGACATTTTCCTTAAGCTATATGTTTTTGAGAAATGTTTTTCTTAACCGTGGTTTATGAGCTGGTCTGTATAACAACATTAAAAGAATAATTTCCTTAAGGTTAAAGAGTGTCATGGAAGAATTCATATAACTAATCTTGATAAGGGGATAATTAAATTGCATTGATCCATGTGAAAAAAAGTTTGTAGTTGTAATGGAAATTTTACTGACAATCTCGGTCTAAGGCTTGCAGAAGATTCTGTGCTAAGGCCCCTGATCAGGGCTTTTCTCTAACATTTGGGTTTCTGAGCTGTGCTAGTGCTGCCATCAGGCTATGTGGAGACATGTTTAGCATCATCATGGCTGATACAGCTGTTGCTTGAAAGGGTGCAATTCCTCACTTGGGAAATTGCAGTACATTTTGATAATATATCCGGAAGACTATCTGACAGGGAATACCCAAATTCAGGACTCTTGGGCATGAAAGTTTTAAAATTCAGTGGAAAGTGTGTTTTCCCTTAACTTCAAGAGCTCCAAAACCTGTTTCTTTAAAGAAATAGTTTCTTCCTAAGTCTATCTTAAAGTGCACATTTTATTTGCTACTGCAGTTGTCTTGATTAGTTAAGACCTATCATAACTTGATAGGTCTGTTAGTTGGGAGCATGATTTACCACGTAAAACAAATTTAATGAATATTGCTCCATCTGCTCCTTGAGGATCACACTGATTGTGAGTTAGTCATAGTGAATGCTACTGACATTGGTGGGACCGATGTTACAACTTCTCTCCAATGTGAATGGAAGATGGTCTGTTTTTCAAAAGTCCAAAATGAGACTTCTGCAACTCATGATGGGAAATGCTGAAGTAATTACATTTTGTTTAACTGCGTTGATTATTCTTAATGAAGAAGAATAATCAGTGCTACAGGCTGGGAGTAGTGGCTGGAAAGCTGCCCAGCAGAAAAGGCCCTGAGGGTGCTGGTTGGCAGCAGATGAACATGAGCCAGTGTGTGCCCAGGTGGCTGGGAAGGCAAGTGCCATCCTGGCATGTGTCAGCAATACTGTGGCCAGTAGGACCAGGGCAGTGATTGTCCCCCTGTACCCAGCACTGGTGGCACCATACCACGAGTCCTGAGTTCTCTTTTGGGCCCCTGGCTACAAGGAGGACATTGAGGTGTGGGAGTGAGTCCAGAGAAGGGCAGCAGAGCTGCTGGAGGGGCTGGAAATGAAGTCTGGTGACGAATGGCTGGGGGAGGTGGGGCTGTTTAGCCAGGGGAAAAGGAGAGACTTTATCCCTTTCTACAATTGCTTGAAAGGAAATAGGGTGGTGAGGTGGGTTTTGTTCTCTCCCCCAAGTAACAAGCCTAGTACCTGATCAGATGAAATGGCCTCAGGTTGTGTCAGGGGTGGTTTAGATTTAATGTTACGAAAAGTTTCTTCACTGAAAGGATTATCCAGCTTTGGAATAGGCTGCCCAGGGAAATGGTAGAATCACCATCCTTGGAAGAATTAAAAGACATGAAGATGCAGTGTTTATTAACGTTGTTTAATGCTGGACTTGGCAGTGTTAAGCTTGCAGGTGGAGTCAATGACCTTTAAGGTCTTTTCCTACCTAAAGTGTTCTATGATTATTCCACGGATTTATGGTGTTACGTGTGCTCAGCTGCAGCCATCACCACTGGCTGGGGCTGCTTACATCACCAGTATGTCTTATATTGTTTTTTTCTATATGCATAAGTTTGCCTCTTTTACCAAGTGGTCTGCTCTGAATATTCAAAAGCATGGAGCAGTGGAAAAAATAAGAGACTGATAATAGCAGAGCTACTAAAGGCTTGACATTCCCTATAACATCCTGCTGGGCTTCAGAGAAAACATCAGTTTGTGATACACATGGTAGTATCTGTTACACACTGTTTGACTGGATAGGATGTTGTTATCCTGGATAAAATAATTCCACTTCTACGTTGTCTTGTCAAGATAGAGGCAGATAACTTTAATCAATGTATGGATCTCCCTACTTATAAATAAGTTCTGCAACAATTTAATTAAAAATCTGCTATTTGGCAATTTATATAATTAATTTTAAATTAGTCTCATTATACTTCTTGACAATAATCGCATAACAAAGGAGACTTACTGTGCTTATGGAAATGGTATTCAAAAGCTGTTGAGAATATGTGGTTTATAGTAACAGGAAAATATTAAATATTTGGGGAGAGCTGATTTTATTACTCATAAAAGTTAATTATTATGGTCAAAAATTTGATAGGTAGAAGAAAGTAAACAAATACTGGTGTGAAATGTACTTGCTAAAGAAGAAATAAATGTCAAAATGACCACTGTATTACACAGTGAAATGGCAACTTTTTATTTTGTCATGAGAATTTGTAAAGAGTAAATCATGGAAGTGCACAATATTTCAGTGTGCTGACAGAGGAACCTTGAATCTCCTGGGACACAACAAAAGAATGTTGCACCTTTGCAATAATGATATTCATCTGAATTGTGGTTCAGTGGTTTAGTTCAAATTTCTGCTCAATTGTATATGATTGTAGTCAGGAGGTACCCACATAACATAGCTTAGAATCAGAACAAATAACACAACTTAGCATGTTTTTTGTTAAGTTTCAGAGGAAAAGCTGAGATGGGGTGTGAAGAAAATCAGTTTATCTTTCCATTAGATAATGAGAGGAACTGAATGACAAAATTCTAAAAAGAGTTACAAAATTTACACCTTCTGAAGGGACAAAAACTACACACAGTCTTCAGATAACATAAAACATTATACAGCAGTCATTTTTTTTAAATCTACATCTTATTAAAATTTATTTTTCAGCTGTTGCCAAGATGTGATTACACACTGGAAAACCTTTTTCTTACTGAATATTGTGGTTTTAGCTTGCCATTCAAGAGTAACTCACAAGAAGTTTAATAGTTCTGCAAAAAACATCGTTGCACAGATTATATTAAAATTTCTGTTCTTTGTTGCTTTTAGTTCAGTTTTGAGATTTAGTATTAAAAATTGCAACTCATTATTTGGTCTAGGTAGACACAGACAATACATAAGGAGTTTAACAATGCCCTGGTGAGTACCTTGTTTCTTTAGTAGATAATGGCAACAGCTCATTCTCTGGGGCTGGGAGCATAGCCATTACCTGTACACCAAATTAATAGGGGAAATAATTGCATTGGTAATGAAGTCAGCTACATTGTACCCACAAACATCTTGGAGAATTTAAGTAGCAAAATTACTCGGCCTCAGCCTTGAGTTCAGAGTATGGTATAAAATGAATGCATATTCAAGTTTTGGTTAGGCTTGTAGCTCTAATAAAGCTTTGAGATTAATTTTTCTGAAATGGGATTTCTAATGTATGAATAAAAAAAGAGGTGTTTCCATGAAGAGGGGAAAGTGAAAAAAATCTAGGCAGACGGTAGGAAATCATGAGTCATTTCTTGTTTATCAACTGTAATGTTTGGTTTCACATTCTCTCAGGTTCTTTTTGTTTTATATCTTTGACTAACTTTTGACCCTTGATGAAAAGTGTGAGCACCATTTTTTATTTTTAAAATTTGTTGACTAAACAAGTGATATACTCACATATTCATTGTAGATTATCTGACTATCAAAATTTATCCCACAGAGTCCTGAAAATGAGCACACTAGGGAACCTTCCCTGAGGATAGTTATCAGTTCATTTGAAATAATTTCAGAGTTTTTCTCATGCCTAGACTACAGTTAGCAGGAGAGCCTTGTTTTAGTTAATTTGATCATCCTAAGCATTAAATAAATGGGGTGGAGAGAGAGAAAACTCTTTGATATATACAATTCTACGTTTCTCCTTTGCTTGTTGCTTTTCTTCTCTGGAAATGCTGTTGCCAAATAACAGCAGGGTGAGTTTTCTTCTTAGTCTCCAAAAAGTTTTGCTAGAAAAGATAAACTTCCTGCTAATCTCCTCTCATGAGTACACATATACTTGGCATGTTTGGAGGAATGTCATCACAGTGAGTAGACTTGGGAAGAAGTGTGTGGGATGCTGGGGGGATGGTGAGCTGGGATAAGGAGGAAAATAATATAGGTAATATAGTAAAAGGAGAATAAAAAGTTGTGCGTGTCTTTCTATCTTTGGAAGACAGTACTGTGTATTGCAAAGGCCATAATAGAATCTAGATAGGAAGAAAAAAAATAGATCATTGCTGTATACATTAAATTTTGTGAGTATCTTTGTAACAGAAAGATAAGAATGAAATCAAAATGTTATTGTTTTAGAATAATAGATTTCTGAGTCATGCACGAGATGTTTCTTGTCTATGGCCATGTTAGATATCTGAGGATAGAGCTGAACTCAGAATTTCACTTATCACTATTTGTAAGACTTAAAAATCATGAATGTCAGATTTCAAGACATCTATGGAGAAACCGTTGTTTAAAAGCAATTTTTCATAATGTGAATGCAAAGAGAAACAGTTTTATAAGACGATTTGTTATCACCTGTAGCGTTTTTGCTGTGCCATCTTTTTTTGTAGCTACCCAATGGCAATGTGAGCAAAGAACAATTAGCTGATTGAAGAGATACTGCAACAAGTCTCAGATACTGCAGATACTGCTGCTTTCCCCTAGGAAGTGCGAGGGTTTGTACTTCCAGATAGTTTCTGTGTCAGTCAAACTGGGTGCCAGTAATCTGATGATGAAAACCAGAAAATCTCAATAACTGTGCATAGATCAGGATGTTTTAACCAATTTTAATGAAGTAGGTTTCAGAAAACTTTAAAATACATAATCTTGGAGACCATGATGAAAGACAGAGCAAAATATTTTCAAAACCCAAAATTAAAAAAAAAAAGGTTTTCAAACTCTGCCACCTACACAGATTTGATTGTGACTTACAAAGAAAAAACTGTAGTGAAGAGGTAGCTAATGATAGATTCTTGCCTCTTTGTTCCAGACATTCAGATGAGAACTGT
Organism: Ammospiza nelsoni; assembly: GCF_027579445.1. NCBI lineage: Eukaryota > Metazoa > Chordata > Aves > Passeriformes > Passerellidae > Ammospiza > Ammospiza nelsoni. The sequence goes on from NC_080639.1 coordinate 16,009,602, forward strand.
TGTATATAGAGAAAATTGATGCAGTCTATCATATACCTTCTAATTCTTGTTAGAATAGCCTCTTCCTACTAAGTGGCCATATATTTTCAATTCAGCAGAAATTCTTTTGGTAATGATTTTGACATTGTCCAATAGCCACGCTTAACAAATGGCACAGTTAGTCATGTTTTCCTTTCTGGACAATCTTGGATTTCTAAACTTTCTTTTTCAATCTGTAAGTACTGTAGCAAACAGTTATCCTGACATATATTTTAATAATTACCTTTAAAATATTTGGCAATTATCTTTTGTTTGATTTTATGCAGCCCATCTGTACTAAATTCTGAGGGTTTTATTACCCTTTTCCACCCTAAAGAGCAACAGTGAGCTGTGTCAGTTGTTGCTGAATTGTCAGTGTATAGTTGCCACTATATGTATACATTTAGAAAACACATGGCACATCAATTACAGTGTTTTCTGATAGAGACTGGAATTCCATCAACTGTGGCCAATGATAATATTGCACTGGCTCAAAACCAAAGAATGCCATGTTTTGACTTGTGTATCTCAGTGCTAGTTTAGCATCATATATCCCAAAGGAATTTCTTCTCATTTCCCCTCCCTTGCTTTCCTTCTCATCCCCCTCTTTCCCTTAACTGGAGATGCAGAGTAGAAAGTCCTAATAGGTAGAATCCAATAAAACACAGCTATGATACTGGTCACATTCTTCAGAAGAGTTTTATTAATCAGGAAAATTAATGTTCTCAAAAGGCATTGGTATTTGTATATATTTTTTTATTTCTACTTATTTGCTTGAGTTTTGCTTGGACTTTTACGATGCAGTAAAATATAAAAGCACAAGTAAAGCACTGGGAAGCTTCTTAAGCCAAGTTCCTGTGCTCCAGTCTGAGCAGGAAAGTCTTAGCAGGGAAATTAATCTCCTGCATGACGGCATTGACGTAAGTCTCTACTCAGTTTGTGTGTGCATGTAAACAGGGAAAGTAAGAGAGAATAAGACTATTTTATTTAGGATTTAATTTACAATTCATTTTACTTTGGAAAGGTAAAAAGGGAAAGCAGAACTTAAAGGCCTACAGAACTCTTTTCACAGAGTTTTAGCAAGCATACTGCAATAGATCCAGTGACATTTGCAAACTCTTGTATCTGCATTCTGAATGAGTCACAATTCTCTTTAGTTCTGTCTGGTTTCTCAAGCTTGGAGCAGTCATTAGGTGAAGTTTTAGAGTGGGTTTTGCTGACGTCAACGTGAGGAAACCAATTCAGGCTGTCCTACACTGCTCAGGGTGCAGTAAGAATAATGCAAACCTGCTATAACAGTTGGGTGAAAAACCACTCAGCATGATCCTTAAAAGGATGAATTCTGCCAAGGAATATGAAGAATGGGGTAACTATAATTCAGCTCTTAAACCATTATACAAACACAGTTCTAGTAGGTGGTATTCTTTATCAAGCATGACATGCTTGTGATAAAATTACCTTTTGCATGGCAGGCAGTCACAGCATCTCCTTTAACAATTAACCTGTTCCTGGGGACATCAGACACCTGGACAATTTTATTAGCTTGCTATAGATTGATTTGGAGGCCCTCCATGGAGATTGGAAGCTGGTAAAAGGCATACTGAGAGGCTTATCCCTCTCATTTTAAGGGAAGGGAAGATTCTGGAAGCTATTTTGTCTTGCAAAGAGCCTTGGAAAACCTTGCTGAACTGACACTGATGGTATAGATAGATTTCACATAATCCCCTCTGGTTTCTTATGCACCAAGTTTGAATCTTTAGTCTGTACACAGCCTTTTTTGAGTGAATTTATTCCAACAAGCTTAGAAAAATGTTGTTAGGGATTGGTTGAACAAAGTATGTTGCCTTTTTACTATATCATTTTTTCTGCATGGATTACTTGGTCATTTAATTACATTACAAGTTTCCTAACCAGTAAACTGGTGCAAGGTATTGTACTGTAAAGTAAGATAGCATTCTTTTCACAAGTTCTGCTTTAGATTTTTATGTTCCAGGTCCGTAAGAAGAGAAACATGTAGAAATATGCTGTCTTTTTTTTAAAAAAAACTTCATTAGTGCAGAAAATGAATGTACAAAACTTAGCTTTTCACTTGTTCTCTTGTTGCTTGTGAACAATATGGGAAAACATCTGACCCCTTACATAGGGAAGCAAAACAGAAATGGAGTTTAATGGAATAAAGCTTTAAGTGACACTCTTTGTTGCCAGAATTAAGGACCAAAGTTCAAAATTTGGATTAAGTGGCAAACAAGTAAAAGATTGAAAGGTCCAAGTGCTACAGCTAACTGATAAATGGTTCAATGCACACTAAAATCCAAAACTAATTAGCAGGTTCAGTTAGAAGCTGATAATAGCAGTTGGTTACCAAAGAATTTTAGAACTATGAGATTGAATGATGTATTTAGAGATTATTTGATCTATATTCGCATCCAAGTCAAGGCTGATAATTTCTGACACATGTTATATAGCCTTTTAAAAATCCATGCTTAGAAAGCTACTCATGTTTCCAAGAACAGGTTCCCTTAGCAATTAATATCCTTATTACTTTTCTTTAAAAAGTATTTTTTCACCACTGAATCTTTATTACCACAATTTACAAGACCATGAGCTATTTTGTTATTTCTTGACCACAGAGGTAGGGAAAACAGTTTGTTTTCATAAATTGCACAACTGTATTTATGGTCTTGAATATTTTTAATTAGGTTCTCTTTTCCTTTTCCTTAGGCTACATTGTGTGACCTTCTGTCTTTACTCGTGAGATGTTTTCTAAATTTCTGTTTTGTCAGGGTTTAGTCCCGTGTCTGCTGAACTGTGTTGTCCCAAAGCAAGAAACAATGCTTCAGGTGAGCCTTGGGAACACAGAGAGTGGCAGGTTGCTCTTCTGGACAATACTCCTTTTTATATCTCCCAGAATCATGCTTGTTTTTGCCTGAGACTGTGATTGTTTAGTGTATTATTCACTGCTGCTTCCCATGCATTTTCCAAAGAAATGCTGCTGAGCCAATGGCTCCTTGTCCTGCAGATTATTCCCATGTGTATGTAGAGCTTGGTATTTTTTATATCCTCTTTTTTTTCCTGAACATTTCTACAGTTTGCCAAGGACATTCAGAAAATATTACTGGCTTAATATCATTTTGGAATAAGAATAACTCCTTTCTCCATCCAAACCATTGAAGAAAATATTGAATAGTGCTGGCCTTGAGACAGCAAGCTTAGATAAATTATCTTTCTACTTTGACAGAATTACTACTCTTACAGAACAGTTTGCCAGTTATTTTTCTCACTGATATTCCAGCATTTTTATAAAGGTAATTTCTTTCTCACATATATGGTTCCTAGTTTCTTTGTCTCCCCTTTCTGTTGATCCTCCCACCTATATGTCTTTCTACAAAAGTTGAAGAGGTCTTAACCCCAGCCAGCAATATTTACACATATCCTCATGGCCAGAAGGTGTTTTAGCTAGAAAGTAGAAAGCATCAAGTGCCTGGCACATACAGATTACTGGTTCTTAATTTTACCATCTTAATTGCCCACAGCTTTGAAATCAAAGTAGGAGAAATAATTGCATTTCCAGACTTCTGGCAAAGAGCTATGGATCAATAAGAAATATGTGGCATTACAACAAGCAGATTGGAAGGTTTTGAGTTCTACCTCATATGTAGTCTTTTGCCCTGAGACGTAGTATTAAATGTCAAATTACTTAAATATTGCTATAGATGTTGAAGTTTGGAAAGCTCAGGTTCTGTGACTAAAGGATTACAAGGTTTTGGTCCAAAAATTCTTTGTTCACATTAACATATGTATGGGATGTGAAATACAATAATTTGCATCATGTGCAATCAAGAGCAGTGGTCATTGGTTCAGATGGGCAAACAATAACAGCAATAATTGGAAAATAAATTGAGAAAAAATAATTTAGATATTTTCTACTTGATGATTAATTTTGTTGTTTTCCAGTGTTGGAAAATTAAATAAGATATCTCTAGAGTATAATTTAGATAGATTTTTACCATTCTAATTAATCCTAAAAAGATTAGCTTGAAGTAAGAAATATGATGAAGCTTGTCTAAAGAGGACTTTTTAAAATTATAATAATGCTTTCAAGGAAAAACTCATTATAATTATACTTCCTCATTATGATTAATGTGCACCTCTTCAGTGCTTTCTGTGTATCAGGTCCAGCATAGCCTACAATTTGGAGTACTTACAGCCTACAGATTGGAGTAGTATTACTCCAATATGCTCCAATTCTGCTATCTGCAGAGTGGTGAAATTTATGCATGTTATTTTTCTAGGGGGACTCAGGCTTCAGGCCTCAGTCTAGTTAATCTAGCACATGTTTCTGAAATGCCCTCTGTCAAAGGGCTTGTGTGAATACTTATTTAACATGGAAAAATAAGATTTTTGAATATTATAAACAAGTCAGTCGGTAGTTGCTGTGTTGAATGAAAAAAATGGTCAAAAATGTCTCTTTGCAAGATTAAACTAATGCCATTAAAGTAATGTTAGCATTTCCTATTAACAGTACTTTTTTTCAAAACATTTTTGAATGAAAGTCCCATGAATAACAATGTACATAGAAACTGCCCAGAAAAATTTACTTTTAAGATGTTTGCTACTTTCAGAACCAATAAAACTGTTAGATAAAAGGTTTGGGAGTTCAGTGGAAACATATTTGGATTTGGTAGAGTTTTCATTGAGAATTTGGAGAATTATTTTTTTTCCTTGTAACTTTCTAGATTTTTACCCTGAGCTACAGAAAATCCCTCTAAATAACAGAAGTATAGCAATATATGCATATAACATGGAACAGAAAGAAAAGGGAGATTTCTTTGTGATTTTTAGTTTTGTGTACTATCAGTGAGTGAGCACACTTCAAAAAGTAGCAAATTATTTTGAAATTCTGAAACCCAGAGCAAGAAAACTATATGAAGGAAATAGTAAATCTTGGCAGACAAGAATGAATGAGATGATGACTAGATGAAGGTCTTTAAAAATATGACAGCACTCTGAATGCTGCATATTGTTGAATAAAGATCTTCAGATCCTTCAAGATCTTTCAGTCTGACACAGGTATTTTTTTCCTGGTGAAGATGTATTTCTCTCTACTTCTCAGAGGAATAGAAATAGTGGGGGAAATGAAACTGAACTACACAAAATAACTGCTGATGACAGTCTGATAATTTTTTGTTTAGATAGTTCCTCCATGGCTGTGTCAAGAAAATAGTTTTATATGGTGTGGGAATCACTTACTGGGTCCTTTCAGGCTAACTAAACTTGACACCATCACTCTGTTTTAAAAGCAGTATATTTTACCTCTAGGAAGAGACTTTACCTATTTCAATAAAACCCACCCAACTCCTAGGTTTTCCTTCGTGAAAATACATGTTAATAGAATATGTGTTATCTCTGCTATATGGAGTTATTTCATGAAAATATTGTTAATTGAATAATACTTTCTGCATAAAGTAATGGGATCTTTCATGGTTATATACAACCTAAGACACATCTTACTTCCTTATCTTGCCTCAGACTTTGATATTGCCAGTGTTACGCATTAACTGCGTAAATCTGCCCCTCTTCTCCTCTCTGCCCAAGCGCAAATGCGATTGCAGAGGAATCCCGACCATCCTGGTCCTGCTTGCCCCGTGTCAGGAGCTCCACCTGGCCCGCCCCGAGGGCTTTGCAGGAGTGGAGCGCAGGGCAGGGCTGTGGCAGGAGGGGGCACCCGGCTCTGCGTGTGCAGCTGCAGATGCGCTGCTGCCCTGCTGCTGGTTTGCCGCTCCTCTGGCTGGGCTCCGTGTTTCCCGTCAGGACCTGTGCCAGCACAGGTTTGTTGTGAGCCCTCTGACGTGTGTGGGTGATTGTGTCTCACCTGAAGCCCTCGTGGCTTCAGTTCACTGAGAACCATGGTCAGCCGCTTCTGCTTTATGGCTTTGTTTACAGCCTGTGCTCGCTGCGGTTGAATTCTTCCTGATTTATGTCAGCGTGATGTCAGAGCAAGATTTTCAGTTTGGATCTATGTTGAAATCTTATCTTGCAAACAGTAACAGTTTGCTACTGACACTATCTGAACTTGGTCATTTTGTTTTCCTCACTGATGTAGCTTTGCTTTGGTTCATGTAGTTGTGGTCCTACCAGCTGCAAACACCATATTCTGCTTCAGCCAATTCTAGGTCATTAGGTTATGTATGCTAAAAATTATGAGCAGCGCTCTAATTTGCATAGTTATATCCACACATCATCCAGAGTGAATAAAAGCCAGATTGTAAAATAATTACAATCTCTTGAAGTAGAGCCAGCCTTACAGACCAGATCCATCCGTCTTCATTAATTTGTATACAGCTTTTTTTTACCAGAGCAAATTTTCTGAAGGTACTCGCATGGGAATGCTGAAACAGCTGCACAACTTTTATTTTGAAGAAAAAAAAGTTGAGCCTCGGAACAGTGTGTTTTAGAGAGAGCGAGAGAGAGAGAGAGTGACTCTGCATTTAAGACTTTGACCAGTGTGTGTAAGAAGTGCTCTCATGGCTGGGATAATCTAACAGATTTTTACCTGGGTAGCGCTTGGCAGAGCTCCCCCCTTTTCTTGCACAGTTGAAAGGAATCCAGTGCAGTTCTGCGCCTCGATCAACTTGACTCCAGTTGTGCTCAGCCTGCCCGGTTTGGTAGCGCACGGCTGTGCCTGGCTTCTGTGGCCTCTATGGCCCTTTTCTGCTCCACTGTCAGAAAGAGGGAGGGAGGCTTCCCCCAGCACCAAAACACCATTCTGTGTGCTCTCTGCAGCACAGTAGCTAAGAACAAATTTCCTGATTACTCCCTGGGTTTTTTTGGAGTTATTTGCTGGAAGAAGTCTTTTCCCCCACTTTAAATGGATGATTGTGTTACAATCAAGAAAAAGCATCTCCAAAGACCAATCTTTAGGTAAGTGATGCTATTATTACTTTAAACTGAAAATGTTATGAACTTTACTCTCTAGTCCTATTTGTTAACTTAAAGTTCGTATGCAAGCGCACAAAAAGTTGTTGAAGAGAAAGGATTTAATGTTACATAGCCTAGTAACATATTAGGTGATTTTGGTTCTCCGAATTTATTTTTTTTTCAACTTTTGTTGAGACTTTATAAAAGTTATTTTTCTTCTCCTCTCTGTCCTCTGCATTCTCTAAAGTTTTGTGTGGGACTGTCTTTATTATGAAAGAGAGGCGGAGTAGCTTTTGAAAACTTTTCTGTGTGTTCTGTTTTCCTACATCTCCAAAGCCCCTCAGTGTATTCTGGAATTATAAAACTTTAAAAGTGGAACATGGTTCTTGGCTGGTTTTGCTGGTTTTGTCTGGATGGCAGAGTTTTAATACTTGAAATGATACACCTTTCAGAGTAAAGTAGCCTGTTTGCTGGGATGTGCAGACAAGTGCTTAAAGTCCAAATGATCTGTAAGACACTTCTGATAGTAAGGGTTCAATCTAAAGAATAAGGAGTTGGAATTTTACTGAGGTGATCCTTCAAAGCATCTTCTATATATTAATTTGATCTCTGAAACATCTTTCTGATTATTTTATATTTTAAAGTAAATTGTAGAGTTCCTTTACAGATCAGAATTAGATCTAGTTTACTCGTGCTTTCTACCACAGGGGACCCCTTTCTTTCTTTCTTTTATCAAGTCCTACCTTCAGGTCAAATGACCTTGAGTGGGAAATAATATTTCTCAAACTTCTAGGAATAAGGCTGGAAGATTAAACAAATCTTCAATAGTTCACACTTCTGTTTATGGTTGGTGACAACTTTAACAAAATCACAATTCTTACTGGGTGACATCAGTAGGATATTGTAACCACAGTGTTGATATGACAAATAAATATAAGGTTAAACATGGTCCCAGAGTAAATACAGGATTTTTATTTATTGGATCGCCACTACTGATGTCATATATGATGGGAGTGCAGTAACAGTTGGCATTGCAGCTCCAGAGTAAATGCAGACAGGTAATCGTCCCAGGATTATGTCTTACTAACCTTAAATGTGGAGAAATCTTGCAGTACTACTACAGTTACAGGGCAAAAGGAGAATCTGGATACTAAGAGGTTACTATGGAATTGAAATGACATAACTATTAACCTTAAATTTGAATCGCCAGTGTGTATCTGCTATGCAATTTATATCATAAAAAATTAAGCATTTTGCACTTCAATGAAGAGGAGCTAAAAAGTTCTTTCACAGAAAGCTTTTGACTGACAATCAAGAGATGTTTGATATTTTCCATGTGATGTATTTTTATTTAAGTTAATAGTTTAATGGAACATAATTGTTTGAATATCAGTAACTATTTCCAAGGATCTGTGATAATTATCCTATAAGCTGCAATTTAAAAAAAAAAAATTCAAAATGCGCATTCTTCACAGTTTTTTGGGGCCATTAGAATTGTGGGTGAATAAATGCATATTTCCTGATGTTTGGAAATGTGCTATAGAAATCTGCTGTAGCTGGTGTAGTACTGGATGTCTGCAACAGCTTTCTTAATGGATGTTTCCCTAAACTGTCTTGTGGGAGTGAACCTAATTCAATGAAATACAAGAAGTTTCAACATTTCTTACCAAAATCCATTCCATCAAAACAGTTCTAAATACAGAACAGCAACTAAATACTGTTGGCATGCTTAATCCAGAGTGAGAAAACCCCTAATATGGAAAGCCCCCAAAGAGTCCGTGGCTCTGCAGTGACTCTTCTGGCAAAAGATCCCTGTAATACTTCAGTAAATGCTCAAGAAATGTTTCCAAGGTCGAGACCAGCATAATATTTTAGGTGGCTCGAACAGAAAAACAATCTCCGTATGTCATAAAGATTGTATCGTGTACAGTAAATACAGATGCTATCCTGTATTAAAGAGCTGGTTTTTAAATGCATGTTCTTTTTCCTTACGACTTTGGAAAATATTTCTCTAGTGAAAAAGTGCTCTCATGCAAGAATTGTGAAGATTTAATCTCAGTCCTTTGAATCCTGTGGTTTTTTTGTCCATATAAGCGAAATGGTTTTACTGGGTACAAATCTTACATTAAGGTGACTGAATCAGCAGTCTATCCAAATTTTTTCCTTGAAAAGAAGAGAAAAAATATCCAAAATTTGATATATATTTGTATTTACCAATGTTTTGCTGACAACCAACACTAATTGTCGTTACTCTTTAAAAATACATCTTTCTTGGGAATTAAGTTGCAACTCAGTAAGTACCTATAAGTATCTTCCTACTTAGCAAAGTTGCATTTACAGTGGATCTGAACTTTTACTTGTTGCTTTTCCAGTAATGTAGAAATTAAATATTTATTCAAAATTATCCTTTCAATATTGCCAATACTCTACATAAGAGTGGGATGGGTGTTATGTGTCAAGATGCAAAACTCAATGACAAGAAGATATTTATGACTTATTTACAATTTTTTGCAAGTTCTGAATTCATGAAGTAATAAAAAAAAATAGTGGGAACTAATGTAATGTTTGGTACTTGCTATCCAGCAGTGCTTGGAAATAACTAAATTAATTCAGAAAGGTAACTGTGTAAAAAAACCCCCAAGCTTATGAATCACATTGAACTTATTACTAAAGTACTAAAGCACATCAATTAGGATAAAACTTTTTAATTGCATCAGAAAAGATTGCCAAATACTTACAGATTCCTGCATTCATTAATATCAAAGGAAGAATCTGCTACATGCAAAGATATATTTCGACAGAATGTGTAGCTTGGATATTCACTGGCTATTTTAATGCTAACATAAATTTCTGAGGACATTCCATGTTTTTATTAAGAACAGCATCTTGAGCATATTTGCTGTGACTGGATACAGTGAAATTAATTCAAACAATAAACAAATCAACTTTCTCAAAGAAAGCAATGGGAGCCTCATGGCTCTTACATTTAAAATGAAAGTGAATAAAGCCGTATAAAATATACTTTATGAACAAATTTGTCTCTGTCAATCCAGTATGCATAGATTAGATGACATAATAGGTGTTCCAGTGCTCAAATTTCTATGAATTCTGTTAAAATATGAATCTACACGGTCATTAATCAAAACTTTTACTGAAGCAAACATTTTTCTGCACTCTCTTTCAGTCTTTAGGGAGTGGGTTGGGTTGTATGACTTTGGCCTTCCTGGTCTTGTCTGTAAATGGAAGCAAAAGGATCAGGGTGTCACAACATAAGTTGTTCTTTGGGTGTCTTTGCCTTGGTAGAGTCCACAAAAGCCTGGAAATACTGAAGAAACCCATGGGCTTTGAGATTTCCAGATCAAAGACAGCTGGATAATAACAAAGAATTTGTCCTTGCTGTGTAATGTCTTTGATTTAAGGCTTGTAGTGTGCTTAAGAAGTATTAATGCGTTTGCTTCAAAATTTTGTTCCGCACATTTTCTCTTTTGTTCTGCACATTTTCTGTGGTTTCATGCAATATTGGATCAAGGGTTTTCCCTTTGAGTAAGAGGAACAGGAAAATAGGGGCTGACAGTGCTGAGAGCCAGAGAGAGAATAAGGTGAAACCCATCAGTTTTCCTGCTCTGTAGGGAGATCTGGTGTCACCTTCTCTCTGGTGTCACCTTCTCTCTGGTGTCTGCACGTGAGAAGAGCTCCTCGCACTGTTGCTGCTGTGCCAGTGCCTTTGCTCATTTACGTTTACAAATGCTGTATTAACTGCAGTTAACTGGACTGGATCTCTCTGGATCTTGGAATTCTTCTTCACTAAGAAATGCCCCAGTCCAGTCCTTTGGTCTCTAGTCCCTCAGAATATATGTAGCTGATTCATTATTTTATTTTACACTAAGATTGGGTTTAAATACTAAGTGCTGTTGTCTACTGTTATCAATTGGTAGAAGCTATTCTGCCATAGAGCACATAGGTAATTATATACTGTACAGAATATTCTTTACAGACACCTGATTTCCAGAAGATGTTTATACTGCTGTAATTTGTGGAGTAAGAACAATCCATATCAGTAATATCAGTAGTGTTTGCGTTTTAATTATAAATACAGTAAATAATTATAAAATATTCTGCAAATTCTAGACATTTAAAGTTTTTGCCAGAGACTCTTTTCTTCTTGAAAAAATATACTAACATGTCATTTCTAGCAAAAAATAACCATTAGAGTAATACCCTTTCTTGGCTTCTCCTTCTTTCCTTTTTAAAAATTATTTCCTCTCCTGAATGCTTGAAATATTCAGGAGTTTTACCAAGTACAAGAGATACATCTTTATACTGTGGTTGTATTTGTGAGTTTTATCTTACTCTCTTTATACTCTGGTGTCAATATAGTATGTACTGAAGAGGCATATTTATGTTTTGCATGGGTAGAGCTGCTGTTGGCACCCATTCAGTTTTTGTCTGTGGAAAGGTACCAAATCAGAATAACAGATGAAGAAGAAGCAACTTAGTAAACAAGTACCTGTGGGTAGCACATGAAGTTGTAGACTTTAGCTGCTTAGAAGTTTATTAAAAAATATTCCTTGTTCTCCCAGGTCTGCAGATGAAAGTCAGAATTTTAAATATAGGATGTCAGCATCAGAATTGAACTTGATGATGACTATGGTGGTGAATATGTAAATATGAAAATCTGTGGCTTTAGTGGCAGAGTAGCACTGAGAAGTTGGGTAGGAGTTTTTGGAATTGAGAAAGGGAGAATGATGAGAAACTTTATAGAAATAATCTGAAGCCAAAAAAAAAAAAGCGGTGAGAAAAAAGGAAAAGATAAAAATGAAATTAAAGGAAAATTAAAAGAAGAAGAGAATGAGTAACAGAATATAATGAGTAATGTGGAAATGTAAAGAAAAGCAAGGTGGTAAGCTGACAAAGAAATTAATGAACATTTGGTCATTTTCAGTTTTACATTCTTACTCATTACTTAATACACTAAAACATAAATTGTGGTAACTACTCCATCTTATCTGTAGGTAGACTACAGAGAGTGACACTGTTGAAATTTATTGAATATTTAATGTTGTCTTGATGGTCTGTTTGGGACACTGCTGATGTGCTGCTTTGTAATATTCCTAAGCAAACTTTTCTAGAATTAACGATGAATTCAAGAGGCATTATAAGATCAGTTACTGAGACATTTCTCAATTGGCATGAGTGAGCTTTGTAATATTTTTTATTGTCAAAAATGTCTGATTTTCAAGGTACTTTAGGGGATCTGGAAAATCCATTTACTACGTGGATTCTGCTGGGGTTGTGGGGTTTTTTTTCAGCTTGCAAAAATTAGGTAAAGCAATTTCCTGATCACCAGAAATGGTGATAGATGGCTTTCATCCAGATCTTCATCTAGTATTTGAAACATTGCCCAACACAGAAATTAAGCCTGAATCTGAAATTGTGGCACTTGGGACATGGTGTAGTGGCACTTGGCAGTGTTATGTTTAAAATTAGACTCAATGATCTTAAAGGTCTTTTCTAACCTAAATGATTAGTTTCTTCTATGATTCTGTTCCCAAGTGCTGCCATTCTGCTTGCTAGAGCTCAAAAGCTTTCAGCCAATGATCAGACCTTAAAGAATGTTCCTCTTGCTATGTTATGGTGATAGTTATGGGATTTATGTGGAAATGTTTGTACTTTTGGAGAAAATCATCTTGATTTCCTGGTGGCACCAACTGAGAAACATTTTGTGCTGAGCTCATCTTTCTTAAATTATGAATCTCCTAACTTTATGAAATTTACCTTTCACAACTAGAACAGGTCCTGTTAACATCTCATTTGTAAACTAGATGTGTGGCTTTGCACAGACAAAGACTGGAACTTTTGTTTCATGTAAAACAGGTAAAATGCATTGGTGTAAAACTAAGGTATTGCAGTAATTTTTTCTATTAATAATGGACAATTACAAGGGGTTTTTAAAATGTTGTTGTGAAGCAAATATTGGCTTCTTAATGCTGGAGAAAGGATTTCAGTGCTATAACATGCTTCATTAAAATTAAATTAATATAATACCTCACTAATTGGGATATTGTTTCCAAATAATTATCAGTATGTTGGTGTTGTTCTGAGCAGAAATAAATTACCAAGTTCCCATAAAAATGTATAGAGATTTTAAACTATTTTCAACATGACTGATCTAGCCAGAATGATTGTCCCTTCAGGGCCTAAATTAAAATTTACTGTTGTGTTGCCAGGTCTCGTTTTTTTTACATTCCATCCTCCTGGAATGTGAAAAACAACTTTAATGATTCTATTACCTGATGTAAAACCAGACTACATAAAGGTTTCCTTAGGAATCCTGAAGTCTGTCTTGGCATAGGCTGAACTCCTCTGCTACTGACTGCTTCTACCTCCTGACTCAGCTTCTCTGCATATTCTGTCTGTGCACTACAGTGAGATAGACTGAAAAACATGCCCAGTTTGAAATGTTTGTTTCCTCAGTGCATGAAGGAGTGGTTTCTCATCAACTTCTTAGTAAGAGCTTTTTCCATGTGTACCTCTCTGATTTCAGTCATCTCTTTGCTTGAGAAAACGAATCCAGTCCTTCAGTGCTCTCCGTGGGACAGGGCAGCCCTGGCTGTAGGGACAGACAGCCAAGTGAGAGGCAGGAGAGCAGCACCATGGAAAGGGACCTGGGGGTCCTGATCGATGGTGGCCAGGAGGGACAATGTCTCCTGGGGGACACCAGGGACATCAGCATCTCCAGCCAGGCAAGGGAGGAGATTGTCCCGCTCTGCTCTGCTCTGCTCTGCACTGGGGTGGCCTCACCTCCAGTGCTGGGGCCACCACAATATAAAGTAGGTACAAAGCTGTTAGTGTCCAAAGGAGGGCTGTGAGGATGGGGAAGGGTCCAGAGCAGAAGCTGGATGAGCGGTGACTGAGTCACTTGGTGCGTTCAGCCTGGAGGAGTCTGAGGGGAGACCTCACTGCAGCTACAGCTTCTTTGTGAGGGGAAGAGCAAGGCAGGCACTGATCTCCACTCTGTGGTGACCATGACAGGACCTGAGAGAGGACATCAGAAGGTTTAGGTTGGATATTAGAAAAAAGTTCTTCACCCAGAGTGTTTGGGCAAACAAATTATTTAGGGCATATATATTGGAAAAATGGTATGTGCTGTTGTATACACAGCTCTTTCTTAGATCATGTTGCTAAGACTTTCAGTTTTGTGTTATCATCAATTCTTACTCATGTTATCATTCTCAATATACTTTCCACATTGTTTTCTGCATTGTTGCTGCCTCATCCATTGCCTCCATCTTCTTTCTAAAACATTTTTAAATTGTCTATATTAAATGTTTTGTTGTGTGATGAAGAGCATTACTCTAGATGGAATATTTACCTAACCTCCTATATACTTGCAACTTTATGTATTCTGGTATCCATAACCCCTTACCACTGAGCTTTATTTCTTTAAGAGAATACGCAATGGATCTGAGCTGGTTCTTATGATACCCAGCTTCTTCTTAGGCAGTAAACCATTGATAATTACTTATTCAACCACAGACATATTCTTATCTTAGGTAATTTCATCAAGTTGTATTTCTTTTCTTTCTTTATGAGAGAGTTAGGACAGCAGGAAAGACTTTATTAAAATCAATATATTTCATAAGCACTTCCTCCTTACACATTAGACCAGTTAGTCTAGCAAAGAAGAAAATAGAAGCATTTTGACATGATTTCCTTTGGACAATTCATTTTGGCTGTATTTTATTATGTTTTAAACATGTATGCTCTTATAAATGGATTTATTAGCTGTGAGGTTTTTTTCTTTCAGTGAGTCACAGGAAAGAGAGAGATCTGTTTCCCATGTACTTCTTTACCTCCCCAAATAGATGTGTCTTTCCTCAGCCCTCTAATACACTCTCCCCATTAGCTTGTGAAACTCTAACTAATGACAGAGCAACACTCAGCTAATTCATCAATTATGTCATAGTGAATTTCATCAGGCTTTGCCTATGCAATTCCATGTTAGTTTCATTCATTTTATGCCTCAGCTTTTTTGATTTAATTCCCATTTTCACTCTGTTTCTTCTGCTCCTTGCTTTCTCCTTCCTTTTCCTATAACTTTAGGCTTCAAGATTTCATAATTTTCAGCAGAATTTGTTTGCACTTTCCCATCATGTTTTTATTATTGTGCATAAAACTGAAATAATGGCCCATCATTTCTCTCTCTCTGTAATTATCTCTACTTCTTGAAACAACTAGTTGTCTCCAACAATGTGCTCTGCCACGTTATTTTATTGAAAAAAATCCTCAGAGCTCTGGTCTCATTATCTTTCTGTGCTTTTGGCATTTTCTTTACTTCCTCATCTTGGCAGTGCTTTGTAAATTTACTTCATTATTTGGTCTCTGCTGTAGTGGCTCTGTATATCTCTATTCTCTTTGCCTGACACCATTTGTCTGCATATTTATCTGTCTCTTGTGGGCCTTTAGTAGGAGATAGAATGCTTGCTGTGCTGCTGATTGCTTCATGGCTTTGAGGATTGTGTCTGGCGGTGCCAGCAGCAGGGACCAGGGGGGAGCAGCACCATGTGAGAATGGATCACGTGCCTCAGGCAGAAGAACATTTTGACCACTATCTTGTACTGACTCCTCCTAGCAGGAGAGTGAGGTGTGAATCTTCTCACCAGCAGGAATCACTCCTCTTGCTAGAAGATTTGGGGTTTGGGTGTTCTGACTTGCAGTGAAGGCAGAGCAGTGGCATGAGTAGGCAGTCTGTGTGGCTGCTGGTTTAACTGCAGCCCTCACTAGTTAGCTAATTTCCTCAATCCATGCTCTATATTCATCTTGATGAAGTCCACTGTTCTGGGAAGTGTCACACTGGAACAGGCCCTCCTGCTGCTCTCCTGGACTGTGGAGGGACATCCTTGGCAGACATTTCCCAGACTGAGTGGCAGTTCTGGCCAGCTTTCTTGGGCAGGAACACAGAGCCTGGCTGTTAACAGCAGGGTGGATGTCCACAGCATCAAGATGGTTTTATGGGCTAAGACGTACCAGATGCAAACAGAAAGGACGGTGGTGTTGGTACCATTTTGCTTTCCACCCACTGTGGTTTTACTCTGTAGCATCTGAAATAGCAATGGAAAGACCTGCCTCTGTGACTATTATCCAAAGGTGAATTCAGCAGGCCATCTCAGTTTGTCTCTGAGATTCATTAGATTCCTACTGCATGCCAGATTACTATGACCTGAAGACCACAGTTATGTCTAAGTATACCTTATATCCCACATTATGTACGTGCTAAATGTCACCAACTAGGTGGAGAAAATAAATCAGGGCTGCAGTACTGACCAGAAGGTAAAAGGTAGAACCAATTCTCCATTCAAAAGACTGGGAGGACAATATGGTGGTTGCTGTGTCTTTGCCGTTAGGAATTATCTCCCAGAGGGAACCCAGTAGCAGCAGTAAGTTCTCCTTCATTATAGTGCAGTCAAATAAATTAGTTTAAATACTTGCCAAAGGAGGTTGAAATTAATGTTTGACTTGGCTCTGGAAGAACTGCTCACATGGGCAATGAAGCCAGGAGTTACCACCTCTCATTTAAAGATGGAATGTGATTCCAGCTAAACTTAGTGTGGGGTAACACACTAATTGCAAATTTGCATCTGTTCTGCTGGTAAATAAGCTGTGATTAAATTCAGAAGTGAAAGCAAAATTAATTAACCATGCTGAAGACAATCTGGAAAAGTGTCTTATGAAATTAAGTGAAATACAATCTAATAGAGAAACAGCATAGATTACATACATTGCAAATTCTTCATGTTTAGATGTTTAAAAGCACACCTGCTGTTCTGCATGGGCTGGTTTAAAACAAGAGGACGGGAGGTGCTCATACGTGAAACACTCCTTATTTTGTATAGTGAATATTCACAGAATATAAAGTGACTGAATTAACTGGATTGCTATCATCACCATACCAAGATGCTGTGTAGGTCCTGAACAGATCCATTAATGTATTTTGTAGGCTGCAGCACAGATGTCTGAAAGTTTATGTGAAATGGCCTTCAGAGATTGCCAAATAAGCTCTTATAGAAACTTGCACACCGGTTTGGTAAAGGGGTTTGATTTCTCTAGAATCATATTTTTTTCCTTCAAGGTGTTTCTTTACTTAAATAAAAATGTGATTCTACAAATACTGTGCCCATTAGAAGTAATTATAAGTGTTGTGAAATTGAGGAAACTGTGCATAAGAAAAGTTTGGGTTGAAAACTCTGGGTTGAAAACTCTCGACACAGGGTTTCACAGTATCAGTTAATGTAAGGTAAATAAACATTTTGTCCAACGCTGATTTGGATTGAACACAGAGCTGTTTTTACTTTTGATTCTCCTACCAATGAAAAAAGAAGAACATTAAGATATCTGTCGTACATGGAATGATAATCAAATTACATTTAAATATAAAAAAGTGCAGTGGTTTTAGTTCTAGAATTTGAGGTTTCTTGGACGATGCACTAATTAATGTCACATTTGTAAAGAAGTTTGAAGGAAGTTAGTTAGCAACCTGGACATATTCATAACCAGTTCTCTTTAAGGCCATGTCATCAAAAGTTTGAATAAGTGTGGTATATGCAACAGTTGTTGAATCAATTTGCAAAATAACATTTCTTTAATGTGAATACTTTACTTTTAAAGCTCTACCATGTAGCTCTGCAGAAGCTTTAGCCCAGATTCTGGAACAGATGCTGCATATTTCTTGGGACAGGTGCTGCTCTGTGTTAAGACCAATTGAGAAATAATGCACTATTGTTAATATTACCTTTGTAATATACATGATGCAGTACTTCAATATCAGATGATATACTGCAGATGGAATCTGAATGTTAAAATTTCACAGTGTGCAGTAATTTTAAAAAAATTTGAGTTTTTGCCCCCTAGCTAGACAATGCAGACTTCTGTATTTTATATATGTATATATACATATATATGTGTACGTGTGTAGAGACATGTATATATCTCAAGAAATTTTACTCTAAGGCATTCAGAACCTTATATTCGTGGATTTTCTCTCCTGTTGTATAGCCAGTTTTCAAAATCTTCCTTCAATTATGAGCAGCTGGTTGGATACTGGTGTTCAGTGTTGATGCCCCCAGGGTCAGATGCAGAGGTATAGCACTTCTACATCTTCTTCATTCCCATGTTATATGTCCAAAATAGTACTTGACTCCCTTTAAGTACAATATTCAGATGATTCATTTTTGCATGACATCCCTCATGATAGTTATGGAAGACCACATGTGTATATCTGTTACATTGAAAGCTTAAAAAAAATAGATCTACTAAATTTACTTAATTAAACAAAATGACTTTGTTCAAATGATTTGACCTGAAATGACACAGCTCTCATGCTGATGTCTCAATCACTTGGCTAAATAACTTAGCTTTGTGATTCTTTCAGGAGTCAGCAACAGATGACTTTGTGATTGTTTTATGCCATGACAATTAAGGCACATCCATAACGTATAAGAAATATACAAGAAGAATATTCCCCTTCCATAAATCAGACAGAGGGAAGATTTTAAAAATTGTAAACTTTAATGATCAGGTGGAGTTTAAACTGTGTTGATTGTTCTAAGTAATTTATGAAATCTTGTGTCATTTTAATGATGTGAATTTTGACACATTTTAGGAATTAAAATAGCTATTAAAATTAATTTATTAGTTAAAAGCAAATGCATACTTGTCAGTAAATAGTTTTAATTGAGTTTATTATCCAGCCTTCTAACCCTATGTGGCAGTCAAAACAGATTTGTAAGACAAAGTGACATTGCACTCCCTTCTGCAGTTCCTTGCTGTCTACCTTGACGCTTTCCAAAAGAACTAGGTTTATTGCAATACTCATCGGATTTGCAAGGCAACAGAGAGACTTTACACTTCAAACCACATGGATCCTGTCTCTCTGAAGTTCCCTGACACAGACATGTTTAATTTCCTGCTTACAGGGAACCTTCTGTCTGGGCCTCAGCTCTTCAAGTGGGATATCTCAAAACTCCATAAGGTTTCACCGCAAAGACCATGAAAGACATATTTATTCCCCCTATTGCTCAGTCTGTTACTGATCTGGTTCCCTTGGAAAAGAATTTTCAGGAGGAGGTAGAGCAGATGCCAGTATATTTGTCAGCACCAGCTGAGCCAGCCATCCTTTAATCATACTCTTTTATCCCAGATGATTAAAAATCCTTCCAAAATCTCACAAGAAAAGTTGCTTGACATCTACGTGGAAGCTGTCCAGGAAAACCCTTACAATGCTGGATGTATTGCACACAGCCGTACCTACATGGATAGCGTTACCCCTTGGATGAAGAATTCTTGAACATGGAGAAACTTGGTTGGCAAGCAACAGCTTCCTTCCCAGCAATCTCCAAGAGAGCAACTTCTCATTAGTGTGGGCCTTCATGTGAGCAGTTCTTATATCTGTCCTCTGATGGAGTATTTGGTGGAAGAAGCAATGAGAAGGAAGTCTAACCAAAGTAGTTTAAATCCCATCCCTATGTAAAAGTCCAAATGTAATTGTTCTGTAAACTCCAAAACTGGATCCACAGACTAATTTCATGAGGGCTTGAGGGAATTTTAAGCTCTTTATGAATAATGCTCAGCTTGTAAACAGAACATCACTCAAGAGCCTTTGTGCTGATTCAGTAGATTGTCACATCCATTGCAACACTTATCTGACATTCTTCAGCATTTGCGACAGCTCCTTGAGGACTGCAGTTTTACTGAAAATAATACAAATGTTCATGATTTACTTTAAAGATTCCAAAGTGATGGCAAGGATGTTGAAAGTCAGATCATCATCATCACAGGGAACATGATGTCAAAAATACTTAGGCAGGCTCTGCAGTTGTCCTTGTGTGAGAGCTACTTTGATCCACAATTATCTCATGGCCCTTCACTGGAGCAGTTTTGCTGCACTGCTATGGAAATACCAGGCACCTTCTGAGCTCAGTGGTGTGGGTGCCAATTCCTGTGCCCACAATTCCAATATGTCATTTGCCAGATATTAACTGTATCTGATACAAATCCATATGAAATACTTCTGGAAAAGTAATAAAAGACCTCCTATAAGGAATGCCATTCTATCAGTTTCGTAGAACTTTATGAAAATCCAGAATGTTCTCATATTACCAAACCTGAAATTTGACCAGACAGACCCAAATTGCATCAGGAAATACCATATGTGCAATATCAGGTCCAAATAGGAACATGTTTTGTTTTACTTAGTTTTTTTGCAAATATGCAAACAATGGTTTATGGTAAGTAAAACTGTCTTTGGTCCCAAACTTCTGTCTGAAACAGGCCATTGCAGCTTCACAAATATTTTTTTTTTAGCTCTAGCTTGATAAACATGCCATCAATTGTAGAAAGAGTGATTTGTGGTTCTGTCTGCTTATTTGTTTTTAATTTGTTCAATGTTCAAGATGTGAATTAAGGCTGGGCAGCATTGTGTCAGACTTTCTTTTTTGCAAAGTGGTCATTAAAGATGACTAGTGGCTTGCAGTTTCAGGAGCAGTATGTTTGCTGTGAAATCTTATAAAAGTGGTCCATTTTTCTGTAATTAAAAATTTGCCAATGAAGTTTTGATATATAAGACTTGCAGTCAAAAGTGTTCCTTAATTTGAGCAGAAACCAACAAAATTATAGATGTTGGAAAGTAAAGGTACCTTTTAGGGTAAAAGGAAGTTATAAATTTGCAAGACTAAATGTTAAAAGCTAAGCTAGGAATTGATATATCAGGCTTACAAATGTGTGCTTCACTTTGTGTAAAATGCATTTCCTAACTTTTTGAAGTTCTTCCATTTTCTGCTTTGAGAGTATTTGGCTTATTTCAAACATCTGGTACTAATGTTTCTATTGAGCGTACTGGAATCATAAACTCTAGGAATACCAGAGGAAGCTGACAGGTGGTTTCTGTGAGGATGTTCTGACTATTGAATATATTTCACATTTCCTTCCAGAATAAGCCCTTCAGCAACTCCTACAAAAATTTGTGTCCCTGGCAGTAAATAAAAACGGTAAAATATCCTCACAAAGGAGCTGTAGAGACATTTAGAACATGCTCAGGACTTGAAATTTCTATACCTATATGTATTATTGAGAATCATAGATTTTTTTTTCACTGTATTTTAATTTAAAATGTGTCAACCCATAATTAAAATATTTAATATCTCTCTGGAGGACATACAGACTTAGTTAGGAATGCCTTTAGCCTATCTTATCAGAACTTTTTTTCTTTTGAATACCTCTCAACACAAATAAATAATGTCCCATTTTTATTGCCCTTTTGGAGAAGAGCATTTCAAAATATTTTTGTTATTTAAACTGGAGTCACAATATGGAAATCTTTGATAGTATCTGACCTTGAGTAAAGTGGGATTTCTTTTGATGTGGTGAGTGAATATATAAAAAATATCTTCTTATATGTTAAACATTGTAAGTTTTTTTTTTTTCCCTGGGAAGTATTTTATCCTTGAGTTCTGGGTACATTACAGATATACAAAAGTTGGGGTTTCTTTCCCAATATTTATGGAACCTTATGCAGAGTACAGTGATTGCTGGCTGTTATAAACTGAGTGAGGTGGACAGAAAAACTTTGTCTCATTTCAAGTGTATACAGTCTATTGTTTCTATTCTGCTTTACAGATGAGATGCTCTATCTCCTAATCAAAATATTTCCCAATAAAATATTGAGTAGGATTAAAAAATTCAACTAACTGGAGAGCATTTGCAGAAACAAATTGCTAATGTGAATATAACTTGAAATAGCACAGGACAGCAACCTGTAAGAAAATGGTATTTAAAAGGAAAAGAAAAAATTCTTAATTTGAAACAAATTTATATCATTCGGATAACATTTCTCAAGTGGGAGGTCATGATCTTCTAACACAATGATGCCTGATCTGCAGCCCTAATAGGAGCCAGTGCTGTGCTCAGTGCTTCCGCAGTATTTTTAACATCTGCTGCAGTAGGTCACTGCAGGAGATGGGGGGACTGAGCCTTTCTGAAAGAAAAACAACTTTGGATGCAGACAGAACTCTGGGCAGTAATGCAATTCAAGTGGGAAATGAAGACAATAAGATATAAATATAGTAGAAGTAATAGAAATTGCAAAATGCAGTTGGGTGAAAGTTACCCAATACTTTGCACTTTGGTTACAAAGACCTGCTTCCTTCATTCATAACCTTTCCTAACCCACTTTGAAATCCTGGTGATTTTACTTGAAAGTGGTTTTTAGATTTCTTGGTACTTGAAATGTGACAGAGAGGTCATTTTGTCATCTGTTTTGTATCTTTTATTGGCTTCATGAAGTTTTGTGTCTATTTGATAGTGAAAACCTTCTATAAAATTTTCTGTTAATAGACTGGGTTTTTAGCTTGGTACGGTTGTTAAGCCCAGTCCCCAGGGGATTCTGTCTAACTCAGGGAGAGACTCTGTCTTCACAGCTCCTCTGTGCCAACTGGGTTGGATTTGAAATTCCAAAGTAGCTATGCTAAGGGACTTTCCAAGCCAGTCACATTGTTCTCCAGAGTGCTTTTGTTAGCAATTTTGCTATGAGATTCCTGCAGACCTGAAGCTCAGGGCAAAAAATCAAGGTTGTCAAAATAATTAAAACTACAACTGCTCTATAAAGCTGAGTAAGAATCTGCTCAGTAAACCATATCAAAAGCACTTACAGATTCTGAGTTTTATTTACATTCATGAGAAAAAAAAATAAAATGAAAACCACCTTAATTTTGATGCCAGTGCAATATCAGCATATGTTCTGGTTGCTTTCTTCCTGACAGCTCCATGTACAATATAATATAGTTAGACCAGAAAGCTGAAAAGCAGGCCCATTTTTTGTGCCAGATTTTTCTTTGTTGATACTCTAAAACTGAAGTCCTGCCATGCACAGCTTTCATAAAAGGGTAGTTACCTAATTACTTTTCTGCATAAGAAAACATCCCCTTTCCTCTCCCTCTTCCCCACAGAAACCTTTGTAGAAATAGAACAAAGTAAAACATAAACCAGTGCTGTTAAATATTTCCACGATCTGTTCTGGCCATGAATTAAAAGGTATTAAAAAATTTGCTGTTAAAGAGGAACAAAAACCCCATAAGTTTTATCTATTTTTACCTTTTATTTTCACTAAACAATGAAAATATCATGCATTCTCAGGAAGTACATAAATCAGAAATACACCAATAAATATTTGATTCTGCTCTTAGTATTTGTTTTAGTTATGCTTCTCTTGATACAAGTTGATTAAATTCTTTCTTCTCTCTCAAGAGTTACTGCAAAGCAAACTTCTAAAATCTGTTTTACTATGAGAATGCAGTACCGTCATCAAGGCAACGAGAGTGCATAAACAGTGTCATTGCTTGGCAAAGTCCCCTACTGTCCTACCCCCAGCTCACTTGGTAATTTTTGGTATGATGTGACCATCTGAGTTTTCTCAGATGAGAAGGTTTATAGCATGCAGAGAGCAAAAAGCTCATGGGAAAATTCCTTTAGTTTTCTCTGTTATTCTTCTTGACTTCTTCTCAGTCCTCCATTCTCATCTGTGTAAAATGTGTCTGCCCTAGTACAACTCTCATTTATTTAGTTGCTGTGAAAGTAGAGTAGAATTCTTCATAAAATTAATTCAGTAATGCTTCTGTTTGATGAAAAAGGGGAACTTGAATTTCTTTTAAAAATCTAATAGAAAAGAGATATGATGTTAAGATACTTTATCTTTGTAATTTGGGAATTAATTTCTGTCTGACACAGAACAGGTGGTCAGCCTACAGTTTGTTTAGATTATCTTACTTTTTTGGTATTAAAAAATATTTAATTTTACTTCCTTCCACTAAAAGAATCTTAAACCACATTCTATAAAAAGGTTTTGATTGACTGATGTGTACTATTCTGTTAAACTGAATATTTTAAATAGCAATCAAAAACTTCTGAATCTTTGGCTGGTTCCTCACCATTGTTATATTGTGTTTATTTTTGAGTGTGTCCACAGCCTCTTAGGATTCTCATGCATTTTGAAAAAGGAGACAAAGACTCATTTTGTGGGTTCAAAGTAGCACTTCACTAGTATTATAATTTCATTTAAAGCTGATGATTGCTCAGGTCCCATTCAAATAAGACTTGAAAAGCAGCGATGAACTCTTTTGGAGTGTGGGCTCTCTGTTCAGTCTTACCCTGTCTGGACTAAGGTTATGACCTAAAAATTTATTATCCTGAAAATTTCTCCTTTGCTTCTTATTCTGTATTGACCATGGATGTGCGTGCTCAGTGAGCACTGATTTCTTCAAGCATTGATCGTATCTTCAGATTTGCTTTTAGAAATAAATAAGGGCTGTCATTCACTATATTATGAACAACATTATGATAAACAATGTAAAAATATAATTTTTTTTTAACTTAAAAGAATTTTCTGAAGAGTTTTCATGTTTTCTGGAGAGTTTCATTTTTCAGTCACCTTTCTTCTTTTTATGTTTAAACTAATATTTGGTCATGAAGGGTGAAAGATTACAAATAGCTTCTATAACATTACCAAGTTGCCTCTATGTTATGCAACCCTCTTCAAAGAGATGTGGGCAAGAACTGTGTTTGATCATTAGTGCGTGCACAGGTAAGAAAACAGTTACATGGGAAACTGTACTAAGTCATGGTTTTCCATGCTGGGCCTGTCAGCAGTTTTGAAATTTTCCCAGGATAGAGGAGAAAGGTACAAAACAGATAAAGAAGCAGATTCACTTGTAGATTTACCAGTGCTTCAAAATGCACTCACCTCATGCCACTTGGTTTGGAGAGTCCTTATACTGAAAAGACTAATGGGAAAATCTGTGCTGCAGCCTACTTCTGCTGTTTCTTACATAATTTATATAAAATTTGCTGAAGGTGTCCTTTTGATCTCATTGATTTTAATCAGTTTAATGCTCATATTTTACACCCTTGTTGCTCTGCTTAATTAAAGTGATGTAGATTCTCTCAATATCAATTTTTTTCCCTTACAGTTAATTTATTTACCAGCTTCTCTTTTGCCACAACTTTGTCAATCTGTTATATTTCTGTGTTACCTTTTGTCCAGGCAGAATTGGCTTTGTAGCTAATCTAAGCTACAACATACACAAAGTCAGTCCTGCACATGAGCACATCTCAAGGCTCTAATGTGTAGTTAAACAATCTTTCTACAAATATAGGTACAGAAAAGAAATATTTCAAGACTAGCACTGAAAACATTCACTGCAAAGTTTTCTTCTACTGGGATCAGAAAATTTACTCGGCTAATGCAGTGTTTTCTCATTCTGACGTTAGGTATGACCTTGTGCAAAGGTTTCCAAACTGTTGATTTTCTTTCAAAATACAGTTTCTGGCTACATCTAAACTTACTGGTGTCTCTTGTCTGAGTCCTTGTGTAAAGACCACCTGAACAAAAAAACATAGTAATTCAGATCTGCTGCTGGAAGCAAACAGAGTTCTGAGAGTTTGTACAGAGTTGCTCTAATGTGTAAAGGTGACGGTGATGAGGCATCAAACTGGGTGGCCTGTAAGCCAGAAACACCTCTCAGTTTCTTAGTGTGTTGGTTTGTACTGTCATAGGAATTCAGAAGGTACATAATTCTCCAAAAGAAAACAAGTATTTGGTTGCAGCAGCCATGGGACCCTCATTGTACAACACACACTAAGGATGCCAAGTGAGCTTCTTACTTGTGATGTCATTAAAGGTCAGGAAAACACAGGCTGTGTGCTCTTATAGGCATAGCTTTGGTAAGGAGCAGCCTATCTCGTGTTCCACTGAGCCTGGAATAACAGCCTGCAGTGTCATTGGGAGTGAAGCCTTGGCCTGCCACTCCTCTATGCTGCGGTGCCCTTGGCTGCGTTTCCCTCCCCTCCCTGCCACAGCAGGATGCAGCAGAGCCAAGAGGTGAGTCGGTGTAGGCAGGTGAGCTGGGGAGAGCCCCATCCCTTTTTTGTTTACTCAGATTTTGAAGAGTGCTTTCATTTCCCTCAGGCTGCTGAAGTGACTCAGCTTGTGGCCACTCCAGCAAGTCCCTGCTGGAGAAACTGAAAGTAGCACGTGGAGGATGGGAGAATACACTACGGTCACTGCACTGGGTGTCAGGCACTTTTACCCTCATTTGGTGGAATGTGAGGTTAGGTCTGTCTGAATGGGTGGAGAACAGTTCTGTGTAAAATAATTGGGCAAAAGTTGGCCCTGATATACCAGATTTATCACTGTAATCAATAACTCACATAGATACACTACATTCTTAATAGTCAAGGCCAGGAAATTATCTCAAGGATGGGTGCCTTTCAATATATTTTATCATTTCTGTGTTACTAATTTAACTTCCCTTGTATATTTAATTATGCTGATAACTCTGAAATTCCAGTCTGCAGTGAAATTAAGGTCAGTAGTAGACCTATGACCATTTAAATTCCACTTTCACCCCTAAATGATGGGCGAAGTTTATTTTGCCTTGTGCAGAGAGGTGCATATCTATTGTACAGCAAAAGAAATCTGGACAATGGACTTCACATCTCTTGGCCTTTCTGGGAACATAACCCTGTAATGGCTGTGTCACAGAATCATTGTTCACAGTATAGCCTGTTCCTCTCTGGTTCCATTACTGCATGTTTTTTTAGCTGAAGCAAGTTTGCATAGTGTATTGGAAATATAAACAGAGCTCTAAAAGCCACAAGGCATCCTTAACTACAGAGCCATCAAACCTTCTGCTTCACAAATAAGTATCATGTTTTCTTTGGACTTATTAGCACTTTCTCACTATTACTTTTTCCACCAGTGATACTATTTTAGTACATCAGAGTGAATTTTAACAGTTTTAAAAGGTACAAAATCACTGTATTGCAGCAATACTCTTCTTCCTAATTGTCCTCAGAATGAAAAGCTCTTTCTTATTTAATAACTTTTTAAAAAAGGAATATTTCTTCCTGTTATGTGATTTCTTTTCTCTGTAATCCTTTTTCATGATAGTTGCTGAACACTGCTTTAAATATTTTGCCAGTTCAGATTTGTTTCTCAAACAAACAGGAGGTTTTTATAACTCACCCTGAATCAACCAACTAATTTTGGAAAGCAAAACGTTTCCATGTTACAAAGATTAGCTGGTAAATTAATATTAACTTTTGTTTCTCTGTGACATAAATAACATGCAGAACAACTTTGTTCTTGGCATTTTTTTTCGCGTTTAGGACATAAATGGTAAGATTTTTTTTTTTAGTGGTTAAAAAATTAAATTAGGAAGGTATCTGCAAAGACATATTGATAAACTGTGCAACTTGTTAAAACATTCTGGTTTGGTACAATCATGGTATTTAATGGCATCTTATTACATAGCATGGTTCTTAACTCACTGTGCCTGACTGGTTGCTGCTCTGGGGAAGTCACACCTGTGCATTTGTGTTGATGTCAGCCAGGTTTATACGGAAGTTAAGCAAGATCAGTAATTGGCACTTAACATAAAATATTCTACTTGAAAAGAAAATAATGGGTGCAGGAAGGAATGAGTATCAAGAGGGTTTGAAAAGTTTTGGCATATTAAGAGGAAATAGTTGACAATAGGATTAAACTTTAAATTAAAAACATTTTCCCACTGGCTTTATTAAAAATATCTCTTTAGATTTTAAATGAGAAAAAGACACCTATAGACCAACTGCAGTCACCATGACAACAACTTAAACTCACAAAACACATAGCAGAATTACTTGGCAGCATACTTACTTACAAGCTAATACATCAAATCAGCAGAACATAGGCTAAAACTTCACCTAAAATAATTTCTTTTTTTTTCCTTTCTGTTTTATATGGGAACAAACTGTAGAGCACAACAAACATGAGTTCGGGCTCTGCCTTATTTTTGGAATGACTTTTTGTGAATTTCTTTTGAATAACTAAAATATTTTCTTTCAAACACAGTGGGGTTTTTTGCTTTGGTTTAGGGTTTTTTTTGTGTTTTTTGTTTTTTATTTTTTTATCTGTGATCATCTACAGGGGGGATTTATTTATTTCAACCAGAGATGGCAATGGCCTACCAGTATCAAGTAATATATCTTTTGCCAATACAAAAATATTCCCCTACACTGATTGTTATTGTCTAGTCTAGTTATAAAAGTTTGAAGCTATGTGGATTCCATTGTTTCCCCTGGGAGCCCAGTTTGTTTTGCTGCCAGGAAGCTTTCCTGATACTCAGCCTCAATTTTTCCATGTTTAATTTCAGGCTATTAATATGAGAGTCTTATACTGAATAACTGCTCTACTTTTTGTTATGATCTTAAAATATTTGTAGATGCTGTTAGTCCAGTCAAATGTGAACCAATCTATACTTAATTATTTTTAACTTTCCTCAACTGAGTATTTAAAGATCCCAGTGAATGCCCTCTTTGAGCAATTTCTACTTTCCATGGATTTTCTTTGTTATAGGAAAATTTAATTCCATTTATTTTCTTATACCAAAGTAATATGAGAAATAATGCCCTCTTTCTTTTCCAAGATGTAGTTAAATATATCCAGATTGCATAATTATTTTTAATTACACACTAGCATGAATATTGGTCTCCCGAAATCTATCTCAATAGTTTTCATTTTCATCTCTCCCCTTGAAATGCATATTAAAATATATTCTTTCACCTTTTTGTTTGCTTCCAGTGCTATGAGATAATTTTCTTAACATTGTTTTCTGTGCATTTGCAATATCTTTAAAATTGTCTTTGTCACCACCTGACTTGAAAACCTGAAAATTCCATTAATGTTTTTCCATTATTGAAAAATAAGTAAAAGAAAAAGGTTTTATTCCTGAATATTACCAAAGACACAAAGCCTCATCCTGATGTTACTGCGTTTATGATTTTCATGCCAATTTGTAATTCTCAAAAATACCTCCCTTTGTCAGCCAATTTGAATTACATTACCAGGTATTCAAGTGTCTAAATCTTTCTGAAAAATTGGTGATATAATTTCTACTCTACTTAATCAATCTACTTGTTTTACTGTTACATCAAGAAGACACTTGAGATTACTTGGTTCAGTCCTTATAAAAAGCAGAAAGTTAAATTGCTCACAATTCCATTATTCCCCAACTAATCAGCATGTTATTCTCCTACTCTATGTTCTGAATTACTAGGGACATGCAAATTCAAATTACTCATTGATAATGAGCAGCCAGAAATGTTACAGTTTACTTCCTTTGGCTATCACTTTGTTGTTGTTGTTGCTAGTTTTCCTTTTTTTTTGTTAGGACTCATTGGTATGTATGAAACTCTTTCCTATGTAAACCTGTTCATGATGATTTTTGCAATTAACTACAAAAATCTCAAGACCTTGCTTTTAGCAAGTGCTTATATGAGGGTGACTTCAATTGTCAGTACATTTTAAAAGTAGGGATGGGTTTTTTAATATTTGGATATAACTGTTTGTATCCTGGCAAATTCGTAATGGTCAGTTATATAAGACATTGCCTTTGCCAGCTACATTTGGACCACCTCAGTGCCTAGAAAACCTTTGTAAATCTTCCCTTCAGAGCACACAGAGAAGTTAGTTATCTCAATACTGGAGTAATTCAAGGAGCTGTGCTGTGGGATTTGCTCTCTACATAGCTTTTGGACCTAGTGAGCTTAACAAATGAACTTAGGGTTTATGCAACTCTCTATCTGATGTATTAGCTCAGTTCTGATTTGACACAGATACCTTTACCCCACTCCTCAGTCGGTGCTGCCTTGGATGCAGATGGAGTTCCCTCCGAGCAGATCCCTGCTTCCTAACCTGATGGAAATGGTGACACGGGGGGATTTCCTTAGCGGGGCTGTAGCAGTCACCAGAGTGCCAGTACGGACCACAAAAAAATTTCTTCAAGAAGATGGCAGCTTCAGAAAGTATCAGGGAACTATTTTGGGACTAAAGGAAGTAGTCAAATGAAAGGCAGACTTAAAAGACCAACTAGATCTTTGTGGAAGAGGCATTCCTGACACACATGAAACAGATAAAGATAAGAACTTTGTTTTTTAAGAGTATCCCAACTTACTTCTTATACTGGAAAGGAACATAACATTTTCTGATAGGAATCCACTTTAACATATAGTACAGGGAGCTTTATACTCTCAAGGCTAGATGTTAAACCAAAGAGCAACCTTCTTAAATATATTGCACACAGTTTTGTATTCTGTAGACAAAGCCTTTTGGTGACTTGCACAAGTGGCTGTGGGTTAAAGTGGACTAGTATTTTGCTGCTGCATATAGTGCCAACAGGGTTCCAAAATGTGAATAATAAATATGTTCAGAATAAATAGGAACAAGAAACAAAATTATCAAGAAACAAAAAGAGAGATCATCATGACATTTTATGAATAAATGATAAATGGTTCTCTGCACATCGCAATATACTGAGGGATTCCTTGACAAAGGACATTGTGGATGCCAGGAATGTACAAGAGTGCAGAAAGAGACTGAGAAACTTCATAGAAGAGTTATTTATTTCTAGACACATAGAAACCACCTCTGTATCAGGGAGTCCTTTACCCCCACATGGCCAGAGGCTGGCATGCTGGCAGTCCAGGATCACTGTACATTATTTCTGCTCTTTTTCTCTTCCCTGGACATCTGCTTTTGCCATTCTCAAATGTATATGACATTGGACATTTTCAAAACTGTATATGAATGAGATGGACTTTCATTGTGACCCAGTGTAGATGTGCTTATGTTATCAGGAACAAAAATAAAAGCGTTGGAGATCAGCTTTGCTGCTAAGTTCATAAATGAATAATATTTCATTAGAAATGCTAAAGAAAGGTAAATGGAAAGGGAAAAGACCAATATTGCTTGAATTAGGAAAATACATTTGATCTAACATGTAAAACTCATAAAAACTCAAGATATTTACCTAGCAGCATAATCAGGTGAGCAAAATTAACACTTTTTTTTAAGTGTGCAGAAGCCAGTAAGAACCGCAGGGTGATTAAAGGAGCTCCACTGTGATTAATAACTAAAAGTTAACCCATGTGATAAGGTATGAGTAGTTATCACATCTTTAACTTCATTGAATTAAGTGGATGAATAGCTGTTTAGTATTTTCTTTTTCAAGATCCCAAGCTTGCTCTAATTATTGCAGCTTATTGTAATGATTTTTCCTCTGTAAAGGTAACTTTACAGTGTGAGAAAGGAAAATTTAGTCCTGATTTGATAATCAGGAAGAAGGAGTTTTTTGCAATAGCCTTTACTAGATCATAGGGGTGTAGAATAAATTAAGTTGGAAGGAACCTCCCCAGTCTGATTAGATTTCTGTAGGATATTATTAAGCTGAGTTTGGAAGAACTGGGTCTATTCTTGGAGTTCAAGGATGGAGATAACGTAATCTAGGGTTATTCTTTTTAAAATATCTGTCAATAGCTAAAGAACTCTGGCTTTATCACCTGTTCCACAATTAATACACGTACTTCAACTGAGATGTTGCCATGAAACATGTTTATCAGAGAGAAAACATCATGCCTACTGAATTCTGGACCATGAACTTCTGGGACAAGTACTCTGGTTCTCTTTATGGAGAATAATGTAACATTGTGTTGAGAAAGCTTGGCTATTTATTGTGAAGTAATAAAAAACACAACTGGACAAAAGCTATTGCACCATAAAGCATAAATCAATGAAGTTTAAATAAAACTTTTTTAAGTTTCTGGAATAAATCCTCCAGAAGTTTAAGTAGTACAAAAAAAACCCTTGAAGAATTACAAATATTTCAATCTCTGCATATAGTTGCCCTTATATATTCTGAATAATCTATTCTAATATTGTACAGCTACAACATGATATTTAAAGTTCAGAAAGGGGTGTAAAGCAGCAATCACCACTGGGTTTTTTGGTAATTCTCAAAATCAAGAGACTTGTGTCATACTACTGTGTTCTGTAAGTCCTTTTATGTGAGGATCTCGTGAGAGGACACTGAGGCACAGTTCTGCTATGCAAATGTAAAGCAGACAGACACATTTTTCTGTGAAGTTCTCCTGATGTGACACCAGGTACGTGTGTGCCTGTGGTCAGCAGCTGATGGGGCTCTGTGCTCTGCCTGCCAGGGCTCTGCAGGAAGTCACCAAGAAAATCCAAGGCATATCCCTGCTTGGAAAAAATGCTGGGGAGTGGGGAGGAAGCAGGCTGGAAAGGATTGGTGATCACTGTTAATTTTGGGCAAGAGCAGCTCCAAAACCTTGTGCAAGTTGTCAGAGTAGGTGGGTTCAGCTGTGTGTTCTAACACCCAGACCTGTGAAGTTTAAACATGGAAATAGGCTGTTAGCTGAAATGGGCTGGGCACGACCTTACAGCCACACTTGTGCTTAAATAGCCTGCGGGTGGAAGGGCTAATTCTGTCTTTTGCTTGCTGATAGCTGCCCTGGTCTGCACGTCAGAGAAAGCTATGAATTTAAGTAGAACATTTGGTTATCAAGCACTTGAACTCTGTCAAGCAATATGCATCTCTGAAATAGCAGGAAAAATGTGTTTAGCATCTGGGCAGACTGGATTAGAGAGAAGAAGGCTAGAGGCATCTGCTTGAAAGTACTGTGCCTGCCTGTGATGCCTGCCCACATCCCTAGGCATGTGGGATACTTCTGATAGTTTCAGGAAACTACTTCTTCCACTAGCGGCTTCATATGCCTTTACCATTGCTTGTGGGTGGAGTTTCCCCATCTGTATAGCAGATGAAAATTTTGGGCAAGGAGTCAGCACAGGAGATCTTAACTGAGCTGAAAAATATCTTATTTTGGAGTACAAAAACTTTTCAAGATCATAGTGAAATAAGGTATATATTTCAGTTTGATTCTGAGGAATTTCTTTGTAAATGGGAACAAAACCTGAGGCAAATTGTGGAGACTTTTCAAAAGAAAAATGTAGCTAAATAATCTGAGTTTCTTCATCAGTACCTTTCAGTGGCATGTAAATGCTAAAAGGAAATGAAATGTTTTTAAAAGTATGTCTTGAGAATGTTCCTGGGGTTAGTAGTAAATAATTTAAAATATTGTAAATATCGCACATGAGAAACACCATCCCTCCATTCTCTGCTGTAGAACTGTTTCTTCAGTAAACTGGCTCAGAAATGTTGTCATATTAAAATGTGCTCTCTCTCCCAGTGGCTTACAAAGCAGTTTTGTTTCTACATAACAAAATTGCTTTTTATGTTATGAAATCTTGGCATCAATACATCTCTGAACATCTACCCCAAAATATGACAACTGATTTTAGTACTGAATGAATAATAGGCAGTAATAGTCCCCTAGAGTGGCTGTTTTCTAAGAAGCAATAGAACTGGCAATGGGGAATTCAATCACTGTGTATCAGAGACAAATTTAGAAAAGATGAAAAAAATTTAGGATATGTGTCATTTAATGATACTGGAGTATGTATCTCATCCTGTGGGAGAACTTTGGAAACATTACACAATTATTCTCATGTGGTTTGAGCAAAAGAAAATGTTATGCATTATTGTGTTTTTGAGCATAAGACTTATAAATGATTTGTGGATGAAGAAAACCCCATCATTCTTGCTTATTTTAAAAGCAAAAACCGGTCACTTTGGTAACAAATAGCAGCACTGAGTTTCACAGCTAAAGGTCACTTGGAAACAAGGATGTTTTCCAAATGGGCTTCCAATGAGCCCAGATTTCATGAATGTAATTTGAATTTTACAATATTGAAGAGTTACCATTAGTTCCACAAATTTGTCAAGAACTGAAGCACAACCTCATGATCATTTTGAACAGGATGCAACTGAAAATCAAGAATTTTTTGATCTGACTGATTATGGGTTTTGACACTCTAGAATCCTCTTTCTTTAATTTAAGATTTAGATAAAATAATGAGGGTATTTTTCTTTACAGTGGGAGATTGACTTCATAGATTTATGACAGATTCTCCAATATTAGGAATATATTGGATAGAAATATACCATAGTGTCTGATGTGATTATTGTCATGTACTTTTGCTATTCTTCAAATTTCCTCATTTAATACTCAAATGTTGAGTATTAAATTTGCCTTACCTGGGCTACTAGTACTTCTGCACTTTGAAAAAATAATTAAAAAAAAAAAAAAAGAGGAAAGTCAAAATAAAAATGACAGGTTTAAAGCTTGCAAGATTTGCAAGTTGATGCACTTTTTCTGTTTATTAATCTTTGATTTAATTGGGAGAAATCTGCATTAAGCAGCACCATAGAATGTAGCAGCAAACATGAAATGATTGCTTTAATCGAGTACCTTACTGAAAACTTCAACTTTTTTTTCCTTTTTTTTTCATAACTGATATTAATATTGTAGTTTGTTAAACAAATCAGTTATTTACCTGCAAATATGCATCCATTGTGTTGTAAGAGTTGCAATATGACCTCATTTTATCATTTACCTATGCAGCAAGGAAAGAGGAAAAATATGTAACTTTCCAAAGTAATGGAATGTTTGCATTTTAAAATGACTCAGGGCGTTTTAAGTGGTCTCTTTATTCCCATTTAACCATCTCATAGATTTGGAGCAATAAACTCATCTGAAACCATTATCTGTGGTTTTTGAGCTAGACAGTCTTATGACTGTGTTAAATAAAACAGAATTCAGCAGAATGATGAATGCAAACATCAGGACTGGAACCTGTAGGAAAAGCCTTGAACTTGGTTTAACAGCTAGGTTTGGCCAGGCAGGTAGTTTCCAGTC
Organism: Ammospiza nelsoni; assembly: GCF_027579445.1. Classification (NCBI taxonomy): domain Eukaryota; kingdom Metazoa; phylum Chordata; class Aves; order Passeriformes; family Passerellidae; genus Ammospiza; species Ammospiza nelsoni. The sequence continues at coordinate 16,044,237 of NC_080639.1, forward strand.
ACTGTGGAGCCTTGAGGCTGGAGATTTGGGCAATGGAACTAATCCCTGCTGGATTTTCAGCGTGCAGGAGAATCACCAGGCACAGAGTGGCAGGAATTAGCCTGGGAGCCAAGAGAATCTTGTCCTGTTTCCCATGACCCCTGGTACCTATCTTCTCATGTTCCTCAGGATCCCTACTTGTAGAACAGAGATAAAATTTGGTGTGTAAGTCTCAGCTTGTTTATAAAATGTCACAATATCCTTGGATAGAAAGTGCTGTGAAAATATAATCTATTTTACTAAATACATCCCCACATTACCAGGCTCTTTTGCTTTGTCTTAACATTTTAGCCCAGCTAATTTTTATGCAAATAAAACATGATAGCAAAAACAAAGAAGTTAATTCACAAGATATTAAGTACATTGTCATAAATTGTCATAATGATGGAAATTCCTGTGTCTCTGACAAACAGCTTTATATGTAAGTTTGCTCCTAGCTTTGAGTGCATGCCTTGGGATTGAAACACATTTAGTGGATAGATTTTTATTTTTAAATTTTCAGCAATTAAAGGAAAACATGAGGAAAGCCTAGATAACCTACTGGTTGTATTTATTCAGCATAGAAACTCTTTATCATGTATTCATTATAAAATTTGAAGAACCACTTATTACTGCATTTATTTATGTGCATTGCTGTCTTTTGCTCAAGACTGAGTGGAGAAGTAAGGTAGATATAGAAGCTTGAAATTGCAGGAGGATAACAGAATCTCCTTCTTTACCCCAGAATAAGAAATTGGTAGAAATCCATTAAATTTATAATAGATTATTAATGGAGTCAGCTTTTCACATTACATTGACAATAAAGCAACCCTTTCCAAGGTGGCATATTTAGGATGAGGACAGAGTAGAATACACAAGTTATAAAAGAAATTCAAATAGCTTCTTTCTGTAGAGCTTTTAGCTTTTAGTTCTAAATGATAAAATGTGACAAATTACAGATTACTTCTAAATGTATTTCTTTCAAGCCATTTGATGTTTGATAGATTTCTATTTTTATGATTGTTTTCAACAAAATGGTTTCTTTTGCATAGCATATGTTTTCTTTGTGAGAATGGGCTTGCATTTTTTTTTAATCCCCTCTTTTAAGTTGAAACTTACTTTTGATTTTGGAAAATTCAAAAATGAGATTTTATATTTTCCATAAAATTATCCACTATTTCTAAAAGTGCTAAGTAACCTAAAATCACCATATTTTTATCTCTGTTTTTCAAATGAAGATAAATACTTTCTAAATTAAAACTAAGCAAAAAGTAGGTTTTGGTCCTTCTCTTTGAAAGTCATCAGGTCAGATTCATAGTTTTAATGTCACAACCTCTCCTTGTTCAAACTGATGAAAAAGATGTGAAGACAAGAAGGCTAAAAAATTTCCCTTGCACTGAATGTCCTTGCTTAGTAACTACAAAACATGAATGTTAGGGTTATTTTTCCTTGTTCCTGACGTAATTTTTTGTATTTTACCTTCCTGTTACAAAATTCTTCTTGCTGGGGAATGTGCAGGGTATGACTGTCCCTGACCTGGGAGGGAATTCCTGTCAGGACTCATGAGACTTCAGCACTTCAAGGCCTTTGCAGCTGCCCTGTCTCAGCTGAATTGAAGATTTTCTGGGCAGCCCAACAGGCTCAGTCACAGTAAATGAGTAAATGCATTTTGCAGCAGAAAGTGTCAGTCAGGAGTGGCAGGGCAGTTAACAATTAAATGGTGCTGGTTTCTCCTGTGTCAGGAAACAGCTGGATGAGACTTCAATCTTTTCATGTTTTTCTTAGAAAATAGGAAAAGTCATGGGAACTTTCATACATTTTTAGTACTATTATGCTCCTCTGCTGATGCACCTATTCTTTTTCTTTCTATTTTTCTTTCTCTTTTTCAGGTACCTGTTATTATGACAAAATTTCAGTAATGCCAGTAGTATCTGGTACATATGCAAAGCTGTAATAACATGAATATGCCCTGGTGGGTGAGCCTGAATGAGCCCCTTTGGTCTTATCTGACTAACAAATGACTTTTTAACCTCTAGAAAGACACTCAGAGATATATTGCTGTGAGGAATCTTTTCAGAGGTCACTGAGTGGTAAGATGGATTTGTACAGTCATTGGGAGTTTGATGACAAGGCACAATCACAAGTGTGGATTCACACAATCACAAGGAAAAGAGAATATCCTCTTAACCTTTAGGTCTCCCTTTCAGCTGGCACTCAGTGACCTACAGCTCTTGTGATGCACAGAGAAAGCATGTTGTTCCATGTTTTTTCTTATATTATCCCAAACATACAACCTTTTCCAAATTCAGTTTGACTATAGGGGCTAATAGCCAAATTTAGAGAAAAACATTTGCTTGGAATAACTTTGGAACTTCTTAAAATTAGCATTATAGGGCACTGGGGTTTCTGGGAAGGTTTTATTTTAAGCTCCAGTGATATGGTGTGCTGTGCAATTCTACAGCAAAATAACTGGCATTATTTGAAAGGTTAGTAGTATTTTCCATTGTTCACAAATGAGGCTTCCTGATTTAGGAAATAGGGTTTCCTACCTTTGCAAAACTGCAAATATTCCAATTACAGATTTGCACCAGAGCAAAGTGTTCTCAGAAGCACGAGCTGAACAATTTTGTCTCAGTGCTGTGACAGCTGTGTTCAGGTGTCTGCTGTGCAGCTGCCCCTGTGTGGGGCCAGGGCTCTTCTGTTGTCTTAGGTGGGTAAGAAATCTCAGAAAATCATTGGGATTTGAAAAGAGTTGAAACAGTTATTGACAGGCCAGCTTTTTTTCTCAGTTTTATAGGCTCTTAATATGTTTAGATAGTTTCCTCAAAAATAAAGCGAGTAGTCTTATTTTAGTAGAATAGATTGTATAAAAATAGAAGCATGTGTTTATTTATATTACTTTTATGATGACTTTTTAGGAGAAAACTTCTATATGGCAATAGTTGTGCCATAGGCCAGAACCAAGTCAAGTAACTTCTAGTAGCTGGATTCTCTCTAAAGCAGCCTAAGATGGTTGTATCTCACTTTTTACAGTGCTGAGTGAATGGAGGTAAAAGAACAGAATTGCCACCTTCTTTGATGAGAATCTCAAAAACAGCTTTGTGTGAACATATAAAGCTGCTACGTTAAACACTTGCATAGATATCACAGATGTTTTCCGCAGCCTGGACACATTTGTTTTCTAGTTTGTAGTGGATGAAGTGAAATTGTGTTGACAAATGCTGTTTTCTTATAAAAAGGGGAGATACTAAGACTTTATATATTGAGTTGTTGTATGCAATGGTACCTGTTCGTACCTGCATAATGATATTCATACCTGCATAATGATTTTCAGAACATTGGGAAATGGGAAACTCATAAGCATTGCTGATCATCCCTTAAAGAATGGTACTTGTACCATGGTCATGGCAAAATAGCAGGGAGAATGTTGAGGTGGCTCTAAATTCTACATATAGAAAGATCTTAGGAAAGTTACTGCAACTGGTTTAGTAAGTTCCTCTTATTGGCCTGTGGTATAAAGTATCTTACAGAAATTATTGTCCGTAATTTTTTATAAATGGAACTGGAGCTAAGGAAAGCTAAGCCTGTACCTCCTGTCAGATAGACTTTTCAAATCCCTGTGGTCCTAGTTAAAATACGAATTCAGATGCAGTATCATTAAATCCGGGCAGAATTTTGGTAATTAGCCATTTAAATGAACATTCAGTTGTTTTTCTGTCAGATGCTGATTCTTTTTCTCCAACTATGAGTGTTAGCTCAACATAAAAATATATGTCTCAAAGTCCAGTGTCCATGGTACTTACACAATTTGAACTCTCTAAAAATTTTCTTGTTTTGCAAATTAAATGTTTTGGTCCTCACATAGACCTAAAAATTGTGGTTGTTCATGATAAACCATTTTCCCATTATTTTTGGGTTATTTTCATATAGATTATGTTGATAAACTATCTTTTAAGACACTCTCATTTTATGTAGCTTTTTATTATTAGCTCATTTCTGAAAACTGGCTTTGAGATAACCATCACATTTAAACAAGTTTGTCCTTTAGTTCCTTTTCTGCCCTCACGTGAAAGTAGATGGGTATTATTTGGAAGGATTTTAAGGTCAAATGAACAAGAGAAGGAGAGGTGAAAGGCTGAATTCCAGCTTTGTGTGTGATAAGCAGTGATGTCAGCCGTGTTGGAGGGGTCAGGTACCATCTCACACAGCTGACTGTGGAAAGAAATCTCAGCTGGTCTCTCCCCAGGGAACCACAGTGTGTGTCCCTCCTTTTGGAAGGGAGAGGGAAGCAGCTGGGAAGATTCAGTACTGGGAGACAGGAAAGAGGAGGTGGGAGCTGTTACGCTGGAGCACTCACATGTTCCCTGGGTAACCTGGTAGTCAGACCTAGTAACTAATAAACTGGATACAAAATAGAGCCCAAGATCAGAGAACAGAGATGATTTGATAAAATGAAAACATTGCCATAGATTTTATCTCATTGGTTTGGTTCCCATTTATGTTATGGCCAGTAGGTTATTTGCCCAGCAGTGGAGATGGACTAAATCTCTGTTCCTTTAGTACCGTTCTGGTGGTGTAAAAATGTTTGTGGTGTTAAGAATGTATGCTGCTTTCCTATTCAGATTACTTAGGCATCACACTTAACTGAGAAGTGGAGTAAAACCTGGGCATGGTGGAAGTGGTGAAAAGTCCTTTGCTAAATCAGGTTATAATCAGTCACAGAAGGTGAGGAACTGTACAAAAAAGGGGTAACTGTGCTCCTGACATGTCAGAAGACTGCAGTATCTATGTGCTTGCTCTGTCTGTGGCTTTCTCTCTTTTTCTCTTCTCCTCACGACACATGTATGAGACCAGGCTTTTTATGTCATACTGCAGCAGTAGCACCATCCCACACACTCTCTGTCTCTGAGAAGTGTAACCCTTCTCTCGCTTGTCTTCAAGTAGATTTCAGTGATTTCTGAACTGAGTATCTTCTGCCTGAAGGAGTGTGTCTGCTTACCTGTACAGAGCTGACAGCCTAGGCTTGCATCAGTGGCTCAGATACAGTATCTAGTGCCATTTGAGACACCCAGGGGTGCCTGAGACATCCACCCAGGGCTGGCAGATATGACCCAGGACCAGCAGGACACCTGCGCTCTTCTGGAGCAGCAGCTGGCGACCAGGTGAGGTACCCCAGGGCATCTCCACTGCAGCAAGATGCCTGTCTTAGGGAACTGATTTGAGCCTCCTGTTTCTGGGCATGCTGTATGATAAGTGTATAAAATGACTAATTAAGCTCCCGCTTTGGTTTTTGTTTTGTTCTGAGGCCAAGTTGCACAAATCTGTAATTACATCGTCTTCCTCTGGCTGCTAATGGAACTGCTTGTACACGTAATTGCTGACTGCTGTGGGTAAAATGTACAGAGCTGAGCTCTCCCTCTCTGGGTGCTCTGCCTAGGCAGCTGCTCCTCTTGACAGGAACTTTTATAAATGACAGACCATTCCAAATTTGTCTTGTTCACAATATTAGGGAAACAAAGCCACACAACTTCTTAAGCTGATAACTAAAAATGAGCATGTGTATTTTTGCACAGAAGGCTTTGCACTTCAGGGATTGTAAAATCTTCTGTCAATTCTGGCAGCATACAATTTGAAAGAAGCAAAAGACTAGATTATACAGCGTCTCTTTCTGAGACCAGATTTATGTTTTGTGTGCCAGAACTACATTAAGCAAATCCTCTTCTTCCTTCTAAAGGAGCTAGCCAGCTTGTAGCTCTCAAGAATTTTCTTTTTTCAGGGATAAACATTACTTTGAAAACTTTTCCATGCACCTGGGTGGTGACCAAAGACAACAAATAATGGAACAGGAAACCATAATTCAATTCTTTACTATATAGAAAGCCTTTCAGATGACCTAACCAGCTTTTTAAAGAGATTGATTTGGTTTTTTGGCTGCTGGAAATGGAAAATCTGTCTCTTTTATTGTATTGTATGTGCATTTAATCAGTTTGTAATCGTCTCCTTAGTTCTGTGCCTACACTGCTTTTCTTTCTAGTTCAGAGAACAAGACAGAAAACCAGGCTAGAGTATTCCCAGTGAGATGGCTTTTGAACATACAAAAGTTGCAGACTGAACTGGTGGCATGGCTTTAGATGCTGAGGATTTAGAGCAAAATCAGTATAAGAGGGGCATTTCTATTGTTCCTTAAGCATTTCCTGGCTTGAGAAGTGTATTGGTAGCAGTTGTGGTATATAACAGCTTTATTATGAATGCTTCTCCCCCCCCCCCCCCCCCATATCTACAGTTAATTATCTATTTAGTTAATACTTTTTCAAGTCTCATTTAAGGTTTTGTTATAACATAATACCAAGAACTGAAATGTGTGCCAGTCCTCAAACCTGAAGACAGACTGGACTGCCCTTTAGGATGGCTCCTTTCCTTTGACCTCACTTGAGAAATCACACAGGCAGCAAAGTGATTTCTGGCACTGTTTGTTAGGTCATGGGAGGAAGCCAATTCCTCCAGTACACCAGGTATAGGCAATGCCTTAAAGAAAAGGCATTAAAAGAAAATTTTAGATTTACTGTGGCAGTGGGCCTTATTCTTTCTTGGTGGTGTGGTTTGGTTTTTGTTTTATCCCAGATATTTCCATCTTTGTGAGCTCTGTAGCTGGTGCCAATGGCCAGCCCTCTGTATCAATAGACAGGTTAATGTTCAATGGAACTTTTGGCTTCATGCCAGTTGTGATTCCTTAAGCAATTTAACACAATGTTTCTTCCTTTCTGATATTTATAGATATTTTCAATTGATGTGTGCCTCTCTGGGGAGAAATAACTGAACTGAAATTTTCTGTCATTCTATCAAAATTGACTGAAAAAAGCAGGAACAAAAATCTACACTCTGCCTTCAGGAACATTTACAATTTCTACATAGTAGATGCATTATGGTCCAGTTCTCCAGAACCTTTACCTTTTTTAACACATCCAATAATCCCATCTAGAATATTTGCTTTTTAAACGTACATTGGTAATATAGGCAAAATATTTGCTAAATATAATAATTAATATTTATTGTATTTCTGTGAAAGAGGTATAAAATGAAGAAATCTGAATGTGTTGGGTTGAGCAGATCTTAAGATCAGGTACTTTTGTACAAGACAAAAGTCTCCAGCACAAGACATCTGTCCTGAGATGGCAATTTTGTGTCCTGTGTAGTTGGCTCCATAGAGTCAAATGCAGCATTAAGATTAAACTTTGAAGGAGATAATTATTCTTTTCTCTTAGATATTGAACTAGCTGAGGTATTATAGTTGTAATGCATATATGTGCTTTCGTAAATAGCTCTTTTTTAGGTGGTCTGAGCTTAAAAAATATGGAATTTGTAATCCTTTTTTGGAGCTGAAAACATGTTCACAGTGGTTTAAAATAATGTTAATAGTAATTTATTACTTAGCTGTAAGAGGAAATTTAATTTAATTAAAAGAAACATAAATGGGAATTTTCTATGTTAATTTCTTTTCCTTTTCAATTCTTACATATATGATTTCTGTTCCTCCTTCTCTGTCAGTGCTTTACTACCTGCTACTCTCTGAAAAGATGGGTAAATTGCCTTAATTATGTGTATGAAGAAAGTACAGAATTGTGAATTCATATACTTATTTTCATAGCTGGACACCCTGACTCTTATTCCATTCTGGTGTCCTGGTCTGAGAGTCCATGGGGCAGATTACCAGATCAGTAAGGCAGGGAACTGGGAACAGACTGGGGGCTGTTGTTGGGCTGCTGAGAGTTCTCCTGATAAAGCAGATATTCAGGAATTGGCTGATCTGTATTACGTCAGCTGAGCAGAGGTCTCTGCACTCAGTGATGTAGCACAACAGAACAGTCCTTATCAGATGATCCATGTGAGAATCAGCTGCTTAAGGCATAAAGTGGTTCATATACCACTCTGAACATTCAGAAAAAAAGTAAAGTGACTGCAAAAGGCTTCCACTTTCTGTGCTCTGCTGCTAAGTTTTTTGGCAATACACATGCTTAGTTTCCATAAGGAAATGCTAATTACTCAAACCCAGAAGCTTTTCTGATACTGTACAATTTTCAGTGAAATTTTGCTTGAGAAAAACATCCGTTCTCATCCTAGCCTACTTGATGAAATCTATATTATTTGGAAATAGCTTTTTTATTTTCTTCCAGGGATTTATTGAAAGGTCTGCAAAACTTTTGTGCTTTTGTTTTCTGTATTAAGTTATATGAATGCCTATAGCCCTAATTGTAAACATAAATGTCAAATACTACAATTGTGTCAAATCTGAATGTGGAATGGAACAGGTAACTTTAGGAGAACCACTGTAACATTAGTAAAAAATTAGACATTCTCATTTTAAATTTTAGAAAGACAGCAAAATCCAGTAGCTAAATAAAAGTAGTCCTGTTCTATAGGAGGCTGCTGTAAATGTTCTTACAGATCACATAATTACATTGTGTAATCCAACAGTAGAGTAACTGCTGAGACTTTTTGTTATTGTTAGAGAAAACACAACACCATTAATCCATCTTACAGCAGTGTTTATATTTTTAATAATTATGAGCTGCTAGTCAAATGTAATGACAGGTCTACCAAATAGAAAATCCATAAGCATAATGAATAGGATTATCATGATATTTTTATCTCATCTTCTTTTTAAAATTCAAAATGTCTAAAAGGTCTGAAAATTCTCTTAAATGACTTTTATGGAGCTCCTATAATCCTATTTGTAAAAGAAAAGATTCCAAGTTCATTCACTGATGTAGGTCTGCAAAATACTGTTTAAAGATTTTTCTGTTTAAATAAGATTTAGGAGACAGTATGTTTTGGAAAAGTGCCACACTTGTACAAATGTGGGATTGGGAAGTGCTGACAAGATTCAGAAAGGCAACTCAAAACCAACCTTATTTATCACAAGAAGACATTCGAGCAAATCTAAAGAAAAAGTAATTATAATTTCCAAAGCAGATCTAGGCCTAACATGTATTAAATTTACACTGTTATAAAAGACGCTACTGAAAAACACCACCACCAACCCACCACCAATGAATGGAAAATTTGATTGCTTTATGAGACACATAAAACTGATAGTTTAAGACATGTTTTTTTAAACCTTCTGCTAGTAGATATCTGTTGGAGTTAAATGGTGCATGCATTAAAAGATTAAAAAAATCAAATAATTATTTTGTTAAAGATTATGTGTTTTCCTCTAAGGACATTTCATGTAATTTCAAAATCATTCTGGCATGTACCAAATGTAGAACTTGGAGCTTGTAAGAGGCTCTCCAGCATTTCAACAGAAACCAACTATCCTGATCAAATTGGTTCTTGGGATGTAACAAGACTGGGGTGAGGAAAAGGAAGGTTCTTCCCAATGAAGTTTAGTGCTAAGTCACAAGTTCCAAGAGTCTGGATGTGTAGATGTGGGTATAGCAAGAGACAGCTTGGTGCTTGTGTTGTTTGAGGAATACTTGTGTAATGAATCCCTCCTCTGTGTGTGGGAGAGCTGTTGTGTCTTGCAAGTCCCAGAGTCCTGCCTTACTGGCACCAGTCACTTGGCTCAGCTGCTTTAGGTATTTTCAGGAGTGAAATGCTTCTGAAGAGCACTGCAAATTAGTTTGGTGCATTTGAAGCACGAACTGTGCGTCACTGGTGACAACAGTAAAATATCCCTCATGAACTGTTAAGCCATGCATCTTTATCATATGCATGAGGTATTAATGAATTCTCTCTCTGATGACTCTTACCTGTCTTCATAACTGAAGTTGTTAGTGGCTTTGTAATGAAACTTTTATATATAAAAAAAATGCAGGTACTCTTCACTTAGAAAACATAATTTTGGTTTTTCATGCCATTATACCAAAATGTGATCGAAAGCACACGTGCTTGTGTGAACTAATTGAACTCCTCTGTGTGCTGTGAGTTTCATGCCACCTAAAATGCTGACTTGTGATGCCTAACAGAAAAACCTGTATCATTGCTAGAGCTGGACTCAGCAGACTGATCTGTAGCAAGCTGCCCTGCCTAGTGACCTGACTGCTATATACTTTCAAGGTTGATCCTTTCATATTTTAGATAAATATGGGAAAAAAATTGATCTTCAAAACTTAAAGTGAAGATGTGTATTAATAAAATTCCTCACTGTGGGAGCCATACAGCTCTGTGTAGGATATTTTTTAGTTGAAAGGCAAGGTAAATGAAAATGCCAACTTAGTGATGTTGCTCTTCAGTTCACCACTTTGGCATGACTGTGTGAGTGCAGAGAGTTGAATTGCAGGAAAAAAATCTCAGCCAGACACCAAGAAATGAAAATAGAAAAGGTCAGGCTCAGTTTAGAGCAAAAGGAGCACAAGTGAGGAAGGCCTATAGGGGCAAAGTCAGTATTTCCCATGCCTGGCCCCAGGATTAAAAGGAATGCTAAAGAGGTTAAGGAGGTTTTCATGACTGGAACACGAAAATGCAGAGTGTGCATCCATGAGTCCTGGCAGGAACATGTGGAGAGAAGAGGGAACTGCCTATGCCCCCTCAGAGCTGGAGGCAGCTGGGAAGGAATGAAAAGATGAATGGCAAAGCAGATGAAGATACAGATTTTGTTGCTCTAATCTTTGAACTTGTATTTATGTGTCCTTAGGATAAATGGAACAATGATCATTGGCATTTACCTCCTATTTAAAAAATGTCCATCTCTTAACATCTTTCATAGGCTTCAGAAGAAAAGGGACTGTAAGTGCACAGTGCAGTTAGACTTGTGAGGTTGGTGTAATTAATGAAAAAGAATCACAGGCTGGATTTTTAGCCTGAAATCGTTAGGACAGTCTGGTTTGTAGTCAGAGGGAATAAATCACTAGGGTACAAGTCAGAAATCTACCTCGTAAAGGAATTATTTGCATGATTAAATTGTATGTTGTCATATTTGGGGGCTAGCATCATGTGTAATCAAATATGTATCTGCATGTCAAGCTTTTCTGCCTCTGAAATTAATTAATGTCATTTCTGTAAGCATGTTTGGGGTGGAGGTGCCAAGATCTCTTTTTTCAGTATATCAGAATCTAGCAGAGTCCTTGTGGTTGAGTGAGAGCAGAAATTAATTGAATCTTATTTTGATTAATCCTCTTTAAGAGTTATTGTAATTTCTGAGATCATTTTGATAAGGTTTATTTCTTTTAACTGTAAGAATATTTTAGTCTGCTCTTTTTTGTCCTTTTAATGGTGCTTCAATTTGAATTTTATTACGGATAATCCAGAAAAGAGTCTGAGATTAACTATTCTGGATTAAAATTTAAACTAAGTACCATGATATGACATCAAAATAATAGTCATTCAATAATGAATGAAAATCTTAAGAGTAGACAACAGTTATTTTATGGCAAAGCATATTTTAAATACTCCCTGGATTAACTTCACATTAAATCTGATTCACCACAATACAAATACCTTTCCTTAATACCTGATTTAGGATATACTGGGGGAAAAATCATTACATTGTTTTTTACTTACATTTCTTCTCCATGTGAAATACTAACATGTATCCAACAGTAGAATATTAGAAGATTTTCAGATATAGGCTGATGTATGCAGAGTTAGGATCACATTTGTCAGACAGCAAATTGCAAAGATTAAGAAAACTGAAGATTAATAAAAACATTACAGAAAATACTAAAAGTCCTTTGATCTCCAAACAGTTATGCCATGGACTATATGTTTTTCTTTGGGTGCTCCTATGCCTGCTTTTTTGTCACTGTTAGTTGTTCCTGCATATATCACTTTAATTGAATGTTTCTGGGCCTTTAGCAAATTTTTTCATAAAAATACATTTTTGCTAGTGTAGTTACTGTATGAAATGCCAATGTCTATACTTTGTCATGTTCACGTTTCCTTCATGTTCCTTGGGTTTTTATTTTAGAGGGGCTCTTTTACATGATTTTTTTTGTATGCTCTCAGTTAATTAATCAGGCATTTCAAACAGCTCTCCTAGAAAGGATGCAAATACATGTTTTAACAGCTTTTGCATCTGCCTCAGATCTTAAAAAGATAGATTTAGATCTCTCCATTGTTTGATCCCACAGCGCCATGGGGAGTGCACTTTTTCTAATTCAATTTATATGTAATGTATTTTTATGTGGGAATACTTCTAATAAGTTTTTGCTATGAAGTTTTTAATAAGCTGGAGCAAAGTTTTCAGCTGTATGTTAACCTTTCATTTGAGTGTTTTACTATATCTTTGGTTTTCTGTACTTTTTTTAGGTGTGTCCTCTCAATGTTAAGTTGAGAGGGTTTTTTTTCCCTTCCTTTGTGCGTATCACTGCACAAGATGGAAACCCTTGTTTACCGTTGACACTGAAATCTCTCCCACATTTTTCAGAATCATGTCCTTGAATCTTTAAATCCATTTAAAAACCACAGAGTCCACAGAAATGAGTGTTGAATAACTGAATCCCTAGTTATCAGTTGTGAAATATGCCATTAAGGAAACCTCAAACCCCACAGAAATAATGAGCTGAGATATATATAAAATGGCTTAGAAGGCTCACTTGCTGGTAGGGTCAAATACAGGGAATATTCTGAGCACTGCAGAGGAGATGGCCAGGCCCTGGCCTGCGGGTCCAAGCCAAACAAGCACAGCAGCCACTGCCATTTGCTGACCTAGGAAAGTAGGGTGGCTGACCAAAACCATGATATCCATCTGATTCATCATCATCATCATCATCATTGTCACATTGTCTTTCCAGAGTGAAATTGCAGAGAGGCTGTAAACTCTCTCACTAGCCCTGAGCTCTTACTTTTGAGCTGTGCTTGGCTAAGACATAGCTGTGAGCCCACATTGGCCAGGACTGAGCTGGTCATTAGCCTTGCACTTGGGTCCCTTGCTCCACCATCCATCCAAGAACATCCTGCATTGAATATTCATGGCATCATGTAGGTATCTGCAGGTGAAACCAATGTGTTGGTAGGAGACTACTGAACAAGGCACTTTCTCATTTGCATTAATTTTAGGAAATTTAACTGCTGCAGACTTTGCTGTACTCTTTCTCTCTGGTCTTTCTTCAGGCATTCCCTTGTGATCAATGCCTGGACTGTTGGCTGCTGTATTCAAACTGGCCTATTCTCCTCGAAACAGGCTTACTTCTCTGAGTATTTTAGATTGAAGTGAATAGCTTGATTTCAAAACTGAGAATTCCAATTAAAAATATGCTGCAGTAAATGATCTGAAATGTAATGGAAAACAAAACAATGTATTGTTTGAGAATATGACAGGCAAAAAGTGTATGTAGTTACACTTTTTAAGAAACTGTTTTATTACCTATTTTGCTTTTGTACACACAGACTTCTTCCTTAGTAAGTGTGTAAACAAACATTATAATATTGAGTCAAGAACTGACTAGTTTTCTATTTTAAAATTAAACTATAACTATTAACTTGAAAGGAATGGCAATGCTTTGTAGAGAACTGAAGGATAGTGATTCATTCAGTAGAGTTATGAAAAATGAAGCAAAATTTGGGAATGTTGTTAGTCATGACAGTGAGTTGAACCTTTCAGGTTAGATTTCACACTCATAGAGAAGAACATTTAGGGATGTTGTACTGTCATCACTTTGAAAAAGTCACATTTTAATTTCTGCATTCTCAAAAGAGACAGACATTAAGGATAGAAGGTGGGTTCATTATAAGGTGCGTTTGAAATTTTCTTATCAATAAATTCTTGCTAGACTCCCAGTAATTTTCCAGCTGAAAGCTCTTTCTGGTAAACAGAACATTTTCAAGCCATTTCACAAGTAATTAAACATAGCTGGTTGTATTAGTTCTGTGGTTAATTTTGAGACCAGTTTAGGACTTCTTTTAGAAAGTAATGGGGCAGTGTATCATTTAGCAACTAAGATGGTCCGTATTGTTTACATCATGAGTATTCTATGATCAGTTTGATAACTAGGTTCTAAATTTTCAATTGAATCTGCTTATAATATGTGTAAAGTGTATATGAAAGGGCAAATTTAAGTTGTCTAGGTATGCTAGATTTTCTCATTTTAAACAAAACAAGAAAAATAACGCTTTTGCTGTTAGGTTCTGGACTACACCTTCTGAGGGATGCTGTATTTCAAACCTGGGACATCAACTGGAAACTATGAAAATATGTCAATAGGTCGATAATCAGGTTGGTTTAAAAGCATATCAGGAAAGACAATATGATTTGCATGTGAGGTTAGTACATCTTATTGCAGCAGAGGAGTTAAAGGGCTTTGTGGGGTGTGTATGAACAAAATCTCATCCAAGTCCTGAGCACAGTATGGAAAACAAAGGCAGTTCTGGTAAGGATAGCTGCCTGTCTCTTCTTGGGGTCCTCTAGATTAGAGCCATGTAGGAGAAACTCTTACATGTTGTGTGATTTAAGGCAAAAAAATACCCTGCAAGAACTAAGGGATGGCCTCTAATCCAATCTGCCTTCCAGGCCTACAAACCTGAACCCTTTATACTGAAGTGCCAGGCACTCTGCAGGCTGAGGAGAATGGCAGCTGTACACCAGCATTGGCTACAAATGATATTTTATATGGTTTGATACACTTCCTGTCACAACTGTGTCCAGAACAAAAAAACAGTGAGCATACAGACCATACGTACTGTCCACTTGATAATGGATTTAGTGTGATATTCTTCAGGAATTGCTTTTTAGGAAATATTTTTTCTGATGAAGTCCAGGGTCTTTTATCTGATTAAGGCAACTAATCCTGAAGTATTCAAAGATGGAGCTATTCAAGAACAGTGAATTTCGGTTTCTTATCTTCCCCTGATTCAAATTTAGTATCCCATGTACAAATCCTAAATCAGGGTCTCATGTGTAAAGAAGAATGGCCATGTTACATTTCATCCTATTTATGACCATTCTTACAAAATGTAGGAAAAAGGTTCACCCCCTTGATTCTTTCCTGTTTAAAACATTTATATTGTTCTCAAGTGTTTAAGCTAATCTGATGTTCTACTTCTCATTACCAAGACCTGCTTTGAAGTACTTTATTTGGCAATTCTTCAGCAGAACATTTATTTTTAACAATTCCAAATGCCAGGAGTTAGTTTCACACATAACATAGAGTGCTGAATTCTAGCATCTCCTATTTTTTCCCTACATTTTAATTGCAGTATTGAAGTTTTAAATAAAAACCCTATTCATATTTTTACGTTGCCATATACATTACATGTACTTTATTCTTTCTTCAGAACCACTGAGATGGTAATGATTTTACAGCAAAATTGTACTGTAATTACTACAGCTGTTGTGCTAAAGCATTTATGTCTTGCTCTGTCTTTTGAATGAAAAATTCTTTTAGTGAAAATAGATTTGTTGAAGCTGTTAATTATTAAGTAGAAAAGACAATTAAGGTGGTGATATTTTTCTACAATAGTTTAGGCAGACTAAGATAACTCTTAAATGATTTCATGCAATAGTCTGTA
The DNA here is from genome assembly GCF_027579445.1 of Ammospiza nelsoni. Taxonomy (NCBI): domain Eukaryota; kingdom Metazoa; phylum Chordata; class Aves; order Passeriformes; family Passerellidae; genus Ammospiza; species Ammospiza nelsoni. The sequence continues at coordinate 16,059,699 of NC_080639.1, forward strand.
ATAGTTCATAATGCAAATATTTGCAACTTCTATATTTTACAATTTTATTCCAGAAATACAGGTCTGTACTTGGTTCCTCAGAACCCATGATACATATTAAAAATAAAATTCAAGATAAATTGGCTCTGTCATCCCATCTGGAAGGTGTGATGATATATTAAAAGTAAAACTTTCGTACTTTAGTACTTCAAGAATTTAAGTTTAGTTATAAGTAGAAAAGGAGGACTTCCAAGTCCACTGAAAAGTGAGAGCTTGGATCAAAGTAGGATTGTCTTGGTGATTATGTTGCTCTGTTAGTACAGCAGAACCAGCTACCCTGGTTCACCTGACAGCACAGCTGCACGTGCATGCGACTCCCATCCAATCGTGCAGACAGACTTCAGTAGAACTGATGTGAAGGACCTTGAAGGTAAACTGGATTGTTTTGACAGCATCAGGTTGAAGAGATATTGTTACCCATACCTTTGTGCTATCAGATATGGGAGCAGTGGGGCAATTTTTCCCAGAAAAAGGAGATGGAATGGATCATGCAGCTATGGCTGGGACACCACGTCTGACCTTTTCTTAGACCAAGTATGGGGGACTGCCATTTCAAAAAACTCTTCTTCTCTACTGCATTTTTATAGAGGCCTTTAGGTAACCTCTGTTCACTTGATATATTATCAGCTGTCAGCTGTGTGTATGCTGAGAGACATGCAAGTTGGCAAGAAACAGCTGGACCAGGCACTTGGTGCTATGGTTTAGTTGTCAGTGTGGTGTTGGGCCAAAGGTTGAGCTTGATGACCTTGGAGGTCTTTTGCAGCCTTAATGATTCTGTGGTTCTATTGCATACTGGGCAACAAAATACTTCATGCTCTGTCCAAAGAAGTCAGCAGGTCAGAAACAAATATAAAATACTTTATAAAGAGGTGCAGAGTCCCCATATTACTTTCTAGGATAAAGGTTCCACAGTTGCAGGTTTTTGATGTCTCAAAAATTCTGTAACTATTAAGCAACAAATTTAAGAGTTACCAGAAGTGTTACCTGTTAGGATTTAGCCACATTTCTAAAAGTTGACCTGTGGTTTGCAGCAAGAATATTCTGTCCTGGCTCTAATTTCTTTCTCAGGAAAATGAAGATGTTAATTATATACAGATTATATAGTATTTACTGTAGTTTGATTCCACATAGAAATCATAGAACAAACTGTCATTATTTTCATGTTTCTGTATTATTTGCTCATATGTTATTTTATCAAGTAGAGGAAAGGATACTTGTGCTGTCATAGTTGAAGGTTCTTTGATCATGGCTGAAGATTCTTTAATCATTCGGCAATGACATTATTTTACTGCTGAACACTTACCAATCTTGTCTCCTTAATGGCTGCAGAAATTGCACCAAAAAGGCTTTCAAAAGCAATGACAGCAATATATTTTCTAAGTATTAGCATACAAAATATTTTCAGTACAAAGTTACCAGTTCTGTTTAATACAGTTTTAAATCAAAGAGCTTCAGTTGGCTTTTTATATGGTAGCTTGTTATCAATATTTTTAGAAGGACTTTTTTACTTCTTTGCATGCCCTTTTCAAAGGACGAGTATCAACATTTATTAACCCACATTTTCTGGTCCCATGGTCTGAAGGAGATAATCTGCCTTTTAGCAGCTTTGATCACTGTGCTCAAAGCTGCTGTCTGCAGGAAAAATAAAGCTTTTTTAAAGCACTATTGGAAATAAGGGCTTTGTGGCTTTTCTACGTGCTTATCATATTAGCTCCAATAAGTTAAACATACCAAAGGTTGGCCATCATCTTCAAGCATGATTTTTTGATAGATGATGAGTTTGCATTTGATTTCCCAGCTTGTTAGTGAATTCAGCAAGTACATGATGAAGATATTGAGACATCTTGTAGTATTTGGCAACTTCAAGATGAAATAGCTTTGGCTAGGACCCTATATAATGTATAGAGAATTCAGGAAAACCTTGTGGATTTAATTTCAATCTTCAGACAAAACATAAATATTCAGCAAAAGCCATTAGAAGAATAATTTGAAATTTCCAAATCACTCCTGTGTATTTTGATTGTCTTTGATTTCATGGATTGATTGTGAAATAGAAATGTCAAATAATGGAAATAGTAATTGAGACAATAGAAAGAGTTAAAGTGTTTAGGGTAAGGAGACTAGTTGATTCCTTGTTGGATCTAACAAAAGACTGAGAAAATGCCCAAATGTTTGTACATACTAAGTAATTTGAATTTGAAGATTTTTGATTAAGCTTCAACCCAGAAAGGAATTGAATAGCAGAATCAAATAAGTACTAATGATGGTTCTTTAGCAGAAATGAGAGAAAAAATTGAAAGACATTTAAAGCTTGGCTAAGTTCATTCTGTAGCTTGGGTGTGCACAAAGGATGGTCAGAGAAATTCAAATGTGTGAGAATTCGTGATCATGACATATAATGAATCTAACGGTGAAAGTGACTTTTGGGAAAGGATGAGTAACTTGGGGAGGCGTGAGAGACAGCAGGGAAGAGCAGCAGGACCAGGGCCCCAGATGAGCCTCCTCCTCTGGGGTGTCTCTCCAGGGGAGCCAGAGATGATGATGGAGGATGGTGAAAAGCTCCAGCGCTGCAAATAGCAGACCTTTGGTATCACTGGGGTCAGGACACTGTGGCTTCTCGGGCACTTGACATTTGTTTTATTAGGTTTGTTGAGAATTATGCAAAAGTTAAAAAATGCCTTGAATTGGTTTATGGTTTCAGGTGGAAAACCTGTGGTGTTTCCATGGTGTTCTGTGATTTCAGCTGGGTGCTAAAGCAAATGTAGGAATTTTGACTAAATGTTTTAAAAAATGTTACTAAACGAGACACAAAGGATAATATTTATGTACTATTAGAGTGGTAAATATTATATTTATAGGATAAGGTAAAACAAATTGAAGCCTACTAGAGAATGCCTGTTTGAGGGAAAACCATTTCATCTTGCATAAAAATAATATTTGAACAACCAAGTCAATTAGATCATCATGAAAAAGCAGAGTATCATCATTAAGAAAATGTAAAATTCACTGTTGCTACATAGCTGCACAACTTCTATTTCAATTCTTCAATATGGGATTGAAGTTTTGGTATATTAAAATGTTGCCTGAATTACCAGCATGATCAATATTTATTTTCTAATGACTGAATCATAATTACAGATCAGCGTGTACCACTTAAATGCTTAAAATAATCATGAAATACATGTGATTCATGAAACCCTTAGCAACCACAAGACTTCCTGTGCATAAGCTCAGACACAGCAGTGGCTGAGAATTAAGTTCATAAGACACATTTGCAGCAGTGAAAACACTTTTCTGTATTTCTCCACTGAGGGGTTTATTGAGAGCCCCTCTAATCAGAAGACATATTAGGTAACTGCATTTGGAGCTGCATTTTTTATGATTTCAAGGAAGTGAAACACAAGGTCTGTGTCAAGAGCTGCCAGTTCTAACCCTTAGTCCCTATTGATATGCTGGCCTTGCCTTGCTGGGCAAAATATTTCAATATCAGCTTTTGTTTCCCTGACATTAAGTAAAATACCTTTACTTCAAGGTTAGCCATCTTGAAGTTGTGATAACTGGCCACTTTGTGACTGCAGGTAGGAGCAGGGAAACAGGAGTGGCAACCCAAAGGGGTCACTCCTGAATCTTTGCTACCATATTGTGTATATTTCTTCAGCATCTCTCATCTATTTGAATTTGTTGGATGGAATGGTGTATTTATACAAAGATTTATTTTATACATGCATGTTCTTAATAGAAAGATGTAAAATTCCAATTATACCAATTCACATAAAAATAATTGGAACCTGAGCAATTCATATAGGGATTTGGAATTGTTGGATATTGACCCTTTTTAAGAGCATTCATGTTTGAGTGAGAATGTAATTTCTGCCTTGGAAAGCTGAGGAACTCCTGAGCGAGTGATGCTTTCTACAGGTGAAAATTATTCAACAGATTCTTACAAGAATCACTACAGGCAGTAGAATTGGTTTGTGGTTTAATTACAGATAACTTTAGAGGAAAATGTCCCCCTTCTCCAAAGTTTTGAGAAACTGGTGGTGTTTAACTGTCCATATTGTCAGGATATTGTTACCCTCCTCTTCTTTAGTTTTAATTTCACATTACACATCAATCCAGTTTTACTTTGTGATGTTCATTTAGAGGGTCAAATGGCTTTTATAATAAAGTTGACAATAATCCACCTAATTTTATTGTTCAATATTAAATAGCCCAAACAGAACATGAAACACTTGTTTACAGAAAAATATATCTTTTTTCTGTCCTTAGACTTTTTCACACATTGTCACAATTGTCACAGCTAGGCTTTTCTCAATTAGTTCATGGGAAGATAATGATTTACATCTTGGAGTTGATCTAAACAACACAGATAATTGTTTTTACAGCACTGTGAATATGAATATCAATTATAATTTCTCTTTATTTGACAATAAAGTGTCTATTATTTTAAAGAATTACCAGTGTGTTCATTGCCCATCTTCAACAGTGACTTTCACTAATTTCAAAATGTAGAAGGAAGCAAGGTTAGTTTATAGTTTACTTTTTACGGTTTATTTCACTTCCCCTTTAATAGGATCTGTGGCAAAAGCCAGCTTTTTTTTTTGTTGTTCCAAAACAGTTTTAAGTGAAGTCCAGATGTGTAAGCTAGAAAGCTGTTTTTCTGCAATGCTCAGTGGTGGGGAGACTTATGAGGAAAATAAAGGCGGTTTAGGGAAAGCAGGCAGAGGGTCTTTCTCTCAGGTTCAGAAGTTAACTTCAGGCTGAATTTTCCTCTTCTGGTTCTTTAAGACTCTTAAGCTGGGCCTTTAACACCGATTTATTCTCAGTGATTGCAGTAATTTATTTTATCTTGGAAATAAAAGTGGCAGTTTAATCTGAAATTGAAATTGTCCAACTTGTCTGCCTCTCTACTTTAAAATACCCCTTCTTAAGTAATGCCATCATTGCACCTTTCCTTGTTAGCACTTCAGTCTATGTTTAGGACTGTTATTCAGTATCTCCAAACATACTTCTCTCATTGGACTTTCTCCTTGGTTCCATAGAAAAGAAGACTTTCTCATGAGGACATCGAAAAAAGTCATATTTGATCACCTATTCCTTACCTTTTAAAAATTTTTCTGCTTTTTCCTTTTTTGTAGTAACTGAAAATGTCATAGGAACCTTTTTGAAATAACATGATAACGTCACAAAACTATCCTCAATTAATTTGGTATAACCCCAGAAAGTTACAGTAGATTTAAAAAAACTTTAGTTCAAACATGGGAGAATTTTAGTGGAGAAATTGGAAGCAAGTGAGTTGTGGTTTTGATATTGTTAATCAAGAAATGCTTCTTCATCTCCCAGTAAAATCCTTGCTTCCTCTGGTTCTGCTGGGTGGGCCTCAGGGGTTTTTGCCCACAGCGGGACAGTGGCATCAGCTGCACAGAGAGGTGAGGGCTGGGGAAACACAGGCCCCAGCAACATCACAGCCCTATTATTGAAGAGAGATGGGAGCAGAGTGCATTTGGATTGTCCACAAGAGCATTTAATCCCACAGCACTGTTAATGATGTTTACCCAAGATGACAGAAGATGGTTCTCCACCCACTGCTTTTATTAATTGCAGATGTCTCTTTTCTCCCTTACAAACTGGGGCTGTTGTTTTTTATAATGCAGTTTTCAGGTGCCCTCAGATGCATAATCTTTTTTTCATGTTTTTTTATCACATTAGTTCTGCATACAATTTTCTTTGCATCTTAAACTAGCTCAAATAGTCCTTTTTTCTCTTTCACAAAATAGCTCCTCCAGTTTTTTCTCTTTGCTGTCTATTATTTCTTAGTAGCACTGTTCACAGGCTGGGTGTGAACACAATTACTTCCAGTTTTAAGTAACACTTCAGGTTTTCAAATAGTATTTCTAATGTTCATTTTCAATTTATGACAATTAAAAGAAAACAAACAATTAAAAATCCTCCCAATACAGCTGAAGAAATAATTATTTTTAATTACCTTTCCTTGTCCTTTTCACAAGTTTCTTTGTCTTGTTGAATGGTGGGCTACAGGTGTGTTAATTTTTGTTACTTAGTCTTATAAATTGATGTTTATTCTTTGCTAAATTATTAGTTTCATTACTAAAATGTCAGCTCCTAAGCTCTGTGGCTATTCACTTTAATGCCGAGATATTGAGTGTGCTCAGACTGTTCATATACTGCTATAACCCACTTAATTATGCTGTTGAAAGTCAGTTTTTCTAACTTCTGGGGTAGCCTTCATTAGTGTCACACGAGAAGTGTCTGATCAGTGACAAAATGGAAGGATTTTATTGCTGTGTCCAGCTTCCTAGTGGGAAGCTGTACCATCGGCAGAGGCAGTTTTTTCTTGGAACTGCACAGCAAAGTTTGGGCACACAGGTTGCCACAAAGGACACTCCAGTTAGATGTTGTGAAAACATGATGCAACATGAGGCTGATTGACCATTTAAACCGGTTTTTTCCAAGAGTTTTTGAAATCTCCATGCATTCAAAGCTTGAACACAAATACTGTGAGTAATTTTATCTAACTTTGAAGTTATACCTATCTTTGAGGTTAGCCCTGTCTTGAGTAAGAGCTTGTACCTGGTGGAGGTCCCTTTAACCAAATTATCCCTTGATACTATGATAGATCTGCACTGGGAGAGCTAAGGACTCCTGAGGACATCTTCACAAAGAATCATGCATGAGAAAAGGTCACTTGTGTCCTTCTGTGAATCTGCAATATCTTCAGAATCACTTCAGATTTGCCTGAGCAGTGTTTCCAAATCATCGGGTCTGTTATTGTGTTCTGCATTCCTCCTGAACATGAGCTATACCCACAGGGCAGGTTACCTCTGTTGGCTGTCACCTGTGCAGTGAGACATTGCAAGATCATTGTGCCTTAAAGGCTCCCCCAGGGACTCATTTACATCTACAAGCATAAAAGTTGTTCCAAATACCTGTCATCTGATCTATTGCCTCAGATAATGAGGAACCACTGGAAATGGTAGGATTTGAAGCTGTTTTAAGCTGATATTGTTCTACCAGAGCCTGGCCCCCTGCCGTGCAGTGTTACAAATTTATTTTTGTGTATTTGAAAACAAGTTTTCAAATTTATTTATGCTCCCACTTTGGAAAGCGTGATTTGGAGATGTGCTCAGTCAAATATGGAGGGAGCAGTGGAAGTGCCAGAAACACCCTACAGCTATTTGCAAGCAGTGGCGCTGGTGCTGCCAGCCCCACCTGGGCATTTTGGCACTGGTGCTTAGTGTGTGTTTGTGTGCAGTAGCGAGGAGCACACGCCCCAGGAGATACCTGTGTTGGGTTCTGGGAGCTGTCTGTGAATAACCTTCTGCAGCTACAGGTTCCTCTGAAGTGGAAGAAGTTATGTACTGGAAATGTCTCCCATGCATATGGTTATTTCTGTGTAGGAGATGAGCTCCCAGAGTATTTCATCTGCCCACTTCATTTCTCCAAGAAAATTTCTTAACGCTACGTTTTCCATTCCACTGATATGCAATGCACTGTGTAAAATACCAAGTAAATATGGTTGCTAAGAGCCTTATTTATTGCATGTGCTAGGCTAATTTGAATTGAATTAAGGCTTTAGAGAACTGAGGAGGTTGGTCTTAAAACCCCATTTGCTAAAATTACCTTTACACACTGGAACATAACTGTACTTAGGCCAAAGAAATATGTAGAAAAACATGAAAATGATTTTATGATAGAACAGTATTTCCAAGTCTATGATTTTTTAAAATATCACTTTAATTTTGTTTTTATATATTTTAATTAGATCCAATGAAATAATACACGCACACAATGAAAATAATTTATAGTATATATATATGAAATATATAATTATCATAGAATCAGAGTAAGGTGAGTTGGAAGGGACACATAAGGGTTATTGAGTCCAGCTCATGGCCCTGCACAGGACATCCCCAAGTCACACCATGTGCATGAGTGTGTTGATCAAACACATCTTGAACTCTGCCAGTCTTGGTGCTGGGACTATTTCCCTGGGCAGCCCATTCCAGTGCCCAAACACTCTTTGGTTTAAGAATCTTTATCTGATATCCAACCTAAACCTCCCCTGACACAACTTCAGGCCATTTCCTTGGGTCGTGTCCCTGTCAGCACAGAAGAGATCAGTGTCTTCCCCTCCTCTTTCCCTCATGGGGAAGTTGTGACTGCAGTGAGGTGTCCCCTCAGTCTTCTCTTCATATAATATTTGCATATTTTATGTATGCTGGTGTATGTCACAAATATGATCTTTTCCTGAAAGTAGTTGTCTTAATGCTGAATCAATCTCATTGCACTTTTTATCTAAATGGTCATTTCACAATTTTTCCTGCATGTAAAGAGGATTATTTACTGGAAGTTATGTAACAATAGATATATCCTTAGTTACAGAAATCTTTATCTTACTTGTTACAAAACCATAGATTATTTCTACTCAGAGATAGGGCACAGGAAGAAGGAAAATACCTATACTTTAAGCATCCATTTAGTCACACCTCTAAGGTTTTAATTTCACTCTAGTGCTTTATCTACTCTGTATGGTTAAATTGAGCAGTGTCAGAAGTGTTCTTGTCAGCAGTTTAGGAAAAATCTAGTATTCAAGGAGTGTGTCTGTGGAAGTGTATTGCTGCAGAGACATGAGTTGGTGCATTACAAAATCCCCTTTGGGCGTATCCATATTTGTACTGTAAAACAAAGTCTTCAAAACTAAAAGTTTAAAGCACACTTGGGAATATTTGGATTTTTCTACTGCCATGGGCTCTGCCTTTCCTCTGGTATAATGATGAATTTTTTATAAGCATAGACACAACAGACTTCCATATTATCTCACACTAATAAGAGAATAAATTCTGCAGCAAAAACATACTGGAGGCCTAAATAAAAACTAAAGACATTTAAGTGAAGAAAAATCAGTATACCATGGTTATAAAAATATAATTAACCACCTAAGCATGGAAAAATTATAGTGAGACAACACGCTAATTTAATTTTTATTTATTTTTTTTAAATAAGAGACTGAGGCATAATAGTAATGTCACAATCGAATAGGAAATTGCTTTGATGATGGTTAAAATGTGCTCTCTGACTTTCTGGAATGCATAAGCCATTTTTTAGTACACCTTATGAATTCAGCGATCTATAAAAATATTAAACCAGTCAGTGTTAAGTGCATTCTAAAGCAAGATTTCCTTAAACCAAGACAAGAGATGGAGTGATAGCCCTTGGCTCTACATTGTTTTGTTGGTTCCAATGTTTCAATTAGAAAATGAAGTCACTAAATTTGATAGAATTATCATACTGATGTTTTTATTTTATTTTTTTTTTCCTACAGATTAAGATGCTTGGTAAAGCAGCTGGAGAAGGGTGACATTAATGTGGTGGACTTAAAAAAGAATATTGAATATGCAGCGTCTGTGCTGGAGGCAGTTTATATTGATGAAACCAGGTAAGTCTGAGGGGAAAAAATGAAAGAATGTTGCAAATTGTATTTTAGAACTTTGGTCTTTGCATGCAATTGTCACTGACATGAGCTGAAGGTCTGTGCACATCAGAAGAAGCGTATGTAGCTCTTGGGTCATTTATGACAAAGTTAAAGCAAGTGAGATTCCAAAGGTCAGATGTAACTGTTGTCTGGAAAGAAATGCTCACAGAAATGAGTCAGAATAGCTGGTCAGTAAATACACAAATGAATGAAAAGCTGTGATTTATTTTATAACGTTTGATGCTTAGTTTCTGTTTATTGTTAGCAGTATTACTGGCAATCACGTGGGTTAATTCCAAGTAAAATAGAAGTTCTAAGTATTTGGTTAAATGAAAGAGTTTTAAGATATGGACTGTATTGAAATTAGCTGGCTAACTCACTGGTTTTATTTCTGCATGCTGGCCTTTCTAAGTTTTTTTTCTAAGCAGAATGGTCTCACAAAGATATCTGTCCAAACTTCCTCTGTACCACTGGAGTGTGCAGCACATGTCTCAGTTCCACATTTGTGAATTTTTTCATGGACCTAGCACTCTCTCTGTGGCATGTGCCTTCTCCTTGCAAATCTGCATAGACGATACAGAGCTTGAAGTCCTGCTTCAGAGATAAAGCACTGGTTATTCCTCCATACACCTCCCAAACACTGGGATTAAATGGGTGTAGTATTCATGGCTCTGTCTGAGCAGTAATGCCAGGACCAGGAAAATAAATTGAGATTGACTTAGTTTCTAAACTGAGGCAGCTTCTGTGCAGATGAACAGTAGTGTCACAATGAGGAATCCAGTCTTTCTGCCTCTGTGTGGGAATATCAAGACAAATAGCAGGCATTTCATGCTCAGAGAAAACAGCTACCACTGAATATACATAGGCTCTGGCAGCAACAGGTGCATTGCTTTTGCTGAAGCAAATCTTTAAATTAGCTAATTTGCCCTCATAGAACTTGACAGCAAGATTATTAAAATACCCTGAAGAAAACAAAGACATGTAATTTTATAGTGATTGGAAAGATTTTCATAATCCGCCGATTATTTTCTTAATTCTAGGACCACTATGTCCTCGTAATGGTGACTGTTTTCAAAAATGCTACTTCAGTGTATGAATAAAGTTTTTCTCTTCTGGTGCTCACTGCACAACGATGTCTAATCATATTTATTTATTGCATCTAGTATTTTACAGAATATTATGATTTTTCAATGTACTAAGTCAGGATACACTTGAGACAGGTATCTTGTTTTGCTCTTATTTGTTGAATACCCGTGTTCACCAAAGAAACTTGAGAGTTTGTGGACCTACCAAATTTTGGTAGCATTACTCATATAGATATGCATTAAGCATACATTTTATGTATATCTTTCTGTACCTATATCTGTATTTATGAAGTATATATGTAGAAATATAAATCTAATTCTGCTCTAAATAATAGTTAAAAGTGACACTATAATGAAACCTATTTTCTACTTTTATTCTTTAATTTTAGTGGTTTGTACTTCACTGTTTTACCTCTATATTGTACCTTTTGGTTTACAGTATTTGATTTTGGTTTTGATTTCTCTTCCTTGGACTAATGCAGTCTCCATGAAATTCAGAATCAGTATGATGGGTTTTTTTAACCTGGTGGTTTTTGTGTTAATTTTATCCTAGAAATGTAGACTGACCCTCCATATCTTAGTTGGACATGGGTTAAGTATGGGTCTATTTTAAATTTTGACACTTCCCCATTAAAAACAATTGTAAATGGTAATCTGTAAAATTTATAATTTACTGACAATTGCAAATAGTAAATTTATTGTGAGGCTGGAAAACACCATAGTTGTGACTGGTACTTTCATAGTACCACTCTTTTCCATGGCAAGCTGCAAAGATAATTATGTTTTAAATAGCATGGCCATTATTCTGTAACCTAAGTCACTCAAAAATGTAAGCACACAAAAAGGGTCTCTTGAGTTCCTGGGAAGCCAATCCTTAAGGAACAAAGCAGTGTATGTATCACTGAGTCAAATGGAGTTAGCTGAGTTACCTTGTGGGGTTGCATTTGTCCTTGTTCCCACCAAAGAATACAGGTTCTTTGTCTTGCACAGAGCTACTTCTGTGGGAGTCTGGAACTGAGTTAACTGCACTCATTAGTAGATTAGAAATAATAGTTTAGATCATAAGCAAAAGGGCCTGTTCCTGCTGAGCCTGAACATGCAATTTCATACATCACAAAGTTCAAATAACTTCAGTAAGTGTCTTACATATGAATTTCTGTTCAGTGTCAGCAATGTCTCATGTGAAAATACCCATGCTGTTTTAAGACCAGTATTGATCCCTGGATTTTGTCCTGATGAATTTACTGACCCATTGCTGAAGTGTCCAAGCAGAGGAAGACCTTAGCTTCAACCAGCAATCTAAAATTGCATCCTGTTTGTGGTGTTCTCTTCTTCCCCACTTTTTTGGGCAACAGACCTCAATATCAGCTGAGGGAAAGGTCATTTAAATATCTTTGTAGACAGGAATAGCAACCTCTACAGATTAAGAATAGCATTAAACAGAGAGTTTGTTACTTGAATCCTCTTATTTCATCTTTCTGTTCTGATATATATGCTATGAAACAGGATGATAAAATGCTCCTGACAGTGGTCCCCCACCTATTGCTGAAGGACCTTCTGCAATTCTTCACAGGCACAGAGAAGAAAACAGCAAAAGGAAAAGTCAAAGTGAAGGTCAATAAAGAGGTCCAAGTATGACATATCTCACAGAACTTGGTCAGTAATGGGGCCAAGGATCAAGGAAGAGCCTTCTATGTTCCACAGCTCCAGGAAACCACCCCTACTTAAAAAATGAATCTCTGGCATTATTCTGGCAAAAACACTTTTCTCCTTATAAGACTGAGTGTTTTATCAGTGAGCAGTTCCAATTTCTTTCAGTAGAAGATACCCATTTCCCCCCCATATATCATTACTTCATTTGAGTTTCTTGAAAAACTTGTATCATATTATAAAGTTGTGTGTGAACATGGAAGAGCATTCAAACATGTATGTTGATGACATATTGAATCTTTATTTAAAGTGCAACAATCAGGTTCAAATAGCTGTAGAATTCACACCACTTAGCAGAGGATGAAACATTTTTTCAGGTCCTCTGACTGTCCCTTTGTCTGTTCCTTTATTTCTTTACACTATAGCCATTTATTTGAGCATTTTTGTAATATTTGCCAATACTCATTTCCATTCTTGAGCTTTCTAAAGCTCTGTGGATTTGGGTTAGGCCAAAAGCAGAGAAACAATACAACAGATTTTATTTAAGAAGTTCTGAGAGTAGACTTCTTAGAAACAGGGATAGGCACTAGGGATAACCTTCCAAAATGAGGAAAAATTGTTTTGGGGCAGTGACTGTTGATATCTCTATAAAAAGTTCTGAGCTGATGGCTAGTTGGAAAACCCAGACACCACGCATCAAGTAAGTGCTGCTTTCCTATGAGCTCCATTATCTGTGCCCCAAGTCACTCAATTAGCTTGTTTAACAAGCTCCTTTTTGACTGATGCATCTTTCAGTGCTGCACCAACTTCTTCCTTGAAAGAGATGAAACACTCTGGTAGCTGAAGCTGAGATCCATCATCAGCTGAAAATAACCAGGAGACTCTCACAGTTCCAGCCCCTTAGATTTGCTCTGTGGAAGAAGTTCAAGCTTAATAGATATTATAAATAATTCTGACAAATCTTGCAGAATTTTCTCCATTAGTACCTGCCACTTGGCTCAAGGCAATGGAAGAAGGATATTTAGAGTCAAACAGGAAATAAATACAGCCTGATAATTCAGTCATGACAGATGTTCCGTTCCTTGTAAATGCAGCTCTTCATTCATGCTAACTGAAAAGAAAATAAGTCAAATAAAATCTAGATAAGCATTACAAGATGAAAGGGAAAAAAATGTATTCCAAAGCTAAATAATAAAAATAGCAATAGTAATAGTAATAATAAGAAAAAATCCATATTGTGGAGACTACTTTTATGCTGTTCTGTATAAAATCAGAATAGTTTATTCCAATTATGTTTCATTTTTATATGCCTCAGTATGTTAGAAAATAGACTTAATTTCAGGGGCATATTTATCTATGCAGTTGCAGTTCCATACAGGGTTTTTGCTTACTTCAGACTGTATAATGCCCCTTTAATAAGGCTTTAACTACTTGAGAACTTTTGACTTAGAAGAGACTGCATTTCAGTAATGCATGGAGTAGCTCTGTATTATATACTGGCAGGATCTTTTAGCATCTTTGAGTCAACAAGGCATAATAACAAATACAGGTTCATGAAGAAAAAGGTGATGTCATTAAGGGTGACATTGTAGCAATATATATTTGCATGAGAGCTCTGGAAATAATATTTCAATGACACTACAGTGGCAGACACAGTTCTTGTACTGTGCCTGAACATTGTATTGTAAGGCTTGAACAGAGCATTGTAAGGCTCTGAGCTAGCAGGAAACTCCCAGCAGGAAACTGTTCCTGGGCAATGCAGGACCACTGGCACTCTGTTCTCACCTGATGGAGCTGACTGCGAGTCACAGAGTTTCACTGGCTCTAAGGCTCTGGTTATGGAAGGAATTGTGCCAGTTCAGGCACCAATAGCTATTCAGGGACACCAGCAGAGGTGGTCACACCAGCAAAGTGTCTTTGATGGTGCAAGGTCGAGAAACTTAAATTTTCTTACATCAAAGAGATGTACATATTTTTAAAAACACTTATCCCGTATCTCTCAATCTGAAAAGACAGATTAATTTGCTCATTTATACATGAAGGTGAATGTATCATTCACAGAACAGTAAGGCATTCAGTCAATGATGTAATTTCTTTTGAAAGATCCAGAACATATTTATCCTGAAAATTACCTTTTTGAGAAAAATCTATGAATATTAAAGAACATAATCTGCCTAATGCCAAGGACAGAACAGGTGGAATGGGCTGCTCTATTTGGTAATTATTTACCAGATGAAAAATACGGTCTGTGATTCCTCTCTCAGCTGGCCTAGCTGTGGAGATATTTGAAGAGGCAATTATTTAAGCATGAAGTTAAATTTTAATCTTGAATATTCAGTCAAGTTTGCTGAGCATGTATTGCTGTCCTCCATTGCCAACCCATGGTTAAATGTACTTTGCCCGAACAACAAAATGTACCATTTGAAGTGAATCATTCAGTTTATCCACTAAGGGAATCTACAATTGATACTTTTGCAAAAGCTGCTATTGAGAAAAAGCTTATTGTGTTGAGATGAATTCAGTACATTCCACCCTTATAAAAGCTTAAAATAAGCCTTTGAAATTTTTGTACTAAGCTAACGTGGTTTGCTTTTTTGGGGGTTTTTTGTGTTTTTTTCTGAGAGGAAAGCTTACAAGAGCATTCAAGTTGCATAAAAAAAATGCATTTAAAAATCACTGAAAATCTATTAAATTCTGACTAAGCTTCTCAGTTCAGTTAGGGTAGTTAATAAATGGCCAGCATCCCTTTTCCAAAGTTATTGAATTTTTCTGTTTCAAAGTTTTTGCTGTTAATTTCTAAATCATGCCCTGAATTAGTTCTTGCCCTATAGAATTCCCAGAATACTGTATCAAAGGGAAAGGAAAGGAAAAAGAGAAAAGACAGTGGCTCACATCTGTAATCTGAAAAATGACATTTTTTAATCATGATTAACCTGAGCCAAACCTTAAGATTGTTGTTTGCCTTTGGTGTATATCTCTGCATTTCTGAGTAAGTAGCACATATCAACAAGTGAAAATTTCAGTAACAGTGGTTCTTCCTACATTGCTTCTCTTCTGTTGTATTTCCTGCATTTATTCCAAATTGTTTTCAGTTTATTTTAATTAATTGGTAATTCTTCATATGTGGACAATGCTTCTAAGAATGTGCTCATTTTATGACTACAACATGTTGGTAAAAATCATAATTTCCTTTGGAAAGACCTTTATGTACTAAAAATGCCCCTCATTTGTTTTTGCAGTTTGTTTATCCTTATTGGGAGTCAAGAGAACCTTTTAGGGGATGTAAGTGGAAGTTGTAATGGACTATAGAGGATGGAAATATTGATTGAATATATTGATTCCTGCTTATTCAGGAAGATAGGGAGGTAATAGAACTAAATAATTGGTAAAAATGTGAACTGACTATTTAGACTGTAAATTCTCCTGCATTCTAGGCATAGGAGAGGACTTTAATTCACTCTTAAGGGCTTGATTAATTCAGTAATTAGAGCAAAGAGCTAGTACTACCTTCTCAAACTCTTCTCTGGAAATCTTCCACTACCTCTGTTAGGCAGCATGACTGATCAACAAAGATGGAATTTTTTTCCCCATAGCCATTATCTAATTTTAATTTTTTTCATTTTCTTTTCTTTCTACTCCTCCATAGTACATCTGATATATTCCTAAGGGAAAAGAAATACACTTCTGACTAGTGCATTGCTATATTTAAAATTCTGATTAAATGAAAAGAGAGCTAGAAATTATCACTACTTGAATTTTGAAAAATTATTCTTGGCAAAAAACACAGTACTGCGACAAGAAGATCAGGTTATTAGTTACTATGACTGCAGTATTAATTGATTGCTAAGCTGAAATGCCAAGGGCCACGTCTTACTTATTCCCACAACTGTCAATGAAAGTTCTACTCATGCAATGAATAGAATTAAATAATCCAAGCCTCCCCCTCTCCTTCCTCGTATTGCATCTACTTAACAGGCTGATGATACATGAGCAAAATAAGTGTATGCAACCCTGAAATCCTGATTATGTGTTGGAAAAAAAAAAGTATTTTCTGTGGCACGTTTTAGTAGAGCTCTTTTTGTTGTTTTGTTTTTTAGCATTTTAGGGTATTCCTTTGCTTTATGGAAGAAAAATTAAAATATGTGTCTTGGCATCTATTAGTATAATTATGTAATTCAATTGGGATATTTGAGTTCATACCTCCTGGTTCAACGAAATTTATCTCAGCAGAGTTTTACTTAAGACTGATTGTGGAACAACTATCTAGCTTTAAAGTACCCACGATATCTTGTCTTCAGGTTGGTTGATTAGGAGCATGAGGCTTTGGGCCTTTTAGTCACTCCATGCCAAATACTTGCTAAGCCAAAGGCTGTAGCCTTCTGTTTGACAGCTATAGCCACATGTCTATTACTTTTCCCATTAATTTTTCCATGAAGTTTTTGAACCTATGTGGCAATTTAAACGTTTTGAAATGTCACAAAATTATATTACAGTTTACAATTTATAATTACAAGTTAGGTTGCAAAATCTTGCAAAAAACCCTGTAATATTTCATAGGAAGTTAAGTGTTTGAATGTGTGCCTTTGTTTTGAACCTGTAATTTGATTTTATTTGATCTTCATCTTTCTTTTTTAAAGGCATAAAATGCTTGAATGGGTTTGAGTGAGATGAATGACTAGCCTTTGTTTCCTCTCCTTAAATGTTTTTTCAATTAGGCACCTGAAAGAAACTAATCCTTTTTGAGAAGTTATTAATCTTATGTGATGAGGGATCTATAAGATTTTGTGCTTGCAAATTAATTCTGTGTTGCAGTTGCTTTTCTTGATATTTAAGTTAGAAGCAGATCCACTGAAACTCTCTCTTCCCTGGCAAGTTATTCAGCCATCTCTCATCAGAGAGCAGTGGCCTCATGAAAATGACAGATAAATGAACACTTATTTCAAATACTACCTTCTCTGTTCCATCTTCATGAAATAACTCCTGCTTACTGTCATTTACAGACTGAATAGTTCTCCTACTTTACAGATGAATGGTTAAAGAGATGAGAGAGACTGCAGTGTGTTTTTCTAGTCTTAATTTGTACTCCAGTGGCTCATATCTGCAGAGCTCAGATCCTAAATTTAGATCTGCATCTCATCATAGCAAACTGATGTAGAACCCTGCTTCCTGCTGCACAGGTGACGTGGAATATCCTGGCTGCAAGCTCTGAGGTAGCCTAATGCCCATGGCCCTCTAACTGTGGGAATATTTGCATCTCATTTGAATAAAAGTTGCAATAGTTACAAAAATATGTTTTAGGGATTGTAAGGTTTTTTCCTTGTTATACAAAAACATATCAAATGTTGAATATTCCTCAGAAATATAAATGTACTGATTTCTCCAGGAATATTTAATGACAGTGTTAGACTAGTATGGATTTAAGTGGACTATAACATAGGTTTTAGTGTAGGCTATAAAGCCAACTTGTAGCCTTTGACCTTTGGCCAGTCTCAGCCTTGGTTCAGTTTTGCAAGATAATTTGCTCAAATCCTTTCTTCCACACAAGTTCTCCTCTTCCAAATTAAGTTTCTGATTTTTGGCTGTTGTCCCACTGCCAGAAAATTTCATAATCCTTGTTCATTCTGCCCTTCTTTTACTCCATTTTAAGGAGCCTTCCTAGCCTGATAATTCTATGCCTCTGAAAAAATAAGAATTTTTCTACTGTTCTTTCAGTAAACCAAGGAAGGACAAGGAGCGCATTTATATTTTTTAAACCTCAGTTGAAGAATCTCAGAAAATATACTGTCAATCAGATGGGCTACTGAAACTGAGCACAAATATGCTATGCTCACAGTTCACCAATAATTAATATGGTTCTTCTGACTTGTTTCCTATTACTATGATCCCTCAGACAGGATTAAATTTATGTGGAGATTCTTTTGAACTATACGGCACTCAGGCTTTCTTTATTCATCCATGTTTCAGAAACGCAGCACAATAGAAATAGACCTATGCAATCAAATAATGCCTACAATTCAATTGGTATCACTTTCAAGAAAATATTTTGAAAGGGTAGCATGCTGTGTATATATTCAGGTCACCCTACTCTGGGGTTTCTTGCACAACTGAATGAAAGGAAAATTGATATCAGACAAAATAAGGGATTTGTTTCCTGGAAACCCCAGCACTCTGAGTGATAAGGGCAAATAACTGTAAGAAAAAGATTTATAGAAGTGTGGAACAGAAGTGTTGAGTCTGTTTAAAGAGAGTATTTAGTTAAAAGTTTCTTCTAAGTAAACTGATGACCTCTAATTCACTTTTGTTGAAGTGAAGATTCTTTTTAATACTTCTATTTTGCAAGAACTATATATAACTTTTCTAGCTTTTTGAACTGCTAACAAGTTTGAAAGCTGACTTGCAATCCAATCTTGTATAATATCTTTACTGCTATGACTTTTTTTACCCTGCCTTCAATAGGAATAGAGATTTCTACATAGAAGGAATTAATTCTTTTCAATAAAGGAATTAATTCTCTTTAATGCTTTTATTGTGCTGCTACAGCAGGATGAGCATGTGTACGGGGCGTTCACTGACATGCACACCACATCATTGCTATGTAGCATCATTTACTTTTGTTTGTAAGTATCAAAACACTTCTTGTACCATTTTGGGGTACAGATCAATAGACTAATGGGGCTCTCACTTATAGCAGCAACCCTGCTGACAGTTCTGTCAGTTACTGTTTTAGAGGTGGTCTTGGGATTTTACAGCTCATTGATTACTCTTCAATCCACCACTGCTCTGACAACTTAGTAGAAAAATCTTTTCTTGTCTTCAGTTGAATAAATTGCATTTTATTGTCTTTTAACTTCTGGAACGTGAGCAGTGGGAGAGAGAGATGATATCTGCTGTGCACAGCTTCCCCTTGGTGTCAGTCCATCTGCCAGAGAAGACATTTTGTGATGTGCTGAGTTGGTCCTACAGTCAACCTCAGCTCCTCTTAAATCAAGTTTTTTAGCTGTTCACATGTGAGTACTTCCTCTTGTTAGGTCCAAGGTCTTGTTGGTTACCTTGTATTATTTTTTTTGTAGGAAACTTTTGGACACTGAAGATGAACTCTCTGACATCCAGTCGGATTCGGTCCCGCTGGAAGTGCGGGACTGGTTAGCTTCTACATTCACGAGGGAGATGGGAATAGTAAAGAGGAGACCTGAGGAAAAGCCCAAATTCCGAAGCATTGTGCATGCTGTACAGGCTGGGATTTTTGTAGAAAGGTGAGAGTTTTGTTTTCTTGTTACTACAAGCACTGCATTTAACCACAGTGTCTGCCATCCTTTAAATGGTGGAGTGAACCTGGAGCAAATCTTTGAGCCAGAATTTATGCTTCATTTTCTGCAACCACTCCATTTTTCTCTACAGAATTCCAGATGAAACCTCTAATTTTTAAAATTTCTTAAGTCTTGGAAAATTCTGGGGATGTCTTTGTAACTTCTACACTAAATTGTACCAATGGCTGTTCTAATAGTAAAGAGTAATATACTTGCAAAGGGGATTGTCTCATAGCTTCATAAAAGATTACATAAATCTTTGGGGTCAGACCCTTAAATAGATTCGTGTTACTTCACAAACTCTGAAAGAAAAATTTAAAAAAAGATAAACTTTTTCAGTATGTTTTTGAAGAAGAGCTATTTCTTAATATTTTATTTGTTCTTTTAGGATGTACCGGAAAACTTCAAGCATGGTTGGTTTGGCTTATCCAGCAGAAGTGATAGTCACATTTAAGGTGAAAGAAGTTTAATCATTGTGGAAGTTGAATGTATTTGCACTTATGTTTAGTGACTTTTAGGGTCCAATTAATATTTTTCTACTGAATGTACCCTAGCCATAGTTAGTACTACAGAACTGAGCACAAAGTACCGAGAAACGAATAGTTAAAAATTCAGAAATAACATATGATTCTGATTAATTCTGACTTAATTTAGATCCTATTAGAGTAATAGAATTAAATTTGTATAGAAGTTCTTATAGAAATGTGAGACAGTTTTATCAGCTCCCAGTGGTATCCTAATCAGTGTCTCAGACAGCAGCATTTGTTTCCTTTTTAGGCAAGAAAAAGGAGATAGTATTGGGATAGAGCTAACAAAAGAAGCTGAAGCTTATGGAACAAGTACAGTATTTGCTGTATATTTAAAGTATTACTCTAGTTCAGCCAAAAGATGATCTTTTATAGTAAGCTGAGTTCCTATGTCTATTAATGCAATTATAAACTGAGATTTCTTGAGAACTAAGTGCCTCCACTTTTCCCCTGAAAGCCAAACAATTATGTTATTCTCAAATTGCTTTATGTTTAATGACATCAGCGTTAATGACCTTGCATAATAGCCTGTTTGAAGGGTGATATTCAGAGTAGCTTCATGAGGTTGTATAGACAGTTTGTACTGAGCAAGTTAAACTTGGAAGTTTGATTCAAAGCATGCAAATGGCCTTGGTCATGTTGCAAGTATTTTATTCATAACTGACAGAATTGTTTTCATCATCAATATTGTAGTAGCCATTAATATGTTATCTACATTAGGGATTTGAAAGAGTTGGGTAATAAAACCACCAAACTCTCCCACTTCCCTCTATATACTAGCCAAATGGATGGAAATGTAATTTTATTTTTCTTTTTTTTTTTTTTTTTGTTGTTTTACTTTTCCCTCATCTACAGGATGTTGATAAGTGGTCTTTTGACGTATTTGCCCTTAATGAAGCAAGTGGAGAGCACAGTCTGAAATTTATGATGTATGAGCTGTTAACCCGATACGACCTTTTGAGCCGTTTCAAGGTCAGGAACTAAACATAAAGAAAAATATGGATGCAAAAATACATGTGTCAAGTTTAAAATACAAGAAAACCAGCATTGAAATGTTTTTTATTGTATGATGCAGTGTAGAATTTCAAAGAATATGGCAAATGAAATATTGAAAAATGCCAATTGTTCTACCAAATGAAACTTCACCCAGAAGGTGCAAATTTTCCTGCAACCCAAAAAAATGGAAAGTGATGTAGACCCTTGTCATGTCATTTGTGTTACATAAATAGAATACAGGCTATTTACTCAGCAGGTCTGAACCAGTGTCCCACCATTATAGACCAAAAATTACCAAAAAGGCACAAAACCATAGTTAGTCCTAAATACTTTTTTCATGGTCTGGATCACGCTGTTGATCACCATTGTGCAGGGGGTTCAGCTGAACCTTCCTCTCCTGAACAACCTGGGGGACATATAAAGAGAAAAATTGCTTTTCCAAGGTCTTTCTAGGGTTTTTTCAATAATATATGGAGTCCTTATGGCCAACTTTGAAAAGCTGAGATAAAAAAATGAATCAAAAGATAAATTTATTGTTATAGTACCAAATGAAAGTTTTCTGATAGTTGCAAAATCTCTTCACTGCAAAAACTCTGTGTTCCTTTTGAAGAGGATGTCTCATCCTGAAGTTTCTTGAATATTTTAATTTTAGGCTGGCAACCCATCTTTTCCCAACAGGCTTCATTTGCTTGAAGTCAGAACCACACCAAGACCACCATTATAACACAGACACGAAGTACATCATGCTACTGCCAGAGTAGGCTTAAGCCCATTCTCAGTTCCATTGTTTATGTTTCAGGGTTTTTAAATAAAGACAAAATTATTAAGGGATATGTAATTTTATTAAAGTGGGTGAAGTGGTTTATCCCCAGGCAGCAAACAAGCACCACACTGCCACTCACTTGCTCACTCCTCTCCCCAGAAGGATGGGGGGAAAGAGAATTGGAGGCGGAAAAGTGAGAAAACTTGTGGGTTGAGATATGTACAGTTTAATAATGATGGTGGTAATAATAATATAGAAAATTAATATTTAAGAGAGGAATCAAACCCAAGGAGAAAGGCTGCAGATGAAAGCAATTGCTCAGCAGCAGCAGCTGAGTGCTGCCCAGGCAGTCCCAGGCAGCAGTGCCCAGCCAGGCTCCCCCAGCCCGGGGCTGCAGGCCACCAGGCCGTGTGGAGCATTGTCCCCTGGTCAGCAGGGCCAGTGTCCCAGCTGTGTCCCTGCCCCCCTTCCTGTGCACCCCAGGCTCCCCAGGGTGGGTGGGATGGGGAGCAGAGAAGGCCTGGACTCCGTGCAGTCCCTGCTCAGCAGTGACTAAAACATCCTGGAGTTATCAGCTCTGTTCTCAGCACAAATCCAAAACATTGGCCCATACCAGCTACTATGAAGGAAATTAACTCTATCCCTGCCAAAACCAGCACAATGCAAAAATGAGTGGGACCAGATAGTACCTGTCGTTCACACATTGTCTGGAGGAAGGGAAGTTGTACTGTGACATTAAAGCAGACCTTGTCTGAAGCAAGGTAAAAGTAGTGAAGAAAAGGAGATAATCCTATTGTTAGACTCCTATCTGCCATGCCTGTGAAATACATGCAACCTCTGCATCCCCGGTGCAGACAGACATACCTTGAAAACCATTTTGTTAAAAGCTCTGCAGTGTCTTGTGCATGGTGTGTGAAGAGAGATACAACACCTACAGAATTTGTGTGGAGGCTCATTGGTGTATGTATGATACCAGATCTTTATATTTTAAATTTTTCTTTTATTGTTTGCCCACTAGATCCCATGGTATATTATTTGTGATTCATTTATTGCATGCTTGACTTTGCAGCTGTTGCAGGAAAAAACAATTATTTTAATGTTTTCTTGTCTGTAGATCCCTGTTCCCAATCTTATTTCTTTTGCTGAAGCTCTTGAAGTTGGTTACAGCAAATACAAAAATCCCTATCACAATTTGATCCATGCAGCTGATGTTACTCAAACTGTGCATTACATAATGATTCACACTGGCATCATGGTAAGAAGTATTGTGAAATTCAATTTCTTTTCTCAGACTCTGCTGTTTTGAATAAATGTATACATGTTTCTTTTCTAATGGAAAAAGCTCAGTTGAAAATTTTTGCAGAGAGAGATTCAAGAACTGCTGTTCGGGCTGTGAAGTTTATTTCATTTTAACAGTTCTTCCAGGCTGAACGTCTCTTAATGCAGAGGGGAAAACGAAGGAAAAAATAATCTTTAAATCCTTTTTGCTTTTCATCGCCTGGATTTAGGTATTTTATATCATATTTAATGAGATAGATTTGCAGGAGTGGGCAGGTGAGAATTTTTTTACTTTCACATCAGAGCATGGGAGGTGTGATCAGGCAGGGAAGCTTTAGTATCTGCAGAGGTCCTGGCTGTTGAAAAATGTACTGAATCAGTGAAGGCTTAGAATTATATCATCACCTGAATCAGTGCAGGCTTAGAATGATATCATCATGGAATGGCTTGGGTTGGAAGGGACCTTAAAGACAACTCAGTTCCAGCCACCCTGCCATAGGCAAGGACACCTTCCTCCAGACCAGGCTGCTCAAGGCCCCATCCAGCCTGGCCTTAAACTCTGAAACTGCTTTTTCTTTCAGTTTTTAACCTTCTTTAGCACTGCTCTTGTATACTGTATGTGCCCATGGTAGGCAGGCTATTGCATTTGCCTTGAAACATCACAATATTTTAAATTATTTATTTGGGAACTGAAATGAATCTGTGCAAGCATTTTTATTTCTTAACACTTAAATTAAATACCAGCAGTGGAATTCTCCTCACTATCAGCTTGCTAGGCAAAAGTAAATACTGACTGAAAGAAAATGGAGATTGCTGTCAATGGCTTTTTGATAATTTGTCTTCACTGTGAATGCAGTTGTTTAAAAAAACCCCAGCAAACCAAAAACCAAACAACAAATGAAACAGCTGGGAAGAAATAGTGTCTGATTTCTGTTTGCAGAACTTTGAGACAATTCCAGAAGACTTTGGATAGAAAAAATTTAGAACTGACTCTGGATGGTTTCGCTCCTATATATACAAAATAAATGGCAGTCAATCACTTATGTTAAGCCTTTTCTCACTTAAAATGCCCTTGGCTTCAGGGTGGGCAAGGAAAGGTCTCCAGGCATTGCACTTTTTTTTTTTTTTTTTACTGTTTGAAGGAAGTATTTTTCTTGTAAGTGTTTAAAGCTATATTTTAACTCTAATACTATGTAACTGTAGCCTGGAGACTTCACCAGCCAAGATTCCTTTTCAGATTGAGAAGTTTTCTTGAGAAAGCACTTCCATATCAGACTGAAGCAGAGGCTAGGCAGCTCTTGCCAAGAGGAGTCCAAACCAAAGTTGTTGTATACAATATTCACCTATCAAAATAATATTTTAGTAAAGGAAAATTCTTGAGAATATTAGATTAATTGCAAGAGTTAAGTGATGTGAGCCATGTCTTTGTTGCAGGTATACACCTGGATCTTACCAGGAGGAAAATCCTTTTGTTTTATTATAAACATCCCTCTGGCCCATTGTATCTGCCCCTCTGCCCTTCAAAAACACAGTAACATTCAGATTTTTCTTGTGATGCCAGGAGAAAGTCCCAACTTCCAGAACTTTCCATGTAATTTTGGGACATTTAGCCATTACTTAAACCACTTTCAAAGACACTTTGTGTGTCTATGAACACTGAATAAAGAAATCTGTTTCATATTTTAATATCTGCTATTTCACTGCGTGCACATGAGTGTGAGAAAGGCCCTTCCATCCTTATCAGCATCTTAACCTTCTGCCTTAGATGTGATTTGGAAAATGATTTTCAAAAAAGTCTAGACTTTACCGCTGCAAAATCTCATTAGTGTTGCAACACTGCTACAAAATATTTTTATAAAATTAGTCCAGGTTTAATTCACATTGTAATTGCCAAATGGAGACGTTAAATTGTGATATTTCTCTGCCTGTGGCAGGGGGAATTGGAATTAGATCATCTTTAAGGTCCCTTCTAACCGTAACCATTCTATGATTCTATGGTGCTGTGATACTGGAAAGTTCTTGGAAAGAAATCTAACTAGGACACCACTTAGTCAAGAGTGCCTTCAAACAGATGTACTTGCCAGGCAGAAGGAACATTTATGGAAATCAGTGTTTGAAAGAGGGCCTAGTGATTCTGCAGCTTGCAAAGTATTTTTCTACCAAATGTCACTTGCAATTTGAGAAAGCATCAGTATAATGAAAATGTTCTATTTAACTTGCTGGATTTTTTTTCCTGTTGCCTGGTTAACCCACCAGTACCTTACTCAATAACAATTTGGAGTTTACTTCTCAAGCCAACAGTTTTCAGACATGTTCATTTTAATCCTTTTTTAAAACTCTGCTCTATTTCTAATACCTGGATTAGAGTAAATATGATGCAATTCTAGATCAAATTCCTGTGGTTTATAATTTGTTTGGTTTTTTTATTTTTTTCCAGATTGGTTTGCAATTAGATGTTTTTCTGCTTTCATTTTCTCTTAAGGACCTGGTACTAACTCCAAATCTTGCACAGTTACTATCTTCCTTGTTTATTTCTGAAACACTTACTGGAGCAAATGTTTCCAAAAGCTGGGATTTAGGAAAGCTTTTGCATGATTCCTGTTGTTGAGGTCATATGTTTTGTACCTTTTACAGGAAGCTTCAAAACAGCCCTATTTCCACATTTGCCAAAAAATTTTGGCTAATCAGAGCTTATGCTTCTCCACAAGCCCCTAGAGAGATTCTGGTGAAGAATAAGACATATCCAGAGCAGCTGTTAAAAAAATGAAATAATCATTATATTTTTCAAAATTTGCTGTCTATCTAAAGAAAGAAGATCCAGCCACCTCAGATCAATGTGTTAGAATGTTAAGTATCACAGATGGCAGACAGTCTATTAACCTTCCCAAGAGACTAAATCCCAGATGATGCAACTGAAATGTATAAGTCAAGCTTACATTCATGAAGTTTTCATCTTTATGAAGGTTTAAGAATCCAAGTCCCAGGGAATACATCTTGTAAAGAACTTTTGAGTCATCGATCATCTTCCCACCATCCCTTTTCTCCTCCCACGTACCTGTATTGCTCAAAGTAAAGGAAAAAATGCCTTTACTGCCAATAAGTGCATTGTGAGACTCCATTTCTTGCTCAGTTTTTAATCCATCACTGTAAAAAAAAAGTTTCAAACAGAACTCATAAGTTGCCATGTATCTCTTTACATATAAGCAATACATAATACTTCCATAGAAGACATAATTTATATTAACTGTGACACCCACAAGACATAGTATCTTTCAGGAGGGAAGCATGTTTCAGCTCTTCTCAGTCTTGCTGACCCCCAGATACTTGTTTTTCCCTGTCCCTTTCAAAACACACTTATTAACTGTCTCTGTAAGAGTATTTTTATACTTCCTTAGAAATCTTTTAGCTAAAGAAGTTCTCTGGTTCTTCAATTTGATTACTGATCTCAATTTTGACTATACCAGTGTGTGTAGAATATTTGCTCTTCTTCTTACTGTATGAAGTCTCTGTGTAGCCCATAGATATTGTCTGTGAGGAATGTTCTTCTGCTTATGAATGCATTGTCTAGCAACTATTTTATTTGCTACAAAAGCTGACCTTTGAAAAGGCATCTTAAAGAACAGTTTATGTTTAGCTTTCATTACACTTTCTGTGTTTCTGTTCTGTTTGGTATGTTGAAAACATTGTGAGAGCCAGGACTGGTCATGGCCTGGTTTCTTGTGACACACAATATGATGAAGGTCATGGTTTCCATTTTTAGAACTGCTTACAGCACATTCTCATTCCTCTGCCTGTGACCTTTCCAAACCTATACTGCTTCACCAGCAGCCAGTGCTTGTTCCTCAGCAGCCCTATTGTGTCACTGAATGACCTATTTAATTATTCTTACATGGCTAATGAATCTTGACTCTTTCCTTTCTTCTTCTTTGAAAGATGAACTACTATTGGCAACTTTTACTACATCTGGCAACTTATGCATTTCATATCCATTCACACACACACATGCACATTTATCTGTGCATATTGGGGTGTGTGAAGTTGAAATAATTCTTTGATCCTTTAGTACAGAAGCTTACTTGTACACCAAAACCATCTGAAATATGTGTGGAAATGCTTGACTGGCATTTGACTTAATCAGTCCTATGACTGTGGGGGTTAATTATCATATGATTTTTCTGCCCCCATCTTTAGATGGAGTAAGTTTTCTCCTCAAGGACTTTTTGTCATTCAAGAAATAGAACTCGAAAGAAGATAACAGAGGTTATTTTACAAGCTGTGCTATACAGAACAGCCTCATTTAGCAAGAGTTATAAAAGGGCTCAAAACTCCAGGGTCTGCATTATTTTGTATACATGACCTACATTACCTTTTGTTCTGTGTAACTGTATACTAGCCTTCTGCACTTTTTAAATTTTTTTTTTTTCATCAGTACAAAGTACGATCAAATTTAGAACAGAGAAATCTCCCATGAGCCTAATTTTAGTGCTATGTACACTGGTAAAATATAGATAATACTAATTTTGTACCTTCAGCTTATAATTAACTGTATATATAGTTTACTGAAAGACAAATTATAACCTAAACTTCATATAAGACTTTTTTGGAATAATATACTGTAATTTGGCAAGTGCCACATGTGAGCAAACAGAGTAGATACTCAAAGGAGCTGTAAAGTGAACTGTGATAACTTTGATAACTTCTTATATTTTTGGCTGCAAATATTTACTTTGCTAGTGGCCATGAGGATGTTAACTTGGTCTCAGAGAAATCATAAGTACAAGGACATATTTTATTGTATAGTGCTGAAGTGTTATGGATATATAGTTATCTGGAGTCAGAGAAAAGCTTATTTAAGTTGAAAATAATGCATTGAAGGTAAAACATTTTCAGTACTGTAGGGTTTAATCTGAGCTAGGCTATTATTGAAAATGTGACTATGATTTGTTTTTCATTTCCCAGCACTGGCTCACAGAACTGGAAATTTTAGCAATGATCTTTGCAGCTGCCGTCCATGACTATGAACATACTGGGACCACAAACAATTTTCATATTCAGACAAGGTAAGGGATGCAGTCTCCTAAGAGTCATATCTGGAGTTTGCATTTTATTCAGTTCATTGCTGAACTGTTTCATAACTCTCTTATAAACCCAGAAAGCAGCCAGGTCAGTCCTGGTTTTACAAATTACTTCATCAACTTCTGTCCAGTTAATGGGATCAGTCACATGGTCAAAAACTGTGGAAAAGTACTAAGATAGCTCCATAATGTCTGAAATAATTTCATTTTGGAGCTGATATGTCAAGAGGAAGTTTGAAAATATTCAGAACATGCAGAACATGGACTTAAAAGCCGTTCACCGCCTATTGTTCACTAAAATTCTGATACTACTGACTCAAAAACTTCTTTTACTGTATCCCCATAAAAATGCCTTGTCACTTACAGCAATGTGCTTACATCTTGTTTCACTTTGTGTATTGAACTTAGAGGGTCCTGGTGCAGAGGGAGAAACTTTCAAGAAGAGCTTTAGAAACATCTAGCATGAGCCATCTCCTAGCATGTTTTGAAAGCAACAGCTCTAGAAATGAAAAAGAAATCTAGGAAGGAATCCAGTCTGAAAGTTAGGGTAGCTGTGTTCTCCTGCAGGTGCAGCATATCATTCTAGCTGCTGCTCCTGTACAACAGCATATAGTTCTCTCCCTTAAAATATTTTCATCTTATCACAGGAAAATCCCTGACCAAAAATGGTATATCTGATACTTAACCTTCTACAAACCATCTTATTTTTCTCTTACACTGAGCTATACATTGTTTTTAGTATCCTCAGTTGAGGAGTTTGCTTTGGCTGCTCTTTAAAAAAAGTCAGCATAGCACTGGCATATTCTAGTAAAACAGTTCAGTGCTAGGAATATTATTACTTTGGACACAAACATCCTCACACTCACTTATATGGATCAACTGAACAATGATTACATTTAAATTAAATCTATAACATCGTTTTTCTCCAAGATGTGGCTTTCAGTGATGAAAAATGCTAGATTTGCAGCTAAAATAAGGACACAATTCTTTTCTCCTTCAGCATAGTCTGGCTAAAAATAAACTTCAGTTTGTAGTTCCAAGTTTATATTAATTTTCTATTTTTGTCCTTAATATTTTCCTATGAAGTACCACAAGAGTGGAAAACTAATTAAGCTGATAGCCTTTGAATTTTACTCAGGCATACTTGCAAACAGGTATTTGTTATGTGATATGCTTGTTCTTCTCTCCTTGTGTAACTTGGCCCTGATGTGGCATCCCACACTGTGATTCCAAGTGTCTTTTGCCTGAGGAAAATGGATGGAATGGCTGCCAAAATCATAGCAAATTTTAGCACTGCTTAGACATAGTCATAAGTGGCTATGTTGATCAAAGTGTGCTTCATAAACATATGTGATTGGCATAACACAGATTTCCCCATAATTTCAGTTTGATTATGGATGTAAACATATTGATTATTTAGCCTGGCTATGATTTGTTTCCTCTAAATAACCTTTCCAATCCTATTTAAATTATTTATATTCCTTGGTACCATACATGGCAATATTTACTGTTGTTCAAGCGAACAAGAGGTTTATTTAGCTTATTGATGTCAGAGTGAGCTGCACTGCTAAAGCAACACACCTTTCTTCTAGTACAGACTTGTCACTGGACCAAATTGAAATATTCAGAAATAGTTTTATCAGAACAGAATTGCAGCAGAGAGGTGTCTCCTGACACTGATTGCCTAGCAGGTTAGATCAGGTCTCGGGGAAACAGATTTCCCAAGAATTAATGATGTTTGAAGCTAAGTATGATAAATCCACACCACATCCAAATGTGTGAGTGTCTCAGTGTAATTTTGGAATTGTACATTAGTCTTTGATTAAGAAGGAAAGGAGTTTAAGTTTGTTAAGTTTGCTAACATTATGGTACGAGTCTGTCTTTAGGAAACGCTTGAGTGCTTCCAAATTGCAGCTACGCATCTCTGCCATCCCACTGTGATGAGGCTCAAGGTTTCTCTGTTTTTCTGAGAAAATATGGTGGCTGTTCAAAACATATGAAATTTTAATACCTTATTTTTTACAGCATCTTCTGATAATGAGTAGGATGGGCCAAAGCACATCTCTTAGAGCAGGGGGGGTAACTTCTTAATACCCATGTGGACCCCCACTGTTGGTGAACACATTGCATTTTAAATGGGTGCATCATGTAAGGGTACTCTTGTAGGCTAATTGGAGCATTTCTGATGCTCTGTCATCCTATCTGCAGTCAAGAAGCTCAAAGATCTCATGAGTTTTTGCCACAGTTAGGTCATATCAATGAAACATCACACATTTTAAAATATTACTTTCCCACAAACAGTGTATGCAATAGTATAATGATGATTTTTAATGCATTTAAGATGGACAATTCATTAGTATTTGATACAGTAGGAACAAATAAACATCATTTGATATATGTCTCTATACAGGTACATATAGTCAATATTTCTGATAGAGAACACACACTACCTTTCCCAGTGCCATCATTGGAACACTATTACAAAATCTGCCTCTTTTTCCCCACACTAGGTCAGATGTTGCTATATTGTACAATGATCGTTCTGTTCTTGAAAATCATCATGTAAGTGCTGCTTATAGACTCATGCAGGAAGAAGAGATGAACATCCTGGCTAATCTAAACAAAGATGACTGGAGGTAAGACTTGCTGTGACATTCAAAAATACTCCCAGCATTTAAAAATAATAAAAACCACCAGGCCTTCCCTGAGGAGTCTATTTTAAGAGTTCAAATTACAGGAAGTTGACAGTGGAAAGAGTGATGGATGTTTAGAGCCTGGGGAAGGCTGCTGTGGTGTTAAGAAGTACTGCTTGGGAGATTCTGTGTAATTTTCCAAGTGAGGCTGTGCATTTAGGAGGCACAGTGCTGGAGTGTGTGGACAGTCTCAGGTGAAGTAGCTCTTTAGGAGAACCACAATGCTGCCTGAGCTGGGTTGCCTTTGTCCAGCACAACCAGTGGGCTGAAATCACAGCACAGAGTCACAACTCTGCTGCCAGCTTGGGCACTGCTGCTCCTGGGATCTCAGCAGAGTCACGTCTTGGTTAAGCACTAAAAAATGGATTGTGTGGACAGTCCAAAAATAACAAAGGCCCAGAAGTGCTACAGAGCCTTTTTCTTCTTAATTTTAGCCTAATTCCTGAAGAAAATTTGACCAGCTGAAAGATTAAGTATCATAATTGATATATCACAAATAATAAGACCTGTAAGGCTAAAATTCAAGTGTTAGAGTCTCTCTGTTATTAAAAAGGAAATATTATCTTTGTATCTCATTGAAGGATACATATCGTATTTAAAATATGAGTCTTCTGTGTTTCTGTAAACACAGATATTATTCAGTGGCCCTAAAAAAACCCTTGGAGACAGGTGGACTGTGAAGTTCAGAGAAATATGTTCTGCTAGGGGAAAGTCTCCCACTGTGAACGGTGCTACCATTAATAACAAAGCTAAACTCTTCTTTATTTGTATTTTCACAAAATTATACATTTATGAAGGAATATATGTGAACATCAGGTCATATTTTGTTGAGGTGTATATTTACAGATGGACTGTTTTACATGGTAGATTTGCATGTCTTCATTCATTTGTATGATGAGAAAACCCCTAAATAAATAATTTATTAAATGTGAGTCTGCTGGCCCTTCTGGGTTTCAATTGATTATTATTCTGTACCTATTTTAAAAAATATTTTAAAATCTATAATTTTTAAATGTAATACAAAGTGAGAGAGAAAGCATACCATTTTTACTTCTCTTAAAAGAATTCTTCTCAGAGGATACTCATTTACATTTAGTTATCAGAAGATTTGTGTTGTACATTTAGTTCTGGAGAAATTTCTGCAGAAGTAATTTGTAAACTTCATTGATAACTGTCTATGCACCTAGATTTTCAATGCCAACAAGAGCCAGCCTTGCTCCTTGTGAAGCTGTTTTGGGGCTGATAGGTCTCTGTGACCCTATTTTTGCTTGTTCTAGCTATTGACTATGGAGAAGATTATTGTGCCAGTATGCAGCCATCAGAAACTCATATTCTGTCTTTTAAAACCGTAAATTTAGAGGGAAAATTATTTTCAAATCTTCAGACGTGTTGCCTTGAGTTTATTTTTTTGAAGTGGTGTTGTTTCATATTGCATCCTACCAGAGGATGCTTCCAAGTAGAAAGGAGCTGAAATTCTTCAGCTGAATTTCAATCCAAGAGTGTTCAAAGGGTGGCTTGAAGACACTTCTGTTCATCCCTAGTCCAGGCTTCTTCATCACTGGAGACCACCATAAATCAGTGTAGTCTGGGAATCCCTGCAGCAACATAGAGTGGCTCCAGCTGATAGAAATCTGGCTGCCAGCTAGTGCAGTTTATCCCAGTCATACCCTTCTGTTATCCACTGAGGAAAGGAGTATCAGGGTGAAACACAAATATTTGTGAGGGGAAAGAGAGACCTGTGATTTCCAGGTTGTGATGTTCATATTCACTGCTCTGCTGGACTGCAAAAACAAGAAAGGGGGGAATGTGATAGGCTCTCTTCTGAAGCACACTCTGCATAGATTGCTTGGGCAGGTCTTCCTACAGTTCTTTGTCCAGTCAGTTGTGGAGCATTTTGTCTAACTTTAGCTGCATTTTATTTCTCTGTGGTTTTTGAACCTGTGATAAGCTGCCACATTCTTTTGGAACTGGCACAATCACACACTGGATCTGCTTACACTTCTTTTCCAATCTCTTCTTTTTGTAACACAATTATATTTTCCTAGAAGATCTTACTTTAGTTTTGCAAATTTTGTTTGTGTAGATTACACAGATTCTTCTATATGCAGCCAGTTTGAAACTGGTGAGTTTTGGCAACCAGAGAAAAGTAGAATTTATCATCTCTTTTTGAGTATATTCAGTAAAATGCAGAAGAAATGTATGAATTGACTAATAAGCTCAAGAATCTAAACAAGGACATTCAGTTCCATGTTTTGTCACTTAGCTCAGCAATTACACTCTGTTCTTTGAAGCAAGCAGTAAATTCCAAAGTGCCTGTCTGTGCCAACCTGCACAACCTGTTGCAGTGTGTTACTTCAATTTAGAGGGTCAGTCATGGAAATGACAGTTTCCTGGTATTCATTTCTAATACCCAGAAATTCTTGTTACCCTGCCTTTTCATTGGTGCAATGATGGATCTGGTAGCCGCTTCACAGACACAATTTTCATATTATTGCTGGAGTGATTTTCTTGGATCTATACTGAAATTCATGCTGTTAAACTAACAGTTTTGAAGGGGTTGCACTGAATCAAGTTGTCAGTAAATTGAAATGATAATCTGTTCAACTTTTCAATGTACTTCCTGGCACTGATTAATTTCTTTATTTCTGTCACATCTATTTTCTTTAGTTGCAGCAGTTTCATTTTTCAAAAATTTAACACTGCTAACTATTTAAACTGAGATTCTGCTAATTATTCTAGCAAAATGAAGCAAAATTACTGAAATTACTTTATAGTATTCAATTTTCTCTTCTACATGTTAACTTTAAGAAGATAAATGTGCTAATAAACTGCCAGCTTCAATTAAGTTTAAAACTTAGACTTCTAGTCTGAGCTGGGGAGCACTGCCAACATTCTGAGGATGATGTCCTTTGTGGATAATGCATGTGACATTCATAGCAATTTTTCAGTCTTTTCTTGACTCTGACAATTTGTTCCAGTCTTTGATATTGTTTTGTTTCTTTCACTTTGTGCCCTTAAATAACTAAAGAGGGATCCTTGTTTGCCCCCTTTTCTCCTTTGGTTTAGCAGGTTCCCAGTGTTTCAGCACCCCATGCATGTCATTGTAGGTGGTGGGGCAGTATTAATGTATCAAACCACCCCAAGGCATACAGTGATTTATTTCCTGATTATCAAAAAAAAAAAAAGAGACAAAACAGTAGGTGTTATGTATAATGCAGAATGAACAACATTCTTCCACAAAGCCCCTTGAGATTCTTCTGTTAAGGATTAACTATAACCTGAAGATGAGTCTTATGTCTTCAGTTCTCACCTTGCCTTTGCTCATCTTAGTCTGTTCCTGCATTTTTTTGATTAGTTTCCAGCTGACTAGATGTCTTTGTCATGGACAAATCCAGGTAAAGCTAGTTTCTATTTCTTGGCTAACTACTTTTTCAAGAAATTCATGTATCACTCCTTGTCTCTTTATTACAGCATTGTTCATGTAATTTTTTCACATAGTCTTGCATCTATGTGTTTTTACAGTATCCTATCTGTAGGACTTGTGTCGGGGGGAGGGTTTATAAAGGATGCCAGCATAGAAGATGACAATTTACTTAAGTAAAGTGGAAATGGTAGACTCAAACCCAGTAATTTTCTGATATGGGACCTGAAAGATTGCCATGTGCTGTATGTGAATATTGTTACCACTCCCCTTCAAGTATGACAGCATCTATGTGTCTGTTTGGGTGGTAGCAGGTGCCTGTATTATCCTGAGGCTTGTAGTTGGGGACTGCCTGATGAGGACTGGGAGAGATTTCTGTCCAGGAGTCACCTATGAGACCAGCTGAGGTCTCATGGTGTGGAAGTTGAGACAGTCCTTTTTCCCTGGGAAGCAATTTGGTGATGGGATCAGCCCAAGATCAACCTTCTGTGCAATGATAGCAGATGAAGCATTTGTAGCTCCAGTAGAGCTTTACCTACCATTTCCCCATCAGGTTTTCAATTCTATCCTCTGATTGTGGTGGATATGGGCACAGGAGTCTCTCTTTTGCTGTTAAGCAGATTTTTAGTGTCCTGAAATGTTCAGGAGTGCGTGACAGGACAGTGCTATACTGTTTGATCCTAATTCAGATGTTGTAGGTAAGAATTAGGGGTTTTTTCCTCCTGCCATCACAATATGAATTAACTCAAAATGTGGTTTTGCTTCTCTGTGTGTGTCTTGCATAGCAGGGGTGCGGTATCTTGTGAGTAAGGGCGAACTTATTTCTGATTTTTCTGATGACTCTGAAAAGTTCAGACACTGAAAGTTCCTAAGAAAATCTCCCATGGAAAGGAGAAGTGATAATTATCTGTCTCAAAAACAACAGGGTTTAACAATGCAGAGCCCTCATTTCTCTTGTAGTGTTAGCTGGGTTTTTTGTTTTGTTTTGTTGGGGTTTTTTGTTTTGCTTTTTTTCCTTTAGTGGCTTTGACTGTTTTTGAAGGGTACAAAGCAATGTGGAGGAGGAACAGTTGGGATGCAAAATAATTAGTAGCTTATTATGAGGTCAGATAAGGTAAGGCATTTTCTAAACACAAGTTGCTATGGCTGCATATTATTGAGTAGAAGTGAGAGCATTGAGTCTTTAACCAGTTACATTAAAGCATGTCAGGAATATATACATAAAAATCAGCAACAAATGTATGATTGAATATATAATTTATTTGGATCAAAAAAGTCTTGATAGTCTTTATAACAAAGTATTCTAATAGCCCTAAAGAAAACTGCAAATTACCTCTTTAAACCATAGTCCTTTGAACAAACCTGCATGTTTTTTGATTTACCTAAGTCAAACATATGAATATGGTATGAAAGATCAGTAAGAATTACTAAGGTAGGATTTTATTGTTTTATTTGATACTTGGACGTCTTTAAGATTGGGAATGTGGTCATGAAGATATACGGTACATAATGAAAGGTTTAATGTGGGAAATTCCCCATGTACATGTAAGCACCGCTTGTCCTCCTAGGCCATTTAAAAAGTGTATAAAGAAAGACCCACTGGACTCCTACATGGCCTATATATGATCCTTCTACATCAAGGAGACAGAATTTTCTAAACCAGTAATTATTGTTGATAAAATTAATTACATTTTTTTATTTACAATCAGAATAAAGTTTCTTACATTATTCATGTTTTTTTAGTTTCATATGGATTTAATAGAAAGATGGACAAGCCAACATCTCTAATCATAACACCAAGACAGAGATAAATTACTAATCCCAAACTTGTTCTGATTCATTAAATAGGTATTACAATACTTTTGGACTGAAAGGTAGATAGTCATAATGATCTTATATTGGTGAAATGTTGATAGTATTTCAGATGTAATACCTCTTGCTTTTCTGAGTGTTTCCACAGCCTTCTTCCTAGGCTTAGTGTTATGCACACTCTTCACTAACATGAGTGCAGTAAAAATGGATGCTGTTGTGTGGTGGTAAGCCCAGAGAACAACTTGTTTTTTGAATACTCTACTGCTGGAAAAAATAAGGAATGACTTATAATGGGCGAGAGAACTACATGTAATATTAGTTTATGCACTAGGAAATAGGATTTACAAAATAGTGTGGCTCTGAAATAATGACTGCAGAGTACATTTTCTGAGGTACACTGCTTTCTCAGAATCCCTCTAGGATACAATATTCAAGTTGTTAATAATTTATTTAAATGCTTTTAAAAACGTAATAAAACCCTTGATGTTGTTTTGAAAGTTATAAATTAACAAATACCGCTTAAACAAATGTACCAAACAGAGAATAAATGAATTTTAATCAGTCATTTTGCTTTTAATTGTTCTTAGGGAGTTGCGTAGCTTGGTCATTGAGATGGTCTTGTCTACAGACATGTCGGGTCATTTCCAACAAATTAAAACAATGCGGCACACTCTGCAGCAGGCACAGGGGTAGGTTGTTTTCCATTCTCTTCATTATCTGTAGCCTTTCAATGAGCTCATATTCAAGAAAAGAATTTAAATAGTTGCCTTTGTTTTGAGATAATTGGAGCATGTCCTTGAATTGACAGGGTAGACAAAGCCAAAGCCATGTCTTTGATTCTACATGCAGCAGACATAAGCCATCCAGCAAAATCCTGGGAGCTGCACTACCGGTGGACCATGGCCCTGATGGAAGAATTTTTTCGACAGGTGCCATTTTTAAAATCCTTTAATACATCTAGTTCAAGAAGCAATGGTTACATGATTGAATATTTTCTTAAGTCTGCCAGCAAGGTTGCTGTTGGTTGTGATTGACAGGCATAGTCAGTAGTATATATTCTTTATTCTTCATACATACCACTGACATTGATTCAACTTTTATGTGTGTGAATAAGACAAAATGGTTATAGTTCTCCATCTATTTCAGCTGATATCAGTATTATGAGTGTTGTAGTAGGTTTTTTTTTCCTTTCAATTATAATATAACTTGTCAAGCTGTTTTCATTCTGTAGACAGAGATTTATATATGCTTTGAATTATAAAGAAGCACCACAAGGGTAGGATGAGAGAAAATAGGAAGAATTCATGTTCAGCAAAGAAGGCAAAAAGTTGTCTTCATTTCAGAAAGCCCTTCTATTTCTTTTCCTTGCTAGTATTTGCCATGCATATACCACACAGATCTGAAGGTGTTGCTTTCATAACAGCCTGATCCAAAGCCAGAGATTAGACAGTACCATTGTATTAATGCTGTGACCATATACCCTAAACCAAAAATGAAGACATACCATTGTGAAAGCCTTTTTATTTCTGTGAGGTACTGAATTCCAAGAGATGTTGGTGCCACTGCTGTCATTTTTTGACTCACCTCAGCAGGTGAAAGAAAAAAGCCTTTCTCCAGCGGGAAAATACTCTCTTTGTAATCAATATTTGTGACCATGCACATTGTCAGCATAACAGTTATTGAAGTAAAATTGATAATCAAAGTCCAGTTTAGGTATGACAATTTCTAGAGTTGTGCACAGATTTTAAATCAGGGAACACTCAATGTCTTTCTCAGCTTGGTTGTCTTAATTTTGCTATATGTTGACATTTTCAAATCAGAAGGGTCACGCTGGAAAAAGGGACCAGAGAATAAGAAAGGAAGCATGTTAAACCATGAGGTTGTTAGACCCATCTGCCATATAAGGTTCCTGCTCAGGTCCTGGGGATTCTTCATGTGAATTCTCAGTAGGGAGCATCGGGCATCCTTTGACTCTGGACTGCACTGAGAAGGCAGACTGGAGAGCTGGTGCCTTAATATAAATAATGGATGGATTGACTTTTATGGAAATAATGAGCAGTCATGAGTTTGTGTCTACCTCTGTCAAGGGAAATTTTGAGGATTTTGAACTTGAGAGCGAAAAGGAGGAGCAGATTGCCCAAGAAAAAGTCATAAAATGACCAACTGTAATAACATTTAAGACACAGATAGACAGACTAGACAGGGCCCTTGGGACAGTGAGGCAACGTGTCCAGCCGAGTGGAGGTAGCATTAGCAGTAAACAGTACCACACTGGTCACTGAATGGATAGGACCAGCTAATGTTTAGTTATTCCTTTATCCATCCATTAGAAGAAGTAACTGGATCCCAAAAATGCTGCTCAAGAACTCGAAAAGGCATTTAACAATAGCAAGTAAAAAGGAACATGCAACTCAGCAGTAAAAATACCAAAGTCTTCCAGGCTGCAGAGGAGTGTATCAGAAACAGAATTCTTTCCATGTACTGCTAAGGACAATGTGGAGTAGTTCCAGCACTTTTTAAAATGTGATGAAGTGTCAGCACATACATAAATGCAGTGAGCAGTGCAGACACAGCAGGTCTCCTACTCCCTGCATGCACTGGCTTGTTGTGCATCCTCTGGTCTGTTGATCCGAGCCTGTGTGATAGAAATCTCTGGGACTTCCAAATCCATGACTACCAAGATGAAGTAGCCCAAATGTATATGAAACCCCTTAATTCTTCCTTTTCTTTTCTTTAAAGATTCAGCTACTTCTGTGCCTTATGGGAGAGGCAGTAGATTCTGAAAGAAGCTGATGCAAATCCAATGCTTTCACAAGCAGCTTTCAAAGCTCACCAGCAAAAAAATGAACATTCACCTTGACAAAAACTTTGTTAACTCCAGCTAATGTTTAAGATAGGTACCAGTGTTAACTTCAGGGGAAAAAAAGCCCAACAACACTTTAAGTTTAATAGCAAAAGCTACAGAAAGTATATTGCAATACCAAGGAAAATCTGAGCTACTTGTTTAAAATAGAAAAACAGCCACCCATCTCAAATCTTTAAAAGTAAAGAAATACATAGTTCCAGTAACTCAAAGAAGTACCACAGTGCCTGTAGTACTCTACTCTCAGTCTGAATGGATGCAG
This sequence comes from Ammospiza nelsoni, assembly GCF_027579445.1. Classification (NCBI taxonomy): domain Eukaryota; kingdom Metazoa; phylum Chordata; class Aves; order Passeriformes; family Passerellidae; genus Ammospiza; species Ammospiza nelsoni. The sequence goes on from NC_080639.1 coordinate 16,098,963, forward strand.
AGACATTAAAAGAGAGTTTAAAAGTGAGTCCGTGGCCTGGACAAAGAATTTTTTTACTGTTTGATTTGTATCTTGTTTTTAGATCTCATCAAATTCTAACTGGTTTAAATGTCAGTTTTGTGTCCATTATTACAATTTACAGTCTTAGATTTAAATGACTTAAGTATTAATTGATATTATGTTGATTGCAAAGTAATTCATAACTCAGAACTACTTGAAAACAAACAAAAAAAAAAAATCCAGTGGGGTAGTTAGAACTACCCCAGTTTATATGATATTGCAATCTGGCCCCTGTATTTACATGGAGATGCCACTCCCACTGCTCCTAGTAGCAATTGTTCATGTGTTCTTCCACACTCTGAGTTAAAATTATTAACACTTCAGTATAAAATGTAATGACCTTAGTGATAAAGCTCTCCAGTTTCACATGAAATGCAATCTGTGAGTTGCATCTGTTTCTGTGGCTGCATTGTTTTTACTGCCTTTAGGGTTCTTAACCTTTCCCAAATATACTTCAGTGATACATGACAAAAAGACTAAGGAAGGTTAATACTGCCCCCTTCATCCACCAGTTTAGGTTTTCCCAGTTTTCCTTGGGAGAATGGTGTGTTCATGCAGTGCTCTGCCCTGAATGATCATCCAACAGTACTCTCCGTGACAAATATGTAGGTTTATTTGACTTGCAAGGCTAGGTTTTCCTATATCTGTAATATCAGTGCTTCTGGCAGCCAGGTTTGTCCAGCAACACCAATTATAACCTCCTTTGAAAGATGTCTCTTCAGGTTTTTTTTTGTTGTTGTTGTTTTTGGTTTGTTTGTTTGTTTGCTTTTTGTGCCACTGGTCTTTCTTTTCTTTTGAGGTTTTGTAAATCAGTTGGTCTACCATGCTGAAAATGGAGATACACCCTCCTGCCTGTTAAGACTGTTGCAACAAAAAAGGCTCTTCTAATCTGCTGAGTGCTGAAAAAACTTCAGAGCTAGGTTGTACAAATCATCCTTGTCATGAAACTGAATTTGTATTTTTTGTGGCTTCAGCAGCAGAGAGACATGCCTGCTAGTGAGAACAAGTTCAAGTTGGTTCATACACTTGACATGAGTAAATCCATTGAAGGAGATTTATATGCTGGATGAACCAGTGGAATAGAAGGAAGCACTCAGCATTTGGCATACTATTACAAACATGTCGAAGTATCTCTAGTCCCATTACATCTGGATCCGCAGAACTAAATTATGAATACAAGGACTTCATATTTTTTAAATCTCATTGGCAGATGCCTTGCTGAGGAGAACTTGCAGTAAACTTCTTTACATAAAAGTGCCAAAGTCAGAATTTAGACACTTAATCAAAATTTGAAGATTTGTCTCTGACATGTTTTTATTTAAGAATATGAATTAATTAAGTCATCTTGAACAAATACTAAGAATATTCAGATTCCTTTGTCTTTCTGTCTCTCCATCAAATATATGCTTATAATATTAAACATTGTTGTTTGCAGGGAGACAAGGAGGCTGCTTTAGGTCTTCAATTTTCCCCACTTTGTGACCGCAAGTCCACTTTGGTAGCTCAGTCTCAAATAGGTAATGACAAACGTGTTTTTCTCTTTTTTGTCTGTGTAGGAGTATGGAAATTCACAGGGACATTTCATTTACCCATTTTGACTTTTGAATGTTCAAAATCCCATCATGTGGAAGGTATTTCTTTGCACCTACCTGTTCTCCAAACTCCTGTGCTTTTGCAGTAGAAATGATGCTGGTCTCAAAAGAACATGATGTAATTTCACCATATGTGAGGGAGGGGTAGGAGAGGGATTAACCAAGATACTGGACATAAGCCCAGCTTCTACTGTACACACTTTAGAGTCTGGCAAATCATGTCCTCAAACTGCTTATCTCTTGCTTAAGAACTCACAAGTCTCTCTCTATTATAATCTGAAAGTACCAGTTTGTAGATGCATCTCAACTTAAAGCTAATTAATAAATCAGCCCTCTGGACTGCAAGTAAGCCTATCAGTGTCTCAGGGTCAAACTACAGAGGGTCAAGCCTCCCTGGGTCACTCACTTTTTGTATCCTTTGTTCCATTTCACTGGGAGTTTGAAGCCAATGTACTTAAGCATCATATTTACTGCAGGAGAGAAGCTGGATTATAGACTGACTCCCTGTTGCTCATCTTCATGCTGTGTTGCATGGGTTAGAGCAGGAAGACATCTGGAAATCCATTGCTAGCTCATGTTTAACATATTTTTTTCTGTTAAGTGCTCAGTAGAGAATAATGCTTCATTCTCTCACTGTGTCATTCCATACCATGATGAGCACTTTAGAATGTAAAAGACATTGTTCAGAGCTGACATCTCAGAACTGTGGGATGAATGCTGTCTCCGAAGGATATTACTTGTTCTCTTCACTGATTTGACAGAACCCTCCTACACACTGTGAAATAACACTTTACCTCCACAGAATAATAAACAGCAATTTGAAATATTAACTCCTTGGTAAGAAGCTCCGAATGGTAAAAGAGACAGCGTGGCTTGTAGCACTTTGGCTCAACAGTAGCTTCCCTTCTATTCAATAATTAATACTCATTTCAAATGGTAGGTGTGTTCAGCAGTGCATAAAATTTACAAGACAAAGAATGAAAAGCTGTAATTATTAATATCCACTTGTATCTATACAGCTTCGGGTGGTTTTTGTTTCAACTGTGCTTTTTTCTTCAAGATTATGCTAGCGGTATCTAGTATATTGAATTGGGACTGCAGTTAGAAAATCAGCTCAAAAGCAAGTATTCATTTCTAGTTTTGAGACTTGTGGAAACAGAAAACCTGATTTTCTCTCTTTTTCTTCTTTAGGCTTCATTGATTTCATAGTAGAACCAACATTTTCTCTTCTTACTGATTCAATGGAGAAAATTGTTATGCCTCTTATAGAGGAAGCGACAAAATCCGAAAGTCCTGCATTTGGGACCCCCAGGTATGAATACACTGCTTTGTTATTGAACTAACATAAGCTCACATAGTAATCCTAATAATGTGATTCTCATAGTGATCTCGGTTATTTGGAGCTGGGGAGGTAACAAACAGCTGTGCGGTATTGCCACCCTGTGGGGCTGCGTTGTATTTGCAATGTCCTATTTTGCCCCATTGACTGAACAATTGTACATATAAAAAGGCAAAATCCCAATAATGATCAGAAAAAACACATACAAACCATGAAATTTAGTTCTACATTTTAAATATAATCTTTCCAACAGGCTATTGAAATTCCTGTACCGATAACAAAGTAGCTGCAACAGTGTAATTTGAGTGTAACTTGAGTGGCTTCTTGCTGAAAGCATTGTTGAATAATCAGATACTGCCTTTACAAATACTGCCTCTGTTATCATATTCATATTTCATTTTAAAACTGTAATTTGAGCTTTCACTGAGGTTGCTAAGTGATAACTCTGCAAGGCAATTTTTTATTTGCTGGTCATTAGTTAGATTTCAGTAACAAAAGGGTGAACCTAGTGCTTTCCTAGATTTTGCTTACTAGAAGCAAGTAGGAGTTACTAGAAGTAGGTATTTATGATAGTGTTCTTGGTGTTTGGGGAAACAGTGCTAAACGAAGGTATTATTGATAACACATTTGTTTACATATTCCTTCACAAATGAGTGATTAGCAGCTGCAAATGATTAGCAGCTTCAGGCTTCAGTTTTGGTTGATGTTCATGACTGAGGGGCAAATGAAAAAACACTTATGATCCAGCAAAACTTCCTCATGTGAGATGGAGGATAAAGGGATTTTTTCTTTGAATGGAACCAAGTGGCACAGTTTTGAGGGGAGTGGAGAGCCTGTAGCACGATACAGAAAAGTCTGAGCCAGAGAATTGCACAGAGGCTACTGCATGGACACCATGAGATGGTGCCTGGAAAACACCAGAATTGTGGTTTATTCTTTCCATTCTATCCCATTTAACATCTCTGGAGCACATGGAAATTACAGTTAACTCTTCTTGTGAAGTTCTTATTGGTATGTTCACTGCAACTATTTTCTGATTAATGGAAACCCATTTGTATGTCTATTAGCATCTGTCTGTGGTACCAAGGAGATAAACCATGCAGCAAAGTTGAGTAAACAAAACCTACTAAGACATGAGTACCTGCAAAAGGTTGGAAATAGGTCTTATTTTTTAATTCTAAGAAAAAAGAGCATTCATTCTTTTTTCCCCACCTTTTCCACCATATACATATATGGATAATTTCACTTCTACTCACCTGTAGATGTAGCTGCAGTCTCTATTTAGTGAATTTTAAAGCCACTCACATCTTTCTTTGTCTATACTTGGAACTTTGTAACTTGAAGAGACTTTTTAGCTCAAGCAAAACTTACCTGTTATACATGTCTTCCTTTTTTTTTAAATGGGTCAAAAGATAATGATCAGATGTCTTTCCTGTGAGAGCCAAAGATACCATTCATCATGCAAAAACACAGCTAAGAAGCTGCTCCAAAATGTCTGCGTAAAAATTCTTTTAAGAATTGGATTACAAGTAATGTATTTTTCAGTTGTCACTTTTTTTTTTTTTTCAAGAATTCCCTGAAAAATGGTCAGCAAGACATCTTGTATCTTAGGCACACTCTGGTAAAAACTATTTTTTCAAGTTAGTTCCTAAGCAACTTGATTGACATGAACTGTTTGTGTATTATTAAAATTGCCTGACTGTTTTTGTAATTTGGGGTTTTTTTCCCTTGTCCAGCCAAAATAGTTTGGGAGCAGTAAGCAATGCTGAAGCACAAAGACGACCTGGGTTTAAAAGTACGGGTGATGGAGGGACTCACACAGAAAATTCTCTAGCAACTGTAGATCTAAGGGCCTTCAAGGACAACTTGATGAAGATCATTCAAGCAAACAAAGAAAGATGGAAAGAATTAGCAGCAGAAGGTATGACATGTTAAGGTAGAATGTTTTTATAGGTTGCTTCCTAAGACCTCACCTACGTTTGTTTTTTAATTTCTATCAACCTGTAAAAAGGCATAGTTGTGTTGTACTCATATATTTTATGTCTTAATGTTTGTTTTAGATGCTCCTGTTTTGCTCTCCCAGGGGGTCTAAAGAGGTGTAGGTGGTTAGGGGATGGGAATAAATCTCTTAGCCTGTGCAATGAGGCTCTGTGCTGCACAGCTTATCTTTAGAGGTCCGGTTTAGAAATGTGCATTCTTGCACTTTTAATTGTAACTAATAGCTGACATCTGCTTTAAATGCCAAAATCAACAATTCAAAGTGGCGTGTGCTGCCACATTTCTTCAGAAATGTGAAAGTTGTACTTTGCTATTAGAAATGCTATTTGTTCCCCACTGTATATAACAGAATTCTGTATTGCAGGCTTCTTGGGATTATGCTGTAGGCAATTATTTAAATGACCCAGTGGATCTAAAGAATTGGGGAATCACTGCATGCATTAGGCCCAAGCAAGCCAAAAGTGACTCTTCATTTGCCAGTAGATAGTTGGTGAAGCCAAACCTGCACAGAGTATCTCAGTTCATAAGCCATACCTGAAAATTGCCTGAAATTACAGTTACTTGAGTGAAATGCTTTTCAATCACCTGGGTGATAATTGTTGAGAAGACTTTATAGCTTCAATCTAGATTAAGTGAATGCCATTGGGAATATTTTGTCCACAGTCTGTGTTATTTCCTAGTAAGTACCTGGAATATTTCAGCATAGCATTTCACTGCTGAGGCTGGTCTTACTGTACATGACCTGACACTGACAGCTGGGAATGATATCCTGGAACCCAGTGCCAGCTTTGTTTTTATCCCATCATCCAAATCAATGTCTTTTTTCCCAAAGAGGTGTCAGACAAGACAGAAAAAGAGTGCTGAACAGTGATAAAATCTAATTTAGTGCTAAATTGCAAATGAATATTCTCATTAGAAGGATATTAAAAATAAGCTTCCACACATCTTCTGTGACAAAGGTTTGAAAGAGTCAGGTGGACGGGGCATCTGAGCAGAGGATTCCATTAATATTGTCTCTTCTTCCTGAGAAGCTTTATATAACCAATTGCTTCCTTTGGTGTTGCCCAACTAATAATGGCTGGTGAAAGGAAAAAACTTCTAATTTGCAGTGGTCAGTAATAGTAGAACACCATCACAGTGCCCACGGCCACTTAGCTACACACTGCAGAAATTAGGCAGCCCTGAGCTGGTGACATGAAAGGTCCTTCAATGTGGAATAATGGAGAACTGTTCTGGAAGTTTGCCATTTCCAGTTACACAGAACTAACCAGCTTGATTCTGATGCATCAGCTTTTTGCTCTGCAGTTCTGGAGGGGTACAGTGCTGTCAAAGGGCAGTTTCCACTTCATTCCCAGGGCTTGGTTGGGCTCTATAAATTAATGATATATGTAGCCTAGTTTTGCTGGACTGTTGACAGGCATCGAAAACACAAGGCTACTTGCAGCAAGAGATTTAAAAATTACTTTGGGTAAGGTTGCAGTCAATATCAATGAGGGGCCCAGCAAAATCCGGGAAACTGGGCATGCTTCCTACTCTGACAACCAGAGATGTTAATGTTCAAAGCTGGATGGATTTTGTTGAGATTGTTGTTGTCCTAACCTCCTTTTCTTCCATCAACTTGAGTAATGAAGCATGTCTAAGTACTTCCTGAACAGAATTATGGAGTTGCAGTAAAACATACATTAGGGAAGCTGATGGGTAAGTGAAAATAGCTGGTGTTGGGGCCAGGGCATGATGAATGATATTGTCTCTGTATGATTGTGGCTGAATCTGTTTTTTGAGCTACTCTGTGAGGAAAAGATTTATAGAAATCTGCTGCCACAAAGAGGCTACTTGCTGCAACATCTGCAATTGACTGGAGTATGGAATAGAGACCTTCATGCCTGTAGAGGAAACCTTGTGAATAATGCAAATACTTTTGAGTACGCATTTATATTTTGTTAGTAAACAGATAGTAAGGTGTTTTTATTAATTAACAGCGGTGGGGTGGATTATATAGGTTTTGTGGAACTTGTATGTTCCATTCATTTGAAACAGAATGTCTGCATCCACAGTCCATACGTTGGCCCTGAGGACTGCTGTAGAAGAGTTTTTTGTTGAGTAACAATAGCTTTCTGTAGAGGACTTCCTGAGGTAGCACATAATCCTTGCCACTAAATGGAAAAGGGAGTCTTCAACTGGTCCAGTATATCTGCTCTGAAGCTGTACTCTGCAATGACTGAAAATCCTTAATCAGGCTGTGCAAAATGAACATCTAGTAAAGAATAAAAAATACTGCAATACATCCCCCTTCCCTTTAAATTATTTTCAGATTAACCAAGTTTGACTAAGCTTATAAGTCAATAACCTGAGTCCTTGAACTTCAGCTGATTAATCTCATCTTGTCTAGATCTCATGCTACCTTCTCTGATTCCATGCTTGATGAAAAATCTTTGGGCTGCTTTGAGCATGTGTATGAAGTTGTGTTTTATTTGTGTGTTAGTAGGAGCATGTACTGAGAGATGTAAGAGAAAAATCACTGCCAGGTGAAAGTGGTGCTATCATTGCTCCTAGGTAGATAATTTATGACAAGTCACAAATTGCTGAATGCCCTGAGGAGGTCACATGTTTGAGGACCATGTTGTGGTAGTAAATAGGCTGGCTCTCCATGCAGATCTTCAAACACACTTCCTGAGCTGACTATGACAAACAGAGCTGGTGCTGTTAAAGGAACCATCTGCATTCTTGTCAATGGGCTCTGCAAACATTGTTGCCAGTTTAGTTCACAGGCTCAGGAGAAGTTGTCTCTATAAAATGTAGTACTACAGATGCCCAAGGAGTACAGAAAGGAAACTAGCAACATTCCATATAATTTCCTGAGGATGACCTGAACTCATGCCAGCTTTTCAGGATAAGGTTACATGTGTAGCACCTGTGGGAGGCAGTTCAGCTGGAGCAAGGGCTGCCTTAGCAAGAGCCAGAGGAGATGGTCTGACTCCTGTGCCAGGCTGTCCAGAGGAAAAGACTCATTCTCAGTGACAGTGCTGTTGACAGGAAAGCTGTGCTGGAGATGCTGGCACTACCTCTCCCTGAAAAGACAGTTGCTGTGGAGGCTTGATTCAGAGCAAGCAGCTTGTGCAAGGAATAGTGTGCTTTTTGGAAAGGCCTCTGTTAGAAAGGGAAGTTCTTATCTACCTAGAGCACGGAGCTGTTTGAAAGCCTCCTTAACAGAAAGCTCAGTAAATAGGATGGCTCCACTCTGCTAAAAAGGCCATGTCTTGTGTAATTGATGCAGCGGAGCTCAGTGCTCTATAGCCTAAGGGTCTTCAACCTTTCACCACTGGAGAATTAGAGGAATGTTTTTCAGGCCTTTCAGGGAGTGCTGTTAACAGGGAATTACCATAATGATCAAACATCTGGGATTCTAATTTGAAACCCTTGATGTTTAATTAATATTCCAAGCCCCAATCACCAGATAATCTGTCTCTGTTTCAACTCAACACAGTGATGAAGATACTATTCCATCCTGAGCTTTTTTCAACACATATTGTTGATGGCTGCTGCTGTTTGCAATTATTGTATAGTAGCAAATGGACAGTAAATGTGCTCAGATGTATCTGAGAGGTTCTTTCATTAGAGAATATGTGTTCTAAGTGGATTTTAAGGTCTGAAAGTTATTGACCAACTGAGAAAGCCATAAGAAGCACAAAACTTATCAGGAAAGATTTAAATACCATGTAAGATCCTTCATGGTGCCCTTCTTAGAACGTAATTGTAAAAGATTTTTTAATATTTTAAAAATACAGTTTATTCCTTTATTCATACTTGGTTTGTTCTATAAAAATGTTCCAAAGATTTAATAATAAAGTCGGTCTCAGGTATTCTTAACAGAATGTAAGGGTACAGACTAATAATCATGCTTGCCGATATACATGCTTTAATCTCTTCAGTAGGTATCATTGTAAATAAAGTTACAGGGATAAAAAAGTATCATTAATTTCTGTTTATAATGAAAAGAGGCACAGGCAGCTCAGGACACTCACCTGAGGTCATATGACAACACAAGGGTATGCAGAACAGCACACCAAAAGTCCAGCTGTCCATCAAATGGGCCCATCTTCAGGGTAATACAACAGCAGTTGTGTTACAAACTTATTGTTTTCATCTTATGCTTACGTAACTCTTCTAAAGAATTCAGTGGTACAGAACCTGAACCAAGTTTGCATTATCTGTGTGGAAAGACATCAGTGACAAATGTTGTCCTCAACACTTTTGGCAGTGCACTGGGCTGCCTGGCTTGACAGTGCATGCTGGGGATGGCTGACTACATCAAGGTGGGATGACAAATAAGTGAGGTTGAATGAGTCTCTCACACTGGCCTCTGCTTAATTTTGATGCTAAAAATGTGACAAAATAACAACTATTGCACCTTTGGAGCAGAGATCAGGTTTTTTTCCCCCATGGGCAGCAATTTTTAATGACAAATGTTTCTTCTGAAAGACCTGTGCATGGTACCTGCAGGCTCCCCTCGGGCACTTTCAATTCTGCATACTTCCAGTCACAATAACCACAGGGCTCAGTTCCATTTTGTCTGAAAGATTTTCTCTGCAGACTCACTAACAAGAAGAGAGTAGCAGCTGCTGAAATGTGAAAATCTGAGAGTGATGATCTGATAGCATGTTAATGCGACTTAGCAGCCGCTAGGAAGGGCGGGCCGTGGGAGGATGTGTGTGACAGTCACAGAAACTGACTGACAGTTTGGCACATGAAATCTACCCTAATGGACGATTTTAGTCTGTTGGAAACTAATCAATTCAGGAGGCTAAAGGAGTCCCATCTAGTATCAGTGACAGTGATTTTAATTGCAGTGCTAAAATGCTTAGGTCATAAACAGTTTCTGAACTAACTCAGATACATGTTAAGTGGGAAAAGAAGAATTTTTCAGCATGGTCTGAGTAAGTGCAAGGAGTGGGATGAGCTAAAAGTGGGAAGAAATGGTTGGTATTGGCAATACCTGGTAAATCACAGGCAAAGGAATGGTAACTGACCTAATAATGGGACCTGTTTTAGATCTCTCTGGAGTACATCAGAGAGCTGGCCCATCTCTGCACGACAGTCTGCATCGCTTTAAGAACCTTTTCTCTCTAGCAGGATCACAGCAGCATGTCCCTTCCACTCCCTGTCCCAAAATTTCCAGCATTCAATCCCCTGTGCTTACAGCTAAACAGAAGTAAAAAGGTGGAGGTAGCAACTCTAGGAAGCCATAAACTCACAAATTATATTTAACCAAGTCCTATAGTGAAAAGCTTTGATTGAATTAGCTAATTTAGTCTTTGATACTTTTTCTATATGACATAATGCTATAAATGCTATAACAATAAGTGGCACTGGATTACATGGTTTGCAGTGGTTTTATATACTCCTATAACTGTGATGAAATTGGTGTGATGAGTAGAAAGTGGAAGGAATCAGTACCTAAATAACTCTGTACATTACTGCAATATTTTCTTGGATTTGAAAATGATAGGTTGGTTGGGGATAATCATAGTTGTTTGGGAACTTTTTGACACATTTTTAAACTTACTTGGTAGTTCCAGAGACACCAGGATCAGTCTTCTCCTTCTCTGCAGAATTTTGATGCTCTGTCCTGTCTTTTAATTTTCTCTTTAAAATGGCTGATGTGAGAACGTGTCTCCTAGAAAGGTACATTTCCTTCCCATGTTGTCCTGGTTTGGGTGTTTTGTCACTGCTTTTTGGAATTTCATTTTACAGTAAAAAAAGGGAGAAACCCAGAAAGCGAAGTTTGTCATAGTATACACAGAGATTCCATTACATCCAGCAGCATTCTTCATTACCGAGTCCTCAAATAATTAAATTCTTAGTGAAGATTAACAGCTTTCCTCTCTAATTCAATAGTTTCCCAATTGTTAAAACTCTCATGTCATCATGTCTTTCCGTAAAGGTTAAGAATTGTAGCTTATTTTCAACACAATAGCAGTGTGATTGAGCCGGTATTTGTTTTACTGGGATTTACAGGCACGGCCATTAGCTGGTTTGAGATGTCCTGCTTGCACATGGCTCTTGGGTTTTTCCTCCCTATTGCTGTTAAATCAAGACATGCTCAAGTGATGCAATTGCTGCAAAGAGGAAGGTGTTTTACAAGCCATGTATACTCTGCAGGTCACAGCAGCTGAAACCTCTTTTGTGTGCTACAGAAAGGTGAGAAAAGAAAGCTGATGGACAAAGACAGAAGAGAAAGTTCCAAAATATAGCAAAGCTTCCTCACCACTTGGGCCATGTCCTGAAAGTGTTGCTGCACACATTGGCAGTGACAAACAGGGCTGGTGGAAAGCAGTGTGGTAGTTGATGGTACAGAACCTCCAGGGCATCTGGGGTTCTCTGGGGACACCACAGACTGCTACAGCTGGGGGCTAGAGATTGAGTCTTGTGGCAGTTTTAGTGTTCTATGGACATTGCAGTCTTTCATTGGACTGATAGGGATTCAGTACTCCCATTCACTCCAGCAAACAATAAAAAAATGCAATTTAAAGAAATCAATTAAATTTTCTGACACTTGTTAAGTGAAAAACAAAACAAAAAACCCTAGTGACTTAATGAAAAAAGTGTGTAATCTGATTAAAAGAAGAGAGGAAAGAAGTTGCCTTCACTAGTTAACACATTTTCTGCAAATACAAAATTACTGAGTACCAGAATTTTTCAGCTATTCTGAAATTTGGCTATTGCCTTACAAGTCCTGCCAGTTTACAGATATTACAAAATATTGTATTACAAAATATTGTAATACAAAATATTGTATTACAGTTATTTTACCAACAGCCTGAGCACAATGGAGGAAGGACACCCTTTCTATCATGTTTGTGTCAAATGCCACTATTGCTTCCCATAAAGGACTGTTCTGCATTTCTGTGCTCTTTCCTGCCTTGAAGCACAGTCCTTTACGAGAAGGGTTAATAGAATCCATTTATTTTATAGAGGAATTCACACAAATTTTGCTGAATAACACTTGGATTCTTGTAAGGAAAACAAACCCAGCAGCTGAAAAATGCATAAACAGGCCTGGCTCCTGGCACTTTTGCCAAGTTAAAGCAGAGAGAGCAAAACCAGTAGAAACATCAACACATACCCTGAGCTGACTGCACTGCACAATGTTCTCCTGCCTGCCTTTCTCTGAATGGCTGTGACAGTCCCTGAGCTCCTCAGTGCCTAACAGACACACCCCAAAACACAAAAACTTTTCTGATAGCCAAGATAGGTAGTTGTTTAATATTTTATATCTTATTAATCTATTTATTTATATTGATTATTGAGACTGCTCAAATGCCAGATTACCTGGTGCATTTAGCACACTCCATTTCCATCTCTGGCTGGCCATGGGAATGTGCCCATAGGAAGGGGGAGCTTGCTTTTCCCAGAAGCCCAGTGCAGGGTGAGGGTCCTGGCATTTTGGGGCTGGCTGGAGGCAGAGACTGCCACAGTGTTTATTACAGTTCCTCCTGCACAGCACTGGGGGTCAGAGATCATGCCAGCTCCATTTCTCTTACACTAGTAGGATTAATTTAGCATTGCCCTGCTTGAATTCTACTTATTTGGTCACTGTCCCGGTCTCAGCCTCATTTAGACTGCCACATAATTCTGTTTCATTAGAGTGATATAGGACAACAGAAATTATAGAGAATTCCAAATATTATATGCACTATAAAGGTCCCATGTATTATAGAGTACAATTATTAGCTGTTATAGAAAGCAGAAATCTACATTTTCCCAGCACATTTAGCATATTCCACAAGTGGCTGACACACCATAAGAACACAGCATTTTTCATCTTTCTAGCAGTGGATTAAAGCTGAGGGGAGCAAAGCAAGTCAGAACATAGAGTCAGACATCCAGCAGGTGACAGACTTAATACTAAGAAAATGGGGGGGGGGGGGGGGGGGGGGGCTCTTAATGACATTTGTGACATCACCATGGAGAATTTTGTACTTGAGGCTTCTCAGTCTCAGTCACTCCCAGCAGCCGCTCCTGGTGGTGGTCCTGTAGTCTTACACCAGTTTAACTGCAGAAGGCTTCACTTTTATCTGGTATATAACCAAGTGTATCTTGGTGCAGAGATACTTCATTTCAAAGCTCCATCCATCAGTTAGTCCCAAATTAGAAATTGGCTCTGGTTTAGGTATCCTTAAACTGACAAATTTGAGATCATGTCAAGGACTGTCATAGAAATTGGAGACCATAATGACTTAAATGAGGAAAAAAGCATCAGAGTTTTTATAATTAAACTTTTAACCTTCATTTGCCAGTTTAAGTTTGCTAGGGAGTGAAGAAGAACAATTTTAAGTTTGGATATTCGGCTTTTTGAACAAAAAAAACCAGTGGATTTTGCATGTATGAATATTCTGAACTTTCTTATTTGAGAATAAAACAGTCAGCCATCCAGTTACACCAAAACACAGCTGAATTCTGGCTAGAATAGTCCTAAAACTATTCAATGAGAAAAATACTCTCTTCTTACTAGGTTTTTGGTTAATCTCACCAACATGAGCTACATTAATATTACAGTTTTATGTGTGTTTGTAGTTCAGCTTTGCTTTTTTTAACTTACTGATGCACCTGAACAGTAAGTTAAAAACTATTAAAAAAAACGTGAAATATTTTATCTTTTAATTTTCTTGGGTTTTTTTTTATGAAGCTAAGGAAAAATACTGTAGTTGTTCCATTTGGAGGTGAATGTGGCGCATAAATCACTTTCATAGGAAAAAATCTTTATGTAGGTAGGTTATATCATGAGTGACAGGTGCTTTAAATAATGTCTCTAGATTGAACATAAGTTGCATCAAGTTCCATATACATATTTTTGAATGGCTTTAACCCAACCTCTTCTTTGTAAGAGCTACATTGAAGTCTGTAAAAAAAGACTACCTGTCCTTGTTTCAGAAGATTTGGAATGTAAACCAAGCAGGACACTAAAGTTTTGGAAAAAATGGTTTAAAATGTAGAAATTGATCAAATTTTAAAGTTCTTGATTTCTAAAAGAAGTGTACTAGAAAGCATAAATGACAAAAAAGGAAATTAATCATTTCATGCTTCTGCACATTGGGTTTGAAGATACTCCCTTCCATCCCATTTCACAGACCAAATTGTACTTCAGGGGGAACTTTTATCTGGATTTATAAAAGTGAGGTGGTGCAAAATGCTGACAGCAATAAAAATGTGCTTACAGTCTGGGTTATCTTTCAGCTGTCATGTGCAATCCCTTGTGGCCTGCATTTGGACTGTTCACTCAAAATCAGAGTTTCTGGGAGTTGCCAGTTGAACTCCATCCGTATCTCAATGATTGGTTTGCTTCTTTAGTAATTTCTAACATCCAAATTAGAAATTTTGTGCAATATCATGCAGCTGTTTTATGCCCGTGTTGTTCAAATTGCAATGCTAACTTTTTAAATTGACAGTATGTGGTATCTTCTATACTAGTGTACAGATTCTAAAATCTAAATTTATGAAATGCACATTACAATAGCAAGAAAATAGGCCTTTCATGAACATGGTACATTTATTTTTTGTTGGACACTTCACCTGCCATCACAAGTTTTCCATTCTCTGTTTATTTTTCATCTAGTTATTCCTGGTGCCACCTCTCTGCACTGTTCTGTTCTTTCTCCTTTTACTCTGGGCCATTTCATTTGTACTGTTCTCTGGGTCTCCACAATAAAGTAATGAGTAGAGCCTTCCACAAACATTATTTTTTCCTGTTGCTGCTGTCCTCTGAAGCACAGTTTCCCCCATATCTGTCCCTTCCCATTCTAGATGTGCCTTTAGCCAAAATGGCAGTGGTATGGGACAGCACATACATAACACCCTATAGCTCGTTCCAGCTGGTTCCCAAATGGATGGTTGGGACTTTTCCAGGTTGATAGGCCAATTTCCTTGAGGGCTTCCCCTCAGCTTTGATGCCTGCCCCATCCCCAGGAGGGCATTCCCCTCTATGCCCTCTCCGTCTTGCAGAATTGATGAGCTCTGCTCTTCCAATTCCTGTGCTGTAAACACCACTGCAGAGGGACATGCCTGCAGAAGGGGTCCTCCTGCTCCCATCCTTCAGGTTACTGTTGTCTGATGATGCTCCTTGCTCTGTATTTTGGCCAAAAAAGAGACACGTTAGACACCAAACCAGAAAGGGGACTGCTATGGTTCAGCTGCAGTCGTGCAATCAGGAGCAGAATCTGACCCATATTAAACACTGGGCATGGCCTCATGCAGAAAGTGATGTTCACAGTATTCCTGTGTGCAGCTCTATATGTCACTACTCTGAAATAAAAAAATTGTGGCATATCCTTCTTATCTAATTCACCTATTTTGTTCCCTCTTTGTAGAAGAACTTGTGAACAATGTTGGTGAACAGGAAAAAGACCAAAGCAGAAATTCCACAGATGCACAGTTACAGGAAGAGGCAACAAGGACACAAAATGAGAGTAGTCAGGGGAGTGATGGTACAGCCTGTCCTCCCAGATCCATCGTCCTACAAGTAGTCTCTTTGGACACTCCTCTGAGTGATGAACCCAGCTCAGAAAAATGCACTAACTCTGATCCGAACCAGAAAGATCTCAGCGATGCCCAGCAAGAGACCCAGAATACAGCCCCACTGAATGGTAATGCTTCATCACAGAGCACAAGCCAGTCTCCTGGAGCTGTCCAGGGTGAAGCTGCAGCAGTGTCTGGTATCTCCCTGTCAAACATCAACAGCAATGTAAAATACTGAAATAAGGTGTTGGACAAACCACCAGCACAGAACAGTTTGTTCAGGCCTGTGTAAAAGTGGTAGTATCCTAAAACATCAAATAGAAGCATATAAAAAAATACCAACTTCTTGATATCAGTTATTTGGGATCTACTGGAAAAATTCTTTAGAGAATATACTTTAGTTGAACTTGAAGAATGGTTTTAGAATAATTTAAAGAATAAGGTGAACTTATTCAGAACAGATCTATTTAACATTTTCTTTTTGAAAAGAAAAAGTAATTACACTATTAATATCTGCTCCCCTTAGTTTGGGTACCTAATACGATTGTTATTTTGTAAACCACATCCTATGTACCAAACATAGCGTGAATCCAAGAGTTAAGCTTAAGTAGATGGAATTTGCCAACTGTAGTAGTCATGGGACTGTGCCATTCACTTAATCAGGAGGATCAGTCTCTTGACTGTAGCTGCTAGACAAGTGGAGCAGCCAGAACATCGCTGAAATGTCAGAATATGTTTTTTAGAGCATAAGTATTTTATCCCAAGATGACCATGTCTAGTACCTGGAGATTGCAACACAGTGTCAAGGGCAGCATGCCCAAGCCATGAGGAATAGACGTTATCAAAGAGGAAGACACTGTACATCTTCATTTTATTTTCTAAGTTTGCTTATAGTTAGAATAAGCTTTGAGGTGTTAGGGTAATGAGAAGAATCAAGGATATAATGACACTTCTTTTCCTCACTTTTACTTAAAATGTGAAACTCATTAATGCTTTAATGACAGCAAGCCTTGCAATATTGTGCCAGAAGTATGGCATTGTCTGAGCAGCAGCATTGAAGTGCTTATAATGCTTAGCTTAGACATGAGTATATGACTTGGCATATTTCTCAAAAAACCTTCTTATGGAGAACTCCCACCTACTCTAGATTTCCACATTCCATGGCTCCATGCTTTTATTGTTGACAGGTTTTTTCCATCAGAAATAACAGATGGTTAATTTAGGGCCCTAAATCAAAATATTTACACTAAAATTACTTTCACAGCATTTGACGTTGTCTAATAACTGACATTTTATCTTTTGACATGTATTTTTTACAACAGGTTTGTATTAAAGCTCAGCTTAAAATTTAAGTGCCTTAGAGAAGTCCTTCATCTCCTGGATGAGAAATGCTGTAGGAAATGCTGCGTCTTTTATCTTTCAGACTTGGCAGAAGGTAGCTGTGGTGTAGCTGTACTTGTGGGTCTTCAGATGGCTGATCAACAAAAATTATATTTGAGAGATCAGATACAACTCAGTATGCAGTTAGTTCACATTGTTGCGTGAGCTTTACATTCCACCTTTCAATCTCTACATTCCACTCTTCAAATGAGAACAGAGATTTCTTATAGCATGCTAATCTCATTTGTTTTCTAAAGCAGGAAATTTTTTAGAGAATGCATTTTACTTTGAAACTTCAAACTGAGAAATTTATTAAATGAATAAGAAGCCATTAGGTTTTCAATACTGTTTTTGCACCTCTGTTGATGTCCAGTGGATGCAGACAAGACTCTTTTAACCAAGGTCAGACATTTTCAATGGAATGCTGCTTCAAGCAAGCAGAGGGTAGCAAACACCTGACCTTTCTCTGTTTCACGAATTAGACTTATTTGGGTGTTCTAAGAGACACCATACATCTGTCAGGACACTCTCCATGTTTCTTCCAAGAAGGCTTCTCTACTTCTGTAGTTTCTGTACTGAGGGTTGGGGGGTAGAAGGCTAAGGGGATGCCCAGAGTGCTTGCTGACTCCTGGGATGAAGAAGTGAGCACCTGTGGGTGCTAGGGCTGGAAGAGTGAGATAGAAAGGAAAAAGAAAAGCAACATGGTTATTCAGGTTGAAATTTCATATGTTAGCTGTCATTGTTCTATCTTTTATAAAAAGCAGAAAATCCAGTTAAGTTTTCTGTGATTCAATTACAGCAGTTGGGGAACGCTGGAAGATGATGTGTGTGCATTCTTGGGAGCTGTCAATGAATGTTTGGATGTGCTATGATGTGGGGGTTCCCCATTAAAAAAAAAATAAAAAGGGGCTGTTTTCTGCTTTTTGTGTCACATCTCATTCTAGGTGTAGTTCTTGTAGACCATCACATTTTAGTGGCAGGAGTAGCTCTGCCCTGGGTCCAGGTTGGTTCAAAGGGAAGACTGGAGCGTCGCTGTTACAACCACTGCAGTTGAGACTGAATGTTGTTTTTTTCCACAAATACCTTTTTTCCTTTCCATCATCTCACTTTAATTTAATTGAATGATACAAGATTAAATGAAACTATTATAAGATGATTTTTTAAAGTGATGATTTTCCTTTACTCCCGAGTGATTTATTAATTAGAACATTAATTTTAAAAACTGCTTATGTTTAATTAAACGACTCCGCATTTCAGTGATTTATAAATGCTAATTGGCAAACTTAACTCCTCACTTGTGATGATAGCCACACTAATCCTTAATATCAAAATGCAAGGGAGATAATAAATCTGTGATAAAACGGATTGCCAGTAGCTCCACTCTCTGTGACAGGGGATGACTGCCCAGTCCCACCGAGTGTGCAGCACATTCCACATCACCAGCAGTCAGCCTGTGAGAGCAGCCAGGCTAAACAGCAGTGGGCAGATCCATGCCATCCACAAGCCAGTTTGATTTATGGTGCTGCAGGTGGCACCAGGGGATCCCCTGTGCCAGGCAAAGGCTTGGTGGCCGCTCAGTGCTGCGGTGGCTCAGCGAGTGTGGAATCTCCGTGTCCCAGCAGAGCAGGAGCAGATTGCTGTGCTGCCTGCTTCCTTGGGTACACCAGGAGCCTGGGACTAAGGGAAGGCAGCCCTGATCAGGCATGGGTAAGGATGGAGGGAAGGTTAGATTTAAAAAGCAAATAATGTGTTTATAGAAAAGATCGGGTTTAGAAGATAGCAGCCATTAGCAATCTCATTTTTTTTATCACATAAAAAAACTTGATGTACAAACAGAAAACCATATACACCTTAGAAGTTACTGTTTAGTTTTTAAAATTTACACCACAATATATGAAAGATATTAAGCTATTAGGGACCTTCCAGAGGAGGCCACATGATGGGAAGGGTCTGGAGTAGAAGCCATATGAGGAGCAGCTGAGGTCACTTGGTCTGTTCAGCCTGGAGAAGAAGAGACTGAGGGGAGACCTCATTGCAGCTACAACTTCCTCATGAGGGGAAGAGAAGGGGCAGGCACTGATCTCTTCTGTGGTGGCAGCGACAGGACCTGAGGGAGTGGCCTGAAATTATGCTGGGGAGGTTTAGGTGGGATAATAAAGGTTCTTCACCCAGAGGGTGATTGGGCACCAGAACAGGCTCCCTGGGCAGTGGTCACAGCACCAAGGCTGACAGAGTTCAAGAAGCATTTGGATAAGGCTCTCAGGCATAGGGTGTGGTTCTTGGAAATGGTGCTGAGTGAGACCAGGAGCTGGACACGATGATCCTTGGGGGTCCTTTGCAACTCAGCATCTTCTGTAATTCCATTAATTGTCTTGTTTTAAGGCTTTCACAAACTCAAGTGTTAAATTTAAAATCTGAATATTTAGATAGCTTTTGCTTTCCTACTTCTTCCCACACCCCCCCCCTTTTTTTTGTTTTGTTTTTGTTTTTACAGATAATAATGCTAATAAAGTTTTGCTAAATCCCTCCAAAAAGAGCCACAGGCTGAAGGATCTGTAGACATTCTTGTTCTAATTAATGCTATTCCAGTTTTGAGACTTTAAAAGCCTTTGAGGTATTGGTTGTCTGTATTGCACCTACATTAAATTGATTGAAAATAAAGGGTGGTGTAGGATGCAGTTTGTGGGAATGTGGTCCATCTGCTTGTGTCTGCATTACAGAGTGGGCAGCACACACTCTGCCACCATTCAAGGTAGTGAAACAAAGGTGAAATCAGTAGCAATTCTTATTTGTTTACAGTGAAGCCATGGCAGATTTGTAGGTATTAATTTTCTTTTTTCTTCATGCCTGTTCACTTGAGTTTTCTTTCCTCTCTTCCTATTCTCTTTTCTAAACAGTCAGCCTCTTCAACTCGCCATCATCTTTCAATTTTCCTTTCGGATCATGCATCATCTGCTTTCTCTTTCAGCTACTTCTACCTTAGTTTTCTGGCTTTCAAAAATATTCCCCTCACTATTTTTATAACTTTTAAACTTCTCCCAGATCATCTTTTCCACTTTAGAGACTTCTATGCTTTTTCTTTCTGACATTTTCAAGTCAGTGTTCTTCCTGGTGGGATCTCTCTATCAAGTGGATAAAACTGAGAAGTTATTATATGTAGTTAGTAAATAACATTGTGAGTTTGCTACATTGTACCCTGCCTGCCATCTCAGTGTATAAATCCCTCAGCTGTACTCATTCAAAGCTACTGAAGGAATAGTTTAAGTAACAGTTTAATTCTATGATTGTCTACTTGAGATTCATGTTGTATCACTTAGTTTGAAAGCTGCTTGTGTTACTCTGTGTCATTTCTCCTATCTGATTGAATTTAGTTCTTAGAACCTGACACTGGCATCTTTCATTATCTGGGAGGAACTCAGACTCTGATTTGAAAGCCTACAGTAAAGAGGATTTAAACAGTGCTTTGCAGAGGGTGAATTTTGACTTTCAATAAGCTGGAACAAAAAAATGAACCAAACCCACTTTATTCACACTCACGTAAAAGTCTTCAGAGTTTTGTTTCATGCTGTGATCTATTGCTTTCATTCTATCTTTTACCTTGTGGATTAACCATAATGATTATTTAATTCAAGCTGATGATTATTCTGGTGAGAAAGCAATTAAAGGAAGCAGTGACTGAAACCTCATTTTATCCTTAAAATATCTTGAGGAACTAGATTCTGTCTGTCTATGGCTGTGCAGATTCTCTTGACTTGGTTAACTGCCCCATTCAGGTTGCCAATCTCATCTGTTTGTCTTCCAGGGGAGCCTAAACACTGTAAGTCAGAAGATATTGTGAAAGCCACGGAGCAGACAGAAGCACTGGTACAGAACTAGATCTGCTATTTCTCATAAGCTTCTGACATTTCAGGCAGGACAGGTAATTTGGTAATTTCTTTCTTTTAATGGGGAGTGTATTATACCATAAAGGCTTGCTTAGTGCTATTCTTAACCTTTTTGTTCCATCCTAGTTGTCCTTATGTTACAAAATGTTGAAATGAGGACACAGAATACCCCACTTTCAATGTCACCTTAAAAAAAAATCCAGTATAAAGAAAGGAAAACCAATACTTTTAAATCTGAATCCTTAGTGTCAGACTAAATGATCATGTGAAAAATCATCCTCAATTCAAGTACATGGAATATTGGAAGAAGTAGTATCAGAAATCTCTTGTTTATGAATTTTCATTTGACCTCTGTTGCAGGAGAAAAGAACTCTAGCTGTTCCTACCTCATGATCTCAGAGGCTGTTATCTGTCAACTTGTTCTTGGATCATCCTATTTCTGTGGAGAGTGATCGAACAAAATGTTCAAAACTGTAAAATGTAAAACCCTGAGCTGGTAACTCAAGGCACTTAAAAATTCACAAGATTTCAGTTGTTTTTGTGTTGCTATTTCCTCTTCTATTCTGCTTTCTTAAACTAGCCAAAATAATCTTTTCAGCCAAAGTTGGACCTTGCTTTGTTGCATCACTGGTACCAGACATTTCCAGTTAATCATGAGACGTGTGAAAACATGATGTTTGTCATCTGTCTGGGATTGCTGTTACGTGTCACTGCTGCTGGTGTCCACTGAAAATGGAAAATCAAAACGAAATGTGTTTCTTGATACTTGTTCATGCAATCATGCTGCATGCACCATAAAAGTCCTACTTGTTAGCTTCCTTAAAATATCTGGAAATAAATGTTTGTAGACTGTACAGGGAAGTTGCAAAGTTACGCTGACCAGCCTGCACAAATGAAGATTCTTCCCCCCTGCAGTGGCTGCCATATGGACAGAACTGGTATTGAACAAATTTGAAAGGTTTTGAAAATTCTCTTAAAAATTAATTGAATAGCATCTGGCATTAAAGATTAAAACATTCTGAATTCTGTAATATTTTGAACAACAACACTACTGGTGTCAGCTCTTCCATGAAGCTGGTACTTATTGTTTTATTGGGTGGAAGAGACAGCAACAGAAATACATGAAAATTGCTTCACTTCAGCAAAATGTTGTGTTGCCTCTCAGACAGAATTGGAAGGTGACACAGAGGCATTGTGTCATGGTTTATCTCAAATGCAAAGGTGACAACATGCATCCAGCAACATCTTTCCTAGAGTTTGTTTCTTTTTGAGGGGCAGCAAAAACAGCAGCACACAGGCAGTTACCTCTGCAAGAAGCCTCAGAATGAGCCCTCCAGCCCAAACTGTGCCCATAAAGGAACTCCGTTTTCATCTCTTCTTCCCTTGAGCTGCACATGACCCCTCCTGATTTGTCTGGGTGTCTCACACAGCTGCAGCCAACCTCATTTCCCTCTGCTGCAACCTGCCAGGAAATTCTAGGCTCCCGTTCAGGTTGTAGGCACTCAGGTGGCTCCCGACGCTCCCTGTTCTCCTTTTTGGACCCTGTGGTTATTACCTCACTGAAGAAAAAGTCTTTCTAATCAGCCATGGTCCGCTCTGAAGGGGACTTGTGGGGGCAGTGGCACTCTCCTTTGTGCCAGGGGCAATTGGGACCTGTGTGCTGTTCATGTGCTGCTTCAGGGACCCAACAACCAGAGCTCAGCAGGCATCAGGCTCCACCTCCACAAGGGCACGCTTGGTCCGACTGAAGAAGGAATCACCAAACAATCCCCTTTGCTGACCCTTACATGTCCACACCTGTTGACTGTCTCTTTTCTGACAGCAGAGCAGTCAAAGTTGAGCTGGGAACAGTGTAAGTTCTGAGCCCTGGGACAAGGGCATGCCAAGAGGCGGAATTCCTGTCGTTCAATATGTAAGCCATATATGTGCTATGCATAAGTAGTATGCATAGTTTTAACTTAAGAAATGTTTGTGCATATAGGATGTAAAAAATACATTTAAATTGTTTTGTGTATCTGGTCCAAGGCTTGTATTTAGCATGGACAAATTTCTGTACAGTGCCGTTAACGAATGAAAATGTTAACAGATGAAATTGTATCATAGATGTTATAACGCAATCAATATTTTTTGCTAAGAGTTAAGAATTTATATATATTCTCTGCTGGTGTTTGAGCAAATTATTAGTAGCCTGGACCGCTCTGTGCACCTTTGCATCCTTTTTGGGAATGTTGGACTCTTTTTCTTCCTTTGTAATAAAATGTAAACCATCTTATGGCTTCTTATTGTCCTTATGACAAGAGAAGAAATTTAATGGTCATATCAGACTTTTTAAAATTGTAAGTTGCCATTGCTGTGGCAGTGGAAAATCTTTTTGATTAAGATCTGAGAAGTCAGAAACTTATTTTAGATAAGTAGATAATCTATAGTTCCCACCAAATTTGAAAAGAACAAAAGACAACTACTATCTTTAAAAACTGGGCCAGTTAGATATTTGCTACTGACTGTTTTTCAACATGATAATTTATGATTCACTGAGCCTGAAAGTCCGAAGCAATCAGAATTTAATCTTTATATTGTATTTTCGCTTTCAGACTTTTATCATATTGAACTTAAAGTTTTTTCCTGTGTCTCTATCCCGTTGACATTTATTACACTGCAAAAATTTTCCCCTGAAAATACAAGCAGAAAATATAACAGATTCTGCAGAGAACTTGAAGCACCCTGTGGGGCTCTCAGTGTCCTGCTGTCATAGTGAGCACCAAGATCTCCCTCTGCAGAAGCTAGAAGGAGCTCCTGGTCTCACAGGAGGTGCTCATTGCCTGCAGATCTCATTCATTAGGACAGAAGAATGATTTTTCTATAAATAATCCTATTGCTCATTTGTATTCAGATTTTATCACTGTGGTAGATGTTACTGAAATACAAGAAGAGTCTTTAGTTTTTTGTTAATGTCAGCTGACTCTCTTCCTTTTTCCTTCCTTTATTCTTAGCAAGATTTTGCCTGGACATGACCCAAAGCTTGGTGTGTTGTTTGGATGAGGAGAAATTTTCTGTGATGGAAAAGACCAATAGAACCAACACATGCTGGTTTAGGCTTTGGGCTGGGTGAAATTTGGGTTCATTTGGGAGAAAGGCTTCTTGAGAGAGCCTCTCCCAGGACAGTAGTTTTATCTCTGAAACCTGTAAGGCTGCGCTACCAAAACACTGCATGGGGCCCTAAGAAATGGTGTTTGTATCTGCATCTCTCCCACAGCATTCTGGGCATGTACCCTGCATCGAGCACACCGACCAGCTGTAGCTATAAATGAGCCCTCAAGAGTTTTATTTTGTACTTTTATCTTGAGATATATGACAGATATATTATGTAATATTGTTATGGGTTATGATCTAGCCAAGTTTTTTTTAATTTAATTTTCAAGGAGGCAATCTACAACTGTGTGTTTTTATTCTGCTGTATTTGTCCATATTTCCTATGATGATATTCCCAAATAAATCTGATTTGAGGGCAAGGATTGTGAAGCTCCTGAGTGTTAGTTACAAATTTGATTTCCTGGAGCAATTTGCTCCTTTGTGTATGACTGACTTTGAGAAGTGACACTGTGTATATATGGTCATTTCCAACCCTTTCACCCATTTGGGACTCCACAGTTTTCCCATTATTGTCCCAGTTTGCCACACAAAACTCACTCACATCCTCATGACCCATTTGAAAACATTTTTTTTAAGCTAGTCTTGCCTTCTTAGCCTTTATGGCTAAAACAGCCCTCACATGAAGAAAATCATAACCAATAAAATATTTTTTATACAAAAAAAAAATACATACTATGGTTGAAATTGAAGGAGCCACTGGGACTGTACTTGTTAGCAACAATTCTTCAGGAAGGGTATGATTTTGAGGGATACCTTCATGGCATGGTGTAAATTTTACAATCCAAGTTCAGTGTAAATGGAATTAAACAGGGCCCCTATCCACTTGGATTGAAAATGAATGGAAAGATTCCTATAGGCTCAAACATGTACAAATCCTGACTAGGTACATGATGAAAATAAATCAAGACAACTACTTTATACCACATTCTTTGCAGTTCATCTTTTCCAGGTACCATCTGAGCTACATGCACAAAGGACCTTCTTCTTGTAGAGATGCCAGAAGTCAAACAAGCCACTACTGTGATAAAAATAATTTCAAATTAACAAATCAAGGTCACTAGTGGTAAGTGCCTAAAATGTGTATTTAGAACAGACTGTACAGTTATTGTATGAGAAAGAGGAAAATGTAAGTATGACTAACATTCTCCAGCAGCAGATTGGAGATTTCTGTGTAGAGTAGTTTAGCAGAAAAAGGTTTGTCTGAAAGGGGAGTACATCCTTTTAAAATAATTTTTTAAAAAATCTCTTCCTTGAAAAACAGTATGGAAAAATGAGTGGAATTGAATTTAATGCTATGAGTAAAAGAAATTGTCCTCTGTCAAACATTATGCAAACATTTAGGCTACTTCCCTGGAATAATTTTACTTTCCTGGTCATTTAAGTACTTAATGTGTCTCCAGAGACTCCTTTTCCATGTCCCAGGGCAAACAATCAGAAGTTTTATCAAACTGTGAATATCTAAGTTTTCCCCTGGGAACAAAGAAAGTCATAACTGTGGAGTTATAAATGGAAAAATCTGTTATAAAAAATAGGAAAAAGTCTCTTATAAAACTTTTGGGATGAACTTTGCTGCAAAATACATTCTTTGTGCTTAGGCCAGTCCTTTGCTTGTGGCTTTTGAGTGGAGAATTGTTGGGGAACTTTACATTAGCTGAACTTGGACAGATAATATCTTAACAAAATCAGCTATTCTGAAATTACATAGTACATGAACTTTAAAGCTGTTGAGTTTTATGCATTTGCAACATCCTGTATAGGTCATTATTACAAACCAGAAGTAATGGAGTTGTGGCCAAATAAGGGGGTAAAAATCAAAATGGTAGGTGCACTCTTGACTTTAAGATGGAAGTTAAGCAGAAACAGAAGTTTCTTCATTTTTATTTGGACTGTAGTTTTAAAGCTTTCTCATCACCACATAGGACCTAATGCTGGTGCACCTACAAGCAGCACTCCTGAACCTGCAAGAAAGACTGTGGGACTTGTATCATAATACCATGAATAAACCTAAAGGTACATGAAAGTATTGGTAATTATTTGTACAAAGTCAGATATGATTATCTCAATCAAAATTCAATGAGCCAAAGGGTCAAATTCACCTATGATGCATTTCCATGAAATCCAAGAGAGATGGTGTCATTATACCAGAAATTAATTTGTTAATTGGATAGTAATTGGTTGTTTCTTGCTTTCTCTGTATTCAGCTGGCTTACAGATTTTGTTTTCTGTGGTGCAGGGTACTCTGAGGGCCTAATGTCTCTGTACAAAGCATGTGTTTAAGTTTAGGCCATATTGAATTCTTTTGTTGAAATTGTCCTTCTTTATCTTTGAGACTGCTCGACTTTGAGAGAGAAGTGTATTTTTCTTACTTGTCAGAAATGAACATTCACCTTTATTGTTTAGGGTTCAGCAGGACTTCACAACTGGAAATAATGGCAGCATATTTGGGTCAAACATTTTAATACATGATGCATCTTTATTTTAGTGTTCCCACCCGGGGAAGACTCCTAATCCGCTAGGCACAAGGTGGTTTGGGGTAGGGCAGAACTGTGACTGCAGCCAAAGTAACTCTGGAGGACGTGTGTGGTTTCAAGTAAATAGCAGATACAGGACCATGACTACAGAGTTGATATTTCCAGTAAATTAGAGAATAAAAATGTCATGAGCAATTTAAATATTATTTATAGTTGACCTTCATGTCTGTTTTTAATATTCAATCTGCTGAGTGTTTAAAAAAGCAATTAAAAGTCCCATATAATGTTAAAACCCTTGATAAATGTAATAAACAAATGACATATTCAAAAGAGAGAATCTATGTCCCATTAGGAGAGAGAAAGAAAGATGAGAGCAACATATGGCAGTATAATTAGAATGAT
Source organism: Ammospiza nelsoni (assembly GCF_027579445.1). Taxonomy (NCBI): domain Eukaryota; kingdom Metazoa; phylum Chordata; class Aves; order Passeriformes; family Passerellidae; genus Ammospiza; species Ammospiza nelsoni. The sequence goes on from NC_080639.1 coordinate 16,125,751, forward strand.
TAGGGAAGCACATCAACAGAATTTATGCTGCAGGGAAAATGTAATAAGAAACCAACACACTTTCCTCACTGCCTTGAAAACTGCAAATATCGCTCTCTGAAAGGGAGAAGATGCAGAAAGGGTCCCTGGCATTTAAAGCTGTAACTTGTGTTCTTCTGTCATTATTAAAGATGCACACAGCCATCTGCAAACCATTTATTTTTTGCAGAGTTCACATTGTCCCATTGCTTTGATTAATAAGGAGCAATATTACACCTCAGCTGCTTTTCAGAAAGATGCTATTTTGGAAACCTAATTAATACTCATTCCACAGTTAGCTTGAGGTGTTCGTTAGTGCCAGATACTGAGTTCTTATTTGTTTCTCATTATGTGGAGAGTATTGCCTCTCAATGCCAGCCTTCTTGTTTTGCATTTTGGAATAACCTTTCTACACTCCTGCTTCCCACAGCCCTCCCTTCAGAAGAGCTAATAACACCTGCCATCATTATTTTCACATGCCTGTTAATGTCTGTTGAAGACATTGTGGGCTATTTACATAGATAGACTATCCTGATGCACAGCAAATATTCCTGCTGTTTTCTGAACAGTTGGGCCAAAGAAAAAGCAAAATTTAGGAACTTGGAAATGCAATTAAAATCTCAGTTTACCACTAAGGGTCAGTATATACTAGGCAAATGAATCATTACAAAATTGAGAGTGTATGGCCTAGCAGAATACCAAATAATTTTTCTGCCCTAATCCCCCCAGATTATTTAATAAAACCACAAAAACTCTGCAGCAGAATATAAACACTGAACTTGTTTAAACCCCATCAGCCCACTTTGATGAAACAGCCTGAGGTTTAGCAGAGGGTGCACAGATATCTTGCTTGAGATTTGCTCCAAGTGCTGCTATCCTCAGTGGAGGATAAAGGAGGGAATGCAGCAAAGCAGACGGCATTTAGCATCCACCCAGCTGCCAAGCATAATGCTGTGCATGAAAAGGTTAAATGTAATTGCACATGTCAGGAATCAACAGAACAACTGAGGCTCTTTCTGGAGCTCACTCTTGTGCTGATCTGCTATAGAAAAAAATAATAAAAAGAATGAAAAAAGAACATCTGTGGGCCTGGGTACTAGCATGGATGCAATAGGAGAGGAAGAAAGGGGAGTTTGAGGGACAGCATGTTTTAAATGTGCCCTTACATTGTCCCCCCAGGGTTAGTGGACAGACAATGCCTTATTTTCTGCAGGAATAAGGTCCCTCATGAAAAAAAACTTGTCTCAAGAGAAAAGAAATGAGGAGGGGAGCCCTGCACCGAGCAGGACATTTCGTTGTACGGTGCCGGCTGTACAGAAGCAGAGCTGCAGCCTGCAGGAGCCCTGCTTGGGTCCCTCCCCAACCATCACAGCCAACCCAGGCCAGCTCTGGAGAGAGCCCCCAATGCTTCACCTTCTGGAGTAAATGAAATGCTTTTTTTTAAAGAGTGAAAGCCACCACCAGCCTGGTGCTTGGTGCTACAGGAGGTGCAGATGAACTGGAAGCCCCTTCCTTACTGAGTGCCTGGACCCTGGGCACCATGGGAGGCCCTTGCCCAAGCACAGGCAATAGAACCTCTCCTGCAGCCCTGCCTCAGAGTCAGTGTTGCATGTGATACTTTTGGTAAAATAACACCAACAGTGCAAGAACTAATGGAGATTTTTCAGTTTACATTACTGGGGAGAAATAATGGTACTATGATAAGATAGTGGGTAAATTCTTGAAGACTTTAGCAGAATTTATAGCAATCTTAAAAAAGAAAAAGCAAGAAATCCAGTAATTAAATTGATAGCAGGATAATAGAAGCTTTCCTGTACACTCCACATCATATTTCCCCAAAGGAAAGTATGTTTCAGCCAAAATCTATGGTCTTTTTCAAGCAAAATTCCTCTGACTTCAGTGGAAAGCATGCTTTAGAAAACATACTTCAGAATGCTTTAGAAAGAAATTTTAAATCTTGACTCTTAATGTCTACTTAAGTATGATCTGATTTTGCACCTGGAGAATAAACAACATACACCATTCTGAAAGTCAAATAACAGTTCAAACTAAATCTGGTGGGGTTATTTTTATTATATAAAATAGGGGTTATTATTATATCCCCTTATTATTTATAAAGTGTAATTAAACTCCAGTCCAACTGTGAGCCTGAAACAGGATGTTCAGTGGTGAATTCTCCAAGCTCCTGTCAGATGTTTTGGGTGTTGCCTTTGAAATGCTGAGATTCCACAGTGTTGCATACCTTGTCCTGGTTTCCAGTGCTGTAAATCATGTCCATGCTTTCCTTTGCTCACAGGTCCTGCACAGTTCTCATCTGCAGCCTGTGGGTACCAATAACCAGCAGAAAGACATTAACATCCAAAGTGCTTCATTAGCTAGCAGCACAGAGAGATGTGTGTGAAATTAAACACCAGTGACTGATACACAGACTCTGGCAACAAGAAATTTTGTGAAGAGCCTGGTGCTGTGTGAAAGCAAAGCCATGGCAAAGCTGGGACCAGAGCCCAGCTCTTCTTGCTGCCATTCCAGACCTGACTGGGGCCATTCAAACAGTTTCTGAAGGGTCATTTCCTTCTTTTTGTTGTTTGGGACATAAAAAGCTCTCAGTCCTGTAAGTCCTGTAGTGGCTCGTGTATAATTGCAGAGTCCTTCTTTAGTCCTTCTTGCACACCCTTGCTGAGCTGCAGTAATGGATCCTGACTGCAGTGCTTCTACAGAAAATGGAACCAAAGAGGACAGGATACAGAGATACAGATGGAGGGAAAAAATGGCTCTAAAATATAAAAAAACACTAGTTGACAGATCCTGTTCTCAGCAGGTCTTCGTGGAAGACCTCAGATTGTGAGATCAGTGAAATCACCATGCAAGGCATACACAAAAGGCTCTGTGTTTTCCTATATTTAATATATAGTATTATTTTGTTTGTTAGTTTGTTGGTTTTGTTTGGGGTTTTTTGCTAGCTCAGCCCTTTAAAAGAGACTTGGATCAGTGGAATGTTAATGTGAGGATAAAACTTTTGTATCAAGCAGTTAACACAAAATGACAGCGAATTTATTTAAAAATCTGCCGTTGATTGAAAAATTGAAATAATCTGTAAAGTGTGACTTTGAAGAAACATTCTTTTCCTTCTCCACCTTATTTCATTTTATGCCATAGAGTTTTTGTGATCTGAAAAACAAAAAGGATGGTATGAACCATGCTGACCTCAGCCAAAGCCCTGGGACTGATTCCCAAGGTGAGTTTGTGCAGCTAGCAGTGCTGTCCCTCACTGGCTCAGACTGAGCCAAGCACAGGGGGCAGGAAGGCTGTGACCTGTCCTGCCTGCAGGTGACAGAGGGGGATGTGGCACTTGCTATGACTCAGCTGGGGCTGGGACCCGGCTCCTAGGCCTTGCACACGCCTGTGCTCCTCACTCCCACATGAAAGGTGTTTTACTGCCCCCAGATAACAGTGATCTTGTGTGAGAGAAATTGTTTTGCCTGCTGAGACAAGGCAGCCTCAGAACAAAGCAAAGCAAGTATTTCAGTGTCCCATATCCAGGGAGCACAGGGCAGAGAGTCTTTGCATCATTCTCTGGACAGAGCCACCTCTGCTCGCTTCATTACCTTTTTTCTGTCCACATCACTGCAAGTAACTCCACCAACAAGGGTAAAAACTGTCCTTTACCTAATGAAAGGATCATTTTATATGAACATTTCCCTAGCAAGACAAACCCTCTGTACAACAGACAATCTTGTCTAAATTACTGTATTATTTATTTTGTACCTTTTAAATCACTTTTATTTACAACAAGCCTTAGATACAGCTCACACGCAGCAGTTAAGCTCTGGCAGTACTGACCTCGGGGAGCTAACACATTTGCGAATTACATTTCTAAGTCATAGAAAATAAAAGAAAAAAACCGAGTTTAAAATATCAGTTTTGTCTCCGGGAAGGAGAGCGGCAGGACCCGTGTGCGGGGCCTGCGGGGCCCGGATGCTGCCGGGGCAGGACACGGCAGGGCCGGGATGGGCTCCGGGATGGGCTCCGGGATGGGCTGGCTAATGGCCCCACTCCTCCTCCCGCTCGCCAAGCGCCTCTTCTTCCTCGGGAAACACTGACTCACTCTGGCTCTTCAGGTGCTTGATCCCTGAAAACACAGAAGTCATGGTTAAGATTGTGCTGTTTGGCAGACATCAGGTATTTTTTTGTGGAGGAAGGAACAGAAAACCAAAATAAGGGCAAGTTTAATGCTCATATTGGCTCCTTTTTTAGCAAGCCTCTTAGTTCAAGTCACATGATGGTGTATTTAGAACAGAGATATTTTCTTCCTTGAATAAAGGTTCTGAACAGTATTTGCTTCTTTTTTCCTTGGTAAGCCTTGGTCATGTTTGTGTTGAGCACCATTGCAAAGCTGTCCTGAGCCAAGGAGAGCCTGACAGAGACTGTCCTGGCAGAGAGGAGACTGCTGGCACCAAAGCTGACAACACTGGACCATTTCTTACATGGATCATTTCTGTGACAACACTGGACCATTTCTTACATGGACAATGTGTTCTTTTGACCTCCAAGTACCATGAGGGGCAGGATGAAAAGGGTAAATACCTATCACAGGATATTTGGAAGTTCAAATATCCTGGTTTTGGTTATATCAAGTTTTTAGTTTGAGGGAAGTTATGAAGTGGGTACTGCTGGCTGGTTTCAGCCAACAAGTGAAGTAGACTTTATGAAAATGAATCAAATTACAGATGTTTCCCTGTCTCATGTTCAGTACAAGAAAACAGATTTCAATCAATGGGAAAATACCATCTTCTCAGCTCTGCCTTGGTGTGATAGAATTTGAGCTGGAAAAGGAAGCAACATCAAGACAAAAAGATGGCAGAGAGACCAGAGAGGAAATGTTATTTTCATAAAACCTAAAAAGCAAATGTGCAAGATTAGTCTCGGAGTCCCCCAGTTTATGACAAACAAAGTGGAAAAATAACTACTGATCAAAACTGCATGATTTGAACAAAACATAATCCTGAATTAGGCTATTATCTGATGCCGCTACTGTCATTGCATAAAAATATTTTTTATTTCATTAAAGATCATACATAGTTCTAGTAACCATCTCTAACTGTTAGGAAAAATGCTTCCCTTTTGTATCACTTCCTCTCTGTGATGAGGAGAAATGACATCCCAGCTGCTTTATATTATCACTAGATAATCAAACACCCCAATGTGCACCCTGCAAGTCATAGGACTTGTAGGAGCACATTTTTCTAAAAGGGGTTCACCCTTGAGGGGTAAGGGCAAGATCCAGATTACTGCTAATTGTGAGTAAGAAGAACTGATGATGGTGTAAGTCCAAGAGCTTTGACCCCAGCGCCTCTTCATCTGCAAGTTCCTACACCTCACTGTTTAGATCCACACCACTCCAAAATACAGGATAGATTTTTTTCCAAATATCACTTGAAAAAGATCTCAGCATAAGTTATTTCAGTTCCACAACTTTACAAATAGATGAAAACAGTATCTTGCAATGATTGTACAACAACCAGCTCTATTTCTAACAGGAGCCCATCACTCTGTGCTGGGCCCTGGGCTCCTCTCTCTCTTTGCTTCCACCCAAATGACAGCACACAGCTCCTGGGAAGCTGTTGTCCTGACATAAACCAAGCAAATACATTAATGCTCGAAGGCCACAGTTCTTGTAAGGGTGCCCTGCAATAATCCAGCCATTTTCAATTAAGAACTGTGATACATGAAGGTGCTCAGCTACTACCAAGGTCTTTAGCAACACCCTTTAGCAAGACAAACACTTTAAATAAGATTTCACCTAACTACAGGTTAATGGACATTTGTTTCCAAATTATGTTTTGTTTTTAAGGTAAATTTTTCTCCCGTTATTTCCTCTGCACTTACAGAGCCATTTCTTGCACAATTCACAGTGCTCATCTAACAGCTGCTGTTCAATTCTGTCAGGAATTACTGGAGCCAGAGGGAATAATTTCTTTAGGGAGCTTTTCAAAGATAAGAAGGGCAAAGTTATGGACAGAAAATAAGGCATGTCATGCATGGTATGATGAAACCATGGAACTGTATTTTTTTTGTAGGAGTGAAGACTTTTGGCCGTGTGGTTTAATTGCAATATTAAATATGAAAATTGTAGGAAATGGAAAGAAATTACATCACTGAGCATTACCCATTGATTTTTGCATGGCAAGTAGCTATTGATCTTATTTAATGATTTTTTCATAAACTCCATTCTGCAGCCAGCCTTCACCTCTGCCAGTCATTTTATGCTACAGTGTCCCTTGGAAGTTTCCTCCTCTGACCAGTAAGTGCACAAGACTTCATGTAGTTATATATAAGCCTCAAGATGGTCTCACACATCAGGTTGTCAGAATGAACTGAGCCTTGGTGTGGCATTACAAAATAAGATGCTCATCTAAACAATGGAATAAACCAGTGTGAATTGACATAGAGGTAATGAAATTCCTGTCAGTAACATATGAACATATATGACAGGAAATGCTGGTAACTGCCTTGAAAAGATACATTTCCTGCACAAAGCTGCAGACTTTTACAGTGCAAAAAATGGTTTGGAGTAATAAAAATAGTTAAGTTACAGCAATCAAACTCCTGGATTAAAAGCATATCTAGCCACATAACATTGCAGCAGCCCACAGTGGCTGCCAAGGGTGGTCAGGAGGCACCAGAGCTGGGCAGGTGCACACTGGCACACTGGGGCACATTCAGGCACAGCTCAAGAGCAGAGGCTGGGACAGTGGCTCTCCAGGGTGGCTCCAGAGGGGTTATTCAGGCTGTGCCCTGCCCTTTGTCAATATGAGCCATGTGACAAGCAGGTAGTGGGGTGAAGCTCTAACCACAGAGTGCATTTCTGGATCAGTTCAGCATCTTTTCTTAGCAATATCTATTATCTATTTATCTTTGCAATATCTATTGTTTGCTGAAAGGTTAGATTCTTTTAGAGACTGAATAAAAATTCATTTCTCAGGTCACCTCAGCCGGTTTTACAACCACGACTATGGCAATGCTAATTTATGAGACAGGATATTTCCTTCTCATATTTCCAATTTTTGTACCAGTGACACAGCTCGTGACCTCAGCTTTCTCAGCTAGTAACCAAGAAGGACCAAAATGCTGTAGTTTGAGGGTTATTTCTGTTCACTGATTGAACACAATGTAAAGATGAGCATGAAATACAGACTGTAAGATTTTACATGTGGCAAAAAAGGCAAAACAAAGCCAGGATATTTTAGAAGAAATTGTTTGTGTGTAAGAGCACATCCAAGTTAGAAACATCAAGTTACTGATTCCACATAAACTGCACAAGCTTTACAGTATCAGTAGCAAATAGGGAGGACTGTGAATGCTGATCCATGCAGTCACCCAGTCCCATCAACATCCCTTTTTCCAAGCAAGGAATTTGTGGGCACTTAGTTCCCTGAATTGCTGTGCCTGCACTGTCCTGATGCTGTTCCGTTTCTCTCACTGGGTGCCCTGCCCTGCTCTGCCCTTTCCTGGGGATGGGGCTCACAGGGTGCCACCCATCCCCTGTCCCCATGGGTTCCCAATCCCCTCTGCACCCGACCCAGCCCCTGCTTCAGTGTCAGCCCCTGCCTGGGGCTCTGCTCTTCACCTGGGATGTCTGGCAGCAAAACCCCTTCCAGACCAAACACTGCCCCTTCTCACCAGCACCCACAATGTCTTCACACTCATCCTTATGCTGCTTTAGAGCAAGGTCTGTCTGAACACTGCTAAAGAATTGTTTTTTCTCTTATATTAGGGCTTATATTTCACTGCAGGTAATTTAATACAATTGATGTTGATAAACAAACCCATAAATCCAAACCAGATTGAGAAGCCATATACAAATATAATTTGAACTGGCAATTCCTTTTTAGATGAAGTCATTGTTTAAAAGATTATTTGTAGAATTCTAGATTCTTTTAAATTATGAATGAGAATGGGACAATTTTGTGTCATTTTTGTAGTCACATCACACCCATGCTGCTTTATCAGCAGCTGTCTTTTAGCTTCTCTCCATCTAACCAAAGTACCAGCTTAGAAAGCTAAGTAGGGTCACAAGATTTGAAACAACCAAGTGTTCCTGAATTAAATGTCTCCTGGAAAAAAATTTAAAAATATTCAAGTAATTAAGGCAGTTCCCCATCCTATTTAACACTTCTTCCTTCACTCTGCTTCACTGCCCAAGGAAGGGTGTTGACATTTACCAAACTCAGGATTGAAGTCTGGTTGGCAGCTTGTATTCCCTAAAGTTTGAAGGGCTATTTAGTTTTACGATTTGGAGCTGATCCTCTCTCTATCAAAAACACATTTCCAGATTTGCAGAAAGCAGTGAAAGGCACAGATAAAACAGGCTCATTTTCAGCATTTCAGAACTCAAATCACTTTGAAATGATTATGCAAACAGACCTGGCCAAAAAGGATAACAGCAAAATAAAAACGTCTCAGCCAGTGCTAAATTAATTGTTTTCTATTTTCCTTTGAAAAAATGAGAATATCAAAAGCAATATTATAGGCTCATACCACTAAACAGGAAAAATGACTATTCTTTGTAATGGTATATTCTGGTTTGCATTTAACAGTTAAATGTTTCAATTATGTTTTTCCAATGTGTCTTCCTCATAATGGTTTTTTTTCCCAATTCAAGTTTTGATTTAAAATATGCCAACAAAACAGACAGAGAACACAAACCCCAAACAAGCAACAACAACAACAAAACAACCAGAAAAAACACCTCAAATTAATGTCATTAAATCCAGCATCCACCACAGGTCTTTGGCTGGGCTGGGTGCAATGGAAAGCCCTTGTGGAGAGCCAAAGGAAGCTGGCAGTTCTTCCCGGGCAGCCTCCTCCATGTGCAGGGATGGCCCCACGGTTACAGGAGATAACAGCAGCTGCTGTTATCAGCCCAGGGGCACCTCTGGGGCACCTAACAGCAGCCTGCCTGTACCCAGGAAAGGTACCCAGAGGGTGAAGGTGTCTGGTTGTGAATTGGAAGATAATATTTTCTGACTGGATATAAGGAACAAATTATTCCAGTGAGTGTATTTAAACACTGGTGTGATTTCACAGTGAAAATGTGATTTGTCTCTTCAATGAGATTTTCAGTGCTGAACTAGATAAAGCACTGGACAACCTTGTTAAACTTGGTGCTAATTCTGATTTATGTATCTGGTTGAAGTATGGACTTTCCCAAGGTTCCTTGCAACGTAAATGACTGTATGATTTTATGAAATCAAAACTCAGTAAATGCATCCTACAGTTTATAACAATGTACTAACATTAACTACATGGGCTACATATTGATCCGCCTGGGAGCTTCAAATGACTCCTTTCTCTGGAAAAGTGATGAAGTGTCTAAGTGCACCAGTCAGGCTTATTTGAGGAACAAGATTCCTCTTCACTACTTAAAACCGTGGGGCCAGGCTGAATCAATATTTCTGTGCTGATTTTGGAAAGCATACAAACTCTTAATTATGTGCTCCACTGTGATTTATATATATACATGTGTGTGAGCCTTGTATTCCTCAAACACAGGGGATGAAAATAATGGGATTAAAGTCAGTGAACCTGGAGCATCTCTTGTATGTGACAGATACACCCATGAGACCCCCAAAATCTCAGATAGAAATCACACCCCAGTTGTGGCCCAGTGTGTGGAACTGCAACAGAAAAATGTGATTCCTGAGAGGAAGGCACAGAGCTGCTCCTCTGGGTGCTGGCACTGCTGCTGAAATGGCTCATCTCCCCTTGGGGCCTCAGGGGCACATCATTGTCTCAGGCTGTGGTGCCTGGGGGTGCTGATTGCCAATTAAAAGAATATACTCAGCTGCCTGCAGGTGTGACAGGTTAAAGAACCACACTGTGCTAATAAAACCAAGGCCTGTGCACCCTGTTTCACAAGAAAGGCCTTCCTTGCTCAGTTAGGCACCTGCTCCGTGGGAGTAACACAGACTCTCTAGGCTTCACAAGATGTTTGCCAGATGTTTCCAGAAACACCTGGTACTCCCTGGGATGGAACGTGCTCCCTTCTGCTGGTCAGTGCCAGTGGGAGAGTCCAGAGCCTGTCCCTGCCGCGAACACCACAATACAGCTCTGACAGGCACAGGACACCGTCTCAGCTCTGAAAAGCATCAATGCTTCCTGCTCTTCCCACCTCCAGCAGGAGCTGAGGACCATCAGAGCCTGCAGGAGCAGCTGCCTGGCAGAAACCTTCTTTGACAAAAGCTGAATGATCATTAAAAACTTTTCCTCTCTGATTTTCAGTTCAACAGAATACAGCTTCACTAGCCTCCATTTTTGGCACTTTATGCTTCATAGAAGTTTAGAAAAATCCAGTTTCATCATCTTCAAATGTTCACTGTCAGGTACACGCTAGCTACACTGCCCAATTTATTCAAATGCAAGAAATTTGTGTCTTGTCTTCTCTCTGCCCCATCTGGAGAAGATTTCAGAAACACAGCTGTCATTACTGGTCATGGAGAAACTCAAAACTTACCCCTGCACACACATCTCCTAGGCATTTTGACTTTCTTGATCAAAAATTTGGTTCTTTGGCTGGAAAGAAATTAAATCCTACTATATATTTAACTTTTAATTTTTTTTTCAAACAGCTGAAATACAGGAGGGTATATATAGAGCATACAAGAGCAGAACAGTAAGAAAAATGCTACAGTTTCCCAAAAACCTATTTTGAGCTTCCTCTTGTTTCCTCTTTGCATAAATAACCTGTTATCTCTCTCCTTCATCTGTGCAATCAGTTCCTGAAACCTTTAATCCATTTTTACTTCATTGAGTGGTTTAGATAAGCTCAACCTGCATACAAGTCAGAGTTCAGTGCTTAGGCTTTCATTAGTAACTCTTAAAAACCATTAACCCTATCCTTAACCCTACTTGCCTCCCCTTCTTCTCTTTCTACCATTCAGCTCACCAAAAATGATGCTCACTGGTTCCACCTTGTCAGCCCACCCTCCATTTCCTTTGATCCAGTTGCCCTTGGACCCAGTCTCAGCTTTCTGGCCAAGTGCCCAGTGACCTCTCTCTCCATCTTTTCCAGCTGGCTGATATCTTTGCCTCTGACAATTTTTGCCTTGGTTCTCCTTCCTCTGCTGATATCAGAGGCAAAGATATCAGCATGCTGGTTCTTCTGCTGTTGTAATCCTTTCTCCTTGCCATTCTCTGAGAGTCATTTTCCCTTCTGCCCAAGTTAAAACTCTAGAGTGCATCTTCTGTGCAAGCTGGTGGAAGTCTAAGACAGCACCTCAAAGTGGTGTCTCAAAATCAAGCTCTTGATGTGAAGTCCTGTCCAAAACATTCATCTACCATGAACAACACTGTCATTTTTTTCCTAATATTTAGGTTTACACATTTCTGATTTCCACTCCTCTCTAGATACCCATATCCAATTGTCATTTGAGTCTTGCATGTTTTTTCTTGCTTAATGTGTCTCATATAGTTTTTACTATTTATCCAGACTTTGAAACTCTCCTTTTTCTGGGGTCTTCACTACTACCACATCTTCTTCTCCTAGCTTTATAAATGTACCTTTTCTCCTGCCACTACTTTCCCCCTTGAGTTACCTCCATTGATTCCCTCCAATATATTTCAGACTAATGGTGGCTATTTATGCTTTCAAGGAAAATTGAATTTCATCATATATTATGGGCATCATTTCTACTCATCTCAAATCAGGAAATGATACAGCTTTGCTTCTCAGATTGCTACGCTTTTAGATTAGCATTTTCATTCCTTCTCCTAAAGTTCTGGAGAGGTACCACTATCTGCCTCCATAGTTATATCCAAATCCTCAAAATCCTCAGTTATGAAATTTCAGAAACACACTGAGAACATTTTTGTTGCCAGCCTGCTGAGGCAAAGACTGTTGCTTTCCTCCCTAACATTTTCTATCAGTCCTTGGGCTGGATTGCTACACCCTAGCTGGGAGTTCCCTGTTGCAACAACCAGCTTCTGTTGAATGTTTGAACAAGGTTTATGTGGCATGGACTGAATTCCTGGTGTGGGTTCCTGGATGCTTCATTAACCCCAATATGATATGACAAGAATTGTTGTGTGCAGTGATCAGTGGATGTTACTGAGTATGAACAGAGAGACAGACAATGGCTGATGTCTGTATGCAAACACAAGATGCATTTTACACATCTCTCCTTGTGCTTCTTCATGCCCACCCAGTAGAATGGCTTCAGTCCGACAAGCAGGCAGCTATTATTTCATCTGCTGGTGCTCACGTTCAGTAGTCAAACCAGATGACCTATGGCAAGAGGTTAATCCTGCTGCCAAGAAGATCTGGCAACAAGAGCCCAGGTTGTGCGTCCCAAGGCAGCCACTCCCTTGGGTGGTCTCTAAGCTGCTGGCGGTTCAAAGAGTATCAAAAAGTTACCTATGACATGACAGCAATAAAACACAAAAAAACACACAGTCCCAGGCCTTGGCAACTCCCCCGTGTATGAGTGAGTGAACAGAAAAAACACCAGGGAGGGAAGGCAAAATAAAAATAAAGGGATGTGGAAAATTTTGCTTTATAGATGTTGGTAACTGTGAACAGTCTGCTTGATACAGCCTTTGAAAGTTTTCTAAACTTTGGGTTGTCCTTTGTGGAGAAGGACTGAAAGATGATGCACTGTGCAGCAGTCCCAAGGGACTCTGAGTGGTACCCACGCCTGTGAGTTTCTGTTAAGCAAGGTTTCACAGAAGCTTGATAACCAACATGCAAGGGTGGCCCTTGGTCCTGTGGCCAATGAGTCTGAGCATAACCAGGTCTTTTATTATACAGATCTTAGTCCCATTCCTCCGGAAATTAATGAGATTTTCTCCTACTATTGTTAAAGAAAGAAGAGTCAACATACGTCATTGATGTTAAGTTCCAGTTATAAGACAAAACCCCAGCTTACTGATTATCTGCAATGAATTTATGTAAAATACTGTAAATTACTGTTTTATGTGGCTTCAAAGTTTGAGATATGAGATAAATGAGTTGATACAGAAAGTAGGTGCACTAGATATTCTCAAACTGCTGTTTAGATTAGCCTAGAAAAAGCAAAGTCAGGCTGTCACCCTGTGATTTACCATTGATGTAAATGGTAAATCAACATTCAAACAGCAGCAGATATGGGGGACCTCCGACATTTAGAATGAAAAGAATCTGGAGCATCAATGTGGCAGTTTAAACTAGGCTGGCATTATGGCAATATATAAATAATAAAAAGACCTCCTCCATGTGTTGTATTATTTTACATCTCAGCTCAAAATGAGGAGAAAAAAATTCTCATGCGTTGTGATTATGAGACCAAGACATTATTCAGCCTTGCAAGTTCATTTATTTTTTTTTCCTCTCTAATATGCATGACTAAACCAAAACAAATGATCTGAGACATTGGCAAATATGATGGGTTTATGTAGGTCACATATCTGATCTGGAGCAGATCAGATCATCAGCATATTCCGCAGGTCACCATGGCCCCATAGAGGTTTGTGAATGATCATTCAGAAACCCAGCAACAAAGTATGACTAATTTTCTAAATGTCTGCTGGTTGCTGCTAACTCTTTTCTTAGCTCCAGTCATACCATCCTCAGTTGTCATGGTGAGCCTTTTAAATGACAAATCTTGAGGCTCATTTGAGGCTACTTTCAGTCAAAAGGCTCACTGTTAAATTATTACAATGAAGACTGTATGAGAGCAGCAAAAATCATGTTCCAAATGCCTGGCTACTTTCCAGTTCGTTCTCTGAGACATTGCCTTTCCACGTTCCATTTTTCCCTCTCAGGATGGCTTGAGGCAGCACTGGCCCCTTACGAGTCACGTGAAGGAGTTCCTTGCACAGAAAGGCTTTTGTTGGCCCTCCACAGGCTGGCCAGAACCTGCACTGGAGAGAGGGGTCAGCTTTGCCATGGCTGAAGGGGCTGCATCTTCCACGTACAGCGGCCTAAAGAGTAAACAGAGAGGTTTCTGTTGCCCCAGACAACCTCTCCTGGTATGGAACCATCTATGGAACCACCTTGTTCTGCTGGTCCTTCCCTCCCTTGCCAGCCCTCAGACTGCAGAAGGCAGCCAGTCTTTGGAGCTCACATGAAGAGCAGGAGCTCCTGCAGTCAGCCATCAAGGGGTGGCTTTACCCTTTGGAAAACCAGAAAATATTTCTTAGCTGATTCTGTGGAGGATGGCTCTTGGTCAAATACCCCAGAAACTTGATCAGAAAAACATGCAGAGGTGGCTTCCATGTTAGTAATGAATCCGGGCAGCACTGCAAAGCTCTCCTCCTCACGGCCCCTGTGCTGCTCTGACCAGGCAGCTGGGGCCAGCAGTCAGAAGAGGATTAGAGCTTTCCAGCTGACACTTTTCCATCCCAATTTTTCACAGCTAAAAGACAGGCTTAGAACTGCTGGTAAGTGTGCTTGAATTCAGTGCAGGCAGACCTTCAAAGGTGCTGTGCTTTGACGGGTCCTGGGAAGCCTGTTAGATAGCCAGAAACTCCTCTGAAAAAGCACTTGTCTGGAAACCAAACCTTACTGGGCAGTGTGTTCATTTGCTGGAATTGCTAAGCCCTCACTTTTGACATCAGCACCACTTTCAGTCAGGCAGCTGTCTGCCTGAGAGTAGGTCAAAATCATAGCACTGGCAGAATTGTTCCCTTATGTCAAAGGATTACAGTAATTCCACCAAATTAAAGGCCACATTTTCAAACCTCTAATCAGCTGCTCCATAACAACAGAAGTCAAAAGCTCTGCTACTGTCACAAACTATGTCTTAGAACTCACTGGCCTTAAAAGTTAGTGAGTAGCATTTTCTAAACACAGCTTCTTTAAATTAAACCATCTTACACTTTCACAGGCAACTTCTGTCATTTTTAGGATTAACCACATGCTTCTCCAGCCCATGTGTCCAGTTGGAGCCACTCTGTAGCCTGACTATCTTAAAATAAGCTAGGAGGCTAAAAGTGGGAAGTTTTACAGCTAGAAAATCACATCAACAAAGACTTATGAACAAGACTGATGCTAAAGACAGCATGAAACAATGCTCGGTATTTCAGCTACAGAAGGTAAGTCTGTTTAGAGGTAGGGACAAGCCAAATTTTAGTTTTACAGACTCAGTATACTCAATTTAATTGGGGAAAATATAGACAAAATATAGAAAAGGTAGGCTCTCCTCTAAAGGTTTAGACACATTCAGATCACAGTCATAGATTCTGTAAAAATTAGTTTTTACACTTCTTACTTTAGCTCTTGCTAAGAGTGAGTTGAAATAAAAGTCAGGCTCTAATCACTCATTCCACTGCTGGAATGCAGGTGAAAGGTAGTAATGATCTCACAGGTTTTAAGTTGAAATTAGTCAGATTTGATATCATTCCACTCCTTGTAACTGTTCTTTCCATCCAACAGTGGAGCTGCACTAGGAGTCACCAGAGGGAGCCTGCATGCCAAAAATCCCACTGTTTTTTTTAAAAAAAACCTCTGTACTTTCAGATTGCGAGGACATCGAAAGCTGAATTTACATAATTTCTCCTCACTGCTGAAAAAGCCAGGAGAAGGCTGCCTCCTCCCTCTGGCCCTGTGGGAGCTGGCCAGTCCCTGGGTACCTGGTGCTGGGGCAGAGGCAGCCCCTCTCCCTGCTGCTCTCTGGCAGTGTCTGTGCTTCCCCTGCTCTCCCTTCCACTCCTTCCGTGGGGCTCACGGCTGCCCCCAGTCCCAGCCGAGCTGGAGAGGTGCCTGTGGGTGTCCTGCACCTCACCAGGTGTGCCCTGTGTCCCTGTCACCTGGAAAGATGCCACTGCAGGGAGTAGCCCACAAACCTGCAGCATTCCCAGGGCTTACCAGATGTGTGTGCGCATTTTCTGCTTGCTGTGTGCCAGCATACACAGCAGAGGTGCACCCTGAGCTGGGACAGCCACAGCAAACACTTCAGGGGAGTGCTTTCCTTCTAGATCCCACAACTCTTTAATTGTATTGTCGGAAACAGTTACTCTGTAAATTGCTCAGAGCCTGCTAAGCATCTCCTCTGGCTATAAACGATCTGTGGAATAACACTGCTTGTTCTCAGGTTGTGAGAGAGCTGAAAAGCCTGAAGTATCCTCCCTCCTTCCGTTTCAAGAGAAACCAGCAGCTCCATCAGATGAGAGCTTTTAAACAACATCCTGCTGGCCTGTGCAGCTCACAGGAAAATGAATCCCTTTATAGATCCATATGCTAGCTGCAGTATTTCCTGTGTTTTTCTGGTCACAGTCACACACATAATTCATGTGAGCACTCAGTGCTAGCTGCAGGCCTAAAAGGATGTGGTTGAAATCTTCAGGCTGCTCGTGTTCTTGTCTCCATGCCAAAGCTCTGGAGGATGGTTTTGGGAACTCTGTGTTCTTGCTATACTGGGCAATGTTGCATCTCAAGGGGTGAAGGAAAGGAGAAATTATGGAGGGGAGAAGAACCACATGGCCTTCTGTAGAAAATTTTTGGGTTTTGATAAATTCAAATAGGCATCCACTTCAAAAGGGAAAAAAAAAATCAAATACTAAAAACCCAGAAAAAATCCCTACCACAAGAAACCCAGCACAGATGGTCCCTAAAAATCAGAAGCATGGTTTCTCTATGTTTCTCTTAGCTTAACCACAGAAATAAGGACCAGGTTGTTCAGAAACAGAGATGTCACAAAGCTAATGTGCTACTGGGACCTTGGCTCGGGTCAGGGTGAAACCTGAAGCAAAGAGCTAATGGCAAGCTACTGTCCCTGGAAGAGCAGCTTGTGGCCAGCAGCCACTCTCATGGAAATCATTGCCCTGGTCCCAGGAGGAGCAGAGCAGGTGGTGAGAGCTGGGCTGGCTGCTGTGAGCCGGCACCCCCTTGCACATGCCCACAAGGAGCAGCACAGCTGATGGAATCGTAGCTGAAAGGTCATGGGATGATTTTGCTGTGTCAGGCTGATGCCACTGCTCAATGCACAGTGCTGCCTTTCGTGCTATACAAATTCACTATTAACCTTGAGCCTGCCTGCAGTCATTCTGTCTTCTGAAAGCTTTGCCTTTTGGAGGGGTGGGGATTTTTATATCTGAAATTTGACTACATGGAGAGGAGCCATTAATAGACAAAGAGGGCCTGTAGAAATATGCAGTGAGGTACAAAATACAGGGAAGGCTTTTCTTTTTGAGGGTAAATTACATGAGACAGCAGCCCGCATACTGCGGGGACTTTTTAGAAGTACACTATTTAGAGAGGTACCTCTGTATGTACACAATGAACCTACCTCCAGAACACCCCAATATGGCCTGAGCAAGCTCCCCCAGGCCCCAGCCATAGCCCTGGCAGTGCTGCAGGCGGAGCATGTCCTCCCCACTGAGCCAAGGGGAGTGAGGCCCTGACGGATGCACTTGCCCTCGCTGCGTGCACAATCCTGCCCTGCCTGCCTGGGAGACAGCAAACACTGAACAGGAGCAGCACTGCGCAATCTAGGTCTTCATCCTGCCATCTTGCTTGGGATCAAATTCCAGATTTACAAAGCTTTAGATGAAACAGAGGGGCAATTATTATTTATTACAGTAGGGCTGGCTGCAGTCAGGGTCTGCCATGTGGCTTGGTTGTTAACCTCCAGCATAGAACATACAGCAAGGAAATAAAATTTAATGCCCTGTCAAATGGCTGACTTCATAAGAATCTTACATGTTCTCCTATAAAAATATTATCTTTTCTTCAAAAGCTGCTTCAATTCAGAACTCAACACTGCCAAAATCCTCGTAATTTCACTATAAATACATCTTGTAAAAAAAGTAACCAGAACAACACATGCTGCCTTTCCTGGGATTTCTACTTTACATTTTAAAACATGTACTATGTCTCCCATATTTTTGTTCTACAGTATTTTATGTTGCTAGCTTTTAAAAGGTTTTTAATGTTGTCTGTTACTGCTTAGAAACAGTATGATATTTACACTGCCTTGTCTTTAATACAACGATGCTTCATAACACTATTTTCAAGTCATAAATGCTGTTTCACAGCACTTTTCTAAGATTATTTTCGATCATAAAAATAAAGTTGTACCTTTAGAAGGAGGCCCCTTTAGAATTCATTGCACAAGATTAGAAGGAACTGTATCAGATATGTGGATTTCACACTGAGCCAGATGTGGCCAGCAGAAATACTCCCCCAGAATTTGGCCTGTGCTGGACCACACGTGGTAATTTAGGGACTGACATTAGTGCTCAACACAGCCCTTTCCTCCTCACTCCAGGTAATGGTGGCTGTAACACAAACATCCCAGTTTTACTCTGGAGCAGATGTCAAGCTTAGTCTCCACTGGACACCTTGGTCTCTCTATAGGTGCTGCAGTATTTGTTGCAGCCAAGGCCAGAGCCATTTTGAAGCAGAAGCTGCCAGCTGTGTGAAATGAAATGTATTCAAAGCTGCCAACGGTAGGAAATTAAATACAGACAGCACCAGTGTCTGCCAACGTGTTGGGCAGTACCACAGCAGTGGCAGCCAGCTGAACTTGAGATGGCAGCAATCTGATGTATCCCTGTCACCAACTCAGTGATTCACTAATTAATTCAACTTTCTACTGTCATCATCCTACTGTCCAAGCCTGAGGAAGGAGAGAGGAGGGTAGAGAGAGGGGGAAAGAGACCAGGCACTAGAAGGTAACATCTTGGTAAAGATAGCCAGGGAATTCATTCAAGGCCATTCTGCATCAAGCGGTGTGGCTGTATCGAGGGGCACTGACACAGATGTGGATAAGAACAGTATTTAAATGATGGGAACAAGTAGAACAAGTAGTTTGGGAAACAGAACTGCACCTCTTGTGACCAAGTTAGGGACAAGGAAAAAGCACAATGATACAAAACTGCAGCATAAATCTTCTATTCCCTGTTCTTCAGCAGATCCAGACAGTTGTGGGCCTTCCACCCAGGAAATAAAGTGCATTGATGGCATTTTGTCCCATCACAACACATGAACAAACCAGAGCAGTGCACGTGAAAAACGAGGCAGAGCTTAGCCTTCTGTAACCCAAGAAACAACTTACTGAGACAGATTTTCTACTTAAAAGGAATGTGGTGGAGAGCTGGTACTACCAGGCTAAAGAAGAGATGTTCCACCAGGGACATGGCAGCTCTGCTAAGGTGTTAGAGGAAAGAATCAACCTCAGGAATTGCTCCAGCCACTGGACATTGCCTGGTTTTGTGCAGTAGTCCTTGCCCCCTGCCCAGCAGTAATCACAGCCATTTAGCCTACTGGAAAAGGAAAGAGGTCCAAAGTACCACTCAGCACTGAGAGGATAATGGAAAACCATCTCCATCTCCTGTTCTGGCCACATGACTGATGTGCAGCACAATCATCTTTGAAAAAGGATCATCATTGGAGAATTGGAAAAATGCAAGAGGCTGAGTCAGCGACTCACCCACATAAGAAAAGTTTAACTGGGCTCCAGCTCAATTTGTGAGCCTGGACTTGATGTTCAGAAGTCTGTGTAAGATGCCTGATGTTACAGCTAACATTAATTTCTTAAAATTAAATTTAAGCCCATGTATGAAGCAGAAGCAAAAAAAGACATGGTATTTTTGTTTCTAGAATAGTGGGATGTTTTGTGTTCTTACACTACTGTGCTTAGTTAACACTGGAAGCTCTTTGCAGAGTTTGCCATGTAAAAAGATACAAGTTTTTGTAGTGACTGCTAAAGCCTTAGAAACTTCATTCTTGTGCCACTTGAAGTAAATTTAGCCTGAGATTTTTGTTCCACAATGATTCTCATGGGCTCCAAACTCAGTGCTTACCATACTAACAATAATCTTTAATGTCTCCAGACTCTACCCATGTTTGTTGTTAACCTTCAGTCACAAAGTAATGAGATGCATCAGACATCGTCAGGCTGGCCTAAGGGGTTGCAAATTTGGATGAGGGCCACACACTGTACTAATTGCTTCTAATAAATTACATATTTCAGGAGGGACATCATGATTTTAATCATTTATTCTGCATGTTGTTTCCTTTGGAGAGAAGAACAAGCAGGCACTAAACCAGCAGAGCATCTGAAATTCATGGCAGGAGCTAGAAAGAGCTCATTTAATATCAACCATCATTGTAAGTACTAGAATTATGCATGTATCAAATCCCTGGGTCTGAACACTTTGGGAAAAGCCAGTGAGTTCTGGTTGTTTTAATGACTCAAACCAAAATAATGTCTTTGAATGTTCCTTAGATTTATAAGAGCTCTGATTTAATCCCATTTCAAATCTTGTAGCTGGGGCCTAGCTCAGGAAAAGACCTTTGTTTTTATGCAAAGAAAAATACATTAGGAGAGGAATTTAAAGCATTTATTTCCCAAAAGGCTGAGAAAGAAAACAGTAAAATGTATCTCTTACTTCTGTGGGAATGACTTTAATTATGATTTGATGTCTCCTCATTGCAAAGGTGGTCCAGTGAACACAGGTACAGTAACTCTCTTTAAAGCCTGATGGAGTTAGCAGGATCTTGATCTGATCTAAACAGCCTCTAGCAGAGTGAACTAAGACGAGTGAAGTTTTCCTATTTCCCTGCCCTCTAGCACATCCAGGCCAGTAGACTCACTGCTAATGAAATCCTCAAATCACTTGGGAACCTGCACTTCCTTCACAGGGGTTGTTTAAATAGCCACTAGTATTAATAGCAATAGCTGGGAGATAATGTGGGATTTGGGACCTCCAGGGAGCAATGCAGGTTTGGGAACAGCTCAGGCTGTCTCCTGTTATTCTTTGTAAACCTTGCTTCCTGCCACTGCCCTCTGCATTTCCTTCCAAGGATGAGCTGAGCTACCAAAGCAAACATGACTACCTGGGTGAAAGGAAACCTGCCTGAGCACGAAGCATGCCCTGGCAGGGAAAGCTGCAGCTCTGAGACTCAAAGGTGCTCTTCTGATTTTTAAGTGGTAATGAGACACCAAGGAAGCACCTTTACCTGGGGTGAGTGCAATCCTGCACTTCTGCCTTGGCAGTCTAAGATGCCTTCACTTGGTCCCTCTCTATCTGGAAGGGTTATCATCCCATTTTAGACTTCTCTGGCAAGTGTGAGGGTAAAAAATGAGTCTCCAGCAAGACTTCCAGGGGCTCCTCTAGCCCACCAAGCAGAATGATGAAGGCATTTCTAAAGATGCTGTTTGTGCTTTGAGGGGTGGATGGACCTTTGTGCTAAAACAACTGAACATCTACTTTGGAAAAGGATCAAAGGATTCTTCTTGGTTTTGTCATACAGAAGAAGAACAAGAAGCAGATTAGCAAATAGGAAAAAAAAGGCCTTACACATTGAGAACTGACTGGAAAAGATTGCCCAAGGCAAAAGTGGTGACTATTCAAATTGAAAAACATTCCTGTGGTTGTTTTTATGGTATTTTTCATAGGGAGGTTCAAGCCAACCTTCACACTTGAAGAAGACCTTAAAGGATGAGAAAATTTGAAGTTCAGGCATAAAAGCACACAAGTAACAGAAGAAAAACTGGCACAAAGAGGGGAACTATAGGTGATGAATGCTCAGTTAAGATTGCTGCTTAAGAAAGAAAAATACTATGACAAGAGGTGAATCACAACATACAGAAAATAAAATTGAGTCATTTGATGCAATCTTCAGATACTGAATTTTGCAACATTGTATGCTACATACCAGCATGGAATTCAACACTAGTGAGGCAGGTTAGGAAAGAAATATCTATGAAAGCAAAATGGAAAACCTCTTTGACATCCATTAGGTTTGGTAATATAACACTAAGAAGCACACCATGCCCAGCTGGTATCTGGTTGGCTGGCTGAGTCCCTCTCCAGATTACTACTTAAATCAATAGCTCTCACATTGATTTTTCCAGCACACTGTATTCCAGTAAAAAGAACAATGCTCTGAGATGAGTCAGCTATTTGCTCTGTCTGTAGGAACTCTGCTGAGTTTTTGTTTAGGAAAATAAAAGCAGGAGCCAAAGTACACAGAGATATACAGTAATAAGAACCTGCCTGTTGCACCACATTTGCTACAGCTTGCTGCAGCAGCCACAGCTAGAGGAAGCTTCTATAATGATGAAACTGAAATATTTGGGGATGGTCTTAGAAAGATAATAATGTTGAGTTTTAGTTTAATAAGTGCAATGGCAGAAGGAAAAAATATGCCCCCATATATATCAAATAATAGAATCACAGAATCATAGAATGGTTTGGGTTGGAAAAGACATTAAAGATCCCCTCATTCCAGTCCCCCTTCCATGGACAGGGACACCACCCATAGACCAGGTTTCCCCGAGACCCAACCAACCTGGCCTTGGACACTTCTAGGGATGCTGAGGCATGCAGAGAGGAGAGGAGCCATGAGGACCTGTTTTACACTGCACTTCATTTGCACAGCATGTAGTTTAGGCTTGCAGAGCAGAATAATACAGCAGTGAGATCAATAGGTATTGCTACCCATGCAAAGCATTTTCCTTCCAGAAAAAAAAATTAAATTGAACGTCATAAGATTATTTCTAATATCCAGTATACGAACTTCCGCCTATTTTGACAAACAGAGTCTTGTGTGGCAGCTGTGATATTGAGTGATATTTTATTCGAGGACAAGTACTAGAGAGCTGCAGCTACAGAATGAAATACATAGAACTGGCTGATGTGGTAGATTGCCTCGTGACAGCAGCAGTATTTCACACAACTAATCAGATATCCCAGGTAATAAACTGTGTTAAGCAGACAAATGGAAATTTACATGTTCATTATCTATCAAGAGACACCTGGCAGGATGGCCTTTAGACTGCAGTCTGAAAATAATCCTGCTCTGACAAGTGTCAGTCAAAGTGCTGGTGAATCACCTCAGATCTTGCTCCACTGCAATCACCATCCAGTCAAGTTCTGTTCAGAACTACATAAGAAGCAAGGCCTAAATGTAGCTATTTTGATGCCAGGTGATATTCCTGCTGCTTTTGAACATATTCCTTAAAAGCATCCCTCAAAACTTTTATCAAGACTACTCATTTTTCCTTATTTCCCAAGAAAGTCTTCACACACCCTACTGTCACATACCCAGACCACAGTTTTTGTTGTTCTCCTTTTCACAGCTGCCTGGAAATGAGAGGCAGAATATGGGGGAGTGGTTGCAAATAAGAAACAGAAAACTCTACAGGGCCAGCACCAATAGAATTTACATATTCAAAAAGCTCTGTTCACAGCTTGGCATTGAATTATCTGTTATAGCAAACTAATCAAAGCATAAAACTTTTTTTTTTTTTTCCCCTCGCACAAATAAATTTGCAACTGCAGCAGGATTCAGTGCTGAGGATGGAGGGCTGGTCAGCCCCAGGCAGGTGGGCAGCGCCGGGCAGTGAGGGCAGAGGGTGAGGGCAGTGATGGCCGGGCAGGACCCTGTGGCACTGCCCTGGTTCCCCCAGCAGAGCCGCCCCGAGGCAGGGCAGGGCAGGGCAGGGCAGGGCCGGGGGCAGCTGACAGTACCTTTGAGGGCAGGAGGGGTGAAGACGCTCTGCTTCCTCTGCTTGGGAGAGGCGCTCTGCGACTGCAGGGACAGACAGAGAGGACAGTGAGACACGGCACAGACAGAGCTTTCTGCTCCTGGCAGCTCCCTGTGCGCCCACCTGGGTGCCCTCACAGAGCTTCTGAGGAAAACACACCATGTACAACTGATGCCAGCTCCTGGGCTGTCACGTACACAGGACAACTAAGACAAAAACATGTGTTTAATGGACAACCTTTATGACTCCCAGGCAAAACAGACCCAATACTACTGAAAATTACCCTTCACTCTATACAAATATTGTTAAACATAAAATTAGGATAGCCTGTGCTTTTAACAGCCTGTGTAATTGATTCTCTTAAGGCAAATGAATGTCCATGTACATTAAAATAGTTGCAAGGTTTACATTAGCCAACATTCCAATTACAGTGTAATCAGTGATTATGTGCATGTGTAAGGTACTACTGAAATATTACTATACACATTTTAATATAAATAAGTGGAAAATCCCTTCCCCTATACCTTTTCAATGTGTTCTATTAAACCCAAGATAATAATTTCAGCAGCCAATCACTCAGCCTTTAACTGAGCCTCATTTAAAGGCTGTATTAAGTTAAACTTTGTGTGGCCCCAAAATTGCATCTATGCACAAAAGATAAATTATTCCAAAATAATGGCAGTAAAATTCACATAGAGTAATAATAGTATTATTTTATTATACAAATACACATAAAGTAATAATGGTATTACTACATTATATCAATGTTTAGTTAACAAAAACTAACTGGAGTATATTCAGTGCTAAAGCAGAGCAGCTTTTGCAAAATGAAAGCAGCTAAATTGGTGTCAATATTATACTAACATGAATTACGTCTACATAAAAAGGACAAAAATCCTCATAGAGTACACCCTCAGCTAGCTTTGGAAGACATAAGCACCATAACACACTCCTAACGAAAAAGTTAAGAAAAAACAGTGTTTAACCAAGCTTTTTTCCCCCCTCTCATTTTATCAATTTCTAGTTGTAGGAATGATGTTGCCTTTACCAAAATATTTGCTAAAAATGCCTAATATATACACCATGAATTTTAATCAGATCTATTTCTTCATGGAACATTTGAGACATGTTTCACACAAGTAGGGCTAATCCTATTAACTTAGCTTATCACAGTGGATAGAATGATAAAATTTATAAATAAAATATTTTCTTCTTTGGAAAGAGAAAGCTATTTATAAACACTATGGAATAGCTTGGTGAACCTCATGCCAGTAAATCTTTACATGTTTGCATTGGAGTTCAAATTTGAACCAATCAATACCTCCTGCTGCTATTTAAGGTGCTGCCCGCTGCTCTGAGCAGTGGGTGAAGGAGAAAGAGATCAGGGAATTGCAGGAACCGTGCAAGGGGAGGTTAGAAAATGAGATCAGAGGAGCCAGCTTTCAACTCTTGTGCAGACAACATGGCTGCACTGCCTGCTGTAGGCTTGACAAGTGATGGGCAGAGTGGAGAGGAGTTTGTGCCCAGCAGTGAGCTGCAGATCCACAGCATCGCTTGGGTGGGGTGAGCTGGCAGGGCCACCTTGGCCGTGCTGTGCTTTGACCGGGCATGGCAGCAGGCAGAGGGGAAGCTGGCCTCGCCCAGATCCCTGCTACAGCTTTACACAGCCCTGCTTTGAAAATGATGGTTCTTAAAAGGCTGTGTTACTGCAGATGGCATGACAATGTAAATAAAAGTGTCCACCAAGATGAATCAGTGACTTTCCAAGAGTTTTTAGCAATATAACTATTTTAACAAAAAGTATGTTTAAAAAAAAATAAAATCACTTACCTCTGCCTGTGAGATGTTTGTTCTCTTCTCGTCTTTTTCTAGAGAAAAACATTTGAAAAGAGAAAAGTTAGTACAGAAGCGTTTCTCAGGGCTAACATTTGTAACTCTGCCATGAACCTACAGCACTGCTGTAAATAAGAACTTGACCTTCTAATTTACAGCTTTTCTTTCTCATTCGTGTGTCTCAGAAAGCCAGAGGCCCTGATTAGCATTTAGACATAAGCACTGCATGTGCAGCACTTAACTCCCATTTTTGTCTGTGAATAACAGTGAGCAATGGAGTTCCTTGAGCAGCAGGTCCTTTGTCCTGGCTGGCAGCAGGGCCCTGCAGCTGGGGCTGCATCAGGGTACAGAACTGCTTTGCCCAGGCACTGAGATTTCTTCTACGGCTGGCAAATGGTGTGAAGCAAACCCACAAAGGGTTCTACTGCTCTCAAATAATAACAAGAACCTCCCTTCAGGTAAGCTATTCATATACCAATACTAGTGCTGAAAAGTGCCTTGCAGTAGTATGTAAAATTAACAAAAAGAAGCTTACCTAAGAGCGATCTTTCACCTTAAAAAATTTATGACATTACCAGACTGAATTTTTTCCTGAAACATTTTACTTTTGTTGCCTTAATTTGCTTTAGACTATATGTATGGCAGAATTGGCAGAACTTGAGGCTTCTATTAAAAATAAGTGCCTGTGAGAATCTGTATGAACAACTATGATTGTATGACACAGAGGAGGCTCAAGGTTCTTCCTAACCATGGCACATAACCAGTTTTTGTATGAGCTAAATTATTTGGCTGCTGTTGTCTTCATGTGGTTAATGGCCAGAATGTATCTGTCTTCTGCTAATGATTTAAAAAATATTTGACAAAAATCATGCAGGATATTTAATACACAATAGTTTGGAGTCCTAAAATAAAATGTCATTAAAAATATAGACATCAATCTCTCACCGTTGCAATGGGGCTTCTAAATTTTCCACTAGCAGATTTCAGTGTGTAATTTTCACTGATCTGTGGGACAGATCTGTAACCACAGGTCTAAGCAAAGAATTAGGCCTAGGCAATATCATTTCATCTGATTTATTCTCTAGATATTGGCCTCTTGTGGTGTGCTGTGTATGAGGGGACAAGCCAGTCCATGCAGCTGGATGGATCACATTCTCTATTGCATTCTTTACCATTGTCTGTGCATCTTGCAAACATTAATTGATTTACTAGATTTTTCAATATAAGTATTTTCCATTGTGTCTCTCTGAAAGATATTCAAATCACTAATACTCAGGGTTAAAAAGTGTAGTTGAAAACAGGGCTGATTACTAAAGCATGATCCCACAGATACAGAATTAGACAAGACAATCAGGAGTTTCCTGCCATTGACATTTGCGTGAACTTTGTCAAGGTCACTGATCTCCTCCTGGACTTCCCTACCTGTAAATAAGTATAGCAATGTCTATTTCAGTATAGAAGTGTCTCTTCCAGCCCATAAAACACTTTGGGCTATGAAGTCAGGCTGGTTAAATGGGTGATTGTTTATGTGCTTGTAGCCTTTCTTATTGGTTGCATACCAACACATCAATTAGTCAACATTAGACTTTTTTTATTATTCAGGATACTGGATTTAGCTTAAATGATGAAACTTGAATAAATCAGGGACTTTCAGCAAAGAACAATGAAGACTAAGTTACGTCCCATTCCTTCCTGAAAATCTAAATTTGCCCAGATTAAAATAATATTTTGTGAACCCAAGCTGATTCTTGCATAAGGAACAAAAACTGACATCAATAGCTTTGTTGTGTTTCAGGTCTCAAACCTGAGAATGTGCGCAACTCCAACCCTTTGGGCTCTCGCATTTAGTGTTCTGAGTGATGTGACATTAAAATTGTCAGAACTGCAACATTTACAGCCTTTCCCTTCACCCAGCAGCCTTTATAAGACAGGCATCTTTGAGAATAAGGACTGGTTCTGTATGGAGTTAGAGAGACCATTCATATCCACAGGGCACATAGTGCTAATGAGAAGCATCAGACAATGTGGACATTTAGGAACAACCTGTAAAATCACATAAACAAACAATTTTCCAAATCAGTAAACAGAGACTGGAAAGTAACCTGAGGGACTGAAAGATACAAACTCCAGGCAGGAGCCATGAAGTGTTTCAGGTGAGTTGTGGGATGAAGGAAAGCTGGTTGGAGATGAAGTTTGGGCAATGGCACATTTTGGCACGAGCTTCGTTTTGAGACAGAAGGAGAATCACATGCTAATTTTTGACAGGTGTTTTGATGGATAAGACTCAATCAAGAATGTAGATTTTTAAGGAGAGGTGACAAGGAATGGGAACAAGGGAAGCCTAAATCTCAGAATGCCATACAGAATGCCATAGACTGAGGCAGAGAGGATAAACAAACAAACCCTCTATGTATAGAGGGTGAGGAGGAAAAGAAAGGCAAGGGGAACATGGAAGGAAGATAGAAGAGCTTGTGAGTAACGGAAGTAGTAATAAGAGACAGGAACATTGTACCCAGAGTAAAAGGGGAAATTTAGGGATGACAGAGAGCAGAGCTGGAGTGCAGTGTGGGCTGGAGCTCAGTCAGGAGCTCTCTGCCTGGCCATAAACTTGGAGGCATCTTCATCTAACTGAAGGATTACATTAATAATTGTGTGAACACTCTTCCTTGGACAAAGAGACATTTTCCAGTGTAACTTATAATGCTTCATAAAGTTACCTTATAACACAGTTTAAAATAGTAATGAAAGCATGTTTTTACAGCAGTCTTACTAGGAACATCCCCCCAGCCCAGCTGATCTAAGAGCTGAGCTCCTGCCCTCATCTGAAGGCAGAGAGGAGCCCAGAGGAAGGAGGCTGATTGTGGCTGGAATGAAATCTGCTTGGTGCTGCAGATCCCTCCTTCATGATCTTCCCTGCTGTGCAAACATCGTGTCCGTGCTGGGGGAAGCTCTGTGGTTGTTTTAGAGTGAGATCAAAATTCATCTGCCCTGCTTGTCCCCCTGGACAATGTTAATGCACTCAGAGCAGCCACGCAGGGTGAGAGGTGACCTGTTTGAAAGGAGCTGCCCTCTGATGTCACCCGTGGGCTCTGCAGAGGTCTCATCCAGCAAAGGCTGACCTCATCCAGCTAAGTACCCTGCCTGCTGTCCCCTCAGCACGAGCAAATAAAAGCCTCTTCTGTGGGGCTTCAGTCAGGCACTGGAGAAACAGAACTGGTCAGAGAGGCCAGTTTTTACACAAAAGAAACTCAGTAAGAGGCTGGTATAATTGTTGGAGAAAGCTTCTCGTAGATAGTTTGGAATTTTCTTTGGGAAAACATAGCTGAGCAGATAAAAATCACATGGGGTTGATAGATTTGGACTCAGGCAATTTTAGAAACTAAAACCAGAATATAATCCTTCATTCTCCTGCCATTTAGTGGCAGAAGAAGATGAAATTTTCTAAAAATTATCTTTCAGTCATTTCACATTTCAATTTTTCTATCAGTAAAAGAAAATAAATATTTTTTGATCTTTCAGTTTACCTCTCTGGTGTTTGACCACCATGATCTGTATTAATCATTGGTATTTGTAAAACAAGCTCGCTGAACTCTGATTTAGAAATTGACTGACATAATATTTGTTTTTTGTGCTATCACAACCACTTTTCCGTTCTTCTAGAAGACATAACAAGATCAAACAGTATTTAATGTTTTCTTTTTGCCAGACTCCTAACTACATATTGCCACATCAGCTAGCATCTTGTTGCATTTTACTAAACCGCTGAGGTAGAAAAAGGAAAAAAATTCAGAAAAGACCATCCTACAAATGCTTACATAGCTAATTGTTTGATTTTTCACTTGCTGGATTTTATTTGCCAGTGTTTATCAATGAGAACTTGACTACGGGTTTAGATGTCATTACATTTAATTACAAAGAAATATCCTGGTAAGCCCTCCTGGAGTGAGTTTGTGTTTCTGAGAATATTCCCATTGCAGAGCAGCTCATTAGCTGCCGAGTGCAGCTGCTGTGGCAGCTCTGCTCCCTCCTCACTGCAGTGCTGACAGGAGAGAGCTGCTGCTGCTGCATCCCACTCGCTCATCAGCATCTAAATTACTGCCTGCCCCTTCAGGGAGCACTAATAACAGGATTTGTACAGCAAGCATTAATGAAAACATAGGGCAGAGAGGAATTTGCCATACACAGAGGAATTTGCCTGCCTATCTGCCCTGTCAGGAGCTTGCAGCTCAGGTGTGTAGCTTGGGCAAGGTCCCACTCTGTGCTGACAGCACTGTCACCACGGGACCTCCTGTCCCTCTGTCCCAGAGATCATAGCACAGCTTTCCCCAGCTAGCTCCTGTCTGTAACCAGCCCCTCATACTTCATTAAAATACTGCAGGCCAAATGAACCTGCTCTTTGGACATTTACATTTTTTTCCCAGGTAAATCAGTTTTCTAAACATTCCTGTATTTTCCACCTTCAATATTCAAGTAGTCGTTACTAGTACTGAGAGTAAGGGCTGCAATCTCCTTTGTTAGACCAAATCCTTCCTCATGGTGCTCAGTCAGCCACTAAATGAGAAGAACAATCATTGTTTTCCTCCTGATGCACACAGCAGCATCTGATCCAAACATCTCTGATCATACAGAATCTAAGAACCGACTTTAAGCTGCACAGCCACAAAAATATGAAATAAAACCACCTTTCACAGCTACACAGATCAAAATTTCTTTAAAACTTGCATTTTGGTAAACATAATCTATTTTGGAAGAAGCTGGAGACATTACAAACCTCAAATGTGAATCTGAATGCATTTGTTTACATCGCATGATTCTCAGAAAGGAATTACACTGCCTGATTCACCACCTTGTTATTCCAGCTTCATGCCAGACTCATGGAAATCAGTCTCATTTCACTGGCATGAAACTGGAATACAAGAGTGATGAATAAGATCTGCAGCCTTACCACAGAGCAATCATGAATTATTACAAGAAGCACAAAGGCCATCCTTCTCCTAAGCATTTTTGTTCCAAATTTTTCATACTCTCTCCCTAAAATAGATGATAAAGATTAATATATGACAAATTCTAAACAAGTACCATAAATCAAATATAGCTTCTCAAAATATATTTTGAAAGAGAATTAAAATTTTATTATTTTCTCCCTTCTTAAAAAGTACTTACTTTTCTGCCTCTTGTCTTGGTGTTGCATTTCTGCCTGACTTTGTGGCCTTCCAGTTGCTGCCAGCTCTATAAGGCTTTATTCTGGCTTTGAATGACCAGACATAAAATGGGTTTTGTGGGAAAAGCTGTCATGAAAAGAATAGTTCCACGCAGAATCTTCTTTTTCTGAAACACAAGAGGTCCTGTCCTGCTCCATGAGAGAGGGTCAGGTGAGCAAGGCACTGGGAACAGAATTCCTGAATGTGAAGTCCTGGGTATGGGGACAATTCCAGAGCTGGCAGGTCTTCCCAGAGAGATAATCAACCCAGGGAGAAACTTGTATGAAATAAACATTCTGTTTGGACAACTAATGTAAAGATTTGCTTTAATTCACAATATAAACAGTGCTTGAAGATATTTTCTTCTAGTTGCTTTCTAAGCAGCACAAACTCCTCTTTGATGAATAAAATAGAGCCAACTTCCAAAGAATGACTGACTAAATAAGATTAACCAGGAGGAGGTAAGCACTTAGTTTTCTCTTTTGATCTCTCAGATGAGACATTTTCTGGCCCAAACAAAATTCTCTGACTAACTTTCCAGGAGTGACTCTGAGCCAAACTTTTCATGCAGTTTGCAGCTGACCATTGTGAACTCCTGGCATCAGAGCTGGGAGGAGCCCCTGGCAGGAGCACAGGGCGTCACTGAGGGCAGGAGCTCTGCTTCAGGGTTTGCCTCCACACTGCTTCCAAACTCCCTAAAATTTACTCATCCCAAAGAGATGCCACTTATTTAACAGCCAAGTATTTCTGTTTCCAGCAGGACAGAGTTGAGCTCAATCAGGAATCTGGGGTGTCTGCTATGGCCTGAGCCTTGGCAAAGAGAGGAGCTCATCAGTGCCTGGTTCTGTGGGTGTTAAGGGGAGCTGAGGGGTGTTACAGGCACAATGAGTCCCATGGGAATTCAACACATGCTCAGTGCAAATCCTGCACCAGCAAAGCAAACTGGGCAAAGGGGAATGTTGGAGAGAAGTGAAAGGCAATCATTTCATCACTGACTTTATTAGCTCATAAGCAACAGCAAGTTTTGCCATTGACTTTAAAGTCAGTGTTTTATCCTATATATACAGCATGAACTGGTTAAAAAAAAGAAAAAAAGAGAGAAAAGGCAAAATACATTCTCATTTACTAAATAGTTCTAGAGTTAGTGCAACTGGGAAGGAACTTCAGCTGTACATAAACTGCCTCCTAGTCAAACCTCTTGCTCATTTTCTAAACTAAGTAATAACAGTCATCTCAATATTCACTACACTGTTGAAGGGCCAGGTTGATACATTCAAATAGGTAAAAATAAATGAGACAAACTGAAGAAAACTGCTGAGATTACTGATGTGAAATTTAAAGTCCTCAGTCTATCAGGAAAGCTATTGGTAAACTCAGGTCTCAAAATGAGTAAAGTAAGACTTAAAAGATACATGATGGTCTACATATGGCCCTGTTATGAACAGCTACTTAGAATGATTAAAATCTCCCATTTAGATTGGAACACACATCAGAAAAAAAAAATCCCTTATTCTTGCATTTATAAATGTAAACCAGGATAATACAGATGACTTTTCTGGCACGAACCAGAAAGGAACTGGACAGCCATCATTTCTGGGTGCCCCAAGCAGTGCTGGAGAGCCAAACTAAACCACAAGGAAACCTTAGAAAATTAGACTTCACAGACATACAGAATGAGGCAAAGGACAAAGACTACAAAGTACAAAATGCTGTCTCAAAGTTTTCCAGCTGTCTAGAAGAAGAACTCACCTCATTGTCAGGCTACACTGGCACAGGGGGTTGTGAGCTTACATTGGCTATTCTGACATGACAGACATCAATAAAGATTTCATCTTTGCTGTGTGGACCAAAGGCAGTTTCCACACTCACAGCCCACTCTCGCCTGGCCTGAACCCTGGCAGTGAGAGACAAGAATCACCTGAAGGAAATAGGAGAGCAGTGGAGATAAGAAATCTTTGGAGAGGTTGGAGGCCAGAGTTGTCAAGAAGCTGCTAGCAAATACTCAGAGAAACAGGTTCAGAGAGCAGAAACATGAGTCTGCCATGAGTGTCCCCAAGTAAAGCAAACTGCCAGACTACTAAATTTCTTGTTAATGATTGCTACTGTTTAACCAAATATACCCAACGCTCATGCTCAAAAAACTTCTCAAGCAACTTGCAATTGTTTTTGCACATTGATGAAGTCACAAAAATGTTATTAGTTTGTGAAAAGACTTAACAGTGTCATAAATTACTTTCAAATACAGAAGGAAGTGCCTTGAGCAGACAACTGCCCAGGGCTGTGAGTCCATCAGTAACACTGCACAGCATTACTGAAGGGCTGCTTTCCATCTGCTTGCTTGCTTTAGCTTCAGTCTGTGCTCAAATGACTGAAGAGGCTGAAGATCTAAATACAATACTGAGGCAAAGATCATGAAGTAAAATTCATTATTATCAGAAATATAGTGCTAGCAAATCCCAGGATAAACTTTTAAACCATTTTCTAATAGCTTCATGTGCAGGAATCAGTTGTGATGGAAAATGGCTCAGAAGTGACCTACCCATTGCAGTCTTTGTATCAGTGTTACAGCTGCAAATGCCATCACTGTGAGTGGTTCCTTTCTTGGCTGGGAGCTGTAGGAATATTCTAAGCTCTAAAATAAAAACCAGCAGCAGCCAAAACCAAAGAAAGCCCAGCCAAACATTTCTTAGCATGCTATAGCTCATAAAACCGTTTAAAATGTATCCTATCTGATTGCGTTTGTACATTCTGGAAAGTGACATTTGCCATGGGAGAAGAAAACCTACAAAACAATAAAATTTTTCCTTAGCCTGTGATTATTATTGCTGTCTTAGCAATTTCCTTCCTTTTGGAATAATACCTCCAGGATTTCAGTAAGAATGCTTTGTAAAGCTGGTCCTGGCCAACTGCTTGTGGCTTGCTTGTGGTTAGAATGCACATGCAGAGAGTTCCTCACATACATGTATCATCTTACATGGGAATCAAGTCAGCTGCTAATAATAGCTCTTCTTGGGGGTTAGGACCCTTTATTTTATAAAAAAAAAAAAAAAGATGCAAATATCAGTTTTGTAAAGCCATTGCTGGGTTTTCCAGGCTTTCAAAGAGTCAGCAAAGCCAGGTTCCATAATCTCATTCTTGCCTTAAGCACAACTAGGTGGGCTGGAACAGCCCAGGGCAATCATTGTTAGCTCAGAATAAGTCAGCTGTAGTTTCCAAAGGCATTTTTCAGAATTTCTACTAACATTACTACATACCAGAGACAGAGAGGACACAGTGGCTTCTGTTTTATACATCTCTACCTGTACTGTCACAGTCAGAAAAACACCTTGCTGTGATTCCTTTGGAAGGAGCCTCGTGCTCCGATGGGATATGCTGCAGACATTAAAGCCTGAGTCACACACCAGCAGCAGCACTTCAGGGGCTTGAAAGCACACCTCTTAACAATAACAGCCTGCTTGCTGTCTACTGTATCTCAAAAACAGAAAAAACAGACAGTAAAAGCCTAATATTCATTAGGGTCAAAAATCTTGCTAGTCACAATTCTTCAAAGGAAAAAATCTTTTTTCTCCCCTACCCCCATTCCTCTCTTCCTCATACAAACTAGTATTTAGTAATACAAGGTGTTGCTCTCAGACCACCCTGGATTTTAGGTTAAATGGCTCCCTGACGGTGCCGCTGCCCTGCAGATCCTAACACAAAAGGGAGAAGGCAGAACAAGCACTGCAGCTGATCCCAGAGAAGCTACCCTGTGGAGGCGGCCAAGGAAAGAGCAGGACAGGCTCATCCAAATCTTTGCTTTCTACCACTATCTGGGAACAGCTATGGCAGGAGCCCCAGCAAGACTTGAAGGGAATGCCATCCCTCCATGTCACTTAGGGGTGCAGGCTCACGCAGGAATGTGCAGGGTATGGGGTGTCCAGGTCCCAGGATAAGCCATTGTAGGGTGCAATAGAGCTCACTGCTGCGCTGAACTTTCAATCTGCCTTGCTCACGTTCATTTTCTGTGTACTTTGCTTGTCTTATCAGAATGAGGGACATGGCCCCAGGTAAAAAACACAACCTTTACAATGCACCTTCATCTCCTTAACACTGCTGACTCTGTTGGTGGTGTTTGGTCCACAAAATGAATAATACCCAAACATCAATTCTCTGTGGGACATTTGCATGTTGGGTATCCCATGGGAAACATGAACAAAGAAGGAGCAGGTCACTGTGCTTCATTCTGCTACTCTAATAGTCTCTTGATCCTCCAGTAAAGACATTTGAGAAAAAAAACAGAAGTTATTTTAGATACAGACACAGAAATCAGAAGTTTTGAAGGGGAGAAGGAGAAAACAGAGGTCCTTTCAATAGACATAAAGCTTAATTCTACCCCAAAGTGCTTTGGTTACTGTAAAAAGAGACTTGACTGGTCTATCAGATCTTGTTTCCACCAGCTGGTGACACAGGCAGCTCAGGCTCACAGGAAAGCAAAGCTAAGCTCTGCAGCTCCCTGCACTCTCACTGAGTTTCTGCAGCCTTCTGTGGTTGGCAAAGCCTTCCAGGACTGATAGGTTCAATTTGTTTAGTCTCTGCTAGCTTTAGGTCCAGATTCATTAAATTCCCACTTTTGATGTATTTTGAAGTGAAGTTTTAACTTCAGTTACGCCATATAAAGAGTTAAATTCTGTCTCTAAAAGCTCAATAAATGGGCTACCATGATTGATGCTTTAAGTGCAACCCCTTCCCAATATTCTGAACATAATGAGTTTAGTGCTAAAAGCTGGATTCTCTCTCATCTATCAGCATTATCTATTTATTCCGCACACGTCACCATGGTAAATGAGGGCTGCATTAAGTACTAAATAGCAGAGGTCAGAAAAACCCTGTGTTGTAGTCTTTTCCCCTCAGCAAGGCTGAGACATCTATTAATGGATTTTAGTTTATTACCTGATGTGAACTAAAAAATACATTGAAAATATCAATATTAGCATGTTATTGAAGTTTCATTTAAATGTAATCTCAAAAAAACAACCTATCTTGATATTCTTATTTTAAAAAAATAATCTTATAACATTTAAATAGACTCAATTTCAAATATTTTCTGAATTTTTTTACCATTAAACACCCCTCCCCACAGAAAAAACAGAATCTTTGCCACAGGCTAAACTAGACATACTTTGATCCAAAGTCTTTTTTTGAAATACCATCAACACCCCAAACTGTATGCTCATGTAGTTGTATTAAATATAGCTTAAGTATTTTGACTGTAAGAAACAAGAAGTAATTACACCTAGGCAATTCATTTTTTAACTAGAAAGCTCACCATTTATTCCGAATTCTCAGTAAAACAAACTATATGAGGTGAGTAATTATTTGGCACAGTGCAAATCTGTGAAGAGCTCCTCTTTAGAGAGAGCAAAATATTTATCCTTCTGAAAGCAATGAATTTAGAATCTGTCCAGCTGACTTCCTCAGCAGGTCAGGCATCCCTGCCCATGGCTATTCCCTCCCAGGGCACGGCTCTGCTGTTGTGCTGTACTCACAGAGGTGATAACAAATGTAAACATTCCAAGCGCTTATCAGCCCTGACCCTGAGTGATCACGCAGCTGGAGAGCTGTAATGTGAAGCCATGTATATTAAAAATAATTTGCAAATAATCTCCTGGGGTGGAAGAAGGCTGTTTCTATGGTGCTTTTGTATAAGGAACAAGGAAAACAGATGAAGAGTACAAAGTTCAGCCTCTAAAAATATCCCATTCACTCTCAGATAGTTCCACGGACATTGACCCTTCCAACACAAAACCAATGGGAGGGAGGGAGCAGGAGGAACAAGTGAAATCACTGTACACATTAGGAGTTTAGCTGCACTTGTAAATAAAAAAATATTTCAATTCATTTCTTGGGTACTCAAGACTGGAACAAGAGTAATGGATTCATGCAATTTGATCCATATTGGGAGCAAAGCTTTGTAGTAAAGCTTTGGAGTTTTAGCTTCATGCCCTCTCAGCTGCACCACTTCTCTGATGTAGGCACAAATCTGAGTCCTGGTTGTGAATATCCAACCTCTATGTCCATCCTCCAGAGCTTCCCCAGGCAGTGTTTGCACCCTGGAGTGCCCCATCTCACAGAGGGTCAGTAGGCTCTGGTAAATGTGAGTGACTCATTCTTGTTTTGACTAAATTTACTCACCTCAGCCAACTAGGAGAAACTAGTTTATATGGGTCATGTAAAATTTACCTGTACGGTCAATCAAAAAACACTGAAAATGAAGGAAGCATGGATAAAAATAAACAAAAAATTCAGTAAAATAAGTGAATTTTGACCAGAACATGCAAAGCAGCTTTTTGTTTTGACTGTCCCTGTGTAGCTGTCAGACCCTTCACTGTTTACTGACTGAAGAGACAGCCCAGACTCTATTTGGACTCTATATGAAATAGTACGAGTTTCCTACTGTTTCACACTATATGGTTTACACAACTGCTAAAATATTCACAGGGAATGTTTATGTTTGTGAATTACTGTGTTCAGGATCACAAAAATTGTGAAAATCCAGCTGGCTGCTTTGGTGATAACCCTCAGTCTAGGCACAGCACTGCTCATTGCATCCCATGCAACCCAGGCTTTGTCCTCCAGCCTGCTGCCATTACTGCACTGCAGGGAGCATGACAAGCCTTCTGACAAGTGGTGACAGTGACATATAAAATCCTCACCCTCTCATGAAAATGGAGCATCTTCATGAAATGAAACGTTTTCATGAATGATGAAAAAATCCCTTTTTAAAATTCATGGTTTCTTTCTGGAGCCTGTGAGCTGCTCCTTCTGGGCTGAATAAAGAACAGCTTGAGCACAGGTTCCTGATGCTTTTTTCTTTTTCTTTTTTTCAAGTTCTTGAGCTTTCCTTTTAGATTTCATGGAGTCTGTATTCACACTGCATATGAGTGAGGAACTTTTGCTGTACCTTGTCCCAGGGAATTCTGTGGGTCTGAACAGCAGAATAAATTCAGAGTAATCCAAATGAAGAAGCATGTGAGCATAGTGTATACAGGTAAGAAGAAGGGATCCTGTCTGCCACTGAGCATTTGCAGTCACACGTCATCCTGCAAACAGCAGGATAATTTCAATCACAGACATTTTTATCTCTGTTCTGGAACCCCTATCACCTGTCTCTCTTACACAAAGTTTACTTTACATATTTCATTGTTTGCCTGTGTCAGATAGTCCTTTCCAGCCCAGGCTGATAGCACAGGAAGGCCCTCACTGCCTTGACAAGACATGCTGATCTCTGAACATCCTGGTGCCATCAGGAATGTACACTGGGCTGTACCAGCCCTCTGCTGTCAGGGGACACAAATGGTTTCATTGCTTACTGAAATGCCTCCACAGACTCCTGGGCTGATATAAAAAGAGACATAATACTTAAATGGCATGTACATTTAGCATATAGAAAGACCAACTGGTTTTACAAAAAAAAAATACAGCTAATGACAGTTTTTATTCATGTACTGCTTTTCTGACTGCTCTATTACCACATTAGAAGCCTAAATTTGCAATTGAAAACAGCTGCTATTTGGCTTACTCACTCTCTAGTTCTTGGACCAAAGTAAGCAGTATGTCCTACCAGAATCTCAATAGCTTGAAAAACATATCAGTTTCCATGAGCTCTGAGACCAAGAGTTTACTGCTGAGATTTTTCCTTGAGAAAGTAGAGCAGAACTGCTTGACAATGCTCAGAAACACCTGCCTCTTACTAAGTAGGTCTTTTCTTGAGCTCAGTTTATTTTGTCTTGGAAGAAAAAAAAAAAGGCGATCATTAGATCTAAACCCAAACACATTCATTCACCTAGAAGCATGATCCAACTAATATTAGTCACAAACCTTAATGCTGGGCAAAGTGACTCACATTAATCCCATCAAGAATGTGCTGCTGGTACTGTTTGCATCAGCAGAAAAGCACATCTGTCGGTGGTAATGAGATTTATTGTGCAGGCAAAGTCCAGGAGTGTCTAAAACCAATTCAGCATTAAAACCTCAACTACTTTGGGTTGTCATGGAATTGACAAAGGTGTAAGCACAGATTTTCCTCCACCACTCACCTGGCTGTGTTGTTTGCTGCTGCACTAAATACTGAGACTGCCCCTGAGACATCTCAGCAGAGCTCTGGGGAAGTGACACTAAGCTGAAAGGCATGGATCCTTTATGGAAAACCAAAAATCAGCTAGGAAGAATGAGAAAGCAAAACTGCTAATGCCCAAACACAAGCTGCAAGCACCTTCCTTGTTCAGAGACAGGTACAGATTGCTTTTCTTCAAGTTATGATTTCCAGCATTCAGGAAGCTCAGATGTACTGTGTTATACTGGGAAGGTATGTTTTATATTGGCTTTTGCAGTGATAATATATCCTTACTGCTTTGAAATGGGGTTTGCAAATCCCAAAAAGGCAGCTGTATTTCTAAACACAGAGTAACATTTACATTACAAGCAAAGATGTCAAAACAGGCAAGAAGGCAGAAAGGAGAGTTGGAAATAGCAAATACACAGAAAATTTAGATACACAGAAGTTTATCCTAATGTTTACCCATATTCCAATGCTTCAAGAAGACTGAGCACTTTGACATAATCTGAAGAGCCTTTGCCAGCCAGACTGTTTGATGTTGTGTTGGCTCTGTGACAAAGCCAGTCTGTGCAGGAACGCTGGCATTGTTTTCTGATCAAAGCAGCCCTAGTGGCATTAAACCTGAGTTGTGGTCTGACGTGCTTTCTTCCCTCAGCCATCAGTTCTCTACTCTGCCACCAACTTTTTCTTGAGCTGTTGCATTATGATATTCTGCTGTTTTAAAGCATTCTCAGATGTTTATTCCAGCTAATAAGAATTGATATTCCCATATTTTCTGCTACGCTGGGCATGGAGACAGGAGGTTGTGCATACACAGAAAAGGCTGCTTGTGATGGTGATACTCAGTTTCTGTTGACTCCAAGGACATTGCAAGGGGAAAAGGAAGCAGGAGAGCTTTAACAATTTTTGGATTAGACACTTGTGTAGTGTAATAGTGAAATATGTGCTTATTTTCCTTTTACAAAAGGCAGGTGTAGAGCAACTGTGGCTATAGCAGGATGTGAGTGGGTTACCCCAGTAACCCATGCACCACCCTCACAGGATGAGATGCTGCCCATTCATGCAGCTCTCTCACTTTATACTTGTCTTTGCCTTCACAGATAGCAAAAGGGTCTTACAATT
Organism: Ammospiza nelsoni; assembly: GCF_027579445.1. Classification (NCBI taxonomy): domain Eukaryota; kingdom Metazoa; phylum Chordata; class Aves; order Passeriformes; family Passerellidae; genus Ammospiza; species Ammospiza nelsoni. The sequence goes on from NC_080639.1 coordinate 16,165,491, forward strand.
TAAAATAAAAGTAAACTACTTTGCTGTTACAAAATCAAACATCAGATGCTCAGAAAATACAGCTCCACTGGTGGCAACCAAAGCACAATAGATTAAAGTGACTTCATAATCTAAGTCTCAGTTTGCTAGTGCTAGTTTCTCTGCTCAAATGTGACACAACCCATCCAAGAGCACTTTACACAGAACTTACAGGTAGAGTTAAGGGTTTCTTCATTGCTATGCTGCTTCACAAGTTCATATTGTCCACTGCAATCACTGTTGCTGCTGCAACTCAAATTTCTCTTTTGTTGACTGTGATTGCACCTACATATGATGCCAACCAGAGTGAGCATGAGGGAATGTGAGAGTCAGTGATGCTACAGGCTGGATATGAGCTCCTGTAGTCACGTTTATCACCTGACTTTAAAACATTCAGTGTGGTCTAACACAGCCTCCTTGAAAGCAAGGAAGTCAAGCTGACTCTTCATTCTCTTCTTATAGTTTTTGAGCAGCTGTCATTGGTTTAAAATGAGTTAGGTTTAGTAGATATTCCATCTCCACTTTATAGCACAATTGACCTGACCTAAATAGGTGAAGACATATCCCTACCAAAGCTGTAACAGGCATCAGGGATGGATGAAAAGACTTAACAGAAAACAACTTTTAGACCTTTTACAGAAGAACTCAAGCTGAATTTATTATGAAGTTCTTAAATGTCCAAACACATTTTACTGCCTTCTGGTTTCCAGATGGGTGTGCATACAGAACACCAGAATACCACAAATATGCTACTTTTTTTTCCCCAGCTGCAATCAGAAGCAGCTGTAACAGAAGGCTATAGAAAAGTCTGATTCTTAGAGTATGCCTGTCTCTGGTTTTCAAAAAATGAGAAGTTTAGATAATTTGAGTAAACTTTGTACGGACATCCAATTATTTAGGATCGCATTAGGACACATATTTCAAACTCTTGGAAGCATATCCTTCACTATTCCTTGCTCCTAATGAAGGAAGTGGAATACTCCAGTGGGTAAAATTCAAGGGACAGGACTCTTGTTTAGCCCAGCTCTAATAAAAAAGGCTGGCTCTGCCAGTATCACTGGAATTCTCTACTGCTCACTTTTCCCATTGTTCTAGGGAATCAAACTTCTAAAGCAATTTGTTGGATTGTCAGGTTACCACCTCTACTTTTGTTGTTTTTTTAATTAACTGCATCCATTTGCAGTGATGAATTTAGTATTTTATTCAGCATTCCCCTGAATTCTATTCAAAATCCAGTAACTGATCAGCATTTTGGGGTTTAATCAGCAAGGTGTCAAGAGGCCCTAGGACCAGGTGGCTCTGAAAATTGAAGGCACACAACCATCCCAGAACCTTGCCAGATGAAGACCACAAAGGCTGTATTTAGTATTTGCACATCAATTTTAAACCCATTGTCTGGCTTTCCAAGCTGGCTTTACTGTCCTTTTACTCAGCAGGCTTACAGAGCTACCTGCACACACCCTGTCCAAAACATTTGCCCATATTAAGCAAGTGATCCCCTATCAAAATCTGCATGAACCTTGTGGTGAAGGGCAGGAAAATGAAGCTGCTTTTAAAGTTCTAATTTTTATCCAGCTTTATGGAAAAATTTAAATCAGAAAAGGTTATAATTTAGCCAAATAATAAATTCATTAATATTAGTTCTCAGTATCTAGAAAGAACAAATAATATCTAAATAAACAAATCTAAGTAAGTGAAGACAAATACTAACTCATGGGCTCATATGGAAGTTGGCTGAAACCTGCAGCAATCCTGACTCATAATAAAAATGATTTATTTAGAGACTTATTATGAACATTGCAGGAAAGGTGATAACAGACACGTACCACTTTGTTTACAGTAAAACTTCCTGTAAATTAAAGAGTTCTTATTCTTTGTTTGGTTTTGATTTGGTATTGTACCAAGTATCTGTTTATAAAAGGAAATATGACAGTACAAAATGTACAAAGGGAATTGCAGAAGAGATTAACAGTTAGGGTGAATTTGCTTTAAATTAAGTCCTAGCAACACAGACAGTATACATCCCATTATTTAGGTAAAGAAAGTCAGTTCAAAGCAGATCTTTCATGCACCATTTTTGAGAGCTGAACTACTGAAATTCAGGACAGAAAGCTACTCTCCCAAAAGATTTTAAAAAAATACTCAGGTGACTAAGAGATATGGCAGGAAAAAAATGTTGCAGAGCACAACAAAGGAAAAGTTTGATATAAAGTAGGCACTGTGTTCCAAGGGATTAAGTATTGAGGATTTTCTCCTTTTTGTGGATTATTTTGTTTATAACACTCCCTAAACAGCTTATTAAGGAATCTTTCTGAAGTCATATTTATATGACAAAGTATGTCTCAACCTCAAATCATCCCATCCCACAGGGAATCTTCTGTGGGCAGTCGTGGATGAAGATAATGTATTCACAGTTGAAAAAGAATAATGAAAAAACACATTCAATGTTTTATCAGGAAACCAGAAGAGAATCTGTTTTGTAGAAACAACTCCTTGGGTTGGATTAACATTGGATCCAGCCTGGCATCTCCAGAGATCAGACTTCATGGGTCTCCAAGGTCTCCACCCAGGGAAAGAAAATATTTGCAGATGGAAGAACTGGATCTCGGTCATATTAATTCTCCTTCTACATATAACCAAGACTGACATGGAGGATAGAATTGTGAAATCAGTGACATTATCTGAAGGCCAGGAGTTACCTGTGTTCGCGGGGTTTACTCCAAACAGTCCTAAGATCCATTGTTTGATATTTAGAGCTAAAAAATTAATGCTGGATTTTTCAACTCATGTAGTTAATCAACCCAGTTTGCAGCCAGTCCTGTGCATACAAGCTCAGTGGTTTAGAAGGTATGCCAGCACTCACCTGGGGGCATGTGCTCATTCATGATGACGAGTGATGCTGGCGTAGGCCTTCTTTTCCTGATCTGGAACAGATACAAACCAAGGGCAGTCAGTAGGGCCCATCAGCTGCCAACACACAAGGCAAAGCTAAAAATCTGTCTGGTGTCCTCCAGAGTATAGACCAGGCAAAGTTAAAAAGGAAACTATTTAAAGAACAGCAGCACTTTACTGTCTTGCTGACAGCTTGTCTGCTCTGACAGCAATCAGGGTCATGCTGCTGCTTGTCCAGGGAGACCAAAGGCATGGGGAGAGCTGTCCAAAATGCCTTTAGGATTTGTAATCATCTTGAATTCAGTTTTTTGGATATGTATTGCTGAAAAATATCAGTCATAGCTTAAAATATTGACATTTAGCTTTGCATCAGGAAGATGATCTCATAGTTTCTGAGCTTGTGCAAATACCTAGTACTGCCATAGCTCTCTCAAGTAATAATTAATAATATCTTTCAAGTGCATTTCAGAGTTTTGCAGGTATGCCTTCCAATGAGCTCATACTTCTAAACTGTTGTCAGAGGTGTTACTACAGTAAGAGTTCTTTAACTAAAAATACTCCTGTATTTAAGACCTTAAAAAGAGTATTTCCAATATAGCAGATTTTACATACCAACACATACTCCTGAATTGTATGCAATTCTTCAGAGTTTATCTGGGTAACTACTTTTGTTCCATTAACAGTGGCTGAATTACATGGTATTGGCATAGCCTCTTATAATGCACACATTTGCACTGAAAGCTTTGTGTTGCTTCGCAAAAGCCTCCAGGCCTGATATTCTATTGAATTTAAGACAGGGACCAGCAGCATTTAAGCTAGAAACCTTCTGACACAAAACCTCAATGTCAGTGCATTTGTTCTTTTTTATTTGCTGAGCCAATATCTGTACTTAGCTAGGTTCAAATTTTGCTTTCAGAGGTGTAAATGGAAAGTTACATCATCAGGGTTAATGGGTTTATTCTAGATTAGTGTAACTGTAGCTGACTGTAGAATTTACTATTTTAATTTCATCACACACCCACAGTGAAACTGTATAGCACTTGGAATCAAACTCACAACACACACACACACACAAAAAAAAAAAAAGGACTGCCCATAAATACCAGGCAGAAAATAGGCTACAGCATTTCAACAGCCATGGGAATTCCAAGAAATCCTAATCCTATGGTTCTCACAGATTGCAGAGAAACACCAGAACACATTCTGCTTGAATTCACTGCAGAACTGTTCTGTGAGGGCTGGATAGCTTCACAGCTCAGAAGTGCCTACAGACAAAATGGGGATCCACAACAATCCTTTTCTGCACCCTTCTAATATTTCGCATTCAGTGATCACTCCCAACTCATCACTTTCTGGAAAAGCTCTCTGCCTTTTAAGAGACACAACATCAGTGCATTCAGGAAACCAGGTACAAATAATTTCATGGCCACTGGTATGGAATTTCAAGGTTATAATATTCCCCTGGTATCATCTAAAATCAGATGTACCCAAATAGAAGCAAATGTTGAGGACAACTTGCACAGAGAGAAATATACTGGGTCACCTTATTAAGATTTATACAGTTTTCTCACAAAACTGCCTGTGACCTTTTATTAGGCACATGTACACATATCTGTACACAGTAATGGGTATATTTTCCTCCTTAGACATCAGTACTGAGATACATATATATATATATCAGTACTATATATATATATATATATGTATGTATATTATTATGTGTATCTTTTGGGAGTGAGTTAAAACTTAAAATAGCACACATATTATTCCAGCAAGGACATAAGTACAGCGTATTTCTACATGTATATATTTTTCAGGTAAAACATTGTAAAAATGACTTGAAGACTGTAAAAAATCACGAGAAATATAGGAACTAACTGAAATTATGACTATTGTGCAAAAAATTAATTGTATTTTCTCATGTTAAAATGAAAGGTAAATAAGATGTTTTCCCAATACTTCTGTTAGGTACCTATTATGAACTTTATGCTTTGCTTTATGTACATATAATACACTTGAATTGATTTGTTGAGAATGCATTTGTTGAGTGTTTTTATGTGAAATATAAGTATTAGGGTAGAAGTGCAGTTACAGAAAAAGCACAAAAAATATACATTAATAAACCTACCCAAGGTGAAGAAGCCTTATTCTGGCTAGAGGACATATCCTTCTCCCTCTTTAAGCATATCAAACACCGCTATAACCTCCGGAGTATTTAATCTACAGTTTCACTAACATAAGCAGGGAAAGCCTTTAGGCCACAAGTATCACCCACATCCTGCCCCATTCCCTGGAAACAGTGAAGGAAACTCATCCTCCTTACCTGCTCAGCTGCCTCAGGGTCTATTTGGCTCTGAAACAGGGGCACAGCAAACTGTATTTTTTTGGGGCTGTTGGGCTCCATGGCGATGCTGAGGTGAGGCAGAGGAGAGCAGAGCCTGGAGCTGGAGCTGGGTCTGTGCTGAGCCCCGGCGCCGTCGCCGCGGCCGGGCTGGAGCTCCGCAGGAACAGCTGTAACTCCCGACTTAGCCCGGGAATCTGCGCCAGCCCAGCGGCTCCCGTGCTCCACATCCACAGAGATGCCACTGGCTTGGCTATTTTCTTTTTTTTTTTTTTTTCCTCTCTCCCCTCTCTTCAGCAGCCCTTCAGATCCTCTCAGCAGAAAGCTGGAAGGAACAATAAGCTAATTGTGTACCGGCTCACTTCCACATATGCCAAGCATTCACTCAGGGGCTAATTGAAAATGCAATACTAGCGCTGCACGGCCTGGAGCCTTGGGATTTGAAAAAGAGGATCTCTCCACCGTATATTACTAACTGGCTGCTCAGAAGTGCAATGCAAGCTCCCTCTGAGTATTGCTGATGGGCTCTTAATTATTGATGAACACAAATCAGGAAGTTTTCAGATTTTGGGGGTGGAGGTAGCAGAAGGGGTGGATTCAAAAATTCGATCTCTGCTACAGTGTGCCAGAACCGCTCTCCTCTTTGCACATATCAAACAATTCCCTTTGCTCTTTCAAACATTTTTTTAATCCTACAATTTTAGACTCTACTAAATCTTACAGGAAGATTTTTGATGATGATTCTACAGAGTTGTCCACAATTTCATGACACTTCACTGGTGGGTTTGCACCTTAGGCCTGGTTTTCATACTTAGACTGTGATTTCTTTTGGTGGGCTCCATTTCATGTGACTCCAGATACTGAGAACACTCACATTTGAGCCCGCTCTCTGGGCTCCCTCGTGCTAAGCACATCAACAGGCCTCTCATTCTATCCAAGTCAAGTGGGATATAGTGTTTACTCAAGATTACATTTTCTCTCCATTAACTCTAGAAAAAGGAAAGATGATTCAGACTAGTTAAACCACTTTTGGATGACTAAAATTCAGAGGCTAAATCCTACTTAAAATCTGTGCCTCATTCCAAGATCAGGAAAATAATTTGGTCAATCATATCAATAGTACTCCTTCATGAATATAATTGATTTTCATTTGTAATTTCACGTTATTTCAAAAGAAGTGTGTGAAACAACATCCAGCAATCACTGATCTAGCCTACCTCTTTGCAAAACTCAGAGGAATTTGAAAGTGTTCAGGCTGCTGAGAGCACTAAGGATTTTCACAGCTCACCACGAGCTTATTGAGTCACTGAGTACTTTCCCACCTGTGCCAGAGGAGGAGGCAGGGAAGGAGTGAGGATTGAGGGTGAGAGCAATGCACTGGCCATACACACAGCACAAACCAGCAAGTCAGACATGAAATACTTGTTTGGCTTTGATTTTTGCAAATTAAAACCATGACACATTATGAACACCAGGCTGTTTCTGAGCAGAGGCAAGCACACAAGCTAGCTGGTTTGGGAAGGACCTGATAATGCTTAGGAGGGGAGGATAATCTTTAATCTAAGGATCCAGTTGTCTCAATGATCAAAAATAACTCTCCATGAGGGCCAAAATTCCCCTCTTCATCCAAATCCAAGCTACTGTGAACCATAGTTGTTCCCAGCTGACAACTAGTAGCTGGCAACTTTACTGTTTGATTTCTTATGATAGTTTAGGTGACTTTTGAATCACAGAAGGGTCTGATTGGTCGGGACTGGGACCTCTCAGTCTGAATTCTGAATGTTTTTGGTGCTTAAGTGAAATGCTTATCTTCATTTAACACAACAAATGAAAGAGATGCACAAAACACTGATATTCAGTGTTTCATATGCCCATTTTTAAGCCTTCACTTATGTTCCTACAAAGACAAAACATAATTTGTTTTAATCAGTTAGAGCAAGAGTGCAATTGTAAAAGTTGTGGTGGCACAATGAAGTCTAAGGGACTAAAGTAAGAGAGACACACTCTGCTTTCAACAGGACAATTAGAGAATTGTTTTCAGGACAGTCTGATTATCCAATTTCACAGTTCCTTCATGCACAGATGTGCCATTATCTTCCATGACAGCTTCAGAGACATACCAGGGATATACACACACACATACACAGGGTTACACCTGGGGGAGGACATAAGCAGGGATCTGAAGTGGCTTTCCTCTTGAGCTTTGGTACTTGAAAGAAAATAATGTTTGGCTTTGCTGTGAGATACTGTGAGAAAAATGTTTTCCAGATACATTGATACCATAAGTATTAATAAATTGTATATTTTAAATATCAAGTTTCTCTAGAAAATACCTGTTTTCCATAAAATATCTATTCTAGATGTCTATGAAACTTCATGTATTAAATTGTACAATTACAATTCTAATATTTGTTACTGATCACAGGAGCTATAATTTCAATGCAAAGGCTTAACATTTCTTATGTCAATGATAAAGTAATTTTATAAACCATATTCAGACAGTAAAAAATTATTAAAATATCAAGTGCTCAAAGGATTATAACAGTGTGTTTCGGCTCTAGATTGCTGGACATTGCTGTCCAAAGGAATCATGTCTCAAATGCATCTTTATTAATGGTATATAAGAAACAAGCTGAGCAGCCTTACAAAGAACCCAAACCAACAAAACCACTTTTTGGCAGCTTCTGAAGAGAGACAGACAACAGGACAGACCAGAACACAAGGACTAATCCTTAATGGGGCTGGCTAGGATTGGGAGAGAGGCCCCCCAACAATGTGATGTGGAAGCATTTGCTCCCTGCAGCTTTTCTCCCTGTGCCTATTTGGAGCTGGCAGCCCAACAATCTTCACATGCACTAATACAATACCAGTATTTTTATAATAGTGTAAGAGGCATAGTGAGAGAGCACTCAGCTATAGCATTTGAGGATGCCTACCTTGGCTCCCTCTCACACCAATTTGCAGCATTAGAAGTCTGCAGGCAAAGTGTGCTGGCATTTTCTATAGACTGCATCATAGTCTGGGGATAGCTGAAACACTTAAGTACTGACACATCCTTGTACTTCATCTTCTGTTTTTAGTGCACTCCCCACAACTTCAGTTTCAGATGCCTTCATGATTCAGCTAAAACTGTAATGGAATTAAAAATAATAAGAACTGTCCAAGATCTTTCCTTCCTATGTCATTCACTATGTTCTGGTATGAAGCCTTTTAGAATATCCTGCTGTAGGGATGAGCTGTGGAAGCACTTGTGGCATAGTTCCTGCTTGAGCTATTTCCCCTGGTGTCTAGGAAAGGTTTTTATCTTGTTTCCAGCCAAAGACAAGGCTTCTGGGACAGCAATTCAAGGGTGTTGGTTTTGCACTCTTTGCACAAGTTTTTTTGTGGCCCTGATCTGCCTCAGCTCCTCTGGTGTAGTCAGAGACTATTGCAGCATCACTCTGGAGAGGAGAGCCGGAGTTCCTTGTAAAACAAACCTGCTTAGGGCTTTGGCTCCGAAACTCACCAGTGCAGATGCAGAGAAGCATTAATTTGCAGCACCCTGATCCAACAGGGGCCTTTGCAGAGCAAGTTTAGACGTGGCAATTCTCCCAGTGTGTCTCAGACACAACTTTAATCCCCATTTTAGCCACTGCTATGTGTGAGATTTAACAAAGGTATGTTGCCCTGTGCTTTCCCTGGGCTCTCCAGATGGCCCCTCTCCTCACAGCAATGCATCCTCAGCATGGGCAGCCCCAGCAGCATCAGAGGGAGAAACACTGCAGAGCACTCTGGCTTTCTGCTACAGCCAAAAGGGCTTCCATGTGCCTCTTCCTTGTGCCTTTTTCTAAAAACTGATGAACAGCTTCTTCCCTGCCTTTGCCCAGACAGGGGCATCAGTTTGCCCTTTGGGGCTGTGCACTGTGCCTCCCTCATGGGTGCTAAAATCAGACAGAAGCCTTCCAAGAATAAAAAAATTACATATTCAAAATGACACTGAAATTTTCCTTTCCAAACAGCATTGCAAACAGGGTGACTCCCACTGAGCTGCTGGAAACACAGTCTGCTATTTATATATAGAAAATGCAAAGAATTTCATATTTGCCAGGGAGGTAGAATGCAGAGCAGATCTCATCTGCCTCATGAGTGCCAAGTGCTGCCACAGTCATGTCAAGAAGAAGAACAGAAAGTCTTTCTGAGCAGTGACAGAGTCAGTGGGACGTTCAGAGAGAGCTGTTGTCCTGATAACAGTCTAACCCAAATTTCCATTGCCAGTTCTTATCCACAGCGTATCAGGTTTGGACTTGTTTATGTACTAACTATATATGTTAGGATACATAAAGCCTAGATAAGTAAAGAGATACAGCTATTTCTATTTATACAAGCTCTTTAGCTAAGATAATAAATAATTGCTCAGCAGTATGGTTTTAATCAGAATCAGTTTAAAGTTATTTTATCTGAGCACGGAAGAACTTACACTGTCTATTCCAGTCTTCCTCTGAAATTCATAGCTCTCCACACTTTGAAGTAATGTACAAACATTTACTGCTAGGTCCCATCCACTACCATCAGTAGAATACACACATCCAAAACACAAGAAAGGAGCTGGATTAATGGGACATGACCTGAGCAGACAGTCAAAAGATTCTTGCCTAATATGGACTATAGTTCAATAGTGCAGAAAGAAAAACTCTGGTACTGATTTTAGGAGTGTATTTCAGCAGGAAAAGATGCTACAATTTGCTTCCTTACCAAGAATAGGATAAATCTAATACATCTTTCAATAAACAAAACTGTGTAGTGTACATAGGTTTTAGAATAAATTTATATTACATTATTTCCATATTAAATCTTTAATGCAAAAGTTGCCTGACTATATCACTAAATAAACAACTGAAATATAAAATTCAGTTGTTACTGTAAATTTTTTTAAACACAAGTTAAAATATAGAACACGTAGAAGATAAACCAAGGAATAAACTTCCACAGTTTCAGAATCTGAGTTAGAAAACCCCTGTGCAAACACACATTCCCAGGCAGAAAATGAAAAGTCACCAAGTACCTGTAAAAGCTCAGTATGCCAATTTCAGAACATGTTCTTAAAATTCTGATTTTTGAATTTGAGACTTCAGATGGCCCTTCTTTCTTGCCTCCTCCTCCTCCCCCTCTAAGAACATGCTAGACCAAAAGATGTCAAAACAATCAAGGTTCTGCCTGTAGCATCTGCAAGGGAGGGACTGAGACACACCTGGAGGAGAGGATCTGGGTTTTGGTGACCTGGGCAGGTTGGCTGGGGCACAGTTGTTTTTCTATTTCCTATACAGGTGTTGGGAGTAGCAGGAATGGGGCTGTTCCACAAGTAGGGACAAGCCAGGAGCCAAGGCTAAGTGCGCTACCTGGTATGTAAATATCACACTGCCTAAGCAGGACCTACCTTTCCTAAATCCATGCTGCTGGGCTTGATGCTTTGGCTATCCTCTATGTGTCATGAGATTGAACTCAACTTAAACTGATCCATAACCTTCTCTGGCACTGAGGTCAGGCTGACAGGCCTCTCCTTCCCAGGATTCTCCTTCCAACACTTCTTGCAGGTGCGTGTCACTTTGGGCAGTCTCCAGCTGGGACTTTTCTGGTTAACCAGAACTGCTGACAAATGATGGAGAGTGGCTTGGCAAGCTCTTCCACCACCTCCCTCAGTACCCTCGAGTGAATCCTGCCTGGCCCCACAGACTTGTGAGTGTCTTAGTTATTAAGGACTGATTCCCACTGACACTCTGAACCAGTGTCCTGAACAAGCCAAAGTCTGCCTTCTACAAGTTCAAGGTAGAGGTTTTGTTGATCCCTCTCCTTACTTCACCAAGAATCAGAAACTTCCATTTTGTGGTTCTGTGGTTGAAGGCTGTCTTGAGCACAGCGTCTCCCACCAGCCCCTCTTTGTTTGTAAACAGATCTAGTGGGGCACCACCCCTTGTAGCCTTACTTACCAGTTGTGTCAGGAAGTTCTCTTCTGCACACTCCAGGACTGCCCCCTCTCCTCTGCTGGAGTTTTCAAGAGATATCTGGGAAGATAAAGCCTCCCACAAGAACACAGGCCAACAATCATAAAATACCAGCCAGGCACTTATCAAACAGTTCATCTGCTGCCTCATCCTGGGTGGTCTGTAACAGACTCCCACCAAGATTTTTGCCTTGCTGGTTTCCCCCCCACCCCGATTCTCACCCACAGGCACTCACCCTTATCATCACTATCCTGGGCTCTGCACAGAATAAATACTCCCTAATGTGCAAAGGCACCCCTCTGCCTCTGCCTCCTCGAAGAGCTTACAGCCATCACTGCAGCACTCCAGCCACACAAGTCATCCCAGCACATTTCTGTGAGGGGCACTATGTCATGGCTGTCCTGCTGCTCAATGGCTTCCAGTTCCTCCTGCTGTTTGTTACTGACACTGTGCATTGCTGCAGAAGCACATCAGCTGAGCTACTGATTCCACCCCAGCACTGGCATGCTGCCCCTAGGCCCATCTCTACTGAGCCAAGCCTTATCTCCCTCCCCCTGCCAAACCAGCTTAAAGCCCTCTCAAATCACCACCACCAACCCACAGTCTAGAATCCTTTACCCCTTTTAGCCAGTGAACACAATCTGTCTCCAACAAGCCTGGTGCCACATGGACCAACCCATGACTGAAAAAGCCAAAATGCCACCAATGGTACAAATCTTTAAGCCACAGGATTAGGTGGGTTCTCCTGTTACTCCTACAGCCAACAGGCAATGACAAAGGTCACTGTCATAGTAAAATTTAGAAATGCATGCAAAATATCTCTGGCAATACAGTCTGGCTTCATTCACTGCAAATTTAGTTGACCAGTATTAATCAGTCACTAATAAAGCTGTCTGAATCTGCACAGAATCCATATCAAATTCCAGGCTGGCAGAAAAAAAGACAACACTAATTTGCAAGGAAAGTAGCAGTTTGAATCATTAAACAAAATTAAAACTGTCCATGCTCAGAAAACCATTATGCTAAGTCACCCAGGATAGGCATCAATAATGATGGTTTTTCCTAAGGCACAAACAATTGTCAACAGAAGTTGACACCAACTCAACTTAGCCTATATGACAGAACCATTAAAATAATTTTTTAACAGTTTATAGGCATTCCATATATAAGTGTCACTCAGAAAATATTATCTGGAAGTGTGTTTAAGAATGGGAAAAATTTGTTAACCAGACTACGGAAAAAAGGTGCTTTTATATCCATTTGTTTTAGTACAGTTTTTATAAACACCTTTTTGAAATGTCTTTATTTTAAATTATAGCCAAACCTCAGAAATATGACTTCCATCAGTTGGATGAAAATTTGGCAGTACTTTTCATTTCTCAGGATATGATTTGTACTGCTGAGATCAAATGTTCTTACAAGCTACAAGATGAAGTACCTCAGACACCCTGGGACGTTACCAGCAAGTGACTTTTCTTGGTGGAGTAGCAGGAAGTCAGGCTGCTGTCTCCATGGAAGATGCTCCTGCTCAACTGCCACCAGCTCCCAAAGTGCTTTCCTCCAGCACTCCCTGAGAGCTGCAGCTGTCACCTTTCTTGGAAAGTTGCTTTGAGCAGCTCAAAGGCACAGGACCTACATAAGTGGTCAAGAGTGTTAATTAATCTGACAAGGGGAGCAGGTTGAGTATGCTTGGGTTTCTGCATTTGCAAAGGAAGGTTGCAGACACGTGGCTCTGGCTGGCTGATCTCCTGCGGTGTTCTGGAATGGAGCTGCATGCTCATGCAAGCTGCAAAGCAAGGCAGAAATCTACTGCAACTACCACCTTGTATGGATTGCCACGTATCAGTGCTGCCAGAGTTTATATTTCAGCTTTCCAATGTGCACAATAAGGTTTTCAAGAAAGCCCTGCCTCTACTTACAGGGACAAACTCTGATGAGAGGTCACCTCATCAACTTCTTGGACCAGCAACAGAAGCCAACAACTTTAAGACAGTGGTTTTAAGTGCCAAAACTGCTCTCACATTCCAGGGTCCCTGAATATCTGAAAGCTTTTTGGAAAGCCAAGTCCCAGGCTTTCCTGCTGTTCCCCATTCTGTGTACTGTTTGATCAAATCTATCATATTTTGCTTAAGAGTAAACCATGCACAATACAAAACACTGACACAAATTATATGCAAAATAAATATTTTATTGGTTTAATATACAGTTTTTTAAAGAAATCAGCCCTTGTGTGTCTTCCTAACACAATTTAAAATTTTATAAACTTTTTCATATAATATTGTAATATTTGAAATTATTTTTGATTAAAGACCTTGACATACTGTGAAGAGTTTTAGTAGATGGAAAAGGCAAAGGAGTAAAGAGAGTTCAAGCACAGCCAAAACGGATATTACATATCCACTAAATGTCTATTTGACTACATAAAAACTCCAATGACTTCCGACTTTCTCCATTGTATATTCACCAGGCTGACTGAAAATACACTCTGTGAGGGATGGAGAAGGAAAAGAGATTTTTTCCATTTTCCCCATAATATAAGCAAGGTCATTCATGCATTCCAAGTTGCAAATCCTAATTGCTTTCAGAAGATAGCATTTTTATTGCATTTTGGTTAATATGAAGCAGAACTTCTCTTGGTATGACTGCAAGTAGTCAACACCAAAAAAAAAAACACCCCAGTGCTTAAATAAGGCACTTTCCTATAAAGGGATGAGCAAACAGCAAGGAAGCAAATAAAATTAGTTAAAAGTTGTCTTCTACACAAAGATAAGGCTTTCAGTGTCAGAACTTTAAGTAGTTTTAAGAGTAACCTCATGTCATTCTACCACTCTGCTAATAGTAACCGCCTCAAGAATTAACAGCAATTTGTGTAACAGGGTTGTTTCCTTCTTTTGAAGTGGCACTAAGTAACAGCAGTGGAAACCATTACTGGTTATTTCAAGCTCTTAAAGTGGATCAGTTATTGCACAATAAATACCTCATAGAGGTCAGTGTTTTGGGAGGGGTTGTTGTGGGTTTTTTTTATTTTTTTTTAAAAAAGCTAGACTGAATGTGTACATGTTATTTATAAATTGGTTACGTGTGGAAATCTTCAAGTTTCATGATGCATCATTAGACAAAGAAATTAGCTACATAAAAATTTACAACAGGGACATACAAATAAATACAAAACCTTTCAGAGTGACACAATTTTGCTGATGCTTTAAAGAAAGTAATGTTAAAGTGTCTAAGTCCTTACAGATGAACTCAAGGAAAGGTCCACATCGGAGAACCCAGCGCCAAACACAGTAGCCCATCTCAGCAGCTTTAACACTTCCTGAAGCAAAACCAACTTGGCACTTCCACCACTGGGTGCTGCCCAGAGCAGAATCCCACAGCACTTCCAACTACATCCAACCTTAGGAAAAAAAAAAGGAAGATGAAGACCTAAGTTAGATTTTTGGAAGTCTGTTTGTTATGTTTAAGTATGTATTTTGAAACTATTCACATCTAAGGCATGCAAACTGCAGAAATCCTCTTGCATGATGCCTTCACATAAAAAGTCATCATAGAGCACACTGAAACTAAAATTCAAGGACCACTCTATGAAAGCCGACAGTAGAATGGGCCAAACTACAAACCAGCTTACTTTCTAAATCTATCCAGGATTATCAGTATTCTCTGTATTCAATGAACTTCAAATTTGATAACTTACGTTTCAAGGAGAAAATGCAAACAAAGCAAGGTATAAGTTAGCAATGATATATAACGCAATTAAAATAAAAATAAAATCTGGTTCTTGCAGATCCCCAAAGATTACCTGTAGTACCAGTTTCACGGCTGTGTATCTTGCTTTGCAGTTGCAGATCTGCTTTGGGGCGATACAGCTGCTAACAATCCACTTACTATTTCTCTTCTTATTTCACCAACAATAGATTCCTTGATCTGAAAGGGATTAGCCAAAGTGTAAAGGTCAGTAATTTGTATAAACAATGGATAAAACTAAATGATATTGCAGATATGTTTGATACTACCAACATGCACCACTAAAATTCAACTTTCAAAACTGTGACTGGAAAAAACATTAGAAGGATGAAAAAATAACTGTAAGTCATTTTGAAGTTCTTGCAAATTATATAAATGAAAACCAAACTAGTTCTATATTTCCAGATGGCAAATACATTTATGTTTTACACTTAGAATATCTGGTTTTATGCTAAGGAAAGAATACATTTCAACTATGAAAAGTTCTGAAGAAAAACATTTTAGGATATATACATCATAAGCATCCCAAATGCACTACTTTTTGACAAGCTGTTATTCTCTTGAAAAGGAAGGAAGGTTGATCTCTCTCACAAATGGATTACACAGTAGAACAGGTCCAAGTCCGTGAACATAAGCTGTTGTTTTCAAATTACTGAAAAGGAGACAAATCCTAATTGCATACTTTCAGCAGGAATGACAAAGAATTTCAGCAGTTGTTCACATCATCAATGGGCCAACAGAGGTTTAATCTATGCCAGTGAAAGCTATTTTTCACAGGATTGTGACAAAGGAATTACTCATTAAGTTTTATATAAAATACACCTAAGAGTTTCCAGTAGCAGGCATGTGAATGTGGCTGAGGCTACAACAAAAAAGAGCAGAGCACTGACTGCTACAGTAAAGAAAACAAAGGAGAAAAGGAGGCAAAACACAGTTCTACAAGAGCATATTATGCTGGAAAAGATCAGGGAATGACAAAGAAAAACAGTGTGGGCTTCTTGCAAGTACAAGAAATCATTGGCACCAACTTATTTTTTTGGATGGTCTTCATGAGGGACAAGTCAGATACAGTTCCAAGGACAGAGGAGGACAACAACTGTGAGAAGGTGCAGGGGGGGTAAGAGCCAGAGTCTGGCCTAAGGTCACACAGAAGCACTCAGCATCCCAGTTAAGCAATACATTTTTCTTTTTCATGTTAGTCTCCCCTTTTCCTGGTGCGTCAAAAGGATTAAGCAACAACGTCAGAAGGGTGGCAGCAGCATTAGCAGCAGGTTATTTATCCCTTGTTCTCTTTGGCAGGCAATTCAATCCCTAAACCATTAGTGTGGCAAAGTTCCTCATTTCATTACTACTTTGCATCAAGCAGAAATTCAGACTGCCTTGACTACGATATTGTTGGGAAATGGGTTCCAGTTGGGTTGTTTGCTGATTAACAGACAAAAGAAAAGCCACTGTGCAATAGAGCCTGTTTCACCAACAGCTGAAAGCCCAGAGGATGTCTATGCTGATGCACACACTGATGTACAAAGCTTTAGAACCACTGTCAGCACAGTAAGGGCTTTGGGATTTAGAAATGTAGGCACAGGGAAACCCGCACACAGCACCCCAACTGTCCAGCAGGCATAAGAGAGCCCCCAGTGCTCTCTCTGCCTTTCTTCTTCAGTATCTCATGGGGTGGGTCTGAGTATGCTACAGAACAGTCATTTTGTACCCTTCTCTCAACAGACAGACAAAAATAAACGTCACTTTCCAAAAAAAGCTCATAAAAGCTTCCCAAATTAGCAAGTAAATGATCTAGTACAACAGACAGTCTTGTAAAAAAGTAGAGACTGGAAGCAAAGCAGCTCCTGTTCTATTCTCAGCTCTTCCAACAGCTTCTGGCTTGACCTTGATTATTTGAGCCCTCTGCTTCTCACCTTCCTGTCTGGACAACAACAAGGCCACCCTCCACTGCCTCTTTTCACAGGCTCTGCTTCCTCCCCCTCCAGACTCAGCAAGGTCACTCCAGTGTGGTGAGCCAGCACTGGCTCCTGCAGTGACTCAGTACCCCGCGTGTGTCGTGACCAATGGCCAATATTTGCCTTTTTCATTATAAATTAGTTAGGGCAAGGTGCACCTTCTATTTGCTCTGCAGAGGGCACAGCCCCCTGCCAAGACTTCCTCTGTACAGAAGACAGAAAAGCAGTCAATGAATGCTCCATCAATTACTTTTTAGCAAGTGAATGAAAAATTGATCATTTGAAAAATGAGAAAACCACTCATTTATGCTACATTTACTACACTGATACAACACCAACACAATATTTCACTGAAAACACAGTATCACTCCCATTTTAACAACAGTAAACCAATGACCTCCCCTCCTAGAAAAGAATTACCATTACTGCAGTATTATGTTGCTGCTAAAGAACTGATTGAGAGTGAAGTGTACCACTTACAGCAAATCTGGAGATAGGTGTTCTTCACCAACCAACCAGAAATGGGAACAAGGCTTTTCACAGTGCTTATAGTTCTGAAGTAAATTTTCTACAATTAAAGGAATTGCTTCCTATTCTGTTTTCTTCCCATGTCACTCCTTCATGGCAGCAGCTGGTGAGATTTTATGCTCAAAATAATAAGATGAGGAATCCCAACACCTGCACACATGTACAACCTACATTTTGAGGGATGTTGAGCTAACACAGATTTGAATGGAAAATGGAAAAGGGATGATTATCTGCCAGACCATCTCTGTCCCATTAAGACTCATTACAGCCTCTTAAAGCAGATGATGACAGGAAAATCATACATTTCCTTAAAGTGTAGCTTCATTAAGTGTCATTTATAATGAAGAACTGTTAGCAAAATCAGAATTTCCACTCTCATAAGCAGAAAGATCTTTAAACCAGCACATATTTTAAATTGGAGAAGAGCAGAATGAGAGGGCCTGGTGGCCCTCCTGGTGACCCTGTGACTTATTCAAGTCAAGCAGTAAGTACTTCATGTGACAATCCTGTGGAGGCCAGGCTGCATTTCATCAAGAGAGCTACTGTTTGCTATTTTAGCACTTCATGTTGCTGAATGTTTTTCCGAGGGAGTTAGTCCATTAATGCCAAAAGTTAACACCATGGGGTTTTTTTCACAGAACAAATAGTTACAGGTCAAAGTTCACATGCATTACAGCCCACCCAGGCATATCACACCCACTGCCTGGCTTCTCCCTCCCCTAAACACAAGGTCAGCTACAGAGAATGGGAGGAATGAACAAGGGTTTAACATTTGTGAGTGCATACATCAAGAATGCATCCTACCAGATTTCTTTCTTTTGACAATGAAACTGGAATTCCTTTGCTAACAATAGGGCTATTTAAGCAAGGCATCATTTCAGTTTATGCTCTGTTTTAACTCTTAAGAAATAATAAAGATTTTCCTGATATGTGTTTAATAGCATTCTCTGGTTCTGCAAAATCCACCAAGTGCTGTGAGCCAATGCATCTCCACTCTGACCTGCAAAACTCCTCATGCTGAGAATCTTGAGTTGATCCAGAACCCACTGCCAATGAAGTTAAACTGAGGGACAATCTTTCTGTGTGCTCAAATATTCACAAAGTGAGTCAAGCTCAGCTGTTTGCTGACTACTCATCTTTGAATAGTAGCCTCTCAGTTCAGTGTGGATTCTTTCAGCATTACAATGTCCTCAGTGCCACACAACCCAAATAACAATCCCTGTGCAAAGAGTACACAACTTTATTTGCTGTCAACTAATGAAGCTAAAGAGGAACGTTCACAGAGGCTAACCTCAGAAAAAAATATTGACTGAAATAATCCTGTCCTTTGACTTCAGCCCACTGGTTTTTGTCTAAACTGCTTTTGCAGTACTTTTGAATTACTCCTTCCTATCTCAGTTTCTCCTTTAGCAGCCTTCCACCATGACACCACTGACATGTGGATTTTTACAGACAGCCTGGATACACAGGCCACCTTGGTTTCACTGCAGAATCAGAAGCACAGTGCAAGGTGCACTAAATATCTCATGGACCACTCTTCTGATGAGTGGCATGCATCTCATCCATTTCACAGACAAAGATAAGGTAAAGCTGCTTCCAATTATCCACAGCTTCAACACACACGGAAGGTACCACGGCATTACAGCCTGATCTGTTGTACATTTCTAAGCATGACATCTTACCTAGTCCTCAGTGGTCTATGGCAGAGCCATACAAAAGCTTCAAGGGACAAGCTAAAGGCTAAGTGAACCTTCTCTTGTGAAGAAGAGGGAATAAAATCTACAAGTTCTCGATTCCCATTTCTGTATTCAGAGCAAAGTTTGCTCCACTTTTTCACAGGCACTTCATTTCAGAACAAGTAGTTTCTTTGGCTTCCTTTCTCCATTTATATTGCTTGCCAGAGAGCTTTTCTGTCATGCCACTAACAAAACACATAGTTTTAGTTGTGTTTCTTAACTTGGCCCACAGGAAAAATAACCAAGCACTCCTCACTTTCATTGACTGCCAATAAAACTAGTCCAGTACAATTGATCCAAAATCACTCAAACTCTGAAATAACTTCCCACCTGCCTTCAGCTTGTTTCATTTACATTCCTATGGTCCTTAGTGGTTGGGGTAGAGGGACTAGAAAGTACACTTAGCATTTACTAGAGCGTTGTTCCAGAAACACTATTTCACCACTCAATGAACTCCAGTTTGGCATTTTAACAAGCAAACATGACAGAAATTTTCACTTGGGAATCGAAAATACTGCTGCTTAACCAAGTAGTAGAGACAGCAAATTCTTTCCCAGCCATACTTAGCTATTAATTTACATGCTAACCACTACCACTGAAAAAACATCCACTGCTTTGCACATAAACAGAGCTGAGGCTCCAACACCTAGTGACATGTTCTGAGCTTTCAGACACAGCACAGGAACAGGATGGAGCCTTGGCTGGAGAGGAAAGAGAAAACCTTGATGGATAGGAGTTACAACCAGCCTTGCCTTTAGGTTTCAGGAAACTCACTTCAAACATCCCAGATCTCAGCCCCTTCTTCCTCACCTCCCGTATGACTTGCTGTAGCTCCTCCTGCTCCACTGCTTTGTGGATTTCATCAGCTGAAGGCATGAGAGGGATTTTTTCAAGTTTGTGCTCCACCTCTGGCTTGGAGTCTGCAAGCTCCTCAGAGCTTTCCACTGGCTGTCCAGTGCCTGCTCTCAGCGGGGGAGTTGGTGTTAAGGCAACAGAGGCTCGGTACAACTTCTTGCTTTGACTCCTGGCTCTTCTACCTGTGTGACCAGAGCACACTGAAGAGGAATCTGAGTTTCCATGGGAGAATACCGACTCTGTACCCTCTGCTGGGAGAGTTTCCAGTCCAAGCTCTCCCAGTCCTAAACCCAGTTCAGACTTCAGAAATGACTGCTCTCGAATAAGCTCAGAGACCTAAGGATTCAGAAAAGAAACAGTCCTGAATAAGCAAACAAAAAAGTCACATAACTATGTTTTCTTGCTATTTATTTAATTGCTTACTCATTCCCTCCATGTAACAAATACAGCTATAGAATAAATATATCCTTTGCCTTTATTACTGCAACAAAGAGAATCATGAAAAGGAATGTGCCTTTTTTAAAGCCAACATAAATAAAAATTGTGGCTCTTCCCCAAGCCACCGACTTTTGCAACACATATACATCTTGCCAGAGCCATTGACAGGCACACACGTAAGGGCTTGATTTTCATTTGTTTGCTCTTTCCTTTCTGCAGTTTTTGAACTACTTATTTTCAGTAACAGAAAATGTGCAGAAATATAAAAAAAAAATTTCCCTAGAAAATTAATGAGGTAGTACCATCATTTGTATCAACTAAATGAAAAAATATCTCACTTCTACATATTCCTCTTAAAAGCTAACAAGACTCTACAGGCACTTAGACCTACAGCTAAATCTGCTTAAGGAAAATTGCATCAACAAAGCTATTTAAGGGAGTAAAGTATTTCTAAAATTATGTGTCAAATTAATCTCCTGCAACCTATTTTAAAGTAAAGTCTTCCTGGTTCTTTTCATCTGAAAAACACAGAGTAACCACTTACTGGTTCAATGACGTTCAATGGAGAAGGACACGACAGGTTATCAGCACTTCTGCTTCCATACATACCCTGAAAAATTAAGTTAAGTTAATGCACTTAGGAATTTCTCAGAGCTCTCAGAAGCTAGCATATAAACATGCTGCATGTCAGAAAAGTTTCTGTAAAATCAGAAAGTTGGAAACCGGAAGTGGAGCTGGTTGGAGAAAGTTAATTTCAGTCATTTTTAAAGCTGGTGCTCTTCTATAAAAGGATTTACAAATAAAAAGTTATTTATACAGTTCAAAGAATGCAAGTTTGGCTTGAGATCACAGTAATACCATATTTTCCTGTTCTTGGGTTTCAATGTTTTTCCCCATGACAAAATACTGAAGAGGAAGATGTGGCCTGTGCCTGTGCTGCTTCTACAGAAGATGACTGGCTAAGAAAGAGAAATGAAACCCAGGAAGAGCATATGACACTTTTTGTCTGTGCTTCTTTTGTTTGGCTGATGGCAGAACTGCAGCACAAAAAGAGAGGAACAGTCCTTCGCTGAGTGGAAAAGAAGAGAAAGTATATTGCCATGCCACCAATAAACACAGACAAAGCCTCTTCTCCCCCTTCTTGCACTTTTGGGGAGCGTTCGTGGGAGCAGAGCTTCGCCCACTGTTTGTCAGGCAGCCATGTCTTCATCTGAAGGAGCGACAAAAGGCAACGGAGGAAAAAACTCATGACAATGGGATTTTCCCCATTTTTCGTTTTGTTTTTTTGTGTGTGTGGGGTTGGTTTTTTTTTTTTGGTGTGGGGTTTTTGTTTTGTTGTTGTTTTTGTTTTGGTTTTTTGCTTTTGTTTTTGTTCCCAAGGATTGGCAGAGCTAGAGAGAAAGCACAGTCTGTTTCTTGGGAGAGAAACACTGTGAATGTCTCATCTCTCTGCCCTCATCTCTCAAGAAAATCAGTGTAGAACTCCAGAAAGCCCATCACCATGCTCCAAGGATTTTAGACATAAGCCCTAGCTACCAAAACTGTGAAAATTCAGGGTCATGAAGAGGAAAAAGAAAGCACTAACAGAAGAGGTCTGTCTTTCTCAGCCCTAAAACCCCCCAGGGTATGTATTGATATGTATGAACACCAAGAAAGTCACACAATTTTTCCCCAAGGTGAAATAGTGACTGAAAATGAGAAAATATGACCCCTGATACACATGGCATCATTAGATTCCATCCCATTCTAAGAGTTGTATCAGTTATGAGTTATTATTTGTCCCTGCTCATTGCAGGTTGGACTAGATGATCTTTAAAGGTCCCTTGCAACCCAAACTATTCTACAATTCTCTAATGAACATTATATGGAGAAAAAACATGATGCTGTTGCAAAACTAATACTTACTATGTGTGCCTGAGGTCTGTAAGGTGAAGACATGTGCAGACTTCTGAGCTGGTCCTCCAAGGCAAGCAGACGCTCTTCCAGCTGCATCTCCAACTCCTGCAGCTCCATGCGGACAGACTTCCTCAGGCTCTGCAGCTGGTCAGCTTCGAATCTACAGCAAGGCCACCACAGAAAGAACAAAAGCAGTCACTGCACCCAGCTGCAAAGAGGTGACTGAGCAGGACAGTGCCACAAGTAAAGGACTTCATACAAGGGAATTCAAAGCAGGACACAGCAATGTTAGCTGAATGCCTACGTGGCACAGAAGTCTTTTTCCGTTTATAGAAAAGATGTATCAGTCCACAGAAAAAACAAAACCACATAGTGTACCACAGAACATTCTCCAAAAATTTTAGCTTTAAATGCAGAAGAAATCAGTATTTATATATCTAATCAAATTAAATTTAAAGCTGATAAGAACAAGCACCACAGAGTAATGCAGTAATCACATGCTACTTCTCCTCTGTGGTTATAGCTTCCCCAGCACTCAGAGCTACATTTTGGCCAGGAAGCCACAGTCTAAGGCAGCCAACTGATTTCAAACGTGTTTACTTTTAAAGTGATAGGCCAAGAGCTGATTCAACTAAACTAAATATATAATCAGTTTCAAAAATTGTTCCAGATCTGCTGCTACTACCACTCCTGGCGAGCACAACCACTCAGAGCCAGAATATGAATGCCATCTGTAGCTCAATGAGTAGCCACTGAAGGGTGGAAAATCATCTGAATGCTACAGTTTTCATTCTTTATTTACATCTACGAAGATGGGAGTGATCTAAAATCATATCTTTAAGATTTCTTTCCCCTGCAATCAAGTATCCTATGATAACAACCCTTAATATCTGCAGCTGTGGAATCACTTTGGAGAAAGGATGCAGAAAAAATAATTAGTGAGAAATACGGATTGGAAGAGACAAAGAGTAAAAAAATCTAGAATGAAGATGCATAAAGAAAAGAGTAAATAAGATTTTGGCAAAAAAACTCATCTCCAACCCTGTTCAAATTGAAATGAATAGATTTCTTGCTGATCTCAAGAGCAGTAACACATTTTTTGATATGCCAGGGTATTTTCTCTTTGTTTTTTAATAAGGTAATTTTACCTTTCCTCCTCTGTCATGTGCTGATAAACCGTGGTCTGTTGACGTAACATAGTCAATTCCAAATCCATCATTTGGGTTCTGAATAAATTTAGATTTCTCCTCACCACTTGTAGCTCCTGGAAAGTATTCTGGGGAAATAAAAATATAATCATGAATTACATGGGAAAATGAATTAAAGTAAGTTTGGATCCTGTAGCCACATTTGCCCAGAAGCTGCATGTTGTGCCATCACAATGACTCAAGAAAACAACATTTTCAGCTGTATCATACAAGCAAACACAAGAAAGTGTATTTAGATTAATTCCTTTCTAACATTATTTGTGGGAAGCTGTCTCTTGAGAACAAAGACAAGCAACTGCCCAAAGTGAGCACAATCTGTGACACATTTAGGATGTTTCCTTGTATTTTATTTTGACTGAGTACCACTCCATAAACAGGGTGACTTACCTCGTAGAGAGGTAGAATGGATGATCTCTGAGTAGTGTAACCAGTGGCAGCTGAAAAATCCTGTCCCCTCATCACTGGGTACTAGGGGGAAGAAACAAACAATTTGAAATGGGAAAGGCACCCTCTGGAACGCACAGACACTCCAAAAGCAGCCCTAAAACACAAACTTTCTGGCATTAAGATTTCTGCAATCCATGGAAATACTGTGTTGCAAAGAGGCAACCTTACAAAATGTCAGCACCACTTCTTAACTGACACATGAGCAACAATTTATGCTTGAAAACTCAGTAGTCTCAATTGTCTCAGCTAATGATAAAAACAACAATTCCAAAACTGTAACTGAGCAAATTAAACTATGCCCCATTTTGAAATCATGGTTGTAGTCAAATTTGTCATGGGATTTTCTTCAGTTCTTAGTTTGGGGAATTTCTGTTCATTTTGGTTTATAATCTCACTATGTTGCCTTCATCCAAAGTCCCCAGCTTGCTAATGATCTCTTACAAAAACAAGACTGAAGAATTTCTATTTGCATGTTGCAGCAACATATGGAGCAAAAAGATAAAATCCAGAGGTTTGTTACATGTAGAGACACAGCACAACAAAGAACAGTGGAAACAGCAAAAATGTTTACCTTCTCAAACATGAAAGACAGCTTGTCCAATATAATTTTGAAAGAATGCAAAGGACTACTGATATGTCATGGAAAATCTGAAGCATGTTCATTCATATAGAGAAGCTTTGCTCCAACATGATCACATCAAGGGGATGGGTTTATCTTTCCTCTGTCAGCTTTCTCTGTTCCCTGTTCTATCAGCAACTTATCTAGTCCTCCTTATTTCCTCTTAAAATCACAATCATATGTTTTAACATCTCAACTTTTTCTTTAGCCATTGAGTATGCTATGTGTCAAACTCAACCTCTACTGTTGGAAACCAATCTCTGCTGTGAGAAGGACCAAGCCCCCAAAATGAAACTAATTTAGACAAAATATGCTTGAAGAAGAACAAGTCGGCTAAACATTATTACCCCCTCCAATGTCCTTTTCTCTCTTTTTTTTTTTTTTAGATTTCTTTTTCAGCAGGTTCAGTTAGCATAGTATGTGTGGTAGAAGTACTGAGCACACTGTAACCTTACACAGATCAAGGCTGCAAGTGGTACACATGAGAGAATTGAATTCTCCAGAGCAGGTTAAGTTCTGCAAACACTTTCTCCCAGGAACACCATGAACACCACCTTGAGCAATAGTTGACTTAATACACAGGTTATCACAGCTTCCTGCTGCAGAGCTGGTCACCAAATCTTGCTCTGAGAAGCAAGCCCAGCTGATAGAACCAAAGGAAGACTGGACTCACCTCTAACTTCTGACAAGTGGCAAAGTCAATAAAATAAGAGGGGCCCAAAAAAGGCCACTACAGCCTCCCACATGCAATATGGTACAGGCAGGTGCATGTTTGCTCTAGAGTAAAATGCACAGAAATTTTAGGTCTACAACTGCATAGTATTCACATATTCATACATAAACGAGCAGAGTCTGTAACTACCTTGCCCACACAGCCTCCTGCAGGAGCTTGCAGGATCCTAAGTTGGACCACTACCTGAGAAAACAGCAGAACCAGGATGGCAGGAACAGCTGGCAATCAGGGGAGGAGGAGCAGAAGGTGTGGCAGAAATTGGTAAAATTTACGTGCTTGCATTCTCAAGCTTTTCTTCTCTGAGTGATGAGATGGATAAAATTTCACATGCTCTGACAAAATCAATTCTTAATAAAAGACTGATGTTATCGAGAACATGCTGGCTAGCACTAGAGTTGCAAGTGGAAAAGATTGGCATGAAACAGTACAGAAACACACGGAGATCAATCACTGACATCATTATTGAAGTTTTGCGACTATAAGGAAAAAGATGCACTTTTAACAGCTGTATGAGAAGTATGTCAAAGAGAAGAGAAATCAAAGGATTGACCAGACTATTCTGTGATTCTATAAATATGCATTTTTAAATCTAAATCTAATGATTCTCATCTTAAAATAAAATAATAGCTGATAAAGAGTATGCTGTTCCTCCCCCCCATCCAAGAATATCCATAAAAGCTAAAAAATAAAAAATACTGGAAAAAAAATCACTCTGGATCAACTGGAACAAGAAAACATTGAATGCAAAAAAGTGGAGCATTGAAAAGATGATCACAGAATCACAGAATATATTGATTGGAAGGGACTCACAAGGGTCTTCAAAGTCCAACTCCTGGCCCTGCACAGGACAGCTGCAAGAGTGATTCCATGGGCCTGAGAGCATTGCCCAAATGCTTCCTGAACTCCACCAGGCTTGGTGCTGTGACTTCTGTGGGGAACCTGTTCCAGTGACCAACCACTCTCTGGGGGGAAAACTTTTTCCTAATATCTAACCTAAAACTCCCATCTTTGAACGCTTCAAACTTGCCTGTTTAAACAAAAGCTCCTAAAACAGTAGCAAATCAGACTTGGACAAAATATCTTTTTTTTCCTGATCTGCTGAACTACACAAAGGAATATTCAGGTTATCACCTTGGTTTGGTAAGGATAAAATAAGGAGCCCCTTTGACCAGGGGCAAAGCCAGGCTTCCTCTTACCTGTGAGAGGTTCTGCAGAGAGTTTCTGATGTCATGGAGGACCCTGCGGAGCTGCATCTCCACAGTGGAGGGTGGGTTCATGGCAGGAGGACGATGAGGAACTCCATGCCTTGGAAAGAAGGGGCAGCTGAAGGGGGAAAGCATGGCACTGAAGGAAGAGCCAGAGATGCTTGGGATACTGTGGGTGCTGAGCGTCCTCATGTGCTCGCACAGCGGCCGGTCCTGCCACTCCGTGGGGAGGGAATGGAGGGAGCACGTGGAGCGGGACATGGCTGCTGGCATGTGCAGGGGGCAGCTCTGTACCCTGGTGGGACTGAGCTCCTCAGACAGCCTGCTGGGCCCTGCCTGGGGCACCTCTTTCTTGGAGGACGAAGGTGCAATAAACAGTGTGGATTTGCACACAGGATGGCCAGAGGCTGCCTCCTCCTCACTTCTGTCATTCTCAGATGCTGCTTCCTTGTCCTCCTCCACCTGTGTGTACTTGTAGGTGAAGGAAGGAGGACTGCAGAGAGTCTCTTTTCCTGGAGTTAACTGAACATTGACAGAGGACACCACTTTCACTGGATTCAGCAATGCAGTTGGGAGAGACTGAGACCGCCTTAGAGGATAGCCCGATTCAGCAAACCAGAGTCTCTGCTTCCTCAGAAGATCTTTTGACTTAAGCAGAGTGCACCTGGCCTTGGAGTCAGGTGAGTTGATGATCCTCATCTCAGCTCTTTGCAAGGCAACCTGAACTCTGTCCACAGATGATGTGGAGGAGCCATCACCTTCCAGAGACTGCATCGACTTGAGGATATGGTGTGTGTGATACTGAGGAAACTCAAACACGCTGCCTTCCTCCAGCAGGTCTGATTCTTTTTGCTCACTGGAAATGTCTTCCTCTTTAGAGCTGACCTCTCCTTGGACTGTCTCTGATATATGAGATGACTTGCTTTCTTGTCCTTGATTTTGTTCAGTTTTACAGTCACTAATTTTTCTGTCTTCACTCCTTCTGCTATCAGAAGATTTTCGTCTCTCTACTTGAGAGATAATATCCTCTTCATCATCATCATAATCCTCCTCCTCATCATCTTCCTCCTCCTCCTCCTCAAACTTATCAAAACAGGGCAGTTCCTTGGCTATCTGTGTCTTCTGTTCCTCACTGTGCGATGTCACAGTTGTTTCACTGTCACAGCTGTCAGCACTGCTTCCCATGCCCTGCAAAGACTCCTGAACCTAGGAAAGATATGAGACAGCAAAGGAGTGAATGTACTGGACACTCAACTACTGCCTTCTCAAGAGTCAGGCCATGAGTCCAAGAACACCTTCACAGGGCATTGGGGGGGGGAGCAGAAAGAATAATGCACTTAGTGTGCAAGAGAAATGGTGAAGGAGAACAAAGAAACTGTAGTATCAGATACATTGGGAGTACAACGAAGTATCGCACCAAAAGGAGGTTTTTATTTTCTCTAAAGAGAAAATTCTCCACACATTCCTTTGATTTGACAATAAATTCAATACTGTAAGAAGAATAGAAGTGGCAAAAGAGTAAGAGCAAGAAGAATACAATGCTAGTATTTTAGGTGGTGATGACAAACAGATAGCTGGGTCATGGAACAAAGCATTTCCCATTTATAAAGGTTTACAACAGTGAAATGAAGGGTAGCATTAGGAAATGTATACAGAGAAGTGAGGAGAACTACAGACTAGTGAAACTGTGTTACAGGACAACACCAAGAATGGGAAAGCCAGTCTGCCCATAAACTAAGCCTGTTTAAATAAAGAATCATTGAAGACTGAGAATATCACATCAGGATGTTAATCTCAGTTGGAAACCACATCTGGTACTATTAGCCCATCCCTCCTTTCTCCTGAATCTTCTTCCCCTATTTATTTCATTCTAAATAACAATTTAAACCAGAGTACGTAGACGAGGGAGTTGTTAATTTAGTAGCTAACAAACGGCAGGAAAAACATTTAAGAGAAAGGAAAAAAGAAGAGAGCTATTCATTGTAAAGCACATTCTTGAAGCTGGCCTGACTGACTGCTGTATTTACAAGTGCACAAGACATTCCCTAAGAGCATGTGGTATAAAGTACACTCTTGGAAATTTACCATAGTTGATGCATGAACTAGAAATTTTCCTATCTCTACTTTCTGCAGTTCTTGCTGCCATTAGGATATTAGTTATTAGTTCCTTCTAAAGAGATTATGCTTTTCAGGCAATAGTTCCTTCTCCAACCATCTAGAAGATTTCAGCCATGAATGTCATCTTCACAAGTACATATCTAACATTGCACTCGCTGGCACAGCCACAAATTATTGTGAAAGAATGTGCACATTCAGATGGTTTTCAAGTTAAAGGTACTAAATGAGCAAAACATTATAATGTTTAGGTGAAATCATGTGGGCTACATGTGTGTCTATCTATCTGTTTCCTAATCCTCCATCACATTGTTCAATTATGAGTAAAGCATAAGAACTTGGATGGAGAATTCTGGCTTATTTGCTAACACAAAACCCCTCTGCAGAATACCCTGTCTCAATATCAAAATCTCCCTCAGAAATCTTAATTAAGGAAGTCAGAGATGAAAGGCAATATGGGTTAAATTTTGAGTTCTCTCCTGAGTTTCAGAGGAAGGCTATGGGTGCTAGAGTCAATAATTTAACAGTAGATGGCACTAAATTACCATACTTTTAAGAAACAATATATACTCCTCTGTATCCCCTTCATTTTTTCACTGGTTCTCTTCACCAGCTGCCAAGTTCTCATTTCCCCTAGCTGCATCATTCACCCATATTTTCTGAATTCAGCTCAGCACTTGGTCAGAACTAAGAATTGAAGGGGGTAGAGGGGAGCCTAGCAACTCCATGGCACAAACCTCATGCAGCCTCAAAATACCTTTTCAAAACAGCAGAACAGAAAACAGAAATCTCTTCCCTTTACAGCCAACACAGATAAACTCCAGCAATATCCCAGTGAAAGGGTGCTTAGCTGCAACATACTTTTAGTGGGCTCTTCATCAGGTTGTAACCAACATAAAAATCAGGAGTGACCAACTCTCTTCTGAGTCACCTTCTAACATGCCTGTCAACTTCAGTGCACTCACAGCTCTGTAGAGAGCTGAACAAGTATGTCAGATGATCATGCTCTTTGCAGGAACTCAGGATCATTTTTCCCTTTACTCATTATTACTCCTTTTCTTGCTCTTGAAAAGCACTAAGCTGATGTTTAAGGGAGACAAAGACCAACACTATCATGGCTTTTATTTTGGCACTCAGTTGAAGAACTACTAAATCGGAAAACCCAGAATTCCAGTACCAAAATGAAAAAGCAACACTGATGGATGAAGAGGGTAAAAAACTCTTCCCAGTAACTGCCAAACAGCTTTTAAAGCGCTTGGTGTGCCACAAGGGAGAAACACATGGTAGCATAAGAAACAAGTCAGCAGATACAAGCTATAGAGATGAAATTGCTGGAGATACCCAGAATCCCATTTTTTCATTTGGGCTGTGGTATAGGTCTCAGGAATAGCTGGCCTTGAGAGCAGGATCCAACTCAAGGCCTTTCACTGGCTGATTGACAGGCCAATCAAATCATGGCTATTACTGTGTGAATGTTTTAGGAGAACCAGGAGAACAGCTCTCCAAAATATCAGATACAATACAGTCAAGCATATGTATTGAGCACA
This sequence comes from Ammospiza nelsoni, assembly GCF_027579445.1. Lineage (NCBI taxonomy): Eukaryota > Metazoa > Chordata > Aves > Passeriformes > Passerellidae > Ammospiza > Ammospiza nelsoni. Next base: position 16,195,749 of record NC_080639.1, read on the forward strand.
CACCTAAACACCAGGCTGGAACAAAAGTTTTCCCTAAGACATGAGGTCTCTCAGGTCAGCATCACAGCAATTTCTGGGACTAAGATCAAAGAAACCAGAACAAGAAAGAGCATGGAAGGTCAAAATCAACTAAAATTAGTCTATCTTCATAGTAAAGCTAGTGTGAAATTGTTTTCACTTTCTGTCAGTTGGTAATTAAAAAAAAAAAGAAAAAAAAGAAAAAATGCAGGGGGCAGGGGGGAGAAGTACACGGGCAGTGGGAAGGCAAAAATGATAAAAACATGAAACAATCACCAGATTAGCTTTAATCCTTCAAGACCTTAATCTCTACCCACTACTGAGAGGAATCAACAGTGAGAAAAGATACACCAGTAACAGCAAACAGAACATACTGAATTTAGACCTTATTCCAGTCCCAAGTATACCCAGATTAACCTACTAAAAAGGCTTTCAAGTCTGAACACAGACTTGGCAGGTCCAGCTCTGAAAACTATGATTTTATAGACCTAGACTGACAGTCACAGTAGCAGTCAAATACTGTTTCACACTAATCAGGAGTATTTCAACCACAAGATGAGAACCTTACCTGAAGCTGACTGAATGGAGAACAGTCTGTAGAGTCCTCAGCAAAGCCACTGCTGTCAGAGTGCTGACTTGCTGTCCTTAAGAGCTGATCTGTTTGAAACAACCAAAACCCAACTGGAATTACTTTACAAATCACAGCCTTTCAAGACCAATCTCACTGAATGCAAACTTTCCTTTTACAGCAAAAAACATGAAATGGGTAATACGATTGCCTTTCAGTTTCCACTTTGAACAAAATAGAGAAACAACTTTTTTGTGTCAAGCAAAATCTCTCTCACCCAAGCCCTACTTGTGAAACTTCAAGCAACCATTTTTTACATTTTTCTTTCCTGTGCTGTGGCAAAAAAAAAACCTCTGCAGATATTGCCCCTGTTGGAGTTCTCCTTTCACAAAACTGCATCACGGATTAATTCACACACAGGCAGTGGAAGAGTTGCTTTTGTGTTGAAAAGTACAGATTTGACACCTCTCCTGATCATGGAGATACTGAAGATCACTGGTCTCTCACCAGCCTAGACCACCCCACACACCCAGAAGGACAGCATCACATGGGCAGAGAGGGCCATGTGGAGGACTCTGCCAGCTACTGGAGAGGATCCTCCACTGGCTTAGCAGACAAATGCAGAACATCCCTTACACATCAATGGGCAATCTGCCAAAGCACATTCCCAGTGCTCATTTTATACACCAGAGATAAGATCCTCCTGCTTGTTCCTTTCTACTCTCATTAGGTAAGCATTAAAATAGCCTAAAGAGGCTCTAAAACCCTAAGTGCTTCCCAGGAGTGATTTCCCCTGGTGCAAGCACTGCACTCACTAAGCAGCTTTGCAGGGAGATCTCAACAAGCTCTGCAGCACACTATTGCATGTATGTTTTTCCTGACTGGACACAGGAAGCACTCACCAAGTGCAATGTTTACCTTATGGCACCAGAAACATTTTACCCAGCCTGAGGTGGGCAACAACCTTATCTCACCTTTAGAGCACAGCAGAAGTATAAAATCTTGGAGATGGGAACTACAGTGGCCGGCCACCTTCTCCTCTGGAGCCTTAGGCAAGAGCTTGCTGCTGTCTCCTCAAAGGCTCAATGCAGAATTTTGCCCCAGTTAAATGTAGTCATATAATTAATCTCAGCTCACAGCTCAATGCATTGGCATGCATTATGAAAACTGTTGGATATTCACAACTAATTTTTTTTAGTATTCATTTTGATAAACACTTTACTAACACAGAAATAAGTAAGAGCCTGCACAGCCTGTGAACACCAGTAGAGGCAAACTGCCCACTAAGCTTCTGTATCAGTGATGTCACACAGCTTTTAGGGAGTGCCTTTCAAATTGTGCTGCTGCTCTGTTATCATAGTAGCCACAATATCCTGCGATGACAAACAACTTTTCTACCTCAAGACAGACATCCCCACCCAACTCCCAGTAAGGACAATGGAAATTACTTCCCTGAGAACTGGATCTTATTATTAACTGACTAATTCACTTAATACAGCTGAAAGAGCATGCCATGATCAGCTTGCCACTACAGCTGAAGCTGGGGGGAAGCTGTTACCTTCTTCATGGTGAATAGTTATCTAATTTTGTTGCCAGACATTCAGCCTCCTCTGTCTCTTTTCTTATCTGGTGAATTTTAACAGAAGAGAAAAAAACCCACTACTGGTAAAAGCCTTAGCCTCTCTTAGGGAAGAGATCCCAATTAGTTCAGATAAAGCAATTCACCAGTGCATGTGCATGAACTTCATTACTGTTCAATAGAACACTGACCTGCCCTTCTGCTTCCTTCTCAGTCAGTATTTCCTTTTCAGCTATAGAAAGGAAAATTACATCTATATGTTTTCAGAAATCAATTCTTGGGCTTCTCAGAGACACAGTACTGAAGTTAAAATGAGTCTTTCAGATAATCTTCCATAGCACTGGTTATTTATGGACATGCTTTGACAGTCTCACAGGACAGAAACCACCAGGCAAAGGATCAGCCTAGAGCAGTCATTCACACTGGCCTCATTTACGGCAAGTGACTGGCACAGTATGAACAGATTCAAACTGCCTTGGTTCAACCTAAGGAGACCTAGTCCTTTCTACAGGTATCCCTTGCTTTCAGTGCTACAGAGCTGCTAGGATTTTTTAATGCTCTAAAGCAAATCAGAAAATACGTTTTCTGAGTAGTCATCTGCTACCACACCTTACCCTGGTCCTTTGCAAGTTCTTAGGGCTCTCCACAACATCCCTATGATGTAAATGCAGTAAAAAATTATAAAGAGCTGGAATCTCTACTGAATCAGTAGTGAAATGACAAGGTTTGGCACTGTAAAGACTGGAAATACTAGTACACTGGGATATAGATACATAATGATATCCATCCTCTTGACAAGACTGATCCAGCTATGTAGCCTGCTCTACAGCACCTGGATATCTCTCAGATTCAAGCAAACAAGGGGAAAATAGGAACACACTTCAAAAAAAGCCACAGAGTTACATCTGGCTCTTGACTAAAGGTCCTCCTGGCAAAGGAGAATCTTAGGACAAGGAGTTTGCAGTGAGATATGGGTCCCCTCTCTTCACCTTGAATGCAGAAAACTCAGCACTAAAGGTTGGTTTTATAGGCTGGGATCATCCCTTGCCCTGCGCAACCCCAGGAAGGCAAATATACCTTCTGCAAAAAGGTACCACTGCACAACACTGACTCTGCCACTCAAAGCTACTGTCAACACTACACACAGGAAATCTTCTGAACTACTGGGTGGAGGCCAGTGGCAGGATAATAACGAAAGTGTGGAAGAAGGAACCAGCTACAACAAACAAAACCACCAGGAACAATCAAACTCCCATCCCAGTTTAACAGAGCACAAATAAAATGGCTTATTGGATTGCTGTTTTAAACTATATATTAAAAAAAATCAAAGTGTATTTGGGCACTGAATATATGTTAAGAAAATTGTGTATTCATAAATAATCTAAATAAACAGAAAAAGTTCTAAACAAAGAACACATGATGAAGAAACAAGTCTGTGGTTTACAAAACATGAGGGCAGATTCAGCACAGCATCCCTGTCAGGGAAATGATTAGTTCATCTATTGCAACATCATAATGAGCTACCAGTGTCAGTCTCACCTCTTCTGTGTCACTCAACTGCTCACACAGAAGAGGAGAAGAAATATGTGGAAACTGTTCATGAAGTTTTAACATTTTTTTCTTGTACCTGCACTATTGGAAAAGTTCAAATGCACTTTGTATTTTATAAGATAATAATTAAATTAACATTCCCAATTTAACTGTGAGGTATTTTGTTATAGGATTAAATATCAATTGTCCCTTCTTTACATACTGATCACACCATGCACCCCAGCACTAACAAAACCAGCCCAATAGGAGCCCTGTTGCAAAAACTCTGAGTCCCTGGGGATTTCCTTGCATCTGGACAGATAAGCACAGACTCCCACAAATACTAAATGTGTTCCAGATGTTTTCTTCTCACTCCCCCATCTCCAATCTCCTGTGGAGCTGCACCCACAGAGAGCTATAAATACAATAATTTATTAAGGACAGGAAGTGCTGATGATATGCTTTCTTCCCTTTCAAGGATTAAACTTGCAAAACCAATAACCTTAATGCCTTAAAAGAAACAGGTCTGTGGCTACTCAAAATTTCACAGAGCTATGTTGATGCCAACAACCAGAGATTCATGATTTGCGGTGTCCTGAGAATACTTTCTCCTCCTCTAGGCATTGTACCTGCATTTGTCTTTCTTTTGGGGCATTTTTTTTTGGAATTGAAGGTGCTGCTGTATGATATGTCAATAAGAATTTTGTTTTTGCACTAACAAACCTTTCTACCAGATAACTTTGCAATACGCTTTTTTTATAGTGGACATTCAGCAGTGCTGTGTGTTTGCAAACTAGCTGAAGCTTTTCATTCTTGTGTTCCTAAAACAACTGAGATAAGACACATGCTTTAGTTAGGAGTCTAAACAGCAGTAGACTGTGTTGTTCAACCATAATAGTCAACAGTCAGCCAGACTATTTCAGTAAGAAAAGAGAATATCTTTTTATTTGAATAGTTCACTTCTTATTAAAAGCCCTCTTAATATGCCTTACAAACCGCTGTAAATTTCAGAGAAAGCATCCACAGCCCTCTGTGCAGATGTAAAATGACACTGTAAGGTTTCTAATAACCTGTACCAAAGAACACCAACCCTACTAACTGACAAAGAAATACCACCACATAGAAAAAGAGGTACAGAAGTATTCCTTCAGGGAAGTATTCATCTGGAACAAATCCTTATGTGTGCTTATGCACCACAGAGAAAAAGCCACTGGAAAAGGTGGGTTTGTATAAGGATTGTCAACTGAAATCACACTGCAACAGAGGACCTGTGGTTGAATTCCATGCTGATCCCACCTCATGAGATTGCTAGCGGGAGTGGAATTTCACATTCAGACAATGGCCAGAATGTTTAGTAAGTGACCACTAACTTTGTATGCCTTCTAACTTGGTGAACATCCCCCCTCTGAGAAAGCAGGCTGAAAGGCCTCCATGTTGTCTCATGCTGGACAACTTGCAAAAAGAAAAGTCGGCTACAGTTTTTCTGCATTTTGGGTTAGTTCTCCATCAATGTTCGCCCTCTTGGCAACTTGACTGAAATCCACACAGAACAAAGTCCTACATTTTTTGTGTCTCCCAGGTGAAATAAAATGCTTGTCTCAGACTAACTTCTAGCGAATGCTCAGGTATTGATATCCTTGTCAGATAAGTCATAGAAAACTCTAGGTAATGCCTGCCTGTTAATAAAGTGTCACCACTAATCTGTGTGAAGTGTATTCAGAAATAGGAGAGACATAGTGCCTGGGAAACATGACCTGGCCTACTTCAGTCAGACTGAAGTCCCACTGCTAGAACTGTTGGTAGCTTTCAGCAAGTACACACATGACCATCTCACTTTTCTTTCTTGTGTGGTGGAAGAAGAGCGTAAAATAACTACTGGGAGGAGAAAAGATGAAAAAAATTATTTTGTCTCCTCCCTGACTGCAGCTCCTGGTTCCTTAACTTGGTTTTCTCTGAAAAGCTCTCCCTGAAGCTGGAGAGGCTGGCAAACAGGAGAGCCCTGCCCTATAAAGACTGCACCTCTTTTCATGTAGTCATGTAAAGCAGGTGGAGGAAAGAGGAAGCATGTAAGGAGGAAGTACTAGGAACAGTCAGAGATTCAGTTTCTGGCAATTCTTAGTGGCCTATGTTTGTACCAGAGGAAGCTTAGTGAGCACCAGGCTGTGTTGTGCAGAACACTGATGAACAAGTAGCACAAGCTATCACCACTAACCAGGCACTACTCTCCCACACTTAGTCCAGGGCACTCTCAACCATGTTCATGCAATTCAGCTGACAGGTCACACAACTGTCAATTCATTTGTGCAAATGCAAATAAGATTATCTGTGTTTCTTTAGAGAGGTTTTTCTGCCTCTCTTAAGTATCTGGAGATGCTATTCATGTTTCACCAAAAAATTGCACGCATCTAAGCACCTCCCTAAGTGCAACAAGCTCCAGTTCCTCTTTAATTAAATGTATCAGCTAGAGAATGACCTTCACTTGCCCACACTGGGCAAAGTAACAATCACAAAATAAACGTAAAAATCAGCTTTATCCCCGTCCAAGCCATAAAACACATAAATAAGAAATTGAGATGAAAGCACAAACTAAGTGAACCACAACAGCCAGTGCACAGCTTTCTCCATGTGAGGGACTACAGTTTCCACGTGGGTGTAGAGACACTAGTTTTCTGTGCAGGCAGCCTGCAGACAGAGCAGTAGTGCATAGGAAAAAGCTGCATGTATCACGCAATTTAGGTTTAAAACAATGTAATTTCAGTTTAAATGGGTATCTTAAATTACAGGATCTACTAAGGAAAAAAAAAATCCCACACAATCTGAATTAACATTTCAGGCCATCTGAACTACCATCAATTACACAAGAGTGAAAACAGCCAGTGAGGTTATAGGGCTGTTGTCTTGCCTGTAATTTGGTTGCCACTTTGTAGTAATGTTCTGTGATTTAGCTAAAAAAGAAACCCAAATCCTTTTTATTTCTAGAGAGAAAAGAAACTTTAGAAGCTTAAAATATCTGAATCAGCCTTTCAGAGATGGAAGGACACTCAGCAGTCTGATGTCCTCACAGAAGCTGCAGTCTACTCACCTTTCCTTGACTTGGTCACTGCTAGCTGATGTGTAGCTGAAACGTGAGGTAGATCCCCCTCTGTACTCTGGATCTATCAGGAAGAGGAGATGAATATTTTGTCAGGCCAACTGGAATATATCCCTGTGCTTAGGAATGCCTAAGCTATACACACTGCACATGCAGGAGGAGGTTTTGGTAGCTTTTTCCTCCAATTGAACAACCTATACTGGTGGAAGGAGCAAACTGTGATCTCCTTGAACCAACTTTCACCAGGCATTCAGCAATGTCCCTGGAGGAGAACAGTGATCCTTGGGCAGCACCTCCCACACAGAGCACAGACCTCCCCTCTGGCTACCCTCTGCACGCAAAAGACCTGGAAATCACATCCTGTGACAACACAGAGCTCTCAGTTCCTCTTTGAAAAAACACTAAAATTACTGTGTGAAAACACCTCTGACCACCTTTACGCTACTGTCTTTTTCCAGTCAGAACTCTTGGCCCTTCATTTGAATTTAAAGAACAAGTACAATAGATGTAGAAAAATGTATGAGGAGGTCAGCACTCATGGACTGTCATCTGCTGCCTTACCAACTATTTCCTACAAGCCACCAAACCTCCAGCAGAAGGACCCAGACCCAGCCAGAACCTACTCCAGACTTCACCATGCCACTACTCATGGAAATAATTGCTATGTCTTCCAGCACAGAAAAGGAAGATAATGTATTCAGATCCATGCACATTTCAACTGGAAAATGTAAAACTACATAAAAATGAATCCTTTCACTCAGTAACTTTGTGAAACACAGTCTTATTAAGAAAGCAGTTCTCAGGCAAATGTTCAAACAATGAAAACAATATGCCTAAAATCTCAACAGGGAGGTCTTTGTTTGGTTCAAAACCTAGAATATGTTCTCTCTTTTTGCATGTGAACCAGAAAAAATCCTAATGGATCACACGCAAGTCTACATGCACAACCCCCCTGTCCAGCTCTCCCCAACCCTTCCCTCTAATGGGCTGCCAGCCCAGTTTCAAAACTATAACACAATGAATTCATCTCAATTTTTTATCAACTTAAAAATGTAAAAATCAAGATACTGATGTTGATAAGCCAAAATTCGTATTTGGCTAAAGAAGAGGTTATATTTGCATTGATCTCATGTGTATAGCAACCATATTTATATTTAGTTACTTTAACACAATAAACCTTACTTTTACACAATAAACCTTGTGGCTTCTGTTCTTTTAGGAGATGAAGGCTGTAACAAAGGGGTAAATCCTTATTTCATCCAAGTGCAGGGGAGTCTAGAAGGGGCTCACCATTTAAGATTAGGAAAAAACTAGCTTGGAATTTTTATTTTAACAAAGAACAACAAGTAATCTTACAGACACTTTAATAAAACTGGCCTTCCAGGAAGGTGTCTTGATTCTCTCAAACCTCCCAGTTTCTGATGGCTAAATTTGCAGCCTTCCAAAAGCTAAGGTTCTTCTCATTTAAATACCATCCACCTCCTGTCCTTGGCTGGGAGACAGCATTCCATTCCAACCGTGTCCGCAGCACGGTGCAGCTCCTCAAGCACACAGAAGCTCCTTCTCCATCCCTCCAGCCAATATTCATGCTGGGAAGTGACCTTCAGCACTGTCATTGGCCACCTCAGGAGTGGGTGTTTGGGGGAAATCCTGTCCTGACTCACTCCCACACTAGCTATCTTCACAGCCACAGACTTCCGAAGGGCACGCAAACCTCCAAGGCATTTGTAAGCCTTGGAAAGAACTTCCTTGATATATCTGTCATCTTTCTTATGCATAAGAATGCACTCCATGCCAAGCTAGGAAAACAGGGGGAGGAGTTACTGTCACTGTTTCTAAGACAGTTTATTGTTCATTACACTCTGCTTAGAGATGCACAAAAATAAAATCCCACTGCCAGGAATTGTTCTAAAATGTCTTCAGCAAAACTGAATCCATCCCTCCCAGGGATCTGTAGCCAGTTGATAAGTATATACTATATTGCATAAACAAAAAATCCACCAAAATCCCATCCCACATCATATGCTGTCTTGCTAAAACAGCTGTGTTTATGCCTGGCATCACTGCACAAAGTGTGCAACCAAAACTCTGCAAACACATCACACTTGAGCAGAATTCAGCGAGCCTTTCCAGCCAGCTTACTCTGAAGGAAAATTCCACACCTCTTTTTAATATAAACACATGTATATACATGTATATAAAATACATTAATTGTTTCAGTTTTGCCCAAGGGTACCAAAAATGGATTTCTCCTCTGAAATATACAGCAAAATGCATTGCTGCTCAGTCCCATCCAATCGTGCCAATGCAAACATTTTTGTAGCTACACAACAAGCTGTATCAAGAAAATTATCTGGCTGAAAACTAAGCCAGAAAAAAGAAATAAATCAAAATACACTGAGTTTCTTTTTCCCCTCTCAATTGGACTAGTCCTTTGTTCTGGTTCAGTAGATGGGCACCAATATGTGGGTAGGACACACTGGAATAAACAAGTGCTAGGAAGCACAAGAGGCTTGATTACCTTTTTTTTTTGCTTAATGAGTGCCTTCAGCTACAACATTAGATGATCTAGAAGAACTTGTCATGACAATATGACACCAGACACAGTATCTTCTAAATCATCACTTCATCATTCACTGTAAAGTTCTGTGGCTTTTCTATTCACTTGCTTTCTTCATTTCACCAATGAAATCACAATATCCTTCATTTTATGTATCTATTTCACACAGACAAAAAACTTAACTGCTGAACTTTGAACAGTCACATTGAAATGTGTCCACAAAAGCATCTACTAATTTAAGAATATTGAGACAGTTTTTACAATTTGAGCATTAAGTCTATGCAAAAATTGCATTCTTGAATCAGTAGGCTGCATGTTTACTAGCCTAATAAACAAATCACTTACAGGAACCTGGGAATTAAAATTCCTTTGGGACAATTTTCAATATGAAAATGGGTATCTGTATATATGAAGATGTTAAAAGACACCTAGTACGGACTGTGCAATTAAGCCTTGCCAAAAGTCATGTCACAGCGACCTTCAATGTGCTAATTTCCAGAGAACAAATAAATCAACTTAGAGTAGATTGTAATCAAAACCAAAAGTTGCACAAGATGAGCACCTCATGTTACATGAAAGTCCCTCCTCTGTTTCACTGCAACAAAACTCTTGCTTTATTCACGAATTTATCTTTAATAAACATCAATTAATAAATGGAATTTACTTTTGGTAACAAAAGTAATGATTTCTACTTAACAATTTAAGTAAAGTAAAAACTAAACACACAAAGTTTTGTTGCGTACAAAGCCCAACCTAGATTTACTTACATAGGGAAACCTTCCCAGGAGTTATCCCAGTGATAGCAATTACCTGAATTTGATTTTAAAAAAAAGAATGAGAACTTTCCCAGTGACTTAGGAACAACAGCAGCAGCAGCACCAAGTTACCTTATTAAGAGGATCAATTAGAGCAGTCTGCAACTGCTGAGAAAGCGCAACACTCAGAGAATTTCAAGTATTCCTGGAGAAAACACTGTCAACTGCACAGGAGGGAACATTCCTGTGCTGGCAGACAGGAGTTATGTAAACTGTATGCACAAAGAAAGTCATGTATCTTCACCCACCTCCTCCATCTCAAAGGAGTCCTTCTGCTGCAGCATTAGGCTCACGACGGACGGGTTTGCGAGGGGAGCGCAGGGGTCTCTCGCTGGCGATGCCGTGCACAGTCTCTGTGTCAGGACACTGCTGTCAGAGGTGCTGGAGCTGCTGCTGAGGCCTGGAGAGTCCAAAAGCCCAGGTTCTTCGCATGGTCTATCCTGGGCACTTGCCAGCCTGCCACCCTGCCCGTCTGCTGGAGGCACAGAACCCTCCTGTGCTCCGTCAGCCACAGCAGGGAGGTGCGTGGGTCTCTCTGCTCTTGCAGCCTTTGTCTGACTGCCGGCTATCTCCTCCTTTACAGGAGCCAAAAAAGAGGGACAGTCTTTCTTTTTAGGATATTTTGGCAATTTAGATTCACTTTTTACATCATTCTCCTCACTCCCTACTTCAGCTGGACTTTTCCCTTTTTCAACAGGCGAAGGACTGGAGGAGCTGCTGCCATCAGCTTGCTGTGTGCCACACAGATTGAGTTTTGACAAGGTCTTCATTAAGCGACTGGCTGTGTTGCTGCGATTCAAAGGGGGAGGGCTGGATGCTTCTTTGCTGGAAGACACTGAATTCATACTACCAATTTTCTGCAAAGGAGTCCCAGAGACTTGAGAATACAAAGAAGAAAAAGCATTGGCCACAGTAGTAAGCACTTCAATCTGACGAAAACGACCTGCACAGGAATGAAACACAAGGCATATCTAAAGAGGGAATTTTGATCATAATCTCTGCCCATCCCCATAAACCTACTCCTACTTTTATCAGGTGCCTCTATGGCTGAATGAACACTTCCTAGACCTGTAAGATGAAAGTCATACCCTACTATGGAAAAAAGGAATCTCTACTAAATGCACAAGAACAGCACGCAAAGTTCTCCCAAATTAAATCAGTAGCAAGTGTGTGTGACACAAGTTTATTTACAAAATGCTAGAAAGGAAGTGTTACTCACATTTCTTTCTCCAGCTACAACTACAAAAGGACAGCTATGCCCTCATTTCAGCAGCGCTCATTACTGATCCAACAAAGCTCTTGTCCAAGTCCATAGAAATACTGCCCCAGATTTCAACAATGACAAAAATAGGTCACTGCCACCCAGGAAAAAAATCCCACCCAGTGACTGAAGAACACTAGAAACAGAAGGATATTGTTATTTGTTTCAGTGCTCTAGAGCTGCATCAGAAGATGAGAATGATACAAACCAGAAGGCAGCATACCTTAGAGGATGCCTTTTATTTCCCTCCCTCACTAAAATCCTTCCACTCACCCCAAGGAGTACCACCCTGGTGGTCACCTCTTGCCTACTGAAGACTAAGCAAGAGTTTTATTATGAATTCTGAATGGAATGTTGGCCTTTAGGCTGTAACAGAGTTTTGCCAGAATATTAGATACACACCTCTTTTGGGGTTGTTTACATAGTTAATAAACTCATAAATAAACTGTGCTTCAAAAACATACTTACTTGTTAAAGCAAAACTTGGATTTTCCACTTCCATGCGCTGTATTTGGGCATTCAAAAACACTTTGATATCTATCCCTCTGGCAAACGACGATGAATTAAAAAATCTCGCTGGAATTTTTGAAGCAATATCTGGTTCATCTCTCCCAAACCCAAGGTTATAGAGCACTTCTTCAGGATCTTCCTCATAAAGCTCCAGTAATTCAGAAACACTAGACAAATGAAAGATGTTAACCATCTACATGTCTCCTTTTAAGATCCAGTCCCTTCTATCAAACTGCTAACTCAGCCCAGTAACCACTTTGGTTTATTGAACTTCTGACTCCTACAGCTCAGATTAGTTTTGGAAATAATTGTGGAGATCTCTGCATCTAAAGTTTTCATTCCCATTATGAGAGCCATTGGCCCAGACACATCACAGATCCAATCCCATAATTTCTAAAATCAGTCCTATTCTGCAGAGCCCAAATTTTAAAATGCCATTAAAAGTTCAGGCATTTTTAATGTTTAAGCCAATTTGTTAGCATTTACTAAAAACCACAACAAAAGACAAACAGAAGTTTTCCAAGCAACCAAATGAAAATTCCTTTCTCAGCTACTAAGTGCAGTAAGGCACATAAACAAGCCAAGTCCATGTAACTGAGGAACAGACCTTCTAAGCAGAGTTTTACCTTGAAACAGTCGCGCTGCTTTTTCCAGAGCCGGTGGAGTTCATACTTCTCCCCTTCTGATGGAACTGCAGCCTCCTGTCCTTTGCCAGTACACCATTGCTGTCAACACAAACAGAGAGGACCCCTGTGATAAACCTCTTCTGTTCAGGGACTTGATTCTCTGTCTCACCAGAGAGCTAACCCGCCAGCACCACTGAACTTCTCTTTTTCCCTTCAGTGTTCTCTGGTTTATATTATCCATGTCATTTATTGAAATACAGAAACAAAAGCAAACTCTGGTCTGCCTCAGTAAAAATGTACATAGACAGTACGACTTTGAAGGCAAATGCGAGCTGAGAAAACAACCCCAGATCTGCCCTTGCTGCCCCACCCTCCCTGTTCCCACCCTCCTCCAGTAAGGAAGCCCAGCCTCGGGTGAGCTGTCCTTGCCCTGCCTTTTCCTGCCTCCCCTGGGCTGCTGCCTCCTCCAGCAGTACCACCTCTCCATGCAAGGCCACCCTTTCCACACCCTGGGTACCCTGCTCCTCCCAGGTGCCACCTGCCCAGAGCTGGCTGAGGAAACTGAACAGGCTCCCAGGGAAATGAAGCAAGAGGAGCCCCAACCCACACTGCTGGCCAGCCTCTTTCCCAATCCCAAACTATTTCTTCCCTGTATCTGGAGAAGCTGCCTGAGCATTAAGTGGTATCCTGGGTTCAAACATTTCTGGTTAATCTCTCTGAGGAACAAAATGTTCCCCCCTCCAAACAGCCACCAAGAAACCAAAGGTGGCAGAGGATTCACCTAAGAGTGTGTATTTATTTATGGTGTCCAATTCAGAAGGAATAGAGAGGATGCTTTCCACAGGGGCTTCGCAGTATTCACTGAAGTTTCAGTGGGGTTTTAGTTTCAGCACATTTTATTTAGAAGTTTTAATCATCTCTCCTCTCTCAAAGTCTTTTTTCCCTGCTCCCAAAACACATGTGCTGTGACAGGCAAAACTAATTTTCCCTTGAAATTTCTGAAACAGTGAGCAATCAGTGAGGCAAAGAAGGTTAATCATGCTACATTGCAAGATTTGTCATTTCTCTGTTTTCCTCCTGCTACTCCAAAATCTATGTCAGGTCTACTGAAAGAACATAAAATTTTTTTTGCTGCACCTCCTAACGGCTCTTTCTGTGTTATCTGGATCACTTTCTTCACTCACATGTAAACAGACACAAGCAGAAGAGCTTTAGCTCTGTGGTAGCCGCCATGACTTCCACTGCCCGTTCTCCCCCCTGCCCTTCAGTACAAATATTCCTCTGAAGTAAACAAACACAAAAAAATATGTTTACCATGTTTCTGTTTGGGCATCACTCCGTAGTTGATTAGCTGTAGAGAAAGAAAAAGAAGTTATATCCAGACCTCTTCAGAACTACACTTCTCACAACCAGTATGAAGAAGCAGACAGTGAGCATGTTTAGCAACAGTCCTGCATAAACCAGATTTTACTTCTTCCATATAAATGATTGTCAAGAGTTTCTAGTATATGGCTAATATAAAATGATCTGGTTTATTAAAGCGCTGTTTAAAATTAAATCTCATATGGACACACGTTTACATCCTATCATTAATCTCATTACTTGAAATTTCAATTGCGATAAGCTGGTAATTGTTATATAAACCATTTATTGCTTTGCAACTGAAGACATGATTACCAGCTGCAGGACTGTTCCTGGGTGGGAAGGGGAGGAGGATAAGCAGGCATGCAAAGATTGCTCCAGGTGAGAAAGGAAAGAATATAAGAAAGGCAGCTGGCCCCACAGCCAAGTGCAGAGAATATTTGTTCATCTTTCCATCAGCAAAGTGGGGCGGGGCCCTGGCTGTCTGAGCTGGACCACAGTGAAGCCCCCAGTGCTGATGGGGCCAGCAGACATTGATAGGGTAGGAGGGATAGTTGAGAGGGCTCAGAGTTGATAACCTCAGGAGAGAGGCTGTCTCCCAGGTACCAAACACCTGGTCACCAAGCTGACAGGGAAGTCAGCACTTTCCACAGCTGGATCATATGGGAATGTTCCAGGCAGCATTATTCTTTCAGAACTGAACTTCGGACTTAAATTATGAGTTCCTCAAAGAGGCAACTCAGCACTAACAACTTGCCCCAGGAGACAGGCAAGGAGCATGTGTCTGTCATAGCAGCCCTCAGAATCAGCTATGAAAAGAGTGATGTCACACACTGCCAGGAAAACTCTGCATCTCGACCAGCTGTGCCAGCAGGGTAAAATCAGCAACCGTGAGTAAAACATGGAAACCTCTCAGCCTCTCTTCTTTGTTTTGGAGACATCACAAAGAAATGTATGCAAAACACAGATCCCACATCTCTTCAATATTCTTGCCTATAATAGGAAGGTAAGCCTATCTGTAAGGATTATCCAGTGACTAAGTTGAACAGCTGAACCATGGGTTTTACCAGCTCAGCAGCGGGCTGGGGTTACAGGTCCTGCCCAATGCCCTCTGTACCATTCACACAGGGCTCTGCCTTGCATCTGGACTCAGGCAGTCGTGGCTGCACAAGGGCAGGCCATTCACCCCAGCCTCAAAGGGACTGTCTGTCTGGCAGGGCACGCAGCCCTGCTCCAAGCAGCTCTGTTGTCCCCTTGTTCTCGGATGGGAAGCAAAGACCAGCAGAAACATCCGCATGATTACCCAGAAAAATCAACCAGCAGTTCTAGTACTGGGATCTTTTCATCTGAACAAGCTAAATCATGCTAAAGACCCACAAAAACCAGCAGTCCTCAGAAATTATATGGAGAAAAACTGAAAAGAAAAAAGTGACATGATGTACTAAAATCCACTGATTCTTGTGTTCTTGGTCATAGGCTCAGACCCTTGGATTATCATTACACAGAAACTTTTTCTATGAAATCTTTGTGCTGCAGGCAATCTAACAAGTGGAAAAGATTATCAATAGGAAAATTTAATCCTATTTAATCTATTGCAATAGGAGACTCATTTACTGCTTTTCCATCATAATCAGATCAAGATCATTACCAGACAAACTTTTTTCCCTTAGAAGTCTTAAATCTTTAAAAATTAAAGATATTCCCTCCCTCCAGGCCTTGTCCCACTACTCTGACACTACTGGCAAGACTAACGTGGAAGGAAAGGGCTTTCTACTACATCAGTTCTGGCACTTAGCAAAAGCTGTAATTCAAAAACATTAAAAGCTAAACTGGGAATTGTGCCTTTTTGTTTCTAAACACTGAAAGCAGATAATGTCTTATATCCTCTGTCTGACAGATAACCCCAGGACATGGTTTGTGAGAATTTTTTTTTTTGCTATTTCACAAGATGCTTCTGTTAGAACAGAATCCACAGTGCTTTTGCTAGCTGGTTTATGGACACCTCTGATCTATGATCAACATCAAGGCTAGAAGCCTTTTTTACGAAGTCCATGGGGAACAGCCACATCTCCTTCTCCTTAAAAAAGGGAAGAGAAAGAAAAGGCAAGCAGCTAGCAACAGAAGAGTGTATATTGTGGTTGATCCAAAATACTTACTCAGCTTTGGTGCTTTTCACTTTTAAAAGCACTTGGCTCTTAATGGGTTTGCCTCGTGGCTGACAGAATTTCACTCCTCCTTTCAGAAGCTTGCACAGCCACTCCCAAGGGATTCAGTGGAAGTGGGGCATGCATGGCTGCCAAGAGTAACCCATGGACAAGAAGAGCAAGTAGGAGAAATAATTTTCTCACAGCCTTGGTAAGTGCTCCAGGCTGTCCTGTCATTGTGGGTATTAAAATGAGAGGGCAGAAGCAAATTCAGGACTGCCTCTGGCCTTTGGGTCAGAGACTCAGAGTGTTTAACTCTAGCAATAGTCTAAATAACTTCAAAAAGTGAATCTTCCTGCATTTTTTGTGTGCTTCATCCTGCTTTTTTAGCCAATGCTGTCCTTCAAAATAAAAATCAGATGACTGAGTATAATTTTCTTTGCTAGAAAAAGAGTCATAATCTGCCACACCCACCTTCGGCTCCCAGGGATAAGTCATCTTCAAAACTTCCTCCATTTCTCACCAGCATGCCTGAAAACATACAGTTAACACTTCAACAACTACAATGCTCCAATGTTTTCCTTCCAGCTGCTTATCTAAAGATATTAGCAAGACACTTCATTTGATACAAGAAATAACTCGACTTTATTTACAAACCCTGCATTACTCATGCAGTTAAAATGCATTAAGAAGCAAGAAGTCACATTTCGGAACATAGCAAAATTATTTTGAAAGGAGACAACTATGACACTGCTTTGGTTTTGCACTCAGAAACACTTCCAAGTCAATGTGTGAGCAAATTAACTTCAAGTGGGAACCTGGAGGTACCACTCAGCCCATCTGTGCCTTTGGCTGCTGCATTATCTGTTCTCCAGACATCTTACCAGGAGAATCCAGAGTCTGAGTCCAGCTGGGGCATTCCCCTCTCACCTTCCTGTACCAGACTAGGAGCTGAAGTGAAGACTCCAGGCACAAGAAGTAATTCTTCTTCACTGTCACTACCTGCCCATTCCCACTGTACTTTGAACTTTAGTATTCAGACCTGCTCGGATAGTAAAATTTTCAGGTGTGGCAACCACAGTTATTAGAGGCAGAGACTGCTTAATGCTCACCAGTTTGGAGACAAAATCACCTCCCTGTTTTGCACATCTGGGAGTTTTTTTAGAGCTTACTAAGATCTCCAGAAAGACTTATTCAGGTTCTTTTCCCCCTTCTCCAGTTCTCAGGCACAATTGCTCTGCTGTGAGAATAACTCTGCAATACTGACCTGGCTTTGGTTTAGTACTAAAGACACCAAGTCTCACATGAATGTCCTTGAAAACAGTTTCCAGTAAAAGAGATTTCAGTAGGTAAAGCCCTTCCTTACCCTTCAACAGAGGATTGCTTTGCTCATCCAGGGAGGCTCCCAGAGGCGTTCTGAAACCACAGAAGAGATTAACACTGCTTAAAAACTTGCTGCTTCATGTCCTTCCTTACAGCATGTAACAAGCTTGTGATAGCAGCAGTTGTCCCTCCCTCCCTCCTTCCCTCCCTCCGCCCCCAGAAAGCACAAACATCTGACGACTGGCAATAACTTCCTAAACAACCCCCAGCCCTCTAAATAAATACACCTTGCAGAGAAAAACAACAAAACATAATAACTGCCTAACTGCAAAACTCAAACACCTTCAGGAGCAGCAGCCCCTGATGAGGAAAATCATGGGCTTCTCAGCAAAACACCCAGAAAAAACAAGCATGAATTTTTGAATGGATTAATTCAATCTCATTTAAGCAGCAAAAACTGTTGCCATTTTTCTACACATTTAAAACTTTTTGGAGAGAGGGGTGAAAAGCTGTATTTGATGATTGGGAAGAATCAAGATAAAAAATCTTGACAGCTATGTTAGCTGTCACTTGCCAGTTCTGATGCCTTACAGGCTGTTCACACTAGGTTTTTTTTGGATGATCCCTCCCATAGCTGCTGCCTGAAGGGCAGGGGATCTGCTGAATCTCATGGTGCCTCAAAGGAGCAGCAGAAGCCTCACAAGTGACAGGTCCAATCCCACTCTGAGTTCACACTGTATTTGTTGACACTGGCTAGATGTTTCCACATCTTGTCTCTCAGTCATGTTTAACCAAAGCCTTGTCACTTCTAAGTAGCACAGCATTAACTTTCAATGCTCAAAACAAATTCAGAAACACAATACTCATAAAGAAGGGAAAAGCAGATGATTTATCCACCTACATTATGTATGTTTCATTTGGATTTTTAATTAGACAAACACATAAACCTGCCCGAAGATCTGAAAGTAAACAGCGCTCTGATACAGTATTTATTTTGGTGCCATAGCCAAATTAAGGAAGGAAAGTTTGCATCTGCTTTCTAACAGACCTTACACTTCACAACTTTATTTTTCTTTCCCCTCTGAAAAGAGCTCACTCTCTCCAGATGCAGCCTGCTGATACAGGGCAAGCTCACTTCAACATGCCTTCTGCAAAGCAAAGCAAAGCCCCACTGTGGTGGGACTCCAAGGCAAACAGCCAGAGCATCCAGTGCATAAGCACATTCCAGGTGACAGGACACACTCTGCTGAGGATCAGATCTCCAGCATTTCTGGATGTCTGTCCAGTCAGAGTCTGAAAAAACTTAGGCTATATTGTCTAAACCTGTCAAGTTACAAGAAGCCTTATGTTCTGAGGTAATAACTATGCTGGATGTTTACTCCCTGGCCCTGATGGGTGCACTCCCAATCTTCTCCCTCTCCTTCCCTGGTGACTCCCATGCCTCTATGTTTTCAATGTAGAAACTTGCTGGCATTGACTCTGACAGCCAAGGTCAGTGCTGCATGCAGTGGCTGGCAGAGAGCAGTAAAAGCATCCATCAAAGCTGGCATTTTCCTTTTGAAATGAAGTCTGTCACCACTACAGCACATTAGCAGCTACCAGAAAAGCATCCTTTCAACCACCCCTTGCTGCCCTACCTGCACAGCTGCACACAGCTGCCATACACCCCTGCCTTTGAAACACTTGCTCTTAAGAACTAGGCAAAACATGAGTTTAAACAATGGAGAAGTACCACACAAAAATCCTTTTGGAAAACAGCACGACAGCTCTGCCTGTCTGCACCAGGCGGTTTTCCACCAGCAAGGCCCACGCTCTGTCTCAGAGCAGCTCTGTGCACCTGGGAATGTCAGGGCTGCGGGACCCTTCCCCTTGCTGTGCCCTCAGGATGGGGTCTGCCTGCCTCACACAGCCTCAAGGCTTCCTCTCATCCCATCTGAACTTTGTTCAGCTCCCAGTTGTGGTCAGGTCAGGTCTCTCAGAACAAGACAAGGGTTTTGCACTGTGCTGTGGAAGTGTTTAAATCACAGCTTTTAAAACCTTATCTGGGCAGAAGCCATGTTTATTTTAAACTTGAAGCAAAAAATCTCTTCTTTCTGAGGTATTTCAAGAACTCACTTCCTGCATATCTACAGGAGATGGCTCCTAGATACCTCCCACATCCCCTGTGTTACTGGCAGAGTTTAAATATATTCAATCAAAATAATACACGTCATCCTAATAGTTGACAAAAATTTCTTTTCATCTATCAGTATAATACCAACACTTGTGTTTTAACTTTTATGAGCTTTGTTATTACTTCAAGGTGCCTTTTCAAAGTACCGGGGAGAGAGAAAAAGAGGCCTTTTTCAAAGGCATGTGATTCCCAAAATGTGAATGAGCCAGAGACTTTGAGTAACATCTGACATTTTTTATGCCTCCATAATTCTAATCACAGTATGATAAATGTTTGCTTTTTTGCTTTTGGGGTTTGCTGCTAGTTATTTCTTTACAAAAATCCCAAAACAACAAAAAGTGGATCTATCAACGTAAATAACATGGGCAATTAGGAACCCTCATCTCCTCTAAAGCAGATGTGAAACAGAGATGCCAAGCAATAAAAGCCCCAACCACTAACATAAGTATCAAAGGACAACTAGTAATTCTTTTTATCCATATTAGAACACTATTGATGCCTTTAGAAACAAACAAAGGAATAAAACTTATAAGAAGATCTATTTATGCAGTGGGTTGATATTAAGGTTTTTTGTGCTGCTGCCAACTCAAACCAGAAAATTAGATTTTAGAAGTGCCATTTTTCTTCTGGTTTCATAAACACATACTGAAACTCAGAAAATGTGAAGGACTACTTTTAGAAAACATGTAACAGAAAAAATATTGCACTTAGCTACTGAATCTTCATTCGTAGTAATAGCTACATGGTAACTTGTATGGAGCTAACTTGTAAGAATAAGGTTGTGCCATGAACCAGAAATAGCAGCTCCGTTTGCGTATGCTCACACTTTTTAGCAACCAAAGCTTGACAGCAAAACCAGTGTTATTAAACAAGCAAGAAATTTCAGGGAGAACAACTTATGAATTGTAAATTTCACAATCGTTATTTTTAAATAAAACACTGTAGTATCTGCAGGGCTGTTCTGTTGTCCTCTGTTAATGCTGTGCTCTTTTCCTATGTATATTGTCATCCAGGTTTCGATACATACAATCACTTATAACACTGCAAATTGAATTATCACTTTACTGCACATGCTAGCAACTGCTTGCATGTACATTAGGCACAAAAAATTAAACAATTCTGCAGTTAAAACACAAGGAACTGTGCAGCCCTTCACAGGCAGCTGGGATTGCATCTTCCAGCCATGAACCACAGGTGCTGGCACCCTGCACGCTACAGAAGAGAGGCTAACTCCTGCCTGAATAGCATTGTGTAGGAAATCTGGCTTTAAAAGTCCTTCTGAGCAGAACAAAAGAGTCCTCTGAAAATACTTACAATAGTAAACAACTGTACTTTAAAAGGCTACTGTGCAAGGAGAGCAACAGGTTTCACAAACAAGAATTACCTAAATTTGTGTTTCTGAATTAGCAAAAAAAAAAGTTAACTTGGGCTTCATTTGTTATTTGTAAAACAAGATTCCCTTATTTTGGGAATCAACAGCCAGAGATGCAAACACATTCCACAGAAATGTGTGGTGCCAGTTTTAACAACAGATAGTTACCAAAGCATGGGTATGAAACTGCAAGCTTTGTGTTAGTACTCAGGATTTTAGGCCATTTACTAGATGTTCATGTTGTCAGTTTAGCTTTGTGCTATTCCTCAAATTCTGTATGGAAATGTTAAGGACTACAGGGCCAGGGAAGGTTCTAGACAGAAATCCTGCAATTTAGACATAGTGGCATTGCAGCATCAGGAAGAATATCACCCCCAATGGCCTCTTTCCCCTTCAGTCCTTACATTTTTTGCCCTCTCCACTCAAAAAATACTTCGAATAAAGCACTGAATTCGTAATACTAATTTTAAGAAAACCTTTTAGTAGACCAGCAGGACACCAGATCTGAGGTAAAGTCAGAAAAATCTTCTCCAATTCTAGCATTTTGGAGGAATGGTAGGTCAGATCTGAACATTATATTTCAGGGATTAGTATGGTTTCAAGCCTGTAACTGCCAACACCCTATCCAAGGCACAGCCTGTAAAGATCTAAGGAAAACTATATGGAGGATCCTGTAGCTGTAAAACAACCCACACTTCAGTTACAGAGTAAGATCAGTCAGTTGCTTACTGGATCAAAAGATCACAAAGGCACAACTAATCTCAGTGGTAAATTCTTGCCTTCATGTAGCTGCTCTTAAAAGGAGAAAGAAACCAGAAATATCAAATAGCAGAGGTCTTGAAATGTCATTGTCAGCTACTGGAAAGTTAATTGTTAGCTTCTCCCCATCAACTCTTGCCTCCAAGGACTGAATAGAGAAAAAGGACAAAAGTAGCTGCTACTGATGTAGCATTTGTGCTTTTATGTGACTGAGGATGAAGAAAGAGTAATTCCATCAATACCTGTTCTAAACACCAAATATTATTTTGCAACAGTAATAGAAATGCAGAATACATATACCATGCCTTAAGTTAAGGACAGAAGACATTAAGAGACTCAGATAAATCTAGTTAGTCTGAACTGTGGCATCCCTCCTGAAGGCCCGTAAGCACAGAGGCCATGCCGCGGAAGCACCGTTTCTTGAAACCTGCACCAAAACCCAGGCAAGGAAACAGTGGAAGCTTTAAACTGGAGCCTCTCGGTGAGAACCACTGCAGCTTCCTGACGCTCTGCTGCGTTCCTGCCCCGGCGGCTGGAAGCATTAATGAGACGCCAAGGAGAGGAGCGGTGCCGAGCGCCAGCTGCCCTGTGGCCACGCGGGCTCCCGGCGCACCCGGCCGGAGGAGCGGCGGTGCCAGCGCCGGTGCCCGCTCCGCGGCGCGGCCGTGCCCGCCTCCCTCCCTGCCCGCCTGCGCTGCCGCAGCGACCCGCCGGCGGGAGCACCCACCTGCAGTCCTTCAGCCATATCGCGATCTTCTCGTTGGGAACGCTGTGGCAGCCTTAGGGCAGAGCGGGAGAGAGAAGCCGACAGTCAGCAACAGCGAGGCCGCCCCGCGGGGTCCCGGTGGCCCTCGGGCTGCTGCCCCCGGCACTGACCTGCTCCAGCGGCCAGCGGCAGCTCGCGGCCGCCGGGATCCTCCTCCTCTTCTTCTTCTTCCTCCTCTTCTTCTTCCTCCTCCTCCTCCTCCTCGCCGCGGGCCAGCGCCGCTGCCGCGAAATCCTCCGCTTCCGACGCCTGCCAGGAGTCGCGGCTCTTGGCCCAGGCCTTCCTCTTCTGGGTCGCCCCTTGCCACTCCTCCGCCGCCGGGGGCTGCTCCATCGGGGCGGCGGCGCCGGCGGGGGCTTCACGCCGGGAGGCGAGTGCCGGACAGAGCCAGCCTGCCGGGAGAGCGGAGATGTCCTGTCCGTCCGTACGCCCGTCCGAGGGCCGCGGGGCTGCCGGGGGCGCGGGGCCGCCGCCCGCGCAGCCCCCGGGAGCGCGGCCGCCCCTCCCCGTGCTCACACGCCGGCCCGGCCCGCCCCAGCCCCGGCCACCGCCGCCCCCCGACTGCTCCCGACCCCGCAGGTGTCCGCCCCGGCCCGCCGGCGTCCGGGGGCAGCGGGCGGGCAGAGCCGGGGCGGGCAGAGCTCGGGCGGCCCGGCTGCCCGCGGTACTCACATGTCGCGCCGCGGCGAGGCGACGGAGGAGGCTGCGCCCGCCCGGGCTGCGGGCGGCGGCGGCGGCGGCTCTGACTTCCTCATACCGCTGCGGGATGAGAAAACTCGGCGGCCACGTGACGGCGGCGGGGCCGGCGGCAGAGCGGGGCCTCCTGCCGGGGCCGGGCCGCCGTCACGGGCAGGGATGCGGGGCAGGGATGCGGGGTCGGGCAGCGCGGCCCCTCGGGCCTGGGCTGGCTCGGAAGGGCCGCCCGTGGCCTGGGCCCGGAAAGAACGTTTCCAAACTGTAAACGATGCAGAGCGGTGAAGAGGGACTTTGCAAGGTTTTATCCTGGGGAGGGGAGAGTAGGCACAAGGAAAAGATACAGGATGTGTGCTGGGTACACACAGCCTTCGGCCTCACTTCCAGGAGTGTGAAATTAGATCAGCGTCTGCTCGGGCACAGGCTGGGGGCTGCAGGGACACCAGGAGCACCAAAACTGGCCTCTTAAAAATCTTAGCTTTATCATCTCCTTCAGGATGTACTTAGGCCACCAGAATCAACTGATAAACCCAGCAAAAGACGAACGAATCCCCATATATGGGAAGGAGGTGCCAACAAAAGGCTGCTTTCACTGTGGGGGCCGAGTGTCATTTCTTAAGGACTGTCTCCTGCTTGGGGAGGAGACAGCAGCCTGACAGCAGCCCTGGCTGGGTCAGTCAGTGAAGGCACGATGGGGTAGCTGGTGCCCACCCTGGCTGGGTCAGTCACTGAGGGCACGATGGGGCAGCTGGTGCCCACCCTGGCTGGGTCAGTCACTGAGGGCACGATGGGGCAGCTGGTGCCCACCCTGGCTGGGTCAGTCACTGAGGGCATGGCAGGCCAGCTGATGCTCACCCTGGATGGGTCAGTCAGTGAGGGCATGGCAGGCCAGCTGGTGCCCACCCTGGATGGGTCAGTCACTGAGGGCATGGCAGGCCAGCTGGTGCCCACCCTGGATGGGTCAGTCACTGAGGGCATGGCAGGCCAGCTGGTGCTCACCCTGGATGGGGAGCAGGGCACTCCCGTCCTGCATGGGGTCAGACTTCACATCTCAGACACTGCTGGAGGAGCCCTGCATGCCCAGAGAGCTCACCTGCACCCATGGAGTCTGGGAGAAATAAGCTTTTGAAAAAGGTCTTTTACAACATTTTCATGAAAAGATGCCGAATCAGTAAGCACAAGCAGCAAAATTGACACATGTTTTCTGGAGTTGTAAAACCAGTGTTGACAGCCAGGCATATGACGTACTTCATGTTTAAAGGCAAATCTGCCTTTGGAAGAAAAAAATTAATGGTACCAAATCAATATTCTTTCATTATCTAATTTTTATAGTTAAAATCTTTCAAGAAATTTCTTGCTTTTCCTAAACCCCTCTAGCCGACCCACTACTTTATGCATATACAGCCTTAGTAAATTTCCCCTCACCACAAGTCAATTTCCTAAACACACTCTAATTTTCTGAATGGTTTGTCTTGAAATAAAACCAGAAGAGCAGTCGCACAAAGGACAAAAAAAGTGTATTTGTATCTAATTTGACCCTGAAAGTACATATCATTTCTGTTCATGTTTTGAGATGGTATTTTTGAATTTCTTAAAAAAAGAGCAAACTACATATGAATCTTTCTCGTTGATCCTCAAAATAATCAAATAATTTTCTCAGCAGGGCATGTGTCACACAGTGCAGGATTTGCATAAGCTAATATGGAGCGTGTCCTGAGCCACGGGTGTCCCAAGTGGTGAGTCAGAGGGTCAGCTCAGGTCCTGCACCCTCCACCACTGTGCTGGGGCTTGGACTTCAGCTGAGGCTCCTACAGGCGTATTTATAGTACTGGAATCTTAAAATCTGATTTTTTATGGCTTTGTTGCAAGTGCCTAGCACAGTATTTCTCCAACATAATGGCCTATATTTCCATTTTATGTGTATGCATAAATACACATACCTATTAAACAGCAGCCCTTTGGTTGAGCCGCCTGCATGAGAGCTGTAGGAGCGGCAGGGAGGGCCTAGAGAAGTTTAACCCTTGCCATTGTTTGCTGCCTAAAAGGGAGCACAATTTCTTCTTGAAAGTTTCAGCTTCACTGGCACAGCCAAGGGTGAACAGTTGCAAGCTAAAAGCAGCTACTGTCTGACCGTGCCAATACATCCTTAAGGAGTTCTTAATCCACAAATTACTGACATTATTGTCTATAATTGCTTGTCTGTTGTGACAACACTTACTCAGAGAATGTCAGAAATGTAAACAGCAGCCAATAGCTTTTTGCAGTGAAGTCCTGCCAGTACAGCACTGGGCTCTGTCTTGCACCTTCATCCCATACCAGGAAAATCCCTTTTGTCTCTATATGAGTAAGGATTGCACAATCAAATCCTATATTAAGCAGAACATTTTTCAAGGAAAATATGTGGCTTGTTATTTCTTTTAATATTTGTCATCAAAAAGTCAGTTTGTTCTATAATAAAAGTTTCTCTTGCATCAGAATGTAATTTGGTAGTTGTACTTCAAAGCACAAATTGGGGAAAAAATCGTGTCATCTGATCACTTAAATTAGACCAACTTTTTTTTCTCCCAAATTATTTTGAAACTATTTAAATAAAACATTGTGTAGGCATTAATTAAATCAGGGATAAATTGTGCTTTACATTATGTTGTAAATTTCTAAAGGAAGATTTATAACCACAGAACCATTAGCAGTACTACTAAGTACTACCAATTAAAAAGCACACAGATACACACATTTTAAGAATAATTCTCACATTTTTCATCTGGGCCCTGAGTATATAAATATGTGTGTAAATACACACACAGAGAAATACAATTTAGCCCAGAAATACCACTAAGTCACTTTTTTCTTAAAAGAACAAAAACCTTTGAATGGACTTTATGCAATTTTTGCCTGCAGAGAATTCTTTCAGATGCAGTATTGTGTGAAAAAATACAGTCCTACATATCTCAAAGATACAAATGAGGTGCTTCCACCAGTTCCCATGGGCACTTGTTCCCATGTCTGAGTGCACTGTAAGGAGCATTTTCCTGCCACAGTTGGGCTAGGCTTCCCCATGGTTTTGAGCACATTGTGTCCCTGCTAGTTGTGTACATCAGGAGAGCCTCCAGCGTTCAGGAAGGATTACATAATTTATCTATATTCCTCCATACAGTATGGGGAGATAGGGATAAGCCTCTGGAAACCAAAGAAATATTGCCAGGCTGCAAATCTGGGCCCTTGGTAGCATGGTCAAAGCCTATGCTTTGTCCTCTGCTGCCTTCCCAGCAACTGTAGGCGTCCAGTGCTGGATGAGGATTGGAGGAAATGAGACCAAAAAGTGCTGATGAGATCTGGGCTGGTCAGATTTGGAATTTGTTTCCTCTGTTTTCCAGCTCAGCTGAGGGCTAAGCCCACCTTCTTGGGATTACCATCTACAGGAGGACCAGCCATCAAAGCCCCATTGGCAGATCTTGCCACAGAGAAGATATCTGACAAATGGGTTACACATACAGAAGCTACGAGACTGAGTAATTAAAAATAGGTTTATAGACAAAAATAGAAGAAAAATAAAATTTAACAAAAATTAAAAATCAAAAAAACTGAAAAAAACCCCCAAAATCTCCCCTCCCCAAAAAAACCCAGAAAGAAAAAAACACCAAAACCCCCCAAAACTCTCTCTGTGCCTTGTGTCTTCCTTTGACAGCAGTAATGAGAGTTAGTTATTTCATAGGTGTGCATTCAGAGATGTAGTGCAATATGACAAAAACCTTCTGTTGGTCTTTCACATGGCAGTAGAACCGGTTCTTGACAGGGGGAGAAACTCCATGTTGCTGCCTAATGTGGTTTGGTCCTGGGGCTTGCAGCTCCAAGTCAGCAATGTTTCATGACCACAATTGGATTTCCATATTATTGGCAGACAGAAGAGAGGAGGAGTTAACAAATAGTTCACCTTTGCAAGCATTGTTACAAAAAAAATATTCCTACATAGTAACAAAACTATGATAAATACTGTGCAGTTATTTGCTTTGGCAGGGTCTGTGTTTGAGAGCTGGAGAATGCATGAAGAAACACACAACCCACTGTCATGCACATCTTTAAAAGTTTCCACAGCTCCATTTTAGTAAACGTGCTTTGTTAAATTAAGCAATTTATTTCTAAGCCAAGATTATTTAAATAAAAAAATTTAAAAGTCTACTGAGGACTCTGCTATGCTGTAAATGAGAAAGACAACCTGGTGAGACATGGGTAGTACCTATTCCCAGTCAAGAGAAAGGGCCCACCAGTGCCTTTTGCAATCTTGTGTTCAGATGGCCCGCCACAGGGGTGGGCAGTTTTGTCTCCTGGCTTTTGCACCCTGCATCTGCAAAGGACAGCAAAAGGCTGGAATTCAGTCCTTGCAGAGCTTCTCCAGGGTGTTGGCAGCTGGGAAGGTGCTGCTGCCTTTCTTCAAGCAGATTTGGCATGGCAACTTCCCAGATTCTCCATGTATATCTCACCTCCCTAGTCCTTCTAGGTAGGAGCCCAACCAGCACCTCCGTCTTCTGCAGAGCATCTGAAGTCTTCTCTCTACCAATTGATTTTTTTTTTTTTTTTTTTTTTTTTGGCCTTTTAAGCCATTGTCTGTTATTTTAGGCCTTTTGAAGGCCTTGCCTCTCTCACAGTGCTGACACCAAGCACACCCATTATATCTGCCATTTCAGACCTTTGGGGAATTTTCTTAACATACTTAAAAATGAGAACCTCACTTGTTTTCATACCATCCTGTCTTGCCAGAACCAAACTGAGTAACCAGAGTACTATATTGCTAATATAGTACTGCTAAGGCAGAACAGACTGTCTCCTTTCATCCTGTAAAATATATTTAACATAAGATGATAAATAATCAAAACTGTGCCATGAAACACTAATAACATGTGCATCATATTTTTTCCTAAATTTTTATTTTTAAAATTACTGCTGCAAGTGAAAGACAATTACATCTAGAGTATCATTCAGCTATTTTTCTCTGTGGAGAAAAGAAATCATATACTTGACTTGGAACAATTACTGTTGTGAGACAGATGTTCTCTCTCAAACATGTAGAGTAGAAAGGATGGAAAGTAACCTGGCAGTTTTGCTCTAATAAATTAAAGTGTTAGGACAGTGTCTACAGCTTCCACAGCTTTGCCAGTCATTTTGTTTAAACATGAGTGATATGCATGATGTTTCTATAAGGCAAGAAAAAAAAGCATTAAAGTTTATGCAAACTACATCTCTTCAGGCTCTTTTCAAACCAAATGTTGTCTGGTTCATTAAGCCACTTGTACTTCTGGGACCTCTTGCAGGAGTAGGAAGGAGGAAAAAGCCACTTCCGCCAGGGCGTTTACAAGAGCTATAGCATAGCAAGAGGAAGTTTCTAAAGGAAGAGCCGGATATCTGTACTGAAGTGGATTACAGCTGCACCACCAACTCAGATGGACACAGCTGAGGCCAAGAATACATAAAAGTGTGAAAACAAGCAGCACGGGGAAGAGTGAAAAGCAGCTTTAAATCTCTCAAGAAGTAAACGCACTTCATGTCACTGAATTATGTCAGTGGGTAGCTGTAATTTTTGATGTCCATATCTTTACCATGAGATCAGGCAAAGGAAATAAATCCACAGGTTCAGGAAAGTAAGGCTTTTGGTAATTTTAAAGCCAATTCCGTGCATTTTCTCATTCAATGCTGTCTTTCTTTAAATTTAGCGACTATGTTCATTCCCTTTCTGAGCACTGCCCATTCAAGACTATGCACTGGGGCCATGTCCATTTATGCATCTGTCTCCTCTACTGTAGGATTCTGTTCTCTGCTTTTACAGTTGAAGTACATTAAGATGGTAATTTCAAGTACTGTTACTGCTCATATGTTTTAAATCTTATGTGTTCCAAAAGGAGAGATATTTCTCTGCACTTAAAAGATCTTTCTTTATCTTATCTTTCAAAAGCACTCAGCTGATATTTTGTCCTGTTTCTGCTCTCACTGGGATCCCTGATAAAGCTGTGTGTGTTTAGGGTAAGTAAGCTTTCTAACATGCATTGAGCTAGGGAGTAGGTATTTCACTGTCCACATTCACAGCAACTTGCAGGAATACAAAACAAGGGAACACAGCATATCCAGATCTGACCAACTTACTCTACATTTCCTTCCAAATCTGTTTAATCAATTCACTGAATCAATTTGGGTTTTTGCAATGAATCAGTGAAATAAAATTTCATCAGCTCCAGAATGAATACAGTCATATTTTCTATGGATTTGGATTGGATATTTTTGCTTCCATTAAGTCTTTTATCACTGGACCATTTGTAATCTGTCTCTTCTATATATTGCCTACTGTCAGATAATGAGCAACTTCATGGTGGTTCAACCTTTGCACCAGATCTCAGTTCTCCAACCATCTATATTATGAAGTATAATGAATACTTAGCATCATTGAGTCCTCTTCCCTCTCCAGATCTGGGCTGAAAGTGGCCAGCAAGATCAGGAATTATGACAGGAGGAGGAGAAGAAAAGAATCCACTTAATACCTGTTTTCATAGCAAATGAGATTAACAAACACATGCAGAAAGCTGGCACAAAGGCTGTCCATAAGCCAGCCCAGAGGACATGTCCCTTCCTTGGCATCTGCTCAGGGTGCGTGACTAGTTACTTTTAAAAATGTACTGTCAGATATTTACCCAATGTGCTAATTCATTTCTGGGCTTGACTCAGCTCTAAAATTAATGCATTTCCTTTCCCTGGGCAGTACAAGGAGTTCCAGAGTGATAATAGTATTGACTTTTGGGTGTTGACCAAGTTATCCTATAGCTGCGACAAGCAGTAGAACAAAAAGCATCAGGAGAAAATTCTAAACAGAAACTAGTAAGAGTTCCCAAGTAAAACCACAGCTAAGGTGGGCTAGACAGTCTTAAAAATTCACATTATTTCCTATAAATCTCATTTACTCAGTGCTGAGACATCAGTTTAAATGACTGAGCTCAGAAGGGCATTGGTACCCCTTTGACCCATGGCAGCAGTAGCATGGGAAGGAGAGAGGGAGGGAGGGGATCCAGGTGCTACAGCTCCTTTGAGATAACCTTTGGCCAGCAGCAGACTCTCAATTAAAAACTATTGTAGCACGCAACAGAAGAAATTTGTTTCTGCACTTAAAAGGCCAGTCTATAATCCCATTAAAATGAAGCTGGAAGAAAAGGAAGAAAATAGTGGTTTTCTCTTGCAGGATGCATTAACATAACTACTCTGAATTTGGGGTTAGTCACAGAATTGGGTAAAGGCCAAATTTCCTGCATGAAGCTGCCTAAAAACAAAGAAGCACGTTTGACTTCTCAAGCTCTTCCACACCAATCAATAAATTCTAAAGAAAGATTTATTTACACAATTCAATAAGTCCTTGATGAGATACTAAGCTATTTCAACTCCTCAGACATTTAATGGTCAGATGGTATCATGCTAAAGAGGATTTTCCAGTCTAACAACTCTATTTCACTGTATGTATTTTTAAATGTTTTTAAATGGATAGTCCAGTGTTTGAAGCACAGGATATTTCTTTAGCTGACTGGTCAGAAGCTGGTCTGATCCAGTAACAACCAACAGCCATTCCTGGCCTGCAGTTCTTTGGTGGCTTATATGAATTCATTTGATGTGCTCAGCAGAAGTAGCTGCCACTGGGCAGGAGGCCAAGTGGTGAAAGTGTCACATTTTGCACTAATCAGGCACTTCATTGCTCTCTGCAGTTATGGCTGGCCAGCCCTTTGTGCAAGAAGCCCCATTAACTTTAAAGTTAGCTCCCTAAAGGGCATAGCAGGGGCTGGAGTGGTAAACCTGACACCAAAAATAAATGGGAGCAAAATTTGTCCTGTCTAGTTCTGTTACAAAGAAGTTCAAGCCTTCTGGTGTTACATTATCAGAGGGCTATATCTGTTCAGCTCCCTTTAGAGTATTAATTCAAACTCACATAGTTCCAGTCCCTGAATTCTGCCATCAACTGTCCATATCCATTTGATAGATTAAAATATTAACTGGAATTCCAAGTGCAGTGTATAAAAATATAAATGCATCTCTTTAAAATTAGCTGTCAGACAGAAGAAAACCCTCCTTCCGTGCTGTGCGCTGGGAAGAGTCAGTGACTGCATGTTCCCCAGGAAGCTGGTTAAACCCACAGAGCTCTTGCTGCAGTTCCTCACTTCCCTGCAGTCAGGCAGCACTCCCACACTTTGGTACCTGGGCCTCTCTCCAAGTACACAGTCATTTACTGTGGGAATGGTTCAATTATCACAGATAGAAAATGCAGGCTGACAGATATGGAAGGGCGAGAAAGAAGCCTGTCCAACTAAAGATGAGGACTCCACCTTTTGTGTAAATAAGTTAGGAGCTGGTTTGAATAGAGGAGATGCTACAGAACGCACTAGCTGCAGGATAAGAACATGACATACTTTTCTCAAGGCTCCTACCTGTGCTGCTATACCAGGACACACTGGACTGTGGTGGTGTGTTTTGTGCACACCCCTCATTTCAACAAATTCCTAATCTCACTATGGGAAGGAATGGATAAGTGCGTCTTGAATTGGGGCTTCCTGACAGGAACAAGAATTTGGTTTTAAAACACTGTTCATATATCAGTTAGGCTTCTCTAGCACTGGAAAACATGAATTAAAAAGTCATTAACGTTGAAGATGATTTTGACCCCTCCATGAACGGAGGCAGCTGTTTTTTACCTCAAAACATGCCATTTGTGGTCCTCCTTTCCTCTGTACCATACTCTGTAGAGATAAGAGATGTTGTACATCAATCTCTATCATGTATTGAGTGTCACTCTTGTCATGCTGATGCCTATGGATCCTCTCCTGCCAATGCAGACCTTTCAGAACTTTTGACTCATACAAAGCTGGAAGAGGGATATGTTTCTTTCCGTTTTCCTACAGAAAACGTGCTCTGCACTCCTCAAACCACCCTGGAACACAGCAAGTGTGTGTCTGGGTGTACCCTGAAGGGAGCACGGGACACAGTGCACAGGGTCTTCCTCCCAGAAGTGGGAGGAGGTGCCTCTGAAGCCTGACATGGCACTCTGCAGCTTCAAGGAAAGGCTGAAGTTTTCCATGGACAGGAACTGCTCCCAAAGTGCTCAGATGAAGGTAAGAAAGGCTGATGGGGGATGAGAGAGAATCCCTTCCTCTACCTTCCATCCTCTGAAGGAAGTTCCCCAAGACCATCCAGGTGGTTTGGTGATGCCATGGTGCTAAGTAACACGGCAATAAATTTTTCTTTGTGGCAACAGTTTTTTGAGAAACATTTGAATGGCATCACCAAAATATTCCTAAAGTGATCAAAGGTTCAGAAAAATGCCAGAGTGGCCTGACATTTTAAGCCATATCAGTACCCTTTTAGGAACTAATATGCAAAGATC
Source organism: Ammospiza nelsoni (assembly GCF_027579445.1). NCBI lineage: Eukaryota > Metazoa > Chordata > Aves > Passeriformes > Passerellidae > Ammospiza > Ammospiza nelsoni. The sequence continues at coordinate 16,228,299 of NC_080639.1, forward strand.
TGGACATTTTTCCCCTTGGTTGTTAGAATAAGCATGTGAGCAGTGCACTGCCACAGCTGAACCCAGATGTTAAAGCTGAGATTGCCAAAACTATATCTTGGGATCTCATGCATACAGAATTTCACAAGGTGGATTTGATCAGAGTGGCAAGGCTTACCATGTAGGGAAACTCATAATTTTAATCACCATTACTGAATATATTGAAATCTACACTTTACACAAAACAATGGCATCTCTAATGAGAATGCTCCAGCACCTCAGTTTCACTGCTAGCTTTATCATCCATTCTTTCTCATGCATGTTTTTTTTTTTTTAGTGGCTGCATGCCCTTGTGCACACAGGAGAAGATCACATTCACACAGAAAGACTTATCTGTGAAGTGCTGAGGTCATTAATCTCATGAAGCCAGCAGAGCACCACAGGAAACATCTCCTTGCTGTAAGATGGTCTTGTTTTTGTGCAGACAAAAAAAAAAAAAGACTGTCCCAGAATTTTCTGATATGTAGCTCTTTGTTTTAAAGATTACATGTGAAGGAATAAGTATCCTGGCACTGGTAAGCACACCATAGGCTAGGAGGTTTTTATTTGCTAGTTATTGTTTGTCTTATAAATGCTAAAGTGAAATGACGCAAGTGCCTTTTTTGTTGTCATATTGTTTGTTTTAGCTTTCATTGGATGCAATCCAAGGGTACCTTTACGTAGGCTCCTGTATAATTAAGATAGTGTGCACATTCTCTGAAAGGAAATCATTAAGAGCCTCTCACAGAGAATGCACTGATTTCCCTGTCTGTGCCTTTTAAGTGGGTATTGCTCACACTCCATCAATTAACTTCTTGATAGTCCAGGCAGACTTCAAAAATTAATCCCATGTTAAGCTTCCAAAGCAGCTTTCAGCTGAAAACATTCAAGCTACTTTGCAGGCTATAATTCACTTGCTACAAACATTAATTTCTTGGTTTTTTTCCCAATTATAAGATGTTCTTCTCACAAAAAAAAAAAGAAAAAAAAAGAAAAAAAAAACACACAAAAAAAAAAAAAACCAAAAAAACCCAAAAAACTCCACCAACCAAAACCCCAACTTTTTTTTTTTCCCCAGAAACACTTTAGAATCTGGGAGTTTTTGAGTTTTTAGTTTGTTTGTTTTTAAAGTAACAACACCAAAAAAGCGGCTCTATAAATCCTCAGATTAATTGATGGGTTCCTTGGTTATACATGTTAAATCCAAAAATCAAGAGAAACAGGTATGATTCTTGGGAAAGGAATCTGGGGGTTTAACAACTGAACAAAGAGGATAAAGTACAATTTCACTGTATATTTACTCAACTGAAACTGCAAACACAAGGCATAAACTTTCCCATTGCCTATAAATAACAACCTTCCATTGCTAGAAACTCTCTGTAGCTGTGTGTGTGCTCCCAGTGGCTGAGGTGTGCCCTGATACCAGGCTGTCCCTGCTGAGAACCTGCCAGGCTGCTGGGCAGCTCAGACCCTGCTCACCTGCGAGCTCCCCTTGGGTGCTCCTGCTCCCAAACTGCCCTGTCCCCGCTACACCTCACAATGGAAGATCTTCCTCCTCTTGACCTAAGGGGAAAGTCAAGAAAAAAAGCCTTTAAAACTAAACCATGCTTTGACACTAGAGAGGGAAAAGCTCTGCTACTGCTGTGCTCACCTGCCTTTATTGGCAGCTCAAGCTGAGGATTGAATTTTCTCATCTTGAAAGCCTACCCAAAATTTTAGTAGACTTCAGGGGAGATTTGACATCTAAAACTGTCTTCCTAAGTAAAAACAAATAAAAACACCATGTACAGTTAATGCAGGCATATTTGTAGATGATCAGTGTGCAACGGTAAATAATGATTATTGAATTGGTATTTGGTATATTCTGAAAGCTGCAACTGAAGTCGAAACAGTGTGTGCATTACAGCAGGAGCTGCTTGACTGAACACGCTGCAGCTAAAATTGTATCAAAGTAGTTACAAAACCTGATTAAACAGGGTTTCATTCCCACATGCAACTCCACCTTGCTGCCTTGGCAGAGTCATTCACTGGTAACACCCTGTTGCTGGGTTTCACAGAGCTCATTAGCAGTTAATAATAGCGGAGCAAAGGAGTTCAGTTTGTTTCCATCACACTGATGGTGTTTAGGGAATCGATGCCCTCTGACAAAGGGTGATGTTTCAAAATACACACTTTGCATCAGCTCCTGTTTTCTGTCTGACTCCAAAGGCAGCGGAGTCAGTCAGCCCTGAGGATCTGTGCTGCCTGCAGTGACAGAATTCAACCGCCCTGCTCATCCACTTCCACCAGGGGAAAGCTGATTTGCTTCAAAAAGAGGTCCCAGAGCGCTCAGCAGTAAAGACTGATAAAGCATCCCCACTTCAGAAATCTGTCAGAAGAGGAAATTAATGGCTCTAAATACAGATCCCTATTTTTTGCAACATACAAACTGCAGCCCCTTACAAGTCTTTTGTGCATTAATATGTTTCCTAATATGTCACTTCTTGAAAACTAATGCCGTGACAGCACTTACATTGTGGATATATATATCAGCTGATCTTACTGCTTGCTGGAAAGTCAGATACTCAGCTTCCAACTGTGGGGCCTTCCAGCTAAGCTCCTATTCACCTCTAAATACAGTACATAAGGTCTCAAAAACTGTGATTAAGACGATTGAAATGAAGTAGTGAAAAACTCCATCCAAACAAGCTTCATCTCTACATCAATGACATGTAAAAAATGTAATTGCAATTGTATTTCAACATCTCGCCCACTTTTGGAAAACAGAAAACATTTCTTCCACCCCCATTCTTTGCAAAATTTCTATGCTGCTTCTATTTAAATGAAGAAAGAAGAATGTGCAACATTTTTTCAGACCAGTCAGAGTATTCCAGCCTCAGGAATTTGTCTTCATATAAAATCACCACAGCTGCAGTGCAGGACCCAAGTATTTTTTACCCTTTGCTAAGATGATAGCAATTCTCCCTCCTAAGCATCACAAAAATAAGAGACTGTCAAATAATCCTTGCAAAAGTATTCTGCTAGATTCTTGACTCTCCTGCTCTTCCTTGACTGCACCAGTTTGCTGTATAAAGGGATTTTAAGTAGTTTAGCCTTTCCAAACTGTTTGCCCTGGAGAGAGCATTCTGTACTATTCCAAGCATTGCAGGGACTGTCCCCTCCAGTTTCCATGGCACATTTTGCATGCTGACACTCCAGAAAGACTTTGGGAAGGAGTTCTTGTCCTTTGGCATAGCCAAATGTTACTCTTGGAAGGAGTGGGGACAAAAAGACACCTCAGAGCTCTGGGCACCCTCCTCACAGGATGATAGAGCAGCTTCAGAGAAAATACACAAAACTTGTTCAGCTTGGGCCATTACCCAGAGCTTACAAAAACCACCATGGAGTTGTGGTATGTTTAAGAAATGAATATACGGGTACTATCTCACAACAACCAGTAGCAAAAATTTTTTACAAGTCCAGACATCTTAAAACCAGTGAACTGCTATGGGAGAGGCAGTGCTGCTCCTGACTAGAAGTGGCAAGCTGCTGTTCCCACCTGCTGGGGGTGGTTTTAGCAGATGCAAAATGTACCTGGTAACTTGACTTCTGTTATTGCTTTCCTCTAAGAAATATGAAAATTATTTAAAAAAAATGCAAGTAATTTCTTCCAGATCTGCTAAATAAATAATGTAATAATAAATAAATAAATGGAATCAGCTAAATTCCTGCAGGTAGGTTTTCTCCCCAGAGAGAATGGTATATATGTGTGCTTGCTTCTTCTGAATTTTAAGCTATCTGATAAGCACTAACAAACCTGTCACTTATATAGATTTACAATCTGTTTTCTCATAAAGCATTAATTCAAAATGAAGGAGAAAATAAAGCAGAGTCCCTTTAAGATTGGTGCAGCATTCTCAGGCACTGGATATGGGCAGAAATCTGGCAGGTCTCCCCAGGCTGGTTAGATCAGATCTCCTGACACTTGGGACCAGAGCTGCTGCCAGTGCCCCCATCTAGATTTGCACACAGTGTCTTGTGTGGGCACTGGCAGCAGCTCTGGTCCCAGGTGTCAGCAAATATGGTCCTCTGACCACAAACACTCAAGGCTTTGAAAGGAGAAAGCAGCTGGTTTTAAATACCTGAAAAGTTGTGCCAGAAGAAAAAGAGAGTGATGTTCAAAATTCACCCATTTTTTCCTTTTATCATAAGCCAAAACCTTGCCATAAATATGCATTATTTGAGAAAAAACATTAACTTTGTTTTGTCTGATTAACTATTTCCATTGATAAAAATTTTCATTGGTAAATCTTCAGTAATAAATTGCTGAAATCTGAAGTCAGATGCACACCTAGCAAAGATGTTTAACTTAGCTTATTATCTCATGTTAGTGAAAATACAGAAAAAAACCTCTTAATTCAAAAGTATTGCCCATGTTAGCAATGGGCTAGCTCTAGCCATGCAGTTTACAACATTAGGTAGAAATCAACTGATTATCATTTTCATACTAACTTTGGAGAATCAATTTACATAATCTACTGATGCAACTGTTTTCTTCCCAGGTGGAAGATGCTTTGTGACTCATGGACTGCAGCACAGCTGCTTTTTGTCTTGTTCTGTGACCTGCCTGGGATATAAAGTAGTTGTTGGAGCAACAGGCACAGCTGCACTACATCTGAATGCTCCCACTGTGAACTCCAAAGCTGTCTGACAGATATGCAGCAGAAAAAACACAGAACATGAAAATCTTTGGCACAGGGCAAGTCCATCAGCCCACATGCCAGAGAGCAGGTTGGACACCACTCCTGACAGTGTGTGAAAGCATCTGCAAGCGGATATTCCTGAGTCTCCAACTTCTCCTGCTCTTTGGACATTTTTTAAGTAAACCCTTTTCATTTTGCCATTCTTAGGCAAAAGGAAGGAGTTGATATTGCGGGGTCTTTGTGAGGATTATCTGGTGGTGGCATGCAAGAGTCACTAAATTGCAGCTCTGCCATGAGCAAACCTGTACAGCTCTACCTACAGATGTGAGGAGAAGCTGCCCTGCCAAGTGGGAATTGCACTTATTTTCTTTCACATTTTTGGTAACGCAGTCTAAAGCTTTTCTTTTAGTTTGGTGATAGGAACCCAAACCTATCTCTGTATACTGAAGAAGAACACTGAATATTCTCCATTTCATGTATGGCCTGCTCTTCCTAGCAGAACTTTTTATGGGCAGAAAATCCCAAGAAACAAGCCTGAAGTGCAATAATTCTGAAAGTTCAGGTTTCTGAGTATTTCCAGCTAGTTCCTCTGTTTGTACTGGTGATTGTTCCTTTATGGGCTGAGTATAGGGGATGCACCATCCAGTGCTCATGAGATCACAGCATCCTGCCAGGCAGGCAGACAAAACCTCATGTTTTATAACTGAGGAGGTGAAATGTGCCAAGAGCATGAAACCAGGCTGCTGAGCTTAATCTTGCTTTCATGGTTACTCTTATACCTTCAACCTCTGAAAGTTCCTCCAACTTGGACAAATCCAAAAATACTTCAAGCTGAGCACAGCAGCTGCTGGGCACAAGGACGGCATCATCTGCCCAAACCAAGATAAAAACATCATCAAGTGTGCAGCTAGGAGAAAAGGAGCAGAGGACATTTTCCACTACTATTCTGGAAACAGGGTCTTAGGGCTGCCAGTGCTATTAGTGCTCCATCAATCACTGATATTACTGTGGGCTCATTTTAGTAAAAAAAAATCTTATAGAACAAATGAATCCTCCTTCCTTTTGCTAGTTTACCCAGATCAAATATTACATAATAAAACATTAAGAATGCTGTGGTAGTAAGGACAGGAGCACATAGTCAGAAAAATATGATATGGTGTTAAAAAGAAACCTACAACCCCTTCTTGCATCCTGAAGGAAAGAGTGATAAAAGTGGATTTTAATTATTAACTTGGATTAGCTATCACAATACCTGAGAAATTGCCATATGGAACATATTCCAGTATAGCATTTACTCTTAATGGCCTCCAGCCTTCCAAGAAACAAAATCTGTGTTACATAAACCAATATCAAAGTGGCCTTGCTTTTCCTTCCCCTAGAGCTACAAATACATCAGCTATGCAAGAGCCATTAATGTGCAGTTAATGTGTCCAGTAAAAATTTTAGTGAAACATACTGTGGTTGCTTGAAATAAGTGTTTGGATCGAATAAAGTTATAGTACTGGGAGATTTGAAGCAGAAATTCCAGCTATGTTACCCTTTCACTTTTATTTGTTCTCAAAAAAGTTCCTGCTGTGATTATGGCTGTGCTTTAGAGCAGAGTGTGAAGGATGTAAGGCATTGTGCTATTCAGCCCTTTAATTAATGTCAGCCATCCCTAAAATATCAACTAGTAATATCCATGAAAAGATGACATCTCCTTTATATTTTGCACAGATAGAAGAATCAGAACCAATGAAAGGGACATGAACAACAGTGGCACTGCCTTACAGTCTCTATAAGGCAGTATCAAGTTCCTATCACTATTTCTCAGATAAATGTTTTGTACTGGAGACACAATTTTTGGTTCTTGTAAACATATTTTTCCTTCCGCAAAGTTGTTAAAAATAATGGCACATATTTATATAAAAGCACCAGGATTAAAATAGCACAAGCTGATTTCCTGTTTCTCCAAAAAGCAGTGAGTATGGGCAAACCAAGGCAGGGCTTCCAGAAGGGCTTGTGAAAGGTTAAAGGTCAGTGTCCTCTGATTTTGAGAGAGATGGGTTTGAGGAGAAGAGAGAAAGGAGAGCTCAAGTGAAATTATTCTCCAGGTTGTGGCCTAGCTGCAGGAGATCTGCTTTCAAACCTTCTTCCATATTCCTTTGGTAAAACAAGCGAGGACCTGCCACAGGCAGAGAGAGGACAGGTATACAGCCACACATGCAATTTTGGTCAGTAGAAGGGGAGAGTGGATGAAATGGATCCAAACTCCAGCTGCTGAGCTCTGGGCTAGTGAATGTGCAGAGCCATGGGGAACAGTGTGGCTCTATGCCTTTCACTCAGTTACAGCACTAACAAATGCAAGAGCTCACTCTTTCTTCAACCTCTTTGTGCTTACAAAAGGACAATATTCCTCATCATTTTTCTCTTCAAAGCAAGTAAAGGCATTTCAGAAAAAAACCCCAAAACTTAAATGGATGTTGTTGAATATGCAAATGTCATGATGAGATTGACTCTAAGAAAGGCATGTTGTATACCAAATGCATCCTGGGTGAGGCCAGTGTTTGCCTTTGAATGATGGCATACAGTGAATTCATTGACAGGCCCAGCAGCCCACACTTCTTTCTGAATAATCACAATCTGAGAAAAAGCTAAGATAGAGCACAGCAGTAATCCTCAAAGGTTCACACACTTGCACATGTGCACAAGAAGACACAATGGCAAACAAATCTCAAACAGAACAGCCTGGCTTTTATTTTTTTCACAGAGCTCTTACCTCTTCACAACCAGACACTTCTCAGTGTTCTCTTCCTCCTCCTCCTCCCAAGAAAGCATCTGCATCAGTTCATCCTAGAGTGGAGGAGGGGGTGAATAAGGGAAAAAAAAACCCATGTAATTTTGGCATTTGAATAAATATGAACATTGTTTCTGCTGTTTCATTTCTATCAGATTTGGCTTCTCTCTTTGTTGGGTGGTTTTAACAGCTGTTTATTTGCACACAGTTGTGCAAGCTATTTTACAGCTTGTTGAGTTAGACTTGAGACACAGCATGTGGTTCCCTTCAGGCATAACTAACTTAAAATAACAAAGCCCAAGAATTCCTTCTTAAGAAGCTCAAGGCCATTTGTTTAAAGTTTGAAAAGAATTAGGATCCTGTAATTTCAGGCTTTGTTATGAAAGGGGTGAAAAGTTTCCTTCACATTACCTGGCTGGATGCACTCTGCAGCTGTATCCCACTGCAGAGCCACCAAAAAGTCATCTTGCTCTGTGTGTGCTGGTTCCAGAGAAAATTCTGGCTACAAACATGTTACAGCCACATGTAACACACCTTAGAGGAGGGGTGACTGCATGAAAAACAGTAGCTGAAACTTGATGGCTTTAAGAAAAAGACAAACCAACCTGTAAACAAGTGAACAACAGAATAATTTTTATAGCCCTTTTCATTCTCACAGTTTAAGGAATTGTCAAAACTGGAAGAAAATGTAATTTTACTTATCTTAAGCACAGTAAAGAGAGAAATGCCACGGAGGTGACAGCAATAAGAGCAAACATTTTCTCAGAAGCCCCTGAAGGGCTGTGCTGTAGCCAAAGGTTGAGAACAACTGTATACACCATGCACAGGGGTCAGCAATAGCCAAGTGCCAGCCAGAAAAAGAAAACAGCTGAGACAAGAGAGATATTTGCAGGAGTGATAAGAAGTTTTTGCTGTAACAAAGGGCAGCTTTGTTCTATGTAGCTGATAGAACAATATTGGTCTTGGAGATCCTTAGGTTTAAAAACAGTTCCTTGCTGGGCAAGGATACAGTTTTTGCTACTCAAGTGTGGGCAGGCATTAAGAGAAAGAGGCACAGGGATGTATGAATTACTGCTCCCTGGCCTGGGAGAATAAGTCAGCTTGAAGATAGCAGAGTAAGAACAAGCACTTCTGAGAAGTCTGACAAGCAAAAGATCAAAAGGCTTCTGCTTCAACTTACTGTTTCCCTTTAATGGCTGTAGGCTGAATGCTTGATTCCCAATCAGTCCCTCATGCTTTTTTACCCCCATGTATGGGCATTACATCTCTTCTCTTCAATCCAGACCTTTGGAGGTTTTCCCAGCACTGTGAAGGGACAGAGTATATTACACTTTTTACATTTAGCTACTGTAGGTTCAAATCAAATGCGTCTAATTCTTAATAATGGATACCTTGAACCCACAAGCAAGCTGCTGGAAAATTACTTTGGTTACATAGAAAACCGGTAAACACTAATACAAAGGGCATATCTGAGTAACAGATTGTTGAAGGAACACAAAACATGAGAATTTAATCCTATAGCTTGGACAGAATATTAAAAACATTTGCTTTTTGAAGAGTGAACTTGTGGTTTGATAATGCAAGGAAGGGAATTTCAGCTGAGTTGTCCAGTAGCTTCTAATTGAAAGAAGAGATACAGCTTATAGACAGCTCCAATTACAATGAAGTATTGATAAAAAGGATTTTCAGGCACAAATTAATCTCTCAGGAGTGCCAAGTTGCAATGTTTATAAAATGCCAAGAATGCTCTTCCATTTTATAGCAGGTAACTACATTATCTTGCAAATCACATCTCCTAGGGCCTACTGTATTACAGCCTTAACCCATCCCACAGTTTATCTGAGCATTGTGATGACAGCCCCAGCTGTACTGTGCTGAGGCTTGTGGGATGGCTGCTCCATTTGATGGTACAGGGGGTGTTCAGCTGCAGGAATGGAATTTGCAAACCTGAGTTGAGTCCTCACATCCTCTGTGCAGTGAAAGTCTTTGATGCTTGCAGTTAGCATGCACAACATCCTCATGGAAGAGCACCTGAAAAACTTCTTCAGGTGTTAGCACCATCCAAATGCCAGATTATAGATCAAATCTGCTTTGTAGTGAAATGTCTCTATCATTCTCCAGGGAACAAGCTCACCCCACTCAAGGCCCAAGACAGGGACTCTGATTCTGCTCTTTTAAAAATACCTCTGCTTTCCCAGCATTCACACAAAATATAGCAGCAGCTCCTGTCTGAGCAACCAGGAACAAAACTTTTATGAGCTCTAAAGGTAAATCTTTCTTATGATGAGACCACAGTGCCAGGCCCTCCTGGCGCCATGCATATCTTATTGGAACACCATGGCTTCATGCTCTTCCCAGAGAAGGGTGAAAAGGGTCCCTTTAGCAGAGGAGCTGCAGAGTTTAATGGTTTCCTGTCTAGCAAGAATGTGAACTGCAGTTCCTTTTGTCTGCAAATGGGGCTGAGCTCATTTCTCACTTCCCAGCGAGGGCCTCCAGGTTGTTCAATAACAATGCTCCCTTCTGCAGCCTACTGTAATTTTCAGTGACAGTAGGGATGCAAGTTCTGTGCTTTTTGCTGACCTCCTTTTAATCACTGAATCCTACTAATCCTCACATGACATTTCACAAATCAGCCCCAGAGGCAGGCTCTGCATGAGGGATCCCAGGTGGCAGAGAGGCTTATCTACAAATGCAGTGGCTCTGACCAGGCTGAGTGCAACTCCCAGAGCTACACAGCTTGTCTGACACAAATATGGGTACCCATGGATATCTGGCTGTGTGTAACTACTGGAGCTCTTGGAGGCTCATCTTAGATGCAGGTGAATACATTTGGCCTTAATTTGCATTTTAGCTCTCTAGATCCCCTTTTTTGAAAATCTGGCCTGACATTCTCTATCATAAACTCTGTTGAACTAATTCTCCAGATTATCCAGGATAAAGTTTGCTGAAAGTTAAATCATCTTGTTCTAAGAGTAATTGGTACAGAGCACTGTACATTACAAAAAGACAGGAAGCCTAGACCCTCCAAAAGGCATTAAGACATGGAAAGGTGAAGGTCGGCATGTTTCTCACTAGGCCAAACAAAATACATGTCTAAAGCAGATTGTAAAACTCTTCAAACTGAATGTTTCCAATGGAAACTTCTGCTGCTGTCAGTTCTGAAAATGCAGGTAGCAGCAGAGCCCGGAGATGCCACAAGCTGGGGGCAAGGTGAGCCTCTCCTGCTCTGCAGGCATCAGCCCCAGGGCCTCCCTCTGGAGCAGGGACACGGCTGCAGGGCCCTGGGAGAGGCAGCAGGGCAGCCTGGTGACAGCCACCAGCCCAGGCCATCAGGCATCACCGCCAGGGTGAGGTGGGGCAGCCTGAGTGCAGGGACAGGGAAAGGTTCCTTGGTGACCCCACATTCCTCAGCACGGAGGCTGCCGGGTGAGCTTCTGCTCCACCCTGAGCTGGGAGCTCAGCGCCTCCAGAAGCTGCAACCCTGAGCTGAGGTACAGAATTCCAGAGCACAAGCACCTGGAGCAGCTTGAGCAGCAAGCTGGTAGACTGGAAGTAGGAAGGTGAGACATTTGAGATGGAAACAAACAGCTGGAAATACCAGAAGGCATGGATGACTGACAAAAGTGATGGCTGCAATTTAATGAACAAATAGCTCAATTACAAAGTGGAAAATACCATAAAAAGCACGCCACATCAGAAAAGGTTATCAAGCATCTATCATCCATTCCATTAAACATTCATAGCTCAAAGTTAATCATAATTCTTGGCTTGTTAGTCCTATGAGTTAAAGATTCCGGATTTCCTGGCCCATTTTATGTCAGGAAAAGGGCAACAAGACATCACAATCACTGGCATCAGGAAGCAAACTCACAAAGTATAACTACAGCACTCAGACAACATGAACAGAATTTTTCACAGTACCTGGCAGCCAGCTTGGAATGGATTTATTATTAGTCTATTAAAACTTTCTGACAGCAATCTTCATTTACATATGTATCTTCCCTTCTTTTCATCATGAAAATCTAATTCCCTTCCTGAAGGTATAAAGTCATTGGCAGAACTGCAGTGTTCTCTTTAAATGTTCAACAGGTTTGAACACCGGCTGTTGCCCACTGGTGCTCTGTATCCTTTAGTGGAGCTGAGCTCATGCCACTCCTGTCGGGGGAAGCTTGGTCACCAGAACACCAACTTCCCAAACCCTGCAGGAGAGCAGGAGGATGCTGAGGCTGTGAGCACAACTCTGCATTCTCAAAGAAAGCTGTTTCTTGGCAACTGGAAAAACAATCTCTCTCAATTCATGTAGTCTAGTCCACAGCTGCTGTTCAAACATTGGAGGGAATATTTGAGACCTTTCAAATTGTTGATAATGAAATTACACAGACAAGAGATTAGATTGTTCATTTGGAAATGGGTTTAATTAATAGCCTGGACATTTTATTTGTACCCTTTCTAAAGTTCATGATTCAAGTTTCATTTCTTTCCCCTTCTGTAGCATCTCTTGCTGCAAAGTTATGAAAAAGAAAGGAGGAAAAAACATATTTGGTTTGGGGTTTTTTCCAAGTAATTCAAGGCAGAGTATTGGAACTTTTGTTAAAATATACCTGCTTCCTTTATGGTTCAGCAAAAATCACATGCAACAGGAGGGTTTGGAGGGTCACTTGATGGTCTTGTGTCCAAGGCTCATTCTGACCACAGCATTGTGTTTCATCTCCAGTGGCTATGTTTTTACACATATATATTTATTCCTTTTCACATGTTCTTTATGCTTTCTACCCCTCACACTTGTGGAATACTAACACTTGTCAGAGTCCTGCCTTACAGTTCACAGGCAGCTCTCTCCATTTTAAGGCTTGAATAAAGGTGGTGGGAGCTTTGCCTTTTAGGCAAAGTTCAAAAGTTGGCAAATATCCTTTATGAGCTTGTAAACACATTTCTGTGACTAAAAGGAACTGTCAGACATTTCTAGCCATGAGAGGAATGCACTCCCCTCAGTCTACTTAGTGATTTTTATATTCTAAATCTCTCTTGCCTGCTATGATTTTCATGAACTTATTCGATTTTTAAATTCTTACAGCACAAGGCAGTCACTGCTTAAGACAAAGTAAATATAATTCACCAGGTCATTACTTACCTAGAAAACAACATTAAGTAAATATCATTAAAAATATATACCTTGGGCACAGGAGCTCCAAACTTCTATAAGGAAATAAACCTTCACCAGGAGTCTCATGCAGGGGCTCCTCATAGAGCATTACAGACATTATTACTGCTCTGCTCTATCCATGAACCTCCTGATTTTTTTATTATGTCATCATGTAAAAAAATAATTCCTATCTTAAAAATAACTATTGCTTCCTACACTGCCTCTTTTGGAGTGAAAGCTAGAGAAAACTTTGATTACAAAGGTGCAGCTCCTTCTGAGACACTGTTTAATGAAGCCACTTTCGTTTCCTATTGAACAGCCTTTCACACTTACATTTTGTTGAATGACAAACAATAGCCATGGGGAAATTAAACACTGAAATCTGCAGACACTCTGGAACAATATTTGTTTAACAGCTGCCGAACTCTGGAAGTAACAGCAAAGAGTATTATGTAAGAAAATCCTGTAACCCAAACAGATAATATTCTGGTTAACATCACTTTGAGGCTCTACTTGCTTCAAACACCAGTTGTTACAAGAAAACAATGTTCTGCTGAGGATCCTTGGTGCAGGACTCTTTGTTCAGTCCAGAAACGTAGCAACCTAGAAATGTTCAATCAATCAAATTCAGGTAAATGTATAATTGCTATGGCTTTAAAAGGAAACAAATATATAATACAACAGACGACTTGGTCTTGCTTTGCTTTGAAATAAATATTACTGGAATGATAGATTGTACACTAGTTTGTTCCAGTCTTCAGAGCTAAAATTGAATCCATAAAAATAGATCTGGAACCATCAAGAGCTGTAAATGCAGGCCTGAACAAAGAGTTGACAGAAATAAATGAACTAATTGGACCTATATTTCTTAGCAGAATGTACCAGATTTCATGCCATGATTGTTTTATGATAGTAAATGGAAAACAAACTGCTATTGTTTAAGCTTGGTAAATAAAAGATATTTTTATGAGCATTGACCCAGAAAAAAGTTGACAGTGTGCCAAATAGGTATGTTTTTCCAGTGCTACCAGACATTTTTAACTAAAATCTGAAGTTGGCCAGTAAATTAACATAGTTTTAAGTGACATCATAAATTGTGTGTTTGTTTGGCTGTTACCAGAGATACTTCAAAAGTGACAGTGAAGAATTACCATTTCAAGAGAGGCCATACAACCTTTATCAAATTAGTAATGCTACTTATTCATTCCAGATAGATGAGATTTCAAATAATTATCCAAACTACAAATAATTCAATTAAATCAGTGCAACATTTCAAATCTGGTTATCAAGTTTTACTCAAATTGCTTCAGAGGGCTTTTAGACAGCCTTGTAGGAAATCAATTAGGTAGCAGAACACATGGTAGAAGGATATAATTTTTTAAATAAATCAGTGTAATCATCATCTCTGACAGTTAAGAATTCCTATTTAAAAAGTTGGGGTAGCTCCCTTATCTAGATTTATGGAGTTATATGGAGTTTCACCTAAGTATAACCAACTGCAAAGTTTGAATTCAAGAGATTTGATCATAAATATGCAACTAATGAAGACAAATGCTGGAGAAATACTTGTCTTCCTCTTAAAAGAGTACAAAATAGTACCAGCGGGGAAAACAGAGTTTATTCCATTAAACCGAGAGTCACTTTTCCATCAGCTTTGTCAGAGATATTGCATATGACAACATCATCATCTTAGCTCACCCATTAGTTGATTTTACTGGGATTAAACATGTTAGTTTTATGCTCTTGTAGATGGATGTTGTAAAAAGAAAATCAAAGATCTTTTCCTGACACATTTTTCTTTCCAGCAGAAACATAGCTAAGGATAACTTCTTATTTAAAAATCCTATGACTGTCAATATTCATCTCACTCCAGCTCCTTGAAACATTTTGGCCACAGCAAAAATGCTGATTTTTCCCCTTTGTGCTGTCCTGAGGGGACTTTTTCCATCAGGACATGGTGTACATCCCCCACAGCACATTGTCTGTCACTGGTACACACTGTGCTAGCCCACATGGGGCCAGAGCAGCACCAGGTCCTGAGCCAGGCTTTGCCAGCAGCACATCCCTGGCACAAGGGAACAATGCAGGGACTCATTCAGCCCAGGGCAGAGTCAGATGGGACAGGCAGACAGAAAGGATGCCCTTCAGCACTTTCTCCTGCCTTTATACCTGAGCACTCTTTCACAAACACCAATGCTCTGCCCTAGACAAGATTTTTATGTACTTTTTTTTTATGTTTAACAACAGGTAGTTTGCCTTCAGCTACAGACCTGAGTGCACAGGATAAGGACAGGCAGTGTAGAGCTGGCCATTCATGAAAGGTGAAGCCAAAGATCAAGATCAAATATGTACAGTTCCAGCTGCCAACACTTAGGCTGAGCAAGTAAAAAACCCCTCTGAACAGAAGGATAAGGAATGTCTGTTTTACTGACCCTAAAGGTCCCTTGAGTTGTCTCTGCATTGTAGCACAGGAAATAAGGTCTGGACTGGGACTGCTAACTTCCCATTTGCTTTTAAGCTTCAAGAATATGACAAGTCTGATGCTCACAACACCAAACCAGCAAGAAACATGAGCCAATGCTGAGAAAAGACAAACAAAAGGATTAACCAAAAGCATCCCCCACACTCCTTGTTATCTTAAAAATCTGTTAATAGAGGTGTCTTTTCAATGCCTTCTCTTCCTCTGACTGATTAGGTATTTCTGTCCTTACAGTTGTGTTAACATCTCAGGAATAGAATTTGGCCAGACGTTTAACTTTTAACGTTAAACATTTAATGCTACACCATGTTTTTATCAATTTTTAGCTTCTGCCATGTTGTCCTTTCAAAAGCTGTTCTTCCCATAGTACCAGTAGGGTCACTGGGAAGGATCTCTGTCTGTCCAGAAGCCCAGCAACACCAGACTTATGGAGTGTCCTAACAGACCTCACGGGAAGTCAAACGCCCAGGCTCTATCTATGGCTCTGCCACTTTTGAAATGGATGCACAGATTTGATGGATTGTCAGACTCTGCTTCCTTGGGAGCCCCAGTGCCCTGCTCACTCCCCACAGCTGAGGACCAGCTATCCCAAACCATCCCAGCGCAAGGGATCCGCTGGCAGGGCTGCAGGCAGCTCTGGCTGGAGGAGCTCCTGCTCCCCACTTACCTCGAGGTTTCCTCCTTTGTGAGTCACTGCCTAGACACAGCTGCAAAGGGCATTAGTGGGAGAGATCCAGATGAACTTCACTTGTTTTTGGGACACTGCAGTTTCCAGTTAAGTTTATTTAGGGTAATAACATGGCCTCTGATGAAGGCAACGTCTCAGTCACAGCCATGAGAGTGCTGCAGATGCAGTGAAAAGCTAACACACTCAGTGTGTTATGAAAGATAATTTGAATTTCTGATGTGTTCTGACACAACCACTGTGCACCAGCTAATGCTTTTACACAGACATCTCCAGACAAGGGATAATTTTACACTGCCTTTGTTATTTATGTAGGTGGCCCACCATGATCCATGGGATAAGTGATGCAAATGATGCAAGCTGCAATTGCATTTCATGTGGGTCCTGGCTTCTGATGTACATTATCCTACTGTCTATGCTGGGAAGCAGAGCAGAAAGACTTGCTCCCTGCCCACACAGAACTCTGGTTAACTTACTTCAGAGCATATCTTGGGTATAAGCCAACATATATACAGTGCAAATAATTCATAGGGACTTGAATCCCTTCATGAGAGAGGGAACTTGGCAAGGCAATTAAATAAATTTATGTGATTTTCTTTAGGTTCTTCTGCTTAATGTTATAGCTTAGACAGCAGTTTCACAGGTAGCCCATCAAGAACAATTCAGTCCAAGAACTGACTACAATAAAGATTTTAACCCTGGCTAATTTTTTGGTGAATGCAGATTGCCTTTCTGAGCAGTGAAAAATCTCACTAAGCTCAAACCATGACAAAAAGTAGCAATACCTCTGTAAAAAGACAGCTCTAGGTACAGTTTGTATGGCTGATTGCAACATTAAATTTGCAACCTGGGCAGATTGACTTTGTGTATCTTGTGTATCCCACACCTCAATGAAATTCCTCACACAAGCCTAATTCCACTGAAATATTGTAATGACCCACATTCAGCACCAGTTTATACTAGAGATCCCACCTACTTACACAGCATGAAATCTCCCCCTTTTTGTAGTCTACCACAGCACACATGGCAGAGTCCATACAAGGCTGCCCATGTTGCCAGTGCAAATTGAAGGCCTCCCCAGCCCACGCTGTGCACATTCCCATCCCTGCTAAGTATTTTTAGCAGCATGCCAATCTAACTTCAGGTACTGAAGTGTTTGCTTGTCACATGTTCATCTGTTTCTTCTACTTCTTAAGATATAAAAATGAAGCACTTAAAAGTTTTTAAATAAATATAAACTCCCATGTTATTACAGGCCATTCTCCATTTCAGGCAAAACCTGGGGTTCTCTAGAATCCTAGAATGGTTTGGGTTGGAGGGGACCTTAAAGGTCATCTAGGCCAATTCTCCTGCAGTGAGAGGGGCAACTTCAACTGGAACAGGTTCCTCAGAGCCCTGCCCAACCTGACCTTCAATGTTTCCAGGGCTGGGGGCATCTCCCAGTTCTCTGGTAAGCCTGTTCCATTGTTTCATTGGCCTCGCTGTAAAAATGTCCCACTCATATCCAGTCTAATTCTACCCTCTCTCAGTTTAGAACCATTGCCCCTATTCCTAACTCCATCCCAGTTGGAGAGAACCAATTTGCTCATCTGACTCTGTGTGCCAGAGGCCTCAAGGTCACGGCACGCAGAGCAGCGCAGGCTGGCTGTGCCAGCACAGCAGTGGCCCTGCTATTCCAGGCTCCTCTCCCAGAAACAGCACATGCAGCAGCTCCCAGCTAGCACAGCATTTCTGTACAATATCCATTTTTACTCTTGTGTGCCCAAAAATCTCAGCAGCAGCAGCACAAAATGAATGCAGAACCACAGTGCTTTGATGATTCCAGCCTAAGGAGGGAGACTGCCTCCCTTCCAAGGGGAATGGACCCGTGTGTTCCCACATTCCTGTGCTGAGGAGGGGGCTCACCAGGAGGGGAGGGCACCTCCAGGCCGCCCTTGCCAGCCCCCTGCCCTGGCACTGGAGGGCAGAGCTCGGCTTCCAGCGTTACTTGGTTACCTTCAGTGAAAGGAGCTGGGCTCTGCTCAATAGCCATTGAGTGCATTCCTCAGATTCCTTTCTTCTGCGCTTTGTAAAGCGGGGTTGGAAGTTATTGCTGAAAGCACAGGAAGTTTAAAAGCACCTTTTTCAGCCTCCTGTCACCTCAGGGTATTTTCGTGACAAACTGACCCAGGCTTGAAGGATGAAACTCCTTTTATAGCCCCAGTAACAAAACAATTTACAAAATAATGAATTACTGACCTTACCATGCTCTCAGCTGGCACCCTCAGGTTGGTAAGTAGCCATGCCCATGAGCAGAAGCACAAGTTGTGCCCCTGGTAATAAGAGCCCAGCTGTCACAGGGGCCAAGGGCTCCTTTGTGTCCCGTTGAAAGTGGCATTTTAAAAACCAGCATGGTACATCTTATCCACTGAAATTAAACAAACATTTTCCATGACTAGGAACTGCATTTTCAGTGCTCACCTCCCGACTAACAACACTAATTAAAGCTCCAAGAGGAATTTAAAATTGAAATCTGGATGACCAGGGCACAACTGCATCCTGCAGGGATCCAGTGGGAAAATCCAGATGATTAAGGCAATTGTGATCCACAAGAAAAACATTTAAAAATATTTACCCTATATTAAATATTTAACCATAAGCAAAACGAGGAATAGGGCAAGTGTTTACTGCAACACTCTTCCAGAATTATCTATTTAGGGACAGAACCACAGCCTAAGGTGGAGCACACTGGTCACTGCTATGATTCAATCCTGCTCCAGTGCAAAGGGTTGGGTTCAAGCAGCACCTCAGCAACATCCAAATCCCCAGCAAAAGCCACCCTGCACTGCTGGCTGGCAGGCAGCTCCTGTCTGTACAGCTTCAAACCTCCCCCTCCATGGCAGAAGGACAGAAGGCCCTGGCAGGGACAGGTGACCCCGAGTGCACACTGAGCAAAGCCAGCTCCCCAAGCACCAGCTCCCCAAGCACCGGGCACCAACTCTGTGTCCGAGAGGGACGGCAGAGCCAGACTGAGCTCCACAGGGAGTCAATGCTAGGTCAGGCCAGCAAGCAGAAATCAGGATTCCTCCTGCCTCTCCTTGAATCAGACATCATCCTCCCAGAGCTTTCCAAGCCGAGGTAAGTATTTCAATTTATGCTTTGTAATATATATTTTTTCTCCTCAATTTTTGCTTCCGACTGCATATTTTTATAGGACTTCTTCCCTTACTTGTTCAAATACTGGCTTTAATTATCCCAGAAAATATTTGCTTTTGATTTTCTTGTAGATACTTAGAAAACAATCTATAAAGGAACAAAAACCAAGAAAACTTTATTTTCACATTCATTTAAGGGTTTTCAGTTCAAAATTGGAGATAAAGGAAGAAGGTTTTATCCAAGCAAGTTTTTAACCAGAAAACTGCTATAAATTATGAGAGGATTGCTAAAGGTCAGCATGCTATAACCAAATTCCAGCTGGTTAAATTACTGCTATTCTGCGCTTCCAAGAAAATCTGTATTCAACATCTGTTTTCTTTACAGGAGATCATTAGGAACAGGCAGCCAGAGTCATAGTTTCATTCTGCACTTACCTCAGGTTTTGAAAGGACAGATCTGTCCCTCTCTAGACACAAGACAAGACTAAAACCTGGCCTTGTTGGACTTGATCACTACTGTGATGTTTTAGAGTTGCTCTGGAGGCAGGCATTACTCAAAAATCAGTATTAATGAGGAAAACAGGAAGGGGAGCTGGAGACCAGCCAGCTCTGCTTCTCATCATTCACACTTGCTGCTGCTCAGGCTAATTTTTTATCAAGTCAGAGCAGATTTGTCTTTATGACATAGCTGATGAAAAACTTCCTGAAAAAAAAATAAATCTGTGGCTGATAGTCAAATTAGGAGTCAGTGTGGATCCCAACATCCTGCTACTTCTGAAGAGATCAGTACTCCAAAAAAACCCAAACCCGAACACATGCACATCTCAAAGAGCTCAGCAATTACTTAAAATTATGGAAAGCAACTGTTACTGCCTAGGATGTGCTAAAACAATTGTTTCCCAATGCTCTCAATTTGTTTTTCCAAGACCAGCACATGAAGGATGGAGACATCTGGATATTTCAAGGTCAGTATGGTTATGGATACAAATTCAACAGCAAAACCATGTTCTGCTCTGCAAAAGGACAGGCCTCTCTGGGCACAATCTGAAGCAACCAGGCCAGAAGCATTGCACATTTCTCCCACTCCTGTTGTTTCTATTATCTTCCCATCCCTTCCAAATTATCACATTTCTTGTTTCCTTTATTCTTTCTACATGAGCATCATGTTGCTACAATGAAAATGAGAGTTAAATCTGGGTCTAGTATAAGGAGAAGTTTATCTTACCACAGGATCTTTTTCATTGCTTGTTTTGTCTTTGAATTATTTATGACCTTTAAAAAATGTCTATTCTTCAGTTGACTCATATGCAGCATATTTACTTACCTTCCAAATGGCTGTGAAGCTTATTATACCTAAGAATGTTTTTGTAGTAAGTTTTGAGCTGTACAAGACTATTGAAATTTTGAGCCCACATTTGAGCCCTCAAGTGTTTTCAAGAAGAAATGCTAAGGAATAGTTTAGGTAGAATAGAGAGTGAACAGGTGGACTATTAAATTTTGGTAGGGCTTCATTAGAGATGAGGGAGAAGATATAGAGTAAAACTCAGAAAAGAGCAGGGAAGAAGAAAAATTCATTATACAGTGCTTTAAAGACCAGTGATATGAAGGGATACCCACAGCTGCACATGCCCACCAGGATGGGGCTTGGTTTATTTTTCAGGATTATCTGAAATGAGCAGACCAAAGAATCTCCTGCTGCTCAGCTGTGGCACAGCTACAACTGCCCTATTTCATGAAGCAGCTGCTGAATTAGAGATGGTTCTACCCAAGGGTGGCCATGGTTTCCACACACTGCACTGGATGTAAAGCAGCCTCCCAAGCAGCCCCAAACTTCCTTTTCAATTTGCATTGTTTTGTACAATTCTTTGCTTTCTTTCTCCCTACAATGGAAAAGACAACCCCCTCCTTCATAAAACTAACATTTTTAATAAGCTAAAAAAAAAAAAAAATCACACCAACTAAAAAACAAAAACCACACCCCCTTTCTCCGCTTTTTCCAATCAAAAAGAGAGGTGAGATGTTACCTGGATTTAAATAGAAGTACCACTGTTGTTTCCCCCCAAAGCTCATCTTTATCTAAATGCTGAGGTAGTTTGCAGTCACACACCCCAAAAGCAGCATTAAGGCAAGTGCAGTACATTATCTTTGGAGTTTAAAAGGTGTGTCCAAGGCAGGGTGGCACAGCAGTGCACACAGACAGGGACTTTCAGAGGCAAACGAGCATGAGAGCCTTGGGGACAGGACAGCCACTCCTCACATCTCCTGGCAGGTCCCCTGTACAAATCCTGGCCAGCAGTGAGTGACTGACATGGCACTGACCACGCAGGCTCTTTCTGAAGGGGCTTTGGTGCCTTTACCTGGTTTGTGGTGTCAGTAGCAAAGCTGTGATGAGCAGAAAGCTTGACCCATCCTTCAGCCCTGGAGAGGCAGAGCTGGAGCAGCTGGGAAGGCAGGATGCAGAAGCACACTGTCAGAGCTGCTCTTTGGGAAAAGGAAAGTGCAATGCCACTGGAAGGACCTCACTTCTTTCATGTTACAGCAGAGAAGTTTGAATTCCTGACCTTTGAGGAGACATCCATCGGGAGACTTTTTATTTTCACACAGATGAAACAATCACAAGGAATAACCTTTTCTTTTATCCCTCAAGAAAGTTTCAAGCTTAGTTAGCAACAGTTATTCCTACAGACAGATATAAACACAGGATTATAATGTTCAACAAAGGATCAAGGAAAGGAAGAAATAGGACTTGAAGAGGGAAGTGTCTGGAAGACCTGAAAAAGAAGGTAGAAAGTTACTAATTTTCTTAAGATGAATATTTCTTCTTGCTCTCAACAGGTCTCTTTTTGGTAGAAAATTTGAATTAAAAAAGGGAAAATGGCACAGGTCTGTACACTGCTTTTTGCTGCAGGCATAAAGGAGTCCAGTAGCTGCAGTCACTGATACTTGGGACAGAGCATGACAGGGTGCCTTGCTTGGAGGGCACTTCTGCTCACAAAATTGACTTTATGCTAGAAGGAACATACTTTTATTCAGTGAATTCTGCAATAGAGATGTAATCTAAAGCACACACAGAAATTTAGAATTCTCACATACACTTCTGCACACTAAATGTAGATCAGCAGGTAACTCTAGTGTTGTCAATCCAAAACTGGTGTTTGAGGAAAAGCACAGGTGATACCTTCTAGAGTTTACTTTGCTGTGAGCACAGCCACCACTCCCTTTTACCTGTGCAGCCATTTGCACCACTCCCAAATGTGACCACTAATAACACAACAGCAGCAATTCTCTGGCTGCTTGTCCCAGCCTACAGAACTGCAAAAAGCATCACCCAGTGCTGTATGAAAAGCAGGTATTCCTCTCTTGTTTCTCCCTCCTTTTTCATCAGCAGGGTCAGCTAGACCTCTTGGCAGGGGCAGCCAAGGGAGCAGCTGCCCCAAGGGTGCCCTGGGGCCCATCACAGCATCACAGCCTGCCTGGGGAGCTCACCAGGGGCTGTTTGGGGAGAGCTGAGCCCCAGCTGCAGAGCCTGTGTGGCAGCCTGGGCCCAACACATAGGGCCAGGGCTCAGCTGCTACTCAGGTAAATTAATTTTGTACAGGTACACCCAAACCAGTCCAAGCTGCAGTCACTTCTTTGGATTGCTCTGAAGCAGACATTTCACAGGAACATCTGTCTCCTTGGGGCCCAGCAGAAGGAAGAAATGTTCCTTTGGTGTTTTGGTTTTTTTTTTTAAATCACCACCCTCATTTATCCTAGGCACACAGTTCTGCATGAGGCAGGGAAAGAAGGAAGGGAAAGCCCAGCCTACCCAGCCTGGCCGTGGATCTGAGGCACAGCCTGATAGCAGAGGGGGCTGGGAAGGGATGGGTACCTGGTGAGCAAAACATGAGCCAGGCCATAAAGAAAACTTTGAGCACTCATAGTTAATCCAGGGCATGCCAAGAGAGTGAAGGTCATTCCTCCTGAGACATAAGCAATGAGGTCAGAAAACCTTTTCATCAGTAGAGCTAGGAGGGAAGAGATGTCCAGCCCACTACGAACAATGCAGGAACATCTGCTGCAGGCAGAGGGCTGACCAGCCGCTGGACACTTTGTCAGAAAGCCAATAACAATGATAGAGATGAAATAATTGAATAATGTTGCCTAGAATCAAAGTGGAAAAACCATTAAGCCTCTTCTGAAGCCTAAAGTAACGATTTCTTCTCAAAGCCAAGGAGTATTGAAAGAAGTGCATAGTGCAGACAGGCCTAAAGCAGGAAGGTCTCTGCATCCTTCAGCACCTTTGCCAAGAGAGATGCTGTGCCTCATTATTCACTGGTAATATCCCAGGACTTGGAGCACCTTTTTGCTTTTAAAAAACCCCAGTGAAAGTTATAATTTTGCTATCCAGGCACAAGAAGTTGCCTCTTGAAAGTCAGATGCAAAAGCCCTGCAATATCTTGCTCACAAGTCAGTGACAGCAAATAGCACCTGGCAGAAGAGAATGACAGAGCCCAGAGCCATCACTAACTTAGCAACAACAATTCCCTGTGTGCCTGGAGTTACTCTCATCACTCCTAAAACTTTAGAAATTAATCTATCTCTTTGCATAAGGATAATTCACCCAGAGACTGATTTACTGTACAACTGTCACTGGATCCACAATGCTCCCATGCTTTGCTTATTAAAACAATTCCAGCTGCTGAAGGACATAAGCAAGGATGACTGTTTCCAAATTGCTTTCCAAAGAAGTGGAAGCTGTCATAATGTTTAACCTTTCCTCTATTCTCCCACTGACACGCACCCTCCCCACCCCACCCCGCCGCTGGTCCCACACCCCAGATATGAAGGCAGATAAGGAGGGCCCCCCCTCGCTGCTTCCTGATGGTGAGTCACAGCTCTGAGTCAGCCTTTGTGTTCCAGGGAACCTGGAAGGCTTTGAAACCTGCTGTTGGTTTTGGCAAAGCTACCTCTTCTCACTTTGAGGGTGAAACGATTTACACACATCGGTTTTGGTCTGAAAATAGCTGCTGAGATGCAAACAGCAAGAGCATGGCCAAATGCTTTCTTGTCCTTGCTCTGCAGGAGCAGAACCCTCCCTGTCCTGGGTCACAGCTACACTGAAGTGAGCTGCAAAACACCAGCTCAAACCCTGGTGATTTGAGGAGGATGCACCCAGAAGGTTCCCCTGTCCATGACTTTGGACACAGCCACCTCTACAGTGACTGGGCACCTTTCAGAGATGGCCAGGAAAGGTGTTGGATCACCATCTGCTGCCCACAGTCAGTTAGCTGAAGCCAAGTAATGCCAATTCCAGTGCTGGCATTGGTAAGCCAGACTCCTTCCTCCTCTGTGCTCCCAGCAGAGCCAGGCCACCTCCAGCAGCTCATATGAGCTGCCCTTGCTCCAGGAGATGCAGACAGAAGTGTCTCTTCATAGACAAGAGTTTGCCCCAGCTCAGCTGAGACACTCCAGTAAAGAGGGAAATTCTGGCAAAGACATCTCTCAAGAATCCCTGTGTGTCTCTGCCCAGCCCTTCTCTGTCTCCACAGATCAGCACTTTGTAGTTATATTTCTCTTGTTCTTGGCAGAGAAAAGCTGCCATATTTTTGTTAACATGTTTGAACATTACATCAGCTGCTCATCTCAAACATTCCTCCATTTCTGTACCTACTTCTGTATCTGTTTTACAAAGCCTTTAATTAAATTAATTACACTTTACCATACATATTTTAATTTCCTTTTGCAATCCTATTTCAGACATCTTTTGATCTCTCATTGTAATTCCAAACTACATTCCTTCCCTTCATGTTTGGTAAACACCTTGTCTTGGGCCAGATTTATTAGCATTTAAATTATTTTCTCACTCCAGGACTTCTCTGCTATCCCTTCTTCCCACAGTATGGCAAGTCAGGCCATTTCTAGGTAAAACCCTAAATTCACTGGAAAGTCTTAAAGCATTAGTATGACTGCATAAAGAAAGCAGAAAAAGTTATCTGTAAAAAGTAAAATAAGTTGCTACACTTCCTTCAAAGTATAGCTATTGCTAAAGAATTTTTTTCAAGGAAATTAGATTTAATATTCTTTAATAGGGGTTTTGCATGATAAGGCAAAGAATCTTGAAACATGCCAAAGCACGTGAATACAGTTCAAATATCAGTTATCACAGCAGTTTGCTTCAATTAATGTTAAGAAAGGGTAATCCTTATGTGCTAAAACATAGGACAGGTTTTAACCTTAATTTTTAAATTGAGCACAAAAAACAGCAGCAATATTCTACTCCCTACACATCTCTGTGAAATAGTTTCTTTAAAAATAATCTACCAGAAAACATAGCACTACAAAGTACTTTTAACTGGTTTTTAAATTCTACATGTGTTTATTCAAAAATTTGACTACTTTCAAAAAATGACTGCACACTTTAAAAACCAAAGTGAAATATTTCAGCTAACCAGAGAGATCCTTTCCTCTTCCATGAGTCTGGTCCACCAAGCTAAGCAAAAAAACCAACCAACCAAAAAAAAAAACCACCAAAAACACAAAACCAAACAAAAACCCCAAAACAAAACCACAAAACAAATGAAAAACCAAAACAGTTTGCTGAGCTCTGCACATAAACAACTCCAACAAGTTATCAGGCATCAGATCCTAAAAATTCAAGTACATGTTTCTTAGTTGGGACATTCAGATAAAAGTACATTTGCAATAGTTTTAAGCTTTATTTTCATTGGGTAAAGGACATATTTCACCATGATGAATTAAAAAAGGGTGTTAAAATTCCAGCTCTTCTATAAGACTGCAGAGAAAGTCCTTGGTTTTCACATCAGGTGAATTCATGGCTACATGAGGGATAAGGGTCAGACCTAATGATGGCAGGCTAAAATCTTCACATGCTTTTAATTATCTCTGTATTTGTTAAAGCAAGTCTACATGCAGTATCCTCCTCATGGGGTGTAGAAGTAATAGCAGTTCATACCTTTACCTGACCAGGAGCAGCTCCATTAAACCACTCCACTGCCTCTGCTGGCAAATTCACTTAGAACTCAAGTTGATATTTTAGCTGAATTCATTTCCAAACCAAAGGCAGGTCACTTGTGTTCACATTATTGAAAATTAGGTCCCATTGGGCATTGTATAAGCTACATTAAAACACACATTGTACAACTGGCTTTCCCAGGCAGACAAGTTCTTTTTCTTGTTAAAGTTTTTACCTTGCTAACTTGCTTCTTATCCAAGAGGACAGTATTTTAGCATGAACCTCACCTACATTCCTTCAAAATGCACCTGCTTTCCTCAGTGCCAGTACTGTGTGAGTGCTGTGAGCATTGCACCACCCCTGATAGCAGCAGGTATCACAGACTGGTCCAGCTGAACCCCTCGAGGGTAAACAAACAGAGCAGGATCTGCTGTTACAGGTCTGGGCTCTTGCAATCACTCCCAAACTTGATTGCAAGCAGAAATCCTGCTCTTCTGCAGTGCTTCTCCAATTTATACCTCTAAAATCCCTCAGGAAATTCCCCATATGCTACACTGATGCAGGGCAGCAAACAGCACATCCTTTGAGAGCCTCATGGGCATTTGTAGACTGAAATAGGATGGAAAAGCAACACAGGAGCAACCAGAAGAAACACAACATCACTTCCCACGACAAACAAGCTCTTTCCTGTTTGGCCTGCTGCATCCAATCCTATTTTCCTAATCCTCTATGCAGGTTGCAAAAGTGTTCTCGAGACCCAGCGTATCTGATTTCACACAGGCACCTGTAAATGTAGGGCACTGATACTGGGTATCTGTTCCACTTCAGCAGTTTCAGCTAACTCCAAAAAAAATCTTTGGAGTCTAACCTTTCATTATACAAACAGGACAAAAACAAACTTATCAGGATACTGGTGCTACTATTTATGAAAATGAACCACTGTGGACTAGTATATGGTCCAACATATCGTATAGATCCAGATTTCATCTGAAAACAATGTCATGCTCTTAAATTACTGGGCTCCTAAAGTCTTACTACAATGATTCTGATATTAACTTTTGATACAGAAAGTGGAGAAACAAATGGAATATATATGTAAAATAATTCGAAGACTATTTAAGAATAGGAAAAAGAATCAAAAATAGTGAATAAAAATTTACATTGAAAGGGAAGAATGGCAAAAGTGGAGGCTGTCACAATAGGGAATTTCCCTAATGATAATGAATGCAAGAATGAGCTGGTAAGCAAGATCAACAAAAGTCAAGGTGACTTCTTGTGAGTTTGAGATTCTCACACTTCTGCCCAACCCAGGGACACCTCAGAGGTTTCAGGCTTTTGAAACCAAAACTCCTACTGAGTATTGCACATAACTACAGAGCAAAAAGCTACCCCAAAACTGAAGGTCTTCTCGGTTGCCCCTGAGGAAACCTCATTGCTGTCCCTTAAAATACTGCACATTTTACCCAAGATATATCTAATGTGAAGTGCTTAGGTGGGAACACTTAAATCACTTGGCAAAGACAAGGAGAGCTCCCCACACTGCAGGCAGAGAGGAGAGATGCTATTGCAAGAGGTTCCCTTATCCCAGAATATCTATGACCCTCTGACTGTTGGGATCCCTTCAGCACTGAGGGAAGACAACTCATGGATAAGTAAAAAAGGTAATAAAATAAAGACAGATGTGGTTTTCCCGGCTCTCATTTCTCCTGCAGGAAAAACCACAAGTGGTATGGAAAATGCATACCGAAAGTGATTGTGCAGACTCTGGCTAGCATTGTCTGAAGATGCTGTTTACTGCGTATTTTACAGGATTGTCATGCTAACAAGCATCTCTTCCAAGCAGAAAAACCACCTGTGTCAAGAGAGTTCCCCAGTGCCAATGAGAAACACTTAATGTCATTGCATACTACTGATGTAAAACTGGGACCCGTAAGCTTCTCAAATCTTTTGCACCAAAAAATCAGAAATCCTCCTTTGGGGCCAGAATCCATAAGCTCTGGGCGTCATTAAATCACAGCAATTATCACTGACAGGCTCTGGCACAGATTCTTAATTTGCTGTGGGAAGGTAAGTCCTAACAAAAAACATTCTTCTGCTACTATATGCAAGTTTCATATCTTTAAAAAAACCCCAAAATCTGAGTAGAAAAAAGACCTACACCCATTCTTTCATAACTTTACCTCCATTATTTGCTGTATTCCATTGTTCAGAAACAATAGAGATGCTTACAAATATATTTTAATGCAAGCTCTTTGTGATAAAAATAACTCCTTTCACAATTCACATTGAAAGGCAGCAGGATTCTTGCTCACCCTTCCAAACAAACCTGCATGTGTTTGAGCAGCTCTTGCTGCCCCAGTGCCTTCCTCCCTGTCAGCCCTGACACAGAAAGAGATAATGGAGCTGAGGGAATGAGCTTGCTGCTTTGTATGCACACACAGCAAAAATGAAAAGTAGGTTGGTTGATGTTGAGGGTGAATTGAACTGATCCAGGCACTCCTTTCCAGCACCATTATTTATGACAAGCAGTACATGTTATTGACCAGTGAACATACAATAAGAATGTAATTAGCTTTCACCTAAACAATTAGCTCCTTGTCACTTCCCATCTAAGTTCAGGAGGTGGCTCAGACTCAGGAGGACAAAGGGTAGCAAATAACAGGCCCAGCTCACTGCTGGAGCTGCATTAACCCTCTGCAGGTGCATTTCGGGATGCAGCAAGCAGCCAAACCCAGCCCACAGCAGTGCCCAGAAGAAGACTACATTTCTACATTCATTAACATTTGTGAAGTTACTCATTAAATCCTGAGTCAAGTGCTGTGAGCCAGTCTCATGCTTCAGCAGACAGATGATCTGTCAGCTCCTGTTCACTGTGATCTTAGCACCACACAGAAAGCAAGCCACAGGTTTTATATTCTAGAAAGAACTTCTTTCCTCACCTTGCCAATTCCAGCTTTGCACTGGAGAAGGAGCCATGATCCAGACTACTCTAATGCAAACACAGCACAGCCTGGGACTCCTGTGCAGGCCAATTCAGCTCTGAGGCCAAAAAGTCCTGCTAAGTTTTCTATTAACAATGGAATTAGCATTTCTGAGTATGCTTCTCAGGGAAATGTTTTATCAGAAAGTTACTCTGCCTTGATATAGCTGGGGAGGAAAAGCCACATCCTTAATTGGTAGAGCCATATCAATCATGTCTCAGTGTATTCAGTGCAGATACTATTGTAGTAGCTACATAGAACCTGGTTTGATCAGAGAACAGATTAAAATTGTTCTGAGAAAATAATTCCTTGAGACTGACTCAAGAGAAGCTTTAGTAACACCCAGTGAATAAAAATCATCCTAGGCCATAGCACACCTTTTATTTACAGGCATTGTGTTATGAGACTGAGAGAGCCAGAAACCAACAGGTCTGCCACAACAGAAACTTTGTGCCTTGATCACAGAAGAGAGGATAGGGAGGGCTCTTTGATGCTCCTTGTTGAGCTGTGACAGCACTCACACAGGAAATCCAGAGCCCAAAAATTCCTCCAGATTCAGAAAGGACACTGTCCCTCTCACCAGGGAGAGCACGCTGCAGAGAGGAACCCCAAAGCACATTCCCTCAGTCTGCATGTGTTCCCTCACAGATGCTTTCATCCATCAGCCAGACTCAGGTTCCTGGGCAGGTTGCACACAAGGGTGGTTTCTAATCCCACATGAATCAGATCATCACATCCTCACCAATTCTTTTTGTTTTTTTGAAACAGCCACAAAAAAAAGTCCTCCCAGACCCTTTCCTAAATCCCTGCTTCCCCACCTATAATCACTTACTCAGAAGAGTACACTGGTGACAGCTCTTTGGCAACTCAAAGGATGGCTGAGCTGAAGAATTACAGTTTCTAACTTCCCCCTTTTCTACTGTAGACCCAAAGTCCTCATTGTTTTAATTTAGAGGAGAGATTAGTACCAACTGTGTTTTGCCTCTTATCTTTGCTAAACAAAAAGGTTATATAATGTTTCAGGAAATGAGTTCAAGTGAATACAACCATCTTTTTCACAGTACTAAATGCTTAAAAAAGAATCTGGTTTGTCCATTCTGGCAGCTTATGTTTATTCAAGACAGACAAGGCGCAGGCAGTAAAAAAGCAAAAAAATCCCTGAGCTGTAGTACAAAAAGACCAGTTAAAAGTAATTTTCTTGTCTAAAATTCCTATAGCTCTGTAAAACTGCAAAAGTATGTGTCACTTAGGCTAGTAACAATTTTTTGTGATAGTGCTACTGACAGTCTACTGGCATGTCTGAGATGTTCACAAATTCATATTTTAGAGACAGAATTGTTCTTTCACAGGCATATTAAGGACAGTGTTAAGAACATAAGTAACCTAAAAAGAATACTGATACACATGGCACAAATAGACCCTGCCATAGGGAAGATCTCAGGGTGTTTCAGGATGCATGACTAAGAGGCAAGATAGAAGAAAAGGCAGCTAAAGGCAGCACAATGAGAGCATTCCATACCATTGTTTTGAAATTAATGTTTATCAGTGTTCCATGAATCACCAACTGCACTTTAAATATCAGTGCTTGTATTCAAGAGACTATAAATACACCCAGTTTTATTTGCCTGTTCCAGAAAAAGCTGTGAAAAGTGTGACTTCTGTTCCTAATATGTAGCAATGATGGAGAGTTGTCACAGGACTGCAAGAATGGGGTTTGCTTTTTTGAGATGTGAATGACAAAATACTGCTGTATACTGTCACATCCCTTTCTGATGGACAAGAGCCTTATCAATCTGTTTGATAATAACTCTCTTGATGGTTTTTTGACTAGACTTTTTTCCCCTCTAATGAAGCCAGTTCTACAGAACATCACTGGTTATACTGGTTTGTGTTTTGTAACACTTGGTTACCTTGGAAGTTAAATCTGCATGACTCCATTTCAGCTGGTGGAGCTTTAAACCCTTTTGTTGGCTTTTGACAAAGCTCAGCTGTCTTGTACTTAGACCTGCACTCAGGTGTTTCCTCCAAGTGAGCAAAGTCAGAGTTGAGCAGCTTGTGCACGGTCACACAGCAGAACCAAGCAAGTGACCAATCCTTTCCTACACAATTTCTCACAGGATGGAGAAGTGGGAAGAGCCAAACTTCTGAGAGCATAAACACAGAGGAGCTGCTGAACAGCAAAATCTTTCTCAATCACCAGGACCACTCACTTCCAGACTTCAAAGAAAACACAAAAACCTAAGGTTTGGTCTTCACTAAGAAGCCTTTCCCTTGCAGTGTGATGAACCTGGAATCCACACAGCAACTATCTTATTCAAAGTTATCCAAGGATCAAGTTAAGGTTTCTTTATCAAACTTTTAAGCAGAAAGCAAACAATTCTCTGCAGTTAAGAACCTTTACATCCCAGTCCTAACAGGAAAAATTAAGAGCAGGGGAAACAGACATGGGGCTACATTTCTAGTATTATCTGAGGTCTGCTGATACATTTGTCTATTTTCTAAGCACTGTGAAGTGACCCTTAATATGTTTCCCTAGCCAACCTGGGACATTATAGAGCAAATCAATAATACCACTGCACTGGAATTGTTTGATGCTGGTCAGATCTTCAAAAACCTGGAGGATACTTTGAACAGTGATAATAGAATAATGTGCCAGCCTGTGCTGGGGACAGGCACTGGAATCTAGGTGGAAATGAATAAATGATTACAAGAAAAGCCTACTGAATTGCAGATGTTTCTCTTCCATGGATCAATACAATTTCCAAGGAATCAAAGATTGTGAAGAAAAAGCAACATACTGTATGCATAACTCTGAAGAGAGTGAGGTGGTAGTTGTATAATGCACATACTTAAAGGGCTTAAAGGAAAAAAAAAACTTCAAAGGAAATATTTGTGCATTTTCTTTTAGATTACTTTATGGGGAAAATTGGTTATTAAATATTTTATAGTTGTGCTCTGCACCAAACTCTATCTGTTTAGACTTATGTCTAAAGTTTTTTGAAGAGTGGTTGTATGTGTAATAAGAATGACAACTTGACAGTATAACTGCTTTTCATGGAAACCTGTGTGGATTAAGGTTTGGATTGGACTTCCTGAGCACAGACCAAATGCCAACACTTTTAGGCTGCAGCTATCCCTGTTCCGGGAGATAAATGACATGGATACCTTTCCTTTCCACTGTGGCTGCTGGAAAGTTGTGGGGTTTCTGCATTAGTCAGCACAAGCAGAACTTGTTTTTCTCATTAATTGCACCAGCAGGGTATATAATAAACAGCTACCTCAGAGGAAATAGGAATGAGAAGGAATAATACAAAAGGAGAATCCAGTGTAATGAATGCAGAGTTCTGTTCCACCCTGTTCATTCTCTTTTGTGAACAGAAATAAAAATCTCAGTATGCACACAGCCACTAATACTGGGCTCCAGTATTCCCAAGGCACATTATTTAGCCCACAGATGGATACTGAATGTGTGTTCCTGTCCCAAAACTTTGCAGTCTCAGTGTAAAATCTGAGGCTTTTGTTCAAGCACAGCCCTTGAGGAGGAGTTCTAAGCTTAAGACAAGGATACAGATTCTGCCCAGAGAGATGCTTGAGCAGGGGTGTGCAGTCATGGTCCCTAGAGAGAAACACCCAAATACAGACCCAGGGTAGAGGAATATCTTCTTTTGGGGTGACCTGATTTAACAGGAATTTGGCTTTTCCATTTCAGAAAAGAGAACATTTAGTCTCTAGAACAGCTTAGTGATTAAGTTAACTGAAATGCCCTCCTGCCTTTGTTGTTTACTTTCTCCCCTTTCCTTCAGCTGCCCTACTATAAGAACTGCAGGAAATGACAGGTTCTGCTTCATATGCATATATACTTCTGTAAACAGTGATATAAAATCCAGGCCCCTCACCCTACATGCAAGAATTTTTTCCTTTATTTGAAATGAAAACTTTTAAAAGAAATGTTAATGGGAAGAAAAACCCCATAACTTTCTCATGGGAACCACAGAGTCTACTTACATATGAGAGTCAAACACTAAATGCATTTTGTTGATGGTATTAAAGTGAAAGTTTCAAAGAGAGGCCACCAAATTAATTCAAGTGCATTAGACATCCAAATTCTAATGCAAACCAAGTGTCCTTTAGCTGTTTCAAATAACACAGCATAAGTATACAATTCAAGACCCAAAGTACAAACTTTGCACCCATAAAGAAAGGGAATTTACTTAGGAACCCAGATTGTGAAGTTCTTCTCTACCTTACCACTTCTTTCAAAACCTTGGAAAGGTTTAACTTTCCTCCTTGGTAGGAATGTGGGCAGTGCAAAGGCAGAAAACTATCAGGACTGAGAGCAGCATTCTACAGCACTATCTGAGAAAGGAGCAATGGCCTCTGGCTGTGCTTAAATAGGGCCCAGGCAGGGGGTGTGGGCTCACAGATGAGGCTGAGCAAGGTTGTTAAGTTGGAGCAAGGCCTCTGACAGACACACACAGTTTGTGCTTGAAAAATCACACTCTATCTTCCCAGTTTTTCAGGGCATCTTCCTTGCTAATGTAGATGAGGATGCTGCTTTCCTTACCGTGGCAATAAAAGTCACTAAGAGGGAAATTTTAAATAGGCCAGAATGTTTTAGAAGTGTGAATTTTGATATCTGTCAGTGAAACTTATATTCTTTAATATATCACTTTTGTACTTCCATAAATCTCATCCAGAGTGGAAAAGTTTTCTGGAAAGGGGGATGAGAGGAAGGAGCCTTAAGGGTATTTCTTT
This sequence comes from Ammospiza nelsoni, assembly GCF_027579445.1. NCBI lineage: Eukaryota > Metazoa > Chordata > Aves > Passeriformes > Passerellidae > Ammospiza > Ammospiza nelsoni. The sequence continues at coordinate 16,261,907 of NC_080639.1, forward strand.
TCCCATGAAATCCTTCTGTCCTCTCTGGAGAACTCCCAAATCCTGTGCCAGTTAAACAAACCCAGCTGAGTGCGCATGAGCAGGGTGCACATACATCGGCGTGGCCATGGCAGCCAGAAGGAGTGACAATGAAGTGGCAGAAGGATTGGGAGGGAGTAATTTAAGCAGGGAGGAGGAGGCCTTTCCCCACAGCACTACAGGACAGCCCTGTGCCCCCTCACTGTTGGTTTTGTCTGCAGCTGGGCCATGGTGGCCGCTGGCTTTGCTGGGAGTGCTCTGGGCACAGTGCATGGCTCGTGTGAGCAGCAGAGTCCCTGGGCTGCCTCACTGGGCTGGCAGGAATGCCTGTGTGTGGCATTCCTGGCCATAATGTCCTTTGCACTGCTAGAATAAGCTATGCTGTCTCTTTTTGAAACTGTCCCTCTCTCACTGCGTTATTAAAATTACATCCAAGTCCCTCCAGTCTGTGGGTCAGTGGGTGAATCTGCTGTCAATTACCAAAGTATGAATGAAATTAAGAACAAATGGTCTAACTTGATCAGTGTTGTTTTTCTCTTCTTCCCCCAGATAATAGTACCTTAAAATAGAATGCCTTATTAACCACAGACCTGAAGGTTAATAAGTACATCAACAAAACAAATGTAGTAAATTAAAACAATGCATTAACATTCATTAGTATTTCACTGTTGATTCCCAAACATGCTGCTATTGCTATTGTGCTATTATCAGGCAATAATTGTTATGTCAAAAGATAGGACCCATATGGTTCAACCAGATCCTCTGGGAGCTTCTGCTGTATGAAAGTCAATCAAAAATACAATTCTATAAGGAAAGATGTGGACACGGGAGAGTTGCTGTCAGTTTTTGCAACCCATGTGAGAGGCCCAAGTGACTGTTTTAAATAAAAGTTTTTAAATCTAGGGAAAAAAGAAGTGAAAGTTAGACAACTAGCAGTAAAATCAATAGGTTTGTTCAGAGTATCTAAAACTCAAATGCCAGTCTTTGCCACACTGGATCCTGTTATCCCATCAATAGAAAATACCCTCTAACACCTCAGAAAAATTCAAACTTTATATATATTTTTCTGCACATAACAGATCTAGATGAGCTAAACTAGGCTGCTTTGAACAGCACTTATCCTCTGAAATACCCCAAATTTTTAGGTGAGGCCTGAATAAATAGAAGGTGGAGAACATAACATAATGCACTGAAGATCCCAGCTGAAGTTGTCTGCCATCCAACATTAAATCCTGTCTTATGACTCAGGTCCTTGTAGTAAACAATTAATCCACATAATTAATTTCTAACATGTCATAACATAGGAGATGGACAAATATCTGGGCTGCCTCTTCTCCTTCAGCTGCCCTCGTATCTCCTGGCCATCCTGCTGGAAGGAGTCAGGACAAGCCAAAGGGTTGGGTTTCAGTGCTTCTGATGCCCACCTGGGACCAGCCTGTCCAAAAGTGCTTCTGTGGCTTGTTCCCAGCACAGCACTGTGGCACCTGGCTGTGGCAATCCCCTCCTCACAGTGGGGAGCCTGTGAAGATGGGATTGCCTCACCATCTTCCTCCTCACCCTCAGCTTTGCCTCCTCCCCTTTCCTTGTGCAGCTTTCCCCTGTGCCCAGGAGCAGAGCCAGGTGGGGGCTGCCCTGCTCTCTCCCGTTCCTCCAGCCAAGCCTCAGCCTGTGCAGCTTCCAGCAGCCCCCACTGTCACCTCTGGCTGACTTGTGCTCCCACAGAGGGCTTGCTCACATCTCTGCTGGTGATTCACAGGGTTTGGGGGGCCCTGCAATGAACAGAAGCCATAACTGTAGTGCCTTGGAACGGCCCTCAGATTACATCACCGTGTTTGCACTTTTATGTCTCCTTCAGAAGTTCATTATGAATTTCTGTGTGCTCCTGGGGTCAGTGCTTTAATAGCAGGGGCTGTTGTGCCCAGCTCTATCTGGCTGTTCTATCTGGCAGTTTGTATTTACCAGGCACACAGGGGCTGGGAGGGTTGCGTAAGCTGGTTGCTATGGCAGGTTTCTATTCACCATCTGCTTGACTGAAAAAATATCTTTTTTCAGTTAGCACGCTGGGTCTGGTGTTTGCATCTTTTGTTTCCTTCCAGATGCAATCTCAGAAACACAGGAGGGGCTGTGAGGCTTTGGAGGGGAGGAAAGGCCTTTTGAAACAGCTCTTTTACCCAGCTAAAAAACACATTGTCCCTGCTTGGACACTGCAGGAAACTTAACGTCCTGAAAAGCCACTTTCCCTGTGCCCAGCTACTTTCCATGGCACTGCTTTATCATAAAGGAGATAAAACTGCAAGCCTCTTTCTATATATACCTTCATCCTGTTTCTGGGCTGTTTTCCTAAGGAAACTGGGATCTGTGCTCACAGGTGATGACCTTTTCCCCCTCCTTCCCAAGCTGCTCTTGAGCCTCTGACTTATTTCTGCCCCATTTAGAGGAGAAGACATAAAATTAAGTTCGTGCATTTCACAGGAAAGGGGAGAGGCCTATTAATGACCTCAAGAAGAGATGTGATGTAAGAGTCCACCTCTTGCTAGAAACTCAGGAGGCCACTCTGGAGGGGGATGTTCTGAATGCTCTGTTCATGAAAAATTGTTTTAAATGGAATTTGCAGCTCAGCAGACAAAAATACGCATGAGTAAATCCATAGGAAACTGCTCATAGAACTGTCTTTTTCTAGAAAGTGTCTCTGGCTAAGATACCAAGCAGAAGCGGAGACTGGACAAGCAGAACCTCCCTAGAAGGGCGAGGATGGGCAGCAGCAACAGCAGCCCAGGTGATGTGTGGTGAGATGTGTATTTCTGGGGGACACAAACCCAGAGTCCTCAGGGGTAAAGCTTCTGTTTTGCACAGCAGCTTGAGGAAAGGCAGGCTGGAAAATCACAGGTGAACAGCCAGAGGAGCTGAGGTCAGGCACACATCATCTAAGTCCCCAAAGCAGCCTCAGAGCTGGGATTCACCCAACACCACAGACCCTGCACACAAAGGGCAGCAGCAGCAGCAAGGGATGCTGATTGACTCCAGGGAGAGTTCCTGAGAGCAGCCTCTGCTGGCCAGGCTGCCTGAGCCAGGGTGTACACACTGGCCAGCCCCTGCTCCAGCAGCCCTGGGTGTTCCCCACACACCACCTCTTCCTTCCATTCAGCCTGGGCAAGGCATTGCCATGCACGGTGCCTGGCAGCCGCTGCTGGCTCAAGGACTTGGCAGCTTTGCCAGCCCAGCTCCTGCAGGATGCAGCTAAACCAGGCTCAGATGTGGTTTCTGGGAGAGAGTGGGACACCTGTGGGGAGGAGAGATGTACACAATTCCCCATGGTGGCCCAGGTGTTGGCCCACCAGATGTCACTGGGAAGGTGACCACCAAGGTGATGCCCAAAATGCTTCTGAGAGCCAATTATGCTCTACATGAAGGAACCTGGGTGCCCCTTTGCCCTTTGGCTGTTCACAGGGTGTAGGGCAGCCTCAGCTGTTCTTGAGCATATCCCACTGGCAGCTGTAATTCACTGCCATGAGTCCATAAGGACAGATCAAATTGTGTTTTCTTCTTATATGCTGTGCTGTTCCCTCAGTCATGGCTCACTGTTATCTCATTTTGCTGGGAGAAATATTACATGCTTCAAGCACAGCACAGATAAAAGACTGAAACTTTTATTTTTAGGCTATAATAAACTAAATGTTTAGAGGAGGAAAACCAAAGGTAGTACTCTCAGAGTGTATGGTTTTAAAGCAGAGCAGGCATACACCTCCTACAGGATGCATAACCCAAAATTTGCTTTAAGGATTGTAGCTTGTTTACAAGGTCCAGCCAGAGCACAAAGCACAAAGAAAGCATCTGACCATGATCCCTTTGTGCACTTTAGCAGTCTGCAAATGAGATCTAGCATTTTTATGTATTTATAAAGCAAAAATAATCAAAACAGTTTTCAAAAGAAAGTTTTCTCTCAAAAGCTTCTGGCAGCTCAGCAGCAGCACTCAGACTGCTCTGTGTCTCACAAGCTCCACTCACTGAAGCTGTAATATCACCTACCTCAGGAAGTCAGGTTTTAGGTTATAGGTACATAGATAAGACAAAAGAAGGTTTTTTAAAAAAATGAGATGGGAAAAGAATGGTGCTGCAGTTAATAGAGTAATGCTCTGTAGAGATTCCCATCTGCCTTGGCACGGTCTGGAGGAGGCACACACTGTAATCTGAGCCATGCATACTTTAGTAAACTGCTTACTTCCAGCTCTGGTTAGGAGCATTGCATTCAAGTAAGAGTGAAGTCTTGAGGAGCAGGACATTTTAACACCATATTTCTCCTATTTATGGGGAATAGTTTATTAAATTAGTTCAGTCGTTGATATGTGCTGAGGCTGTTGACCATGGTGTGAACCATGGGACTAGGCCAGAAATTACCTCTAAGGGAAAAACCCCAATAACAACCAGCAACATGAAAAAACCACCTTCTATCCCACAGGTATTCATTTTGCAGGAGCAAGAGGCTGGACCTTCAGTCACAGTGAGGGTTTGTCATTCAGCAGCTGCCAGAGCTGCTCCAGCAGCTGAGGGTATCTCTCACACACCCATATAGGCACACGACCCCTACAGCATTTTCTTACCTCCTCCATGGAAAGCTTGGAACGAACTGGAATCTTAAATGTTGTGCTTTGTCAGGGGGATCACAGCCTAGAGAGATGTTTTTGGGCCACAGTACCCAGGTATGCAGAAGGTCTAGAAAGGAGGACTTGGATATAGCTGTGCTTCCTGGGAGGATCACGCCACTGTATCCATCATCTGCCAGCCAGCGAAGCTTCCTTGGGGAGTGTTCATTTTGGCTCAGAATGGGATTATCTAATTCCCACTGTCTCCTTAATACAATCTACATATTAGGACATCTGACATGGAAGAAGATTTAGTTCTTCCCTGTCAGTTTCTGCTTTGTGAGTAGCTGGGTGCTAACACCAGGTATTCTTTTAATTCTGCAAAAAGGCTTGCACCATAATAATATTAAAATTATTTATATATAGAATATTACTATGAGGTTCATGCTGAGGTCCTTCTGAAACTCTTTCTTGGTCATCTTTATTCAAAGGTGAGTGCATACATTTTCTATTCAATAACTACTAAGTGTTGGTTTAAGGCAAGTTTTTCTTCATTCACAATGAATCATACCTTTCGATATACAGGGCTCATTCAAAATGGATTGAATCATTTTGGTTTTGCTATCTCAAATCTTTGTTCTCCACTGAAGATATATTTTTAATATGGTTTTCACCTTCTCGAATCTAAAAGCATGCAATCATTCCCAAAGATTACTTTCTTCCCCAATATTTTTAATAATTAATTCAGTGGTATGAGTAGCAGTGTGTACAAAACAAGGTAAACACACAATCTGCCTGCACCCAAGCCCAGGTGGAGGTGCTGGCTGTCTCCAGAGCATCTCCAACCAATACAGAGAGTAACAGCACCAGGAAAATGCAGAAGAACCTTGGCCATCTCAGGGCTCTTGCTGAGCAAGATCCTGGCAACATCCGCTCTTATTGTCTGCTGAGTTGCTTGATTTGGGATAAGATAGGTATGCACAGGGTACATGGTGTACACATAGCTATTGCTTGCTTTTCTTCATGATATTTGTGGCTTTGCTTTCCTTTGCAAGGTCCAGCTTGCATCCAACTCTGTGAGAGAAAACCACCCTGAGAACAGGGAGTGTCTACATCAAATCCACTGGGAAGACTAAATAAGACAATCTTGAAAACATGAAAGAAATATGTACCTGTGCCTAACAGGTATATATATCTCTCTGTGAATAAAAATAGAAAGCAAATTAAAAAAAAAAACAAAAAACAAAAAACAAAAAAAAAAAAAACCTAAAAAAAACCCCACCAAAACAAAACAAAAAAACCAAACCAAACACTTCTTCCTGAGAAAAATATTGGAATTAATTCTGAAAACGTATTCTTAGAGAATAGTAGTCAAATCCTCCTCAAGTGTTCCCATGCTATGGTAAGGGAGTTTCAGCAGGAGTAACAGGATATCCAAGTGCATCTGTAAAGTAATGACCTACAGGTTCCTGGGTACAATATGAACCAAAATAAGAGCTCAGGCAATGTTTGATGTTGGTTTTAAAGCAGATTTAAAATAAAAAATAGGGCACAGTTCTGAAGAAGAGTTCAGCAAAACCATTTCAATATGTCGGACTACATTTTACTCTCTTCGTTCCCAGAAGAGTGAGGGTTTCTCTATAATTTCCAGGGGAAAATCACATGTAATATAATCCCTTGGTAAAAAGGACAGACCTCATAGTGCAAAGGAAAACAAACTTTATTCCCCAGGTGAAGATTAAACAAAAATTTTTCTCTGAGAAAACATATCCAGTCTTCAAATATTAAGAAAAATAGGGAAAAACAGCTACAATAAAAATAAACCAAGGAAACAAATAAAGGTACAAACATGTTTTTCTTCTGGGGAAAAATAGTACAATTCTGTTCAGATTATGAATGGAATTTCCAGCCTTTTTTCTTCCCTTTTTTTTCCTTTTGAGAGCTTGAGTATATAGTATATGGTGATATATGGTATATGTTCCAATTTCTCCCATTCATAACTTGTCAATGGCATCTCTTTTTTTTTTTCCTTTTGGCACATAATTCCCTCTTTCTGACCCAAATCCAAAGTCAGCACATAACATGAGCCTTTGTGAAGCAGCAGGTTGTGACAAGCAGCTCACTTTTACCTATCAAGACCAATGATGTATGAAGCTGGCATGTTAAAAAGCATTAAAATGTGTCCAAAACTGATCCCATATGTTTTGAGGCTTCCACCACACAGAACCACCAAGTAAGAACATATTTTCCTGCCTAAGCAGACAATTTTTCCACATCAGCTTAGTGTCCCTGTTGTTTCTGCAGGAGCGCATTCATTGTGCTCTTATTTCTTCCATGCATGTGTGTTCACTGCAATTTGTCAGTACAGAACTGGTTTTTTGGAGCCTGAAACCTGAGCACTTCCCAGGAAGCCTGTAATAGCAGTCAGGCTCTAGGCCATGCTTATCATGTGTGGACCACTATTGCTTTGGATCTTTAATACTGATTAACCAACCAAATAATAAATTAGATTGAGAGAGAAATCTTCAGGGAGGAAAGAATGGATTCAATTTAATTACAACAACATATCTTGATTATTTCTTGTATTAATACTAAGATTCTGCACTTAAACAACTAACCTTTGTCCTCATAATTAAGGTCATTTGTCCCTATGGGTTGTTTTCTGTCTGAAACAGAGTCTGGAGCTGTGCAAAGGTGGTGGGCTGTGCCTGTGGCAGTGGGAGCAGAGACAGCTTTCCATCACAGCCATGCAGGAATGCACCTCCTTCCCAACAGAGAAACCTTGCTGGGATCGTGCCAGGATCACCTGCAGTGCCTTCCTTAAAGCCATGAACACCTGAGAGGAGTCTCAGGGGAAGGGCAGGGGGCATGCCAAGCTCTGGGGTGTCCAGAGGAAAACCTGGGGAGTCTCAGAGCAAAGCAGTGGAGTCCTGCAGTTCCTCTGGCACCCATGGATGGTGAACAGATGAAGCCCACAGAAAAGCTGGAACAAGCCAAAGCTCCAGTTGCACTGTCCATTGGCAGGAATGACTATTTCTGTTCTCTCAGGCTGAAACACCCAAACACCACGTTGTGCCTCACCTCTGCCTTCACTGGGGCGAGGATCCCGCGTGGGTGAGTGCTTGTAAAACACATCAGAGCATTTCAGGTGTGCCCATAATGCCTGCACTGCTATTATCCCAGAGAAAGCTGGGCAGACCTCCAGCTATCCTTGCTCCTCCTTGCAGAGGATGGACTCCATGATCTCTCGAGGTCCTTTTTGAAGCTTCCTCTCTGTGCTGATGCTTATAATTACAGGGCCTTGCCTGTGTTTGCACTTCTTCACTTGAATGATGCTTCTGCGTTCTGAAAGGAAATGCACCATAAATGCAGCTGTGTTGTTGTTGTTATTCCGTTATTATTATTCACTTAAGAACTGCTGAAAAATGGGTTGTAGCTCCTCAGGAATGTGAATAAAGTTTTTTCTCTGGGACCTCGACGGCGGCCCAAGCATATCGGCAAATGGAGGAGAGGAGTGAACGAGTCACAGCAGAAAAATATGAACCTGTTAGCTGCAGCACCACCAAGTGTCAGCCGTGAAAACACCACGTATCGGGAAAATATCCAATTTCTACAGGAATTGCAGAGCAAAATATTTTTAACCAACTCGTTGGCATCTAAATGAACACAGTTTAATTTTGAAAATTTTTGAAAATCAATTTTGAAAATTTTCAATGTCAAAGAAAGCTGTAAGGCTTCTTCCAAGAGCCCAGATCCATTATGTTCTGACAAGGTAATACCAGTATTTTCAGAAAATAAAATATATTTCTAATTAACGAGGGAATGATTTAAATAGAAATTTAGATTTAAAACTTCTCAACAATTTATATGGGTTTGTGTTTGTCAACTATTCAGGCACAAGCACACCCCAAGCTCTCAGCTGCTGCCATGAGCTGCAAGGTGTGCAGGAGTCACTGCCTCCAGCGCGGGCAGGGACCTGCTTTGTGTCACAGGGACAGACACAGCACATGGCAGCTGCCAGTGGAGGCTGCTTCAGAGAAAATCCTTCTCTTTTCTGAGTGTTGTGTTATGTTACTACACATGTGTCAGAATACAGCTTGTAGACGTAGCTCCCCTCTCTGTATGAGAACCCGAGTGTCCCTGCTAGTCGGGTGTCGCCTCCTCTGGCCGCACGCTGACATGCCGGGGTGCTGCCTCTGGCTCTGCGCCACAGGAGGGGGAGCATGGCCAGTGGCCCCAAAGGAGAGGTACCTGCCTCTGCCCTGTCAGCAACTGTCAGGGACCGCATGCCAGTGACACCACTGCTTTTATTTTTCAGGGTATAGTCAGCAAAAAATATAACTGATGACTTTTTTGTTTCCAAGCATTGTGATATTCTCAGTCCCTTACTGCTAGCATTTATCCAAGGTGCCTTTACAGACTTCCCAAACAAACCAAAGTATCCTTCTACTCCTTTCTGCTTGTTTTTCTGATCCAAAATTAAAATCTTCAGGAGGAATGAAGAGACAAAGAAACTTTCACAGCCCATCTATTTCCATGGCACATTTTGGAAGCAAAGCTCTGTCTATTGTTTCATGATTTTCATTTCCTAATTTGTCTTGCCTGGCTGTAGCTTCACACTGCTGTTGCTGCCAGTGCCAGTCCTGCACACTCCCCTGCTGAGCATCCCTTCCTTGGCAGAGTGGGAGAAGGCAGAGCATCATGTTAGCACAGCTTCCCAGCCAGTGCTGGGCTGGGCACTGCTCTGCCTGCCACAGGAGGACATCCCTGTCCTTCTGATGAATTATGTCACCTTCTGAAACAGGACACAGCCTCCCAAGTCTCTTGTGCAAGTCTGAAAACATTATCACAACTCATGGCAATGGAAAGGAGAGCATTGAGGGCAAACTCCCATCTCAAGATGCTGTGGCCAAGCAAGATGAGCTGGAAACCACTGTACTCAGCACTTTTCTTGGGGTGTCTATCCCATGGATGTCCACAGGAGCCTGGAAATCCCCAGCACCCGCTGATCTTTGGGTGTGTGTGCTTTCTGGATCTGGATTCCCCGTCCTGCTTTTCAGAGACAGCTCTGGCTGGATGTGTCAGCAGCTTAGCCTGGCTGAGAACAAGGGGGAGAGTTCTCTGTCCTTTAACTTCTGATACTCTTTATCATAACCATTCTGCTCGTGATTTGCTTCAAACGCAGCCACACTCAGTTCCCTCCTCCAACAGATGCCGGTTTTCGTGGCGATTTGCACAAGGACAGCCCCTGTGGCTGCGGAGAGCCCCGGTGAGCAGCGGGCGGGCCCACCACAGTCATAGCGAGCCCTGCGGCTCCCGGCACTGCGGCATCCTGGGGACCAGGCACCACCTGCTGCCCGAAAAATTAAACTCCTTAAATCCAGCTTTGCAGATCCCCAGCTAAGTGCAACAGGCGTCATCTAATAGTCTAAAGTAACCTGCAGATCTTAACTTGCTTCTGCAGAACTTCCAACCTTAACACTAGCCCTTACCAAAGCCCAGAAACTCATGGCTGCTTTGAAGTATATCTCATCTATCCCTGTGTGCACTTTGAAATGCATGGTACTGCTCTCTACTCTGGAACTAGAACCTTTAAATAGATAAAATAAACTGTTGCTAAAATTACTCCAAAATTAAAAATATCACATTAGCTTCTCCTAACTTCCTAACTTGGTATTTATTTGTATGGCTACCCAAAACCAAATCTTGATCCTAACTTCCAGGAGACCTGTCCAAAATTTCAGGCGAAACCTTCATTTTGTACCACACTTTCTCCTCTCTGAAGAGACCTTGTAAGAACACATAAATCTGATCCTGCAGTCCTAGTTGTCTCATATTCTCCTAAAGCCTTCACAAAAGCAGACTAACACCACCCCTGCCTGAAAATTGAGAATAAGGCATCAGATTCATGAGGGCAGTCCCCAATGATCTCATGCAACTTTGCCAAACACTGCAGGGGAGATCCATCTGTGAACCCTACTGCCCTAACTCCTTGTGCTACGCTTACTCTTGGACTTCTAGAAAACTCAAGATCACCTACAATTCCTGCAAAGTAGAAATACAACATTCAAACCCAGCCTTGAATTTGCCTCAGAGTATCCTACAGATAGGAAAGAGAAGTGTGCTGGTCAGTATATCATGTCCCCTTAGGTTTACCTGTAAGTGTAAGCCCATAAGAGGGAACACAAGACTTAGGTGGAAGTTAATAATAAAGATATTAAATTATTTTCCAATGTGACTGTTTGGGAGGACATCTCAAGTCACCACAGGAAACTGCTGCTGAGATCTGATTTTCCAGAACTTGTCCTGAGCTGGTTAAACCCGTCCCAAACCCAGTTATTCGGATTTTCGCTAACGTTGTCCAGCCGCCAGGCAGTGAGCTGGCAGTCCGGGAGGGGCTCAGCGACCCGAAGGTGAAGAGGGCCGGGCAGAGGAGCCTCCCCCGGGGCGGCGAGAGCCCCCTGCCCGGGAGCGGGAGCTGCGCGTCCGTCCCTGCCCCGGCTGCGCTCCCGTCCCTGCCCCGGCTCCGCTCCCGTCCCTGCCCCGGCTCCTCTCCCGTCCTTTCCCCGGCTCCGCTCCCGTCCCTGCCCCGGCTCCTCTCCCGTCCTTTCCCCGGCTCCTCTCCCGTCCCTGCCCCGGCTCCTCTCCCGTCCTTTCCCCGGCTCCGCTCCCGTCCCTGCCCCGGCTCCGCTCCCGTCCCTGCCCCGGCTCCGCTCCCGTCCCTGCCCCGGCTCCGCTCCCGTCCCTGCCCCGGCTCCGCTCCCGTCCTTTCCCCGGCTCCGCTCCCGTCCCTGCCCCGGCTCCGCTCCCGTCCCTGCCCCGGCTCCTCTCCCTATCCTTTCCCCGGCTCCTCTCCCGTCCTTTCCCCGGCTCCGCTCCCGTTCCTACCCCGGCTCCTCTCCCTCTCCTGCCCCGGCCCCGCACCGCTCTCGGGAGGCGGCTGCAGCAGCCGGGAGCCGCAGTTTAAGCACGCCGCAATTATCTAAATCCTGATCTGAGCGCTCTGTGTCGGTCCGTGGCTCTGCAGTAATTGGCTGTGGTGCACGAAGCGCTGCGGGCCGAGAGCTGGAGATCAGCAGGCTGTCCCTGTCCCTGTCCCTGCGCCTTCAGCCAGCGGCACGGCTGATTGCTACCAGAAGTAAAGCAGCAGGTGAATAACACCGAAAATACAAATTACAGTTTAGAATTTACCCGAAAAATAAAGGGAAATACAGCGAGGGAAACGGAAACCCATGCAATTTGCACACAAAGATACAAATTGTGACGCTGAAATGTGAGGAAAACTGCCCAAATTCATCTAAAAATATGACTGATCATTTTCAAGATGCACACTATATGAAATACAAGATGCCGTAGTGGTTTACTAAGCTATACATTCAGGTGCAATGCCGCAACTAAATACTAAAACCACAGGCAAAAATAATATTTTAAAAATCCCTAGAAAATGAAAATTAAATTTGAAATGCGTTTAAGTATTTCATCGAGGCATACATAAATTAACATATTTTAAATAAAGCCGAGAAGAAAGCTAGAAGATATCTTCCCGGAGCACAGAGAAAGCCCCAAACAATAATAGGTAGACATAAAAAATGAGTAACAGATGGACCAACTGGAGGATTGTGCTTAATGTAATTAACATTAGCACTTACTGGTAACGGTTAATGGTCCTATACCATCACACCTCCCAAAACAAAGCCTGATCAGGGACACATCAAAAGACACGAAGTGAACCCTGAGGCATAAGTGACATTTAGATCGTGTTGAAGACATTTTCATCAATCTTCACGAGAAGTAACAGCTATTGGAGAGAAAGAGATTGTGAGCAGGTTTCCATCTTGTAATCTCTACATTTTCTTAAGTAACTAGACTTCTCCCCAAAATATTATATATTGCTAATTTCTGCTCATCTCTTGCTGCTAAATCTGAAAGATGTACATCCCTTCAGCTGTCATTCCATAGTGGGAACCTATCTGAAAGCATGGTTCTGCATTTTGTATCAGGAGTATGAAGTGACTGAAAAATGCTTCAAGAATCCAAAGAAAGATTTAGTATGTACCACATAAGTGTTTAAAAGGTGGAAATGTTCATGTCACTAGAAAATCCTTTGCATTTTTTATTAAAGTTTGAAAAAAGTTCCCACATTAAGTTGCTACAGTGCATTTTTTCCAGTCACAATTGTAGTTCTATTCAAAATTGAATTAACTGATTGTTCATTCAGAAAATGGGTGTTATAAGTTGTTATTGTATGAGAAAAAGCCTTTTTGCTCATAAAATCTTCTATTTGAAAGCTTATCAGTGTTGTAGGACTTACTTGAGAAAATAGAATGTGCTTCACTAGGCAAACCCAGATGGCATTCACTGGGTGCTGTGGTTGGTTTCCTTTTAGCTTCTTCTTCATCATGTTTGAGAACAAAATGAAAAAACTCAAAGCCTTAAGTCCTTCCTAAAAGCAAATACTGCGGAGGAGAGCTACCTTTCGGATTATTTCGTGCTCACAAGCACAGAGCCGGATTGCGAAGCGGCATTTTTGCCTTCTCTCTGCAGGACAGGTTCTCCAGTGCCATCTCCTGGTGGGCGCGACCGGCGGGAACCGAGTGTAGAGCCGAGCCACATGAAGGGCTGAGAAGATGAAATGTCAAAATAGATATTGATTTCTGCCAACTTATTAAACAGAATGACGCAATCTAGCGGCAGATAATTTTTTTTGTGTGTGTATGAATTGTATGATTTGTACCATACTTTGTAATCCTCCAGTACACACATATATACATATATATGAAATATATATGATTGAAATTACTTATATACGAAATTACTTATATATTAAATTACTTATATAGAAATAAATGGAGCACACAGAGCATTCTTGTCTAGAATAGGGGAGAAAGATTTTTTTTTCAAATAAATGCAAATGTGAAGATAGGGGTTTTGTTTGTTTATTTGGGGTTTGTTTGGTTGAGTATTTTTGAGGAGAGTTAACTTTCTTATTTTCATAATCTAATAACAATTTGCTCTATTGAGTACACAATAAAAGGACATCCCCATCTTCTCTGCCCCCAAAAAACAGGCAATTTTTTGCAAAGGAGAAGAGGGTCACTGTCATTATCATCACTTTATTGCTGACTTTACAGCAACCCCTCTGTGCCATTTTGAATTATATATGTGAACAGAGGACAGAGGTGGAAAAAAACAAATTGGTGCTGAGACATTACTGCAATTCCAGAGCAGGACAGAGCACCCACAGACAGAACTCTGAGCTGTGTGAGCGTGGCATTGTCCTGGATGGCAGGCAGATACAGCAGTGAGGGCTGTCAGCTCCCACGGCCCCTGCAGATCAAGGAGCACAGCAGCACCTCTCTGCACATTTTAATTGTGCAAGGCAACTGGCAGCTGGTGTGAGTTGGAGATATTCTTCATCTTCTCTAATTTATTTTGGAAGTTGATTGGGAATGCAGGAGGCAAATGAGCACAGAAATGGCTCTGAGTTACCTTGTTCTACGGCCTCCCCCACTCCTCCCACTCATCTGCACAGCTCTGCCCCCACGGCCATCCATCTCTCCACCACAGCAGTAATACATACAAATGAACTTCCAGCAGGTGCTCCATTTCTTCTCTGTTGCCTGTAGGAAGCAAAATATCTGATCAATTCTTTTATGCTCCCTTTAATATTCTAATGTCTGTATGTCTTGTTCTCAGTCTCTTGTAAACTACCTCACCATAATGGTCAAGAATAACATCTCTAGTTTGCATCTCAATGCAAAGAAATGAAAATATGTTCTCTCTTCTCTAACTAGAAAGAAAACAAAGTAAAGCCTTGCTTAAGTTGCCTTTAGCATGAAGTCTATTTAACAATTTCAATCCTTTGTAAAAGGAATTCATAGAAAATACTATTTTTTTTTCTCAAATAAATGTTAGCCCTAAGGCTGTTAGAAGCAACTTCTGATGGCTGATGCATGAAGTCCTGTGCCACTAGAGATGGACACTGAATGCCTTCTTCTCTGAGTCTGATGTGGACTCTTGTCTGTTTCTTCCCAAATGTTGCTGTGAATCCTTTTAGAGAATTCCCTCCAACCTGGTCTTAGAGAACATCAGAATTTGGCTGGATATATTTTTGCTAGTTTGGTTGCTGACTAAAACAATTCTATTGGCCAGATAAATGAAAGCTGCCATCTCTTCAAACTGAAAATGCAGAACTAAGAAGGATTGTGTGTTTGTCCTTCAGGGTGATGAGCACAGGTGACACATTGGGGTTAACCTGGAGTGAGAATGAAACACGTTGCAGATGGACAATGCAATGGATAGGATGACATGGGCTTAAGCCATCCAGGGAGACTTCAGCTTCACCGAAAACCTCTCAGGGATCATTTTTTCAGAGACCCAAACTAGGATAGGCAGGACTTCCCTTCTGCCATTCCTACAAAGCTAAAAATGAGAAAAAGTACAAAATACTGTAAATGTGATGTGGTCCCATACTGGGCCAGATCAAAGGTCCATCTAGCCTGGTGATGGTGTTTTCAGCACATCCATCCCAGACTGTTTAACAAGGAGCAGAAAATGGTGCAGTGCCACCAGTCATGATGGCTCAATGCAGAACCACATTGCAGCAGAAAAAGTGAGGGTCTCCATCTGCTCCTTTTCCCCCTCTCTCCCTGTCCTTATTCTCTCCTGGCTGTGTGCTTCTGCTTCTTATCCTGCATTGTGAAGGTGTTTGTCAGGTCTTCTAAGAGCCAATGTAGCCAGTTCAGTGACAAAAGAGTTTTCTAAGCTGAGTCCCACGACACCAGATCTGTATCAGGGGATGGAGCAGATCCCACCAACAAGAGCAAAGGGAAGAGAGAAACAGAGCAGTAGGCGGAGGGAGTGAGCCTTCTCCTCCTGAGCAGCAGCAAGCTGTTACATTTCCCCAGCTGCACAGGTGACACCGGCCCTGCACTGGCCTTTACTGAGCCCTCGAGTGCTGCATGCACCGAGCTGTCCCCCTCGGGCTCGTTTCCTCAGCCCCTAACGCGAGGGCGGGAGTGCAGCGGGGCTGCCCACCCCTGGCCAGGCTGACTCCTCACTGCTGCTCCCTCCTGCTCACAGCTCCCGATGTCTGCTCACAGCACCACTGAACGAGCTGCCCCAAACTTGCAACAGAAAATTGGAAATCAAGGTGATCCAAGAAACTTGTAACTACCCGTGGATCTACAGTAGAGGAAATGGACTATAAATTACTTGAGATAGAGTAAACCTGACACCAGCTGAAATTGCCAACCCTTTTCAATAATAAATCATTTTACAAGTACAAATCTATCAGAAGTAGGGATTCTTGCTGTTGCGAACCCCCCAGTTTAAAAGAAAACCAAACAAAAAGAAACAACCTACTGAAAGTTGCGTTTCAATTCTGGACAACTGCAACCCTTAAAATAATTTTGGAAAGAATATGTAGTCATTCTCTTTACTGATAGTTTTACAGAGCATCAGTCTACCTAGAGGTGACATGGATACAGAAGAACAACAGATGATAGTTTGAAATAGATCTTTGAAAATACATCTTAATGTTATGCTCTGTATTTCTGCTTCCACTGCTTTTTAAAAGTCAGTTTTAAAAATGCTAGATCTCATTCTCCATTGTCTTGTCATTGGCTTTTTAAGTTTTTTGTGTTGTCAAAAAGATTCTGTAAATAACACAGCATGAAGTCTGAGGATAAACATACAGAAATACAGAAATCATGGATTTCTTCTCCACTGCTTCACATGGGAAATTGTGAACTACAGATCTGCAAGACACCTGAAGAGTGACCAGGTGACAATTCCCCACTCCTGTTGGAAGGAGAGGTTAACACCCCCTTTCAGCAGTGACCCCACTCTGCAAAGCAGTGGAGAGCAGGGTTATTTCTCTTGTTCAAGTGAGCATAAACAACTGGATGCTCTAGCAAACTCACAATAGGCTACTAAGAAAGGGCCAGATGCTCTTATCCATTTGCGAGGGTGAAGAGGGACAAAATGAGTAAATATTTATATTATCATAGTGGCATGTAACTGGAGCTCAGTTGTAGAGAAAACAGTGATTTACAAGCGTGTTCCTCCTCTCTTGGGAATCCACATAAACCAAGCAAAGGTTCAGCACTGAGAAACATCTCTGACAGAAGGACTAAGCAAGATGAGAGAGCTACAGGATTTTAGGACACACTGGGCATACATCTCTGGGATCAGATGATGATTTGCAAAGAGAAATGTTTTCCTAGGCACGAGTCATCACAAATTAACAGGAAAGATCTACGTGGTACATGAGAGAAGTTATTGTGCATTGTGGCACACAGCTTCAGTCCCAGCACCCCAGAAACAGTCCCACCCAGAGCTTTGGGCTAAAGCTCAGCATTAAGGATGCCTCTGCAAGGTTACTCCAGCCAGAACATCCTTAGCTGCTGCATTTCCAAAGGATCCCTGACAGGCTACAGTGTGGAGACCATTCCTTGTCCACACTTCTCCCACAGTCACTTAGAGTCACAGCCATCAGTTCTCTGACACTGAGCACCTCAACAAGGCTTGCATCTTCCCTCCTGAAATATCACAGAAAGTTAATTTTGCACAAGAACTTACAATAAAATATTTTGGGGTTTGGACATATTTTTGGTCCTCATGGACATTTGCCTTTGAAAGCCCTTGGGACATGACTGCAGTTTATTTATGTCTAGGTTGTGCTTGGTTTCAGCCCTAGGGCTGAAATATATAGGTATGTATATACATATATATGTACATACCTCCTGTAGGTGAATTTTAAGATTTCCTCCAGACAATGAAGGGCAATAAAACCACACTCTGCAGGAAGTGATATAGCTTTTTTTGATGACAAGATAGCATCTTTTCTGTGAATCTTTGCAGTGAAAGAGGGAAAACATAGTGTGCTATCTAATGCTTATCCTGTCCTTTGTGGATTAGAGGTTGAGACATCTCCTCAAGAAACAGAGAAGAACATCATGTCAGTGTAGTTTTGGGATAGTCACACCCATAGCTGGGATGGTTAATGTCCCAGGAGCATCTCTGAGAAGCAGTCACATGTGGTGACACACACTCTTAGGCATTCACACAATGTTGTGAGCTGACAGTGACAGTCAGGGGGGTAAAAGGGGAGCGATGACAGGAACGGCAAAGGAAGGCAATCCCTTACAATGTGGTGATGTGTATAACTCAGAATATCCTCAAAAACACTTACAGTGCTTAGCAAGAGTTTCAGCTGTGGGAGTTACACTGTTCTGTGATGGGAAATGATTCTCCATTGTGCCCAGCTCACTGTGGAGCACTTAAAGCACAGATCCAGGTGTGAACTCATTCCAAGAGGTAAAAACAAAGCCGCATTACGTAATAAGATTTAATGATTATTTGAATCTCTTTTTCCATCCCTGTGGATCATTGATTTAACCTTTCTTGTTTTGTTCTCAGGATATTGCTTAAACAAGTAACCATGTTCTGAGATTAATCAGGACCATTTTTGTGTATAACCCTTTAAGAGTGTTTTTGCTTTAACTTTCTTCAGTAAAGGAACACTAACAGAAGCAGTAGCTTTGCTAGGAAGTGCAAAATGTTGGCAAAATGTTCAGATTGGATGGCCATAGGGAACAAACACATAAGCTTTTATGTGCACAGCCTGGGGTTCAACTGCTATTTTCTCTCAGAGGAAAAAAAAAAGCCACCTTTTAAAGCCACCAGTAAGGAGATTTCTATTTAGAGAATATGCAATAACTCATATTGAGACAAGATTTTAATCTCAGCAAAGCTTTGGATAATCTGCTGGCACCTGTGTTTGATGCTCTTCCACCCCATTGTACCCCTTAGACTGAGGCCAAAGGCCAGATCCTGCAAGTGTGTTTGTGGCAACAGCACTGCTTAAGTGAGGGAGAGTTTTATCAGAAAGGAAAAAAAGACTGGTCAGGATCCGCCCTGGAAAGTATCACCTGTAAGGAAATGACACCAGTGTCATCATCCTTTATGCTCCTCTGGAGCCTCATATTCTTTTTAACAAGCACTGCACCAACTGACATTGTTTGTTGTGGCAAATATCACAACAATGCCTTGTGCTGCCTTGCTTGAGGACACAGTGTGAAGTATAGAGCACTCAGTCTCAGGGAACCAGGAGAAAGGTAATGTCTAGGATGATTTTAGAAAGAATTGGGAAAGATTTTTCACATGTAGATCTCAGCTGCTGGAGGCTGTGCATCAGCCTGTGTGTGATCTAGAGAGATTTTTATAGAGGTTTCAGGATACAAGCAAGCAGGGATGGGTTTGGGACTGTGTAGATACCATCAGAGATGCTGTGGAGCCTTGTTGCTGCTGAGGCCTCTGTATCCAACTGAGATGTGGGCTCCAGTTAACTAGTGTGATATTTGTACAAATTCAGCCTCTGCAGCTCGAGGAAAGAGAAAGAAATGTACAAAATAAAAATGGGCTTGGGTTTGATAATTTGGGCATGCAGTGAGTGATGCTGTAAAAGGGAATAATGTGGCCGGGCATAGGAAAGAAAAGGAAAAAAAATCTACATTGGTGTATCTTACATAGATACATGTATCTTTCATCTCCTTTAAAATTAACATTATTCACTTGAAAGGGTTAAAAATAACATCAGATTTCTCTCCTTCTTTGATTCTGTGATTCACGTGTCCCATTTTAAAGTCTACACCCTGTGAAGAGGAGTGCATTATCAAGGAAAGAGCCTTGCCAGGGACAGAAGGTAATTTCCCGTAGCAGGTGCGTACAGCAGGTGGTACACAGTGTACCTGCAACGAAAAGGTAGATTTAGGCTAAGATTTTATTTAATATGGAAAACTTATTGCATCCTGAGCCACTACTGGGGATGTGCCAAAAATCGTGTCTGCAGCATGATTTATTACGTGAAAATACCACCGAACTAATCAGTGGAGTTACTAATTAATACAAATCTGCATTTTTGCATAAGCAATTAGTGCAAAGAGAGTGCAATGAAAGAGGAAGTTTGACTCATTTAATCTCAGTGTCTATTCAAGCGGAAAGACCCACTAGGGCAAGGCACTAGGATCTACATTTGGATGTTTTTTTTCCTTTTGATTAGTTAAAGGAACTAAAAGGTCAAATTATCAATATTTAATTCAAATGGAAATGCATTTGTTCAAGAGGAAAGAAAACACTTTATTTAAACAAGGTGGGACTCTGGGGGTAAATGCCTGGATCAAAAATAATTAGGTTTTGCAGTTACAACAGCATCTAAATCCCTTCTGATAAGAATCCTTTTTCCTAATGACAGAGGTGGTTTGACACCGATAGCAGAGTGCTGACGCTATTTCAACTGTAGCTCAGGAGGTAGCCGGCCTACCAATACAATTTAGACATTTGCTTTAATGGTACGTACTTCTCCGATTTGTTTGTTTTTAATCAATTTGAATTATTTTTTAAATCTATTGTGATTTCATAATTGTGTGCACTTGATTAAAAGAGTAATTTAAAAAGCTGATAATTAAACCTCAGTGGTGATGTATTTTCCATTAACTAAATAGAAGTTTACATTTATAGAATTAAAATAACAACAGCGTTTATCTAGCAGGGAAAGGCTCAATAAAATTAATACACTGAGTTTTAAGGGGGGAAAGAGCAGAAAAGGCACCTTAATCAGCCGTACCAGTTTTGGAGCCCAGATGTACACTGTGTCCTAGAGAGACGCTACGAAGCGCGGAGCGGTCTCACGCCGGTGGCACCGAACCGGTACCGGCGCGGCTCATCCAGGGCGCGGTTCTCCCGCGGCGATTCCCGCGGCAGGCTGGCCCCGGCTCGGGGTGATCCGGGCGGTGGGGCTGCCCTCCCCTCCCGTGCCCTGCTGTCCCCGCAGCCTTTGGAATTGGGGAGCGGGGCAGCGCCGCGGGCAGACCCGAGCGGGCCCTTCCCGAGCCCGATGGGCTCCGGCCCCGCGGTGCCGTGCCCTGGGGAGGGACAGACCGACAGGGACAGCGGGCAGAGACGTTTTCCCTTCTCTGTTTTTTATTCAGGATAACCTCCTTGTTTTGCGTGTGTGCCTCTCTGGAGAGGGAGAACGGGAAGCCTGGCAGCGAAAGGAGAGCCCGAGCAGCCCGGGCTACCCGGGCAGTAAATCACTCGCTCAATTGTAAGCGCGGCTTCCTCTCTCCAATAGCTCCAAGCTATTTGGGGAGGCATCTTTTCCCCGCACTCTCGCAGGTGCAATATGAATCAATTATCTTAATTAAGATAATGCCGCAAACCCAAGAGATTTCGTCGGGAGCGGATTTCGCGCTCCGGACAACTGTAAGGCGTTTCCACAGCGCTGCCTCCCCCGGCAGCGAGCCCCCCTCGCTCCCGGCTGGGACAGCGGCGGCCCCGGGAGCGCCTCCCGCCAGCGCCGGGGGGCGGCAGCTGAGGCGGGAGCGGGGCCGGACGGACGGACGGACGGACGGACGGAGCGTTGTTGGGACGCGTGCGGTTCGCGTGCCGCGCCGCGGGAGGAGGGGAGGGGGGCGGGAAGCCAGCTAGGGAGGGAGGGATGGGGGGCAGAAAGGAAAAAGAAAAGGAAAAGGAAAGAAAAAAAAAAAAAAAAAGAGAGAATAAAGAAAAAAAATAAAGGGAAAAGGAAAAGAAAAGACAAAAGGAAAAAAAAATTTAAATCATTAAAAAATAATAGGGAGAGAAAAGAGAATCAAAGGATTCGGGAGGAAAAATAAACAGAAGCCGAATTAGAAGCCAGATGGAGAAGGAGGAGTCTGTAGGTCAGGGAGAAAAAAATAGGCACGCTTGGAGCGATAAAATCAAGCGGCTGGGGGAAGAGGAGGAACGGGGAAGGTGGGAAACTGGAGCCGTTGAGCCAGGGACGGCCCGAGTAGGGGAGGCAGAGCCGGCTGCCTGCGGGACCGGGAGCAGAAGCAGCGCCGAAGCCCCGGCAAGGGCGGGAAGGTGAAGGCGGAACGGCGGAGAGCCCCGGGCCCCCGCAGCGCTGCGCTCGTCCCCGGCCCCGACGGGCGGCACCGGAGCAGCGCCCCGCACCTGCGGGCCCGGCCACCGGTACCCTCGTCAGTCACCGACTGGGGTGGGACGAGCCGGGCCCGCCGGGTTTAAGCCCCTCTGTCCGACTGCCTGCTTCTTTATTTGTCTCTCTAGTTACCTGCCAATCGACAACGTGTTGATTTTATCTTGCTCCCAGGGAAGATGACTGTGTTCATCACACTCAGAAGCACACGAGCACCCCAAAGTTCTCACCGCTCCCCGAGATGCAGTTTTCTGTCAGTGTCCTCCTCCCAATATTCTTGCCTAGTGTTTCCCCAGTGCCCACATTCCCGGGCGTCTTCCCAGACAGAGTCATTCAAAGGGACATTTTCCAGTAATCTAGACAGGGCTGGACCAGACCCACGTCTCTCCTGCACGCTCCAAACCTGTTTGAACCTCACTGCCTCCAAAACTTGTCCGTTCCAGCAGCGCGGCCGCCCCAGCAACTCCCGTTAATGGGGTCGCGCTCTCTCGGGGGCTGCCAGCCCGGCCCAGCCGCCCAGGGAACGGGCATGCTCCGGACCCCGGCCCGGGGGTGCCTCTGTGGCCGGAGAAGGCTCGCCAGGGCAGGGGCCATCCATCGGTGGCCAGGGCAGGGGCCATCCATCGGTGGGTCTGCGGCGGCGCTTCCGTCCCCTCCGTGCCCCAGGGAAGGGCCGCAGCCGCCGGGACCCGCGGGTGCCCCGCTCCAGCCGCGCCCGCCGGACCTGCCGGCGCACACCGCGCTGCTGGCCCTCGCTTCCCACCGAGAACCGGCCAGATTCGGCGGAACAAAAAGTAGCCGGTTGCCCTCTGTATTTGATTACCGACAAGGCGAACATCCCCGGAGTCCCCTCCTGCTGCCCCGGGCTATGTAGGTCACCAACAGGAGAGAAACATTTTAGAAATAACCCGACCTGGAAAATTATCTTCCAAATCCATCTCCTCAGGGGAGAATGATTTGTTCCGCAATTAAATCCTCAAGAGGTGAAAATAATTTTATTTTTATTGAATAAATATCCGGATAACGCCTGCCGGTAGCACAGCTATCATGCGAGGGGGTTACATCCCTCCTCAAAGCGCATCCCTAAGGTTTGGCGGCCTTTGCAAACTCCGCCGAGACATTTGAAGACTCTAAAGCCGCCCCACTCGGCGTCTTTCTTCCAAACTTTCCGTTAACCGGCAGCATTCCCACCGAAAACCCGGGAAAAGCGGGCTGGCGTTTGCTCCGGGCGTTCGGACAGGGCGGCAGGTGTGTGTGTGTGTGCGTGTATGTGTGTGTGTGCGTGTGTGCGCGTGTGCGTGTGTGTGCGTGTGTGTGCGCGTGTGCGTGTGTGTGCGTGTGTGTGCGTGTGTGTGTGCGTGTGTGTGTGTGAGTGTGCGTGTGTGTGTGTGTGTGCGTGTGCGTGTGTGTGTGCGCGCGTGTGTGTGCGTGTGTGAGTGTCACAGCCCCGGGACGTCCGCTTTCCCCAGCACCGGCGCAAACCGGGGAAAGAGGAGGGGGCCTGTGACAAGGACGGGGACCGGGAGTCTCGGGGGGCCAGAGGCGCGCGTGAGGAGATGTAACGGGGGGGCCGGCGGGGACCCTCGGTGGCCGCACCCCAGAACAATGGGAACAATGGGGCTCCGCGGGCCGGGGCTGGGCGGCGGCGGGCGCGGAGCGGTGCGGAGCGGCGCGGTGGCGGTGGCGGTGGCGGTGGCGGTGGCGGTGGCGGCGGTGTCATTGGTGACAGATGGCGCGGCCCGCGGGTCAGCGCGGGCGTGGCGGCTCCGCGGGCGGGCGCGAGGCCGCATACAAATAAGGGGCGTCACGTGGGGGGGGCGCCGCGCGCCTGACGTGGGCGGCCATATGGCGCGTGCCACCGGGCGGGGCGGGGCGCGGGGCGGGGCGCAGGCGCGCGGGGCGCGGCGGGCGCGCGCGGCCCGGGTCCCGGTGCCGGCCCCCCGGCGCGCATCCTCCGTCCCGCTATATAACGGGGGGAGCCCGGCGCCGGGCAACCTCGGGAAATAAACGCCACACGCACACACGCGCGGCGCCCTCGCACGGACAGCTGTGCCGGGGTTATGAGACCGTCACCGCGCAGGAGAGGCTGAGCGACGGAGGTAATGGGAAACCGTGTGTTATCCCCGGTGAAAAGGGTTCTGCCGGGGTGGGAGAGGACCCTGCGACGTCGGGGCGGACGGGATATTCCTCTGCCGGAACGGCTTCAGGTTTTATTGTCGCTTGTCGTTCCTGCTGGTGTGTGCGGGCGCACCTGTATCCATCCATACACACGTACGTGTGTGTGTACATTTATATATGTATATATGTAAATGTGTGTGTGCGTCCATGCACGCATTTAAATCCGTTTGTACAGCCGCATGTTAGATATGTTAATGTGCTTCCACCGATGCACCTCCGAACTTTGGGCTTCCCTTCCTCCCCGAGCGCGATCGCCGCGGTCCCGGCGCAGGCTGTGCCTCGGCGGCCGTGCGGCATTGTTCCTTCCCGGTGCGCCCGACGCTACCGGGGAGCTGTCCCAGCCCCGCACGGGAAGCGGGGAACCGATGCTCGTTTGCAACAGAGGGGACGACGGAGACGGGAAGCCGGGGCCAGTCCCGCACCTGTTACCGCAGGGGCAGGGGCAGGGCAGGGGCCGCGCAGCCCGGTGACAGTGCTGCGGACGGAGGCGGCACCGGGGAGCAGGGGCTCGGTGCCCGCTGGGGCGGACAAGCCCCACGCAAGGATGCGGCGAGGGGGAACCGCGGAGAGCGGCGGGGACAGGCGACACAGGCGCCAGCCGTCCCTGCAGGTGCCCTGTGTGCGCGTGTGTCCTCCTTCCCCCTTCCTCTATTCGGCAAAAATGTTTGAGGATTTTTTCTAAAGCAAAACAAAACAAAACAACCCACTCTTGGTCCGCTTGCGTCGTGCCGCCCGGGCTGACTCCCGCACGCATAATCTGCTTATATTGCCCGCTAATATCGGCGAGTTACATAATGGTATTTGAACATATGTCAACTTAATTACAAGGCAGAAACGCGGAGACAATTAAAAGTTTGCCCTGGCACGGTGGGGAATCCAGGGCTTCCCTCGGGAGGGGGCGGCGGGACCGGGGAGCGAAGCGCGGGCAACTTCTCCCCGCGGGTGGCCACGGTCGCTGCTCCTGGTGCTGACACGTCTCTTTTCTGTCCCCTCCGCCATGCAGAGGCTCACCATGACCAAGTCGTACAGCGAGAGCGGGCTGATGGGCGAGTCCCAGCCGCAGGGCCCCCCGAGCTGGACGGACGAGTGCCTCAGCTCCCAGGACGAGGAGCACGAGGCGGACAAGAAGGAGGAGGACCTGGAGGGTCTGCACGCCGAGGCCGAGGAGGACTCCCTGCGGAACGGAGAGGAGGAGGACGAGGAGGACGACTTGGACGAAGAGGAGGAGGAAGAGGAGGAGGAGGAAGACGACGACCAGAAGCCCAAGAGGCGGGGCCCCAAGAAGAAGAAGATGACCAAGGCGCGCATGGAGCGCTTCAAGCTGCGGCGTATGAAGGCCAACGCCCGGGAGCGCAATCGCATGCACGGGCTGAACGCGGCCCTGGACAACCTGCGCAAGGTGGTGCCCTGCTACTCCAAGACGCAGAAGCTCTCCAAGATCGAGACCCTGCGCCTGGCCAAGAACTACATCTGGGCGCTCTCCGAGATCCTCCGCTCGGGCAAGAGCCCGGACCTGGTGTCCTTCGTGCAGACCCTCTGCAAGGGCCTGTCGCAGCCCACCACCAACCTGGTGGCCGGCTGCCTGCAGCTCAACCCGCGGACTTTCCTCCCCGAGCAGAGCCAGGAGGTGCCTCCGCACGTGGCGGCGGCGGCGGCGGGCGCGCCCTTCCCGGCGCATCCCTACCCGTACCAGTCTCCGGGCCTGCCCAGCCCGCCCTACGGCACCATGGACAGCTCCCACCTCTTCCACCTCAAGCCGCCGCACGCCTACGGCGCCGCGCTGGAGCCCTTCTTCGAGAGCGGGCTGGCGGAGGGCGCCAGCCCCGCCTTCGACGGGCCGCTCAGCCCGCCCCTCAGCGTGAACGGCAACTTCTCCTTCAAGCACGAGCCGGCCGCCGACTTCGACAAGAGCTACGCCTTCTCCATGCACTACCCCGCCGCCGCCGCCGCCGCGCTGGCCGCCGCGCCCGCCCACGCCGCCATCTTCCCGCCCGCCGCCTCCCGCTGCGAGATCCCGGTGGACGGGCTGGCGCCCTACGAGGGCCACCCGCACCACGAGCGCGTCCTCAGCGCCCAGCTCAACGCCATCTTCCACGACTGAGCCCCCGGCCCGGGCCGCAGGGAGCGCCGGGAGCCGCGCCCGCCGCCCGCCACCGCCTTGTTTACAGCGGGCGGCCCGGCGGGTCCCGCCGCCGCCCCGGGCCCGCTCGCCCGCTGTCCGCGCTGCCGCTCCTCGGAGCGACGCTGTAAATTGGGGTAGGGGCATTGGGATCGCGTCAATTACCTGATCGGGATAACAAAATCACAAGCAATAATTAGGATCTATGCAATTTTTAAACTAGCGATGGGCCAATTACAAAATATATATGAAATCTATATTTTTCAACCAACGTTTTACTACTTGTTACCTTTCCCATGCTGAATTATTTTGTTGTGATTTTGTACAGAATTTTTAATGACTTTTTATAACGTGAATTTCCTATTTTAAACCATGCAGCTTCATCAATTTTTATACATATTGGAAAGGTAGAATTATATCTAATTTATACAAAATGATTTAACTAATTTAAACCAGCAGAAAAGTGCTTAGAGAAGTTATGTTGCCTTAGCACTTCTTTCCTTTTCAAATAGATGAAGAAGAAAAAAAAAAATGCACAATCCGGGCGATTTCTTTCCTATCCAAGTCTCTTTTTTCATTCTTTTTCTTTTTTTAATTTCTTTTTCCTTTACCCCGTACAATAAGAACCAGATCCCCTAGGTCTTGAGAAGATATAAGAACGATAGACTTATTTTCTATTAAAACATATCATTTCAACACATTACTTGCACAAACTTGTATATAAAGATTATAAGCAAATGCCAACACCTTTTTTAAATCGAAAGCTGCTTGACTATCACATACAATTTGCACTGTTTCTTTTTAGTCTTTGAACCCCTTGGCATTCCGTGGTTTTTGGTTTGTTGGATTTTTTTTTGTTTGTTTTGGTTTGTTTGTTTTTTTGTTTTTTGGTTTTTTTTTTTTTAAAGATAACTTGAAGATGTTAATGTTTCCAGGCGCTATAAATGCATGATTTTATACACGTTCACACAATCCGTGGTTGTCATATGCTCATCTTATAAATCTGAACCGAAATCTAATCAGGTTGTTAAAGTCGGGCTATATACCTATTGTAGTCGATTAGTACGGTAGCTTGAAACAAATTCAAACCATTTAATCCGTAATTAGAACAATAGCTATTGCATGTACAATGCAGTCCAGAATAAGTGCTGTTTGAAATGTAACGCTGGTTCAACTGGAATCAATCTGTACTGTAATTTTGTTTGTAATCCTGTATATTATGGTGTAATGCACACTGGGATTTTAGAAAAAAAAATCCATCCTTTGGCAACAACATAGTATTGAACATTTGGTCGAATGTTGCATTTTTCCTTAAATGTGATTTTTTTTCTTAGTGTAAGTAATTCCTATGGGATTATTGTTTTATTCGGATAGCTCATGAAAGGTGCAACACTTATTATTTGTAGAATAAAATTGGTCTAAAAAAAAGGACACGGGTTCTTTACTTACCTTGAGAAGTGCTCGGGCCTGGGGTGGGGGGTGGCGTTCGTTTGTTTACAGATAGACCCGGCTATTTGCAATGCTGATTTGTTGGACGAGGGGAGCGGGGCCGGAGCGCCGTTCGCTGGGAGCTGCGGCTGCCGGTGCGGCCCTGCCGGGCTCCCGGTGCCGGCCCTGCCGCCCGCGGCTCTGCCCGCCGGCCCCGGGGTGTCCGCAGCCATCCCCGGGGTGTCCGCAGCCGGCCCCGGGGTGTCCGCAGCCGGCCCCGGGGTGTCCGCAGCCATCCCCGGAGTGTCCGCAGCCATCCCCGGGGTGTCCGCAGCCATCCCCGGGGTGTCCGCAGCCGGCCCCGGGGTGTCCGCAGCCATCCCCGGGGTGTCCGCAGCCATTCCCGGGGTGTCCGCAGCCGGCCCCGGGGTGTCCGCAGCCATCCCCGGGGTGTCCGCAGCCGGCCCCGGGGTGTCCGCAGCCGGCCCCGGGGTGTCCGCAGCCATCCCCGGGGTGTCCGCAGCCGGCCCGGGGTGTCCGCAGCCGGCCCCGGGGTGTCCGCAGCCATTCCCGGGGTGTCCGCAGCCATCCCCCGGGTGTCCGCAGCCAGCCCCGGCCGGGACCCGCACACCGGGAGCGGGCGCTTCGGTCCCCGCGCTTGGGCAGCAGGTGCGCCTTCCCCCCGCAAGGCAGACCTGGACCCGCGCTATCGATTGATCGTCCCTTCTCCTTTGCAGACGGGAAACGTATTCCTTTAATCTTCGCTGATTATTCTGAGGCTTAAGAAAACCGGAGACACAACCTGCGGGAGAGCAATTCCCCTAATGACCGGGAACAATTATCAACAGGTCTTTGCCTCCGACCGTCAGAAACAGATTTAAGACGTTACTGAAATACTTTACATGAAGCCTGTCGCAAAGCAGGGGTATTTCATAAATATTTCAGCTAAACCCAGCAGAAAGTAAACAAGCTTTCCTATGGATGAGGGCATTTTTTTCCCCAGGAGAAAGCAAGCTTTTGGCGTCTATTTTAAAGGTGTTTGTAGCTACGGAAATCCAACGTGTAAGCATAGCAAACCTGCCCTAGCAGTTCAGCAGCCCCTGCTGCCAGGCTTCCGCCTTAAAAACATGCTAAAACTTAATTGCGACGCCGACTGATGCATTTTGCAGCATCTCCCTGCATTTCGCCAGAGCCTGCAGCTCCACACGCAAAAACTGTTGCTGAATCTGAAATGAAAGAACGCAAAAGGCAACTTTTCAAGCACCCATAAACCTTTCCCAGTCAGTGGCAATATAGGTAAGGGTGCCCTAGATAAGCCGAGGGGGATAAATGAATGATGATTTTTCAGATATAATTGAAAAAGCTGACCCAGGCTTGCTTGCCTTTTGGTTACGCACCTTCCTCCTAAATACAAGGATTCTTCTAGTCAGTCAAGGGGCAACTCACATGCCACCATCTTTTATTCAAAGGCAGGCACAGATGTTCCTTCTGCAGGGGAGGTTTTAATTTATGAAAATGATATTGTTTATGCATGAATGCACTCTGCATAACACACAGTACTTCCATCTGATGAGAGAAATACCACAGAACCAGTGCCAATGTCAGGAACATATTCTGCAAATTTAGTTGCTTAAATGTTTAATGAATATTTGGAAGGCATTTCCAAAGCACAAGAAACCTTTTCAATTACCTTTTCTTTTTCCACTATTGATAACAAAATTCAACTCTTCCAGCCAATGCAACCTACTTAAAAGATCTATCTAGGCTATCTCAGTATTTGCTACTGTGATACTTCAGAGAAAGTAATGTTTTAATGTTATGAGCAATCTAATAAGGAAAATTAATTAGGCATTTTAGTAACTAGAGGCTCTAATTTACAAATCACTTGCGAGTTTTCTTATTTCAATTAGTTTTGGGTGATTTTTTTCCCCATCACCACCCTTATAAAATACTGGAGACCTTCCCCCATCCCCTGCTTTGTTGATGCTTCTGATGTCTCCATGATATTTCTTTCATATTATTAACATCAAGCCAAATGCTGAAATTTCTGCTCATGACTCCCACAGGAAGGTCTATCAAGGTCTCTTTTAATGGAAAGAATTACTCACACTGTTCCTATCCTATGAACATATCGCTAATTAACTAAGGCTACAGTGGGATTATCCAACTTCCGCATGCAGAGACAACTCTGGGGTTGGTTTGTGCCCACACACACACTGGGTCAGCCAGCACAGGCCTATTTTTAGGGCTGGTTGTGACCAATGGCCTTTCCCTTCTTCTTTATGACATTCTTCTGACCGCAGAAATTGCTCTGCCACCAGTGCGTGCTTGAGGTTAAATCTGCAGGTACAGTACACAAGAAACAGTCATGACTAGCAGCTGTTCCCTTCTTGGTGTTCTGGAACAACAGAAGAGGATCTGTGGAGGTTGTGGACCCATTGCTGGCTGTGACAGACACAGCTGAGGAGTCTGAAATGGTGGAATTCCAGGTTACATCCACAAGATGCCTGGAAGACTGAACTCTCTGGTTTTACCCAGCCCAAATGAACAATGTGCCTGAACAACATCAGACCTTGGCCCAGTGCACTCAGGAGGAGTCTCCAGGTGAAGGGAAGTCGATTCAAGGAGAACCAAGATTCCTGGATTCACCAGAAGAAAGCAGAGAGCCTCTTTCTCCAAAAGATACTGTTAAAGAATATTAATAAACTAACATGGAAAAGCAACATGCAATTCCAGAGGCAATAAGGGTTAGTAGAAATAATTCTAAACTAACTACTGAGGGCAAGAAAAACAATTCTATCTTTTGTAAAAGTAAAGACATCTCACAATTATTTCAATATTGTAACTGATTAAAACTAGATCCACCTTGACCTTATCAATTACTTCTGACATATTAAAAGCACAAGTCTCTTTTTTTAAAAGTACAATACTTCTGGTCAGAGAACCATTCTTTCAAATAGTTTTAAAAATTACAGAGTTACATTTCATTCTCTTTTATATATATTAAAGGTATCTTACAATTTAAAAAATCAAGCAAAACCCACTAATTTATCAGTCATTTCTATTGAGGAAGAACAGAAATGAAACTTGGAGTTCTGCCTGGTGCCGTATCAGGGAAAATATGCAGAAATTGGTTTTTGTTTTTATTGACCAAATGGGTGGTATGGTAATTATTTCAGAAATTAAAAATGGTCTACACTTTCTCCTTATCTGAAAATCTCATATTACAAAAAATCCTTGAAAAACACAGTACATAAATACATACTGAAACAGTGAGCTGAAGATCTACAAATACACTAATATCTACATAAGTGTTTTTTAAATAATTCATATATGTATTTAACAAACTGTCAGAAGCTATGCAATACAAAATTAAAACTGACAATGCTCTCAAAGCATTCTCTTAAGTATTTAGGCTGCCTAAAGGGTATGTAAAACATAGAATACCAGCCCTAGTTTTCAATTCCCTAGCTTGTAATAGTTTGCAGCATAGAGTTCACTGCATTTTGCATGAAATAAAATATAAACAACTAATATTTACATGTTTACCAACACTGTGACAAAGCAAGAGACAATAAGATTCAGCAGGAGAAAATTACCTTAAAAAGATACCAGCCTTAATGCAAAGAAAAGACAATATACCCTGAGCAACGCATTCTCATTTAATATTCTTCCTATTACCACGTTTTTCTCTATTGTTCTGATTAATTTCAGTTCATGGGAGTATCACGAATGTCTGCAACTTCAGACTGCATTTTTGCAGCTTCTTATACCTGCATAATAATTTCACTGTTCTCTTTGCAAAGGTTTGTCCATTTCCTTATCCACATTTTTTTTCTCTGTTCTTTAAGGCTTTCCTTCTTTTGAAAATTTGAAGATGTACAGCAATAGTGGTGCCCTCTTCTACAGACCATTTATACCATTTTCCTTCAGAATAATTATGGCTTTGCTTATCATGCCAAAAATTGGTGTTCTGCTTAATGTCGCTTCTTCATGGTAAACCAATTCAACAGAGCTGAATTAATATTAAGAGTTACAAAATTTATTTTCTGAAGTAGAAATGTAAGAAGGGAGCATACTTAGGAGGGCTAATATCTGTGAATGAACAGCTGAAGTATAACTGACTATACACGAAACCCTCATTGTATAAACACACACTGTAGCCAGAAAAACATACAAGCCAAGGGTACGCTGCCAACTTCAAAATTCAGGTTTCTCCAGAAGGAAATCTCCATTAGCTACAGAAAACAAGTCAGCTACCAGAAATGTTCAGTCAAAAGCTCTAGGATGGGGATGTTTTCCCCAGAGTGTCCCCTTATTGCTTCTGGTCTAAATTCCTGTTCCTTAACTTGAACGTCACATTTCTTATGACTCCAAAACTGGCCTAGATACCTCATTGCATTTTTACAGACACTTTTTTTGAGGTGGGAGGACATATTTTCCAGTAGCAAGCTTTACCCACTTGCTGTCCTTCAGTTAACACTAGCTGCACTTCCCTCACTCACTACTTCTGTCACAGGTTGTCCTACCTCTTTCTTCACTTCACAGGGTTCTTCTGCAAAAGAGTTCTGAGGCTCTCACTACTTAGTAGCTTAGAGAGCAAGGGATGATTTCCAGAAAGAGACACTGTTAGTTAAGGAGAGCTTAGCTCCTCTCCTTGTTTCCCACTACCTCTTGGTCCATAGGGTGCTTCCCTCTCCTAGGCCATCTGGTTGTGCTCAAGGCCAGCACCCTGACCTGGGACAAAACCTCCCCTGGGTCCAGACTGCTGAGAACAAACTCTAAGAAACCACAAGGGAGATTTCCTCTCCTTCATGCAAGATCTGTGGTTTGGAAGAGGCTCTTAAGCGTGGTGTCTCCCTTCATCTTATTGCAGCCCTGTCTGTGCCATATCTGGGTCCTGACCCACAAACTCAAAATTCTTGTCTGACTTTGGACCTGCCTTGATAACACAAACTTCCCTGGTGGCTGCTGGGCTACCACTGACACTGGTACTGCCACCTGACCTGACCTAATGACTGTGCTTTTCAGCTTGACGCTGGACCTACCTTGATACAAGGGGTTTGTCTGGCTGGCTGGGCTCTTGTTGAACTCAGCTACACGCAGTTCTGTTTACCTTGCTCAGGTATATGGGCTCCTACCTGACTTGTAATCACTCTAAACCCCATTTCCTTTTTGAAGCACCCTGCTCCTACTGTTCCTCAGAATTCCTCCTCTTGTTCTTCTGGCTGCAAGGCCCATGAAGCCAGTACTGAGCCTTTAGAACCCTGAGCATCCCCACCTGCAACCCCCTCACTGACCCTAAACATGAGCCTGGAGCTCCATTCAAGTTCCTTCTGGGACTACAACTTTTTCAGTTCCAGATGGTGTGGGATGATGTTCTGCAGCTCAGCCACAATCCTGACCTGGCTCTGAACCCTGCTGATGCAGACCTGCCTCATCATTGCAAACCTGGCCGATGATTTGGGTCTTTGATGGAGTCTAACACCCTCCCCTGACTTCCCTGTTCTGTTGAATGTAGGCTCAGTGCTCCATGCTGCTTGAATGCCTGCTGTACAATTCCTACTGACTGTCTTGCATCTTCTTTCTCTGTTACAAGAACAGAAGATACCACATTAGATCATCCATACACATAACCATTTCTTACAAGAAAGTTAAAGGGAGTTTTATGTGTGATAATTCCAGACACAGCCTAGAAAAATTGATAAAATTATATTGCTGGACTATTCCATGCATTTCCAAATTCAATGTGCAACCTGAAATTTGTGATAACTAAAAAAAAAAAAAAAAAAGGCTGTTATAATAGACTTGTTTGGAATCTTTGCCCCCAGGAAAAAAGTGTCTGTCTCAGATTTAGAAAGAATTGTGGTCATTGAGGATTTTTGAACAGCAGCAAAACACAATGAACAGACTTTTATGGGTTTTGTTACTATTCTATTAAGTTCTCTTACTATTTTATGTTTTTATCTAATATATTTAGTACCTTAACTGTTACTGATATAATAGACTTTTCAAGTAATGCCTATAAGAAGGTGTTAGAAGTTTTAATTACATCAGTCAAAGGATATTACAAGTCTCTTAGGGATTGCAGTACTTTCCCACTGGTGGTACTGAAAACACTATTATTTTAGGGTTCTAAGCCAGTTATCAATTTACCCTTTCCTCTACCTTAGGAGAAATTATCTGGTGGTAATACATAATATACACTAGGTGGTATAGGCTAATAAATTGTCCCAGAAACAAATACAAATGACTGCAGGGAATTATAGAGGGCATATGGCCTCAAAAGAGATTTGACTATACCTAGCTTCATATTATGCTTTATCTTCCAGTTAATGATTTAGCTTTCCTTTTGAATGACATCAGTGCAAACACATTAAAGATCACTGACACCAAATAACAAGCACAAATTGAATTGGATCATCTACTGCCGTATCAGAATGATAAAAGTTAAGGCAAGCTTGTTTGGCTCACAGTTTTTCCTGCCTCATCAGTCTTTTTTTTTTTTTTTTTGTTTAAAGATATTTTGCACAAAACTTCTGCACTCTACACATAATTTCAATTATTTATACCTTATTCTATCTGATTACTTTGCAGTTGAGATATTTATATCCCAACAAAAAAGACTTAAGGAACAAAACAAAAATTGTAATAAGTACTAAAGGTTTTAAGCAAACCTAAACCTTATGTGGTCATGTGATTCAGAAAGGCAAATTGGTGAGGCCTGCATTTCAGTAAAAGCTGTATAATTGGCTTGATGCAAATTGAAAACAGGCTGCATATTTAACAAATATTTGGAATATACATTAAACATGGCAAAGTAATAGATGGAAATAAGTATCAAAAAGTTGTACCATGATGACTTTTTAAAATGTGTCTTAAACCTGTCTTCTCAGCTACATAATAAGTAGCTTGTTCCTGTTCTTTATGGAATTATGACAGAAGGCAACATGCCTTGAAAACATGCATAATCTTGTGAGCTCTTGGCTGGTTTGACTCTCTTCTACAAGGCTAAACATCACAGGATACTCTAACATGTGGCTTAAACTGTATCAGCAAAGGGCAATGTTTTCAATATATTGCTTATTTCTCAGGAGGACAGTTACATTTGTATTGTGACAAACATAAAAGATAAAATTACTGAACTTTTTGTTAACTTTCACGCCCTAGCAAGCCACCATGACATTATAAAACTTTATAATTTTCCAAGTTTAGCCCTTACAGGCTCAGAAGCACCTTATAAACGGGAGTTGGCCCTGCACTCTAACATGATTGTCACCAGTGAACCTTACAGCAGCTGTGAGTAAAACTGTTGTATTTCCAAGCAGTAAAGTTCTATCATTCATAGAGCAAGAGTAAAGTGGTCTTCCTCCCTTGCTTTCAAGCTTTGAGGATGACGGATGACTACGCAACCTCCTGGGTATTCCTTCGGCACTGGCCCACTTGACAGCGGATCTGTTCTAGTACGAGTGAGTAGCAGACTCCAAGTCACTGTTTTGCTCGAATGCAATGTTTTGCATTCTTATGAATAAAGGGTACAGCTGGATGATGCCTCCACCCGGGTTTATGGCAATAATCTGTTTTGCAGCAGGAATGCCAGCGTGGTATTTACATTAAGGTTATGTTAGAGTCACAACTTGTGAAAGACTCAGCCTTTTTAGTACGGAAGGGCTATTAGAACTTTACATCGTAGTTTTCTGAAGCTAAGGAACAGCAATATTGTTAATGATAACAGAAAAGTGGAAGACTTGGCACTCTGACAAGGAAAATTAATTTCTGTAGTGGGAGCTTTCCTTCCTTGCAGAAGTAACTGAGGAGAGCACAGCGCTGCGATGCCCGAGTGCCTTCGGGCCGCTCTTCGCCGCGGGCAGCGCACCTGACGCGGGTCCGGCCGGTGCCGCTCTGCGCTCTGCCCGGCGCCGGGGCGGCCGCGCTGTCCCGGCAGCCGAGCCCCGCTGTCCCGGTGTCCCGGCAGCCGAGCCCCGCTGTCCCGGCAGCCGAACCCCGCTGTCCCGGCAGCCGAGCCCGCTGTCCCGCTGTCCCAGCAGCCGAGCCCCGCTGTCCCGGCAGCCGAACCCCGCTGTCCCGGTGTCCCGGCAGCGGAGCCCCGCTGTCCCGCGGCTGCCGGCGAGGCACGGACGCGGCCCAAGCTCCGGCCCGGCCCGGGCGCCCTCCCGCCGGCCCCCGGGCGGTGCGGCCCCGCCTGCGGGGCGGGGCGGGCGCTGCTGGGCCCGGCGGGCCGCGGACGCTCGGCGGGGCCGGAGCGGAGCGGGGGTGCCGCTGCCGCCATGCCGGGCGCCGCCGCCCCGCTCCCCCGCCCGGCGGGCCGCGCCCGGGCCGCGCCCCAGGAGCGGCGGCGCAGGGTGGCCCCGCTGGCCGCGGCCCCGCCGGCCCGGGCCGGGGACGAGCCGCTCCTCAGGGGCATCTTCGAGATCGGCAAGAGGAGCTGCGACGTGGTGCTGAGCGCCCGGCGGCTCCGCTGGAGCCCCATCCTGCCCGAGAGCCCCACAGGTGGGACGGGGCAGGGCGGGGCGAGCTGGGGCCCGCGGGGAGAGGCGGCCGGGGCCCTCCGGGCAGCGCGGGACAGGCACCCTAACCCGGGATTGCAGTAGAGTGCTTAGAGGCAGTGCTGCGGGCACCTCTGTTCCCTTCGGGGTTACTTTGCTGACTGAAGAGAAACAGAAATTGTTCATAACGCTTTGAGTGTCTTGTACCTGAACCAGCTCTCTCTGGCAAGAGTCTTGTCTTCTTGGTGGGTCATACGGAAGGGACAGAAGGTAGAGAGCATGTTTGTATGGCCTCTTTAGCCCCAGGCAGAGCAGTAAGAGGATTTGATTTTGTTTCTGCGGCATCAACTTTTCCCGGCTTATACTCTTTGGCAGGTACATAAGCTAGAGCACAGAGAGGAGAGTATGGTTTTGCGGGATGTGTCTGAGTTTTGTGATGAGGCTTCTGTTGCAGGTCGTCGTTGCTCTATGGCGTTCACACGGCAACACGCTGAGAAAGTGTGGTTACAGGATTTGATCAAGTGAAACAAATTATATACGAAAGTTTAAGAAACAAAGGAGTGCTGCTTGAACATATCCAAATAGATACCTTTTTCCTAGAAACTGTTGAAACATACATATAGTTGTAAAACTGCGTACACACTCCTAAACGTCCTTGTTTATTTCAGTGACCTCCCAGTGTTTACATGAAAGAGAAGTCAAAGTTGTATTCAGGAATGCAGTTTCCAGGCAGCGTGTTTGCCTCCCGGGATGGCATGGTTTGCTTGTCCAGGCTTAAAATACCACATTTATTTTAGAAGTGTATTGGACAGA
This sequence comes from Ammospiza nelsoni, assembly GCF_027579445.1. Classification (NCBI taxonomy): domain Eukaryota; kingdom Metazoa; phylum Chordata; class Aves; order Passeriformes; family Passerellidae; genus Ammospiza; species Ammospiza nelsoni. The sequence continues at coordinate 16,298,531 of NC_080639.1, forward strand.
AATTAAAAGTTCCTGTAGGTAAGATCTCATCACCATGGAGTCAGCATTTAGTGAAGCAAAGAAGTAGTTAGATGCTCGCAGGTGAAGTCATTATGGTTCATTTAATGTTGGGATAGCAGAGCTATGGAAACTGATCAAGTACACAGTCATGCCCTGCTGCTGACTCCTCTCCTGTGCACAGTGTAACCGTGTTAATGCAGTGCTGCACTCACACTGAAATACCTGCTTTGCAGCCGGACTGCTGAGTTCTGATCGCCCGCACACCCGGTGTGGGGCACAGCCCTTCCTCCTGGGGAGCCGGTCTGGGTGCCGTAGGTAATGCTGCTAGCGCTGGAGGCTCTCTTCCTTCTCATTTGGGACTATCTACAGGTCTCTGTGTATGTGATCTGTAGTGTGATTTATTAATTATTTAGTTCTGTGTGTAGAGCTCTAATATGTCTGTCACTTTATGTTCTGCCTCCTTTAATGTAGGTTAAATTGCCATATATCAGGAACTAGGGTCTGTAATTGTCTTGTAATTGTCATCAGGGAAGGATATTAAGGTGCAGACAGGAAGAATAGATTCTGGTGTATATTGCTTCATGCTTCCGGAGATGGGGAGTATTTTCTGTGTTTTGGAATTTGTGTGGTTTTGGCTTTTTTTGTTTTGTTTGGCTGGTTTGGTTTGTTTGTTTTCCTAGGAAAAATTCATCCCTCTCAGCTGCTTTCATCCACACACCAGAAACTTTTCATAGCTCCTGACAGGTAATGACGTTAGCAGTGCCTATAGTCAGACCTGTAGCAGATGGCAGGACTTCAGGAGTCCTATGAAAAGCAGCACTGACAAACTTGCCAATTTTATCAGGATTTGAGCTTTTACTGCACATGTATTAAATATATGCTGAAACTTCTTTTCTGGTAATTTGGTTTTATACTATGTGGCATTGAGCTGCTGAATAGTTTCATTTTTGAGAGGCTGCAGTTGCAGCAGTCAAACGCAGGTTCTGGAGCTTGAATGTTTTTTCTTTCCCTCATTCTTGGCTCCCAGCAGCACTTACCCTGGGGTGTTCTGTCCCGGTGCTGGGAGGAGCCATCTGTGGTAGGGTCTCATTCGTAGATAAGTACAGCAGTGGAGTGTTCAGAGATGGCTAAAAGATCTCTGGACAAGTCTTTCCACTGAGATTTGGCTTATGCATGTTCTCTCCAACCCAAAAGCTTCCTCATGTAGTTTGCCTGAGGCTCTAAGAGGTCAAGCCAGGTCTTCACGCTTTGCAAGCACTGCAGAATATCTTGCTTGGACTCATTTGTAGCAATTCTTCCTATTTTAGGGAAAGGTCTTTTTTCTATGGCAATTGCTACAGTCTGTCAAAATCAGAGAACCATAAGGTAGTTAGTTGCTTTGTTCCCTTTTTCCTAACCTCCCATCCCCCATAGTTCTCCAGATGTATTCCTGTCTTGCTGAAGTTGTCGTTTGTCATCCACAGCTCTGAGGTTCCGATTGTTTGTTCTTACACGTGGTATTTTGTGCAGCCTTGGCTCCTCCAGGTTCCACCAGAGCTCAAAGCTGCAGCTCAAAGTCCCCAGGCAGGGGACGTTTGCTGTGCCTGGGCCCAGTCATGTCACAGGGATGTATGTATGTGTAGTTCTGCTCCACTGTGCTGCTGCTGGGGGCTCTAGGCAGCCTGATTATCAGGAGGACTTCCTCCTTTACTCTGTCCTGGAGTTCTGCAGCTCTTGTCTCCAAGAGGTTTTTGGCTACCCATGCTTGCTGATGACTTTTGATGGCCTCCTTTGCTGTTCACTCCACAGCAAAGTTCCTACCTCTGAAATAAGCATGGCCCATTATGAGTTTTGTGTGTTATTTGTTATCACAGAGCTTATGGCAGAAGTGAGTCTTGGGCAGGTGGCTGGGTGTGGAGCCTGTGGAATGTGTCAGGTGGGAATGTGGACAAGTGAGGCACAGCTCAGGGCCCCCTTGGAAAGGCTGCAGCTCCAGCCTGGGTATGCAGCTCAGCTGAGCCTGTTCTCCTCCCTGCAGGCAGAACCCCTTGGCCCATAGCTGGTTGCTTGCCTTTAACAGTGCACTGGGCGCCTCAATGAGACACAGAGCTCACAGGCAGTAGTTGGTAGTTTTTCTCTCTAGCCTCTTTCTATGTGTCATTCCTGTGCTATAATCATGGAAATTAAGAAAAAGACAAGACTTGTATATTAATATTCCAGCCCTGAACTGGGGAGGTTCACTCATTTTGAGTGCTGCTTCAAAACTACAGCAGCGAAAGCGATCTTAAGTACAGATTTAAATATTATATGTGATTTTTCTAAGTTCCTAGAAGATCATTTGTATCCTCTTTATGCACACAGGTTTTTTTGTTGTTAAATAAAGACTGTAATTCTGATAATTTTTAAAGCCTCCAGCATGTTTTTAAAGTTTGCCACAGAGTTTCCTGATTAACAATAATTGCAGTTTTTCAGCAGATTTCTGACAGGTAGGAAATGTAACAAAACTGGCAATTGTCCAGTGCTTTACCAGTATGTGAAGCCTGGAGGATTTTGATCATCCTGATAAACTTTATAAGTGTAATTTCTTGTGTGTGTGTAGTGTACTAAACTGCACATGAAGTTATTCTCTGACTGACAGCCTTTGGGCTGGGCTGCCTATTGGGATAATAATAGTAATAATTTGGATAAAGCTTGCTTTTTAATTATAAGTAATTGAACATAATTTCTAAATTAATTAACAAACAAGAAAATAAGATCTTGGAGCAATCCAGAGGTTAATGTACTGTTGAATATATATTTCACAATGAATAAAATAAAAAAATATATTTTTATAATTAATTTAAATTAATTAATAATAAGCATACTATTCTTATCTATAGTATGCTATAGTTCTTGTTGCTGTTAATCTAAAATATAGATTTACAGATATTCTGTGGAAGTGCAGCAATAAGGAAAAAAGAATCACTGATGTATTTCAACAGTGAAAGAGTCAGCAATAAAGGACTTAAAATTAATTCCGAGTGCATAGTGGCCTGTTGCCAAGGCTATTTAGGAACAGATGTGGCTGAAATAGATACCAATAGTCTGTTTGGGATCTCTAAAGTAAGACATCTGTCAGTCTATCGGTCAGTCAGGAATAATGGAAATGGAAACTGGCTGTTACAAAATGTGAATTACTGAAGTTCCAAGAGGACTGAATTCAAAGCTTTTGATTCTACTTCTGACATGTAGAGAACATATTTTCTCTAAGTGGCTTATCTGTTATCCAAACAGAAAAACTATTTTTAAGGAAGAGACGTAAGAAATATGAAGTGTAACTGAAAGTGACGTGCCACATAAATATGTGACATTTTATATACATATGTACATTTTAGGATGTAAATTGAAGGAAGAAAGCATGCAGTTTTAAACAATCCCATGGTATCTAAACTTATAAAGCACTCAAATATTTTTCCAGGAAGTCTGTAAAATTAATGTATTTTAGAAAACTGCTCTATGAAGCTGCAAAATAATTTACTAATCTACAATTTATTGTGGAAATTGAAAAGTATTTATGGAAATAGGATACACTAATTAAAGGAGTCTTAAATTTTGTTCTTTATTTCAGGGGACTTTTGAACATATCTTGACTGTCCATGTGGTTTTTTTTTTCCTTTATCAGAAGATCAGTTCACGTGTTTGTGGCACAACTTAGGTTGTTTCATTATTTCTATTCTTTCTTGTATTTCACACATTTATCCACCTCTTTGCTTACATTGAAAAGGGCTAACATCCTCTGGATACCTAATAGGGCCTTTTATATGCACTTTAATTCTCTACCTCCAAAGAGAGAGATCAGATATTTAAAACTTTGTTCAGGAAAAAAGTTTCTGTGCTAGTTCTTGAAAATTATATTTGTGTGTTCAGGTTTGCATACACATTAAGTTCTGCCTGTGTTAGTGAGCTGGATTCTGATGCTATGGGAATTTGAAATAACAGGATTTATTTAGCTTTCATGGAAAGTAAGTCTACTTTATGGCCTGTTTAACGTAAGACTTTCTGTTGATGAATTTGTGGTTTGTGTTATCTTAAAGCTCTTGTAGGCCATAAACTGAGCAAGTTTTAGGCTTGGATAAAGGTGCTGGGTTTTGTTTTTGTGGGTGAGATTTTTTCCTTTGTTTCTTCTGTAGCACTGTGTAATAATTAGGTCTTTGCCATGTCGTATTATTAGAGATAAGGTTGTGCTTTGCTTTATTGCTCTCCTCTGCCTGCCTGGGGAGCGAGGCTGGTGCCTGGCTGGGTGCTTGGCACAGCACCTTGTGCGCCATGGGCCAGTTGGCACACCAGGAACGAGCCAGGCGTGGCTGGTGCTGGGCTTTGGCTGCTGAGCAGGGGATTGCAGGGAGATGGGTGGGCATCAGGGGCAGTCAGGAGCGCTGTGGTGGGGCTGAGATGATGTGTTATGGGAGTGTGGGGGCTTTGGGGCAGCTGATGTGTGCGGGAGGGATGAAAGGACTGGAGGGGACGCTGGAGCGTTCCTGGGCAGACAGGGAGACATGCAGGGTGGTGCTGTGGAGTGAGGGGGTGTGTGATACAGCCTGGGGAATCACTGGAGAGTTAGAGGAGACATCATGAGGTAATGAGGAGTAGAATGTGAATTATTTTTAAAAAAGGTATCAAGGTTCCATAATTATCTTGTTCACAGTTCACTCTTGGCTATGCCTTTTGGCAAAGGCGTGCAAGAGTCAAATGATGGTCCTGCTTACAGAGCATGATGGAGAGAATCCAAAGGTGTATATTAAAAAATAAGTTGATATGCTAACCAATCTTTGATGCCCATGCTAGTGATGTTTTCATATCCACAATGGTGCTGTAACACTGAGTCACTTTCTCAGTTTAAATTATTGTTTTTTTAAAATTATTAAAGAATATGCAATCAAATCCCTTATTGAAGTAGGGATATGCAGTCAAATGTCTTATCTCAATTTCTTAATTATCCTGGTTTTTGTCCCTTCAGAAACACTAATTTTTTTAGCCCCTCCCTCTTTCAGATCCTAGATGCTATTGTATTCTTTCTTTGATTGTCCTTTTACCATATCATCCCCAAATCTGTACCCTCTATTATGCACCTTTGTCTTTTTCTATTGCATCAAATGTTGCCTGCTTATCTTAACTTTTAGGCGTAATTAATTGGAAGATGCATGAAAGTGAATTTTTTTCTGCAGCTGCAAAAAAGAAATAAAAGCAGGGAAGTCTGTCATCTGCTCTTGTTGGATTCAATAAAACTAAACTTAGAGAAACAATTTTCCTCTCCTTGTAAATGTCTTGTTAACTATGTATGTCACAGAAGCAGCAGGTAAATAATAGATACTGTTGCAATTATGTAAAACCCAAACAAATAGATATTGGATAGAAGAAATCCCTTTTTGTTTGCTGTTTCATTTAGGTATGCCTGGCTATGTTATGCACTGCCTTTAGAAGGAAGTATTTATTCAGGACATGCAGTTCTCTAAAGGTATTTTTATCCTACTAAGACAATTTATGAAAAAGCTTAAGTGGCAGAAAATCTGAGAACATAACCTGAAGAACAGAGTAGTCTGTGTACCTTAACATTTGTGGGTTGTGGAACTAATGTTTTCCTTTTGAGGAAATCAGTGGTCCTGGTTTTTATGACTTATGTTGTAGCAGTATGTGCAGACAAAAAACCATAATGTGTTGAGTATCTGATACATGTATTACCATATTGCCATAAGGAACTGCTATTATGTTAGACACCAACTGATTTCGTGATAGTGTTGGATTTCTCTCACATATGCTTATGTTTTTGTACAGATGATCCTTTAGGAACATCTGCTAGTTTTGTGGTGGTATCTGCTGTTTCCTTTCAAAATTTGACCTTTTTGTCGTTTAGTGCTGTGACTGCTATAGAATTGTGTTTTACCAGGATCCTTTTCAAAATTGATTCCTGTCTCATAGACATTAACTGTCAATTTTTGGGGTTGTGATTTTTTTTTAAAACTTTTAAAACTGCTGACTTGAAATAAGTGACTAGAATATTTTCCAACTCAATTGTTCAGGTTGTTTCAGAAATACAGGTGTCTGGGGACTAAAAGTGTGGATGGTACATCTCGAACTATTTCTCTAGGGAAGTAGTTTTGGAACTCTAGACTTGCAATTTAGGAACTCTTCCCCCTTTAGTTGAAGAGCAGATTTGAACAGTAAAACCATGTGTTATTAAAAAAGTTGAAATTGTAAGCCTGAATTTTTTTTGTGAGATTTGATGTCTGGTAGCTGACCTGTAAGGGATTTGATGAAACACAATTCACTTATGTTTAAGATCTGATGGAACTTCCTCCTTCCCCAGCTTCTCACCTAGTTGTGAAAGGAATATATTAAATCACTTACAACAGTTTTTTCAATGACTTGGTGTAACTCACAGGTTTCTAGTCCAGCATGTGGCTGTTTCTCACCTGTGTGCTGCAAGTTTAAACAAATGGTCAGTTCATTAACAGAATTCAGTGCTGAACTCTGAATTTCCTGGCTATTGCCTGTTTGAGCAACGTCAGATGGTAGTTAGTTGGATGCTTTTCAGTACTGAATAGTTGCTGTAGTTGTCAGTTTATTTGAACTGTGACAATATATCTGTTCTGCCAGTCCATACACTCAAGTGAATATAGGAAAGTATTCTTTGTGAGGCTCTCAAAATGCAAAGCAACAGATGTTATGTACTGCACAATTATAGGTATCCTGGAAACAGGTCTTTACACAGTGCAGGCAGTCTTGGAAAAACAAAATTTGACACGTGAATGATCAAGTTAAGGGTAACAGCAAGAAATCCTTATGACTAAATATAATGCTGTTTTGCACATACTGATCTGAGTTTGGGTAATTAAGTGCTTATTGTTATATCACCCTCCTTTCATTTGACAAAAGTTTAAAAATTATCTTGTAGTTATATTTTTCCGTGTTGTTTTAGTACAGCATAGTAGAAATAGAATATTCTCACTTAAAAATAACAAATGAAAATGACTTTTGAAAAAGCCTATGTAATTCTAAGTAGTGAAAATTCTTGTAAATAAATTGCTAACAAAAATAGGAAAAAATTCAAGGTGACTTACTGGGTTTCTATGTGAAAATAGCACATTTTTGCCTGGCTGATCTGAAGATGGTTCAAAATGAGATTGCTCCTGTCCAAGTCCTCTCCCTGCTCTTCTGTTTGTTGCATGGCCTTTTGGATTCTTGTCAAAATGCTCTGTCAAGAAAGGTACTGGAAGATTTCACACTTGGATGGCTTTGGGTTTCCCAAAGGCCTGCTCTGTCACATCTATGTAATTTAACTTGGAGTGAGGTGATTAGCTAGGGATCAAAATTATTGTGCTGCCAGTGAATAATACACTAACAGTTAGATGGCTATAGATGGTGGTAACTCATGTCAACGTCAAACTTTGAACAGATTTATTCCGTGGATTCTGCAGCTGACATTCTCTGGTGAACCTAAATGTATTGTATGTATACAAAAGATTGTATACAGATGTCTGTTTTTAATTTTGTATTGTTTTTATTTAAGGAAAAAGAATATGCTGAGTATTTAATGTCAAATGTAATGTTTCTTGGACACTTGACTGCAACACACTCATTAAACAGAGCCAGTAGTAACTGGAGTTGGTTTGGGAAACAATGCTTACTAGAAAAATGAGTACCTGATCAATGTTTGTTTCTTTTTTTAATTGTAGTACAAGTTAAAATTAAATAAGAGGTGGGGTTTTTTTAGGATTTGCATTTGCTGAGTACTTAATTATTTAAAATATGATGGAAATGAGCAGGTGGTGTTTTTGAAATTTTGTCCCCAGGTTTCACTTGTTTTATGGAAACAGTTTGGGGAAGGTACACACAGAAATTCAGTACTTAATTTACAATGATTTGTATGTATACAAATGTTTGTCTTGCTTAAAACAGATATTGTTTTTTTCATCAGCATTTAGCAATATTGATTTTATGTGGGAGCAGAGCAATAAAGTAAGTTCTTTCCTACAGCCCAACTTCAAAGCCATGGCAGTTTTACAGATTTGACCAGGCAACAGGACAGTGAGTCCAAGAGTGGGAAGAATTACACATAGTGTAATTATTAGTGTATTGATCTCTTGCTTGAATGCCATCAGCTTGGAATAAAGATCAGGAGCTGTAGCTATACCATTCCTAATGTGTGTGATTATAGTTTATCATGTGCAAAATGTCATCTGTCACTTAAACAGTTGTTAGGATTATTATGTTGAGGATAATTAGAACGTAAGTAGAGGCTAAAGCAGATGTTTGTATGCTCTATAAACCAGCAGTTATTTAACCACATCTTGGATACTGTGTGCAGTTCTGGTGTCTGCAAAGGCAATGTGGGACTGGAGAAGGTTCAGGGGATGACAATGGGTAAAGGTGCATAATGGCTTCTGGATGAGAGTGGCAGACTAGGCTGGCACTTCTTGGTCTGAAAGGAAGGTACTGGAGATGGGCTCTGGACATATGGAAATATGGTGCTTCTAATAAGGCTGAGCAGAACCAGGCTGAAAACCAAATGGATAGCTATGAGAACTGTAAAACTTACTGCCAAAGGATTGTTAATGCTAAAAGATTGTGTGGATTCAGATGGATATGGAAGGCCTCATTTTACTGCTCTTAAATGTTTAGAAACCACAGTCAGCTCAGGGTGTCCCAAATGAAAACAGGTGGGGAATGGAAAAGTACTAGTGGGAAACAGAATAAATGCTTCCTTTATTCCTTCTCTTCTCTTAGCATCTGCTTATGGCTATGGTTTGATATAAGATACTGGGACAGATGGACGTTTGCTCTGTCCTGGTATTGCTGCTCTTACATACCAGAAACCAGTTAAATTATATTTAAATGATATTTTGAGTAAAAGCACACACATCGCTAGTCTGCAATTCCGCCAGTGTCTGCAGTGCCAAGCAAGATTTAATGATAAAATCTTAACTTCAGTTTGCCTGGCCTTCCATTTTCCATTTGCAAGGTGCTTCTTTTTATTGGTGGAACAATACAGTTTAAAGAACTATGTTCTTTGCCTAACAAAATACCTTTTCATTTTATTAAATGTTGGTTAAGTATTACAGTGCAGTAGCAGAATGTTTAAGAAACCTGAATTTCTTGGCCATAATTCCCTTGAAAATATTGTTCATATGACTGCTTCTAATTATTTATAGTATTGGGGTTTTTTATATATTTATTTTTTGTTGTGGAGATAGGAAGGTAAATTCCAAAGACATAGTTAGACTTGTATAGGATAAGAGTCTGAAACAATTACAAATGTTTTAGTTTGATCAACTTCAGAATAGGGAAAAAGTGTAACTTCAATATGCTTTGATGGTATTTTTCCATAAATATATTTATGGAAAAATATATTTATTTTAAAATTTATTTATGGAAAAAATTATATTTATCCATAAATGTGTTTGAGAAGATTTCTTATGTTCACAGAAGAAAACCCTTAATACAAAACATCCATTTCCATTAGTTTTGTCAGCCACTTAAAGATATGTGCCAAGATATCAATACAAATCATTTCTTGAACACAGGTGGTGATAATTTTATTGCACAATTCACTTTATGGTTAAGTCAAAGATTATTGTATGATGCGTAATGTGTGGCTGGATATGTGCAAGAACTAATATTTGTTAAATTTACTTTTAAACGAGAAAAATAGGTTTAATATTGAGATAGAGGAAAACTTGCATGGAATATAACAATAACACACTGTGAAAGTGCATGCTGAAGAGTTTGAAGATGCATCTTTCTGTTGCTGTGTGGGTGCTCTGAATGGGAATTGCTCCCTGACTCTGCAACCATATGCAGGATTGTGATGCTGTGAGTAAAATTTGTAGGATCTGCAAGTAAGATACTTACTTCAGCCTCATAGTGGTAATCCCTGTGCATATTGGTGTAATGCTAGCATTTAAAAGTTTGAGGGAGTAAAAATTCGTGTGTATTATGGGAGATTTGAAGCGCATCTTTGTCAGCTGACATGTTTATTCAACAGTGAAGACTGATCAGAAACGGCTTGTTTGTTTGTTTGTTGTTATATGTCAGTCGTATTTGTTGTCATATGTCAAGTAATCTTTCTGTTTGATTTTAGTACTTAGTACCAGGATATGTAAATGTGAAGTGCATGTGCAGTTACCATACTGGAGATAGGAGGAGTTGGTGGTAGATGCCAAAGGACTTGCTTAAAGTACATTGGAGAGGTTTGTTGGAAGTTTTTGGTGCATGCCAGGATGGAAAGCAGACATTGTGGAGCATTTTGGGGTAGGTTTTTTTGGCTGCTTTTTTGGCAAGTAGCTCTGTTTTAAAGCAGTCAGAAAATAGGTAAGTTTCTGTGTATATATTTACTATACTAATTTAGATTGATGTAAAAGTGCAAGTTATCTCTATACCTAATTTTGAATTTCATGATACTCAATGTTGACCTTTTATTCATAAAGCATTTTATGAATTATGCATGTTCTCTGGCATGCATTAACTTATTCTACTTTATGGACTGGTTATGTCACATTTCAAAATTGAGATCTCCAGATTTTTGAGAATCTCGTGAAAATCTCAATCGATATTTTAAATGACTCATTACCATTTATTAATGGTAATGAGTCATTTAAAATATTGTTTTAGGTATGGTAATAGAAATTATAATTTAGAATTATAATTTCTAAATGGTATAACAACATAAAATATTAAAACAACTCTAAGGGCTTCACCTGATCATTTTGAGTGTATTTTAATTTTTAAAATAGGAATATATACAATTTTTATAGACTAATCAGATATTCCCTAGTATTATTTTTTCTGCTAAACATTGTGTAGACCTGTTGATAGACTTTATATGTGTGTGATGCAATGTACCAAAATTTAAATTAGCTCAGAGATATTTCTTATCTCCAGTTTTCCTTTGACATGGGTGTGTTGCAGTGTGTGCGCAGCAGTGCTGCTGCTCGATGCAGTGAGCCTGCCCTGAGCTCAGTGCAGATCCACGGGCACAGGTGGGTGTCCTGGTGGCACCACGCAGGGAAACACATGGCACTACACAACATGGGGCAAAGAGCACGCAGTTGGAATTCAGATTCATTCTGTGGATACCTTGGAAATTTGTGCTTGTTGATGTATGGGTTGTAATTTCTGAAAAGGGAGTGCGTGTTGTTGTATTGAACTTTTGTGAGACAGACAGCACCCTAATGTAGCTGTCCTTACTTTGTGCAGAGAGGAGCTATTGTATGAGCTTGTTTATGTCAATATTTTAATAATTTATCTTTATAACTGCTTTTGACTATATTTATAGTAACATTGGCACCCTGTGTACAGAAGATAAAATCAGTGCTGAAAGGAAACTTGCATCCATCTGGAAGCAATAAACTTTTCTAAAAGACTGCACAGTGTTACTTAATCCTGTGATTTCTCACTGTGAGTGAAATTAAGGTTTGGTTCAGTTGTGTCACATCATATTGGTATCAAATCTTTTGTGAGAGCCATGTCGTAGTGTTAAGCTACAAAAAAAAATTAAAATTTATGACAGTCTGAGATTGTAATTTCCTCAGTCACAGAATTATGCATCATTGCAAATGGAGTCAATTCCAGATAATAAAAATAATTGTAATACTGGAAAGCTTCTGGAGTGTTGCATTTTTAGGCCTTCTCTTTATATGAAGTGCTAATTTCTTTACTGCACAATTGACTAAGAATACTTTAAATTTGGTGTTGCATTCTAAGTAATTTTTGTATTGTACATCTATCATGTAATATAAATTATGTTTTTGTTAAGACAAAATATTTTATAAAGTTAGAGAAACATGAACAGTCTTCATAAGGAGAAAGGGGGGAAAATCTATATTATAAAGATCGTCTAATACAATTCTGGGGGGGTTTTTGGCCCTTTTCTTTTAAGTTTGTTACAAGTGTGGTGTACATGAACAAAATAGGATTCACTCACCCCTGCAGGCAAAGTGGTGTAGCCTGATTCTTCCTGTTCCTAAGTGGCAACTGAGCATTGGGGTGAGGGAAGGGTTTTATGCTTGTCAGAGGATTCTGGTGGTGCTATTGCCATCTCTTGCCCTTGGGCTAGGGCAGGAGATGCAGATACACTGATACAAAGGATCACAGTTTCCTTCATAAATCTCTGGAAAAAAAGAAACAGACCAGACATCAATGAGGATAAAGCCAAACATGTAGAAATTTGTGGATGAGGTCATCTAGCAGCTGATAGCTGTGCTTTGATAACTAAAAGCATGACTTGCTAGGGTACTTGAATTATCCACAGTTTACAGAAGGAAATTGTGTTTAGAAGAGGCTGCTGGTTCAGCATATTCAGCAATATGGATGGTTTATAAATCTGTATTTGAGGCTGAGGCAGGTCTGGTGAAAGTAAGGCTCCAAGTAAAAGTAATTGTTAACTTGTATTAATCAAACTCAGTAATGTTGTGTGGCCATAAGAAGTCATTTGTTTCTCCGCTTTCCCTTATTTTCTGAAATGACAGAAGTAATTGCTGTGATTGTAACATAAATTAGTGGGTACCAAACACTGTGTATCTGTGAGATGCTTTTGAGGAAATGTAAAATTAGGCTCATGTTTCCTCTTTGGGAATTCTTTAGTATATTTCAGCTCTGCTAGCCCACTCTATTAAATCATGTAGGCTACTAGATACCAGTCTTCTCTTTATTTGAGAAATCTCTCTCAAAATAAATTCCATTTTATGATGGATGTAGGGTTGGTCTGTGTAAGACTAGTCATTGTATATGATACATATGTTTGCAGAGGTTTTGGGAAATGATGGAAATCAGTGATACTTTTTAAAATGTTGTTACTCTGAAGTTTCTACCATAAGTCCTCTTACTTACTAAATGAAAAACCTCAAAGTTTAAGCCACTAAACAAAAGGTTTGCAGCTATTTGTCAAATCATATTATGAAATTAGGCAGTATGTGGGCCATGATCTTAATATAAAATGTAGAGCTTTCTATAGTACATTTCCAGTGACCTCTTTCTTGCTCTGGTATTAATAAGAAAGTGTAATTATTAAAAGCAAAGCTCTTGCTTCATGCATCCTCTCAAATGCTTCAGGAGGGGAATCAGTCCTTGTCTGCCTTGCTTCCTTTCAGCTTACCTTGTTGTTCTAGCATTATTCCTGATAGATCTTTATGCTATTTTTAAATTGATCATCTCCCTCAAACGTATGTGTAGAATGAGGGGGAAACTTCCTTAAGGTGAAGCTTTTTCTCTGGGACAGTGTTAGGCCTTCTGCTAAAGCTTCAATCACACTTTTTTTTTTTTTTTTTTTTTTTTTTTGCAGAGGTATTTATTCACTAAGCTATCTGACTTCTTTTCAAACTGCCAGTGTCAGTATATTTTTCTAATGAAATTCTGCCATTAGCCTGTAGTTAATAAGCAAGGTAATTCACTGCTCTATGTGAGAGCTGAGTCAAGGCACTAATGAAATTTGATGGATAGATGTCTGATGAGCCTCATTACAAGAGGAAAGGCCTTTTCCATGGCCTGCTGGGCACCAAGCAGACTCAGGAGGATGTTTCACTCTGATGGGTGACAAGTGTCACTCTGAGATCTGGTCATGCTCCCAGGGAAGTCCCCAAGCCTGGCCTTTCTCCACAAGGCCTCAGCTCCAGCAAAGCCAGCCTCTGAGCTGTACTAAACTATGCTCTTACAGTATGGGATCCTCTTTTCTTTTGGTTCAGCCAGAACTAAGTAGTTTGGTGATGGTTGTTCTTTTCAGAAGTTTGCCTATTGCCATTTTTTAAAGCTGTAGTGAAACTTAAACAAATTTTAAGTCTTGATCCAGCTTGAGTCTGATCCAGCTCAAGACTCCAAGGACTAGACCAAATGTTCCCTAAGGCTGCCCTTCTTTCAGTTGGTAGGATGCTGTGCACAGGGGCTGTGTGTGCAACAGCCCTGTGGTTTGGTGGGGGTGTTCAGAAGCTTGAGGAATAGTTTTTAACAGATATGGTGGAGAACAGGGGCTGGAATCAGCTGGTTGTGGTGTCTTGGGGAAAGACCCGTTTGAAAAGTGGTGAGAGACAAGAGAGGAAGATGAAAGGTAGGAGGTTACATTTACCCATGCTTTTAGTATAGCAAAATTGTTTAGGAACAAGGGAATTATTCTATTATGTAATGTAAACCTTTATCCTATGACTGAGATTTGCACTGGAAAAGTACTTGGGTTTTTGGCTAGTATTGTGTTGAAAAATTGAAACATCAAGTACAAATTTGTTCTGGAATTTTATTTTTTAAATATGTCCATTATTCTTCATAAAAATATTCTTTTTAGCTATCTGTAATTGCTTAGTAGTTTAAAATAAGATGACTTTAAGCTAGAATAGTGAATAACTCCTTGTCCAATGAAACATAACTGAATGTGTCATTGTTTTGCAAAGTGGAATTTTATTCTGAGACTTGTAATTTATTTTTTTTAATGTATGAGATGTCACTAGGGCTCTGAAGCATTAAGAGAAGCCATTGTGCATATTTTCCAGTTCTCACTGACTCTTGTTGATCTGTGTGATCTTTGGGGAGTTGGCAATTGGAAGTGAAAATGCACAGCAGATTGGCTCAGGCCACGTTGACTTCCTGCTGATGAAAGCAGACAGTCCCAGTTCTTCCTTCTTCCCTGCTGTGAATTTTCTTAGCACTTTGTAGCATCTCTAGTTTTATAGGACTTGTGTTGAACTGATTGTACTAAACAATGTGTCAGCAGACTAAGCCAGGGAAAAGTGGGCAATCTCTGTTACTTTAGGGGTTGATTTGACTCAGCTGGGCTCTGTCCAGAGGCAGACTTCAGGAAAAGGGCTGGGCTGCGCAGTCATGGCAGGGGAGTGGAGGGTGGGTGTCTATTGAGAGAGGGATTAGCAGGAAGCTATTGCATTTGCTTGACAAAATACATCCCTTCTCCCTAAGATTCTCTAGAGAAGGAGAATGAAAGTGGGTTGTATCCCTGTCAGATGTTTTTAAGCTCAGTTTTCTGCCCTGAAGGAATACAGCTGCTGCTGCAAGTGAATAGCTGCCATTAAAAGGTGAAGTGAGTAGTTGCACCCTGCTTTTTCTCTCCAGCTCTGCACAAACTGAGATGCATCTCTTCAGTCCCTTGTAATACTTTCTGAGCTCCTTGCTGCTCCCAAGCAGGTCATTGCACAGTCTGAGAAATGTATTTCTAGATTAGGGCCTTGCTTGTGTTAAACTTCTCCTGTAACTCCTTTAAAAAGGACTAGAGTAATGTAAAACTAATCTTCAAACAAAAACCAGCCCCTCCCCAGCCTGGCCCTGGCTGTACCACCTTCTCCTCAGCTTACTGTTGGATACTTTTGGCAAGCAGAAACTGGAATTTTGATCTCTCTGCTTACAGAATTTGCAATAAGAAATCATTCAAAATTCATGTGTTTTGAAATAGATTTTCTGTCTCATGTTTAGGGTAGTTAAATAAGTGCTAAATAGCCAGAAAAGCTTTACACTTTTTCTTGGCTTTTCTGGCAAGAATGATCATATCTGCTTTTCTCACTGCCAGCCCTTCTTGATCAATAAGTAGCTGAAAACTGTAGAGGTTTTATGAATCAGCTGCATGCTGCTTTCTGTGCTTTGCTGATTTACAGTGAGGGAAAAATGGGCTTAGTAACTGATGGGCTGGTTTATAGGCATTAGACATTATATTAAATATTCCTAAACATAGATTTATTGACATACTGTCAAAAATTAATTTAAAATTCTATTTATTTTTGGGTTTATATTAATATAATTATGTTTATTGTATGTCCTGAATGCTTATTTTAAAAGTAGTATTCATACAGTATAGGATGGTCTGTGATCAATTTTATGATAAATGTTTTATAATAAACCACTTCTTTAATATGTACTGATCACTGTATTTTCTTTAGTATGGTCTTGAGGATTTTTAAAAATTTCTAATTATTTCTGTTAAGTTACACTGCACTCAGCTATATCAATCAACTATTAAGGAAGTAAACTTTGAGAACACAGTGGGGCAGAGAGCCTAAAATGTGTAAAAGCTTTATTTATTCATTATAGTCAGGAGGGCTAGGTATCTTGCCAAAGGTCATAGGAAGCATTTGTGACACTCTTTGCTTTTTGTCCAGTTCTTGTATTATTGTCACATTTTATGTGTGTTTTCTGGTATTTTCCATATACTCCAGATATTTGTTATGGAAATCAAGTCCTTAAGTACCATATCTGGATGCTGGGCTTCTGTGGTAAGGTAACAGTCCAAAAAGTGGTTCCTTGTTGAACTGTTGGTGTTTATATTTAAATAGCACATTTTCTTTAAAATTGTTCTATTTTTCAGTTGTACTGCATTTTTTCTTTGTGTATATTTTCATCAATTTTGCTGTAGACATGAGGTAGTTAACACTCTTAACTAATTAAAATTTGGTTTACTATTTACAATTAAGCTCTACTTGAGTGTATTAGTTCCTCATCTTTTGATTTAGCTCAGTCTGGTTGATTCAGACATAATTTTTTGTTAAATTAGAGATTTGATCACCATAAATAGGAAAAAGATAGGATAGTCTCGTTGCTTGAAATTAGTGCGATGATAAATAGCAGCATAAAACTTCCTAGAAATTCATCTATCCAGGCAGATTTTTCTTTTTTTCATGCTGTATTTGGAAAAAAAAAAAGTGGACATGTGCAGAAACTGTGAGTACAATTAGCGTCAAGCAGATAAATCCAACTCTAATCCTGTTTACGCTCCACATCAGACAGATGTGCTGAGATTGATTCAGACAAGCCCTTGGCTTATAGTAACTTTTTTTTAAGTGCCATATATTCTGGTTTTGTTAGATCTTTGTTAAATGTTAAGTGCTGTTAGTTTTGCTCTTCCCTAACGCCTGTAACCTACTTTATGCAGGTTGCCTCTCTGCTTTCATGATGACACGGCAGCCTGGTAGAAGAGATTATCTTTATTCCTTGTAATTAAATTGACTTTTTTTTTTCAGAAGATACAACAATGGGAAGTGGGTACTGAATTAAATAAATAGCATGATATCTAATAGATGTACACTTAAATCTCTTGCAAGAACAGATGGTACCCAATATCTTTCTGAGTAATGTGAGAGGACAGTTAATGTCCTGAAACTGCTTGCAATAACCAATATGATAGTAACAAACCAATACGGTTTTCAAAGTTTAAAAAGTGTTTACTACAATATATACTTTATTGCACAAGTAAGCTTGCTTGTCCCCTCATTCTAGAAATATTTTATAAACACAGCTTATGACCTAAATTTTCTTTATCTTAATGAGTTGTTTTATAAAATTTTACTACATTTGAGATGGTCTTATTTTCAGTAAGCAGAGCAAATGAAAATTATAGAATATGCCTGGGATTTTATGCAGATTTCTTTACAACTTTAGGAAAAAATGGGCTATCCTAATCCTACTAGCTAATTCAATGTTTCCTCTAGAAATTAAAACTCAAGGATGATGGTTTTTTACAATTCAGCATTCCTAGAGTTTATATCATTTTCCAAGATTCATCTGGAAATGTATTCCTGTAAAATCAGCAAAGTCAGATGATGGTTTTGAAAATCTAGTTCTATCTAGTAAGAATGTTTGATAAATGCAAGTAAGTAACTGGCTAAAGTAGCCGTGAAAAGAAAATGCAGACCTTACCTGACTTAAGACTAAATGTCATTTTATGAAAGCAAGTGGAGAATAAAAAGTATTTTGTCAGGCCTTCATTTTCCTTGACTTGTGTGGGGTAAATAGAGCAATGTTTGTAACTTATATGTGGTGCACATCCATAACATTGGTATAATAGAGTTCATGATCTCCTCAGCAAAACTAAGAGTTAAATCCAAAATATGATTTATTTTAAAGAATTTAAAAAGCAAACCCATTTAGAATATTTGTATTCTAATGAATGAATGTTGCAGCTCAGTTATTGCTACAGAATGGTTGTGGTTATATTTCCTTTCTCCTAAAACATTGAGGTAGCGTGCTGGCATTTTCAGTGTACTGTATGTCTGACAGTGAGACTTTGTGAAAAAACCTAAGCAGACCCCTCAAAAATTCTATTTTAAAAGTTAAATAAGTCTTTAATGTAGATATTAAACTATGTAGTTCTAGGTAATTTGGAACATCACCAGTCAGTTTTTCATTTCAGGCCTACAAAGACTATTTGCTCTTAAATGTTTCAGAAGAGCAGTACAAATTTTGACAGAAATTAGGATCTTGGGTTTGGTAATGTTAGTACCAAGTTTGTTTGTGCAATGTCCACTTTGAGTTTGTGTAACATCATAGTTCAATTGGAATCATACAGTATTTCTTCCCCCTCAGTTCCCTCATTTTTAAAGGATACATTGGCTGAAAATATTTTTACAACAGTTGTTGCAGT
Organism: Ammospiza nelsoni; assembly: GCF_027579445.1. Classification (NCBI taxonomy): domain Eukaryota; kingdom Metazoa; phylum Chordata; class Aves; order Passeriformes; family Passerellidae; genus Ammospiza; species Ammospiza nelsoni. Next base: position 16,316,889 of record NC_080639.1, read on the forward strand.
ACTTCAGGATTTATGTTGGGGTTTTTAAAAAAAGTCTTTAGGTGAGTTTTCTCCTGTTTATTTGCTGTATACTTCTGAAAATATGCACTACAGAGAATTTCTTGTTTACTGTCTCAATGCACAGTACTCTCAATTACTTGTCACAGTATTCCTGCTAAGAGTGGATTTCAGTCCAGTTTTACACCTTAGTAGCTGATTTATGGAAATATTAGGATGATAAAGTATAACAAGTTGGTGAAAAATATGTGGGAAGTATAACAAGGTCATGCTTGATTCAGAGCAGGAGAAAATGAATTGGTTGAGAGTTATGAGAAGTCATATAGACTTGAGCTTTAGCAGTGTTAGCATGGCTGAGGAGAAGTCATCCAGGATTCCTGGACAGAGAAATGATCACTCCTAGCCTCCTTTCAGAAATGATGTTGAGCAATGACAGTGTCAGACTGTTACAAGAATTGACAAAGTCATCTTTTTCCTGCCCAGAAAAAGTATATGGCTTTCTGAAACCCTCAGCTTCAAGTGGGGTAATGAAGTTGGGGGTGCTGTCCATCTTTCCCTGGGTGACAATTAAAATAGTTTTCCCAACACTCCAGTACAGCATGTATCAACTATTCATCAAACAGAATCTGCTGTAGTTTTTTTCTCTTGAGAAACCAGAGTTGTTGCTAGATTTGGGGAAGTTTTCTGCTTTCTAGCATTTCTTGCCTTGGGCTGCAAAAGAACCTTTATTGATGTGCTGTATGAGATCTGCTGTAATTAAGAAGAAAGCAGGGAAATTTTTCTTTCTGTGTCCAAAGAATCTGATACCTACAGGAAGGGTGATATTTTTCCTTCGATTTGTGTATTTGACTTTGGTTTTGAGGAATCTGAATGCAGCTCAAGAGAGCAGAAAAAGGAGAAGCCTGCACCACAGCGCCTCAGTTGATACATCTCCAAAAGGCACTTGGAAATGAAGTGGTAGCATCTGCAGCCACAGCATCCATGCAAATAACAGCCCCAAGATAACAAAACCTTCCCTTGGCTAACACAAATCTCCCCTGGGATGAGGATCTCAAACTCTGACAAGAACTTTTTGGACACTGTTTTTCTTGTCTGCTAAACTGAATTCATAAATCAAAAATGGAAGCAAAGATGAGTAACACAGTTTTGGCTTATTTGTCTGTTTTTCCTTGACTGTTTTCTGACATGTTTCTGCTGTAAACACAAAAGGTAATGGTTGTATCAAATGCAAAAATATACTCAGCTTGGGTCATAGCACACTATGACACTACAAGTATGATTGCTATGATTGCTGTGATTTAGGTGAATAGAATAAAGAATTTGCTTTTTGAATCTGAATTAAAAAAGGTGTTTCTTAGAGTGTGAAATTTTATTAATTTTTTTGAACACCAGAAAGCTGAGTAAATAACCTCTTTGAAATTGCTTTGTTTGTACAGCTGGATACATAACAAAGTTGGTAAAACAAAAGACCAATGATTGAGGGAAATGATATGCCATAAGTTTCAATGCAAGCATGAACAGATGCAAGAAGTGAACGTAGAGATGAAGTCCTAACAATACTTTTAGTTGTTACTCCCAGTCACTGTGGTAATGCTTTTCTTTTAATTTTTTTCTCCTTACAGGTGATTCCAGTGTGGCTTTACAGGCTCAAGAGGAGATTATTGAAATGAAGGATGTATTTTCAGTAAAACTGAAGCGTCGTCGTGTTGCAGGGCAGCAAAAAGGTGGTACTTTGTTGGGTATCACAATTTTTAAATGCTTGCATAAAGAGGAGAACAAGCTTACAGACTGTGCTATCCATTTAAATAACCTAAGTGAAGATCATTGTCAGTCATGGTTTAGACATCTGAAGGAAATTTTAAATGGTAAGCATTAAATAGAGGTTGCTGTCATATTTATTTCTATTGGCAATACATGAGGCTGACTGGAGCTCAGAAACATCTTGCCTGTGGAAATTAAAACACAGACATGAATCTTATTTCTGGCAAATGTTTACTACTGAAGTTTTACATAGTCAAGTGTAAAATCTAGGAAAGTGGCAATAATTGACTAATGTATCTGTAAAAGTGAAACAAATTGATGTTATTTTTGGAAGAGTCTTGAAAGCTACTGAAAAGAAGTGGTTTTCTTTATTTTGACTGAAGAGTGTTCCGTTCAGAAATCTGCTTCTGAGAGAAAGAACATATTTAGCTGATATTTTCACTTGAAATTGCATCACACCTGATAGTACTAGAGTAGTTGCACTTCTGGGAACTCTTCAGGAACTTCCTGGTGATGGTTTAGGAAATCCCACTTGAGGCTTCCATATTCTTTAGCAACATAATGGGAGAGAATTTCCTCATCTTCATTAATTCACAGGTGGCAGTGCTCTTAAGATTCTGTATGACTCTTGTTGCTTGATTTGATACAAAATTTATTGACAATAGTGATGGGATGCAATCCTTTACTGTAAAAATATCTTTCTGTGTTTGCCTAGGCTAATGCCAATTTCAAGATGCTTTGTTTAACCAATTCTAGGGTTGGTTGGTTGGGGTTTTTTATTTTATTTTATGGAAGCTCTATCAAAATTATCAGAAAAATATTCACCATATAGGGAAAGGAGCCTCACAAGAAATCCAAACCTTTCACTGTAGTTTATATTTGAAAGGCACAGAATGTAGTACACATTTGATTTAAATAACCAAAACTGCATCCCTTCCCCAATGCCAAACTCTGATTTAGCTCCAAAAGGTGCCTCTATTTACAGATTATAGAAAATGAGTTTATTAGAGAAGAAAAGCAGTCTATCTTGTGACACACTATTAGAACTCCAGCTGAATTGTTAAGACTGAGCCAGATTACAGAATTCAAATCTTGTACATCTGTGGTGCTTGTGACAATACTTTGAATAAGAATTTATGGTGTGCTTCTACTGAAGTTTCACAAGCACATATTAAAGAAACAACACGAGTTATTAATTGTACATTCTTGCATTGTTTGTTTACAGTATGGTTTGGATTTTCCCAATGAAGATGTGCATTAAGAAGTGCCTTCCCTTTTCCCCTTTTAAAAGGCTTTATGATGAAATATCTCAATCTGCACAAGTGCCAGGATTCCTGTAGATCTCCAGCTACCCATAAAGGCAAGGACATTTGCATAAGGAGCAAATGTCTGTTTTGTTCCTAGATTACTCTCCATCTATCAAGAGCAGTGATACCATATGTTCACAGAAAAAATCTCTAGCTCAGGTTGCCTTGACCTCGAGGTGCAGTCTGTGCTTTAGAGCTTTGTAACTGGAAGCCACCTGAACCCAAAAATGTGTTCTGTGCAATGCTGTTTCAAGTTCTTGCTTCAGTCTTTCTCTAGAAGCTCAGACCTTGTACAGATGTTTTTTGGATCTCTGATCAGTACATTTTTTCTCCTTGCTTTCTACTTCAGGTATAAAAAGGACTCAGATAATAATAACCAAATGAAACTCTCATCATACCAGTTGCTGAGGTGTATATTTGCCTAAGTCTGAACTAAAAGCAGCTGAGTTCTGTTAATTTCTCAGTGGCTGATATTTCTTTGGGAAGCTATAGTGGGTTTTCATAGTTTTTGCTGCAGCCTTTTAATTTTTTTTTTTTTTTTTTGTAATAGTGCTAGAATCATTGCTGTTCATGAATTCAAATTGGCTGCTTCTGGTTTTATCCTTCTGAAGTAGTAAATATTACTTCCCTGCCCTCCTTCCTCCCTCAATCTGTCTGATCACAAAGTAATTTTTCATTAACAGCTGCATTATTTACATGAAGGATTTTTTTTATTGATTCTGGGCTATATCAAATTAAAAGGAGTTGATTTATCAAAGTAGAACATATATATATATAGATTTGGTCAATAATATTTAGACATTCTGACAAATGGGAGCACATATTACTGACAGGTATGTTTCCTCTGCAGATAAATTCAATTTCTACTTGTTTACCTCACTCTTTGACAAGTTTTTAGGTTTTTAGGCATATACATTAATTAGGGAACAACAATAGCAAGTTTGTTGGTGATAGCATGAGACAAAGTTTATCTGGATATTTCTAATGAAGATTTAATTTTTTTTTGGCAGTTTCATGTACAGTTTCCTTTTTACAGTGTGATCTGTGTTTGTCATGGCACATGTCATGTCATAAATGGTTTTTCCCTGTTCATTCTTATTATCTTTACAGGGAGTGCCCTCTGTTGCTTTGACTTTGTGTTCAGAGTACTTCAATTTAAAGTTTAACTGAGCTGTAATTTTTTATGAAGCCTGATATCATGTAAGTGAGCACACACAGATATAAGTGTTTAGAATTTAGTCACAGTGACTGCCATTATGGTTCTTCCTGTGTGTGACAGGGTAACAAAATAAATGTACCACCATCTTCCCATATTTGAGGAAGTTCTTATTTTCTGCCAGCTGTTGCTGCTGTTGCAGTGCATGCCAGCTAGACATGAAGAGCTTGCTCATTGATAGAGTGCTCCTGAAATCTGATCTGTACATCACACGTGTGTTAAACTGCTGTAAGATAACCACTGCCATCTTCATGCACCTCTGGAGCCTTGGCTCTGGGCTGGCTCCTGTAAGGCCCCAAAGGGCAGTTTAGACAGGGTCTAGGGTGCTGTTATCTTGTGTCAGCCCTGCTGCACACCCCACTCTCAGTGATTTCCATTTATACATCACATCTTTGTACAGGATTTACAGGCACGGCATGTGGGGGCACACTGTGTCAGTAGAATTCACTGTTTCTTCTAAAATCCTCTGCACGTGCAAATACATAGTGGTTCTGAAAGGGTTGAGGCAGGATCAAAAATGAGAGAAAATGTACAGTTGTCAATGCTCATCAATTGTTTTTAACAAGATAAGACTTACTAACAGCTGATTTGAAAAAGCTTGACTTAAAAACTCTGTAAACTAACAAGACAGTAAATGTGGTTAAGAATAAATGATAAGGTAGCAAAAAAAGCACAAAGTGCATTTTATTTTTATCTGCTGTTCTGTAGTATCTATCACATGGGGATTTGATATGAAAGCCTGAAACTTCATGCATGAAGTTTTAATTAAACCATTAATGTTAAACATTAACTTAGCTTAGTTAATATTAACAGCAGTGTCTCCATAGTTACATCAACGACTCTGTCTCATATTGTTAGTTTTTCTCATGTATAATATTCCTAATGTATAAAGTATTTATAAATGTAGGTGGTAATGACATGATTCCAGGCTCTTAACTTTTGTAACATAAACCCATTTTGCTGAGGCTGGGGCCTGAAAGCAGCACAGATGTATGTCTGAGCACAGCGTCTCTGCTGCCCCAGGAGCCTTTGTTTTCAGAACACCCTGATTGACCCACCACCCTTCATGGTTCACTGATTCACTTGATAGATCAAGTTTAAACTAGTGCATATTAGCACATTTGTTAGTACTAGGGGAACAGTTGGCCTTCCTGCTTTAGGCTGCTGGCTCGTTTCAAATGGAGCAGCCAGGGAAAACAATAACAGAATACCAGTTAGGGGAGCCCCAAAAGGCTGGCAGACTGGGATCAGTTGCACACGGTAGTCAATGACATTGATTCATTCATATAGATGTTGTTTAAAGACAATTAAAAGATTATTATTCAAAAACACTTTAAAGAAGCTTCACAATTATGTTGTGTGAAAGTTTAATCTTTGGCTGTTGTAGGATATGCTTTCATTAAACTCAGTGGTTTGGTGCATTCTAATGTGTCCAGTGCACACCAGGAATGATAAAGTAATAAATTTTGTCATGATCGTCCTTTCATGTCAGTTGGCAATTATTTGGCACAAGTAAAATCACTTCAGTAGGGCACCATCTCTGCTCAAATGTTTGTGAAAAATATATCTGTCAATGAAATATTTTATATTTCTAAAAAAGTAAATTGATATTCAAATAGTCATAAAGAGAATATTTTAATACTTTGATCCTGTGAATTCATTTGGTTCTTGAAAGTCTTGCTGGGATTTATCTATTAACTCTGATATGCTTTTCAGCAATAGCCCAATATGCATAATTATAAATAAATTTTCTAGTTTAGAATGCTTTAAGGAATTAATTTTTCTTAAAAACTTAAATTCAACCATTTTCTCAAAAATATAGGATTTTTTCTCCAACTGAAAAGTCTATTTTCTTTTGCCTCCGTAGGATTTCTTTTGAAACTTTATATTGCCACCTAGGGTTAAATTTTTACATGTCACATGCAAAAACATTGAAGTGAGATAGTGATATTTGCTTTTCTCCCTTCACTTTTCTCCTGATGTCTGTTTTGCAGAACTGTAACTCACACTGTCTGGGTAACAGAAGTTTTGACACTTCATCTGCCTTCTCTACTTCTACAAACTTTAATTTTCTATTCTTTCCCCCTGCTTTGTCCATTGCACTCTTATATTTGTATGTTTGGGGGTGTGGTTTTTGTTTGTTTTTTATAACTTTAAAGGTATACTCAGATATCCATGACTGAAGTCAGTTTTTACAGTTTTTAGCTGTGGATGTTGGTGGGGGAGTTGAGTGTTAGGAGGACCAGCTGATCACAGTTTCTTGTAAATAAGATAAGAAACATGACAGCACATTTATGAATTTGGTTAAATCTTTTCTCTTTTGAAGCAGGGGTCCTTATTCTTAGAAGTTTACCATTTAATTTTTAAATGGGAAACTTATAATTTGCCGGATGCTTTAGGCAAATGATAGTCACAGAAATTGTTTTTTTGGTCTTGTTATTTTTATAACTTCTACAGGACTGCAACAATACCAGTTAGTGGATTTCAATTAAGACACAATGAATTTCTGATAATTATTTATATGTATTAATTGTCTTTGGAAGCTTTTATTTAGACTTCCTTGTTTGTGTTGTAATTCCTGTAAAAAGACATTCCACTGCAGTACATACCTGCAGTGCTTCTTTCTGTTTCCAGAGAATCAAGAAGATTTTAGGTTGGAATGGACATCTGGAGATGATCTGTTCTGGCTTCCTGCTCAGAGCAGGTGAGCTTCTAATAAAGATCAGGTTGCTAAGAACCATGTCCAGAGAAGTTTTGAAAATCTGTAAGGATGGACAGTGTCATCTATGGCTAGCTGCCCTCATTGTGAAGGGTGTTTTTCTTTATTTCACCCTGGAATATTCCTTGTGCCACTTGTGCCCATGGCCTCTTTGTCCCAGCATCTGCAGGAAGCCTGGCTTGGAGGCCTGTGGCTTGCACAGGAGATGCTCAAGGAAAGATTTTGGTAGATTTGTCCTTGGGGCTGGCCAGGCCGGCTGCCGCTGCCTCCTGCCTGCGGCCTGCTCCGGCCCCTTGCTGTGGGGGCAGCTCCGTGCTGGACCTGCTGCCTTCATCTCTCCTGGGCTGGGAGCCTGCAAGGGGGGGCAGCTCTTCAACTTCAGGCTCGGGAGATGCTGACAACAAGGCTGTAGTGCCATCCTTTGGACTTCTGGCTGCCCTCTTGTTCCTGCAGCCCAGAGAGCCCTTGCCCTTCCTGGCTGCCCTGGCACCGTCCACCGATGTTGGGTCTGGTCCCTTGGGAGCTGCCAGTGCTCCCTGAGGTGCTGGAGCTGCCAGTGCTCCCTGAGGTGCTCCCTGCCAGAGCTGCCAGTGCTCCCTGAGGTGCTGGAGCTGCCAGTGCTCCCTGAGGTGCTCCCTGCCAGAGCTGCCAGTGCTCCCTGAGGTGCTGGAGCTGGAGCTGCCAGTGCTCCCTGAGGTGCTGGAGCTGGAGCTGCCAGTGCTCCCTGAGGTGCTGGAGCTGCCAGTGCTCCCTGAGGTGCTCCCTGCTGGAGCTGCCAGTGCTCCCTGAGGTGCCGGAGCTGCCAGTGCTCCCTGAGGTACTGGAGCTGCCAGTGCTCTCTGAGGTGCTCCCTGCTGGGCCCTGCCCCATCCCATGCTCAGAGGGTTTGGCTGGCCCATGTGCTGGGCTTGGCTTTGTCCTATTGAACATCGTCAGGTTTTTCTCAGACCTTTCTTGTAGCTGATCAGGGCCCTCATGAACAGCAACCCTTCCCTACAGCACATCTGCAGCCCTCTCCAAGTTCCCTATTTTCTTTTTCCTCCTTTTTGAAAGAGATGCTTCTGAACACAGGTGCTTGTTACTGCAGGCATTCAGGATTCTCCAGGATTAACTTGCTGTGCAATGACTTGGCACTCTCTGCAACATTTTCACATAAACATGGTTATACATTTTTTCGTGTAAGATTTTGAGGTTATAGCAGAAAACTGATACAATAATTTCCTTCAGAAATTATTAAGAAACTCTTCTAAATTTTCTGACACAAACTGGATAAAGAGCTAGTTTTCCTTTCAAGATTCTTTGATGCATTGAAATAAAAGGAAAAATTATCTTTGTGACTTCTATAATTATGTTTTGATCTTAAGGAATACTTTCCTCTTTAATGTTGAAATAGTGTTTAGCTATAATTTCTTTAATAACTATTTCTGTTCAATTGTTGAGGTAGAGTAAGTGGAACGAGCTGCAGGAAGTCCCTGCTGACACTCTGAAGGTACCTGTGGCTGCAAAAATTGGAGTAGTATTCTTCATGGGCAGGAAAATGTGCTTTCATTCTTGGCTCCCTATGTAGCTCCTTTGGCTACTACTAATTTTGTTCTTGAATGTTGAAAGCAGTTCACTTGCCAGATATTCTAGCTTTTGACTAAGAAAGTGATAGTCTACCCTGGTCCTGAAACCAAATTCAGAATTGTTCAAATCAAGTCTTTTGAATAAACACCATAAGAAGAGCAGTATTGCACACTACTGCTTGCTTCTTGCAGCAAAGCAGCCTCATTGAACCGTGGCCATTGTAGGAATTCTAGAAAAGGGAATTTAAAAAGTAATGTTATTGGTTTAGCATGAGTTATTTACTCTTCAACAAAATGCCATGTTTCAAATAATAAAATTACTTCATGCGATCAATGTGCAAAACAAGGTTTAGCTTTGCATAACAGTGTTATTTCAGTGTTATTTCCTTGGAGTTTGTTACTTCAAAGGCCTAAATGAGCAGATTTCCAAATGATACTGGCAATTTTCTATTTCTTTATAGTTTTGAACCTCCTTTACAATGAGAAAATTTCCTTTGGACTGTTTGATTTGCACTCTCAGAAAAGAAAAGAGTTGGATTGTTGTGTCAGTTTTGTTGGGTGTTACTTTCGTATACCTGCTGGGATGAGTCATTAAATTCCAACAAAGATGCGTTTTTATGTTTGGGTTTCTTTTCTTTTTTGGTGCCCAAACTTCACATTCACCCTGCTCCTGAATCAGGGTTTAATTGGGCTGTGACATATGCACTTTTCTGGTTCCTACAGCTATTTATTACCTGTATAAACAAAATTAATCAATGCTGTAATTTAAAGGTAAGTAGTACAAATGCAAGAAGAAATTGAGACATTTTTAGACTGTAATTTACTTGTCCTGTCAAAGTATTGTAATGGTTCTGATTTCTAAAAACCATTTAAGCTGTAAAAATAGTCAGATTGTGTGTAATCTTGAATGTTTTGTTTTAATTTTAGGTTTTCAAAACAGACCTAAATCCTTGAAAGTGTTTGTTAATCCAAGCAGCCACAAAAGAGAAGCCACTAACATTTATTATGAAAAAGTTGCACCTCTTTTTAAGCTTGCTGACATAAAAACTGATGTTACAGGTAAGTTGCTTCAGAAGTATAACTTAATCCTTTGTGAAACTAATAGTTAAGCATGTGAGACAAATTCAATTTACTGCTTATCCCTATTGCCTTTGACTGCAAGTATTGCATTTGGAGTTCTAGTTAATACAACACAATATATTTTTATTTTGTTGAAAAGTGCTTTAGTAATTCTCTTATTGATTCAGTACTTTTCACCTGTAGCAATCAATACTAGTAATCTAGTCTTTTTTCCTATGTCTGTTGTAACTGACTTGAAAAATTATAGATGATCTCATCTTGTAGTTGTTCCTTAAATTTATTATGAAATGATGACTAGTTCAGGTTGCAAAATAATCAAAAATTATTCTGGTAAGATCTCACTTAGCCATGAGAATATACTAGTGCAATAATGGTAGATGAAAATTATCTTGCTAATTTTATTCCCTGTATCCATGTATTTTTTAACTACTTAGCCCACAATTTAAAGTAAAAGCAATTGAAGATTAAAGACACATTAGAAGAAATGTGAAAATGATGGTCTGTATTAGAATTCTGTAGCAATAATTTCCTAACTACCCTGAACTGAGAGGGAATGCCAGCACCTTTATATAAATTTTAATTTTCACAGACATATTTTTCTACCTGGAAGGCATGAATCATAGTGTGAACAGACTAATTATGTTGTCATATTATAAATTGACTTAGCCCTGTTTGGTCACAATTTAAAAAAAATGTTTTAATACAAGTTTGAATATAATTTGTGGAGGTTTCAAAAACCTTTTTACTAGCGGAATAAAAACAGTTTAAAGTTTTTTTTTTAAGTATTTGTCTTTGAATTTTTAATAGGAAAACTTCTGAGTGAAACCAGAAAAATGTTTAATGGCCTGTCCTTTAATTAAGGTTATTTTGGCAATGTTGAAATACTCCTGTGCTTATTAGCTGCCTAACACTCCTCCTACAGGCAAAATGAGAAAACTACATTGCAGTTTTCAATGCTAGTTGAGAACTAAATAATTAAGGATTATGTTTTTATTTTAAAAAAGAGGGTGGTGGTGGGTGCTGAATAAAAATCCTGTCCACTGGTACCCTATTCTAATAAAACCAAGCACTTTTTTTTCAAGTAAATTGCACTGGGTTTTTTCCTCCCATAATTGTTTTGGATTTTGTGATGTTGGAGTGTGCTTCCTGCTGTTCCTGCTGTTTTGGAGCATGGCCAATATTTACATAACTGGTGGTGTACAAAGGTGTATTGGGCACTGAAATTGTGAAGGCTTTTGTACAATTTTTGCACTGAAGATAGTTTACATTGTGACTTTTCCACATGCACATATTTAAAATACATTGAATGAGAAGTTAAAATTTGTTGAGCACAAAAAAATTCTAGCAAATTTGAACCTCTGAAGTGGCTTCTAGTGCATAAAAAATAAAAAATTTTCAGGTTACTTAAACCACTTCAGAACATCAAAGATTGACAGTGGAGTGCTGAAAGGCAGAGCTCTCCTCAGCCAGTCTTGTACATTGGTAGCTGTTGCTTCCTCTCTGATGAGGCTTTCCAGATTTTATTCTTCATTATAGCTTCTCTTGGAATAAACTTCTTATGTGTTTAGAAGTCTGGAGTGGAAATATTTTCTCCTACCCAAGGACATATGGCAATCCAAAGACATGTCTGTAAATAAGTGAGTGTTGAAGTAACACTTACTTTTTCTAATTGTTTTAAAATTCTGTGGAGTTTTCTTTCTTTTTTTTTTTTTTCCCAGACAGCTTTGTGTGGAACACTTCAATAATTTCAGTAAAAAATAATCAAAGGTATTCTGGAGTGGATTGTGTTTTGCTGGGTTTTTGAGATTTTTTTTGTCACATGCAGTAAGCAAACCTCTGAAGTGCTTAGAGCTCTAGAAAGTGTGAATTAGCAAATTTAAACTGAAGCAATGCTTTGAATTGTGGCTAAGGTGAAACAATAGTTAAAATCTGACCTCTTTTAAGAATTGGGCAATTTTTTTGTGCTGCAGCTGGGATGTGGCTGCTAGGATAAGAACAGTGACTCTTCCAAAAATTGAGTTCTACAAAAGCTCACTCCACTGTTGAGATACCTGCAGGTACTGGCAAACTGTGATAATTGGAACTATTATTTTAGAAATACATTAGTGTCTTGCAAAATCTTACACATAGTTATAGAAAAATAAATAAAAGAAACCCTGACAGAATCCTAGCTTGTCTCACTTCTCTTCCTAGTTTTGACTCTCTTGCTTCCACTTATGCACTATTACAACCTGGACTTTTAGGCAAAAATAACAGCCTTCTCTAACTCCTATTTTTAGGGCAGAACCACAAAAGAAAGGAATATTTGAGGGTTGGACAAACAGCACTGGTTTATGGTAAATTGCATTGGCATATGGTAAATACCAACAGATAACTGGTGTTGATGCTGGATGAGAAAAAGCTGTCATCATTAACAGTTAATCCCATTGATTTTAGACTGTGGCAGGAGTGCCAGCATGTTCAGGTGCCATGTGAAAGCATCCCCTGTTTTGAAGTGTTGAACTAATTTCATATTGCTTTTTCTGTGTGTAGTGGCCAAGCCCTTGGTTCTTGTTTGCCATGTGAAGGGGATGTTGAAGTGTTTTTGGAGTATGTGTGACTCTGTTCAAATGGGGTGCACCTTTGGTGTCCTTCCTTCAGAATGCTGTTATCTGGCACTTAAGGACAAAAGAAAGAGAAAATCTTTCTAAATTTTGCATTACAAATGGTCAAAAATAATCAAATTATATTTTTGTGATAATGATTTTGACAAAGATGAGATTTGGGTCTTTCTCAAACAATGAAAGAAGATTTCTTCCTATTACCAAAACACATTCAGTAGGTTTTTTTGTTTGTTTGTTTGTTTTCCTCCTGAATTGGAACAGTGCCAAATATTCAAACACTTAGCTTTTTTTCCAGCTATCAGAATGATTTATACATGCCCTTCTGGAGGTTGTCAAGCCTGCAGAAAACTTTCTAGACATGGTCTTTTTATGTCTGTGTTGGATTTTTCTAGGTTCTTTTTCTACTTGAATTATTCTCTATATGTTCTCACAAAGTTTTTTCTGAAAACCTCATTTTTTCACTGCCTTTTTGTCATGATGTGTCCAAATAGATCCTCTGTCATTCTCTCATCAAATTTTAAATTTCTTGTAATTCCCCAGTCTTAAGCCTTAGCAGTACTTCTACATAATTTCCAAACTTAAGCAATTAGATGCAAAGAGGATGGATTTGCTCTCAATCTGGCTAACAGTAGTCATTTTTACTGCCTTTATTGACTTCTCCGTAGACATGAGCCCTCTTTATTTTTATGTCCTTGTTCCTTGAGTGAATTAATTCTGTAACAGTAAGCATAACTTACATTACATTAGGAAAGCACTGAGCATGTTTTCTGTTACAAAATAAATCTTATTTACTGTTCCATTTTAATTAGACTGTACTCATAACTTTCTAAATGTCATCGTGTTCATTTAAAAAGGCATGTAACCTGGTAACCAACTCTATTTTCATGGGAAGAGTTTCTTTCACAGCTAAGCAATGGTAAGATATTTGAACCTTTCTGCATTTTTGCATGATGCACACTTTTATTGGTCACTTTTCACACAGCCTACAGATATTGATAAAAGCATTGTTCCCATTGGCAATGCAAGGCTGAATATGGTAGCTTATATAATGTGCTTTGATATTCCAGAGAGACCCTGCATGAAAGTAAATTCTCTAAATAATTCCCAAAAGTTATTACAGTGATAGGTGCTTCTGCAGCAAAATGATAAATCTCTGCCTTCCATATAATCAAAACAGCTGTTTTTTTAATTAAGAATTTTCAAAACATAAAGCATGAGAACTTTGCTGGTACTGATTGGGGGATTTTGAACTTACAGACAATATAAACAAATTTTTAGTGTGAAGTGTAAAAATTGTATCACCTTTGTTTTGATTTTGTTTTCCTTCTCGTTTTTTTGGGAGAAAAGATATACACACTCACTATGTCCACACACATACTTGTGTGTTTGTTTAAATAGGAAGAGATAGGGGTATTTTCAATTCTTGTAAGCAGCTTTTGAATAGTTGTAGAAATACTGTTGGAACAGGTACAGCTATGGAATGATTGTTTTAGACATCAAGACTAATAATTTTAGCAGTGTTTAGGAACACTGGAGAAAAGCCTTGAACTATGTGAGCACCAGGGACAGACAAGCATGAAAGATTAATGTAATTTTGCATATAATGATGCACATTCTTACACAAAAAATCCATCTGCAAGTGTCATGTCAGTCAGCAAAAATCTTTGATGGGTGGCTGCAGCTGGGCTGTCTCTTCTGGCAAAGCTGCCCTAGAAAATGCTAAATGTAGTTATGATGCTTCGTGCCATCTGTAGTATGCCAGTTTATCCTGCCTTCACTGGCATTTACAGTACTATATGGGGTATCAGCAAACACAGAGACATCAATGTGGAGTGACAGATTCATTTCCTCCAGAGGCTATGAACTCTGGTGTATACTTGTGCCACCTTCCTCTGTGTGTTATATGCTGTTGTCACTGGTATTTGGCTTGATTTCATACTTCTGTGTTTAACTCCTCTTATTTTTGATTTAGCAATTTGCATATCCTAACACAAAGGCAATTAACTTTGATTGATGCTGAAGTAATTCTATCTTAACTGAGGAAATGCTTATTTTCCTTAAGTTTACCAACTCTGTCAGTGCTAGAACTTGCATTCTGATGCAACAAACATCTTGAATTATCCAAATTTAAATGCATGAAATAGCCATGTATCTGATAGCAGCTGTAATTTAGTGTTTGGCCTTTTAGCTAGCATAACTGTAAAATATAACTTCTATCCTTTTAATGCATTAATGACTTAAAAATAATCTGAATCAAATTACTCTGTGTTCCTTATGTTGGATGGACAAAATAATTTTAAATTATCTAATCTGCTGCTAATTGACGTTTTCCACAGTAACCGAATATGAAGGACATGCTCTCTCAGTACTTAAAGAATGTGAACTGCAGGCATTTGATGGGTAAGTTGGTTAGTGACTATGAAGGTTGGTAAATCTCATCAGATTGTTTTTTATTTGTATTCCAATAAAAACTATGTCAGTGGGTATTTAAAAAGTTACACTGTTTCTCATATATATGAAACCTGGGAAATTCAGTTCTCATTAAACACTTTGGTGTTTATTAATTACTGACAATAGAAATGCATCTTGGATTCATAAATAATGGTAAATGTACATAAAGCTCTCTGAAAATATGCTTCATGAGGGTTTCAGTCTCTGTATTTGTAAGAATACAAAGATAAAGAAGACGAAGCCTGGATTGTATCTTCTTTCACAAGTATCTTCTACACTGAGTCATATTTGAATTGTTTCATCTTTGATCTTTGGGTAGACACTGAGAACTTCCCCTATAAGGCTTTCTCCAGTAACCAGATCCAAGCTGGAACCCTTCTGAAAGACCACAGGCATATGTGCCTCTACCTTTTTTGCTATCCTTTTTTTTTTTGAGATCCAAAAATGTAGAAATGACAAGACAACATGTTTTTTTTAATTCATTGCAGTATGGAAACAATCTAGCAATGCAATTTCTGAGCTTGATTTTCTCACTAGGAAAGTTATGATTCCTTCCATGTCAACAGCATATGAGGTAAACTGAAGTTTATGATTTGCAGTAGAAAACTGGAAGTTTATATCTCAGTGCTTTCTGAAAGTGACACTCCTATGTGTTAATTCTTTGTCAAAGCTGTTTGTTTGTATTTATAATTTCTCTGATTTCCCTAGTCACCATTCTATTTTGAAAAACCACAGGCAGATGTCTTATACCCTCTAAATTTTTTTTGCTATCCACATTTTTTTTAGGGACACTGAAAATTGAGGCACTTTGTTAATTTGGCTTTTTGCCCCTGACTTGTGGCTGAGCTTTGGTGACAAATAGAGAGGCTGCATTTGTGATGCTGCTGTCTCAGCTGGGTTTTCCTATCTGAACAGAAAAAGAAATAGACAATGCCCATACATACATTTCTTCCCTAGGCAGGAGCCTAAAGTATCAAGAATATTTAGAGTAGCCTGGGTTAGTCAGTCCTTAGTGAATAGTTGATTAATAAAGTTGCATCTGATGGTTAAATAGATGTTTCTTTTTCTCAGAAAGATGTTTCTTTTTCTCTTTCTTCTTCAAGGTCTAAGTAAAATTTGTTGGCTCAAGACTTTCTACTCTTTATGCATAGCAGGCTCTCGCTGATTGGCTTTGGAATCCCAGGTGCCTGCTGGTATCTCTATTTCCAAAATGCAAAAATGCAACTCTTGATGATTAATGCTAAAATAGTAAAAAACAAAATTAGCAGCATTCTCATGTTATTCCTTGGACTCTCTCTACACAGCACTCCAAAATCAGAGGAAAATATATCTGTTTTCAAAAGTTTTAATAGCTAGAAGACAATCCACACAAGTCCTTCTTGTATACAAGAAGGTATACAGTTTTTCAGACTTCAAAGATTAACTGGTTTTGCTACTGTGACAGAGAATTTTAAGCCTGGGAATAAACAAAAAATGAGTCAAAAGAAAGGCAAAGGCTCCTGATTGCAAGCAGGAAGAAAATGTGCCTCAAACTTTTATTTTCTATTCTTCCAGCTATATATTGTTTTTTTTTTTAATTTAATGTGGCAGTGTTTAGCTAGATAGAGGAAATATTCCTAAAAATTAGAGATTAAAAATTGGCTTGGAAATAATAATAGAAACTGAAGGAAAATGTGAAAGGTGATGAGGTAATTGAATTTAAGTATTTGATACCATTAATAACATAATGAGTGTTTTCTTATAAAGATCTGACCAGTTTTACCTGGCTGAATCATTTGGTACAGTTTCACAACTGCATTCATACAGATATTTGAAAAGAATACAATTTAGGCGAATTGCTCCCAAAGTAACTCTGATGTTTCTGTCATAAATGCTTGGAATGTATTATTACTATTCTTATCATTAAAATATGTTTACTAACTTGGAGAATCACTGTAATATGTA
Source organism: Ammospiza nelsoni (assembly GCF_027579445.1). Classification (NCBI taxonomy): domain Eukaryota; kingdom Metazoa; phylum Chordata; class Aves; order Passeriformes; family Passerellidae; genus Ammospiza; species Ammospiza nelsoni. The sequence goes on from NC_080639.1 coordinate 16,333,532, forward strand.
CTTAAATAAACAAAAACAAGGAAAAAAAGGTTTGCTGTAACAGAGCTTTTAGAGACAAATGCGTTGCTCTCTATAGCCACAGCAGGTGGGAGTTTAATTATGTGCTCCAGAAGCAGTGATTAAGTACCTTTGTGCAAAGGATTGCTGGCACCAGGATTTTATACTTTGCTAAATCCCTCAACTGCCTGCATAGTGTAGGAAAATAGCTGTTTTCAAGTGTTTTTTTCTTTTATTGCAATATTTGGTGAGTTGTTATTGTAAGGGCAATTAAAAGGCATTGGAATGTTTGTATGGGTCAGCATTGAAAGATGCAAAGAGCTTTTCCACTGAGGCACTTAAACATGTGTTTGCTTCTTCCATCTGATCAGTTTATGTGCATGATGTGCGGTAAGGTAAGAAAAACTTTGTCAGTTTTTAAGTGTATTTACTCCTACTGAGACAGAAAGCAGAAATAAGAATGCTTAAGGAGCATCAAGTAACATTTACTGATCTGACAATGAAACCCAAGCTTGTTGTTAAAGAAAGAATGTTTTTAGCTTTTTGAAATACCATTATGTATATGGTGTGGGTAGCTGCCTTCCACTTGTTTGTTCAGCTATGAAAGAGTTTGTTTTAAACTGTTTGGCATTTTTGTTTTGTAATAGGGTGGTTTGTGTTGGTGGAGATGGATCTGTCAGTGAAGTTGCTCATGGGCTACTGCTCAGAGCCCAGATAGATGCTGGGAAAGACACAGAATATGTGTCAAAGCCTGTCAGAGCACCAGTTCCTCTTGGAGTAATACCAGCAGGTGAGAATGAAAGGTACTGTTACATTTTGTTAGTCATCTGGTTTTAGTCCCTCTGGCATGTTTTACAGTTATGGCTACTAAAGGCAGTTCTTGATGCTAAAGCTTCAGTTATGTAAGGGAGCTATTGAATAAATGTCCTAAATTGGTCATTTATATTGATTACAAATGACTTGATTTTAAATTGTAATGATAATTTATAGTAATGGCACAGATGAGCTCTTTGCCTGAAGGAAGAAGCTGAGAAAGAATAAAACTAAAATAATTTTCAGCTAATCCATACAAGATCAAGTTTCAGTCTTATTTCCCGACAGAAATTATACCAAGTGAAAACTTTATTTTCTAGATTTTCCTTATTTGCATATCTAGTTTTCTTCTCAGTTGGATTCATGGTTAGGGTCTATTTTAAAATGGTGTCTCAGGAATACATTGTGTGCCTTATAGTAAAAAAAAATATTGGGTGCAAAAAACGACTTTCTCCTTTACAGACATGAAAATCTGTCTCTCTTAAAAAGTCATCTTGCTCTTTTATTAACTTGTATCTGGTGGTGTGGTTTTGTTTGTGTTGGGGGGTTTGTGTGTCCCTTCTCCTCAGTGTTTGTATTGGCCCTCCTTGGGGTGTAGCTGTGCCCAGCAGGAAGGCTTTAGCAAGAGCTGTTGTGGTTTAAGCCCAGCCCCACACAGCTGTTTGATCACTGCCCCACCTCTTGGATCAGGGGAGAATTAGAAGGGTAAAAGCTGAAAAACTCTTGGGTTGAGATAAAGACAATTTAATAGGAAAAGGGGAAGCTGCTTACACTAGCAATGCAAAACAAGGAATTCATTCCCTGCTTCCCATGTGTTCAGCCATCTCCAGGAGAGCAGGGCCCCCATCACACGTAACAGTGGCTTGGGAAGACAAATGCCATCACTTCAAATGTCCCACCCTTCCCCCCTTTTATTACTGAGCATGGTGTCATATATCTTGAATATCCCTTTGGTCAGCTGGGCTCACCTGTCCTGGCTGTGTCTCCTCTCACCTTCCCAGGCACCCCCAACTTCTCACCAGCATGGCAGAGCAAAAAGAAGAAATGGCCTTGTCTCTGTGTAGGCTCTGCTCAGCAATAACAAAAACATCTCTGTATTATCCACCTTGTGTTCAGCACAAATCCAGAACACAGCCCATAGCAGCCACTGGGGAGAAAGTTAACTCTACCCCAGCCAAAAGCAGCACAAATCAGTACAGTCAGGGTTGATTCTGGACTGCTATATGAATCACTTCTCTTGAAAAGAAGAGAGGTGTTTTTGCATGAATGTGTGCTAAGACTACTTGACATAGTTCCTCAGATGTTTTTAACTGGTAAGGACAACATTCCTACAGCCAGTAAAACAGCAAATCACTGTTTTGAGTTTTCTACAGAAAAAAGGGGCATGTCACTTTGAACCGAGCCAGCAGATTTTTAAATGCTTTGATTTGGTTTCCACACATAAAAGGACCATTAGTTTCTTCTTAAGGAGCAAGACTACATTAGCTTTCTCTGAGGTTAAAAGCCCTTGGTAAAAGAGACAGCAATGTCAAAGACATGAAGGTAATGAATTTGAGTTGGGCCATCACTTACCAGCTCAGTTCCTGTGAATATCTCAAGGGTGCTGAGACAGAATCTCTGCAGCCCCTGACTCCATGTTGTGTGTGGGTCACTGTGTCTCTCAGTGGTGCTTTCTCTCCTCACTTTAGGGCAGATATGTTGTGATCAGAAAGGACTTGTAAACCCAAAAGAATTCTGTAGGGTTTCTTACACAGAATGGCATAGATTTTGTGAAAGAGGATCAGAACAGTTCATAAAATGATATTGTGAGAAACTCCTAATAGGTTCTTAAAAACAATCTGTTGTTTGTTTGATTTCCATATTCCATGAGGTGCTCAGTTAGGAAACAGGTAATTATGATACTTGTTCTCATGAGGATGCAACTCTGGTCAGTTAACATTTTTTTCCCCGCCAGAAATCCATTGTACAAAATTATTAGGAATTTCCAGCCAAGTAGAATCAACAACTGAATTACAGGATAGTATTATGTGGGTGGTTTAAAATCTGGTTTTAGTCTCCATAATAAGTACCTAAGACAGCATTTTGAACTTTCAGTCCTCTTGATGGGAAGAAGATGCTTTTGAAACAATTTACCTCCTGAAGAGAGAGGTCCAGAGGGGAGTATGTTTTTACTGAAATACTCTACTGAGCTGGCTTATTGTGGTCCAAATCAAATGGATGAGATGTGGGGAAGCCTGCAGTTGTACTGCTGGCCATTAGCAAGAGTGTTTGTTGCTATGGGAACTACTGCTAAGAAACTGTATGGAGGGGGAAACAGAGAAAGGGGAGGGGGAACTGTGGAAGGACATTAAAAAAGCTATCCAGTTGTTACAGAACAAGAGACAATCTTTATCTGATGCCTACGAACCTTTTGATCCAAAGGGGTTCATATAAATAAATTCATAATTCCCAATTAATTCAGAAAATAAAATATCACTGAGGGACTGTTAATTTCTGTGATATTTCAGGCAAAGAACCAAAATGTTGGTGCAGTTTTCATCAGAATTTTAGCTATGCTTGACTAGGAAGTCATTACATCACATTTATCTGTTTGGATGGGGGAGACATTAACAGCCTTATGAATATTCATGTTGTCTGGTTAATTAAGTTAATTGTACTGCAGAAGTGCTTGCACTTCCAAGGACAATTTTTTTCTCTACAATTTCTGTTTGGTACCTTCATCAGTCATGCTTTACATGACCTGCAGATACTCTGTTCTTACTGAGATGCTTTTGCACTTTTGGTGGGAAGGAGGTGGTAGGAAGTTGTTTGTAATGTCAGGAAAATCGGTTGATATTTTGAACAGGATTTCATTTTGGAGTAATAAAATCATTGTTTCTGTAAAAAATGCTAATGATAGAGATGGTGGAATTGTATGGATAAAACCTTTTCACATTAAATTGAGTAGCTGAAGTGAGAACTAAAAATGTGACTTACTAATGTGTGAGCAGTGCAAGTCATGGACATCAAAGGCTTTTAGTTCTGAAGTAACATGATAGTGTTCAGGGGAACTGTTGTTATTGGTAAATAATATCTTGAGCTTGCATAGGGGAAAAGAGATTACTTGGGAGTTTGAATAATGGCATTAAAACCATTATTGAATCACTATTTAAATAAGAAGGGCTTGGGTCCTTAATTTTGTATATTTTTCTACCTTGTTTATAGGCTGCATGTTTGGGTTTGCTTGTTTGTTTTGGTTTGGATTATTTTGTCTGGCATCCTGCTTGTATAGGACTTAGTTAACAAGGCACATTATTCAGTCATTATTGGGATTAAAGCTGCTGCTAGGCATGTGCTAAGTGGAGTTTTTATAGAATATGATGGTGCTTGCTCCCACAAAACTGTGCTTGGCCTCGTTCTTCAGCTTGTGGAAGGATGGATGTGGTGCTTTTGTTTTTGAACACAGAACTTGTTTCATCTTCCTCAGAGTCCTGAAAGGGTGGGATTTTGCTTTGTTTACTTCTGCAAATGTTAATGAGCTCCAAAGATTTAAGAGAAGGATGCAATTACTTGTGCCTATCCTGTTTAGTAGGAATGAGATTTAGGTCTCATTAAAGTCAGTTTGAAGATTGGTACCGACTTCAGCTGTGGTTGTTTGGTATCTTGCTGCCATCTGCATTGATAAATTACTCTTAAATCAGGATTGCAGTTTAAACTCATACCAAGCTTGATCTTCCAAACTATATTCCACCTTGTGCTCTTTAATTAGCTTGATCTTCAGTGAGAAGTGAAACATTTTTTTAGAATAACAACTGCCCTGTCTTGACACACAGGAAGTAAACATGATGTGCCTGACTTGTAACAATCTGCTGCTTGTATGTGTGATTTCCTTTGTTTTGGAGAGGTACTCATAACAGTTCATAAGAGCTGTATAATACTGACTGAAGGAAATATTTGAGTATTTTTTAATTACATCTCTAGCTACCTTCACTGGCAAAGCAGAACTAGTTGGATCTGGAAGTTAAATCAAACATGAAGTTATTCAAACATGAAATATTGTCAAGTCATTCAAACATGAAATAATGTTGGGCAAATACTTGTAGTATTCTGGGGAGAATTGCTTTTTAGGTCAAATGTAGGGGGTTTTGTAGGTTTTGGGTATCTGTTACCTTAAAAGATGTACCTCACTTCCTTCATACAGCAGGAACACAGAGCTCCTCTCTCTGATGTTATGGCAGCTTTCCATAAAGTTCTAAATTGCTTTCAGAGGCTAGGGTGCACTAAGGCTGTAACAGGTGATCTGTGAGATTCCCTGTTATACTAAAATTTTTATTTAAAGAAATTTTTGGAAAAAATCAAAGATATATTCCCGAATATGAATGGCATGATGCCTTAGAGCTTTGTAATTATGTACATCAGTCTTTGCAAATTCAGTATTTTTTCTACACTCTGTATGACATAAAAACAGAATTTGGGGAGAAGCAAAATTTTTCAATCTGGTACATTATGGTTTAAAGTGCTGATTTAAATATTGAGTGCCTGTTGCTTGACATGTGGTAGTCTTTTCCTTTCTTCCCTTCTCTCCCCTACTTTTGAAAGTATCTATCTTTCACTTTTGAAAGTATTTATCTTCCATAAAACTTAGGGCAAATTTAACATCCAGACTTGTCCATTGCTGCTGTAGATTATTAAATAATTGAAACAAGAAAATTATTATAAAATATATGTGAGCTCATTTTTATATGAGAATGTTAGGTTCTAAACTGTTCTCATGTAATTTTTGTTCTGTTAATTAAAATTTTATTGAATTATTCATCTCTTAATCATCTCTTAATCAGTGATATGAAGAAATCAATATTCTGCCTGTTTGGTGGCAGGCCTTTATTTTTCCAGAGGTGAATTCTTTTGCTGCTTGGCTAATGCCAGAAGTGAGAAAAATCAATTTGAATTTTTTTTTTAAACTACACCTATTTAGGTGTACTCCTTCTTCATGATTTTAAAAATAAATTTATATTCAAAAGTCAGCTGATGCATAGTATTTTATGTCCTAAGCATTAAAACAGAAGGGCAAAATTTACATACATATCTTCATGTTTCTTACCCAGGTAAAGTGCCTTGAGATATCAATCATCAGCAGTCGTGGGCCTTCAGAACTCTGCTTCTTTCTTTTGCAAACTGACAGCTGATTTTCCACTCTCTTTTTCAACTCAGCGCTGACATTGCTGGGTTTTGACTATTTCTTCTATTTGCCACCTGATTTATTCACGCCCTTGTTTCAAGTTCTGTTGTTCTCTTCTCTCTGGTGCTGGTAGAATGGCTGCTGCCAGCATCCAGGCAGTGACAAATAAAAGGGAGAAGGATCAGTTTGGGTGCACTGAGTGCAAGTCCCCTCTTTGTCAGACGTCACATTCTGCCTGCCCTGTTTTTCAGTCATTGAGTTCTTACTTGTGAAGCTGATGTGCAGTAATTAATTTTGTTCACTATTCCAGGAGTCTAAAATGCAGCCTGCAAGAAGCACAGCAGCTATCTTTGACTAGATTAAATATCATTTGGCTTGAAAAATGTACAGTTTTACACTGTCTGGTATTATTTTACCAACCTAAAATATTCCCCAAATGCATCAACTGTCTCCAGTTCCTTAGTACAGCACTTGGGTATATAAGAGGTGATGATTAAGGAGATGATTTTAAAAAAATCCAAGCAGGCAATATTTTGAGAAACTTGTTTCTCCCACTGCTTAGTTTTTATGGCACTTATGAATGAATTTGCAGAGAAGATTTCATAGACCTCTGGAAGTTTTAAAGGTTTTAATTTAATACTATTCAGCATTTCTGCTGTTAACAAGAGAATTTATGGGCAGGCTTTATTTTTTATAAAATGCATAATTAAAAATGCTGTGTATATTTGTACTGGTTACTCTCTATCTCTCATGATTTTTTACAGCAGGTTTTTTTTTCACTTTTACAGGTACTACAAATATTTTGGCCCATACACTCTATGGTATTAAACATGCAGTGACAGCAGCACTGCACATTGTAATGGGTAAATATTTTTACATTCACTACCATATTATAAATAATAAAGCAGTGTGTAGAAGTTTGTCATAACCAGTTGCTCAGTGAAGACATTGCATTTTGCTGTGTCACTGTAACCTATATTCTAAGACTTTTAAACCCAAATGATTCTATCCTGGTTTTAGCTCCAGGTGCATTTCCTTTAATTACTAACAGTTTCTATAAGAAAGCTTTATTCATAGAAAAAACTGTATCATTTGCCACTGGGTCTGCACAATAAATGGGTTTTGAATGTGAAAATGTAATTATGCTGAAAGGGAAAAATAGGTTGCTAGTGCAAACCTTATTTTTAGGTCTTAGAAATAGCAAATAGTTTGTCAGAAAATGTTAATTTTACTCTCAAGGCAGTCTTTCTTTAGCAATTTTATTTTAAATTAAAAAAAGAGAAAAAAGATTAAGGTCCTTCTTGAGTATCTCTTCTCTTGGTCTTGCAGTCTGCAGTGGAAGAGCCTTTGCTCTATTTCTCAAGTCATAAAACAAAACCCTTTACAGGCAAAATCTAAATCTTTCTTTCTTTAAAAATCAGAGACACTGAATGCAGGGTCTATTAAAGAAAAAATGTATATATCCTATTTTGAACAGAATTATATTTTATAACTGTAAACATGAATACATTTAAAACCTATGTTTAAGAGTTCCCTTATATCCTCCAGTACAATGTGCAGTCATTACATTTATTTGGTGAAATAGTTGCAGAGATTTATGCAAATATTAGCAATATTACATTTTCCTTGATTCTACTTGTTGAAAATGTGCAAAAAATTAAGAGTCAGACCCTTTGCAGCCTTATGAAGTAGCTGAATGCTTTACTATAGCTTTAAAGTTTTCAAGCATCTGAAATTACTACTTTGATAGAGTCTTAATTTTATCTAGATGGATTCTGGTTTTGATTCTGAGAGAGAGGTGTCTGGACAGGTTTTTTCCCCAGCTAACGTAGATGAAAAAGAAATGGTGAGTTGTGTGTCATTTGAAATACAGATTTTTCTTTTCTCTTGTCTCTCTGTGCACCTGTAGGACACATCCAAGCGGTGGATGTGTGCACCTTCAGCACTCCAAGGAAGCTGCTGCGCTTTGGGTTCTCGGCCATGTTCGGGTTTGGGGCGAGGACGCTGGCTTTGGCAGAGAGGCACCGCTGGATGCCCTCCAGCCAGAGGAAGGATTTTGCTTTCATCAAAACCCTGGCAGATCTCAGGTATGCCAAGAGATGTCATGTTTTTCTAGTGTTTCTTATTTTCTTGAGGAAATGGAAATAATAAATCTCATAAAGACAGAGAGCAGTTTATCTTAATTGCAGACAGATTTAACTCAGATGTGATGTATCTTACAAGTCAAAGAGGAGATAAATTCTATACATTCAGAATCTCCTAAAAATCATCTTAACTTTGATAAAAGTGTGTCTAACAGTCAGAATACTTGTTTACATCCTAGTAAATGTCATTACTTTTCTAGGCCAGAGGAATGTGAATTATCATTTCTCCCTCTACAAATTCTGCAGGAAGACACTCATGAGAAGGACAGGTAAGTAAAACTGACTCAAGAAATTCCAAAGCTACAGAAATGAAGAAGAATAAAATTGTACAGATTCTTTACTTTGTTCAAATTTAAGCAACAGGTGATATAAGCTTAAAAAGTATTTATTTTGACAACTGCAAACTTGTACATATTGTAAAGTGTTTTCTGTAGACTGTTATAGAGGATCTTGTTACAAGACAGTCTTCCAGTCAGTATTATTGATTTTTTCAGTTCCACTAATATGCTACTTTTTTAATAAATTATGTGTTGCTTAAATGTGCAAATGACTTTAATTTTTTTTTTACCTACATGCTTCCACCCTTTTAGAAGGAAGAAAGAGAGAACGAAAAAAGGTGAGTTTCTGCTTTTAGGATTTTTAAAACTGAACCATGGCTGATTAACTGGAGTAATATAGCGTTACTCTGTTATATTTAGGTAGCAAGGATCAATGGCAGAAAATTCAGGGTCACTTCCTGAATGTGAGCATTATGGCAATCCCTTGTCTGTGTTCAATGGCACCAAGAGGCTTGGCACCTAATACGAGGTCAGTATGGGTTTAGAGAATTAGTCATGTCTATAAATTCTGACATCTTACCTTAAGACCTTGGCTTTTCCGAGAATATGAGCCTATGTTTAGGTAGTCTAGTCCCTCTGGACTGGGGGAGGGAGCAGAGACTGCAGCAGACTCGATAATCCCAGGAATTGTAATCAGTTTTTGGATCAGGCAAATAAGGTCAAGCAGTCTAACTAGAATTATGAGTGGATAATTGCTGTGATTAAATTAGTTGGCAAGTCTGACTTAAGTAGTAGTCATGGAGCAGTCATCTGTCATAGGATTTGGCTTTATGGGGAAACTTCACCCTTAGATTTAATTTTATTTTTTCAAATATAAAAGTGGCCCTTGTCTTCTGCTCTAAAGCCAGCAAAAATGAAATATGAGTCTTTCTCATGTTATTAAGGACTAAAGTTCACACTTGTCTTTTTCTTCTTATTATTTTTTGTTTAGTTCCCTTCAGAACTTGGGAAATGAAGCTTCTACATGCAGGGTTTGGGGAAGCAAAGGAGTATGTAACTTGGTTGTTGACATTGATTCATTTTGCCTTTAGCTCCTTGTTGAGAGCCTGCTTTGTGCTGACCAAAGCAGTTCTTAGGTGGTAAATATTTGTACTTGTTGTATCCAGTTGGCAATTGAGCAGAATAGCAAGTACAGACTTTGTAGTTGTAGGCAAAGTACAAAATGCTCCCTCATAAAAAGAATGCAGAGACTCACGTGAACATGCATGAATGTGTACCAGAAAAACCTCAACACTCAGGGAAGTTTATGGAATGAGTCCCTTTTCTTTCATTAGATTGTCACTAGCTGAAATTAGAGAAGAATTGATGAGGTATTTTTCTTCAAAATTACTGGCCTATTTGGTAGAATTTGACTTCTTGGAAACAATGTAGCACCAAATAATTTATGATTAAACTCTTAATGAGAAGTTTTCTTTGCTCCCGGGGTCCCGCTAGTCTCAGTCCTCAAGATAGTGCTCTGATGCTGTCCCATCTTAGAAACTTTGTTCTGCATTTAGTGTTTTTATTTTCTAGTCAGTTGGGAAATTCTGATGAGAATTTTAGCTTTGCTTTCTCTTTCTATCTGTTCTTCCCCATTTCTCAGTGACAGGGAATTTTGTAACATCTCCATGCAGTTTTTGCAGGTTTGAATAAGCCAGTTTCCATCCCAGTGTAGCTGCTCAGTGGATCTCCCTATTTTTTTGTGTGTGTAAGAATACCCTTTGTTCTTTCATCTCTTTTTAAAAATAATCTTGAAGTGTGGTCAGCTGGTAGAGTAGGAAGGGTACACTCAGACAGGAGTTTCCTTTGTCATAGTGAATAGCATATTGACTGTAAGTCTTTCCAATATGGGAAACAAAAACATGGCACTGGTTGTTAGAGATTCCAGACCCACTATGGAAGGAACTCACATAGGTTTCTTCTCTCTCCTTTTTTCCCACGAGGTTTCTGCCGTGTGAAGACATTTGAAGTGGGGTGCAAGCTTTGGCTGCTACCTGTGACACCAGTGACACTGGTCTAAATTTGCAGGAATGTGTCCAGATACATTTAACTGTCTGTGCTCTGTGAGCCCTGTGGGATGTCTTTTTCACAGCATAGGTGTTGTGCTTCACTGCAGATGGGCTTTTTAGAGAATTAATGAGAATTCTTAGTCATTTCAAAAGATGAAAGGCCCTAGTGCTGAATGCCCAGTAGTCTGCTGTGCCCTTTTATTGAAACAAATATGATAAGGAGGCAACTTTTTAAATGTCATCATCGCTCTTTCCTGAATCAGCAAAGTACTGCTGTGCCAGGTGACTTGCTTGATGTTTATGTAACAATTATCCTCCCAGATAGTGCTGCTACCATAGTCTGAGAACTTTCCTGATGCACCTGTTCAGTGGCTAGCTGAACTATCCCATTCAGGGCTGGTAGGCTGGAAGTCATTTTTTTAAACACTCTTAAGATATTTTCCTAAGATAGCTGCTGAATAAATAAATAATTATATGTATGTATATAAGTGCAGAAGATAGGAAATACACCAGCTCTCTCCAGAAGGCAGTCTCAGCAGGGATTGCCATGTTCATCAGATACTCTTGTTGAACACTGATCTGTCCCTATAACTCAGATGGGACTTAGGCATGGTTGCATGGATATTCCAGTGAGTTTCTGTGCCCAAGTACATTCCATTAAGGAATGGGGGAACTGATACTGGCTCACAGTTCTCAGAGATGCTAAAATACCCATGGAGACTGGATACTGAGAGCCACAGAGCATCTGCACTGTGGGGGCTCTTCTTGTTTAATCTCTAGTACATGACTGTTTTGTGAAATGTATAAATAGAGCTGTACCAAGAGCTGCTATGAGAGTGTGAGTTGGAGATGGCAGCCTTGGTTAGGGCAGCATGGGTGTTGGTGGGGGGGTGGGGGAGCCCATCTGCACTGGCTCTGTGCTGGGGGGGCTCCCATGCACGATGGCACTGTTTTCTGGGTACAGCTCTGCCTCACAGCACTTATGGTAGCTGTTACTTGGTGCTGGAGAGAAAAGTAAAATGAGAAGTTTGTGATCCCTAATGTTTAAAAACCATCTATTAAGTAGAAAAGCAAGTTTTTCTTAGATTGTATGTATTGTATTCAACAAATTATGGCTATTGATAAAGAACTACAAGTTATTATTACAATGTATGCTATAAATATATTGATGCTGAATAACTTCACTGCATAATTTATATTGATCTATGGGGTGGGGGTCAGCAAAAATATTTGAAAAACCATTGAGACTATCCTATTAATTTACTCTTGTAGGCTTTTAAATTTTTTCTTTCTAATGTAGGCTATTGAAGAGCCTGCTGTACTTCCAAACTAGTGATGAAAGATAATTATCTTTTTGGTCTGCTTTTCAGGTTGAACAATGGAAGCATGGCTCTTATTGTTGTACAAAATACTTCTCGAACAGAGTTTATAAAGCATCTGAAAAGATACACCACTGCAAAAAATCAGGTACTGTTAATTTTTTCCTGGCGATTACGAAAAGAACAGTTAATCGTGAAAGTAGACAAGCTGCAAGAGTTAATGTTAGCATCCTCGTAAGGAGACTTAGCTTCCTGTCAGAATACATTAGCCCCTTTTTAGCTGATTTTTTTTTCTTTTTTTAAATCACTAGACTAATACAGATTAGCCTATTTCAGTCCATCTGTTGTGGTTTAAATTGTGTTTGTGTTGTACCATAGTTTTATGGGTGTAAAGCCCTTCCACCACAATAAGGAAATGCATGCTGTGTCTGAATTTTGTGTAGTGCAGAGATGAAAAATGCAGAACTGTGGGGGCATCACACAACTCTGTCAGAAATTGGTACAGTTCGTAATTTCAGCAGGTCATGGCATGCTCTGCTGGTAGCAGTGAGTTGTGAGCATTGATTTTTAGCAGGTATGTATCCCATCTAGTTATATTTGCAAAACTGTATTTCAAAATTGTAGTCATAATTCTGTCTTGGAAGAGAAAAATGAGATATTCGAACATAGATCTTATTGCTGTCTAAAGCCCCAGTGCATGGCCCAAGCACACTGGTACTCATTCAAGTGTTCTGGGATTATGTGAAATCACTGTAACAGGAAGGTTTGGGTTTGAATTCATCTACAGACAGGGAGTTTGGGGGAGAGATGGGTGACAATTCCAGGTGACAACATTAATGGCTGAATTGAGGAAATAGCTTAAGCTTTCCAGGCGTACTTTTGAAGGAATGCCTTGATTTTCTCTCTGCCTTTGTAGTTACAAATCAGACAAGGAGATGTGGGCCCTCCTTTAAGCTTGAGACAACCATTTACTAGAACTGTAACTAGCCTGGTTTAGGACAAGATGACTGGTAATGATGAGCAGAGCACAGGAAACAATCTGCTTGGACTTTCACATATTCTGAAAGTATTTGGAACACTGTTTTTTTTCCTGAGGCACTGTTTAGGATATAAACACCACATTAATATATAAGCACTAGCTGGAATATATAATGGCTCATGTGGTCAAAGCTTGAGTTAAATGTTCCTACTTAGAAAATGGGTTACTTTTGATTTCAAGTAACCCATTTTGTTTTGGGCTATCACCTCGTATCTTTAATTTTTATTTGCTGTTTTTCTGTGTTTGGTTTAGTTCAATTTTCCCTTTGTTGAGACCTACACAGTTCAAGAAGTAAAAGTACAACCAAGGCTTAAAAGTGGCCCTGATGCCAAGGAAAATGTGTGTCTGAGTGCAGAAGGAAACTACCCTTGGAATATAGATGGAGACCTAATGAAGGAAGCATCAGAGGTTCATGTCCGGTAAGGTTCAGTGTCCCATTTAGGGCCCACATACCCACAACAGATCAGTGCCGCAATCTCAGATGTGTCACATCTCTGTAGGGCACAGATGGTCCCACAGTCAGGTGAGTTAAATGCTCCTACACAGAACTGCTTGCACTGCAGGGTCTGGCTCTCCCACCATCGTTTGGGCCTCTGCCTTGGCTGCCCTGTGTTCATCTTTGGAAAGGTTTGTTATAACTCACATGGCCTTTCCTTCCCGGCGCTTCATCAGCTTCCACTCCACTTCTCCTCTTTCTTGTTACTTTACTACTTGTTTCTTCTTTCCTGCTACTTTACCCTTCCATTTCTTGGAGAACAGATGTATATAATGTGTCTCCATGAGGAGCTCCTTTTGGGACAAGGATTCCTACTTGGAAAGCAGCATGTGTAAGGTTAAGAAAAACATGTAGTTCTTCAATTGTGGAAATCTTAATGCTGCTTGAGAATAGTCCCCATATCCAGCTCTAAGAATGAGACTACAAATACATAGCAAATGGGAGGATTATCAGTGGAATTAGGGGGGCAGCAGCTCATTTTTCTGCAATGCACACAGGATTAGTTGAAGGCACACAGCTCAGAGTAAGTCTGGTCTGTAAAATAAAAGGCAGATCACGTTGTAGGGTATATAATATATTCTTCTAAAGATGAACCTATAGGAATTGTCAAAATGTAATTCTCCCTTTTATATGGATTTATTTCCATAATAAAGCTTGTACATATTCATTCTCCTTGCCAGTCTCAAAAGCAGCACACCCATTGCAAGAGTTGATGACACTTGATTGATAAAGTTTGACTTCCTTGCTTCCCAGGGTGCATCCTCAACTTATTGATCTCTATGGAGTGAACACTGATGACCTGGAGAGTTCCCAAGTGACGTGCAACTGCATATAGAAGGGACAAACTGGAGATTCTGTAATAAAGAATCCTGTTCTCACCCCTATGCACAGCTTTCCAAGGTCTGGACTTGTACTGATATCAGTTGTAGCACAAGTTTAATTGGTAAGGGTTAGGGTTTGTTCTAATTCTAGGTTTAAATTGTTATTAAATTATATATTTTAGCAGGTTCTATTTAACTGTATTGAAGGTATTAGGCTTTAAAAAGAAAAAGTGAAAATTGATTGTATTGGGTTTGAGAAGCGTCCATCAGAATAGAGGAATTTTTTTTTTCCATTAGTCTAGATTGTTTTAGATTGAGATACTTCTAAGTCTGCTGCTGCTATTTATGTTCTTAGGTAACTCAGTTCAGCACAGGGAAGAACCATACCTCTACTCACCAGCTCTAACTGAAGAATAGTGGCAAAATAAAAATATATGCATTTATTTTTTTAATCAACTGCTTATATTTCTAGTTATGATTTTTTAACGTTGCCTTAATATATTTTCTCTCAAAATGTTTCTAATCAAATAATACAAAAGAGTATGTTGATGTCCTGTATGGCTTTTCTTTGTTAAAATGTATTTTAAAACCTGCTCCTTGTATAAAATTAGTATTTTCTCTGTTTAGAATTGAAACGTTATTCAGCATAGTTTTTGTTGCTGCTGAGACTAAAGTTGTGATAAATAAGTTAATAGTTGACTTAAATTTTTATAATTTCCTTGTAGGGCATAAACATAATTTTTGAGTGTTTGTGGTTTTGGTATTTTACTTAATATTAAAGGCAATTATTTCAGAGGACAGCAAATTAAGGCTATATTATTTCTAGGAACTGGCTTCCTTTGAGGAAAAGTAGCACCTGTGTTTTGGCAGGACCATGGGTAACGAGCGTTTTCCTGGTCCCTCCTCTGGGAGCCGTTCAGAAGGCAGTGCACAAACGAAAGCTACCTTGGGCCAGGGCAAGACTGAGCTGGTTTTGGTGCTTTCTTCAGGAAGCTGTCAAGTGTAATGTGAAATCCAGTCTTTGTATGATGTTGCTAAATCAAGGGGTTAAGCCTGTTCAAGAGATTCTATAGCTACTATGATTTTAAATAGTTGTAAAAATTCTTATGTGTGATAAATACACAGGACTAAGTACCACACCTGAAGCACTGCAGGTGAGGATTTGGCTCCTAAACCCAAGCTATTGCCTGTTGTCCAAGTCACAGGCAGCAGTCTCCACTTAAAATTCATACTCTATCCCATCAAGTTATTTTAACATGCTAAGGCAATTCAAACTAAGCTTCTTTAAGTTGTTTAAAAGGGCATTCCAGCAACACTTAGTAGATTTAACTTATTTATTAAATGAAATTTAACAAAAGAATTGAATTTGCAGAATCAACAGCATTCATCTGTTAAACTTGTTTGGGTTTTTTTAAATAAAATGCAGTTGAGTAATACTTCATAATCTTGCCACCATCAGGACATTGTACATTCATTTTTTGTCAACTTGGTTTATAAAAGCTTCATAACTTTGCTTCATATCCTATGAAAAGGCAGCCAACATATACATGTTAACAATCAAACCTGAATAGAAAGTGTACAATTTCCAAGGCATCATTATCACATGTACTGACTTATGTAAACTATTTCAAAGATAAATAAAATGCTTTTGTTTCACTTCCTTGCATTGTTTGTACTCAAAAGAACATGAATGCTTCTTCCAGTATTTGAGGTATATTTTTCACAGTATGCTGTAATGTCAAGCTAATTTCTGTTCAAAGGTTTTTTTGGTTAAAGTGCAAAAATTCACTAAAGCCATTTGGAAGGTAAGCATTTTTGGTACAGTTTTCACACATATTTGCAAGAAAGTATTTAATTCTTGACATACTTTATTTTGCCTTTTTAAAAAAATATTTGCACATTCATTTGTCCTTGCACTGTAGATATTAGAGGAAAACATACTTTGGAGTGATCTACATCTTTGGCATCAAATTAAGTGAAAGGAAGATACAAAAATGGTCCCAAATACCTTTGGAATCTGTGGGCAACATGGCTTTTATGGCACCAAGCACTCTGGTAGCAGAAGTGCTTGCTGAAGGCACTTGCAGTGGGTTTGAGTTTCAGGCTAATTCCCACAGGATGGATGGTGCAGCTCTGAAGCCTTTGCACAGGGGACATTCCATTCTGGGTGCAGTTCACAAAGACATCCAAGGCTGGCCTCACTCTGTCCTTCTGCTGCAATAAATTCTGTCACTGAAAAAGCTGAACGTTCTCCAGCTCTTCTGGGGAGCAAAGGACGGTTTGTTGCCCTTGTGTTTTGTGCTGTTTCACCAAAGCTGGGTGGTAGTGCAAACTTAGCTAGCTGAAGAAACTTCCTGGAGTACAGAGCAGTGGTTTGATCCATGTTTCTGGTGAGTCCTTGCCTTTCTTCTGAGTGGCTGCTGAGGGTGCCTGTTTGGATGGTATTTATCTGACACCTTCCAAGAACCCAAGCTGCCTCTCCAAGTGACTTCCTTATTCAGTACTTTCTGAAGTACTTCATCTAAAGATAAAATTTGACCCATTGTGGTTGGCAGTTGGTGTCTTTTGGGTATTTGTGTCTCTGTTTTGTCAGATGAAGCCTGTCTTTTTTTCAGGTTCTGGAAGAATGCCAGCACTAAATCCTATAAAAAGTACTATAGAAAAGTCTGCAAATAAATATAAATAAATACTTGCTTTAAAAAAACCCACATAGAAATAATTCGTTGGAGAAGTCCAAAACCTTATGGCAGCACTGTCTGAGGAAAGGATGAAACAAGTAATTCGACCATGCTTGCAAGTACAATGTTATGGATGGCTACAAATTATATTCTCCAATACTTTAATCTTTCTACAGCTGCATCTCCAGGCTACCCCACACAATTCCCTGCTCTGAATTCACCTTTGGCCTTCCTGGTTCTGGCTTGCCTGGGTGTCTAAGTACCTTCAGTGATGTGGCTGTGCCTGTGAAGCCAAAGCTTACCTGCAGAAGCCCAGAGCTTCTGAGAACTGTTTTCTATGTCTGTGTGTCCTACTCACAGTCCTACGGGTTTGAGCTAATTTACCCTTGGTAAAATGCCAGACAAAGATGAGAGAGGATTTCTTCTTGAATGCCTGATCAAAATATTATTGAAACTTTAAAAATTATAGAATAACTCCTGCTAATGTGTTTGAGATCTTACTTTCCAGGATTGGCCAAAATTATTACTTTCTACAAATACTTCCTTTTGGTAAGTAATTCTTGTCTTTATCTTTAGTGTTCTTCTGTCTGTTTGAAACCAGATATATATATACACACATATATATATGGCATTTCAAATATTACTGGGAGACTTCAGAACAAACTGGTTTACCATTTTCATATTAGAACAGTACTGTAAGGTGTATCCTCCATACAGTTCAAGGAAATAAAGCATGTTTTGTAAGAGCAAGTAAGTTCAAGGTTTAGATTTCTTGTTGCTGATGTTTCTCCTGTGAATTAATCTGAATTTTAATTTCTTCATTTTAAAATCAAATGTTTATTTGCCATCTTAGTCATTTTTGTTCCCACTTTTAAAACTCCAGCTGTCTCTTCTGTTCTCATCCTGAGGGATCTGTTTGTATTTCCTTTTGAAGAAGCCAATCTGAAATAAATAATTTGGAATCTGTTGTCAGCAAATCTTTGTCATCAAATCTAAACCATAAAAGATTATTTAAAATAAAAATGCCTATGTATGGTATTTATGAAGTATGGTATTTGCAAGTGCTTTGTCATACCAAGTAATCAAGTGTTACTCATCAATCAAAAAAGTAGGTTTGCTTTTCCTTCTTTTAATTTTTGGGAGGCTAATGCTGTTCTGTATGGAGTAAAGGCTTGGGCTTGTGAACTTTAACAGTTCATGGAATCCAGTATTTTTAAAAATATGGTAATAAAATGTTAAATTTGTTTCATTTCTACATGTCCATGTAAAAATGATGGATGGAGAAAGTCTTCACATAGGTAAAGAAGTTAACAATCTCTCAATCACTTGTCAGAGGATCTGCATCCTTATTAGTTTTGTCTTTTACTTAGGCACAGAATTTTTTTAGTATTTATGTTGCAGTTTGAGATACCATATAAAATATTGTAAACGGATTTGTGGTGTTGAGCAACAGAAAATGTAGAACATACAGAAGATTAAATGAAATGAAAAAATGCAGAAACACTTTTGAAGAGCCCCAGGTTACAGGAGGAATTCTCTTTCTTTAGAAAGGACATAACATAATAAAATGTTATTTATTCTGTAATCCAAAAATCCTCCAACAGTATGAATTCCTGACTTGAAGCAAGTAAGGAATACTCAAAACTTACCTTCCACAATATAAATGAAAGAACCAATAACAAGGCAACACCAACTATTAAGCCGAGGGAAATAATTAGCACAGTAACACGGTATTTTGGCTTTTGGTGGTGCATTCCTTCCAAATAGACCTGAAAAACAGAAAATAAGCTTAGGGCTAATCATTGGGGGTTTTTCCCTAATAGATACTAAAAACTCTAGGAAAATTAATTAATTTTAAAAGTAATTAACGCTATTCACTGCTGGTGTATAGGTTTGTATAGAATTCTACAATATTAATTGCTATTAGTTTTTCTACTTTAACATGTTCAGCACAAATTCATAAGAGAATTCTTACATATGTGACTTGCTTTTCCTTGTGTAGTTCAATAACTTTTGCACTTTTTTCTGGCCAGGCCGTTGCTCTTACTTCAAACTTCAATGCTGATGCATCATCCTGATAAAAAATAAAAATAAAAATCTATATTTTAAAAGATAACTTTAACACACTGATTCCTGCCCAGCAAAAATGATAGCACAGCTGCTGACATAACCAGAATCTCACACAAACACAGAATGGTGCTTTTTTCTGAGCACAAAACAAATTAGTAACAGAAGCTGGAATGAAGCCAGGTTGGATTTTACTTAAGTCCACATCCATGCTGCTTTTCTTAGAAAAATACAATTATGAGTTGAAATTAAATCCCCATCCTACATAACCCAGCCAGAATAGGCAAAGCAATACATACCATAAAGTGACAAACTAAAATACATATTTTTGTTTTTCATACATTACCTTGAGCCTTAGCATTGGCAACATAAAATAAGTTAAAACCTAGAAGATTTAGATTTACTCATGTTTGAATCATGTTTCACTGATAGAAAACAAATACTAATACTTGAATTTATATGCAGGAAACACTGCAAATATGCCTTGAAATATTCCCCTCAAGTATGAAAAATTCATGTGTTACCATTTGTAGAAGTAAAGGAGTAGCCTCCAGATGCAAGTGAACAGTTGCTTCTTTTCCACTCTCCATGTTTCCCAGCGTGCAGTGTATTTGCAAGCAAAGGCTGTCATTCTTCATGCAGTACTGTACAAGGGAGGGAAAGATTAAAACTTAACTTTATCAACTATATAATCTTAAAGACAATAAAAACTGACTAAAAAGGATTCATGTTTATTCTTGAAAACTCAGGATATAACTTGAGGTTGTCATCCATCACTGTCATTCCAGAGGTGCTAAAGGTAAAGTAACAAGAGACCAACCTAATTGTTATACAAAATACATAATTTTTATTAAAAATTCAGTTATTTTAAGACTGAAAAAGAACAAGTGTCATAATTTGTTTATATATTTAGGGTTTATTTTTACACTGTTATTTCAAATTAGCTTTTATCAATAATGATGAATGACAATAACTCTTTGCTATCCAGTGCAAACAGTGTAATTGGTTGATCCTTACATTTGTACATTAACAACTAGTACCACTTCACATAGCTTTGGAGAAGACAAAAACACAAGGCTGTACATGATTATGTTTATTATATCTTTAACATTATTCTTTATCCAAGACTACCATGCTGAATACTGACTGGATATTCTAGTGCAGGCTTTATCTCAATCATTGGCTGATATTTCTTGTAATGTGCTTACTTAAAAATCCCAAATTAACAATTTTCAAAAAGAGGTAGGGTTTTTTTGTTTGTTGTTGTTATTTTTTGAGATGACAGATTAAATAATGTTGTACTTTGTCAAAGACAAAGTGGAGGAAACAGATTCCTATGAGGACAAAGCCCCAGCAATGCAATGCTAACATAGCAGCTGTGGTTTGGACTGTGGAGAGGAGTGTCTGATCTCCAGCAGGGTCTGTGAGCAGGAACAGAGGGATGAGCTGGAACGGGCCACACATGTATGGCACTCTCCCAGCCTCCCAAACATTTTTAATCGCTTCCCAGCCAAATATGATTTTCACGTATTTTGTAATTCTTGACTTCCATTAACTTGTATAGTCTTCCTTGGAATTCAGTTATTTTTAACATCTGGGTTTTTTTTTTAAAACCTGGCTCCTGTTAGTTATGTTTGCTGGCACTCCTTTGATGAGGAAAAGACAATGAATATTTGATCTGCATACCTCATGTAATTAAAATAAAGCCTGTTTTTCCCTTATGCATCATTTCTGTTTGTTACTGAATTTCCTCTGCCATTCTGCTTGCCCACTCATTCAGTTCCATACCCCTCTGGCAGTTTTTTGTAGGTGTCTGTCATCCACCCTGACTTCAGCAATGTGTCATTAATCAACTTTCTCAGCTCAGTTCTCACCCTTTCACTAAAGTCACTTATGACTATCCTGAACTTACCACAGGTCCCACCACACATCCTTGGAAGATGACTCTGTGACTTCATTATATAAGATACACTCTTTTCTTAAGGCTTATTCATACAGTCATTTCCCACTGATGCCAAAAGACAGAGCTTACCATGTGCCTCTTAGTAGGCTTTGAAAAGAAAGTGATGACATCCTTTAATATGCTTTCATTTTTTTCTGTTGCAGTACAGTCTCTGGGATATTCATTATAGAAGCAGTGTCCAGCTGATGTCTGAAAATAAATATAACATCATTATTAAAAATGTAAATTTTATTTCCAGAATTCTGAAACACATGGGGCTGAAGATGATCCTGTTCTAGTTCACTCTGTTTCACCATGGCTAGCAAATCAAACACAGACTGAGGGCCTAGCTGACTTTGTTTTGCTTCTCTTTTTCATAGAATTCATACAGCTACTAATACATAAAGTTGCTTTTGCTTACCTTGATATCCAATGGGTTGAATAATTTGATGTCCCTGGGTGGAAAAGCATTTGGTATCATTATTTCCAAGCTGGTATTGGGAGACATGCTTGGTCCTGCACTGATAACCTTGTGGGGAAGAGGTGAAGAGTTCAACAGTTAAAACTTCAAGGTAGCTATTCAGGGAACAAAACTGCACATATATAAATACATAAAACTGCACAGAATGGGGTAGCAGCTGCTCTGTGTGCTGTCAGGAAAGTGGATTGTGCTAGGAGTGTTAACATCTTGTTCATTCATTCTGTGGGCTTACTGAGCCCTTCCCTCCTCCAGAGCTGATGAGTAAGTAGTGCTAATCTCTGATGAGTACCTGAGCTCATGCAGACTGCCTGCCAGGAGAGGATGCAAAAGGAACTAGGGGAGATTTATGTCCCCATTCCTGCTTTTAATCCACTGAGGACAAATTTCATGCCATAGGTACTCTTACAAGAAGCTCCTAATTCCTTTTTCTTACCATAATTCCTTTTGAAGTGTTTCTGAAAGGAAGAAGTGGCAAGTCAGAACTGCTCTAGCATTTTCAATCCTGTTTGTGTTAGGAAATTTTTCTCTGATCACTCCGTGGAAGACTTGCCAGGCCAAAAAAAGTTTTCTAAGAGGGATTAAGAGCAACTTCCCATCACTAATGCACAAAAATTACTCATGGTGCCCTCATACTCTTAAGTTTCCTTACTGACTGTCTAGACTATCATTAGATGCACTAAACATTAACCTTCAAACAAGGATGACAGGGTTTACAAAGGAAAACTCTTACATGGAAAGTGAAGTTGATATTTTCCTTCATACATGTCACTGCTGAATCTTTCTCTTCTGCTCCATAAACAAATGAGGTTGGTGACACGAACCTACAATGGTTTAGAAATTGTTAATAAACAGAATTCCTACATGTCATTAGCATAGCTTTCTGCTTCATGCTACCTCCAGTAAGACTGGTTGTAAGAAAACATCCAAGTTTGCTTTTAAGTAGATCTAAGAACATAAGAGTAGAAATCATCTGCCTTTGGAATAGAAACCCTCTACATTTGTACTTTCCTCTGAAAAAGGCCAATGAATCATAAGAAGTCATAAATCCTCACCAAAGCTACACTCAATGAATGCCCCACAACAAACCCATATCATGGTTCATGTTAAGCAAAAAATCTGAGGATCTGTTATGCTCTGATTAAACACATATTTCTGGAAAAGAAATCCACTTTTTAAGACATGTTAGTCTGTTCAGAGACAAGTTTGATGCACCACAGACACCAACGGTCTCACCCCACAGCAGTGGAAAAAAGCTCTTACAAGTGTCTAAGTCAGTGCCCAGGACAGCTGTGCCAACTCAGTCCCAGGATTTTTTAGCTATGTCACACTTCTGCTTAAAGACTCAGTGAATTTAGAACAGTAACAAGACAACAGTTCTGTGATGTGCAGGTAATACCAATAGGGGACTCACCCATGAGTATTTAACTCCACCTCATATTTTAGAGGTATAGGTAAAGTCAGCGTGTTATCCAGCAACATGTTCCCATCTTCATTTTTACTACAAAAATGCAAAGAGAAAAATCTGCATTGAAGGCACCATCATAAGCTATTCACTATTTCTGTAAAAAATATTAAGCAGACCTTTTAGCTTATTAGAATAAACATATTTAATTGGTAACAACATGTCAGGCATTAATGCCCCCCACATTTTTACAGGCAGAAACCTACTAATAATTTAAATGTCTATCACCTATTTTCTTTTTGTAGTTTCTCTTTCTCTATTTGATTTGCAGCCAATTTACTTCCTTGCAATCCTGCTTTGCTGGGTCTTTCCAGTTATCTGTTTTCCAAAGCTAGTAGTATTTTTCATTGAGCAATTTTTATTAGACTTTACCAGGTAGCATTAATGGTGATGTTGAGGTCCTCATCTGCTCTGGTTAACGAGCTTGCATCCAAGAGGAAACTATAATCCAGCTGTAGAACAAACAAAATTTTCCTTATATTAAATGATAGTGTATCTTGACATAGTTTCAATGCAAATATTTTATTAAGCTCATTTAGAACTCTCTGCCCTAAAAAATTCAGAACTAAGGAAATACTTAATTTTTGTGTCTTCTAGTCCCTTTCTATTGACCTAACACATATGTCCATGGCATTGGTCAGCCCACTTGTCTAGAAGCCAAGCACAATCAGTCAATGCACAAAACAAACACTGTTGGCCCTTAATGAATTATTTCAGGGAGTGTTTAAGCAATTAATTTAAAAGTAGCAGGAGAGATACAGATACCAACATGATAAGAGATGGTAGTTGGGAATGAAGAAGAGAGCCAGAGATTTTTTTCCCCCCATGAAAATCCTCATAGAAAATTTAGGGTGTTTCTAAAGATAGGAACTCCATTTGCAGCTTACCTTTGAGTTGTGATCCACATATAAATAGCCAACACTGCACTCAAGTGTCACTGCATTAATTTCTTTATCTAATACTGCACAATGTATCTGTTTTTCTTCCTAAAATAAAGGACAAGTTACTAATGATTAAAATAAAAAAGGTGTTTTTTTCAAACATTTCAAATTACATGCACACACTAAAATTGGGTGCTTTATATTTTCCTGAACCAGGTGTTTGTTATTTCACTGATGCCAATATCCAGAACGCCCATGATCACTTTAACATAATAGATTCTATTGATTATTGTATCAGTTACTTCATCTGCTTCCTGATTTACTGAAGCTAAGGCACATGCACCAGACCCAGACCCACCCATGTTAAAAGCCAACTCACCAAGATGGATCTGGGGCATTCTACATGGAGAACAGTTATTTTTAAAATGCAGAAGGAGAGCACAGTTAGATTTATGACTTTTTGTATGCTTGTGTATTTGGGAAATATTCTGTGAGATCTTTGTGATCACTGAAAACATGACCATAAGCCAAAAAACAGCTGTAATATCCTGAAAATATTTTAAAAACTTTTTTTTTATTATTTAGTTGTTACTGAAATTATGTAAATCATCTGTATTGATAAATTGCACTTGATTTAGGTAGCTAGAAGTCTAAGAATCTAAAAATTGATGCTTTGGCAGCTTTTGATGAAGGGTCATAGGTTCAGTATCTAAAGAAACTCAACAATTCATAAACGGAATTTGAAAAACACCAGGCAGAAAAATAAAAATATCAAAGGATTACTGTTTGAGAGATTTTTTTTTCCTTACCAATTCTAAAACTCGAATGTAATAAAGACCTTTAGGGATCTGAACATGGAGGAGAGTTTCATATGCATCATCTCCAACATTAAGCAGAGAAATGTTCAACAATAAAGTCTTCACACTTCCAACACCAAGGTATGTTTTCTTTTTGTGAGACCTATAAAAATAATTACAATGTAAATGGAAAGTAATTTTAGAAACAGCCTGTAGGCAAAGCTGCTCTTTTAGGTAGTTTCAGTTGGTTCTGACAAAGCTCAGCTGGAGATGTAAGGGAAGGTTTTACTCCATTCTGTGACTAAGGTAGGACACCAGTTATGTGATGGTCACCCCTGAAAGGCTGGAGTGGTTACTGAGGGAGCAAGGGAATTGTCCTCAGTCCAGCTGTGCTCCTGGCCTTTACAAGTCCTTTCCTTTACAGGCCAGAATAGCAATGTGTCACTGCTACAGCATTTTCAGATGTTATTTCAACATTCACTCTTTGCACTCAAATGTGGGACTGAGTTAATGTGAAGAGGGGCAGAGTGAACATGCCTCTCTTATGATCTGTGTAATGTTCTATATTCATGTTACAAGTACAGACACCCCGTCGGGGGCTGAAAGTAAACTTCAGCTTGACATTAAAGTTTAATTAAGACTTGCAGAAAGGGTGCCTAGAAATAGACATTTATCAGATATTCTGGCTCGAAACCAAAGCATTAGTCACTGAACACCTTTGGGAAAGAAGCTGGCACTTACAAAAGCAACAGAAGGCAAAAGCACTGCATAAGCAGATAGGTTCCAAGACAAAAGCAAATTAAAGAAAAACACAATGTTAACATTTTGGTAGCTTGTCAAGTTTAGGTTAAATTGGAACGTTGTTTTAGCACTTATATACCCAGCACTCACTCCTCTTACCCACGTTAAAGCCAAGCTCATTAACAATATGCTGTCACAAAGATGCCTCCCAGCTTAACACACAAGTACACAAAAGCACCAGGTGCACATCTGGGACTACAACAAAGCTGAACCAGAGCTTTTCCCCAGTAATCATATTTCATTCTTCATTAAAAAATGCATGATGCAGACTAGAAACTTACAGGGCAGGCCAAAATCTAAGCAATTTAAACAAAACATGATAGTGTATACATGAAGACTTGCTACTCAGAAAATAAAGCATTACATTGCCATCCCTATTTGATTTCATTCTTTTAAAGCCAAAGGTGGTTGCCCTGCTCTTCAAGGATAATGAATGCATTCTGTCAAGACAAAATAAATTATCACTTCACAGTTAACTAGTTTTTAATCGAGATTCTAGGGGCACAAGGTAATTTAAGGTGATACTTCACACTTTATCAAGATACTTAGACTATTTATTTACACTGCAAATCTGCTGCTGGGCCTAATGTCAAGCAGATATGTTATAATCTGTGTTTTTCTTTCTTAGAGCTTGGAAGTGCTTACAAAACTGCATTTCTAATGTCATGAATGCAAATTCTGCACAACCATTCTTTCTGAGAACTATATGAGTGTTTAAATGAAATAACCATCCAGCCTAAGAAAATGAAAGGGCTTAAGACTCATGCTACAGGCCAAAAGTTAAAGTAGGCAGAAAGATACACATCTTACTCTGAAATCTGGGAAGATGACAAAGTTTGTGCTCAGGATCACACAGGTGGGATTAATCTGCATTAGGTGACTGTCAGCATCTTTTGATGCCATTTTAGGTTGTTCAACCTAGAATCTTGATTTGAGTAGCATCGACTTTAAAAGTGATGAATGACATGAGAAAATCTAAGTTATAGGTAAAATATCTAAATAGCTGAGATTCACAACAGCTACAATTCCTCTTTTTGCTCACATGTATTCCTTACTTTGAAATATAATAGTCAATAAGGAAAAAGGTTGTGATGATAAAATACAACTTAAAACAATTAAGTGGCTCTTTTATATAAGAATATTATATCTTCAGTTTTATACTGCTGATTGAGACTTCAATTAGTGCAAGTACACTATATCCAGAAAGAGCAGCAGAAATAACCAATAGCTTGTCAATTTTACAATTTTAGTTATGATGTCTGCATATTGAGTAGACATTGTGCAGCGTTATCTTAGCCCATTTATATATGAAGTGTAGAACACAAATTCATGGTTATTTAACATGATTTTTTGAGCTGTAAAATCTTCTAATTATGCAATAACAGTTCTTCAATCATATAAATTTATGCTACATTTTCTGCAAGATTTATGATTTACAAATAGTCTTCAATTAAGAAGCTTTACATCTTGTTTTTTTCAGAGAGTCCTGAGCATTTGTGGATTAGTGTAATTTACATACAAAAGATCAAAGAATAATTTAAATAAAATCTTACTAAATTGTCCACAAAAATGAAAGCTACATTATACTTACTTTGGAAAAACAACTTTTCCAGAAACTCTCAAGTCAGCTGAACAATTTTCTTGGGAACAAAATCTTGCAAAAATAAACTGTAAAAGCCAAATTAAAAAAAAAAGGAACTTCAGTGTCTTATGCTTCCAATGGTGAGAAACAGTATTTCCAGAGAAAGAAACCCATCACCTAGTAACTAAGCACAAGGAAGTGTCTAATAGCTCTTACTGCTAACATACAATTCAATCAGGCTACGATTTTCCATTTTCCAAACACATTCTGTGCACCCAAAGTAACAGTGAGGAGGCTTTCCAGACTCAGTCTGTCACAGTGAAACCTGTGGGTGTATGTTCAGACAATCTTTACAGCAGTACACAAGGAGGGCAGAATGTTTTAGAAGATCCAGAACTGATGTCTGTGCAGTCTCTCCTGTAATACAGCACATTAATTTTTGCAAGAGTTTAATTACAACTCTTATTTATACTACTGTTAGTAAGGTTTGATGAGAGCAGAGACACCATGAGTTGCAGGTGTCCGTGTCTTGGTTTATCAGTATGTTATAGAGCACATTTCTGTCACTGTACTCAACATCTCCCTCCTTCTTTCTTTCTTTACAACTCTGAGGTTTCTAAAACAATATTCTGAATGACAATGAGAAGTCAGAGCATGCCATTTAAAAGAAGCTCTTACATATCTTGGGAGTTCTGATGGCCAACTGTATCTCAGTTACAGAAATCACAGAGAAAGCTGAGTTGGAAAGGATCCATTGGGATCAGAGCTCCTGGTCCTGCCCAGGACATCCTCAAGAGTCACAGCCTGTGCCTGAGAGCATTGTCCAAACACTTCTGGAACTCAGGCTTGGAGCTCTGACCACTTTTCTGGGGAGCTTACCATTGTGAAAAGTTAAAAATTCAGCATATTCTGACTTTCACTAAAGTCAAAGTCTCTTAAGTTGGAATTTTTTGGGAAAAAAGGTTAATTTCATAGTTACTAAAGAATATACTCTTTCTTTCCCCTCACAGACTTGAAAACCTGCAGTACTTTTACAGAACTAATATTTCAGCAATATCAACACTTCAAGACTAATACCAACATGATATTGTGTATTTAACACAGAAATAATTTTAAAGTACAATTTTTATGTTGTGTAGTTGAATGGGTATTTCAAAGAGTGTATTTCATATATGGGTTCTGAGATATATAGTACTATTTATGCTGGCAAGTTCTCTGCACATATCTTCTTTATTTTTAAACCATAATACAGATGATACACAAGTTCTGCAAAGATTTTTTTTAGCAAAAAATGGGGCATTTTTTTTAGCATTCTGGTTTATTAATTGATATCAAGACACAATCCCTAGGTGTAGGTCTGGAAAATGCATTCTTTCACATGCTATGAATCAGTGAACTGGAGATTAAAACACGAATATTTACTCACTGCATTGGAAAAAAGAGAACTCATACACTAACCTTGCTTTTTATAACATCTTTTTCTTTCCTGCGTTGAAGAACAGCCTCAAGTGGTGAAAATTCTTGAGCATTTCTTTTCTGTAGAATATGATGCCCCAGATGATAACTCGCTTCAACATGTACAGGAGTCAAGATATCCCTTACATCTTTCTACGAAAATTGGAAACCTAATGAGTTAATCATATAAGACAAAACATGTATGCTTATGTTTTAAACTTACAAGGTTGCCCAGAACTCACTAAAGCAGCGTGACCTATTTTTCACATGTAAAATAATTCCATATGGCTAATATACTTTCATCTTTGTTGCTGAAGGAGGCAATCAGAAATGCATAAAGGCAGAATACGTTCAGTGACAGCATCAGCCATTTCAGAATGGATGATCTTCTATGATAAGAAATCCTACTGAATAGTGAACCCACTTCTGTCAATAATCCTGCCTCACACACCTATGAAAGGCTGCACTGCCCAAGTAGGAAAAAAGGCAAAGTTGGCTAAAATGAAGAAAGCTAACCAGTAGAATGAGGCCAGACAAACCCAATGGGTATTTACATATGAAATCAAAACTAGTTCTCCCACAGTACAATTAAATCAAGTTGTGACTGCATTTTATTTTTCTGCCCCTTTATTTTCCATTCTGTATTAAGAAGATTAAATAAATGATTATTTTGTACATGAAGCCTTGCCTGTGTAGGAATGCTCAGATCAGAGCCCCAACTACCTACTTGTGAAAACTGAACAGCTTGAAGCACCAACAGTAACAAACCTGATTAAATTACTCCCTTAGTGTAGGGGATAGACAGACACTGATTGTCCTTCCACATGGCCACTGTTTTAATTCTTATCTGCAAGCTTGTGTTGGCCAAATCACATATTATCTAATTTGTAATAATTTTCCACAAGGTTTTCTCTGCATCTGCTTTATATTACTTCCATTATACTAATTAGCTATTAATTAGCCTTTACTCAAAATACATAAAATTTATATTGTCTCTTGCAAGGACTGTACTTGACAGACATTCACACTTACTTAACTTTAGGAGCTTCACACAAGTACAGAAACCTCAGTGGGTGGAAGGAGATGCTTATAATGTTATTAATTAAAAATTGAAAAGAAAATTGAATTCTATGTAGGAAAAAACTCCCTAACGATGGACTATAGGAACTGATGAGGCAAATCAATTCCTTCCTCCTACACAAATACCTGCTAATGCTGGTACAGCAATCTGAACAAGGTCAGCTGTCAATCACATCTCCATTTGTTTACAAAACTCTTATAAAGTAAGTGGCAATTTGCCATTGCTCCTGCAAGCAACATTCACTTAGGTGCAGTTATCAGCTGAGATGCATCTGGGAAATTTTCCAGTAGGTAACATAAGCTTCCCTTTTTACCCTGAAGCTTTGTGATGAAGAACTGGCTTCTAATCATGTCACAAACAAAAAATAAGGGAAATCAAGGAAGAAGAAAAATACATTGAAGAATATTTCCCTGCAGGTTTTTCTGTAGTTGTCGAAAATAAAATTTATTTTCTAGCCTTTGTGCAGGATCAACTGCATTGGTCACCTTGATAGATGTTTGTTTCAAAAGGTCACAGAATTGCTACCTTGAGGATTTCAAAGAAAATGTCAGGCAAAGTAGTCCATTATTTTATTAGCTTTATTTCCCCTTACATCTAAATATTCCCTCTCTTCCCTCCTAGATAAGGTCTGACAGGAGAGAAGTCTATTTCTTCTGAGTTTAATAAAATGTGGTTCCTTTGTGTCCACTGATTTTTATTGTTTGTTGTGGTTTAGGACTTCCAAGTTTTTCCACAATTTTTGTTTTGGAGGACAAGCTTCTAAAATGTTTGATAGAATAAAAGTGATTAATTTTTTTCTTGTTATTTAAATGGCCTTAAAAATATTATATCCTTGTCCTGATTACCAGTTTTATTCCATTTTCAAGACAAGTCCCTCTTCACCTTTCAGCGGGATAGGTCATGCACGAGTGCTCTTCCTACCCCATTTCCACCCTCAGGTTATGGGTGAGTGCTGCATTCCTTGAGGAGAAAAAAAATCAAGCAACCCCAAACAAAGCTCTGCTTCACACCCTGCCAGCCTTTGGCTCCTTGCAGCACACTCACAAAGCACACCACACTACAGACCTTGAACTACAGACTTTTCTAGCAACCATCTTCATTTCACTTCCTGTGGATCAGGAATGGGTTTTTCCTTTTTAACTGAGTCTACTTTATCTACTCACAATAACAACAGAAGCAAAACCGTATGCATGTTCTTTGTTATACTTACAGATGACAAAACATGAAAAATACAAGTTTTAAGACTTTGCATTAAGGAATACATAAGAAAATTCCATCAAAAATGTTCAGCAGAATATGAATGTTGAATCTTCATGATTGCTCCAAACCAACCTCAATCTATATATGATCTGTCATGCATAAAAATGATGAAAAAATTTCAAGAATGCTCAAGGTCCAACTTAATCACTGTGGTTATTGTTATTATACATCTCACCAATGTAAGAGATGGAAGATCTACTGATTTCCTCAGAGAAAGCTGAGAAAGCATCAGAAATAAAATATATTAACTGTGGAAGTTCTGAATACAAATATTTTACTTCCAAAATTATGTGGTGCAATTATAAACAGAATAGGTTCTTTTGCAGCAGGTCTGCTTTTCAGAGGAGAACAAAGGATTTACAAGACAATACATACTGAAAACTACATTACCCTCATAAATGCTGGATGATCTTTGCAGGTAGTAATATTGCTGTAAATCTTTATTTTTCCTGAGATTGTATCATGTGTTCCATTGGAGGAAAAATAAAATCTGGCTTGTGTATCCTCTTTTCTGTTCACGTCAACACTCAGATTATAAAGCAACACTACAAAATAAAACCCAGGGAAAATAAAGGTTATAAATCTTCAAGTGTTGCAATCTTAATGAGTTTATGTAGAAATTACAATTTCTGACTCACTTCCATAAGTATATTTAAACATCCATTTTAAAATGCTTGGCTTAAAAACACTGACATAAATCCATACTAAGAAAAACTTCTAATACCCTGAAAATTGCTTCATGGCTGTTCCCCAATACATGCATTTATATCAGGGATAGTTTATCAGGTTGTATTTATATTTTCTACCAAAATCTATTTACAGAAAACCCATTTCAGTTAGTTAAACGGCTGACAGTAACTTACAACAAACACTTAAGTCAACTAACACTGACAAATATTGTTTACCTTCACAGTTTTTTCTATTTAAGTTAGCATGAATTGCTATGGTAACAAGTTGCAAACAAGTTTCAGAGCATTACAGATCTATTACTTCTAATTTTTTTGCCAAGGGTTAGGTTATCTACAATTTCTACCAGTACTTTTTTTTAAATTAAAAAGTCTTATGTACAAGTCCAGCAAGGGTGACCAAGTCTGACTGCTCCTCTTTCAAAATTAATGAGTTTCAAAAGATCTGATAAAGATCAAAAGACACATAACTTAACAATTCATCACTGCATGTGTTCTCTGTAACATGCTCCCTAAGGTTATTGTCTGTTCTCACCCAGAAGAGTTGAGCAATGTAATTTTATATACCATGTACTTGAAGGGCTGTTTGCAGTTTACAAATAGCACATGACAAGTAGGTTAAAAGCACTCAGGCAATACAGGCAAATTTAGACAGTAAATTATGTTAAATTAATTCACCATGAATATTCCCTCTGAAAGACACCATTTCCAGCAATACCAGTTTTTTGCCAAAAGCAAAATATGCATTATATAAAACACAATACAAGATTTATTTTTCAGTAATTTTGGTAGGATTCCTTCTCTTTCAAAAAGTGCCCCACAATATGATCAGCTGCTTGAGCTGGTTTGTGAAGGAATGCTTTCTCTCTATTGCTAAGTGGAAGGCAGCATCCTCCAGCAGTCCCATCTGGTTTGGTCCCTGCCTGAGAAGATTGCTGTTAGAGGACATCTAAATATCACCCTTTTAATGCTGCTGTCTCTTCAAGCAGCAGTTCTAGCAGGGATGTGCTCTTATTCCAAATTGAACAGAAGTGTAGTGGCCTGACGTTACAGGGTAGTCATGACATTAAAAAGGTATCCATGTTTTCAGCTTTTCATTTTATACTGAAGTCAGATTAATGCTCTACTGAATACCAGCAGCATTATTCTGCAAATAGGTGCATTTGAAATCAGTACATATAGGGGATTATTTTTCCAGTAGCTTACCAATATAACCAGGTACCTCCCGTCCTCTGTAGGCAAAGCATATCTTCAAATTCATACAGGTGGCAGGCTGCTCATTTTCCATGCAGTCCAAATTAGTTCGATTTATTGAATTAGAATGCTTCAAAGAAGCTATAACAATTATCACTGGCTTTGTTCTAAGAATAGAAAAGAGTAACACAAATAATGTTCAGATATAGCTTACAGAATGTCTGCAAAAACTAATCATCCCTGACAACTTATTTTTATATTTTAGAATTATAATTTTAAAGTTATCTGCATTTTTCAGATAGTTTCAAACAGTTGTATGCAAATTATTTTTACTTCAAAAAGTTACAGAATGATATTTTCATCTTTTCAATGTGTTTACTTAAATGTTTCACTTGTAGAGCCTTCTAGAGCCTAATGAGTGAAGTTGAAGATATCAAGAATATAATGAGTTAAATTAAATTACTGAGTTTTAATAAATTCCACTAAAAAACAGAGTTAAACTGTATGGTCTTCAAAAGTATTGAAACACAGCAATCTCACCTCAACACCACAGCAGAATCAGAGAAAAATGCACCAACTGCTACATCTGCACAAAAAGAACGTATCAATAACCATAATTTGCCAAGAGGAATTACTTAGGTACAAGCATTTTATAGCATATTCACCTTTTGGTGAATATTAAGACACCATTTGCCCTTTATTTACTAGAAGGGATATACTAGTATTTAAAGACAGCTCCTCAAATACTTGTGCACTGTCCATAAATGCTGCATGCTAATTTGATGGACTTCCAGATATTGATAATGTGATTATTTGATTTCTATTTCACATTTAAATGGTTGATACTGAAGGACAACTCAGCTAAATAGGAGATACTTGCTTTCTTCTCCATCCAGATATTCAATATTGCTATACATGCACATACCTACTGATTTTTATACTTAGAATTGATTTGCTTATGTCTATTATATGTATAAAATTGTACATAGAGAGAAATAATAGTATTTCCTTTATTCCAAATGAACTGAACTCTATTCATGCAAGAAGGAAAGAAATATAGACAGTTTATATACCTCCCAAATCAGGTAGCAAAAGTGAATTGTCAGATGACTAAATGATATAAGGGCCTGAGGATGTGACTGCCAGAGTAGTAACCAACAGCTGACCTGTGAGCAGACTACTTGTAACCTGTCCTTTAGGCCAGCATTACAAATTAACCTGGAAAATGTTTCTGTGGACAGAGCCAGAACACACAACAGGGTAACTTTGTGCTTTTGCACCCCCAAGAGCAGGACAGACATACCTGACCTGACCTAAGACTTATCTGCAAAATGTCAGAATGTTTTGATGATGTGTATAAAACAATTAATATATTCTTGGCACCAAGTTAGCACTACTTTGTCATGGCCACAAGAACTCCACAATGGTTTTAGCTCAATGCCATGAGCCCTAAGTGGTGTTCACTCAGACTGAGAGTAAAGGAGCCCATGACTCCTGTCAGAATCCAGACTCTGGGAATGCCAGCAATATATTCAGGTTAGCACACTAGTCTGGACAACAAACATGCTTCCAGTGCCCAAAGCACCTCATTGTGACATTTGTAAATGAGATGTCTGCTTTTAAGATATAAATCACATTTCTCTTCCCCTTGTGCACTATGATCTCACTCTTACATTGTTCTCAGTCCTTAAATAATAGTTAGGTGACCGTGAAACCTGACTGCCTGGCCTCAGCTTTACCTCTTCTTTTTTCTTCCCAAAATATGAGATGTGACATGTCATCTCAATAACAGATTCTGCTTCTGATAAAAGTATCAAGTAAGACAGTAGGGTTGTTCCCTATGAATTTCTATTCTTTTAAATATTAAAAGTAAACAAAATTGCTTAATTTACCTTGATAACCATTGTTATCTACATCAATGCCACTTGATATGGATTGTCCAAACATGCTTAAAGAATTACTCACTTCTTTTCCTTGTATTCTCTGAGGACAAAAATACAAAAGAGAAAATTATTCTTGGAAAGCTAATCTCTGAGTTACAATTTCCAGCGAAAAATGTTAGCAGAACAATCCTGATGGTGAACTTAAATCCCATAAACCTTTTTTAAAGCTCCCAAAACAATTTTTTTTCTCTTACAGGTTTTATTATGACTGGAAATCACAGACCATGTAAAAATTTTCTGAAGTCTTTTAATATACTTCAGATGGTCAGACTGTTAAATGAAGGGAAAACCGTCTCAGATTTAAACTTGGGGTTTTTCTGGATTGGGTATTTTGCATTGGAAAAGCATACCTGTGAAAATGTTGGTGTTATTCCATCTTTCCTGCCATTGTATATATAAATAGCCCCTTTTAGATTATCTTCGTGTGGAGCCCCAATTGCCACATCTGTGAAAAAACAATTCAGCAATGATCATGGACTAGGAAATATGACCACTGAGCAGCTGAAGAAATGCAAATCTTGACGCATGCAATGCCAGATCAGATTTACTTGCCTGAATTCAAAGGCAGTTGTGAACACAGATATAAAGCAAACAAAAACAATACAGACCAGCTCAGTAATCTGATTCTACCTTAATTACTGTGTGTGAAAAGCAACAATCAAATACTGCCATTTTGTTAAAGACACAGTCTATTTCTAGCAATACTAATTTTGACCCTTAAGAGGTTAAAAGGTTACCATGAAAGAAGGCAAAATTATCATGATCTTTAAAAAAAAGAGAAAAATACCAAGCTTTATATTTATGGAACAGTGATGATTTTCCTGCTCTTCCCACATGGATTAAGTCACTGAAACACAAGTACTCTTATTACAGTGCCAAAAATAAACTATTTATTTTTCTATGAAGTGTTCATAACAGTTAATAATAAGCTTGGAAAGGCATTTAACAAGGAAATGAAGGTACAAAGGGATATTGCCACAAAGGGATATGTTTTATGCCTAGATGACCTAATCCCAGAGGGGTATGGCAATTTGTAACAAACTGAATGAACGTACCTACACGCCAATCCACCCTCAACAGCCCTTACCAAAAACTCCCATGGTTCAAATAGCCAGAGGCTGTTTACCAGGGAGGGATGGGGAGATTATGTACACCATCTTGAAAGTCACTGTTAATAACTGGGAACTTGCACTTACAAATAAGCAAAAACTGAACTATCTGCAAATCAGAAATACTTTAGGCTGCACTGAACCAAAATCACAAAAAACCCAAACCTTTGACTGTTTGGTTTTACAGAGCAATTCTCTCATTGAATCCACATTGACTGAGCCCATACTGTGGTGACTAAACCACATAAAGCACATTATACATCTCTCTACTAGTGAGATGAAAATGGGACAGTCAAGTTGTGCCTGTTAAAATTACACACACGATCTTGAGGTCGGATCCTACACCACCACCCACATCACTATCTTTACAGGGCTGATACTGATGGTTTAGATCATTGAAGGAGTTGGCTCTGCTCTGTTTTTTAATTATTACAGAAAAATGCTTTATATTACCCAATTTCTCTTTATATTTTGCTTCCAGCCTTTTTCTTACAGCAGTCTCCCAACATGAAGGTTGCTTTCAATATCCCCATGTATTTAGTACTTAGTGGGGACAAAGAAGCAGATTTTGACTCCATTTTTGTTTATTATTGTTACAAAATTGCCAAATTGTTCCCCAACCTTCATCTCAGATATTTAAAACATGATTAGTGATTCCATTTGAGTTACAAAAGTTACAGATTATGCTATCACTCCATGCTCATGCTCTTTATTAGACAAAACCTGGTGCCTTGGTATTAAACATCAATGACTGTGAAGGAGCTGTATTTCCAGTCAGAAAAGTCGAATCCCAAACCAAAAGAATTCTCAGACTTCCATAATCCTCCTTTGCCATGTTTATCATGGCATTCCACTGATCACAGAGAATGAAACCCAATAGGTTTTCTTTGTATTCTTACCTTCAAAGCCATCATTGTCTATGTCTCCTAGATTGGCTATGGACTCTCCAAACCTTGCTGCATACGAGTCACTCCCACTGAGCTCTATGTTCAGCTCTACCATCTTTGCTTCCTGAAGGAAAACAGAGTCAATGGCACATGAATGGAATATTATTCAAAATGTTAAAACTGCCTTGGATACCAATATATAACCCCACCAAACTTATTGATGTAGAAGCAAGCATTTTCAGATACATTTTATGGTATTTAGTGTAAGAATAGTAAAGTGACTACACTTCCACTTCTGAACCTTAGAAAGAATGAAAAGAAGCCCATTCTAATGCATGATCTGTCCAGTCATGTCAATTGCAAAACAGGAGTACCAGTCTGTTTCCCGACTGGTACCAGTAACTGCATGCAAATGTTTCAGTCCTTGTTTGTTTCTGAAGGGCCTGGTAAGTTGCTCTTCAGCTGGCAGTTCAGTGGGAAGCACAGCAGTGGAGGAGAGCTTGGAAAGGGGCTGCAGGGGCAGGCTGTCACCACCTACAGCTCCTAGGAAACGAACCCAGTCTGTGTGCAGCTCCAGCACTGGTGGGAGTAACTGTGCTACAGCTGACACTGCAGCCTTTGGGGGCGTGCTGTGCACTCCTGCTGGGGCAGTCATCACAGCCCTAATGCTGCTTTTTCCATATCTGGAAATATGGAATAAGAAGAGAGGAAAACTCTTCCTCTTACCCTGTTAAACCAGAATGGCTGTGTTGCCGTGTGTTTTTAAGAGAAAATACTTACAGAACCTGAATTAATATAGACATAAACTCTTCCCTCTTCTCTGATGGTACTTTCCATTGGAGCACCAACCAATAAGTCTGAATAGCCATCTGAATTCAGGTCCACAGCACAAACTGCAGCTCCAAAGTAAGAACCAAGCTGTGTGCAGACAAGAAATCATTATTATTTCTGCATTTTAATGAAGATGCACTAGAAGTTATGAGGTGCAGAAAAGCAATAGGACAGATTTACCTTTTTGCCCTTTACTTCAAAGAGAATATTTATTTCTCCCTCCTTGCTAAAAATGTATGCCTAAAAGGAAAAGAAAACACAAGCAGAATTCAGCAAACTGTAATCTGGAACACTTCCCAGTGCTTTCTCTACAGCATGTGCTAGAGAATCAGCACAGCAGTGCTCAGTATCACAAATTACAGCTACCTCCTGCCTCCTACCTGCATCTTTCTTCAACACCACAGTTCACATCAATGTTATCCAGATTGCCTACCCTAATTCCTTACTCAAGTTTCCCCCATGAAAAGTCACATCTGATACTTGTCTTTAATATATTAATCTATATTGGAAGATCATAGTATTTTTGGGGTTATAGTCATTAAGTCAATATTATAGACAATTCCTTACTTTACCAGTCTGCTCCTGTTGGGGAGCCCCTCCAATTACTTCTATACTGGATGGTGTCAGAAAATGTCCAGCTCCAATAGAATATCCTGCAAATCAGAAATGCACTATTCAATACTGGGAATGCTATGTAACAAAGATAGAATAGGAGCATGTCTTATAAAAGCTCTCAACACCATAAATTATCATGAGTCTGACATTCAGACCTCATGCAAGTCAGCAATGAAAACAGAATAGAAAGTTTTTGAAGTATAAGTAAAAGGTCACTACAGACAGTAAGTTCCATCAAGCACGAGAAAGTGTCAGAAACACTCATTTCTTCCCAAGAACTCAATTATCTGCCATAGTTCAAAAATTTATTTATAAAATAAATTGCAAACACCTTCTGATAATGCATATTCTGCAATTGTTCAGTAAGTCCACACTATTAATACAAATAAA
This sequence comes from Ammospiza nelsoni, assembly GCF_027579445.1. NCBI lineage: Eukaryota > Metazoa > Chordata > Aves > Passeriformes > Passerellidae > Ammospiza > Ammospiza nelsoni. The sequence goes on from NC_080639.1 coordinate 16,371,787, forward strand.
AATTATCCAAGTAGATGCACTGGAATGTGGAAATAATCGATTCAATTGTTACTCTGACTATTATAACTGGATTTAAGAAAAATTAAATGTAGTGCTATTCTATGTGCACATACACACATAAAGCACCATGGACACACACATGAAAATGTCAGGAACAAACTGCAAAAGCCTTATTGTGCAGTAAGAAGCCATTACATCAGCTTTAGTAAATAAATCTACATTACAAAGCATTTCTGTATGTGGAGAGAGATTATAAACGGGATCATGTTTTGGTGCAGACATCCAGACACAGAATTGCAAAATAAAGGCTAACACCTTAACCTGTAGCTGCACAAGTCATCCTTACTCTTTCCAAAGTACATCACAACTCAGAATACAGGACAGATAACATATACTCTACTCTTGCATTTACTGAATGACTGCTGATGTTCCTGAATGCAGAGGAAATGGAAAAATCATCTTAGATAGATGAGAACAAGCTTTGAATCTTTTGTCAGTGAACACAACTGCCTAGAATTCAAGTTCTCATTAAGCCACCTTTTCCTTTTCATATTTTAATCTAAAAGAGACGAACAGAGCAATTTATCATTTGAAGGTCAACATTTAGCTTTTATTTACTCAACAAAAAATTAAGGATGAACCTTAATTTACCTCCTCTGACATTTACTTTCTAGTTATTTTTGTTTTGCCAAAGTGCAAACATTATTAATTCTTAAGGACTTAAAAAAAAAAGCCAAACATACACAAGAATTACAGTAATTACATAGTTCTCATTTTTCTTTAATGGTATTAAAATGTTTGGCAGGGGAACGGGAAATCACATAACTGACCCTTTAAAGGCATAGAGAAATGAAATTTTATTTCCAACGCCATAGTTTTCTCCTTTTTACCATGACTACAGTTTTTCAGTTTTCTGAAATGTTACTTGCCCTTCTCAGATTTCTCAAAGGAACTGTCCTCTACTTTATGATTTCTTTACGGCAGTTTAAGTGCTTAAGGTTACTTTTTCATCAGGGCCAGCTGAATTGAAAGGCTGAATAATTTTGAAAATTCCTTTTATAGAAGTCAGCTACCCCTCTCCAAGAGATTCTCAAGTAGTCAAGAAAATATTACCTAGTGTTATGTATTACAAATATCTAATTTCCTTCCTTCTTTCAGTTGTCTGGCACACGAACACCCTTGTTTCCTCCAACTTATGGAAAACGCTACAATACTACTGCACTTCCTGTAGTCTCTAGGTTCTTAATTATTATTCTTTATTTATGTTTTTCATTAAACTGTTAAAGATGCCAATGTCTTTGTCCCTATGAGTGCAAGAATAGAGTAAGTAGATAATGCTATCTCCTTACATGCTTGAATTACACTCTGGTCACAATATACTTCCACCATTTGGTAGGGATAATTTCTTTCATTACTTAAGGGAGCAATAGACTCAGACTTCTAAAAAATTAATTTGGTAACAGAATTAACCCTGAACAGATTTTTGTCTTCAATAATTATAAAGATGGCACAGATGCTGAGGGAGGGAAGGAAGGTACCTTTAAACCTTTTCAACCACACCATGGGGCTTCAACTGCAATATGAGGGAAAGGAGCAGAGGTTAAAGTAACATGAAACTGCAAAATTCCAGGTTTATCACAGCTGTTACTGTACAGACATACAGATGAGTTAATGGTGCTCTTCTTCACCTTCCAGTAGAAGGGCAAGTTCAGAAGACATATGGCTCTGCTGAGCCAACATGCAGCAGATCACTAGAGTGAAGCAAACTCCAGCTGACTTCAGGTCCTGGATGGCCAAAGCAACTAAGAGAGATCACATTTGTGTGGAAGGGCCTTCCCTAACCTCTCCTTAACACAGTCCTTACGCAGGTTTTTACCCATTTGCCTGGATCTGGCTTCTGGCTGTCAATGATTTGACTCATTCAGAAATTCTCATTCTTATACTTTCAGAAGCAGAAATCTGGAATGAATTTATTTTCCCTAGGCAGGTGCAGTACTTTTCCTGCTGATTACTATTGGAAAACTGGAGCTTTCCACTCTCTGAAGCTCTTTTTTTGTCCTGTGAAAGGTTAGAAGTTCTAATGGCTGACCCTAGGCATCCACGTGTCTGATCCCCCTTCACCAGTCAGTCTCTCTTCTGCTTGACTTTCCCACAGAGTCCCTGTGGCCTTTGCAGGCCCAGAACTGAATTCTGAAGTCTTAGTTTCACTGTGTTTCACAATAGCTATTTCATAACATATGCCAACTTCCTATTGTCAGAGAAGTGGAATCAGAAACAGGAAATATTTATCCACGTGAACCGGAACTTTGAATGGGAAAATGCAAAACCCAATGGTCACAAGCAAAAATTTTCTTGCTTAGGAATTCAGGAAGGACAGATGAGCTTTTCTCAGTGCAGTGAGAGTTCTGAAGCTGCTGCTGTTTTTTTGGCATAAACCTTTCCAAACTGTAGCACTAAATTCAGCTGGTTACTTGGATATAGGCACGTGAGTAGAACTTCATGGCCTTGGTTACAGACATTCATAAATGAGGGTTGCCTTCTCACATACCCAGACTAAAATATGTTTGGAATAAAAAAGAAACAAAAAAAAACAACATTGGAGGAAAGTTTGTTTCTAAAGGTTACAGCATAGTTCCCCTTATTGACAATACAATTAAGATTTCCCTGCAGCTTTCACTGTAAAAATTTTTTCATATTTCTGTTAAATGTGAAACCACTGTCTTTTTCTGTGAAAGCTTGTGGCAGCATTGCAGACTTGAGTAAAATGAAAACCATTGCTAATCAGAAGCATTTCTACCTTCCAAATTAAGAAATTGTTAAAAGTCAGTGGAGAGATGGTAAGAATAGAAATCCACTGTTTGAGAAGTTTCCTCATAAAAAGAACAGAAAGGAAGCCTTATACATGAGTAATACTTCACAAAATTAGAAATCATCTGTAGAACTGTTGCTTCTGGGGTTAATAGTGAAAACACTCAAAAACATTGTGCACTCCCCCCAAGACCAGCCATTTAGCTTATATTTTAGTAAAGTGTTAAATCCTTTAAGTACCTAGATAACTGCCAGATTTCACTTGGTTACTGGAATCTGTGTAAGAGTGGATTGTACGTGCAGTTGTGTTGTATACAAACACAGAACCAGTCCAATAGAATGATCCAGGGGCTCCCATTATAATTAAGTCCTAAAAGAAAAGCAAAACAAAGCCATGTTATTCACACTGAAATATTCATGAAAATAAGCAAAACAAGTAAAATGCTCTTGTTTAGATCTCCTGTGAATTCTATGAAATGCTACTGGAGATGCATCTGGCTCAGCACTGGGGTTTACTACTAAATTACAGATAATATTTTCCAGACTTTGTAAAAATACCATTTTAAAAGCTTTAAACTGTAACAGCAAAATACAGCAATTCAGGATATTCTCTTCTCAAATGAGCTTTTTAGAAATTACAATCTTAGGATGGAATGAAGATTAAATAATAGAGAGTATTACTCTGTAAAGCAAGAAGGCAAGCATTATAAATGTTACACCAAACATATTAAAGATAATAATAAAATTTCATCCTCTGCTATATCCATGCCCTTTTTTCAGATGAAAAATAACTTTGGTTTTAGTAAGGTGTAAAAGTATTCTTGGGATTAAAAATGAAAGCCTTACTTGGGAATTACCATGCAAGTCATAGCAAGATTTAATTAAAAATAAATTAAAAAGTGATTTTTCCCTCCCACAATAAAATACAGCATTGATGTTTGCATTTACACATCCCTTTTTAGACATTATACATAAAAGTAAGTATATAAACAGAGAGACTTCTGGTATCTTTAATACACACCTCAATGTAAAAACTAGATATTCCAGCCTGACATGACCCATGTCTTTCTCCATACTTTCGTGCATGATCTGCGAATGGGCAAGAAATATTCAAAAGGATGAGAAGCAAGTAATTCCAGAGTTTTGTCACCAGGCTTTCAACAGAAGTTCAGAAAACTTATGAAAAAACAAACAAACAAACAAACACCTCCCCAAAAAGTTGGTTTTCAGTTCTGCAATAAAACTAAAACGACTGGTTTCTACTAGATAGCCTTTGGGTGCAATATACTATTGTAACAAACTTAAAACACTGTGTATCACTTGATCACACCTGCCTTTGAAATATTGACTTTAAAGGCTATACTTTCAAAATTGTTCCATGAATGAAACAGACAAATAGTTTGAGCACCACGTCTGGATACTCTTCCACTCTGTACTTCAGGCATACTCTGACAGGCTTGATTGAACTTGCCCTGTGCTCCACTGGTGCCATGAGGGGTTTGTGTTATGGCAGTCTCAGACATCCTGCTTTCATCCTAGCAATCCAACACTGTCCCAGCTCTGCTTTCCTGCAATTCTTTGCTGACTGCCTGCCATCAGGGTTCCCTTCATTCCATACACAGATTTGTACACTTAAAGTCTCCAAAGATAAAAAACACATGGTTTCACTACCCCTTGTAAGAGTCTCCAAAGCCAGCAGTGGGACATTTGATGGCACTACTCTGTCTGCACAGGAAGATCACTTTGTCAGCTGATCCTTGCATTGGCAAGGCACAGGGCACGTGATTGTTCTCCTGGGTGGATGGTAGATAACAATGGGAAAGCATGGATGGAATTCATTTGGTAGATTCTGGTGCTGCCTCTTATTCTGCTCCTGAAGTTCTCCAAGGAAGAACCCCTGAAGGTCTCATGCCACAGCAGCAGCCTTGGCAGAAGACAAGTAAGGGACAAGGACATGCAATGTGACAGGCACTGCAGCACCTTTGCATCAAAGGCTAAGGAGCAGGTGGTACAATCACTTGCAGGTATTTCTGCTGCTCTGCTGTGAGACTCTCCAGAGCAATGACAAGAGTAAAGGAAGGAAGGATGTCCTCTACTGGCCTGGTTTTGAAAAGCACACGTCCTTCAGCAATGCAATCTGGGAAAAAACTACTCTGATGCCCTGTTCCATTTTTTTTTTTGCCTTTTGAAAGCAGGTTTTCTTTGAAGTGATAAACATCTTTACATCACAAACTGGGCTCATATCATCAGCACTCAGCCTCCAAGCCTTTGGCTGCAGAACACCTTCTCATAACAACACAGGCTTTTCACAAACTCTGCACCATTCAATTGCGTATCTCACCCTTCCCTACAAAAGGACTCAAGCCTTTTGCTTACCTATATGGCATGGGCGTATTCCATCGACAGTTCGAAAATCAGGAGAGATGGTAAAACAAATGCCCTGTGGCAGTTTGTGCTCAATTTTGACGTAAAACACATTTTTCCATCTATGTCCACAAGCCTATGGATATAAAACAAACACAGCATTTGACATGGAAGCCCAAGAAAGCTGGCTGCAGTGTGACAAACAGGCCCAGTGGTTAATACATACAATGATAGATCCGTCCTCCTTTGGTTGCCTCGACAAGCTGACACCCAGCCACTGATTATCCCGCTCTTCCACACACGTCTTCCCACAGTAGTTGCTACTGGGATGGCCTAGGAGACAAAGACCAGGGCTCTGAACAGAGGGACAAGGTGAAGAACAATGTGGTGGTAACAGGAGAATCCAAGAACTCTGGGGGACAGTGCTGCAATTTGGATATGGTGGCTCTGACCTCTGTCTCACACAGGTCACACAGACTTTTTACTTTCTTCTTAAGCAAAGTTATGATTGTGGGTAGCCAAAGGGAACATCCTGGCTCTGAATGTGATAGGCTGGCAGTGAGGATGGGCTTCCCCATCATTACTCAGATAGAAAGTGACATTACACTCAATTCTGGTTAAGGGCTGTCCCTGTAAGTGCTCTTCAGCCTAAATGTTTGTAAGAAACACAAGTAATACCTGTGAGTGCCACCTAAACTCTAGCCTAAAGCAAACATCCTTCCAACTGTGTGTCTACTGGTAGCAGATCTTAAAACAATCTCTACTGCAAATGGCTATCAAATAAAGGTTGTATAACTGCCACCTCTGTTGGGGATGGCACATCATTACCTATGCACATCCTGCATGCTTCTTTCACTGTTGCAATTATTCACTAGCAGCTCTTAGTGTTAGTTCTTAAGTAGAGTTATTTTTTAAAACCTTGAGAAAACACACTGAAATGTCTTCTAATTCTGCCCCACAGCTCAAAAGGCCACAGTATTGCCAAGTTAGCAAACATCTGCTTTCCTCTGGAAAGCAGTAGCGAACCCCACAGTAAGGAGAAGCTACACATTTATTCTAAGTTATATAAAGGAAGTTTTTAATTTTTAAGATGTTTGTATGAATAAGCATTAATCAAATTGCTGAATTGGTATTTTCTATGCATCAGCATGATAGTTTATGAAAATAAGTTCTTATAAAATAAGGAAACACATTAGTTCATTTGAACAAACTCTTTTGCATAATTTTTAAAACTTTCTCAGATTGAATACAACTACAGGTGAACCCAAAATGTTTGAGGTTTAAGTGTTAGTTTAGTTATCCAGAAGAGGATGTCAGTACAGACCACAGAGTACTAATGCTGATGGGATATTGTTTGCACAGAAAAAAACCCCATAAATCACACCCCACACCTTCTCACCCCTCGCCCCACCAAAAAGCCTGCAAAAAATAACCCACCAAACAAAACACCTGTGCTGAGAGCAGAACTGGCATTTATTACTGTCCAATGCATTAGAGAGTTTAAATGAATACATAGATTATCCTATTGGCTAATGTCAGAGATGACACTTCCATGTACTGAATATACACTGCTTTTCAGAAACAAGTGTGGAATTTAGTTTTGGAACTGAATTACGCAATGGAAAACTTCTCACTACCTAAGGGAGACATTTCCATGGTTTACATGAATTAAAAAGCAGATTTATCTGATTGAAATATCCTCAGAAAAGAAAATTCCATTACACTCCCATGTGTAAGAATTAGTCCTCCTTTAAACTGCACAAGGCACTTCTGGTAATTCCCTTCTACCAATGAGTTCCATCCTCTTCTAATAATGACTTACCTGGGACTTGCTTTTATGTGGACTTACAGGAAATGGGAGAAGTAGAGAAGACCAGGGCAATAAATTGAGACCCCAAGAGACTGAGACTTTTTATCACTAAATCAAATAAAACCAGACAATGATGATGTGAGAGATGAGTAAGTTCAGCCTGTCTCAGTGTTTCCTTCCTGTGCCTCTTTCAGAGGTTTGTAACAAGAAAAAGCACCACCATTCTTTGACGCTCAATGGATTGCATTCCCCTTTTCCTTTGCTCCAGTATACGTTGATTCAGGATTATTTTGGCCCTCTACTGAAATGCTGCCTTATGTTTCCTATCTTTCTCTGACTGGCAAGTATTCAACCACCTTGAAATTACAGACATTCGTGGGAGAGAGAAGCAAGAACTTGACATCCCAGACAGCCTGATGAGTCCCTGCTCAGGGTATGACATTATAAAAGCTTTATCAAATGAGAAAATGCAGCATTCTGCACAAGCAACAGAGCAGCACTGCATAAGCTCAAGAGGACATGGCAGCTTGGTTGCCTCAGGGAAAAGGAGCACGTGCTGTCATAAAGTCGCTGAGAAATAAGTAATTGCCCATGCCTGTGTACATTACACAGCTGGAAGATACACTTCTGCTGCAATCCCCTTTGAACACATCCACAGAAACAATGCAACTGCACACAAATATGGTCAGAACTTAAAAAGCCACTTCTGGTTTTGGCCTCAAGGATCATAATACAGATGTTTGCAATGTCATCTGAGAAACCAGTTTTATATAACTTGCTCCAGTGTTTTCCATGCCCAACAGCCTCTCATCACCCACTTTATCCTTCCATAACTCCTCTGGTTCATTGCTAACTGATGAAAATGATGAAGTCTGCTGCAAAGGCAATAAGCCTCCTGATATCCTGCTCCTAGGTGTCAGGGCCTCAGAGTCTAGTTTTACTCACACAGGAACTACTTTCTGCTTTCATAGATCTGATGGGGTTTATCCCTCCTATGTCCCTCAAATGACTTCAACCCAAAACATTTTAAATGATACCCATTTCCATCTTTCTGTAACAGACCTAGGTCCAGAAGATCCCATGTTCCTTGGAATAGTATGGCTATTTGAAAGAGGTCACTTGCAAGGTATGAGCAATGCAAGCAACATAAAAAGCACACTACCAAAACTCAAACTTACTGAAATCAAAGTTGAACAGACACAGCTCTGCCTTTGGGGAAAACCATTAACTGTTCACTTTTCCATTGTAATGATTCAGCTGGGGGAGCTAGAGGGCAATTTGTTCACAGGTTAATTGTAGCAGAGACTTAAAGGAAGGGAGCAAGACTGAAACTGCAGGCAGAGCTTTCTGGCCTTATGTTAAACTGCATGCAGTGAATTTACTGCATTCATTTGTAGCTAAAACTATTTTTTTCTTTAGACAGGACGGCAAAGTGCACAAATTATTTCCTATATACTTTCGCCAGTCAATCACTGTTTCAAATCTGACAGCAGTGCTACTGAAGAATTTCTGTAACATTTTATATGTCCAAAATTCAATAGGTCAAAATGTATAGAAAACTTTGTGTAAATTCCTCTGCAATAATCTGTGACTACCCCAAGCTGATGTGGGCAAGGATTTGAAAATCAAGACTAGAAGATGGACACAGTGCCTCAACCTGAAGTACTGTATTTTGTACTTGAAGTTTCATAATCAAACAAGCCTCTGCATCTAACATAAGCCATTATTTAAAAATACTCCGAATACAAATAAATCTGCAGTCTAGAACACTTGACACCATAAACAGAAGTACTAGAACTCAAAAAGAGACTGAAAACTCTTCTATTCATCAATCAGAGAGAGATTTAAAAGTGTTAATGAGGGGCTAGGAAAAGGAAGCCTTACTAGTGTATCTCATTGCTCTTTTCAGCTCTTAAACCAGCCCAGGGCCTGCAACATCTTGAAGAACATTAAAATTCTTCAAAGTATGTCTGGATGAGTTATCCCAGATACTGTGATGACTGCAGCATAAGACTGCTCCCAGCAGACCTTTTGCTTCTGAGAAAGCAGATAGGGACTTGCGACACGTAAAAATACAAGAGCAGTTTTGTGTGATCAGAGGCTTCCTAATGGTTCATGAATCCTTCATTAATTAGTTATGGCAGTTTCAAGGCAACTTTAGCAAAAAGGAGTGACAAAGTATTTTAACATATTTATGCCTCCAAGTAATTCACATCCATTTATTACAGAAGCCCAACATTTGGAAAGCCATTTCTATTGCCTGTTATCACCTCTACTTTTTTATGACTTATAATTAGAAACTTACCACCTCAAAGAGGTTTTTACCAGAACAAAATGCAAATTCAACTATTTAAGAGCAAGACAGAAACATTTATTTCTTACTGTGCCTGTTCAGCAGCGCAATATATTGCCACACATTTTTCTAAGGAAATTCCCTATTCTATGAGATCAGAATCCAAACTCGAATGAGTTAGACAAAGATAATTAAGTTCAGCTTTGTAATTGCAAGTTTCCCTGCACATTTCTCTGACCTCAGATACTATGCCACTTCATTCACATCCCATGTTGCACAGCTGCCTTTGGCTTCTTCATTGACCTCCATGACCTGTTTTACAATACAGCACTTCTTTTCAGCTTCTATTTAACTTCAGAAATACTACAGACAAACCTTAGTGATGCAAAGATGTCATCTTTGCAGTAATGAAAACCTAGTTTGAAAAAATGTGGCATAACTACATAACTGTTTTAAAAAGTATGTTGCGTAACCTGCAGCCTTCAATTCTGGGAATAGAGGCCATGTTAAGCTGAGCCTTTGGAACTACATAAACTTTTTCATATATCTGTTGCCTCATTTCACTTAGAATCCCTTAAGCTATTGAAGAAAAACCCATGATATTATTTCTTTGGAGATTTTGTTTCTCCATTGGCTAAATGAGCAAAGTGAGAGGCATTGCAGATGTTTGTAGTTTTCAAAGAACCTGAAATTTTCAAGTCTTCCTTTTCTTCCCTCACACAGTAAAGGACTATTTTTACCACCAATCTAGGAACAGGGATTTATTGACTCTTAGCATATGTTATAAAGTCACTACTTTAGTTGGCCTCCTAGATTTTTTGCAAGCCTCCTAAAAATCAGACAGTCAGAAAAAAAATAGGTCTTTGTTATGTGTAACTTTTTAATAGATATAGTATTGGAATGAAATTACTCAACAAAACCCCAAAATACTACTTGGGCTGGTATAAATTTAATTTCCATTCTTTCTAGGAGCAACTGCTTGTTTTTTTCTTATAGGACTACACGTAAAACACCACTGAAGTACCTTAGGTTTTTGTAGCTCAGTTACAAATTGAAACTCTTATATTGATTTGTAGCAAAAAAAAGACTAAAAACAAACTGACAGAAGGCTAGAACCTGTCAGTTCTAAGTTTTATACACAGACATGTAGAAAAATAATTGTTCTAGCATTTTTTTGGTTACAGAATGCTGTCACCAAACAGAGCTCCGCCCTGACAGCCACCAGTTCATGGTGTGCCATTGCTTTCAAATATTTTGATAGCCCTTTTCCCGCGCTTCCCCGCGCTGGGTGGTGTGCTCATAACGGATGGGATACTCTGGGTCGGAGCGTGGCACAGTACAAGTTGGGGAAGATTCTCTCCATAGCACATGAATAGCGTCAACAGCACTGTATGCAAATGGACAGGAAGAGAGCCCAAAGCAATTCACACATGTTCATGGCAGCCCAGTGCAAAGCCTTCCCCTTTTTAACAAGTATCAAACGCTTGAAAGTGACTAAGTTCAGCCAGTTACATCTGCTAAGTATGGAGACCGTGGAGATAGAGAGAAGCCAAGTTAAATGCAGGACCCATAAACACCGATTCAGTCAAGAAGAACTTTGTTCGCCTGAAACTCCAATAAATCTGCAAGCAGGGGGAACCCATCAGCAAGACAGCTGTGGCTCAGAGTTACTTTAGGGTGGCTTCTACGAAGAGAAGGCTTTGCAGGAGAAAACATGATTTAGGCACATACTTCCACCCTCCCATCCCTGAGCTTATTGCATTCACCCACTGCCCTGAGAGCTGCAGCAGCTCTCCGCAGAGCGGGCTCACACCGAAACTCTCACGGGGCTTCTGACTCGGAGGCTGAAAGGTGCGAAACGGCTGTGGGAACATCTGTCACACCTAACTTCCCCAAATCAAGTTTTGGTCATGTCATCTCTCTTGATGCCGCCGCTACAGTCCTCGGGCATTAGCGCTGATCTCGCCCTTTGGCGAGAGGCACAGCACTCTGCAGTTTACGGCGGAAGGGCCCAGCACACCCCGCCGGGCAGCGGAGCGGAGCCGCGGTGCGCGCAGGGCGGCGGGCACCCTCCGTCCATCTGTCCGTCCGTCCCCGGCCGCCGCCCCGCCGGGGTCTCCCCGCCCACGGCCCGCCGCCGACTCACCCAGCTGGAGCTGCTCGCACTCTCCGCTGGAGCTGCCCCCGATCCGGCACCGGAATATGGCCCCGGGGTTCACCACCGACTCGTTGGCGGGCCAGCTGGCCCTGGGCGCCCCCGCCACCAGCCTGCGGGGCAGAGACGGCAGCGTGAGGAGCCGCGGCCAGGGCAAGGCGCGACGGGCCCCCGCGGGGGCGGCCGGGCCGGGACTCACCATCGCTCCTGGCCGTGGCGGTGCAGGAGCACCGAGTAGCCGAAGAAGGTCCCGTTGCCCCCGCGGAAGAGCAGCGCGTGCTGCGTGTCCAGGTTGTAGGGCCGCGCCGTCGGCAGGCACAGCCACAGCAGGAGCAGCGGGGCGGCCCAGCCCGCAGCGCCCCGCGCCCTCCCGCAGCTCCGCATGGCTCCGGCCGACCGGCAGCGCACGGACGCCGGCTTCCCGCCTCTCTGCTCGGCGAGAGGAGAGGGCAGGGCAGCGCCGCGCCCCGCCCCGCCCTGCCCCGCCCTGGGTCACCCTCCCCGCGGCCCTGCTGGGGGTGTCCCCGCGAACGGGGGAGTCACACGGGCGCTCTGCCGCCGCCGCAGCCCCTCTCCCTGCCCGGGCGGCGGGGGTCGGGTTTCTCCCCGCCCCGTCCGCGCCCACGGGGACGCTGCGGAAGGGACGTGGCCCCCGTGTCCCCGGGCAGTGCACGGCCCCGTGGGACGCGACCATCCCGACACCGGCGGAGCAGAGAGGGCCGCGTCCCCCTCGCTTCGCCTCAACGCATTTGCCGGCCGAGCTGGCAAAAGGGGCAGGAGATGCTGGAAATTTATCCCAAAATCTCCCGCCGAGCAGCGGGCGGGCAGCTCCACCCAAGCGCAGGACTGTGTTCTGAGGAAGGAAGTGTGGAGAGGATTGAGTTTTACCGTTACATTTAGGAAAATCCCAGTACCCCTGTGTTGAAGCTTTCCCCACCGTGGGTGTGCTGAGGGGTCTTGCCTGCTGTCCCCCGGTGGGGGTATTTCATTCCTGAAACCAGTGCCGCAGCAGCAGAGCACAGTGAGCCTGGCCTACCCGTGTTGCGCAAGACTGCTCACTGCTGATGGCTCCTTCCTTTCACGTGTGGTGTAGTCAAAACAGCACCCCGTCGCTTTTTTTTTTTTTACATTTTAGAGTAACTTTTTCACATTCCTGTTCAGTTCTTCAGTTGCTGACAAAGTTAGCAGCCATGCCTCCAGACAGCAAAGGAACAAAGGAAAATGAGCATTGTGCAAGAGATCTGGTATTTGGCAGACCTTGTAAGGGCTCCCTTGATCTTAGTGAGGAGCTTTTCTGTGTGTTTTCAGCAATCAGTTGCTGACTTTTGATTTAGCTCATACTGAGTTGTGTTCATCCTGAAATCAAGGCTTTTACTTCTATCTGCAAACCTTGCCTCACTGAAGTCGTTTGAATACCAGGGCTTCCCTGTTGCTATAATAACCCCTGTATATGGATGACCTATGTGTAATGGTATTTTGAATCTGAGAAACAAGAACAGAAGAACTTGTAAATGAAAATTTTAGTTACAAAGATTACTTCCTGCATCTGGAATAAAATCCGGTATGATTGCAACTATCAAATATTATACACATTAGAAATAACAGTGAGATTTCCTTAATGGAAATTTAGAACATGGCATTTTAAGTTTCTTGGAAAAATAACCCCCTTTTCATTTCCATTAAGTTAGTGGAAATGTGGAAAGTTTCACACTTCTGCAAAATGCTGAGCAACTACCAGAGCAGGGAACTGAGGCAATGCAGAGTGAAACATCTTGTCATCCTGACCACATGCAGATGTGTAGTTTCTGGAATGAGATCAGCACAGTGGAAGATCTGACAGCCAGTCAGTAGTGTATCTTTTTTTAAGTCCTCATCTCTTGAGCCATCAGAGGGCTTCTCCGGATGACACTGATGTGGAGCAGTGGCTGTTTCGTGCAAAGGAGTCAAACAGCTTCTCAGCTGCTATTCATCTTCCTTCCAATTACTGACATCAAAGGAGTTAAAACAATCAACAGCAGCTGTGAATCTGCATTTCTACTACTCAAGAAGCTTTTACCCTCATTTTCAAAGCAGCAAAACAAACATGATTCAAAACTGAAATGCTAAATTGTGGTTTAGTTGGCGAAAAATTGTGACATGGTTGTTCCACCATGATGCAGGAACCATGTTGAGATGATGGCTGGGTTCCTAGCTGACAGGAAAAGGTAGATTGTGAAGTTGTGGGATTCAATTATTGGTGTGTACATAGCTGCTTACCAGCTATGATATGAAATTGAGACCTCTACATCACCTGTCAGGAGGAAATGTGTGTGTTGTCTTCCTAGACTCTGCTAGAATGGACGTGATCATGATCCACCAGGCATCAATGAAATCAGAGGAATACAAATTACTGGAGAGTCAGAAATCCATACTTTGAGAAATATTCTTAGGTTTCAGTACCATTCAGGTACCAGGCAGAGAGCAGAATAAATGCAACTGACAATGGAGTAATGGAGAGAGAACTTGAGTTTTATTAGGGATTAAGAGAATTTGCAGAAAAGGTGGAACCAACACTGGAAGCCAAGTACCTGTATTTACAAATCAAATATCAGTTATGTATCAGTTTATATCTAAGTTATCCTGAAATAATAAAAAAAGTCCTCCCCAAAATGTCTTGCTGCTGTGCATTCGCAACAGCACATCTCCCACAGTCCTCTGTGGGTTAATAACACTAGAAGCAAAATATAACAGTGACTTGCTTTTGTGCTTGAATTTGGTTCACCATCTAAGGCAATTTCAGGGGAGCCAGTGGGATGATTTGTTAATTCTATTAGTCTGCAGTTTGGCAGCATATTTTGCAGCAGATGTGTACATTTCATCTGACTGTCCTCATCTCTTGCTGCTTGTTCTTGAGTCATACTTCTGCCCCTGTTACACTGAAATTGTTCAGTGTCTGAGCAGTGAAACACATCAGAGAAGTGATCTGAGTTAAAAATAACAGCAAAATCCCCCAAACCTAGATCTGATTTGTAGTTTTTATATTGTGTGGCTGGACAGTTATACTGGTTGCATTTATAAGATGGTTTAAACTGATGCTGCAGCTTTAGGAGCTTTCTCATGTAACAGCCTTAACTTTCTAGAAGTAGCAAGTCTATAAAGTTAAACCCTACACATCTAACTTAAAATGAAGCAGTTTCTTTCCCTTCTTAAGTGAGAAGAAGGGAAAGAAAATTACTGAAGGAAGAACACCTTGATTCTGAATGTCTGTCAGCTTTCTTCTTTGGAACATATAATTTTTGATTCCCTACGTTGGAAGGCATTTGTATTAAATTAAGTCCTGTGTATGGGCTGGTGTTGGGAAACTGATCACATGATTGTTTTTGCTGTGTTATAAATACATGAAAGCACGTGCCGCTAAAAATCGTCATGGATATGGCTGCTTTCTGCTGTCCCTAGTCTCCTGTGTGTCGTGTAAGCCTACTGCTGCTTACAGAAGAGTGTCTCCAAATCTACTCTGAATTAGAAATAAAAACAATCAGTGGTTCAGTTCTTGTTCCTAACTAGAAAGACATGAAAGTTTAATTTTCAAATTGTCTAAGTACTTAAATAGTCCTATTTCAAATTTGAAGTTTCTAAACCTTTCTGATTTACTGAAACATGGAAAATCTAGGGTTTTGGTCAGACCATAACTATGTCTTATTTTTATATAAATTTCTCCCCCACCACCCCCAACAATGGCAGTGGGCCACAAAGTCTAGTACTCATATGCTGTCATCTGAGAAATTAGAGAAGGCAAATACACTCTTACCTCTAAGGCTGTCTTCAAGAAACTTCATCTTCCCTCTGCTGTAAGATACATGTGAGCTCTCATGAAGAGGTTGTATTGTCCACTGACAAGTATAATTAAGCACAGATGTTGGAGGCACCAAAAAGAAACAAATGTTAGCAAGGGTCTTAATTTTATAATTTTGCTTATATTCTCTTTAGAGGTCTGAATTTCCTTTAGAATCAGGTAAAGAGAAACAATCTTTTAATTTAATCAGCTTATAATATATTTACAGTCATATAATGTGCTTTTAGGAAATTCTTTAAAGAAGTTTTTTCTTCCCTTGAAAAATTGTGCTGCTGAAATAAAGACTGATCTGCCAAAAGAGCCTTCCAGTATTTAAACATATAATAATGTCATACAGACAATGACTATGGCAACCTGACTAGAAGAAGAAAACAAAAGATAATTATAGCTAACAACGGCCTAACTAATAACTGCATTTTGATTTACAGATAGGTAGAACTGGAAATTAATCATTACATGCATATGTGTGATTTTTATTTCTTAAGATTTTGTCAAAGATTCTTGAGTTGCGAGACCAGACACGACTAAATAACTGGTTCTGAGCAGAATTGGGCAGTAACTTCTTTTCCCATCCCAAAGGAATTGCTGAACTTTTGAAACTTTCCCATCTGAAATTCAAACAAAGAGTGTTTTCATGCACCATTTCTGTGTCTTTCTTTGTAAAAGTCTGGTTCAGCACAGTTGCAGCATTTTTTCATTATTATCAGTTTTTTAAACAAATATTTTAGTTAGATCTAATCTTTTTGAGATAAAAAGGAAATATGTATGTTCAGAGAATTTTAACATAAAAAAATGTAATTTTCTTTTTTAAAAAATAAATAATTTATTTAAATCAATGCTTTCCTATAATTATTTTTCCATAATTAATTAATGTTTCAACACATTCATCTCTGCACAGAAAAAAAAATCTGACCATTTATTGGTATTTCTATTTTTTCATGTTTCTATTTTTTTTCATATTTCTATTTTTTCATAGGTTCCACATGTCTGCTGATGAGATCAGATGCAATGGGAATGGAACAGAATCTGAAAAAACTTTGCCTAGATTTATTTCTTAGCTGCAAAGCAATTTTAAGTTAAACATTGGTCTGTTGCATCTGCTAAGCAAAATAAACTGGAGCACAAGGTAAAAGCACAATCTTGGTTATTTAAACAAGTAGATATTAGCTTTGCTGAAAAGAAGGATCAGTTCTGTACTCAGGTGTGAATGAATTTGGCACTTACCATTAATGTTAGTTTCAATTTGCATCAGTGTTTAAGTATGTGCGCATGTCAATACAATCACAGCGTTATGTTATGCAGGACTGCCCTAATTGTTTTTATTTTCCAAAGGTTTCTATATAAGAACTTCAATGAATAGTTTGAGTGGAGTGTAAGGTTCTTTGTTGTCTCTATCATTTATTTTTAAGGGTTTTATAAAATAATTTCTAACAAAAAATAGGCATGGTCAATGATTGGTGCAAGTTGGGCAATTAATAGTTTAGAAACTGAGTCAAATGATGCTGAGGCTGAAAGCCTTTGGCTCCATAGAAAAACTAAGCACTATGAAAACAGCCCCAAATTAGAAAGGGTGGATGTGTGTGGACCATGTTCTTCCAGCAGTGACAACAGCTAATATTTCAGATAGAAAAAAATACCTCACAGGACCTCCTTATTTCTTGAAAATAATCCACCAGAAACCAAAACTGAAACAGTTGTTGGAAGAGAACTGTTGAAAGGAAACATCTGGAGGAAATGCCATTCCAATTTCAGTCTTGTCTTCAGTATATTATAACATACATTTTTCAAGATGCGATACTGTGCTTCATCAGACAACATCACAATGAGATCATACCTCTGAATATGGACTCCAGGTCACCTTTGTGAAGGATGGTAATCATTATGTCTGATTCTGCTTCCTGAGAGAGCATATTAAAAATATTTCTCATTCACTGGTCATTTCTTTGATGCCAGCATGAAATCCTAGATATGCACAAAATGATTGCTGCACAAACTCCTAATCTATGTAAAAATGGAAGCAGGCATCTCAAAAGAGGAGCCAGGCCTGAGAGTTCAAGAGAGTTGCAGAGAAAAGTCTAGGACAAACCACAGCTAAATCCAGAACTACAATATGGTAAGAAGGAATTATGGTAGAAGACAATGAAAACTGGGTGATTTTGTATAGCCATATGAACAATGTAACACTTTTGGAATTCTTCAGAAGAGATGAAAATAAAAGATTTTTCTAGATTGTTATGTTTCTTATGTATGTATATTAATATTTTTCTTGTACGCCTTTCATGGATACTCTTATTGTGAGTCCAAAACCCATCCATTCCCCATACTGTGTCTTCCTGAATTTATTAACCTCTTTAAAAATTAGGGAAAACAAAAATTTTCTGGCAAGCTATCACGGCTCTAGTTGTTAAAATCTCAACTTAAAATGCCCTTAGTACTGGCATTACATTCATAAGTAGTCATTTGCCAGCTCTGTATCTGTGATTTCACAGTTATCAGGTCAAATAAAAGTTTAGACCCTGACAATTTAAACATTAATAATTTTTGTTGGCTTGCAGAAAAAAGACCAAATCTGTATCATTGTCATATAATTTGAAAGAGAATTTTTTTAAAGTTACACTTACATTAAAGGAAAAGGTAGTAGTATTGAGGTTAGGCAGACAACAAATTATGTAGAGGATATACTACTAAGAGTTCATCCACTTACAGGTAACCTTAGTTGTTCCTGTTATTTTGCCAAAGTAGGCTGTGTCTATTTGCCTGTTTGTTTGGCTGGGTTTTTTTCTCTGTTTATATAATGGACACTATAAACAATGTTACATGTTGTTGCTAGAAAACTTGTAATGAAATTAACCAATGCAAGGCTGTTCTGCTTGACAAAGTTTCTCTGAGTTGTCCTTGCTCTGTTTTAGAGTACTGCATGTAGTAGCTGAAATATTCCCTTTTTAGGTTTGATTTTGACATGTCCTAATTCTCAGTTTATTTCTGAATTGTTTTAATTGTACCTGGATGTATTTGAAACGTATGTGGCCTTTTGTGCACTTGTAAAATCTATAGACTTATTGCCCAGTATATATGTATAAACCATGTACATTTGTATTTTTATCTCATATTCTATGGGCTATGTATTCTGTCCCAAAATGGACCTGAGAATTCATAGCATTTTGAATTGAACTTTTCCTTTCACTTACTCTAAAAATTTACAAATTCTAGTTACATTGGGATCAGGTCTGAACAATTTTATTCCCCCTTTTCAGTGAGTGCTTATTATACCTGAGCAGGTGCACCACAGTATATCTGGCCTGAGAAGAGAATACTCTGAGTGCATTTTTTCTTCAAAGAACATTGATATTCAGCTTTTGTGGCTAAAATACACCACTCCCAAAACAATTTTTTATTACAGCAACACAATAAATAAGATACATTAACAAACTTCAGCAATGGAGTCTTCCCATAAAAAAAACATATTACAATTTAGAGGTGCCAGTGATTTCCTAAGGAAGGAATAGGATCTCTAATTTTCTTCCCTTTTAATGAAACTGTACTTCCAAAAGTCAAGGAAAGGCCATGTGTGTGTCTTGCACAAAGTGATAGTTTGCATCCAGCTACACTTGCTGGTCTGTGTCTTTGAGGGGCGGTCTGTACAGACACATAGAGCAGTTTCTCCCTGCAAACACATTTATAAAGGAGAGGAAAGCACAATGAAACTGGCTGTTTAATAACTCCAGTGAGACAATCACCCGTGTCCTGGAGGAACATGCAGGTGTGTGCTCAGCTGTAGCACAGCTCTGAGTTTTAGTGAACTGAAAGTTCAGCTCATACATGAGCTCCTGGTTAAGGCCTCAGTGACTGAAGCTGTACCAGTTTGCAGCTCTGGCTGGGAGCTGGCTCCCAGCTGTGTTTGTTTTCCCCCAGCTGCTTGGCCATGTCCGCCACATGTTCCCTGTCTTCTCCCCCATCTTGTCCTGAGGCAAAGAGGCCCGGTCGAATCCAGGATGCCTGGCAGGGAAGGTGGTGTGTCTTGAGCCTTGAGGGATTGCTGGCAGGTCATTTAGGGTGTCCCTGGTGAGCCATGGGCACCAGGGCGGCTGCAGGTGTGCTGTGGGAGAGGCTGGTGGCCGCCCTGCACTGCCCGCAGCCGGTTCCGGCTGGTTCCGGCCGGTTCCGGCCGGCTCCCTCAGGAGCTCCTGAGGGCTGCGCCAGGCAGCCATGTTGCGGACATCTCTGACTGTCCCAGACAAAGGACAAAGCGCTGCTCAGGTGGTGAGGTGTGACAGGAAAAGAGTGAGGGACAACTCTGCAAGCACCAGGGGTAGGGCAGGAGTGGGAAAGATGCCACAGGTGCCAGAGCAGAGACTCGCCTGCGGCCTGCAAAGACGAGACGCCATTAAAGGCACCCAGGCCGCAGCTTCTCTGGGACCTCATCCCGGTCCAGTGGATATGGCCTGGAGGAGCTCCTGACTGTGGAGAGCCCATTCTGTAGCAAGCTTTCCTGAAAGAAGCTGTGGCCTTGGAGAGCTCACACTGGTGCAGAGCTTTCCTGACAAGAACTGTGGCCATGGACTGCCCATGCTGGAGCTGGTTCCCTGACAGGAGCCATGGCTCCATAGAGCACACATTGCAGCAAGTGACAGGCATTGCACCCATGCTGGAGCAGGTTCTCATGACAGCCACTGTGGCCCTGAGGAGGCTACACTGATAAGAACTGAGACCCATGGAGAGAAACTTCAGCCCATGGACAGGAGCCTGCAGCCTGTGGACAGGATCTACAATGGAGGTGGGGGAAAATTTGGGAAGGAGGGAGAGGCAGAAGGGGGCTGTCATGTACTCATAGTAACCTCACAGTCCCCATCCCCTCTGCTCCTCTTGGACATGGCTGGGGATATAGGGGACCTCAGAATGAAAGAGTGAAATTGAGTGGGTGACAGAAGTGTTGGTGTTGGGGAAGGTGGTGTTTTAATTTGGCTCCAAATCTATTAAAACTGGCCAGAAATTATTTTCCCAGAGCTTGATCAATCTTTTCCTGATGCCAGTGACTCGTAAGTGATTTCCCTGGCTTTACCTTGACCCCAAAGCTTTCTCATCATACTTCCTGCTCTTGTCCTCTGAGCAGTGAGAGAGAAGCTAAGTGGCTCTCTGGCAGCCAGACAAAGTCAACCCAACACAAAGTTCCAGGCCTTTTCCAATTCCACAATATTTCTTTCAGTGTAAATAGACTGGAGCTACAAATTTTGAGGTATAACCAATATTCAGGACAATTTTCAATGAATATTTAAATTAATTTATGTCATATCATAACTATATTCTCTACTTAACTCTCTTACAAGAAACATGATTTAGTGCTTTTGTTAAAAAAACTTTTTTTTTTGCAGTGTTCCATGAGAGTCATGATAAACAAAGACTTCATCAAGATCTAGTACCTGCAGAAGAATCAAGCTCATAACTAAACAGTAAGAAACCACACATTTTTGATTTTTACAGACTTTAAAGTGATTTTAAGTTTCTCATATGAGTTATAAGCAAAAGTTCCAGCTCTTGATTATACAAATATCTCACTGGGGTTTACAGCTGTTACAATCTCTGTATTATATCTTGTGATCTCACCTCCGGTAGCCCTTTCCTATGACAATCCTTCCTGGGATTGTACAGAGGGTTACAGAATTTCAAAACAATTGAGGATTTTGTTCTCTATGTGTGAATTTCATCAGTTTGAGATAAGGTGAGTGGAGAATCTACAGCACAGTATTTATGACATAATGCTTAGAGATATGAAAATGCACCATAATTTTAAGAACAAAAGGTTTTCTTCTTTTAGGCAGAGCACAGTTATCTTTTTATGGTCATGATTTTAGAGTAAGTGAAAAGATTACTTATAAAAACCCCACACCTATATTTAAATATCATTACAAATCCTATGTGATAACACTTTTAATTTTATATGAAAAGTTATGTTGGTATTAACCTACCCCATAAGAAAACAGCAAAAATAACTTAGTCTTCTTCATTCTTGTGACATATCTGAATCACAGTTCTCTCTTTATTCTCACAGTCAGGATTATTTCATGTACAAAACTGACCATAAATGAGCATACAGTTTGCAGCACAGACATGCCCGTGGGGTAATAAGACATAATATCTGTTTTGAAAAAGGAGTGTTACTGATCTAAAAAAAAATTCTGCTTACTGAGATCACAGAAGGCATTTTGAAGAAAAGTAAACCAGAATTTAAGTGTCATCACAGACAGATAAAAATAAGGTACTGAATATGTATTTTGTGTAGCTAAGACAAATTTGTGTGTTTCACAGAAAAACTCAGATCTAGAGCTGCCACAGGCTGAACATCTTCAGCAATGGGCCATGTCTCTGTGACCTTCAGTAGCTGTTACAGCTGTCTGGCATTTCATTAATGAAACAGAGATTTGGCCCTACTGTTCACTATTCAAGCTTAGACTGGGTTTGAAATTCTAGCTCTTGGAATAGCTAAGGGAGTTTTTCCATTGTTTTCAACCAGGCCACAATCTGTGTATTTGTCTGGGACTGCATGAACACTAAAGAATGATCACTAGATGAAATCAGATTAATGTGCTTTGCAGTGTGATGTTTTTATTGTTGTTTTTAGGTTTTATGGCTAATGAAAATTGATCTTCTAATTAAAACCCTCACAAAAATTCTGGCATATTTATTTAAAATATGATTACGTAAATAATTGGTGCAATGTATGAAAAATGGGTTCTCTAGTTAGATGAATTTTCCCAAGATATGTGTATTTTGAAATGATTCTGTGTGTTCTAATGCCTTTATTACATAGGATCAGTGTTATAAACCTTCTGCTTTGTGAAAAGATCCTACAGTTTCGTCTTCAGAAGTAGAAGGAAGTGCAATATTGTACATCTCTTTCTGAACAAATTTTCTTTCTGCTATTGCAGTCACCATGAGCACGAGTCAATGAACAGCCTTCCTCATGTCCCAGTGATTGTAAATATTTCAAATTCAAGTTTAAAGGTCTTTACAAACATAAAACTTATGAAAATACAGAGTTAAAAAGGCAGCCATCAGTTTAAAAACAAATCTGTTTCAGACAATTTTGACCATTTTACCACTTAGTAATTTTCAAAGGTATTGCTTGTCTGAGACAGTGAATAAGGCATACATGAGCAAACCTGATAATCAGCCAAACTTTATATTCTGGAAAGCTTGAGTTGGGTATATCTCTTCATGATTACAGTAAAAACCTTCTGAACCCAGCTGAGTCACGTGCATTACTTTTCTATCTTTCTTCTTGCCTACATCCTTTCTTTTATTTATCTCTGGTTTTCAAGGCAAGAAATGTCTACTTTTTTTTTTTTTTAATTAAACTTAGATTTGTGTCATCTCAGTTTTCAGAAGCTTTTTGAGTATTCATCTTGTGTTGGCTGCTTTTTCTCCTTTCATGGTTTAGCTCTTGAAAATGTTATTAGACACAGTTTGTGCAGACTGTGAAATCAAATAGCTCTGTTTAGTCACATGTGTCAGCCAGTAGTACAATTCTGCCCCAAAACAGGTACTGGGGTCCACTCAGTTTGATGTAGCCATAAAATGTTAAATATTTTTTAAAATTTCTATAAAAAGTGCTTTTTAAACCATTAGCATCTCCAATGACTGCTGGATTTCAGGTTTATTCTTCAGAGAAGGGTAGAACAATCTCAAAAGTTAATGGTAGTAGGGGCCTGCTTTCCACTAGAGAAGAGAATTGTAGTTTTCAAATGTCTTCATGTTTAAATGGAATAAGTTGACTGATGAAATCTCAGTGCAAATGTTAGTGTTCCCTGAAGTTTGTTCTATTGTAATTTTCTTCTATTAATCATGGTTCATGTCTGCTAGCTGCTAAGTATAAGCAATAGGTAATTTTTCACAAGGGATTTTGCTTTTCCTTCCTTTGCATATTAATTTCTACAAAGGATAAAGCCAAAAGAAGAATTGGCATTAAAATCTCAGAGAAAAAAAAGAGTAATCTGGAAACAAGAATGTTTTACTTACAATCATGAATTGTTTGGAGTGTATAACTGTAATGAGTCAAAGAATCATAGAATTTTACAATATCAGATTTGAAGGGACTTCAAGGATCATCTGGTCCAACCTTTCTTGGCAAAGGCACAGTCTAGACAAGATGGCTCAGCACCCTGTGCAGCTGAATCCTAAAACTGTGCAGTGTTGGGGAATCCATCACTTCACTGGCGAGACTGTTCCAATGGCTGCTTGTTCTCATTGTGAAAAATTTTCCTCATGTCCAATTGGAATCTCTCCAGGATCAACTTGTAACCATTACCACTTGTCTTTTCCATATGAGTCCTTGTGAAAGGGGAATTTTCATCTTTGTATCCATCCATCCATCCATCCATCCATCCATCCATCCATCCATCCATCCATCCATCCTTTAAATATGGTGATAAAGTCTCTCCTAAACCTTTTTCCAAGGCTGAACAAGCCCAGTTCTTGTGGCACTTCCTCATATGGCAGGCTTCCCAGTCCTTGGATCATCTCTGTGGCCCTTCTTTGGATCCTCTTCAGCCTGTTTCCAGTGTTTGGTTTGGGTTTTTTGTGTGTTAGGCACCAAAACTGAACACAATATTCCAAGTGTGACCAGGAAGTAGCACCCTCAGGTGGAAGATAATGCCAGGATACTGAGTGGGATAATGATTTCTGTCTCTCTGCTGGTGATGTCCTTGTTGATGCAGCCCAGTGTCCTTCCTGCTGGCTTTCTTTGCCACAGCAGCAGCAGCACTGTTCACTCCCACTGAGCTGCTTGTCCACCAGGATCCTCAGGTCCCTCTCACAGAGCTGCTCCCCAGGGAGATCCCAGCCTGTGCTGTGCTCCTACATTGTGTTTTCCCAGGTTCAAGGCCTTTACAGTTATTTTTACCCCACTCTTCCAGCCTGTTCTGGTCTTCCTCCAGTGTGGCTCTCCCTTCTGAAATGTCTGCTTCCCTCTTCAGTTTGGTATCATCAGAAAATTTCATCAGGATACACTTGATCCCATCACTGAGGTAATTTATGAAAATATTAAAGAGTAATGTGCTCAATATTCATCCTTAAGGGCCTGCACTTTAAATACAGGAAGATGTAGAATGTAGATACAGATGGAGCTATAGATAGAGTTGTATACACACAAATACACCTATGAAAGGGAAAACAACTGTCTTTTAAAAGGGTTAAAACTGTGCCTATGCATGTTTAAAATTACATTTTAAATGTGTAAAACTGTATTTCAACAAGGGCTGTTGCAGCTGTAAAGAGAGAATGCAGCAAGCACTGTGTCACTTACAAGTAGGGAAAGTTTTGTTTAAGTCTGGGGCGATACCTGAAGCAGATTCATAAACACAAAGGAAGTGTCATGTGTAGTTCTGGTATTTAGATCAGAATTGCAGCTCTGGATCCAATCAGTTGAGCACAGGGTCTGACTTCAGTAGTTGCATGTGTAGGAGTGAGTGTTTGCCATCTAAGGCTGTAACAGCCAGCTGAGCTTACAGTGAGCCGTGACTTGTAGAGAAATACACCACAGTAAATCATGCAGACCATATATTAAAAACTGTAACATGCAGCAATACAGTTTGTTAGGCAGACTGCAGACTTTTATTCCATGTCTCAAAGCTAAATGGTGTGTGCCTGAGGGAGGGTTGGGGATGAGAGGTCACTGAGTTGAACTGATTTACACCTGCTGAGAATCTGGTATGGTGAATTATTTTCAACCACTCCTTGAGCAGTAGGCATTTATTTTTATCTTTCTAAAATATTTTCCTCCGCTTGCCTCTTTTAGCATTCCTTGCTGACATTATGTTTGAGAGCAATTTTGCCACAAGTAGGACCAGTTTCAGTGACAGCTGAAGTTTTCCCATAAACTGGTGTAGATTATGCAATTTAAGTGGACAGAATTCAGTCTTAGCTGCCTGTCATGTTGATCATAATCACAGTTACTTTTTGGAGGGTATTTTCATAGTCTTTGCACATATGATCTCTGTAGCTCAGAGTGTTTGCATGCCACACAGCATCTGGCTTGGTTTTTACAGGATCTTAACAGATGCAGTCAGGAATTATACACAACTCCCTGATGTCTAAAAATACTTGTATTTCAGTCATCTCTTGTTCTATAATCACTGTCCCATACAAATGTAATAATAATAAACCATTGGAAATTACTCAAAAATGTCAGAGCAAATGCCCACAGCATGTAGCCACTGAATCTTTAACAAAAAAGAACTACTGGAGATAGAGAATACTGAAGAAAATACTTACTTAAAGTGCTTACTTAAGAAAATATACTGAAATCTTTGTGTCAGGATAGTTTCAACTTAAATCTTATTAGAAATATTTTGAATATCATATTGAGTCCCCATATAAAAGATATAAATCACATATTTTCTTAAACTATTACTTGTATTTGGCCTGCACAATTTCATGTTAAGGAACCTACAAAATTTCTTCTATTTTCTTTATATCAGAAAGAAAGAAAACTGTTTTAGTTGCTGTCTGAAATATAGATACACCATTGTAACATAGTGGAAGGAAATCTTGGGCTCACAATTTTAGTTCTTCCACAAAAGTATCTTTGACTGAAGTGAATGTTTTGCCTGAATAGAAAGTCAGAGACCAGGGTGAAATGCCAGATGAAACAGACTGCTTATAGTAACTTTAACATAAATATAGTGTCCAACAACTGTAAAGAACTCCAAGTACAAATAATGTGTAACTCTTTCAGATCCATGCAGTAGATCTGGAGCTAAAACCCATCCTCCAGATAATTGCTGAAAAGAAGAAATAATTAGGTTCTGAAAAAAAACCATAAATAGGTACTGAAAAGTTTGCAACCACTCATCAGTAAAATTGTGTTTGGGGATCTCTGTTGCAGAGAGAATCATAAAGCTAACATTTGTCTAGGTTTTCTGTCTTCTGTCCAAGTTTTATTGGCAGGAGAGGAGTATGGGTGTTTGGGATTCCCAGGGTCCCAGCAGGTCTCTAGGCTACAGCCTTTGGAACTGGTAACCACCAGTCAAGTAACCACCACTGGGCTACACCCACTGAACTGGTAATCACTACATGTAGGTTTTTTGATTCAGGACAGGTGTAATGAGTTCTAAAGTGAGTAAAGTTAGGTATGACTCTTCAAGTTAATACAAGGGGCAAAAGTTTCAAGCCAAGGCTGAAATAGGTGTCTGAAATGGTGTGCCATTGAGGAGGGATAGGGTGAGACCAGGGTGCACATATAGGTAATCAAAGTGAGAGCAGGGTATGTGAACAGTGTATATGAGTGACATCAAGCACGTCCCTCCTATTACTTGAGACTTGTATGTTAAGGAAAAAGGAAGTGAAACTTGTTAGGCAGCTTACTCAGAGCAGAATGAGCTTTGGAATCTGACTTCTCCATGTATTACCAGGAAATATGTCTCTAGTTAGTGAGATTATACCTCCAGCACAAAATAAAAACAAAAAACACCAAACAAAAACCCAAAACAAATGGAGAAAAACCAAACCAAACCAAACCAAACCAAACCAAACCAAACCAAACCAAAACAAACCAAAACAAACCTCTAACCGCAAACCCAGGAATTGGATCTTTGTCTAATGACTTAGGGATTCTAAAGGTAAATGATTTTCAGGTTTGCTCACTTTTATGGAAGAGAGATCAACTAATTAACAGCTAAATAACATGTGACTTGAGTGATCTATCACATATAATTATGTGAAAATAATAGCCTTACATTTCAGATAATCCATAGGCAGTAATTTGTTTGGACAAGTGTCAGTGAGCAGTGATGAACAGCAAGCAAATTTTGTAAAATCATTGTTGGTTTGTGGATCAGTTCTAACAGGAAAAATGATGTGTAGTAAACAGTGTTAATTTTGAATGTTCATTTAATTCTGCTAGAAGGGAAAAGATGACAAGGTTTCAATTCTCATTTTCAGCCATTCATTTCTGTGTTGCAAATAAGTCAAGAATGTGCTCCTTACAACATGAGCAACTCTAGCTGTTTGTACAATAAAACATTCTTTGGTGATGGTATTAATCCAAAAATGCCAGATGTATAATATTTTCATGTGTGCTTTTCTTGTGAGTTTCATGTTCCAGTTTTCATCTCCTACAGGTTTTTGTTTTCAGGAGCCAAGGTACACTGGAGCGCACACCAAATTATCTGACATCTTTTAAGTATGAAATTTCAGAAATTTAGAATGAAAATCATAGGATCTGAGAGATGTAGGGTAGCATAAATTATTTTAACAAACAATTCTTTAATTATTATTGTACCGAATCCAACCTTCAGCCAACAGCTAGTGATCCTGTTTGTCCTTTTTTGCATATTACACAAGTTTGCTCTTTCCCTTTTTGAATCACACTCAGATATTCTACAGCCATCCTTGGCTTTAAGCATGCTTGCATGACAAACCTTTGCTTAATCATTTTTATCATCTTGTGTTAGGGAAATAGTGGCTGGTAGGGTCACTTAGATGCTCCTTTTGTGGATCCTGTTCCTGGGTGACCATCCAAGGTTAAATGTGCTCTGATATCTGTGTAGAATCAGTTTTCTTCATAGAGGCACAGCTTTCAACACTGAAAGTGTCAACTGCAACCCCACAGAAATGGTATTTCTCCTATCTTCTTGTGAATGAGAGCTGCCATACACTGCTGCATCTCAGTTATCAGGATAGCAGTTTTAGTTTGGTCAAATGAACTGAAATTTTTAATATTCATGATAATTTTCACAGGAGAAATGAAAAAGAAAGATGCGGTTCCCTGGATTTGTGAATCCTTACCTGGTCATGCAGCAAAGCTGCAGTGGAGTCAGGGCTGCTTGAAGATGGGATTCTGACCCTGAGAGGGGCTCATCCATCCCCCTTTGCCCTGGGGACTTTGGTCACTGCAAAGCTGCTGCCTTTCAGAGTGGGAAGGCTGGAAGCCCACAGAGCTGGGTGACCTGCAGGGACAGTCAAAGACCCACTTAATGGAGTCACCTCATCCTTAGGCTCTGGCTCCAGAGATCCCCCCTGTCCCCTTTAATGACCATGCTAGGGGGTTTAATAAGTGGTTTAATAAGGCCATCGGTGGCTTTTCCTGACCATCCAGCTTAGAAATCAGTAAATCATGGAAAAACAGTTTGCCCGGGCACACCTGCTCAAGCTCCAAGCCTGTGCAGAGCCAGAGGCTGCAGTACTATACCCTGAAGTCTGGGTGGATGTGCAGGTGTTGGTTGTTGGAGCATTGTACTCCCTTGGATGTAACTGGGAGTTGTGGGACGAGCCCTTGGCAGGTGTGTGTCTGCAAAGAGTGTGACGTGGTGTGGAACACAAGTCTTGGAGCAGAAATCACTGTGTACCTGCTATAGGCATTTTGCTCAGTAGACAGATTGGAGATGTTGTGCCACTGAGTGATGTGGTTCTGTTCCTTAATGCCCCATGACAGAATGAAATAGGCTGACACTCCTAAATTGAACTGAATGGATGGACCTTCAAGTATCTTATTTTCCTGTTCAAGTTTTAAACAGTTCAACTGCAAAATATATTTATTCAGTATTAACAAGAGTACCTGTTGCTGCTTAATTTAAAGTGAGAATTAACTAATACATCAGAAATGAAATACTAAAATAATATAAAGCCCAGGCAACCCCGGAAAGAAGGGATTGCTAACATTATGATTGCTTATTTTCTGAGAGAAAATTTCTCAACTCTGCTCCTAATTTTCATTCTTTGGATTTTTTCTATAATATATGAGCAGAAACAGATGTTCTCCAATACTAACATTTGATCTGTGTGTAAAGAATTGAAGGTATTATGTACTGTCAAGGCAATGAGTGATATTTAATCGTGCAGAGTCCTGTTAACCTCAGACAGAACTACAGTGGTAAGCATCTGTATATTGTCCACAAACCTTAGAGTAACCTGTTATGACAGTCAAGTCTCTATAAATGATATGAAAGTATTTAAAGAAACAAGGTTAATTTAGATAATTCCCAACAGAGGAAGGTTTTACTTTCCAGTAGAGTTAGGGCCATGAAATAGTTTTCTTTGTATAATTCAGCAACTATTTCAGGTATCAATCACACATTTTAAAACTGAGTCCTTTTCTTAAATATTCCAGCATGTTTAGCTGCTTTTGGTTCTGCAGGCCAGCCCCAGGGTGGGCTTAAATGGCTGTTTCT
This sequence comes from Ammospiza nelsoni, assembly GCF_027579445.1. Lineage (NCBI taxonomy): Eukaryota > Metazoa > Chordata > Aves > Passeriformes > Passerellidae > Ammospiza > Ammospiza nelsoni. The sequence goes on from NC_080639.1 coordinate 16,401,211, forward strand.
GTTTAAGAGGATCTCTGGCTGATATACTCTTTCTGTTGTTCCTGCTCTGATTCCCTTCTTGACCCGGATCAAAGAAATTGGAAAGTTATGAGGTCAGCTTTTCACTTCAAGTTTCCTCAACTACTCAGGCTGGAATGCCCAAGGGAAAAAGCATTTAGCAATGATAGTTATGTTATTGCCGTCTCAGTACTGATCTTGGCCATCAAGTTAGAATAAATTGTGGCAGGGACAGAGGCTGTGTAAATCAGCCTCAGGGTTATGGCAGAGCAGAGCCATGCTACAGCTCTTACCCTTCCACAAGGATGTTTCAAGTAAGGTTCCCCTGGATCTAGCATATTTAATAAACAGCAGATCTGATGCTATTACTTATAAAGTGACAGGGGCTTATTTTATATGGGTTTTGTGAAAGCTCATTTTTGCACATCCAAGTATTTGCTCCAAGTTCCCTGTAGTTTCTACAGTCAATATTGGTACCAAAAAGAGGAAATTCCCCAGAGCAGCCAAGCTGCTTGAATTGAAAAGAATGCTCGAAATTACTTCTCCAACCCAGCATTTTCCAAAGTCATCACCATAAATCTGCCAAATACATTCCAAACTAGTATCTTATGACAGACTATTCCCCTTGTAATACCCAGTGGAAAAGACTGGAATCTGTGCCTTTTTTGCATTAAACAAAGAGGCATACTGAAGAATGTTAATTTAGAAAAGATGGACATGATACAACATTTCATATTAATTTTAAGTTTGAAAAGTGCTTATGTAACAATTGAGTCCTAAAGATCTGGATGCATCAATGAGACCGCTCTTAGCAGATGCACCACTGTAAATAAGGGATTTGTCATCAAATGTGCATGTCAGTCAATGGACTAAGTTAATTTGTGATATACATTAATTAAAAAAAAAAGCTCTGCTCTAAATATTATAGAAGAAACTCAACTATTTTATTTGTTGGAAGAGTAGGAATCATAAAATCTGAAACCTCTATAAGCCTTCAGGAAAATACATGCCCAGGAAAAAAGAAAAATTCTGTGAAAATGTCTCCAAATCACCTGGATTTTGATGGCCTGAGAAGTCATGTTGTAGTCATGAATGCGTCACTGCTAGCTCCAGTCATGTAAATTGGAGTTGTGCCTAAGATGGAAATGTTGGATCCACATTTGCAAAGTTGGACAGGCTTTGCTCATGCTTGTCTTCAATAGTCTTGTGAGGCTCCTTTAACTTAAAAAGAACAGGCTACTTTCTGCTGTTTGGAGTAATATCAGAGGAATGAGCTGAGCAGAACAACTATAAATAGAAATAGACAAGGATTAGAGTATACATTACTATGACCTTTGCTATTCTTAAAGTGAAATTAAACAATACAGATGTACTGAAAATTGAAGTACGACTTTGTTGTGTGCCCTATGAAGAAGTTCAGAGTCCACTGAAAAACATGAGTCTCTCAAAAATGTGAAACACTTATTATTACTAAAGATTCCGTGGATTCCCTACCTACCCTCACCACTCATCAGATAGGGCTAGGTACATCATCTCTGGAGGAGAAGAGTAGCTGTGCACCAGATAATGTACATGCATTTGTATCTGGATTTGCTATAAGGAAAACATTGCTTTGTCAGGGCTTGCGGCAAAGCCACATACCAGGCACCACTCTAGAGACAGGACAAATTCCTGTCACTAGAGCACATTATTTAAGAAAAACAATATGGAGAACAATAAGTGAGATGATTTTACTTCATAAAAGTGTGTAACATCACCTAGGTGTCAACACTTATGACAAGAAGATTTAACCACTCTTAACTGATCCATAAGGTCGTCTGTCTGTCTCTTCTTGTCTCCCTAGGGCTGGCCCCACACACCCTCTGGGGTTAGTGCCATGCTTTTTCAATATGTCACAGAAGGGGAATTAAATTAATGGCTTTCATTGTTTTTCCTGGAAGAGAGGCAAGTTTTTTTATGAGGATAAGCTATCCCTTGTAGGATAGCCTTCAAGGGAAACTGGTGTGAAGTCTCCTTCAGGGTGAAGCTTTAATCATTATTCTTACTCTTTTGGAGTTATTTTGATGCTTTTTGTGTAGCAAAAGACAGGCAAGACTGTAACAGTCAGTTATAAATTCCTTCTCATTGAGTAAATGCAGTTTTTCCTATGTGCTAAAAATTAGTGAGATCACTTCTTAATCATAGTTAATCACTCAACCTAGTATAGTTCAGCTGTGTTTGGACATTAAAGAAAAATCTGTCAGACATACTTACCATTTTTTTGGTGCCAAAATTCACACTACAACACTTTTCCACATTTCATTGCCCTATGAAGTTAGCTCCAGTAATTTTGAATTCATTCATGGCTTCTTTCAGTCATCTACCCAACCACAGATGCAGCAAAAAGCAGAAAAGCTTTTTGTATATGATGTACTAGGAGATTGTGAGTAGCAGGCTACATTCTTCCTGGAGATGCAAGGGAACAATAGCTGGGGGTTTGTACTAACTAACTTATTAGTAAACATCTTCCCAAGATTCCAATTTGTGTGTGTAAATATGGTTTGCAGAATAACAGCAACTCTTTCTCTCTCTTTTCTGAGTTATTTTTAGTGATAACCTCAGATTATTAATTAGCTCAATTACAGACCTGCATAAATGAGGTTGTCACGGTTTCCATGAGACAGTTTCAAATAGAGCACAATATCATGGCAATGGCCATCACCTCACCATCTCTATCCCCAGCTCTGGCTCTCTGACACTTCTCACATGATATAACCTTATATGGCTACTTAAATGTACCATGAGCTTCACTCTAAATTCAAGATAAAATGAGCCCATGAATTGGCCTGTAGCTAAGTAGAGCTGCACATAAATCCCTAAAAAACATGTTAAGTTAGAGATCTCTTGTTTATCCATTTCATGGTTTCTTTAACATTTAATGCTCCAATTAATTTTTCTCCATATTAATCAACATGTCCTTTTTGATTCCCTTGGATTATGTTTTCTGGATTTATGCTTTTTTGATTTTTTTTTTGATTCATGAAGAATAAGGTCTCCTTAGTTCCACAGATTTATAACAATCACAGTTATTTCATTCCCACAAGAAAAAGGGAAAAATAATTTTTTGCTATTAGACACCTACAATACTTGCAGCATTATTTTTCTATGGTATATTTCTTTGTCTGCTTTGTAGAGGCTTATAAAAGTAAATTTCAGCTTGCATTAAAATTTGTTGAATACCTTTAGCTGTGCACAGAACATTACACCTAACAAATGCCATCCCATGATATTTCTTTTTGTACTCTGCCTGTGGAAAAAATTGCATCCTGTAAACATTAATTTATTAAATATTAGTGAATTTTAGATGTGCGATGACATATTTCTTGCTAGCTCAGGGCCAGAAGGTAGTGCCCTATTTGCAAGATATTGTTTAGCTTACCTAGTTAGTTTCTATGCCATGATCCCTTTAAGCCTAATTCATACTATTTAAAAATGGTTTGCCATTTTTGTTAAATTTTTGTTGTAAATTAAAGCATACAAAGAAAACTCACAATTTTTGGAAGCACACAAGTATAGATGCAGCAGACTTTGTGCCCTTGGAATATTTTTTTTCTGTAGGTCATATATATGTATGTTAAGAAATTAAACGAACAATGTTTACCATGAATTCAGAAGTCCTTAACTTTTTCATTCTATATTAATGATGTGAGGATCTGTCTTTTCATAAGCTTTGTATTGCATATAAAATGCACAGCAAAGTCTTAAAGGCATAAGATTAGCATGAAAGGATTTACCCCTAATGTAATGTAGAAGCAACTACTAATGTAGTAGCAACTTTGGCAGCTTAATGTCCTTTTGTTGGAATTTTTTACTAACAGAAGCAACTTGAGCAAATTCTAGTGCACCATCACTATTGCTTAATTCTATGTGTGCAGAAATATAAGAGTAAGCAAAATACACTAGTAACCCTGCTCTTTTTCTACTTTAGCAAACTGATTTGTCAAAATACATTTTTTTGTTTAAAAATGAGATGAAAAATCAATGTTACAAGTTTTCAGTCAACAATTAGATCCTGCAAAGCATTTTTTTGATAAAAATTAAAGAGACAAAAATCAAGTGGCAAGAGATTACACGGGCAGCAGTTATTGAGGCAAGGATTTGTGAGAAAATAAAAAGTACTGTACAGGAAACATCCTTGCTGATCAGATAGAAAGCTGATCGATATTACTGTAATGTGTAATAAATGAAAACCCCACACATTCGACAAAACAAAGGTAAGCAGAAGGAAAATGTGTCCTAAGAGAGCATGAGAGAGCCCAGACCCAGAGGCTATTCCAGATCTGTTTGCACAACTGCCTTTAGACCTCGCCACAGAGCCAGATGTTGCTGCTAGAGTCTTCCCAAGCTTGGCATCTGGGTCCTGGCATGCCCCAGGAGCAGCCTGGGGTGCTACCCCCTCATTAGGGTAGGTGCACAAACATAAAGCCTGGATGAATTGCTTCTTGTCTCAGCTGAAAGATCTGATTTGCTTCAGAGTGTAGATCCTCTAGACCACAAAAGTGAAATATTTGAGTAAAGATGTCACAGATTAATGTTTCTCACTCTATATAAAAACATGTACATCTATTAAATTTAATTTCCCTTTTTTCTATTGGTAGGAAGCTCTTCACACACCCACTCCCCTCTCCCAGACTTCAGCCTCTGTGTAGTAGTACTTTCTCTCAGTTTATAGGAATTTGTAATGGCATTCATAAGGCTTAAAAATTGTGTGAGTTTTCAGGCTGAATCTTATGAGGTTCTTTTAGCCTTTGCACAGGATATGTCCATCACTGGTTGCCATATTCTCTCCTAAACAGACAGGATTTCACCCACACAATAGGGATACTGAGCAGTAACTGTAAGCCAGATCTTCAGCTGGCACAAGCTGCACTATGCTTAATCAACTTCAGTGTGAAGCTATGCCAGTTTGTACCAGCTGGGCATTTAGCCCTTTGTCTGCCCCCACATAAAAACTGTGTTTATCTGCTTTTATTGGAGCTTTACATTTTCCATGTGAGCATAAGTAACATTTTCACTTTAGAGCCAAAAATTACTTTTTATTTCATTTCCCATTTCTGCTCCGTCTCCATCCATCTTGAGAATTAAATGCACACAGGGGAGGGTAAGTAAACTGCTTAGGAACATCTGGGATGCATAGAGTCTCTGTTCCAATCTCCAGGGAGAGCAACCCATTTGCACAGTACGTCTGGTGAGCACAGAGCTATTACAGGAATCAGTGGTTACTTCAAAGATTTAAGGGGACGTCCAAATCTTGCAGTGCTCCTCTCCCTCAGCCACCTTTGATGGCTCCTATCTGAGACCAAATAGGTCAGTAAAGGACAGATGCCATACGAGGGACAATGGACTTGGTCTCTCTGCTAAAATCCTGAAATTGCTGTGTATTTGCAATTTTCTGGGTCTCCCTGCTTCAGACTGGATGAGATTGCTACAAAGTGAAGTCTGCTTGTGCAAACCTGAGTACATGAGCAGTCATGTATCCACCAGTGCTATTGATTTCAACTTCAGTGTCTAAGTGCTCACCACATGAGTAAGGCTTGAACATAATAGCCTTCTGATAGTGTTCCAAGTTTGGGGGGATATATGAAGGTTAATTGAAGCTACAGACTTGGCAACTTGCCTCAGATGGCTGTGTGCCATGGTGTTTGGGGATTTTAGCTGTTATATGTATAAGTAATTGCTCTTTACCAAATGCTTTAGGGAGAAGAAAAATCACCAAATCTAACAATTTAAGATACAAAATTCTCTATGCAAAAAGCTAAAGCAAACCCAAACATTCAATATATGCAAGGTAAGCCTTGGCACTGGGACCGCTATCTAGCACCAAACACCATGTTCCTGCTTCTGAAGGCATTTATCAGCAAATTATTGGCTCAGTAGATTTAATCTCGCTGTACAACAATGATATTTATGAGAAGAGCCAGGCTCATGTTGCCTACCTGGAGACCTGGCATACAAAAAGGCAGCAGGCAGACTGAGTCTTTTTAAGCCCATACTTTTCCCATCTGTTTGTCCTTCTGCAGCACTGAGGTTTACTGGCCCCACATCATGTTAGCAGAACAAAATGTGTGCACCAGCCACTCTAGGAGAGGGTTTAATATCCAAAGATTCAGCACATAAGATACACTGGGTGAAGCATTCATGACTCAAGCTAATATGGTGAATTTTGAATTGTGAACTGAAGGAAAATGTTAATTTTTCCCATCCCTGGTATACAGGTCTTAACCTCCAGCAAAGGAGTCATGTGGACAGTCAAAAAAATAGTGACTGATACTAAATCAAACAGAGTACATCTGACAGTACCCTTAATGAGTACTGCAAAGAGAGTAAGTTTGTGTACACATGCTTTCCTAAAGCAGTAGATCTTCTCCCAGCCACTGCCTTGATGCTGAGGGGCACAATGGATTTCTCAGCTAGGTTACTGTTGCTCACATTTTAGCAGTTTAAATACTTTCAGTCAAAGCCTGATCATCTGATAATGTATAACAAGAATATATTAAATATTCATGTTACTGTGGCCAGAGATAAAAAAGGGAGTACTTTGAGTCAAAACCTCAGGATAAATACTAATCAACATATTCCCAGGATATTAGGAATATCCTTTGGACTCTGGCTTCAGGAGAATGCTATAAAACCAACGTCTGTCTCTTTCTGAGGATGGCAGCATTAGCTCAGCTGTGCCAGTCTGACTGCAGCAGTCAGCAGAAGTTGTGTATGCAGCCATAGAACTGCAACAGAGTCTGATCATCATACTGATGAAATTACACTGATCTAATTTGCACGCTGTGAAGACATTTGGCACTGGCTGGATCTGAGCCGTGACATCTTCATTGGAACTAAAAGTACACTAAGAAGTGACATTACATTTCATACTCTTTTGTGCCAGACTGTGGCATTTCTTCCTCTTTAAAGGCATTATTTCAAGAACATTTAATTTGGCTTTGATATGTCTGCCATTTTGCTATGCAGGAATGTACTGAGCCAGAAAAGCTCAGCTGTAATAAAGTTTGGCACCATCAGCCCACCATATACCTGCACCATCCTGTGCAATTTAATTGGCATTCAGTGGGTTGATAAATGGATTGGCTTAATGAGACTATATACGTGACATATGCAGGACTCTCCTGAGGAATAAGATTCATTTTTGCACTTCACACATCAACATGCTACAGATACCAACACAGTCACCTCCAGCAGCTGTGCTATAACCAGTGACATGCCTTCCAGTGTGTTGACCAATATCTCTGCTATCTCTCAAACTAGCTTTACATCATTTCCCATTTAAGCATTTTCCTAACAGAATTTTTTCATTGTCTTTCTGATTGCAAAAATAAAGCAAGATACTGTAACTGCCTTTGAAATCTCCTGTATAGTATAATATCCATATATTTGTCTGGTATAAATCAAAATCCTATCTTCATAGCTTTATGAGGATCTCTGCCTCTGTTTAGAAAAAGCTTCTAGTTGTAGTTTCAGTGTAGTATAAGTAAAAAATAAAAATATTCAGTAAAAAACCATAAAAGTAAAGATCTATGTTATGCAGTTTTAAATTACTGTGAGTAAGCATGACCTATTCTCAAAGGCTCATTTGTATGGAAGAATTAGATTTATATTAGAGCCATCTCTGAACCGAGTGTGAAGATGGAATCTCTGGGAAGTTGCAGAGTAGCTGACAAAGGGGAGCATTTCAGTGCTATTACAGTACAAAAAATTTCTGATTGCCGAAAAACTTTATTCAGACTTTTTTTTAAAAACAAGCCTAATTTTGCCTTAGTAGGGAATGAACAAGAGAGCATCAGCAACATCAGGGATCTGGTTCAGCGTTTAAAAAACAGAAGTTTCATGGTAGATCTTCGAATTTTGCCTTTCAGATGTAAACATGAATGTAATCAACATCCTTTGATGTTTTTCACAGTCCTGCATCTTGGGGTTATAGACCCTTTAAGAATTAGGATTTAGCAACAATCCAGAGGGCTAATCTGTCTTGCATGGACAAGAGAGACATATATCCAGCTTTCTGGGATTTTACAAAGTCTTGCAAAACAGAGACAGAAAACATTAACCCTCTTACACAACACACACACAGACTTAGTTTCTTAGCTGACCTAAAAATATACATATATATGTCCCTTATTTTAGGGAAAAAACATTTAGTATGACCAAGTTCTCAGTCATCATTACCACCAGGATAATGAAGATAAAATGAAGCAGTTTTATTTGTCTTTCTCCTGTGATGTATTTCTGAGGGCCAGATTCAGATGCTTTAAGTGAACCAGTTGTTTATCAAGATATAGAAAGGAATCATTACCTAAGAGCTGGAGACATTTGTCAAAATCATGTAGGCATGAGGAAAACTGAGAGCCAGAGCACTGTTTTCATGTTTTGCCCTTGAGAAACTGTGTTAGGATTTTCAAAGGAACCTTAGGGAATAAGGAGCCAAACTCCTGCTGAATGTACATACATATTAATAAATTAAATTTCTTGTTTCTTTTGGAAAAAAAAAGTTAGTCCACATGCCCAAGAATGTACACTACAGGAATGGCCAATACTTCAACCTGGAAAAGAAAATTTGTCAGAGGCAAAGAGGTGAGTGAGGCTGCAGCTGGCTGTTGCTGAGCTGTGCTCTGGGCTGTCTCAGTACCTGCCACTGGCTTCTTGTCCATAAGGTGGAAGAAGCCCACGTATCACTGCCTCTGATTTCAACTGGGTGCCAGTTTGATGCTTGCAATTCTGCTCTAAGGAAAGCCTCATACATGCAAATAAGCCCAAGGAAACTAAAAAATGAAACGGTGTGTGACAGTTTCTAATTACTGCGTAAAAACAACATATGGAAACTTCATTGTCCATTTCATCCCTCAACATGTACTATCAAGTTAGATTTCTTTTGCTCAATCATTCTCTCTAGAGCATTTGGAGCTGTTTCACTTGTATTATATGAAGAAAAACAGCACTTGATATGAGCAATGTGATGGTTCTACTTTCTCTGTCTGAGCTTGTTAATCTCAGGGAAGGTTTAAAAAAACTAACAACTGGGTTCACAAAAATTGTAGTGTTACAAAAAAGTAATAATTTCTAAATTCTTTTTCATAAATATTCCATCCATGGTAATGAATCATATTTGAAAATGTATAAACATTGAGAAACAGGAGAATAATATAGTATTTAAACAGAGCCATGGTAAATGCTAACAAGTAGAGAACATCACTTACTGATGTGTGTTTATGAGGTGCATTGTTGTAGATAATGAAGGAATAGCAAGTATGACTTATTTTTTCTGTACAATTAAATAGGAGGTAGTATTCTTCTAAGCTTTTAAGTGTTTTCTCCCAGATTTCAAATTGAAATATTTGTGGAGGTGTAGGAGGCATGGAGGCATAGGAGAAAATTTGGAGGATATGGTTAGGTCAAAGGAACAAAGCATACATCGAAGTCCCATTTTCTATGGGCAAAAGTCTTGCAGCCTTCCCTATCAAGCCCTGTGGCCACAGAAGCAGTCAGTTAATGAATCAGAAAAAAGCTGGTTACCAGATGTCCTTACTTATTAACACACACATTGCATTCTGTAATGGCATTCACTAAACAATCTGTGTGGAGCACAGATCTGCTCTGTTTAAAGTCCCTTTTTCAAAAAAACACTTCTAACTTTTCTTCCTCTGTGATTGATTTCAGGTTAGCTGTTGTTTAAGATGCTGCCAGGCATTTTGTCTAATTGAAATTTCTCCCCCATTCGGAAGGTTCCTAAGGTACCTAGCAAAACAAAACAGTTTTCAGCATTTATCCTTTTACTCTTCCTTCCAAAATGATAATGAAATAAGATAAAATAAATAAAAAAATATTAACTTAAAAGCAAAGCAGGAGAGAAAGCAATTCTCTTTGATGGGTTTCCACTGCTGCTAATTTTAATGCCACCCATTGTTCAGCTCTGCAGTCTAATTTTATGTTAATATCCTGAAAGTTGTCAAATCTTGGCAAAACCTATGCATAAATTACACAGAAAGTAGCTCACAGGAGGGGGAAAGTAATGACTGTCATGGTTAGCCAAACCCATTAATAGTCTGACAAGCAATAACCCAAGAGCTCTGGTCAACTGCTGCAGACATCTGTGAAACTTTTGCAATTAATTTTTTTTGGAGGAGGTATCAGCTGTGAAATAGCACATAAGTGACTGATTATTATCAGCTCTGCTGGTGAGGGCAGAACTGATCAACTCCAAGCATTCATCCTTCTACCACATTATTGGTTTATGAATACAAAGTTTTATTTTTCCTTCTTTTTAAGGCACTCTAATCTCCAGAAAGGGAAAAGGAGGAGTAGTTGCAGATGAGCAGCACTTATACATGATCTTTCATATCAGCGGTTTCCAAAGAACTTTACAGAGGTCATTAGCATGATCTCTGTCTGTAAAGGGAAGAAACTGAGGCAGAGGTAATGTCTGTGTGCTCATGCCCAGAACATGAGCGAGGCAGAGAAATAGATAGAGGGGCTTTCCTGAAGTCAGATATTAAGCCAGAGATATGTCTGCTCTATCAAGCACTGCTCTAGAAAATTGTGAGATCATCTCTTTAAAAGCTGGAAAAAGCACACTATGCTGAGAACAATGTAGCACTTTGGTAAATGATTTATCAAGTTTTTGATCAAACAAGTTTCCCTGAATTCTAGTTTATAGGCTGAAGGTTCAGCTGAGATCTGTTCCATGATTCCTCCTGAATATAAGATGCACAGGGAAACTGCTTTACAATTGGGTTTACCTGATAAAGGTCTGCTGCACCAAAATGCAGGCCTGTTAAAACTGAAAATGCATACATTTTAGTTTCTCAATTAATACTCAGCATGGCTGACATGCTCACAAGGAGCCTCTGGGTCTGAAAAGAAGTGTGATATGCCCTGTTGCCTTATTTTGCCTGGTTTTTCCTTCTGCTTTTGTATAAAATCTAAAATCCTGATAAGCCTTTGTCACTAGTACACAATATTTTTATCTTTAACAGGATGCCATTACTGGAAGTTTTGACTGACTTGAATGCTATGTACTTCCTTAAAAGCTTTTTCTTAGGCAAGGAAATTCTGCTTTTTTTTCTAAGTAGGTTGTCTGAAATGTTGTCACTAGAGTACAACATAATCCAGTTGATGCTAAAACCAAAAGCAAAACCTCTAAAAATCCTCAGGCATCATGATTTATATGGAATGCTATACCCCTAAAGAAAATAATTGCACTCACTAGTATTAATGAACAGATAATTAACATGATAAAATACATGGGGCATATAAAAGTGCAGCCATATCTTATTTTTTGACTACAATATAGATCTTTATGTAGTGTTATAACATGGCCATTATATTTCAGATCTCTAATTTTTATACTTCACTTTTTTCATTTTGCATCTTGAACTGTGCAAAAGCTTAGAGGACAGCGCAGAATAAGCAGGCACTTTATCATGTGTTCTGAAAAAATAAAAGACATGTTACTCAAAGAATGGGATTTTTAAAACTAAACTTATCTTGGAAAACACAAGAAAAAGGGACATGCTAAATGTAGCACATAAACTGATGCCCACAGTCTGGAAAACAAGTTTGCTACTGCCTTGGGACACATAATTTTTAGAAATAATGGACCATTTGGCAGTTCTGCACATGTCACCAAGCATGGTTGGAAACACCATGGGCTTTGCTTTATTAATATACATGATTTGAAATAAATTCCCTCTGAAATGCTGGAGAAATCCTCAAAACAACTAATTCACGTGACCTTTCATTATTTAAGGCAGTCTTTATACTCAGGCTGTCCTGTGCTCTCAGAAAAGATAAATATTATCTAGTCTACTGTTTTTCATCCCCAAACTCCGGCAGAAAACAGTTCTGTGGGATTGATTGCAGTGCACAGATGGGAAACTGTAAGTGGGCATTTACTTGGGATGCTGCCTCATTGCAGTTAGAAGACTGATAAAGGAAAAACAAAATCTCGATCTTGATTCTGTGAGCCACTTCAAACTGAATTTAGCAACCTTCCCACTGTAAAGAAGGTCTGTTTCTAACAGGATAGCACCCACTGCCTTTTCTAGAAGGGTCCTTGGAAGGAGCCTGAGCAACAGCAGTGACAGTGGAGAGTTCAGGCACTTCCCACCATGCCACAGTCACTGCAGTCCTAGGAAGCCTAAAGGTGACCAGTACAGGCAGAAGAAGGGCCAGAAAACTCCTTCAAGTCCATGGTGCAGTGAAGTGGGTGAGAGGGTGACCACTTCTTCCACTTTATTTCTGGGAGCTTCAGCCCTGCCGAGTCCTGTCACTCCTGCAGTACAATCTCTGCCATTGTGCTCCACCCTGCGCTGAGGCCGAATGCCTGGGGTGCCCTTCTGCCCCTGTGTGTCTCTGCAGACACGGACACTATTTAGCTCTTGGTTCCCCAGCTGAGCCAGTCCTTGTTATTCAAAAGCTTCTTTTCTCTTGACCATGGGTTATTTTGAGGAGAAGGATTTGAAGGACCCCCTTTTTTGCCCTTTGACACAGAAACTTCAATAGAATGTTTAGGTTGGACAAAGGCCTGCTCAGAATTAATATAGCTGCACTTTTTGTTGAGAACTTATTAATAAATTAAACCGATACATTTTTAAATTTTCTTTTTCTTGATATCTAACTACAAAGTAGGCAAATAAAGAAATCAGATAAAATAAATAATAATAATATATACATATATACAATAAAAATAAAACATGGACAAGGGCAGAAGAAACGTCCGGTTTTCCTAGCATCAAGAAGATGAGTGAAGGGGATATTTCATTTTAAAAATTATGGTTGTTTAAACTAAATAATTGTTTTTTTTTCCCCCTTCTCACCCTTTGCCCCTTCCCTTTCAGGAAGAGAAGGTCAAGATTTTTTTTTTTTTTTTTTTGATCTACAGCAATTATTCTACACCAGTAAATTAAACTTACTTGTGACTGCTCTCTGGCATATGGTGCAAACTGGCCTACATCCATGCCATGAAACTGTCTGTCTTGTCCAAAGGGTGTTTGTGTTCATGCTACCTATGGGAAAAGGTCCCTGAGAATTGTTTGGAACTGTTGTCGCTGGGAAAAGCCAGAAGTGTGTCAGGGATTCTTTTAGCAATTTAACAGTGTAGACAATCAAATTCCAGTGCTTGGAAGCATTTCCCTGGCACTTTTAAGTGTACTAGTCTAGATGCAGCTACTGTGGTCAAAATCTGCTTCCCCTATTCACCTAAATAACTCCAGTGAAGTCAGCTGTGAGATTGGCTGTAAAACAAGAATTCTGTTTTGCAAATTATTTCAAGCATTTGGCCTTCATTCTACATTGGGGAAAAAGCAAACAACCTGCAACCTTGAGCTTTCAAATTTTTAAGATTAAACAACATAACTGAGAGCTATCCAAACAACAAATAACCGAGTGGCCAATATGTTCATCTAGAATGTAGGGTCTCATGTTGAAATCTATATCTTCTCTATGTGAGAAAGGCTTCTTCCTGATGAGTCATATTCCTGATGAGTTTGGGAATCCAGTCTATTGGGAACTCAAAATATCAGGAATTCTGGTGCTCCAAATTGTTTTATTTTTTACATTGGCATGAAGCCTTAGCCTGAGGCTGAGGAAATTCCAATAATGAAGTACCTTTACTATGGAAAAAGTGTTTTTTAAAGATATCCTGGTAATTTACATGGTGTGATTCCAGAAATTCAAATGCCTCCCAAAACCAAACTCACAAAACAACCCCGGCCCCAAATCAACTCAGCGTAAACTTCAGTAGTGGGTAAGACATTTGTCTAAGAATGTCTCATCCCAGAGCTCACAGGAGTTCAGATAGGTCAGGAATTTTTGCAGACAAAAGTTGTTATTTTGGAATTAAATTAATTTGTGCATAAGTTTAGTGAAGTAAAAATATGCAAAATTATACCAGCTTTGACAATAATATTTTAGAAAAAATACTGTGAAGCATTTGATAATCTTTTCAAATATAAAATATTGAGCTTTTGTTTTGAAAATATTTTCATTGGACTTTCATCTCATAAAAGAAAATTATAAAATAATTTCATATGTTAATGTATATATATTCACATGAAAAATATAAACAAATCAAACATTTTGGGGTTTGGATCTGAATATTTTATTTTGATTCTTGCTTGAAAAATTGGCAATTTTATTTTGCAGCTTTTATTCCCAAATGAAAAATAAAATAAATCCCAGCTTTAATAAAGACCTTTTTAATGGTAGTGTAAGGTTTGCATATAAAGCTAATATTCTGGAAAAAAATGACTAAAAAAAATAATTCTTATAATTCTCTGAAAAATATTTTTTATTTTAATCATGCTAGACATGCTTTTTCATTATGGTTTTCCATATGTCAGGTCAGATTCATATTTATTTACTTCAGTTGTTTTCTATAATGTCTCCATATGGAAAGAAGAGACAAATAGGCCATAACTGTAAAATCTTACCAAAAAAAAAAAAAAAAAGGCTTGATAATTAATTGAAAAAAATTACCTCTAAATAGCACATTATTAGTGTAAAATCCATTTTAACGGCACATACTGGACACAGCAGACCATACATGAACCTTCATCAGAGACACTTTCCCACACAAGTGGTCAGCCTCACACTAAAGCATCATAGACACAAACCCCATACAATCCATCCACAGTTGCATATTAAACTCACATTCTGTGTGATCCCACACATTAGATTTATATTTTTGGAATTTCTGGGGTTTTATAGCATTAACTGTAAGGACATCCCTGTGCACCTTGCATCAAGCTGCTGCTGATGATGCTGCTACAGCAGTCAGGATGTGAGGTGCACACTCTCACAGGTGGGGATGCACGTGCTGGGCCCGCCTTCAGCAAGGGCTTGGGAGTCAGTCTCTGCAGGCATGGAAACCCCCACCCCAGGATAAAAGTAGGCAGTAGGTCTGCTGAATGTACTAATTAGTCAGAGGATAGAGGAAAATTTAGGGTGACTCTCTTGAGCAGAGAGCACAGAAAAGGGACTTCTGTGTTTAAAGCTATTTGCTTGTGTGATTCTGAGAGCAGAGGGGAAAGGGGATCTTGCTCGTTGTGTGGTATTCATTCCCTGGGCAGAGAGCTGGCTGATGGCCACTCACAAATACCCCATTAATGCACAGGTCAGCTGATTTCCTCCAGCCCTCCTAGACTCAGGCATTTTATTGACTCCTGCCTCCAAAGAGAGCATGATGGTTGGATATTGGAGACTTGGAGAGCAGCAACTGACTGAGGGCTACCTACAGCAACGCCCCACACTGAAGAGAGGATCATGGTGTTGCAGTAGCCACATGGAGGTGAGGCTGCCTCTTTGGAGTCAGCCAGGGGCAGAACCAAAACCGAATCTAAAATGAAAAATGTAAAGGAGTTTTTCTGCTTGAAGTTCTTTTTTCTTAATGTATGTAATATTAAACTCAGATCCTTTGTCTGTAATGCAATCCTGCTGCATTTGACATCATTCTAAGCAAAGATATGAATGATTCAGAGAAAAATACCCACTGAAGCCTACAATGATTGTCACTGGCAACAGTGTAGACTAAGTCCATGAGTTCTTATTTTTTGTAATTGTAATGATCTCAGTTGATGAAATACACTAAGCAAACTGGTAATCCATTTACATTCTAGTACAGGACTTTCAGAATAAAAATTGCAGGTTGGATTGAAAAAATGTCAGTCATTGCAGAAGGCTTAACGGCTTATGTTTTCTTTATTATTTTGTATGAAAGTACTTAGAAATCCAAATTCTACTGTGAAATGGAAATACTTTGGAAGGAAGTGTCCATGATTAAAAGCAATATAGAAAAGCTGAAATATCAAGGTTACATACAAAACAGCTAGAATGAATGCACAGTGTCTAAACACAACAGCATTCTAACATTTTGATTTTATTTTTTTTTCACAAATGAAGATGCATTATAACATCTGGAACCAGTATATTGTTTGATTCATTGCCACCATCCATAGGAACAATTATATAACTACCAGAACTCTTTTTACATTTTCAAATCTATCTGCATCCTCTATAGTTTAATATGGAAAATATATGAGATAAGGGGCTCTCAAGTATTCACCTGCAGTCTACTGGAGTTCAGTAGTGTTTGACTTAATTTACAACATGATAATTATAAACAGAGCTAGGTTGTCTTACTACATGGTTATATACTTTTTTCTCCAACTTATTACAGATAAGTGAATCATGGTCTCTTCCAGGTTTTATTACCTAATAGGAGCTATCTTGCTTGCTTGCTATCATATTCTAATTGTCATTTATTTCTTATATATATGGATCTTCATTAATTATAATTTAATTCATTATATTAGAATGAATAATTTTTATCCTCAAGGTCACTAAATGCATATTAAACTTTGGTGTTTGTTTTTTGGATTCAACAGTAGGTTTTGGAATGTGTGAGAAGAATGCTGTGAAGAAACAAACTTGTTTATCAATAATTTTCAGATTGATAGGTTTTTAATTATTAAAATTTAAAGGAGCCATTATTCAAGACATATTTTATGAGTTGTGTGTTTCCAAGTCAAATATTCTGATTTAGGGATGTGGATCTAAAGAACTTCAATCTGAAGTTAATCTTTGTAAATCAGGCTAGAGTGGATTAAAATGCAAGAAAGGGAAAAACCTTACTACAGGTTAATGAAATGGACTGAATCTAATCCAAAAGAAACTAAGTGATTATAAATTGAAGATTACTGCAGAGTAAGTCCCCTGTAATCCTTCTATAGTTGACATTGGATGTGTCACTTTCTAAAGACAGGTCTATTAGAGTTTAATTCCTTCAGTGATTTTTTTTTTATTATTTTCCAGAGCACTGAATTATCTTATATAACTAGATCACTGCAGTTCTGATAGGTTTGAAAAAATCTTCTCCACTCTGTTTATGACTCATAGAGAAATCTGCACCTTGATTGTTTTTAAGAAGAGGGTTGAGTATTTTTTGCTTATTTTGAAAAGAAAATGAAAGTTTTTCAACATCTTTCCCTACATTTCTCACCCTGGGCAAATTTAAAGTATAAATTATTAGAATAAAATCTATTGCATGTCTGGCTTTGGTCAAAACGACCTGACACTGGGTGGGTGGTTTGCATGGGATGTGCTTGGCCGTGTGTGCAGTTAGGACATGCCACTGGTCCTCTTCCACAGGCCTGCTCTCGCTGCTGCTGAGTGGCAGTAGGTCTGCTCCTTCACTCATACCAGTTTCAGGGAAAAGAAATAGTAGATGTATTAATGTATTCTGATTGAATTTCATTGGATTAGGAGAACATTTAAACAAGCAAGAAAAATTGCATTCATAGAAAAAGAAGATAGATAATAGAAGTATGTGTACAACAGCAGTGCAACAGTGCCATGTCTTACCAGATCAGTGCAATTTCACTGATTGCATTGAAGTCAGAGTGGTTAACAGCCAAAACTCTCTTTGAACTGTAATTGTGTCTTAAAACTTATATAAATCAATGTAAATTTCTGCACGAACAGAAGGTTAGCTACATAATTGTTAGACAAAAACTTTTATTTTTTATAATAAGGCACACAGAAAGAGTGGTGAATTTAGAAAATTCTAGCTGAGAAGAAATTACCATGTTAGAATTCTCTTTGCAGTGAAGATGTAGATGCAAGACAAAGCACACATGATTAAGGTACTGATCTTGTTCTTATTTCTTTAACTACCTTTAATATTCCAGGCAAGATCCTTAACTATTTTGTTCTCCAGTCTCTCCAAGTATTAGTTGAGATTGGAGTACTTCATAATCTTTGCAAACTGTTTTTTTATCAATCACTACATATGTGTACATATAAAGTGGGTCATATTAATCTTTTTTACTTTTAATTTCTGTAGCAATATATGGTATTTTTGGTAGAGAGGTTGTTTTCTTATGAAGGTGAGATTTGAATCCACATGATCTGGACAGCATCTTTGTCAACACAGCATTGCTGGCAGTATGCATTAGTAGAAATGTAATGTGACCTGCAGCAGCATATAACAGTCTAAATGTTTTTTCATCAACCATTTGGAGAATTTGCAGAATATATCCTCCTTCTGGATGTCCAGAAACATTATGCCCCATACTCCAGAAATCCTATGGCTGTTTTGCAGATGAAAGGAGGAAGAAAGACTCTGTTGCAAAATTAAGTTAAACTGCTCCTTTCTTTATCTAAGTGAAGATTTTATAAACAAGAAATGTGGAAAGAATTTATAAACAAGGATTTATAAACAAGGAATGCATAGTATAATAAAAAAGTAATCCAGGGTCCTTTAATATCTGTGAGACTTCTAAGAGGAAATATTTCCTTGCTTAATCCAGTAAAATTCCTAAAACTGATGACTCTTTCCAGACTGCTTAGTGCAGACCAGCTCTTTGTGGCAATCAAATAGACTTTGTGTCATCAGAGGAAATATTTCTTCCTCATGTTAAGGGGCTGGGATGAGTCTGAAGGGTGAGCAGGGAATTTAATCTCACTAGTATCCTCTACATGTACTTTCAATGCAAAGACATAACAAACTTCCTGTACGTCAGGAAACTGACGCAATAAAGCAACAGCACATTAAACATTTTAAATCTCTAGGGCAACAGACATGGTGATGGATGACTCATACCCAACTAGTCATCTCTTGAGTAATCAAGTGAATAAACTTTAAAGTGATAGTGGCTATATTCTTCATTAGAAGCTCTCACACCTGTGATTGACTTGATGGCATCTAAGACCAAGAGCTTAAGGGTTTTCTTGAAGGGTTTTGGTGTGTCACCACTGATCACTGTCCCCCGTATATTTCATTGGTTATTTATGGCCAGAAACCACACCCGCTAAAAGTCTGCAAAAGCCAGTTCTGCAGCAGTTTTGCTGCTTTACAGGTTTGTGTTTACAGCTCCTTCTCTCTTAGCAGCAGTACTTCGGCAGCATCCATGGTCATCTGAAGGCACAGAACCACCAAGTGTGTATGCCCATTACTGTACCCCTCATTTGGTCATCATCTGACCCCCATTACTTCTTCCAGTACTTCAAAAGTGTTGCTGACAAGATGCTCCCTCATTTGATACAATTTACTGCAATCTCCTGTGTGCTTTGTGTGCTTTTAGTCTGCTTTACAGAGTATGAAAAAAAATCTCATTGCCTCAAGTTTAAACCAACCTAACCCAAGAGAAGTCTTGTCCTTTTTTACTGATAATCCCTAGGCTGCTGCATTGGAAGGCCAGAAAAGATGATTCCCTTGGATCACATCACATATCTGATCTCTATTTAACCTACTATTATATCCCAAGAACTGTCAGTCTGAAGAATTCTTTGAAATGGCTCAATCTATTTTCCACATCCATGTTTTCACTTGTCACACCACAGTCATCCGTAACCTTAAGTAATCCAGAGTAAATTCCAGGAACTGGATGTTTTTAAAAGTATATGAAATTTACCTTTAACTTCTAAAGTTAAAATAATGCTTCTTCACACACATACAGGCACACACACATATATATGTTCTTGTGTTACCAACAGACTGCCTAGTAAAATCATAAATAAGAAAATAAGATAGCATCTAAAGAATGTAACTGTTCTTAAGAATTATAGACAAGGTAAATGTGAAAAAAGGGAATGGTTGCTCCTCCAGGATACTTTAAAAAAAGGCTGTGGACCTTATTAATTATTTGGGATGAATTTTACCATAACAATATTTTAGAGGGTTGTAAAATGGTTGAAAGCTCTCTCTTTATCTAGCAAGGATAATCTTAAAGAAAAATAAAGTGCTTCCACAGCCTTTTTTTTGCTTCACCTAATAGTATCTTCAAATCCTTTATCATTTACCGAGATGTTCAGGTACTCAGGACACCAAAGGTTTTCATTGCTGTAGAATCAGTGAACACTAATTTACAGAAAGCAGAGAATCTGCCTAAAGCTTTGTGTCTCAGAATAGATCATCCATAATTTGGGTTTTAAAATATAAGACAAGTTAAGGGATATCAAGATGTAGCATTAAACTCTGGGATAGATCTGGCTTAATTTAGACTGTGTGGTTATGAATGCAAGGACATTTTTAGCTTCCTGAACTTTTAGTTGTTTTTCTTTATGAAAAAAAAACCAAACAAACCAAATGGAAATATAAGTTAAAATGACAAGAAATAAGAGTTCTGGTCCAAGGCTCTGTTTAAAAAATATTCAGACACCAAATGACTGTTGAAGATACATAACCCTTTATAAAAACATGCATGAGTCTACAGTTCTTGGAAGTCCAGGCTTTTTTGTTACTAACATATCATGACCTTGCCCGCACAAAATTTTTACATGAAGTATCATTAATCATTAATACTATTAGAGATCCAACACAACAGAACTAAATTAATCTCAATTTACTCAAACATTAACATACCAACCGCTAACTTTGTTAAATCATAACACTATGACTAAACTACTAAATCTCAGGACCGCTATAACAAACAGTGTAACTGAAGTTTGAATGTATTTCTACACATTTCCTTTTTTGGAAAAATAGAACAAGTTGTTGGCTTTACTATGGTGACATTTTATTTTGTGATTAATTTTAAAAAAACCTTGTAAAAACTATAAACTCATTTTAATTTGACAAGCATTTGGTAATTAATTTTCAAACAATGCTATGGGAATCTAAGAAGCACTCTTCATTTGACATGTATTTTATAATTTATTTTAAAACAATGCTGCACAAATCTGCAAAGGCATTATTCATTTGAGAGTTCATTAATTATGCAAATGAGTTGCAATTAACAAATCTGTTCTGAGGATGGCATTTGCATAATAATGAACTTCATGTTTGTGACATTATTTAATAAGATACCTTTGTGCATTTTTAAACAAAACACCCTTGTGAATAATTCGGATAAAAATGGACAACCAGTTGGTAACATTAAAAACCAAAATACTACCAAGAGAAACCTCACTAAAATAAATCATTTTACCTAAGCTCTCTGTAATAAAAAGGTATGTAAAAGCTGATTCTTTTATTAGTCTCTCCCTTTCAAAAAAGAGTCTTTTTCATTCATGCTGTTTTCAAAATGGTACTAAGGAATAGCATTGGGAAAGAACCAGTATTTATCAAGACAGCTGGAAATAAACAAATGGATGCAAACACATAGATTGAGTCTGTGCAATGATGGATCTCATTACAATCTTATATGCAGCATGTGAGCCAAAAACCTAGAGAAGATCTTTTGCTTGGTTGTATGGTTAGCAAATGGCAGCAGCACCAAAAACATAATTTCAGTTAAATATTCTTGCAAAAGCAGAATGGCTGAGTAAAGGCCTTTTGTTTTCACCACTGCAGCAGTGAGTTACAGATCATCGCAGCCAGGGATCTGAATTCCCACACATCCCATGCAGATCCTCAAGCAGCAAAGTTTTTGGGCAATAAGGACCTGCATGGTAACTGAAGGCAAGATTCTTAGTGTGAAGAAAATGGACTTCAGTCAGTCCTGAAGCCTTTGTGGTACCTATATTTGTGTCTAGCCCAAGATGATGTTGCTTGGCAACGCTCTGGCAGAGGCTTGGTTCTCTGATGGAGGCAGTGAATCAGTGATGCGACTGATAAATTCACAGTGGCACCTTCTAGGTGCATTGCCTGAAAGCTCAGAAGGCTGGAAATCCTTAGACAGGGCTTGGATCATTCCCTAGTGCCGATGACTTTCCTCTGGCATCTCTTATATTTATTATTCTGCCGTCTGTCACCGACAAGGAATTATTGTTTAGCATAGCTGTGTGTGAATTCTCCAGGACTCGGTCAAGTGCTTTGAAATGCACATGACAGCAGCTTCCATCTGAAAAAGCATATGCAATAAAGGCAGGCAAAACCAGCATAAAGATACATAGAAAAAAATGAAAGAAATGCCTGCAAAAGTTCTCCAAAATCTACAGTAGTTAGAAAACAAAACCTTAATTGGCTATTTTTGGTAGAATACTTTAAAGTAAAGAGCAGGAAGGAAAAAAGGAGAGAGTATGACAATTTTTTTTATTAAAAGATTTGACTGGTCTTTGTTATTTTCCATATTTATAGTCAGGAAAGTCCAAGATAAGGATTTATTAACAGTAGCATTTACAATGGTGGCAAGGAATTTCAGTGGAGAATGATACTACTTGTGTCAGACAAGATGTGGGAACTTGCCATCTGAGAGAACTTACAGTTGAATGGATAAGACAGAGAGAGGATTTGGGTAGGAGGGGATAAAAAAGATAAAATAATGACATTTTGAGATGTCATATTAGGCACTTTTTTGTGCCTTTATAAAGCTCAAAGAGATAGGGTTTTGCTTGGAGGCAAAAAAGACATGGAGATGGCAAGCAAGGGAAAGGTGACCTGAACAGAAAGGCAAGGCAGAATAAAGTGATGGTATCAAAGGGTTTGAAACCTATCAAAGGTTAGAGAACAGGACAGAGAGCAGGACATTAAAAAAACAGTAGGACTCCAAACAGTACTACCAACTGGTGATTTATGCTTAACCATTGGCAATCCAGCCCTTAAACTCCATTCCAAGTGGGAGTTTACTCAAAACAGCACATCATAGAAAAGCTAAACACATCTCACCTAAGCACTTGAGCGCTACTCCTGGTGCTTCCAGCCACATCATTTACTGCATCCTACACCCTACATATATCCTTGCACATGTACTTGATAAGTGTGCAAAAGTCATTCTTGGCAACATCTGGAGAAGGCCCTGCTGTAGCTGTTACCCCTCAGTTCCTTCCACATGCCAATTAACTGATGTCAACAGCAACTTCTGGATATTTTTTGGGTTTTGTTGAATTTTTTTTCTTACTTTGTTTTTTTTTTTATTTTATTTTTTTAAGAGGCCCAGTTTCTATGCTCTGGCATGTACAAAGAACTTATGTATTAACATTTTCTTTTCAGGAAGGATGAGAGGAAAAATTCTACATTTCAGCCCGTTCCATTGGGGTGTTGCAGTGATGCCAGTCTTCAAGGCATCCCCAGTATGGAAGAGAGATTCTGCTGCTTCTTTTTTGTCAACAATTGAACAGGAGTTATCTCGCAGTACAAAATGAGTAGGGGAGGAAGTTCTGACAGAGTTCAAATGTCTGTTATTTTACATTATGCGTGAATACCTGACAGTGTGAAAGGAAAAAACTAGAGATATGGTTATTAGATCATAAAATGATCACTCCTGAGAAGTGGCCATGTTACCTTGGTGCTGCCTTTTTCTCTTCTTTTTACAGTATTTGTATGTTCAATTGCCAGCTCCACTGCTCATATTTCTTCAGAGCATCCTTCTCTGGGTGCCAGGCATGCGATGGTGTCCCACAACTCTCTGGGATGCTGCTGGTGCTCCTGTCTTCCCTCAGAGCACAAAGAAACTGCTCCTTCCTTCAAGTCTGTCCTACTGCTTCAGCTTCAGTCTAGTTCTATTCACAGACTTTAAATGATTTTGATAATCTTCTCCTTTGTGATCCCACTGCCAGGAACTAGCCCTTCACTGGAATGAATCAATGATGCTTTACATGGGCAATTACAGATGCTACCTGATAGCTTCTTGGTCTTTGTGTCTTTCCCTTCTTCTTGCTTCCTGACGGCTTTAACACAGCTTTTTTTTTTAGTCAGCCAGTTGGAATCTGCATTAAAAGACTGATGGTCTGAATACACACCCTGCTCTGGAGCTGCCTAGCTCTGCAGTTTCTCAGGAACACTTCCCTTGGAAAAGGTTTGCAGAACTGAGCTGATGGGTTATACATTCTGGGTAGATCTTTAAAATTCTATAGAACTGCCCAAAGGAAAGAGAGGGCTGCGGTGTTAGATCTTAGAAAACAAGTGAAAACAGTTTTATGAAGACAGCCTACATATACTATAAAAAATACAGGTGGATATTGCACTGGCGCTCTTTCATGGGTACTTGGCTGCAGATGTGCACAGTGGTTTTGGTGTTTCCTTATTGCCCATAAAAGAGATTACTGAGAACTGTATTAGCACTGAATTAATACAGCTGGGCACAGCCTATGCTACAACAAAAATGCCACACTTTTATAAATTCCATAACATTGCTATTAGTAGCTATATCCTGTCTACTGAAATAATATCATGGGGGAGAGTGGGAATACTGAGGTTTCAAGGAAACTGTTGTGGAAACAAAGGCCATTCTTGCTATAAGCTGCTGGGGAGAGGGAACTGAAAGGTTAAAGCTGCAGCTCTAAAATAAGTTGACCATTTTACTGTAGCCTCTGGCATATTTCTACTGTGTTTCACTCCCAGCTATTGACCTTTATGCTGTTAGATCATGGGATTTCCTAGTTGTCCCATCTTTAACAGCCCTGCAAAGACCAGTCAGGAGTTTAGTACCAGAAAGTACTGTGAACTGATTTTGTACATAGCTGCTTACTAGCTAGCAGAGCTCTAAATTTAAGGAAGTGATGCTTATGAAGTATAAGATAAAAATAACTAATTTTTACCTTCTATAGATAGAGAAATCTTTTCCACTGTTTTGTGCTAGCCTCTTATTTGTACGGAAAGACCAGTTTCCCTAGAATAATGGAATTCTATTGTGTACTGCGTTCCCCCTATGAACTGGCAATGCAATTTCAAAGTTTTAAAAGCAATAGACTAACTAGAATAATTGAAAAGCATTTTTTTTCCTCTTATGTACTCCCTAATTCTTAGCTATTTCAAATGCTTGCTGCTATAAGTGAATGCGTAAGAGAGTAAAATGAATCTTAGTGGTGTCTATGTATGTCTGTATAAGGCCCTGTTCAATCTCACTGGCTCTTTTAGTGAGATCTGCATAGCCATTTGTTTCCTGTGGTGATCCCTTCAAAAATTAAACATGGGAGAAAGAAAACAACCTTGACCACATCCCATTTTTGACCTCTTTAAAATTCCTACATGCCCACTTGCTGTAGCACCAGGAGATGCTATTTTTGACCAAACTGCATGTAACCATGAGCTGAATAATTGACAAGGAAAGAAACACTGTGCTGTGTATTTGTGAAAGGATATACAGACTCTGAATGCAGGAGGAGTAAGGCCAGCAGCTGCAGTGGTCCTGCCGTGTGGCCAGATCATTTTCCTGTGGTATTCTGGAAATTTCTGTAGCACCCATTCACAAGTAGCCTTTAAATCAATGCAAAATTCTTACAAGCATGAATGTTCAGAGAGAGCTATTGTCTGATTTAAAGTACATCCTTACTTCAATTTAATGTCTGGCTATCATGTTCTCCAGTATTTCCAGAAGTTTCTCTTGAGTTATAGTTCTCTCATTTAGCTCAGTATCAGATTTTTTCCTACTTACTTGACCACATACTCTATTTTGTTCAACACATTGAGTATAAGAGAGATTCCTCCAGCACAGACTGAGTTTGAGTCTTCAGCATTGCATAAATGATCTGCTGTGGTGTAGTGACTGTTTTCACTGGATCCTGCCAGAGCTTCTTTGTGGCATGGAGGAGGTAGCAGAAGGAAATACCTCCTTCCTTTGTACTCACAATCTGCTCTTGCCAGCACAAATCTGTAATCAGATAGGCTTGACTGTGGGAAATAGCTACATGAGAAAAAAAATTCTTTGACCTTCATAGTACATGTTGGGTAATTTCAAGCATAAAAACTTGTCATCAGACTTGCTCACTTGCAGACCGTGTCTTTTTGTATTTCTTGTTGTATCAGTGTCATTGTTTTTATGATTTAAATAATATTTATTGTCCTTAAATATCCCTTCTTTCCCTATTCTTCTCCATCTCTAGTAATTCCTTTCTAATCTGATTATTTCCATCCTCATTCTTCTTTCAGCTTAGGACCATTACACCTGTGTAACCATTAAGAGCTTCTTTATAACCTGTCTTTATCCACCTGGACAGTGCTCTTAGAGGCTGTATAAATTCATGTTTTGATCGCAGTAAGTTAAGCTGACCTGTAAAATATCTGTTTCTCTTCTTCTCCCCAGTTGTGTTCTTGTTTATCTCTTTAGGTATGCAAAGCACTTGAAGACAAACAGGGCAAGGAATTTTCTAGGTCAGAATAGGTGCTTTGAGCACACCATGTGCTAAGGGCCTCTCTTTTTTTTTTTCTCAAAACATGAGAAAATAGAGTAAGAAAAACCCTGTGTAATAGATACATATAAGGTGATTATATTTTGCCTTTAACTTGAATACAGTTCTATTTGGTTAGTAGGAAAAAACAGATAAAAATTGTTTAAGAGGCTTAACTCTAACTGAAATTAAACACCCTTCTGCATTTTATAAATTCTACACATTGAGACACCAGAAGGAGGAGGGCTTTTAATCTTGTTTCCATTCTTTATTAAGATGCTTTGTGTAATTAGTTGCATTTCTATTGGAATAAATGGTAATTTGGAATTCATCCAAATTGAAAACCTAAATGAAAAAGGAGCATTAGTGCTGGGTTGCATGCTAAAAGAGGCAAACTTCTCTAGGGCAGATCTGTTCATGCAACTTGGCCCTGCTTAAATAAAATCTATAGAATCCATGTGGAATTTAAGAGGGAATGTAGCACATAGGATGGATGGGAATGCAAAAGAAAACAGATTTTCAGCCAGAAGGGCAATTCAATTAACTTATAGTTAAATGAAAACCCCCTAAAACCAGAAAGAATTATCTATGCTATGTAGAAAGTTGGATTTGAAATGAAAGAAAAAAAAGGAAGCCTATAAATAAATGCAAAAATATTACTGTGTTTTTTTCATTTTTGCATTGAGTGTGTTTCAGCAGTGGCTGATACAAGTTGCCAAGTGAAACTATGCTGTATTCAGGTGACAGAATTATAAAAGTACTCTGGATGCTGCTGTAGGGTATACTGTGTCACTGCTTCCAATTATAAACTCCACCTTGCAGCTGGCTGCTTGCCTTCTCTAAAATATTTGAAAAGCATGAATTTTTCACCTATTTATTCAGGCAGTTATTTTGCCCCTTGTCCTTTTTTTATTTTTTCACAGTTAATGATTTAAAGACATTAATCTGCCATGCACTCCTAGTGCTTTGGGGAAATATGGCAAATTTTTATTTAGGGAAGTTGTTACTTATGATGCACATTACCTTTCTAGGGATAAATATTTCATAAGGAGTTTTAGTGCACAGGCTTGTGTACATGAACAAGCACACAGGACATGATGGACTGGAATGCCTCTGAAAGAGCTGTCATAGTCCATTGTGTCAATCTAAGAGCTGGGGTGTGCTCCACTAAACCTAAAAATTCTTGGTGTTAGTTCTGGTGACATTTTGTTTGTGGTGTGAAGAATCCAGATAAGGAAGGCAGAGATTATGGAGTCTTGATCAGAAATAGCTTTCTGGTTGGTCCTGGTTTTCATAATATGCCACATAAACCATGAAGTGCTTGTTTGGCTATCAATACTCTCCTTAAAGCCAGGGTGACTGGCTTTGAGAACACAGCCCATGATGGTTTATATGACAGACCCAAGAGGTCTCTAGCTGCATATGGATTTAATAGCTCAAATGTTTGTATTACAGCTAAAGAGACAACAACGCAAAATATTGAAAGTGACATAAATTTCTCTTTGGAGGAAACATCTTTCTCTGCTGTTAGAAACCTGAATTTCTCCCGTGGAAGCCTTATTTTCCTTTCCTTATTGTTTTGAGGAAGCACTTTTCCTGTGTTTGGTAGTAGCAGTAATTATAGAGATGCTGTGTTACAGCTTCACAGGTTTTTTCAAGCTGATTGATTTAACAGGATTTTTCTGTGATTTAATAGGAATTTTCTACCATCAAATTCTATAGGCAGACTACAGGTCCCTCTTCTACTCATGCACCAGATTTGGAAAGTTTCCTTCCTTCCATGCATACATGGAGGAATCAGCTACAATTTTCCTAGAAACAAGTCAAGTCGCAAATTTACAGGATCTTCTAGATGATGTGTAAGTTGGAGGCTCACCATTCAAGTACCCCACTTAGTTTCACTTCTTTGCAGACATAAGGCCTACAGTGCTCAGTGATCTATACTAGTAAGTTATTTTATTTCCAGAAATAAAATGGATATGAATGTATTTTTGAGTGGCTGCAAAATGTTACTTACAAAAAATAAGACAGTGAGGCAGGCCACTTTATGCTCTGCTCCTTGAACTTTTGAGATGAGCAGCTGGGTATATTGCTATGTAGAGGCTCATTGCAATAATCTAATCTGCTTGTGACAAAGGAGTAACACAATTTGAGACAGAGACAGATCTAAAATAAAATCTACATTTTCTTGTAACAAAAATTCTAGCTAGCATTGGATTCTGGACCTAACTCTGCACTCTTTATCTTGTAATCAACATTTCCTTGCTGGAAACTATAGAACTAATGAATCTTGAAGATCCTTTGGCTATGAATCTTTGTAACAAAAAGATTATTTTCCTACAATCTCTCCTCATGCTACCAATATGTTACTTTTCTTAGGATAAATGCCTCACCTTCATTTCAAAGTGAGCTGTAGTCAAAGTGTTCTATCACCTTAGATTCAAGCTAAACACAAGGCAAACCCAGGGCTGCAGCGTTATCTGTGTCTGTAACACATCGGACTGTCACAGCTAGCTGTTATCAATGCAAATTAAATGACCTGCTTTGAGGGAAGAAAGGTCAAAACCAAAACCTGGGAAGTTCACAGAGGGCCCAAGAGCAGATGAACACTTACCCAACTTTTGCTGTCAAGAAAGAAAGAAATTCTTACACTTTTCTCAATGTGTAGTGTGACTAGGATATCACATAATAAGTCACAGCAAAAAAAATCTAAAATATTCTTGAAGAATGGTTTGGCCTGCCCAATCACAAAAGAATAGGTATAGCTAATTGTATCAGTGTTCTGATCACTGAACTCAAATCTCTAATTAGGGGAGGCATGAGATGCTTTGTAAGATCTTTTGTTAGCCTGAGATGATTCAGATGTTACCCGAAATGTTAGCCCATGATGACTAAACAGAAGAGACCATGGCAAAATAAGTAATGCAACCTTGATTACAAAATACTGTGCTCATTTCAACATGAAGTATCCTATGGGAAAATGTGTATGACTTTGCCTCTACCAGGGATTGGAGGAAGTGGGCAAATTCAGTTTTGAAGTATACATGAGTAGAGAGTGCATCATATCTTTGCAGAAAAATATGAATGCATAAATACATGAGCATTACATGTTTGGTACTTCTGACTGTTTGCAGCTGCCAAAATTATGCTACTGAAAATAAGTTTGTCTTGTTACATTTCAGGAGTGATCTTTCTAGGACTATCACAATGTACAGTTGTTTTTTTCCTGGTTGCCACTACACTTTTTCACGTTTCACATCTGTTAGGAGCATATGTCTAGATTAAGTTTGAGAGTTTTTTCATATACACAACATCCTCATATTCTGAAGATACATAAAAGTTACATATTGCTACTGTCTTTTGACCAATCTTTTCAACTTGTGACATGCAGCAACTGGGGAACAAATACAAAGCAGTTGTCTAGTAGGGCAACTAAAATTTTGGACTATATTTAAAAATATCATTTTAAATGATCCTCTGTGGTAGGAGTAAGCAATTACTTTGATCCAGCATTTCTTTATGAAGTTATTGTAGCTTAACTTTAAACACGAATATTTTCATGTGAATAATCACCCATACAATATTTTTTTCACAAATATTGCAATAATCATCCTTTCCATTGCTTCTTTTGCCTATTTCACACTAATCTTTTCTGTATGGCTTTGAAAATTCTGTATGGCTTACTTAACCATGGTTTTGAGCACAAATATTTTCTACAAACATGAACTGAAATTGGAGTGCTTTCTATTCTTTTAAAATGTAGCACTGTAATGGCATTTCTAGGTCTGCTTATCTTTAGAGTCTGGAAATGCTGAATTTTCATTTTGTCAAAGGCATGTATAGAACAAAATTGGCTAAACATATGTTTTATGTTGCAGCAGAGTGAAGCCATGAATCACATGGTAACACGTTAGAGTGACTAGTATCAAAGGAGCCCATGGGGAATTTAGGAAAAGGTAGTTAAGCAATTAATGAAGATATTTAAAATCCTAATATGGCAAAGACAGCTTTGAAGGCAGCAAGGGATGGATTAATATTTATTTAATAGATCATCAAATTCTGTGCCAAAAAAAAGAAATATAACAGGAGCTACCTTACTCTGAATGCAAACATGGACAATTTGAAGAATATTTTGTGGCAGTAGCGACATCAGCACATCACACTTTGTCATGATAGCTGAGAAAAATATCTTGCCTTAAAGAAAAAATTACCTTTGCTGCTTTTGACTATTTTGGCTGAAAATTACTTCAGTGATCCAAGCTCTGTCACAACACATTGACTGCAGTCTTCAACGAGAAAGGAACATATTGCTACTTAACAGAGGTGACATGGGTTAGTTACATGATTGACAGCAGATAACTGTAACTGCTCTGCAGCATTTTATGGGGTTTGATGTGACTATCACCTGCAGGCAGGAATGGAATTTTCTAGTTTCCAGAACTGCTGGTCATGTTGAATGGATAAATTCCATTTAGGGCAGAAAACTCCATTTACTTCTCAGAAAAGGTCAAACTTCCGTGTTTATTATAATGGTTTTCGGAAGTTGTTTACAACTGGCCTTGCCTGCACAGTCTCTGTGAGTGTGAAAGATTGCTGTAAAGCTCCTCTTTTTCTCTTTGCAGAAAACCTGGAATTCATAAAGAGCTCATCTTCCTTAGTTGTATTTTAGGTTTCCAGAACACTGATGCATTGTCCTCCGTCCCAGTTAAAGTATTAATGAGTTCTAATGAGGCTGCTGAGGAGAGTCATGAACAAAACTACTATGAATGCATCTGTTTCTTCAGACACAGGAGGTGGGGTTGCTTTATGTCCCCTGCTCCAGGGAAAAATAAAATTGTGTCTAAAAGCTGGCTTGTCTTAAATCAGTTAAAACAGAAGAGAACAAAGAGGTGACAACTCTTCAGTGGTCAAAGTTCAGGGAGTTTTATATGCAAAGGTACAAAGATGGAAAAAATACAGGCACTGTTGTCAGACACCCACACAAGATGAGAGGCTTCCATGAGTGCAGCAGTGCAGAGAGACTGAAACTATCCCACAGCTAATTATTTCTTTTATTATTTTTCAATAGAAATTATAGAAGTGTAATACAGAATTCGTCTAAAAACATCAGGAGAGCTATTCTTTATGGTTGCTTTTGGCATTACAGAGGACTCAACTGAAATCAGTAGCAAAGAATGGAAAGCTGAGTCACCAGTTCTCACTGGACCGTCAATCTATGCAATAATGATGAGGGAGATGTGGTTTTTTTTAAACTTCTGATTGGTATTTAATAGGGTTTTTTTACTCCAGATAATTTCTCTTATACCTTGACTCTATTACACCCATTGTTTAAATCCTAAGCAACCTTTGTTTTTGACATGTTGATTTAAGGATAATTTCTCAAGAAACATTAAATGGTGACATGCTTTATAAGCAGAATTCTACTGTGCATTGCTGACAAAGTAGCTTTGTGTATCATTCTATTTTAAGTGACAGTCTAAAATTTATTGATAAGATAATGCATTTCTAACAAGGTGAATTTAGTAACTACCACCATATATCCTTTTTAGAATCATATGCTAATGAAAAAAGATGCTCTAATAATTAGGGCTTGAGCCCACTGAATACAACACCTTCCAATTAGCACTCCCCAGCTTGAATACCACCATTAACATTAAACAACAAAACCAAAAATGGGTATCAATTCACATAATAGAAACTAATTGATGAAGTTAGAGGGTGTGATTATTTGTGATTACTTTACAGTCATGCACTGAATGTAGGAGAACCCCAGTTAGTAGTTAATCTCTAGCTACCTCTTTGAAGATAATGAAATTGGCTTCCTACTGATGATTATTCATTAACAATTAATTCTTTCTTGGTGATCTGCTTCATTTTCAGCTTCTCACCATAAACATGCAATGGAATAATTACAAGTGGAAATGAAAAAGCAATTAGTGGCAGATAATGCCAACATCTGATTAAAACACAGTAGAACAGATTAGCCCTTCGGTAACTGCAACTTTGCTGCCTTCAGCAGGGAGATGGAAGTTACCCAGCAGTATTACAGCTCAAGCTGCGTTTCCCTTTCATTGCTTCCTTTACATCATGCTCTGCCACATTAAATGCTTTCTCTTATTCTTGGGGGCATCGACTTGTTGTAAGTAATTTTTGAAGATTAAGTATTATTTAAGATGATTTGTCATCCTTCATGTTGACACCCTCTGTCAAGAAGGAAGAAAAAAAGTACTTAAGCTGAGCCATTTAGTGCACTTACAAGCAAACATTTTTTTTTTAAATTTGAAGGAGGATGATTGAAGATTTGCTTGAGTGAAGTGTGTGGAGACAAAGATCCTGGGATTTAATCTCCCTTCCTCTAGACAGTATTTTCTCTTAAACTAGAGAACACAACAAATATTTTTTTTTCAGTTTTCTCCTCTGCTTCTCTTATTCCTTCCTTCATTTTTTTTCCTCTAGCAAGTGAAAGGATATTTTTTTTTATTTTATTCTCAGTAAACCAATTATTAAAATTTTTTGTCCTATCTCCATTTTCTATATTTCTAAATTATCTGTGTGAACTTTTCATACATTGTCTCATTTTCTCCTGGGGACAGTGGTTCTAAATTATTAAAAATTTACTCAGACTTTTTAAGGTACCTCTCTCATTCAGATCAGAGATATCACCCTATTACACTACTAATTTCTTATCCTACACCTTTGCTGTGGAGAGTGGTCATTAGCAGAAAAAACTTTCACATCACTGAGCTTTTGTTTTCACCAGTTAGTAGCCACAGCAACACCATCCTATCAGTTACACAGACTTTCATCTGTCTGTATTACTCATATAGAACCAGAACGTTGAATATGTGAGATGAATTAGAAAGAAGCAGCAACATAATTCTCTGCAAAACAGCAGTATTTCAGTCAAGGGAAAGCTTTCATTTTGTCTTCTACTGATGCTAATAGCAAACACTGATCTGAAAAACCCACAGTAAAGCACTCTAACCAAATGTTCTAACCACATATTTGGTGGAGTATGAACTAATCAGACTAATCAGCCAAATGTCTCAGGAGAATAACTAAGGGTGTTGCCATAGTACCATGTTTCTTTTACTTGGCAAACTTCTCATTTTTGAGAAGATTTTCCCTTACAGCTTATGGGAGATAAACTCATTCCATATAAAATGTCAGGGGAATCCTGGTGGCGTTGCAACCTCCATTCAATTATACAGCAATGTTTTGCACTAAGTTTGTAAATGCTGGAAGTTTTGGTAAGAAAAAAATAATTTATTTGGACTTTTCTTTTTTGGATGAACTTTTTTCTCAATTGACTCATCTCTTGATACAAGGTTCTGCAGCCAGTGCTTGGAGATACATTAATCACATTCAAATGCAAAAAGATAAATAAATTACTAGTTATTTTTTTATTTTTTGCCAACTAATTTTGACTGGCTGAATTTGTGCTCTGTGTACTAAAATTTTGTTACTAACACTGGAAAAGAACTTTCAGGCCAAAATTTGTCTCCTAAGGAATGTCTTGAATGCTTAAGATATGCTTTTTACTTAAGAGATCAAATATATGTACCATGAAGGTGAAGTGTTAAGTTAAAAAAAATGCAGAAGTAAAGCAATTACATTTGTAATTGTCAATAAAATAGGAGTCCTGAAATAATAGAGAGCATTTGTTGATGCATTATCGTATGTTGCATTATTTTTTTTCTCCTTTAATTTTGGACTTTGTAATTCAAATTTGTTTTAATGTAAAACATTTACTCATTAATCCAGTAGTATTTAAAGTGTTAGTTAGTTTAATGAATTAAAAAAAAAATCTTTGTAGTTGACAAGAATTCATCCACAGGGCTTTCCAAATTTTATGAGTTGAGTGTGTGGTCCTGCATAGTCCCTTAACAGCAGCAGAACCATTAACATGGTGTTTGCAGTACCTGTATAGTAGGTTATTATCACATTCACAATGACAAGGCACAATTCCTGTATTAGTCTACCTCCATAATTCTATTTTTTCTTTATAGAACATGTAGAAGTAATAATACACATGTTTTCCTGGTACCAGTTTGTCTCTTATGTGGCTGGACACATCATTGGCCTGGTCATCACCATTTGAGTTTCAGGGGTTGGGCTGCTGGTCACTTGCAAGATTTATAACCTATTTTAGACCTGAAAGCCTTTACTGCAACTATTTATCAGCCACCTTATAGGAAGTATGTTTAGACAGATGACTGTCTCCTTTCTGAATTAGCAGACCCGTCTGACCTTTCTTCTGCCTCGGGCAAGTCAAGATCTCTACCTTGCTACTGAATTGCTCTTTCCTAAAAGATTTTAGAGAGCAAGATCTATAGTTTTCTTTTTTTTAATTAAAATCTACTGCATGGATCTAGAGGGTAGAAAGTGGTGCTGACATGTCTGTGGTCATTGTGGAGTACAGGTTGGAGTTCACACAGATGAAACTGGGACTGCTGCTTACTTGAAGTAAGCAGTCAAAACACCATCAGCCATAAATATTTAAAAAATTCAGGAATAAAAGGAGGTTTCATATTTGTTTCCTTGACAAAGGATTATCCAAAATAATTTTCTCACTATCCTCAGCCATTCAGAGATTCTGCAACAAGTAATATTGATACTTTCCATGTGTTTCTCTTGCATCATGATCAGCAGATTTCATCAAGTCTTGCAGGTGACCTGTTTTGTGTCTAGTTCAAAGTCTGTCTCATCTGTAGTTTGTATTTTTAGCTTAAGCTGTTCTTACTTTGGGACACTCACAGCACTCCATGTTGCACTCATTCTTTTTCTCCTACTGAGCATGGGGTGGTGGATTCAGAAAAGCAGAGGCCAAATGCCTGTTCCAGTAAGTGTTGGTTGCTTTCTTCAGACTTCAGCTTTCTTCAGAGACACTTCTCAGTCCATTGCTGTCACTAAAACATAAGAAGGCATCACCTCCCAAACAGCCACTCACTTATTGTCAAAAGTCATATTTGACTCTCACCTCCTACTAATTCTTCTCTTGAAATTGTGACTGCAATAGATTTCCTCACCCTACGCCTGCTTGAATTGTGGAACCATATCCATCATCTTTTTGACTTCTCTGCTGACCTTTCCTTCACCTTCATGTTAGAAGCAATCTTTTCTATTTTGACTTCTAATGCTTTAAACTTGAATCGCATCTTAAATCTTCTTCAGCACACATAAGCAGAACAGGGAGAAATTTATATTATTTAGAGAGAGATGTTGTGGTGGAGACTGGAAACAGCAGAAGAGCAAAGCTTTACATTAACATGCCATCTTAAAACCATCATGAATACTGGTAACTGCCCTATTAAGAATGTTAATCTGAAACATAAAATATTGTTAGACATTCTGGTTAAAGTAATTTGCCATTACTTTCTCACAGCCTACTGCAACTCGAAGGACCTTTTGCCTTTTCTCATAAGACTTTATTTAAATGATGAATACCTTTTCTTCTTTTAAAGACTCACTATAGTTTCAAGCTTGGAGATCTAGTAATCAGCACCTGTAATCCTCAAATCCTTAGATTAGGTTTGGAGTGACATTTATAGTTAGTTTAACAAACTTAGATACAAGAAAACAGACATTGCTTTAAGCCTCTGTCTGCTTCTCATCTGTGAAACTTTGAAGTAATAATGTAATATTTTTTATAGTTCAAGGATTTAAACTAGATCTTCATGAAAAAAGAACTATTTTTCTGTATCTATCAAGTTGCTAATCACAAACAGTCAAAAACAAACACAAAACCAAAATACAAAACAACTCCACCCAAAAGCAAAGACCGCAACTCTGCGGCTCAGCAGAAGGGTAGGATGTATGTACGTGTGCAAAAGGGAACGTACTGGAACGTACTGTGTGCTCTACAGAGCCTCCTTGCCATCCTTCTCCTCTCCCACTTCTCCCAGTGAAGGAGGAAGTTCTGCTTTCCACTGTGTGGACACCACATCTTCTTTTTTTACCATTGAGGTGGAGGTTATGAAGAGAAAAACATGTTTTTACTGAATCCCAAGCTGGGTTTTTAGGGGGAAGTTTTCACAGATGCTGAGTGGCAATGGCAATCACAATGGATATCTCTAGTCAGCAAGGAAGATAGATCTTAGAAAGTTCTGTGAGTGGATATTGCTGCAAAATGGAGAGAGAGGGTGTTGTGTTTGGGTCCTGGAGAAATGGAGCAAATATTTAAAAGTAGGAAAAAAAGGTGAAAAAAAAGAATTATTCTTTCAATCATTTTGTCCAGTGTTTTCAGGCACTGCTGGCTACATAAACAGATCTGCTGCATTTAGTTTACCAGCTATCAGCACATGGAGTGAGACAGAGCTCAGCAGGGACAAATTTTCTAAGTCCATACTTACTAACATGAAAATGTTCAGTCTTGAAAAGGCTTTCACAGCCTATGCTGATCCCCACATGACTCTTAAGTCAGTGATAGAGCAAGCTTGTTTAAATGATGAGATGGCAACATCTATGGCAGACACTTTGAACCCTGGTCTTCTGTGGAAACTGGTGTCACACAATCGGTACCATGCTGCCCTAGGAGCTGTGCGATCCACAGGCAGTAACAAAGCAAACTGAATTCCACCCAAAGCCCATCTATCACTCTAATATGCATGCCTGTGCAGAAGGTAACAAACGGGATGTCTTTGATTTGTAAACTTGTTTTGGTTAGCACCTACTTACCAAACATTGTTACAAGTAGTTGCTATTTATAGATAAGATGAAAACAGGTACTGAGCTGCCTTGAAGTTAAACTGAAGGGGAAAAAGATGACACTGAGGTGTTTTCTAGATTTATCATTCACAAACAGTGAATGACAAGCATGTAACTCCTTTCAGAAAATCTGAATTCCCCCAAAAGGAAAAATGTACCTTCTTTTATTGAAAAGAAGAAGTAGGACCACATAGCTTTCTTTTACTTATATGGTCTGTGGTGGTTGGTATTAGGTAAAATGAGTGCACTATATTCCCACTGTTAGGGCCTATTCAATTTATACTGTGCAGATTCTGACTTTAAAAAAGTAAACACAAAATTCCCTTTCTTAAGAAAATACCATCTAAGTTTTGCTAATAAATGATGTGGAATAATTCACATGCTAGCATGTGGGGTTTTTTCCTTGCCTCTGCACAGAATCTGCAAGTCATGATACAGTAATATGATAACGTTTTAATTTTTTTATTGACTCAGAAGCTTAGGGTAAGGAGTGAAGAAGTGAAGCAAACACTTCTTACTACTCAGCAAGGGAGATCCAGATCCTCATTAGAGTGTATACAATAGAGCTGGTCATACATTTGCTGTTTACTCTCCAAAGAAAGTGGTCAGTTTTCCCTGAGCTTACAGAACAGTCTTAGCTTCCTGACTTCCAGTCAATCTGTTTCCTTGGTGTTCAGCTCCTAGATTTGTTTCCAGTGGATGCTGCTGGACTGTGAGAAGCTCTTCATCAAAACCTGAAGTCTCACAAAAGGAAATGTCTCAGCAGCTGACTGAGTCCACAAAAGGATTGAAAATAAACCAAGAGAATAACAGGAAGTTGTTCTAAACTCTAAATATTGATCTACTCAAAGCTTACCTTAATTTGCCCTACACTTACAGTAGACTATGGTCCTATTCCCCTCTTAGTTTTTATTTAAAAGAATTTTTGTAGCCTACACAAGAATCTTTGGTCATGGTAAGACAGATTTTTTTTTCCTATTTCTACAAGGAAATGTGAGATTTCACAGCTCTTTTATCACACTACAAAAGTTCCCACATGCTGTGCATCATGATCATGCAGACACAAGGAAATAAAGCTTACTAGGTTACCCAAGCACAGCTGAAGGAACAGAGTGTACTAAAAATACATGTACAATGCATGTAAAAATACTCTACAGTTACATGTGTGCACACAGATATTATGTTGTTCTGTAAGATGGAAAAGAAAAATCATTCCAGAAAATGAAAACACTGAAAATGAAATGACAATAGCAGCAGATGTTAAAGCAAATCATCTAATTAAGATGATTTCATCAAGCATTTTAAAAGACATTTTAAAAGGCAATATAATATTAAGTCACCAGAAGAAAAGTTGATTATGCTTGAACATACAGGCACAATAACACTCTAACTGAAGCTGCTCTTTGAAGCGTGAAAACAAATGATACTTTCAAAACGGTTTATTTTTTTATCCAGCTGTTCTTCACATCCTGCCAAGGAAAAGTATACACATTAAAAATTTCTTAAGAACTACAACCCACAACTAGGAGACTACAATTACAACTAACAGGAGTTGTGCCTGGGTCAATACTGCAGAGTGAATTCTGTGAAGCATGGAGAATATCTTCATTCAGATTGTGGAAAAAACTGTCAAATGAATTTGCAAACATTGAGAACCTCTTTCTCACCTTCTATTCTTTGGTTGGGTGGGCCAAATTCTGTCTCAAAAAAACCTGAATCAATAGCCACAATGAAGACACAACCATATGAGTCTGCATTTTAAGTCTTATATTGATGGAAAATCAAAATCAAAGTCAAAAACTTTGTCCTGGTCCCTTAGAATAGTGTTAGTATAAACTACCTTCCCCTCTTCTTATGTTTGATCTTCCTTTCAGTTGTACTGTAGGGTGTAGCATCAGGTTTTTACTGTTCAGTGTCATCCTTACTGTAAAATATTTAGTGTGGGAAGTGTGTGGGCTGCCTCCTTATCACAACATCATGTACGTTCAGCTTCTCCTTTCACTGGATTGTATAGCAGGAAACACTCTTGTCTTCATGCCACTTGCTGAGTTTTTATTCCCAGCTCTTACCTTCTTTATTTTAAAATGGTAGTTGGATAATTTAGTACATATTTAAAATAAAATAGTTTTTATTTAATGAAAAAAATAAGTCAAACATATACCTCCACTCTCGTCTTTCCATTCTCTGTGAGATCCAAATCGTGCTGGACTTCATACTGGGCAGTTTCATTTCTGAAATGTCTCTGGTTCCTCTTTTCTTTTTTGCTTATCGTAATTGCTTCTGTAGGAATGTATCATATCATGCTTTAGAAGAAAAAAAAGAAAAATTTTATTGTGAATGCTACATTAAAGGGTAATATTTCTCAGTGCTGTTTTTTTTTAAACCATCCTCATGCCTGTTCCTTTTTGTTACTTTTCCTTTTATTTAAATCATCCTTCCTCAAAGCGGGGCATTGCAAACTCATCCCTTTGGCAGAAATCGTTCTATCACAAGTGTCATTCCTAGGGATTTCCAAATGAGATTTTTCCCTCTCATCTTGGCCCCAGTGGTAGTCTACCAGTACAGAAGGTGAGGATTTTTCCTTGCAGAGTAGAGAGTCACAGCATGAGCAAGTGAGCTGGCTCTTCCCAACACCTCCGCAGGCAATAGCTTACGAGCAGTGCTGCAGAAGTAGAGCAGGGACAGGATAACTTAACTGGCTGGGACCATGAGAGAAGGGCAATGCTTAGAGCAATAGAGTGAAACTTTGGGAACAGAATTTCTTTTTCAAAGATGACATTCTTGACTGTAAAATTCTTGACTGTAAGCTCAGTTGAACTTCACAACAGGTTTGCCACATGGTCAGGGTTCATTTGCATGTTTTGGTATGGATGTTTTCAAGATTGAAATAAAACCATCTTGAGAAAGTTTTTATTTATCTCTCTTCCTTCCTTGAATCAGTCTGGCAGCAAATCCATTAAGCAGTAGTAAACCTTGACTGGAAAGACGCTAAAATGATGTTGCAACAGTGGATGTTACTTAAAACTATTACAAATACCAGTTGTTTACAGAGGTTACCTCAGCAACAAAATGGAGCAAACAAGCAGATTCTGACCACAATAGTGTCAAGTGGAATATTTCCT
This sequence comes from Ammospiza nelsoni, assembly GCF_027579445.1. Lineage (NCBI taxonomy): Eukaryota > Metazoa > Chordata > Aves > Passeriformes > Passerellidae > Ammospiza > Ammospiza nelsoni. The sequence goes on from NC_080639.1 coordinate 16,441,068, forward strand.
CTTTTACAGACAAATAGTTCATTCCCATATTCACTGACACTACAGAAATTTCTTTTAGAAGTGCATATAGGTAATCACTAGGATTGCAAAGACTGAAAAATTTGAAAACATTCTGTAAACTATGGAATCTTACAGAGGAAAGTTCTCAGAGCAACACCACCATTCTTTTGGTGAGGTCACCAGATTTTTCCAGAGAAATCAAACCCTAAAGCAATTCTCATTTTCCTTAACAGGGAAGTTGAACATCCAGTAAACCCTCATGTTGCTGAGAATGACAAGAATATTATAAGTGTTATTGAATACTTGAATTGGTGTTTAATGCTGCTGTTGTTCGAGTCACCATAAAAAAATCCCAAAACAATAAATTATTGTTTTGTCATAAAAACCAACGCATTGATGAAGGGTGAAGATATATTATTTCATTTCATTATACATCAGAGGCAAGAAATACCTGCATATTTAAATAGTCTAAATCAATTCATTTGAAACTGTGACATCAAAGTACTAAATATTTGTACCATATGGAGGGAGAGAAATTGTAACTGGGGGCTTGAACAGGATAGATGTGTCGTGGCAGACTGTCACAGCTGCAAGGCAGAGCTTCTTTTCTGACTAACTGCTCCCTTGCATTTTTCAGTTGATTAATTAAAGCTAGTCTACAGTAGAAAAATTTAAGAGCCAGCCACTGTGCCAGCATCTATCGTGAGTGGATATTTTGGTATGTTGGTACACAGCAGTGGTTGATGGCTTCTCACAGAGGGAGAACCCTTGTCCAAAACTGATTCTTGGTGGAAGATGATATAGGAGTTTCCTAGCTTGGGAGTAAAGTTAAACTCTCTCTCTACTTCCATAAGAAAGTGTCTTTGCAAATTCCTAGCTAGAGTCAACCTGTCTCAGCAAAGAAAAATTCAGCTGCAACTACATGGATTGAAATTTTGACAAAACATTGGTTTTCAGATAGGCAGGGTCTTTCTTCTTTTCTTCTTCACAAGGATATTTCAACCAGGCCCTGTCATTTATATTAAAACTCCAATTTTCATGTGAAAAGCCAATGTTTTCATCCAAAAATTATATATGCATTTCTTTAAATGCATAGAAATATTAACTAGTCCTATATCTTCATTAGATAAATGTTGTTTTGTCGCTTTTCAGCTGGAGTCATTAAGCTGGAGGGTCTGCATGACACTACCCATCCTTGTTTAAATGTATTATAAGGTGACATCACAAAAAATTTAGCTCAAAAAAATTACTAAAATCTTTGATTTATTAGCATGTTTCTCACACAAAGTGGACTATAAGCCTCCAGATTGTGTCATTGCCCCTTGATATAAGCCATTTTTGTGCAGGTTTGAATAACCTAGCAAAGCAGAAAAGCTGCAGCATAACTTTTAGTGCCATTCTGAAAGCCAAGAGGATGAAATTTGTACACTGTCCTCAGTCTTTCATGAGTGTCTTCAAAGAGAGCAACATTTCATGGATATTTGATTATATTTCAGCTTGGTCACAGGAGAAGGTCTGCTCATGAATTTACAGCCAGACATGGAGGAATGTCCTCATTAATTGTGTCATCTCCCTGACTGGCTTGGACAGCAGTGGGCAGTGTCTTTGGGGGCTCCTACAGCACTTGGAGTTTGTGCTCCATTGAAAACATGCAGCTAAGCATAAAGTAAGGGCAAGATGTTAGAAGAGCAAAAAATAGAAGATAAGGAGGTTTAAGACATTACTTCTCAAAAAAATGTGGGGAAGTAATGTCTTAAACCTCCTTTTTCATTTAGTGTTGAAGGAGGTGTTTGTGGTCTGCGGTGAAAAGTGTTTTGGGGTTCTGTGCACATTTCACAATGTTTTTACTCTATATGAACATGTGTCAGTCAAAGGCCTATATATTGTTGCTGAAGAGGTAGAAAGACATAAGCCCTACAGTTTCCTCTCTTAAAGAGCTGGCATTTGTGTGGTTTTGTCTGATGGAGGCACTTGAATGGAATCAGTCTGCTGCTAAGGTGCTCGAGGCAGTACTGCAAAGGTCAAAAGGAGTCTGTTTTCCTTTTTGCTCACATAAGTGTGACACTAGCTCCCATATACTGCACTCTAAAAGTCTTTTTAACATCTTTCACCCAGAAATTCGAAGCTGTGTTGCCAGTTTGCACTCTTTCTGTGAGATTACAGGAAGGTAAGCTTTGTTTTCACTGTTAGCCAACCATCGATGCACTGTGGTTAACATCATGCCACACCTCAGCCAAAGGTGTTGTTAACAGGCAGACTGTTTTGGCATGGGCTCATGATTTGCTTCCAGCTGCTTGCAATTCTGGCAGCACACACATAGTCTGAAAAACTACAGGAAATAGGTGATGAGGAAAATGTTGCAAGGGTCATCCACAACACCAGGGTAAATAAGCTGTAAAATATCTATACCATGCCCAAGCTGCTGGCAGACTCAGGCCTTCTCACAGCCCTCAAGAGCTGCATCTTGTGTCCTACTCACTGGCAAAATCAACTACACAGCCTGGTTCCTGTGGAGCTTTTCTTAAAAGGACAATTCTGGGACTGGAGTTGCAGAATAAGAAAACCAAGCCATCCTGTATTACCTGTGTAAGACAATATATCTGAATTTAATTTGCATATTTTACATTTTTCTCACTCATTCCTCTTCCTGTCCCTTTTGGTTCAAATAAACCCATAAGCTGTAGAGTTTGCAAAAAACTGCATGTCAATAGCCAGCTGCCATCCTGAGCACTCTAGGATCTGGTGTGGGGTGACTGACATTTGAGAGGTAAGGAAGAGATGCTGACCCTTTCTGCAGTCTCTTTGGCTTTCACAGAAGCAGTGGGTACTTCAGCAATGGAGCTTTAGAAGACTCAGGATTAGAAATGCCTGAATAAAGAGTAAAGGTTTGAAATCTTGCCTGACATCACAAGAATTAACCACATCGTTCACCTTTACACTCTAAGAATTTTCATAAAATTTGCATAAATACCAGTAGAAAGTCTGCTTCAGGTTGTATTTCACAGCAGATGATCATCTTCTCATCTATGTAGATAAAAAAAAAATACTCTTTCTTAAACTGCACTGTTGTCAAACTGAATGAAACTTTGTGGACAAGAGCAGCTGGACATTAATCTTTAGGCCTTAAGCTTAAATTTCCCATAAACTTTCAATCTGATTGACATTCAGTCTCTGCCTTTGTAGTTTGACACATTAGAACTCAAAACATTCTCACTAGAATTCTGAGATAAGTGATACCTGGCAAAAAATAAAAAGTGATACCTGGCAAATTTGTATATTGTGGAAGAGGTGAAGTTTAAAATAAAAGTTTCTGTAGAATTCACCTGGAAATGAAATTTTCTTCCCCGGGTTTAAAACTCTAATTTCCTACTTCAAGTACTCACTTCATTTATTTTATTGTCTGTATCACAAGAAACACAGAGCAAGAAACCAACCTGTGCTTCTGCAATGTTCAAAGAAAAACAATTTCATCAACTAGAAATTATTTCAAAACAAGCAACTCTACAAAATATACACCTCCCCCTAGTGAGAATATGGGAGAAGAGAGTGAACTGAGAGATGTTTTACACGTCATTGAATATTTTCCTACAAGTGACTTTCAAGGTGATCAGTGAAGAATCTACAAAATATGGGTTTGGTATCCACACCGTACTGTTGGAAATAGGTTTAAGTAGTGAACAAGTTTGCAGGAACAATATAATGAAAAGTGGCTAAAATAATCCAATAATTGAAAAATTACTCATTTAGCAACTTGTAAATGCTGGTTACACTTAAGATTCCTGTTAAATCCCCCCAGCCTATATGGCTGCATAGCAATTGGCTCAGAGAACCGAAACACATGAGGAAAATACTAATCAAAACCAGTATAAATCATGCTCAGACTCAGAAGTCCAAGCCACTTTTTTAAAATTGCAAAACTTCTTCAAATGCACATGGAACCTGGTATATCTTCCTTGAGTTTCAGTGGATGAGTAATTTCACTTGACCACAACTGCCCTGAAAATGGAAGATTAGAGTCTTGTTCTTTCCAATGTCACGGTAATGTAAACTCATCCTGCCCCAAGGCAGAATTTGATAAGTTTATAGCCAAAGGCAGACACCAAATACTGAGACAGTGACAGCAGAGTGTTAGAACTGTGTGTGGTCCCAAACCACTGTGAGATCTCACACTCTCTGTTTCCTTCCCAGTAAGACATCTCACCTTTGTGTGGCTGAGAAATCCAGCTAGCTCAGCTTCACATAGCTGCTCACCAGCAGGTTTTTTGCATTAACATGAAAATCTGGACACTTTTTACACTTGTGTTTCACATCTGCACAAACACATTAGGTCTGCAGAAGTTGTCCACAATCTCTTGACTCTCTAAACCCTTTTTCTGTCATTTCAACTGCCTAGCAGCTCTGATGTGATCCTCCTTGCCAGGATTCAGGGAATAAATAGGCAAACACTAACATTGATGGCCAGGGAATTTATCCCACCACACCAGGCCAGCCCAGTAGCTGCAGTAAATTGTGAGCTAAAGAACTGCTCCTCATGCCTCTTGTAACAAGTAGTGTTTGGGTGGATATCACACTCCCTCTTATTGAGATCCTCGCTGCATGATTGCTCCGCATGTTTGGTGAAGTTGCTAGGAAGCTTAGGAGTAATTTCCTTTACTGTTATTTTAAGGACATTTATCAGTCTGAATTCATTCTCTGCTGAACAGGGTGTGCACAAAGCTGCCCCAAGCCAGAAGAGCACCTATTTACAGTGTACACACATCTGGTTTGAATCACCTAGATCAGCAAATTCCCACCTTGACTGAGTCACTGCTTGTGTGGAGACTGCACCTAGTTCTGATGATCTGCATGCCTAAAGATGTCTAGTCCTTGTTAGCATTATGCTGCACTGTCAGAAATATCTTGATTCTTTGTAGGGGTTTGAATACCTCCTACTTTCCAAACCAGAAAAAAATTATCAAACTGACAGTGTGAAAAGGTAGATTTAAGTCTTTGCATTAATTAAGAATCCAAAGTGCAGTGAGCTTTGCATGGTATAAACAAAACAAATTACTGAGAATGTGGTGATAAGGCAAAAAGTTTTTGCCATATACTTTGAAAGGCCAAAAGGAAAAAAACATTGGTCTTAACCACTCAACAGTTGTATGATAATTCATGTATTACCAGCACATGGAAAAAGGTTTTAAGATTTGTGTATGTACAAAAGCACTGGTTTTTATTGCATGGTCTATTTTGAAAGAGACTTCTTAAAATGTACTCACAGTACATTTTGCTTTAAGTGCTGTGCTAAGACAAAAGAAAACAAATTTTGTATCAAGACTTATCAAAAGTTGCTTAGGCTTTCATGGTCTATATTATTTCATAATATCTGTTGCCTTTTTGAAGCAGTTTTTTAGGACAATTAAGTCTTTCAATAATTAAATTGAAAATAAAGGGAGCAGGATTTCCTAGAAGTGGAGGCACAGAAATCAGTGCAGTGGGGTTGCCTTCCTATGTAGTTGAAACGTGACAATGTCTATTTTTCTTCACGGCACCACCCAGAGTGTCTTGTATTATATCCTCATTATCAGGTACATAAACTGCCACAAAATATAAAAGTCTATACTTTTTTAAGGCTAGATTTTGTTTGCTTACCTTGATGAGAGATTATTCTCATAGGAATTTATCTGGAATTTAATTATTTATGGGAGGAAATATGCTAATGTGTTTTCCAAGGAGAGGTATTACAAACATCAACTGGCTGCCTAGAAATATTTTACAATCATTTCATCATTTTTCTTTTTTTGGAGACAAAGTTTGCTTTGTTCTTCAGCCCATAGTAGTTGCTTCATAAGTTATTTTTGTGGAAGGGAAGCTGTAGTAGGGAAGACCTTCCTCCTTGGATGGAAGTGGTAAAATTTTAAGTTGTGTGACTCAGTGACTTTTTGGCCCATAAGATCAATTATAGCCACAAAAGAGGGAACAAAGTGATATAGTGCCCTAGGATAAGAAACGCAGATTTCAGCTGGGGGGTTCTTGGGTTTACCTGGCAGCTGCGTCAGACACAAGGAAAATCTAGTAATGTGCTCCAAAGTGACTGGAGTTGCACAGGGAAATGAGCCTAGCAGCACCTCAGTAAAACATCATTCACCATTGAGGGCGGGTTCATTTTCCTGCAGCTCAGCTTTCACAGACATTGATAGGACTGACTGTTAGTGACCAACAGTGATATCCCTTCTGCTTGGGAAACTGAAAGCTGTGTCAGAGGACTGCCAACCAGATGTGTCTTAGGGAAAAGCAATGAAGAATTTAACTGTATTACATCCATGTGTGAGTGTTGAGTTCTCCCCATCCCTCTGTCGTTGTCTGCCAGGCTCCCACAGGCAGAGTCCACACCTAAAGGCGATGTGTGTGTTTTCCACTCTTCAAACACACAAACAGGAAAAGCAAATGATTGCTGAAGGCTTTGGTGCAGCACAAGGGGTCTGGGGTCTCACTCTTTGCACAGTCCATGGTTCTCCCCAGCATGAAAACCCCAAGGCTGTGGCTGAGTTTTCTGTTTGCAACAGTGGTGTGAAAGAGAGGAGCTGACAGGAAGTGAAAATACAGCATTTAGCAAGGAGGCAAAATCCCATCAGGCTTTCCAGCTGTTGATTATCCCCATCCCAGCTAGACAAATCCAGTAACCTCTGGAGTTAAAAACCTCTGAGTTATCCCATGAGCTGTCAACCCCATTTGAATATGCTATGCTATTTAAATTTAACTGTGAACTGTAATACATCTCATTAAGTTAAAAATATTTTTTTAATATTAGCATATGGGATGGAGAGGAATTTTTAGGATTTTTGGCAGGGGCTGTTGCTTGGAGGTTTTTATTTTCAAAATTTCTTTTGGTAAAAAGTTGTCCCAGAAATTAAAGTTGTCAAATTTAGAAATATCTAAGTAAACCATGTAAATGTCATCAAAGGAGAAGTCTTGTGGACTTAAAGCTAAATGTGTACTATAGTCTGTCTGGCTACTACATTTAATCATTCTTTTAAAGTTATTTAACTAGCAAGATTTTATGGTGGTAATTTTCTGTGACAACCCCAAGAAGATTCTCACTCCACTGCCAGTTTATTTCCCCACAGCTGTAGCAAATGTTTTGTGCTATTTATTCTTGGGAGTCTTGTTCTTCCATCCTCTCCACAGCAGGAGCCTTAAGTAAAAATTTTTAGGTGCTATTCCTGGAATCACCTGTCCCATAATTCAGAAATAGATCTTAGTACAAGTCTGTAGGATATTTCTCTTTTTTTATCTATTGTAATTTCTGGAAACAATTTTTCCTAGGTAAGAGTTGCTGAAACACATATCTCATTTAAGAATTTTTCAATAGAGATTCCGATTGCTCAACTACCATCTCAACATTTCTGAAATACCTCAAGTTTTCATTTTAAAATGAAATCTTTAAGGCAGTTTATTCCTTCCCTGCCCCCATTCACACTCTACTCATTCAGATTTGGCTGTTAATTCAAATGCTGAAAATCTTTTTCTATGGAAAATGCAGTTTAATCTATCCAGGGCCACTTACAAACTAAAATTCAGGCATGGAAATTTATTTGATTTCAAAAAAAGACCAGCTTTTTAAAAGATGGAGATAGTTTGCATAGATAATGTACATACTATTATATGTAATAAAATAAAGGTAATTCAATATAAGGGTGATTCTTTTTCTTGTACGTTAAATCTCTAGGATTTATCTTTTTTTGTCTGTGATGAATATTTTCAGACTGAAGTACCTGTAGGAAAAATGCACACAAAAATCTCTGTGTAAAATTTGAAATCTTAAAATGGGCAGAAAGTTGATAGCAAACAATACATATATGACTTGGTTCCATAAAGATTTTAGGAGCTGTAAAATCAGATAAAACCCCAATATCCATTATACTTCACAGGTTCAGAATTTATAGCTGGGGCCCCAGCAGCACTTTTTGTTAATTCCACTCCAACTTTATCAATAATTCTGTCTGAACTACACGTACAAGTGCAAGATTCTTTGAAGTCTGGGGACAAAATTCAGCCAAATTATCTCTGGGCAAATTTCTGTCAACACAAAGCCCTGTGGAGCTGATTTAAAGTCAATAGGAGCTTTTAATGAACAAGAGAATTAGAGTGGCAGGGGGCACAGGAGCAGTCTGTGCCACCCTTGTTCCTCACTACACAATACTGGGTTTATGCAGTGGGCGGAAGGAAAAGAAACTGATTACAAAGAACAGCCACCAAAAGAAAGGCTGGCAAAAAAGGAAGAGTGAGGAAACTGCTTGTCCAGCCCCTGTTGTGGATAGCACCATAACACAGGAGCAGAATGCAGGGCTGCCTGTCACGCTTTCATATTAGACATTTGTGGATGTTAAACATTCCTAAATGAGAGAGACACATGATCAAGGCAGCTTCACAAAGGTGAAGCAAGAATAAGCAAAACAGTCCACCAGCTTCACTGCTAAATATATTGAATATAATACTGTAAATGCTGCTGAAATATTCAGGCAGGCTGAATGGTAATTACATCTTTGCTTTCTCTGAGCTTCTGTTTGTGTTCCTTTTCTATCCCAACTGAAACTGAGCTAAAAGTGCTGCTGCAGACTGAGAAGATCCTGTGCCTGCAGTAGAAGGAGGGACAGTCATACAATAGCCTAGAATTCCCCAAGCAGAGATGAGTGCATGTCTTAGGCTGGAGATGGCAAAGAGACAACCTCATCTATCACACAATTACCTCTAGGGCAGAAGAGGGAGCCATTTAAAGGGACACAACACTACCCAAAGACTAGGGACAAAAAGCAAAGATTATCTACAAAACTGAAATTATGCAGGAACTATTAGGTGTATAATGGTTTATAATTTCATTCTGCTTCCACTAAAATCAGTCTGACTATTTCAACCTGAGCAGAATTGGGCCTGCTGTTATTTCTCAGAGGAAGTTTGATTAAAGTATGACAGCTATATCATACTGATAACAAAGAGCACTGCAGTAACAGTAGAAACTCCAAGCTGTCAAGCTCTTGAAATGGAAGGTTCTATCTACCAGCTGTGGTGTGAGTCCAGTATGCTGAATCACCACATCCTGCTCTGTGTCAGGTTTTTGGAATTTGCCTATCCAAAGAATTACTAGCCTGACCTCTCCTGGCCCCTGAAATCAATCAAGAAGAAAATTAAATGATACTAGATTATCTATAAAACAATTGTTTAAGCACGCAAATTTGTAGAGATCTGATGTGTCTCAGGAAAAAAACAAAGGATTACTACTTGACATCTGGCCACTAAAAATTGCAAGTTTTAAATCTATTATTCATTGGATGTACTAACAGAATTACCAAGAAGCTCAGAGTTGCAGCTGAAAATCCTGTGATGAAGCCTTGATGAAAAAAATCAAGGCTTTTCTCCAAAGGTGTTGATTCATTGAAACTAAAACTTCTGCTAGACTGGGTAATTTTCCATGGATTAGAGAGAGCATGAGTTTGTCCAGAACAATCCAAACTCAGGTCTCAAACTGAATTAGAAAATAATTTCAACTTGGTATTTTCCCGCAGATAGATATGCAATCACTATTTACTTGCTGCTTATAGCTGGTTGAACCCAGGAAGTCTTAAGTTCTTGCATTCAAGAAATTATTTATCATTCAGAATTGAAAACTTTTTGAGATATCTGTCAACCAATTCCCCTTTTCAATTTTTTTCTTAAAATCTTTCTGTCTTTCGAAGGCTGTAAAATATTTGAGAGTGGGATATCAGCTCATTTCCTGTGCCCCTGGATTAGCACATTGACCACCGACCAATGCTGTCACTTTGAAAGCAGCCCTTTGAAAGCAGCCCTTTTCCTATTTTCACAGCAGCCTAAGTTTTGAATTGGGTTTTTGGATTTATTTTGGGAGGTCTTTTGGTTTTTTATTTTTCTTTGTTTTCAGTTTTGCATGCCAAACACTTATCCAGAGCACATTTCTAATCATGTGGTATTCCTCAACTGTTAATTCCGCTGTATCTTTGCCTATTCACAACTCGTTATATAAGATTAGTAACCTAAATCATGTGGCAGTGCTCCTACTCTGTGACTGGATGATGGTGAGTGCCTACTGGGGCACTGATACCTTATTTGCAAATAAAATAAGTTGTCACTTAGTGAAAAGCCAAACATTTGTGTGGGCAGATGTCCATTAGCACAAATGTTCAGGGATTAATCACCAAAAGGGGTGTGAACACTTTTGAATAGAAAAGCAATTTAGAATTCATGCAAACATTTGTGAATAATTTCCCAAGCTTTTCTTTTGCTTGGAGAAGGCCTAATGTTTTGGTGTGGGGCTCACTGATTATTTCAGTGCAAAATGGAGTATTACAATTGAGACATGAATTCAAATTTAACTGAGACATTTACAAGTAAATTTACTTCACTGTGCTTTCAGGTTGTACTTTCTACTTTATTGGTTGCAAGCTGAAAGCATTTTACAAAGCGGGGCTCTTCCCTGTACTATAGTGTAGCCACCCAGTGCAGAAGTCAAGGACCATTTTGGGACACCTTAAACTGATCAAATAATTTCTGTTTGCAAATCTGTATGCTCTTTTAAATACTATATGGTTTAGTGGTATATTGCAATTGTTATTTGCAGATAGATGGATCTTGCACAGTGCTTTAGGAAGCGATCTCTCCCTTAACATGCTTATCAAGCGTGCATTACCTCAAAGACATCATCTGTATCATTAAATGCAGCTTTGCAACAGAAGCAGGGTTTTCTACCTGTGATTTACGGACTACAGAAAATGGTTTTTAAACATGCAGCCTTGTGGAAACAGAGCCCTTACACTTGCAAGACATGAAATATTACAAGGACCCTGCACATGAAAATTGGTGTAGGATTGTTCATTGCTGATTAGATGGCTTGTTACAGGTGGTTTTCTCCCTATTGCAGCCAGAGAATGTTAGAAAGAATTTACTGCAGAGAATTTTAACAAAAGTAGATAAGCAAACAAAGATGCTTGCTTGATTGTATCAGATAATAGAGCTTTGGAAAAACTTATATTTGTATTAGAGTCTGTGAGTCACAGAAAACTATTTACTCAGCTTCTCACACTAATATTTTTAAAGGCAGTTTGTGAGTATTAAGAGCTTGATCTTTGGAATAGCAAAGATTTACTTTGAACTAAAGGTACAGAATTAGATTCCTAGCACTCGATATGTGCTTTTAAAGAAAAAATACTGCAATTATATTTTAAGTACATATCTTACTATAATAATATATCCATTAGTTATAAACACCAGCAGTTGTTCAAGCACAGCTGTTTACAATAATATACAACCTGACCTTCATAACAAATCCATGTAACCTAAAGAAGACCTAATGTTATGATCACAAAATACAAACTAGAAAAGGAAGCACAAGGTCTGACCAATACCAGGAATATCCCTTTTTACCACATTATTTTCTCTTTCTCTCTCCCCTCTTCCCCTCCGCCCTATGATGTATTAATTGAAAAAAGAGCAAATTTTTTATACAGTCTCTGAACTCTTGTTACATGTTTGTCTTTCCTTTCCCCATGGGTGTTATCAGCATGAACTTACTTAAATTTTCTCTACAATAAAGCGCTATTATAACCTGCCAGTACCACTTAATAAGCTGAAAATTTGTATTGCAGTGTATAAAATCTGGTCTTTTTTCTTGGAAAAAAAGGACACCTGTTAAAACAGGGCTAGGAAACCATCAGTGAGAAAAACTAACCTCCTAAAATGCTCTTCTTGGTTTTCATAGTTGAGTTGAACATCTTAGACAATGATCAGAATGTAGGGAGAGCTGTCCTATGGAGAAAACATAGGGAACAGCCACAGGACAAAAGTGTATGATGAAAACAAAGAAACAGCCTTTCATTCACCTGGAGGTGCAGTTTGTGGATAGAAATGAATAAGTGGGAGAGTGAGATAATGCACACCAGAATTGCTGTGTGAGGTGCAACTGTGACAGCTGGCCAATAGCACATTAAAGATGAAACCAGGTCGTGGGATGTGACAGACATTCCCATCTTCCTCCCTTGTGTTACTTTTGGCATAATGATTTTGTGTCTTGCTGGTGAAGCCTGGTTATGGTAAGAAATACTTAATAGCTATCATTATCACAGTGTCCATCCCTCAGTCCCCTTACCAAATCCCACTGTCAGCAAAGAAATAACCATGAGCTTCTTTACATGTGACCTTTGCCTGTGAGATCCCTATATTGGCTAGGAAAGGAACTACAGGAAGAAAACTGATATACACTCCGAAAACAAAACCAAAAAAGCCATCTTGGGGTGGATGAAACAACTCTCTACTGTTACTGACACTAATGAGAACAGGAGAAAATTACATATCAAATACGGTTGCTAGATATATTTATATAAAGAAAAAAATATTTTTATATTTAAAAATATAAAAATCTATTTTGAATACTTTTTATGCCAGGTAAGAGCAGTGCTACAATGCTGTGCTGCCTGCAGAAGTGCTGGGGGTGTTTTCCCTGCTGAGGCTGAGGAGCAGCCCCGCTGAGCCCTGCTCTGCAAACCAACAGCTGCAGCGGATCAGGAAGGGCTGCAGCACAGTCAGTGCCCAGCTCCTGTAGCAGCGTGCTCCTCCAAGGGTCCCCAGTGAGAGCCAGCTGGAACCAGTTGATATGTTAAGATGGGAGCTTGTGCTTAGCAGTGCTGCTGGGTTTGGGCACAGGCACTGAAAGAAACACAATCTGACTCTGACTGAGTCCTGAAAACACATGGGAGTAAAATGAGCTATGGAAATATTCTGAGTGGAAAATCAGGGCAGATAAAAGCAGATAAAATGCCATAGTGTAAACTGTTGGAAAATGTGTAGGACAACCACAGATGTTTTAAACTCCTGCTTGTGATGAATAGGGTCTGTGTAACTTAGTATCTGTTAACGACAGCTTCTGTGCATTTTATTTCTTGCAATAGTTTTTAGGCCACAAGTGAGAAGGTGTACAATGACTATTCAAGTGAGCAAGTGTCCTCATTTTGTTGCGTTAATGAGTAGTGTGAGAATGTAATTTTGCAAAATTTGATCACAGAAACAAAATCTAGCTCATTTCCAGGATCCCACAGTGTTAAAAAGCAGTACTTTTACTACATATAGTTAAAAACCAGAATCATTGCTTACAGGTAGTTCCTTCACTCTTTCCAATTCTAAGACAATGACTTGTATTTGCTAAGTCATATTCTAACCATGGAGGGGCAGAGAGGGACATTAGGGCTGCAGACAGCTGGGAAGAGAATCACAACAGCCCACTCCCGTGATCCCATGATTCTTTGTAGCCAGCTTGAGCATCTCCTTGAAAGAGTGAACTGCCCAAAGAAGAAGCATGCAAAATAATTGGTTGTAAGTCTTCAGAGAGTTATACAGAACACCACAAACATAGGTTAATCTGCCATCTGGATTCTTTCTAGAGGAAATTGTTTTAGAAACTTGTGAGTGAGCTTTTATTTTGAGAACCAAGAGACAAAATATGATCCCTTCTGTACCCATGGGAAAAGATTTCCCCCTAAAAACTTTGCAGGGAATAAAAAAAGGACTCTTTGGCATTAGCTGTGACTGATGCTGCGTGGATACTCAGACACAGCCCGATATCTGAAAAGAAAGACTAGCCCTGACGTCCAAGCTAGCTATGCATTGCTCTTACCTATGTTTTATAAACATTTGAGGTTCTGAGAAACAGCAATTAATTAGTGGGTGATAATCATTTATTGTATTATTTATCTTTTTAAAAAATTTTCTCTTAAAGGAACTATTTACAGGCTTGTTTTTTTTTTTTACTAAATACTATAATGCTTCATAAATTCTTCCATGTGGGTCTGTAACTGTATATGAAATTAATTATTGCCTAAAGCAAACAACATTTCACAAACAAAGCCTCTAGTAGAGATGGATCCTTAAAATGTCTGGGGTGCCACTTTACTATTTCAGCTCTGTAAGTGGGCATTAAGACAAGCATAACAGCCAAAGCTTGAATCTTCAGATGACTAATTTCTCTAATACTATTGAGTTTTAAGTGTCTAACTACTGTTACAAAGCTGGCAGTATAGAGTGAGACTCTTACTGTAGCACAGAAATTTTTAACTAAGCTAGCATTTCTCAAGTTGCATGAAAAATAGTAGTTGCTCTCCTAAAAAGATCCTATCCCTGTCAGGCTCTGAGAATGTGGAGGCAGGAAGTATGTTTAATATTTCATTCAGTGTGCTCTTCTGGGGGAAGAAAAAAAATTGGTTCTCAGGATCTTTTGTGCAAGAAGACGGTGGTTAAGGTTACCCTCCCACAGTTCATAGGAAGCTGGTGGGCGTAAATCATGCAGTTGGTTTCTGGCACACTGCCATGGGCACACAGGTGGTTCATTGCAGCTCTAAAAGACATGAGGAAGTTGTCTTCCAAAGATAAGTATAGCTCATAGCTTTGTTAACATCCCTTTACAAACACTTCTAGGTAGGACCTGCATAAAAAATTAAGATTTTATTTATATATGTTTTGTGTTTGAATTTCTCATGAGGCAGCTGAAGAAGCAGTTGAAGATTCTAACAATTTTATATAATATGGATGGTGAGACAATTTAACGTATTTAGATCTTGCAAGGAAAGAAGAGTTTAATTTCACAGATAAAGTTCAGATCCCTAATGCATCATGATCTAAAATCTCTCTCTTAAATGATGGATTATCAAAGGGTTAAATGAGAGCTAGCTAAGTTTTTCCTGTCCAGTATTTCTGGGATTATATTCTGCTCTGTTCATTCTTGTTTTCCCCAGGGGATTTATTTGTCCTTCTGCTGTTTCAGCTAAAGATTCCCACCAAGCTGTTTTCTCACTGTGGTAATGGTAGGAGGCGTGATTGTCACTGTGTCCAAAATCCGCCCTCTTGGCTGTGAATTCCCATCCTTGGGCTCTCCTGTGCTGCCCCTTCAAATGGTGTAAGAGCGCCTCACTCCTGGGATTTTGCAGTCACAGAAAAGTATGTGCTGGCAGCTTTTCCAATAGTCAGACAGAAATATAACCACAGTTGGAATTGTGTGAATTGTTTCTGCCTAGGTGTGTTGCCTTTCCCTTGTTCCTGCAGATCCCTTTCCCTCGTTCCTGTCTGTGCTGCGTATTTACAAAGAGGAACATGCGAGTGGAAATGAGTATGTGTGCAATTACCTGAACACCAGTCAAGCCTGTTACAGTACTCATGTTTGCATGTTTATTATTTACTGCTTAATTTGGTAAGACAGGTGACATCATGATTTGACAGCACTTACCACCTGAAAGAATACCAAACCTTTGGAAGAGATAAGTCTTGTTCTCTTGCACAAATTGTTCTTTTGACTACAAATATTAAAACTCAGTCAATACCAGGGAATACCAATGAATTCTTACCTTCCCTCTTGGGAAATCAAAAGAGAAAAAAAATTTAAAAATTACATGGTTTGCCACTAGCAATGATTCCAAGTGAAAGAAAGCTAGCCCTTGTTTCTGTCTCAAATTTCAACACTTTGTGCTGACGTTACAGTATTTAAGATCCTCAGATTGTTACTGATGTACAAATACATTCATCCACTATTTACTTTCTAGGATATGTCTTGGCTTTAGCATGTATTCTTTGACAGATAACTGATTCAAACACTTTAGTTTCATATAGAAGATGTTTGCAGATTTTACAGAGAACTAAATCGGTACGCTTCAGTTCTGACTCGCCATGGAGACCACCTCAAATAGTCATTAATTGCATTGGAATCTGAAGTTAGTATTAATCCACAGACACTAACACTGGCTGATTGTGTGGCCTTGTCAGAATGCCTGAGCTCCTCCTGTGTGAACCTACTTCCCAGCTTTAGAGGACAGGACATACTCCTTGTCTGTGCAGCTCTTCAGAGTCATTGTCAGGATATTTATAATGTAAGGAAAATGATTGCTTCTCATTAAGCTTATGATTCTTACACCTAAAACTTTGAGCAATGAAAAATATCTAGTAAGATGTATAGCATGAAAACATAGAAGAAAAGTTAATAATGAACCAGACCATAAGTGTTTTAAACACCATAAGTGTTTTTATAATCGCATTTTTCCTGAATGTGCTGTTTATTTTTCTATTTTATTTAATATTTAAATAAAGTCTCAAGTAACAATTCTTAAATTGCTAACAGTCATCTCAGCATCAAATTAAAACAGTGAGACAGAGAAAGCAGGATTCTGCTCTCATTAAACCTAAGGAGAAATTCAAGGTGCTATCTGTTGACAGTGGAGTCTTGCTGGTACCAATGCAGGTGTTACAGTGTGAGCATCACACATCAAAATGGGACTTCTTCAACAGCTGCAAATCTGCAAAGCAAGGCCTTTCCTTGACTCATTTATAATTGAAGGGAAAGTAACTGATTAACAGAAGATGAAATAGAAGTAGTGATGTCCCTTTGGTGCAAGTTATGAAATGTCAGGTGAGAGGATCAGGTGGCCCTGAGAGAATTTTACCTGCTTTTAAAAAAATTATTTTATTTCCCTCTTTTGCTCATTACTGCACAGACAATTGTTAGGAAAAGCTTCAAGACAGGAGTTTCTGTTTCTTTTGCCATGATGAGTTTTACTGAATCTCCACCCAGCGCTACTACACACACAGACCAGCAGAAGCAATTGTCAGTTAGTCCTGAAGACAAAATAAGAAATGGTGGTGGCATTTTTGGTCTACCAGGAAATGGCACAATAGACCATAGAATTCCACCATTGTAAAGAGTTAAATAATGGTTAAAATAACAGGAAAAATATTAAAAGTGTGTTTTTTAATAGTAGCTGTGTGAAGAAAAACAATTAGTGAATTAATCCATTTACATGAGAGATTCCATAACAATGTATGTAGAAAAAAGCATTCAGACATATTGAGAAATTATCAAGTTATTTAATACTCTGAAAACTTTCAGCATATTTTATTATAGTCAGTGTTGTTTGAGTCAGTGCTGCTTCTGGCTTTCAATATTCTTAGCGAGTTAAAATCTGTTGTGTCTTCACAATATTTATGCCATGATAAAAAAAATCTGTGACGTGATGCAGTCTTTCTGTGGTGTGTCTCACATTCAAAAGGGAAAACAGAAATTCCTTTCTGTCAAGGATCCATTCCCCAGAAATACAGGACCAATTTAATCTTTTATTTAATTACCCTGAAGAGAGCCAAGAAAGACTATGCCTTTCTGCTGAATGTTAAAAACATAATAGTAGATACGTTTTTAAAGAGCTCACAGCCTGAGTAAAAGGCATAGCAGAGGGCTGGGTATGGAGCTGTGGAAAGTCCAAGGGAAGAGTGGGGCTAGCTGAACTGTGTGCAGAGTAGAGGTCTCAACTTCAGCTGTCTCTCATCATTCCAAGACCTTGGTCTTAAATTAGGAACTCCCTGCTGCTAATGGGACACATGACTCTAATTTTCAGCCATCACTTAGGCCTTTTTTTTAAACTTTGGTACTATTATATTATTTACAATATGAAGAGGTAAATATTATATGAAAGGAGGGGGGGAGAATTGGCTGCTTTAAATGTTCTTAAATAAAAACTAGTTTTGTAGCAAGAGGGTATTAAAAATGTGAGGTGTATAATCAAAATAATTTGGTTTGTTAAATATCAAATTCATTGCATTAACAAGTACAAAAGTTTGTTTGCATGCCAGTTAAAGCTGATACAGGGAGGTGCCCAAAAGATGTAAAACCCTGCATCAGATTTTGTCAGTGTTTCACACAGTGGTCAGGAATCTTCCATTTTCCACTATATTCAATCAACACTACTAGTTATGACCCCCACCTCTGTTATTACTTTATCAAAAGCTAACCATATTTAAAAATATTATGTTAAAGAAAACAATTTGAACTATATAAAACACATTTTTTTTCCTATTCTGTAAGTAGATCTCTTAAAAAAACCAACTTGATTAAATTGCTACATAAATAAATTTGCCACATAAATTCCCAAGGTAGTTTTTGCAGTTAATTTCTTTTCTTGAGTAGATGACTGCAAATGGTGCAAACAGGTATTTTAAAAATGTTTTGGGACCTGGTGTTTTTTGTGGTGTTTTACCTTTTTTTATAACTGTAGTACGATTCTTCTATGGCATGAAGGCTAGTAATTAAATTTCCGAATCAGAATTGCATTAATGAGTACAAAAATTAAGTATTAGAGGAATGTTATTTTTCTCTATTTTTCATGCTGCATACAAAAGTAGTATTGGACAATCTGAATTTATGGCTTGCCATAAATGAACTTGAGAAGAAAGGCTGACAAGCTCCTGTTAATAGCCTAAGGACCTCTGTTCTCAGAGGGTTTTATTAAGACTTCCATACATGGCTTTACATTGAGTCTCTTTCACGTAAATTGAGCAATCCTCAGAGGGTCTCAATTGTATTTAGGATTTATAAACTATACCTTCAACAATGTGAATGTTTGTATTTAAGGATCTGAGAGTGTAAAACACTTGGACAATAGTTTCCCAGAGTCTGCATATGCAGACTTACAATAGAGAATCTATTTTTCTCATTTATAAACATCTGGACAAACTGGTATGCTGTCTAGATCCCACAGCAAATTAGGGTCTGATTTTTAATTAAGTTTGGCATGCATCAGAGGAGTACATATGTTCAGCACATGTTTTTACCTTATACATCTTTTGCTCCATTACCTATGTATTGTTCAAAATGAGTGCTGCTGCTGAATACAAACTGTCCAATTTGCTGTACTTGAAAAAATTTACAAAATGAAAAAAAATCTGCATCTTTGGCAAAATGGTGCCATGAATTTTTTGGAAAGAATATCCATGGACTAGGGGAAAAAGAAATCACTGAACTTGTAAACTTATTAGAATTAGATGCCAAACCACATGCACTTTCCAGATGTTGAAACTTCATTGACTGAGTTCACCAAAAAGGTGTTAATTTCTACCTAGTGCTTGAGGATGAATGCAGCTCTTCTCCAGTGAAACTGGAATAATTTTACTGTTTCTAATTAAGAATAAATAAATCATGTTTTGATATAGTTCTGATGTGAGAAGGACTTAGAAATGAAACCATGAAGCTCGATAGCTTTGAGAATTGTGATTGCAGGTACAATTATAGTGATATATTCTGCAGGAGAACCTTTGGAAACAAGCTTTATGGTCTTGAGTTGCAGTATATTGGGGATTCATCACATGTCCTTACAACTAAGTCTAAAGTTTCTGCTGCAAAACTCCTGGCCTGATTCTGCTCCCTGAGCACACCTGGAGCTGCAGGGCAGGACATCCCAGAGCTTTGCACCAAGGCAGATGGGACACCATTTCCAGAACTGCTAAATATTGCACAGTTTCAGGAGTAAATACTGCTTTGTCTGTAAGCACACGAGTCCCTGAAAGGCAGAACCATACCAGTTATGGGCTGTGTGAGCTGGCTTTGCCATTAGCACCCAGAAAAGGACACTGAGCTGTTGAAGATAAGCACCCACTGGCACCTTTCATTGCAAATATGTGGTCTTGCAATAGTCTCATTAGAAAAAAGTTTCAAATGGGAAAGAAAATCCAAAGTAATTTATCTACTTAGGCCTCTCAGAACAGTACTTCCTGTGCGAAGGTGAAGCCAATTTGCCAGGGTTGCTGTGGAAATGAGGTAGTTCCAAAAGTAGGGGTATTATTTTTGCCCTCTTCAGGCCTGCTGTTCTTAACCAGGATGTTACACTCACAGCACAACTATGTCTGGTAGCTGGAGAACCCTCCTTTACAGCCTCTTTTACCTTGACCTCTTTAACTCCTGTCCACTTAAACCCCAAAGAAAGTGAAAACAGGATTCTGTGGATTCTCAGCCCCAGTCACATCCCATAACCTGAACTGATAGTTCCTTGTTTCTAGGGAAAAAAGCTCAAGGAGGCACCTTATAACTTCATGTTTTTTGACTGGCACGGTACAAACATAAAACTGGTCATCACTTACACATCCTGTATGCTTATGTGGTTCCAAAGTTTGTGTCTTTGAAAAAAAAAGATGAAGTAGCTGTGTAATTGTTTCAAAATTCATGTATTTAATATTTTTATGATGACAAAGACTTAATAGGGTTTATTTTACTTTATGTTTCATTCATGAGGCTACTATATGTGTTTTTTTTTAGACAATGTAAGAACTACTGGTACAGAAGTGTTCCCAAGACATGCCACCTTTTGAGTAAACACTCATATAGTCAGAGAAGGGGGAGTATGGTGCCTTTTTTTTTTACTTTGTAGATTTTTTGAGTTCTTAATGAATGCTGAAAATCCGTAAGTCACAAGACTGTTTTGAGGATTAATTAGTGAATGTTTGTAAGATGCTTTGAAGATGAAAGGTGTGATGTAAATGCTAATTATTTATTATTACTATCTTCCTAGTCTTGGACAGATTCGGTTGATGTGGAAGTGAGTGATTGATCTTGCTAAAGAGAGGCATGCACAGTGGAGAAGGGCCTTTGCAAGATTCATATTAATAATTCTCCCTATGAATCTCAGCTCTGCCTGAATCTCTCCACGTATCCTAGCCCACTGCCTCTGCATGGCTTTGACAGTGCCCAGCAGACTAAATTGCTACTTTACTGCAAGTTCTGGGCCTGATCCAACAACTCATGAAATCAGAGAAGATTTTTCCATCACTTTCAGGGAACTGGGCAAAAGATCAAAAATAGTCTTTTATGCAGTATTTTGGAAAATAACTAAACGACAAAAGCCTGTTTTCTGAAAACTGCCCATACTTGCTCTCTGCATGATTAGCTTGATACATACTGTCAGGTTTTTTCGTTTGTGTCAGATCATATTCATATCATCCAGTTTCCTTTGTGCACAATAATGTGATTCCTTGCAGGTCTGTTCAGCTGTGAATCTGTATCTGTTCATTGCCTTAAATTATGTGCTACTTTAGCATCAGTATACTGTATCACACAGTATCACACAGGGCAGGACATCTTGGTGTTCAGGGCATGAGAGCTCTTTGGTTCCTACTGCAAGAGCACACCAAAAAGTCATCTTTGCAAGATGAAGGGTCTCAGTACCCACTGCCTTCACAATTCAGCAGAAGCTACAGCCAGCTACCTCTTACATGCTTATCTTTGCCAGCTGTACCTCAGAAATGTCTTTGTACTGGAAGCTGCTCCCTTCAGCCTTCTCATTGTGAGGATGCACTGTGGGTAGTCACCCATGTAATGACCATAAAATCAGAGCTTTGCTTAGAATTGAACACTCTTTGGCTTTACACACCATTCCAGCATAGAAAAAGGTATTAGCACCTTACATCTAATTGAGAATATAATTGCTTTAAGAGAGTCAATGGGATATGACAACATTCATCAAATAGAGCAGAATAGCAAACTATGAAGGAAGAGGAAATGTAGCAGCTTTTTACATGCAAGTACAAGTTTACATCTGTATGTGCTGTCTGTGTGCTGCAGACCAGTGTCAAGCAGGAGGTAACAGACTCAGATAGGCAACAGTAAAGCTAGAACAGCTCGAACTGGAATAGAACCTGTGTTTTTCTATTGTTCAACTGTGTTGCAATGGCAGTTATCCATGGACTGTGATATATTCTTGATCTCTTAGTCTTATCTCTTGGCATTTTAAAAGGCAGTTTAGATACTCTGTGTGTTCATTCAAATGAAAAAGTGAATCCCAGGCATTCCTGTAGCTGATGTGAAATGAGGAGTCAGGCTCCTTTTACCATCCAGGAGTGCACACAGTGGAGTGTAATGTACTGGGTCCATTCATTAAGTGTGATCTCTGTCAAGAAGAGGCAACAGGAGTAGGACACAGCTCAATAAATACCAGCCCTCATGGACTATCACAAGTCATGCCACTAAAAACTAAGGTAAAAGAAGGTAAAAGAAATCCTTTCTGTGGCAGTTTGTGAATTGGCTCACTTATAAACCAAAATTTCTCTCCTCCCAGTTTGGCACCAGCTACCTAGCTGTGTTGTGTAAGAGAATAGCACTGTGACCTACAAAACCAAAATAAACCAACAGAGAAACTGTTCTGCACCTGCAGATATGACATCTATCTAGAGCTGTGCTGGTGCTCTAGGAAGCAAAGAACATGTAGACCCAGAGCAGTCCCCAAAGCAAATTTGCTTTTTAGTTTGTGATTCCAAAATGTCACAGTTTGGGATGTTCTAGAGCTTGTGTTCTCAAACTGTGGAGTGTTAGCAACTAAAAATCAGGCAGCAAGGGTGCTGTGTGCACTTACAGTGGGGGTTCTCACAAGAGAAAAATTTTCATTTACAGGTTTTGTTGGCCTCTTTGTATATCTGTTGTGGCCTGTGGGACTTCTTCATCATCAGACCAGGAAGTAATGTAATTACTTTCAGTTAGTGTTGTTTATTTGTTTTTGATGCTTGTGTCATTATAATTGTATAACTAGATCCCATTAACCAACAGAGATGTTTTAAAATATTGTGTAACGAATATGTTGGTAATGTTGATGCTGCACTTAAGGAAGCTAATACACAGCCATTAAGTTTCTTGAAATCTCCCATCTATCTCAATGAAGGCCTAAGTGCTGAAGTGCAGGTAGAAGGTTCTAAAGCACCTCTATGTCTCCACAGATCTGGCCCTTAATTTATAAGTACTTTGCACAGTAAAATAGGATTAGCCTCCTTAGGAGTTTCCTTTAGTCTCTCTACAGTTCAGTGCCCTCTGAGAACAGATACAGAAGAGCTACTCACAGGTCTCCAAATTCTCAGTGGCCATTGTCACTGTTCGGTTGCCCTTGCTGCATATTCGGTTTTAAATGAAGCATTTTTTTCATCTGATCAGAAAGATTGCCATTAATAGAAATGCCAGTGGTGTTGTTAGACAAGGTTGTCCTTAAGTTATAAGCATTACCTGTCATAACTATATTTTCAGTTTAAAGATATGACAACTGAAGGAAATAAGACTGCAAGGACTAAATAATCTTTCTTCAGTGCTCTCTAACCTAATTAATATATTATTCTGAAGAGCTGAGGAGCCTCATGAATCTCAAAGCTTGAGCTTCTGTGTACTCAATGTTGAATTACTGCTAATCTAGAAAAGATTATTTATTGATGACAGGATAAGTATAGCATGATAGACCAAACTATCAGACCACAAAACCTATGCTTTTCTAATCTAGCAACAGTTCTTCAATAAAATAAAAGTACTTTCTGATGACTTAGTCAATAAAATTACTGAAATGATCAGAAGTCCCAGTAAAGATATTACAAGATGTTTTAAGGAAAGCTATAATATACCAGAAGCAATATTATGCTGCAATGTCACTTTCAATCTATGCACGTGGACATACTGCGCAGGGGAGAGGCTCTCTGTGGGAGGAGTGTGGAGGAATGGAAAAACAAAAGCTCAAAGGGGCACATGCAAAAAAGGACTGCTTCCAGTTTTGTATAAGACTGCAACTCAGAGGCTGAGAGCCTGCAAAACAGTCTCTAAATCTTCAGCAGAACATCTGGGCTAGAGGTGGGCGGACACAGCCACTCTGAATCAGTTCTGCATTCACTAATTTATTGCTACCTGCAACAGGTTTATTGCATATTACTTTTCCCAGAAGGTAAATTATAAAGGCAAAGCACATAGGACATGGCAACTATTTGTGAAGAAGTGTCAGTATATTTTATTGCATCACTGGCAAATCTTCTGGTGAATCCAACTTGTGTTTATTCAGGTTGTGTTGTGTGTGGGTTTGGATGATGGATAGATTCTCCCACAGGGTCCTGCAGAAAACAAACAAAATACTCCAGAAAGTATGGAACTGAATTTTACAGGCATAAAAGGGAACAAGAATGCAATTTTCCATCTCCTGATTTAATACTACAGACTGAACTCATCAAATCTGTATTTTTCTCCAGTGTCTGGCTTATCCCATGTACTTTGGTAAGTACTGCAACACAGGCCAAACAAAGGTACAAAGAAATACAGGCAATGAGTTTGCGTCTTTCATATGCATTAACACACACTGGAACAAAAAATGCAAAGGTTGTGATAATAACTGCAAAAAAAAATCAAAATACTATAGCCCTTCAAAATGGACTGTTAGCTATATTTATAAGTTCATATGTTTATTCCAGCACTTATATTAATAGGCAACACTGTTCCAAAAGATACTGCCCTGCCCAACCTCCCCAGTATCCAAAGTAAAAGCATTTCCTGAGGAAGTAGACAGATTTCATGAAATAATATTAATCTCATGTTTTCTTCTGACTGCTTTCTGTCATATGTTTTTACCTTTCATATCTGCTTCTATTCTGTAACGATGTGACTTATCAATGACTATTAGATTCTGTATTTTAAGATATAGAGTCAGCTATATACCACAGAAAAGTTTTCTCATACAAACAGAAGATTAAAATGAAATAAGGAAAAGAGAAAATACCAGTTTGGTCCAAGAACATTCCTTTAGTCAGCTCTTTCACTCTGAGCTGTATTCAGAAAGGAACTCTCAGCTGCTAACGTACAACCACCCAAAAAATAACAGTTTTATTTTTGACTTCAAGTATCATGTTCCCAGAAACATTCACAACTTTTTCTTGCAGTCATCACAGAAATAACTCCTGGGTAAGTTCCCATATACTAAGTTATGTCCAGCAATGATTTTGGTGGAAGTCCCTCTGGGGGTCAGTTGAAAAAAAGGATGTTTAGTTGACTCTTTTCTCACAGGGATCTATTTTAGGCAGAAGTATAATTTAAAATTTTCTTGATTAAGTTTTTATTTACAAGATTAACTTCCTAGACTAACGTTAACATTTCTTGTTTATATATTTTGATTGAAGAAATTTAACATATCTGATTTGTTTCTGTTTCTGCTGACAGAAACAAGGAAAGTCTGGTTCGTGTGAACTAAACATGGTTCTGTATTGATGTTAAACATACTATTTTAATTTTGTCAAGGGTACGTTATGGATTTATGTTATGGATAAATTTAAACGGTTCGTTTAGCTACCAACTGACTTCAGTGATTGCTTACAGTTGTGTTTAACAGAAACAGTCACTCTGTGGCTTTTGCCAAAACCTGCTCCTCTTCTCTGTGCTTTGGCAGTGCCTAAAATTGCAATTATGTATTGTGTATTTTTATATGCAAGTTATTATTTGTTCACCAAAAGCCTACTGAAAAGGCAGTTTTAATGAAATTTCACGTACAGCAAGAAATTTTAAGAACAATAACCATTGTTTGTGTCTGCCATTAACATGACAGTATTTTTTGAGTGTGAACCTAAAACTTAGGAAAAAACAGATTCAATCTGATTTTGGTGACCTTAAGCTATTACATGTAATTTTTTTATTCAGAAAAATTTCCAATAAGCAGAACAGTCTCTTCTCCCAGGCCAAAGAAGGACAGAGCACAAAGTTCAGCACAAGTGCACAGAGTGCCTTAAAGGGAGGTATTTGGAAACTGCATCTGCAGGTGCATTGGGAGAAGTAAATATTCCAGCCAGAGTGGTATCCTTCTCATTGCTCATAAAATGATTAAATTATGTGATTTATGACCCCAGTTTCACAGAGGATTTTTTAGTAACATATTTCTTGAAGTATTTTTCTTTATATTTTCATGGGATTTATTTCCTTATTTTCACCCAGTCAAATCCCTTTTAAATATATCTGCCTATCCCTTTACTGAGGTAAACCTTGTGGCAGCCAGTGTACTTGATCAACTTGCACCAAAGTTAACACTTCTATTTGCACTTATAAGAAGGTCCTAGGACTAGGGGCTTCAGAAGAGTGGCTTTTTTCCAGATATTTTCAATAATGTTAACAATTTATAAACTTTCTGAGGTTTTCTGGCAGTCAGATCTTGTTCTGACTTGAAACACTTTTGCTGTTTTTGTCACTATCAAAAAGAAAAGTTTAAGAAAAATCATAGGAGCCATCTCATATAAAAAAAGGAAAAGCTGAAACAAAGTAAAGACCAAGTACTGTCAAATGATAATGCAGAGAAAATGTTTCTCTCTAATTATTATGATATAAACTTAGGCTTGGGAAAATGAAAGACGAAACCAAAATAAACAGAAAACATATTGGTTTAGTTGGTATCCCTTGAAGTTACTTTATTAAAAATAAATCTTAACCATCTGAACCCTGGGAAAGACCTTAGAATTTGCAGTTTGGACTAAGCTTTCAGAAACTGCAGAGATTCACTGAAAAATAGGGACCATCCAAACTCACTTCATATAATCCATTTATTCTTTTGATAAGGCAGGTTGTGACAATAATTAATGACAATGAAAATGACAACAATAATAATTATAATAGTAATAGTATTCTAATCCAAGGTTCTCATTAAAAGTTTAGGGAAACTATTTCAAAGAGTCCAGCTCTGAAGTTCTTGACCTGGATGAGAATAGAGAGTCTGCTCTTGGAACTTAGGTCACACCAAATTATGTGTTGCAGATGAAAATCTCTTGGTCCACTTAAAAAACTCCAACAAGAATCAGTCAATTTTTATGCATTATTGTCACCCACAGTGGCACTTCAAATTGGAACAATAAATCTACAAAGAAATGGAGCATTTAATATCTGATTTTAGTGATTTTATAGATAACTTTTATCTTCTAAAATTGTTTCCCTAATCAAGGCAATTGATTTTTTTTAAAATACATTTTTTAATAAAGGCTCTTGCCTTTAAGACTCAATATCTTACAAAAATGATAATTAATGCAAGTTTTTACCTTTTGCTCTTTTGTTAGTATAAGGCCAAGATGCCAAGAACATCAACAGGGAGCCGTCTCTTGACATCAATAATGAGATCACATCTTTTTCATGTAGAAATACTTCACACTTGATTTCATTATTTACCAGATGGGAGCATACACATTGAAATTTGAAATAACTCTATAATGTCACTATTATTTTCATGATATCACAAAGCTCCCTCAGAAATATCACCTGAGATGCAGTTCTGCTAAGGAGCAGTGTAATTCTGTATGCCACCGAACAGTGCAGACTCATTTTCATGCTATGCGTCTGAATCTTTTCCCCATGTGGCTGTGTGAGAGTCCTATAAAAGAGGAACTCTACAGTGTGTTATGGCACATTAAAGATATGAATGATATGAAGAGGAGTTCTTAAAATAAGTTACCTCCTTTCTAAAGGCATAAAGTCTATGCCTTTTGACTATTCATAATAAGTGCAAGCTATGAGTAAAGCAATGTAAATTCTATTCAGCTAGCTCCTTTTTTTTAACTTAACACTTTATTGAATTTTTTTCATTAAAATGCATATCCTTATCATACAAAGCATCAATTAAACCACTGTGTATTTCAAAAGTTTCCAGGTTTTGGTTACATATCCTGTTAGGAGTTCCTGCTCCCCTGAGCTTAGAGATCACAACAGGTCACCACATTCAACCACAGTCTCTCATGCAGCAATGAACAGTGCTGCTATTTTCAGTGGATTCTCCCAGTTTTCTGTAAGCTGATTGGAGATGAAGTTGGCTTGTAAAATGTTTACATGATAGAGATATGAAATAATTAAATAGCAGTGCATGCTTTCTGGAAATATCTGCTTCTGATGAATTTAAGTACATTACTTTTAGACAGATAGCCAGTATAATTTTTAAAAGCAAATTCTATTTAAAAAGTAGTCCGTGGCACAGAGCATTAGAGTGACCTTGCAAACAATCAGTACAGTGACAGTAAAGTTGTATCTGTAATACCAGGAGGAATAAATCTTCCCTATTTCTAAAAATAGGCAGGATACTTTTTAACTCATTAATTTTAACACCTTTTCATCTGCTTTCAGGCTTTCAGGCAAACAGCCAAGGGAGTCAAAAGGCAGTCTTTCATGTATCAGTTATAAATCATGGCTTATTTTCACACAAAAAGATTCATCTGAAGGTGGAATTTGAAGTCAGTTGTGTTACCTTAAATCCCAAAATGTGAATGCTCTCATTCAGAATAAGCGATTTTAAACAGAGTAGAAAGGGATTCATGTGGTTTACATAGTCATGTTACTTGGGTTTTATCTTTCCTAATGTTCCTCTGTAAACATTTAGTCTTGGACTGCGTAGGGTCTGAAATAGCTTGGCACAGGCCTCAAAATGACAGTGTTTGGAGAGGTGGGAGTTGTTTGGCATTGTGCCTATTTCTTGAATTGCCTTGCCAAATCCGTGTGATTTCCACTGATTTTTAGGACAGTTTTCACTACCAAATTTAATTTTATCCCAGTTATTGTACACTATCTCCCTGTAATAAATGTGTGACAGGGCCCATGTTTGCTTTGTTTTGAAATGAAATGCAAGGAATGATGTGTTTCAAGATGCTAAAATATATTTCTCCCTCCTGGCTTTTAAAATTTTAATAGGAATGGGATCTTGATAAAAGTTTAGTGATTAAAAAAGAGCAGATATAAACCTCCTATCACAGCCTTTATATAAATCATCAGGTAAATCAGATTATTTCTTGAGTGGAGATGACATTTATTTATTTCTAGCAGGTAAGGTGCATATGCTCCCCACCCTGAACTTCAGAGCTGACCTAGCAAGGCTGCCTCCAAGGAGAGGGCAGCTACAGTCAGTTAGCTAAGTGTCAACTGGTAAAATTGTCTTTTAAAGAGTAATGGACTCTGACATTAGACAGCAAGTAACCTCTTCAAATTTCTGGATGTCAGATAGACAAACAGGGGGGGTTATTTTGCAAGAGATAACTCAATACAGTGTTCAGCTAAGTCTAAATAACTCCATTGAGACAATAAAATCACAGCAAAGATGCATTTTCTGTATTAAGTTGTAAGATATTCAAGAGTTTAGCTGTGGAAGTGGCTCACACAGCATCCATTTGTCCCTGATGATTATGTGATACAGGTTAAGTACAAGGGAAAAAACAGGTTTTATGCTAAAACGAGGGAAACAGTCCCAGCACATTTATCATCCTGTAATGCTGACATTCCCTTATTGCACTGTGAAGATTAGAAAGCAGTTCCTCAAGACTCACATTTAAACAGCCACATAGTGGTTTCTGTGTATTTTCTGTGGAGGTTGCAAGGCAAATAGACATGGAACTCTGGGAGTTCGAAAAGTCCTCAGGGAGCCCCATCAGTGGAAAAATTTTACCTGGTCATAGCTGGGCAACTGTGAGTGTAGAGGGAGAAATTAACTTTCCCTCAGCAGCAAGAATTTGGTGCTAGAAAGAAGCATTCCTTTAAGCAATCTGGAGGACTGTTACTTTCTTCTGTCTCAGAGTCTCCAAATTTTACATGAGTACCCCAGGAGTGATATATGTTTCTGCTTCATGTATGAGCTTGACTTGCACTTAAACAACTTCATAATCTCTGGGAGCATACCTGTAAAGACATGTTAAGAGCTGGAAAAGATGTAAACATGCTGACTCTCTACAGAATATTACTAGCATATCTCAAGCACAATTATGTCTGTGTACCCTCAGTTTACTTTTCAAAATTAAAGGTCATTAACTGAAATTAGGCCAGAGAGCATTTGCAAGGAGAAAAACATAGTGCATATATAAATGCTTCTTAAAATTAGTTTCAAGTACAATTAATGCCTGGTGTAAGTGCAATGTTTCCTTCTCTCAGCTAAAACATGGTGCTTCACTGCTGTAACAAAGGAAAGCAAAATTAGTGGCATCAGGAACATGTTCTGAAATAAAATAAATGTCCTCTTAGGTTTATTTTGCTCAATGCTGCTTTTAAGGAATACATTGCCATTCCCCAGAAATTCTGGGCAAGAAAATATATGTATCTGGGGTGGGACAGAGTGGATATTTCCCCAGAAGCATTTTAGGTGCAGTTTGTCACCTGCCTACTGTACAGCTCCATTGTGTTGGCAGGTGTGGTTGTGCCTTCTGCAGGTGAAGCAGTTTGCCTTCCTTGCAAAGGAATGTTTCCATCCTCTTCCTGCGCACTAACTTGATGGCTGATAACTTCAAAGCCAAAGAAACAATGAATAATCTGACACAGATCCCACACTATTATGATACTGTATCCTGGCATCAGAACAGGAACAGTACTATCTTGAGTGGATGGCAAAATCAATTCCTAAAATCCTTCCTGTTCTAGAAGAACTAGTGATGAGCTGTCTTTTTGAAAAATTCTATTCAAATTTGGATGCTGAACTTTAAATATTATTAACAGTGACCAGCCTCACAGCTTCTGCAGAGATTCCCAAAATTCTTTCTTGATTTCATAATCAAACTAAGCTAACATCACTAGGACTGAACCTTTACTACACCTGTGCTGGAAAGCATCCTTAAAATATTGTATCAGTAATTTCATGTCTCAATATAATGACTTTCAAAAGAACACATAAGTACAAAATCATTTAACACATTATTGTCCTGTGGATTGTGGCATTTTCCTTCTCATATAAAGCCATTCACCTGTTTAAATTCTTCAAGAGCAGAATTTGAATGCCCACCATGATGACAATACTGCACTGAATTTTACTTTGTGTAATAATTGAATTATTTACATCTAATCAAGTTATCCTTTCAGTATATGTATATGAATACACATATACATACACATGTATATATGTGTATATATACACATATATACAAATATATAAATATATATACATAATATAAATATATAAAATATATACATATATATAAATTAAATAATGTTTGCCTTGTGTTAATGTATATTATTGGCTGCTAGTAGTTGACACAACAGGTGGCTATGACATTTTATGTCACTCTTCTATATTAATAGCCTAGAAAGTCACCATTCATGTGTAAAATTTCACTAACTTAAAAACAATTGCTATTTCAATCCTAGAGGAGATTCCATAAGCACCCTATGTTTAGCAGCCAGCTAATAGAATCAGTTGATGGCTATGAATAACTGAGAATGTCAGGTCATGAATTGGTGTTCATCTGGATTCTTTCTGTCAAATGAAATGATCTTATGGTAACATGAAATTGCTCACTGCATAATCAAGTCTTACCTTCAAACCAAACTATTGATGCTATCATTGCTAAGATTGTCTGTAAAATAAATATTTTAAAAATGCCATGAAGGATCCAAGTTGCTTCAGTTCATACAGTTCAGCTGAGAATTTTTAGGTTTCTTTTTCCTCTCTCTTTCGTGTGTTTACCAAACTGTTACAAAACATATGCACTACTTTTGAGGAAGAATAACACAAGCCAAGCAGACGGATCTATTCATGATTAGAATGCAATGGCCTTCATTATATTCCAGTTTGCTTATAAGTGACTGATCGAGAGTTAGCAGATGGTGTTTTCTTTCACCCCTTCGCCTTCCTCTTATTTAATTACTCCAACTTAGTTTATGTGCTGGCTCTATAGTGCCTAATAAGCATGTATATTTGTAAGACCATCACTTCTGTGATCTCCAAATTCATCAATGCTTAATCCATCCTCACTGAACTTGGGTTCTGTTTTAAGCTATATATCTAGGACCAGGCCAGTCGGACCTCTTACACTTTATGTTGCTCTTGGAGGTGTTTCCATCAAACAAAGAACCTAGCATCCACCTAGGAAACTGCAGCACCTGTGGAAAATCAGTTTGGCAAATAATGTATTCTACTTAAATGTCCTTCCAAGCAGCAACAGCTGCAGTCAGCAGTGGCACTGAGGCTCTGCAGGCTGCCTCCCTAGGCTGTCAGGGGTCTCCTGGCTCTGCCAGGGCAGTTTTCTGAGGGCTGATACAGGGCCAGGCAGGCAGAAATCTTGCACATATGATGCTTTGGAGCTCTACAGAAAGAATACTGCCTCTGTTTGACATGGTAATTGGAACACATGCTGTTATTCATAAAGAACAACAATCCCATTGCTATTCAGATAACAATCCATTCTTCTTCCTCTGTCTCTAATTTTATCCCAATTATTTCCTAATTTATTCCAACCATTACATATCTGATAAGATTTATGGTGCACCCTGACTCTCATCTGATCATGTTTCCTTCCCTCCAAAGTCAGTTCTGTTTCAAACCAAAATATTTCTCACAGATAGGACCTCATCAGCAATCCCTTTTACCAGGAATTTGGTTTTGGTGGATTTACAACAAGTTATGAATTCTGAAAGCCCTCCCTGGTCCACAGCCTCATGAAGCACAGCTCGATGGGCATCCCAGAGGGGAGAAACCCCATTAGCAGAAAGCCACAACACCACTCACTCATGGGTGAGAAGATTGAGGCATGAAGGGCATGGGACAAATAGATTCCCCTTCCCCCTTCAATTTGCTTTTTCCTCAGTAAAAACTCAGTAAAGGGAAACTTCAGACAGGAACATATACAAATTCTAGGGCCTGCCTGGGCTAGAGACAGTCAGATTTCACTTCTTCCCTGTGCAGTCTGGCACATCTGGGTGTGCAGCAGTTAAATGAAGAGGTTTTGTCTCCCCAGATTGCTTTAAGTATACAGGTGTGTCCATTTAACAGAATTTATGTGGGACCAGAAATTCAGCTAAAAGTTCATTTTAAAACATCAGCAAACACAATACTGACATAACTGGTTTTCCCCATTACTAAGGAGAATTCAGAACTAGCACACCCATGGCACATAAATTCTGGAGAAATGACATTTGTCAAGTGATCTACTAGAGAACATCAAAAACAGAAACTGTGCCTTAATTTTGAATCAAAATCAAGAGATTACTTAGTTTTTGTCTTAGATCTGTTTTGGCACTCATGAATTCACTAGTGAATTTAGCAATATAGAAACTGTGGAAAGATGTAATTGGCCCAAGTTAATACAAATGTTTGTCTTTATGTAGCATGCATTATTTACATCCATTGCAAATGTCCAGTAGATTTCAGAAGATGTCCATTTAAGGTGCAGATTCCTGAAATTAGCCAAGTCACTTCAGCAGCAGTATTTTAATCTATTCCAGGTATTCTGGAGTATTTGAAACTTTATCCTTCTGATTTGCAGCTTAGGAGGGTGAGCACGACCTCAGTTTATTTTCCTCTTATGGGTACATTAGGCATCTGGATATTACTAGGCAGAAAACACAGGGTTTCCTTTTTCTTTCTCCTGACTTCATACTATTTCTGAGCTAAAGAAAAGAATTATAG
The DNA here is from genome assembly GCF_027579445.1 of Ammospiza nelsoni. Taxonomy (NCBI): domain Eukaryota; kingdom Metazoa; phylum Chordata; class Aves; order Passeriformes; family Passerellidae; genus Ammospiza; species Ammospiza nelsoni. The sequence continues at coordinate 16,474,031 of NC_080639.1, forward strand.
AGATGGGGGTTTAGAAATCACTGGTATAAGACCAAACTCCAATCACTGTGAGAACCCCAGATGCTCCAATAAACTGGATTTCTGGATTATTTCCACCTCAACAGGGGTATCATGGCCCCATATAGAACCCATGATCTGGTTCATCATGGTTAAAGATGGAATTTCAGGTTTTTTGGCTGGTTTATTCATGACACAGTCACTACAAGCTCTTTGCATAAGCATTTCACACAGTGGGTGAGAGGTTCAGCTCTAAGGACAGCGTTACACTGCATTAATCCAATGACTTTAATACCTTTACTCCTACTATCTTACAGCCATGTAGCTGAGAGTGAATCAGGCTGAAGATTTTAAGTATAGGTGATTCTGCTATTTTTATGAGGCCCTGCAGGCTCTAATTCTTTGCACCATGTGGGAGCCTTCCATGAATACAGAGTGCCATCTGTGCTTGGGTCTCATTCCTTAAAGAAACATTTAGCTTTCTATTCATCCTTTCTGCATTCCTGGGGCTGAGCAGTGTGTGAGTGTGTTACCCCTTCCTCCCCTGTGTCACTGGAGTTTATTGCTCAGCCTCAGGACTGAAAACACAGCAGAGAGCCCTGCTGTTTCCAGTAGCTGCTGCCTATCTTTTGAAGCAGAGATGAATGTTTGAACCACAATGTATTCTTTCAACACAAGAGTATTAAACTATTGTGAAAAATAAATGCAAGAGATTCTCAAACTGGGAGGCGAAAAGGCATTGGTGCATCAGAAAGCTTGCACACCGAGCTTTTTGCTTCAGCTCTTGCAGCCTGAGCCTCTTGTATCTCTGACTAATTCTCTCCCTGTTCACCACAGGAATACTAATTGCCAGATGAAGCTCTTTGTTCAGCTAATGCCCTAATTGTTGCTTAGAAGAGGAATTGTCTCTGGCAATCACTTATTGCAAAAGGAAATTTGAGACTTTATTTCTATGGCTGGTCCAGAGTTACAAAGTTACTGAAATTACAAGGCTAGAGTCACTGGGTGAAAAAAACCCAACCAAACCAAACCTAAAAACCTCAACCACATTCTTTCTGTAGTGGGTTGTTCAAATCCAGATACAAAACATTTTACTTTACATCATAGGTGACAACATTCAGTACTTGGCATCATTCTACTGTAACACCAAAACCACATCTGGAGACATTTGGAGTTGCAGTATGAATGAGAATCCATGAAGTTCAGATTCGCATCATGGGCCAATTTGACTCATCAGCACTAAACCATGGGAGCTCATTAAAACTACTACTGAGAAAAAGAAACATTAAAACAGAAAAACACAATCTAAATGGAGGTAAACTTTTGAAAGGAATAGTTCCTTGCCTGTGCTTTGATTTATATCCATCTAGTCTGTGCTTGAACAGGAAAATTTAAGAGTTCTTTGATGGACATGACCACAGCAGCACACTAAGAACAATAACTTAAATGTCTCCAGGTTTTTCAGTGATTTGATTTGTGATATTGCACATAAACCCAAGAACACATAGCAGTATAAGCACAGACATGCACACACAAACATGCAAGTACACCTGGGCAAATAAATAAATAAATAAATAAATTCTCCAAAAGTACTAGATTCTCATGTCTAAAAACCCCATCAGCATGTAAGAGAGAACAGAATAAAAGTAGCAGAGATATGTACCGCTCCTACCACTATTGACCTGTTTACATCAATAAACTCCTGCTGTACTATATGTAAAAAATGAATCCAATCCAAAAGACTAAATCACATAAGTAATTAAGAATTCAAGAATTCAGAGACTTCTTTTGTACCTGAAGGTACTTTCTGGGCATCCTTTATACCTTATAGAGGACTCTTTAGTGCCTGCTCTGCTGATTGGGATCCCATGATGTGTCACCCATTTATTAAGCTAAAGTCTTCTCATGATGAGTAGGATTTATTAAGATTATTGCTAGCATAAAATAAAACCAGAAAAGTTAATATAGATATACACATCCTGCTAATGTATTGGGTACTGCATCTTAGAGCTGGTTACAGTACGTAATAAAAATCCTATGAATTTCTTTAGAGTAATGTTTCTTCCTCTCTGACCTATCAAACATTTGAGCATTATACTGATCTGACTTCCTTTTTCATGACTTTTCAAAGCTTGATTATACCTTTAACTTTCAGGTTTCTTATGATATCCCATAACTCCTGTGGTCTAATCCCAGATTTGCTCAGCGCGTGACTTAGTTTGTGGCTGTACCACCTTTGCTTCCTGATAACCCAGTGCAAATGTTGCACACACTTATTTCCAAACATAAAACTGCAAGCACTCAATATTCTGTGGGAATGAGGGAGGGGGCTGGGGAAGAAACCCTGTAGAGATAGCAATCATTATGTTTGTAATTGCTTGCTGTCCCTGACCAAGAATGTTAGAGAATTTATTACTTTTAATACTAATTCTGCTCTTTATGAAGTATGAATTACTGATTAATGAACACCAATCTGTTCCAGCTACATCCTACACCCCATATGGCATGTAAAAAACTCTTACAAAAAAGTTATAAAAAGAGAGTTACTAAATCATAGTCCAGTGCATGACTAAAGTAGAGGGATTATCTAGAATCTCATGACTTATTGCATTATTCAAAATAGTTCTAGAAGTGACTAACAAGGACTCAGATACTTCTTTGTGAGACTGCCTCATTACTCCAAAAATTGTGTTAGCAAATTTTCACAGATATTTGAGGCAGTTATTTCTTCCTTTATAGTAGACATTGGTATTGTGTCTAGCAACAATAATAGATAAGATCTGCAAAAGATGTTCTACATAAAGAAAAATTTCCAAGTGCTGAAAATATAACAAATAAGAATGGTGTTTTCTAAAGTTGTCAATGATCATGGGAACATATTAGATCATAGAACCCTAGCATACTGGAAGGGTTTGCGTTGGAAGAGACAAAAAATTATCTAGTCCCAAATCCTGCTGTCATGGCTAGGGACACATTCCACTAGACCAGGTTGCTCAAAGCCCATTCAGCCAGGCCTTGAGGATGTACTTTCTTTCAGTAATGCAGGTATGTCTCTGACAGCTGACAGTTCACTTTTTCTTCCCATTTCTCAGCAATGCCAGGAGCCCAATGTTATTGGGCAGTCTATGGCAAATGTAGCAACAGCTGTTAACAAGAGCATTCCGACCTCAGCTATGAGAAAACAGAAGGAAAACAAAGTAGCTGAGAGCTGTTTGAAGACCTAGAGTAGGCTACTAGGCATATATGCAATGAGACATAGCTGTCCTGAGCTTGGGGCCGTCGGTCCTTGGCTCCTGATGGTCTGCACTGGGACTGCCACTTCCCTGTCTTCTGCTCTGCAGAGCCCTGGCAAAGAGGTTGGGGCATGGTGAGAGGCAGGTTAGATGTCACAAACATCTACCAACTTTTGGATAATGGAATCCAAATGCAGCACAAACCTGTGTGTAGAAAACCAAAGCACTCTTGGCTTTGTCAATTCAGACATAGCCTTGATGTTATGCTGTTGCTATATGCTGTATAGACCCTTGCCTGCATCGTTATGCTTGTGTCCTGAAATTTGTGGATGTGAGATTTTAAAACACTCAGACAGATAAATCTAACATCAGGGATAACAAAAACCCAGGAATTTATCCAATAATTTAAATCCCACACAATGGTTACACTTGCTTTGAAACAATAGGAACAAATGTGACTATTAGCAGACTAGATCCGTTTTGCAGGAGATATACCTGGGGCAGATTAAACCAGCATGGAAAAGTGAACAGAGTAAAAATATTCAGTCTTGTTTGTGCCAAACACCAACTAAAAAAAAAAAGGACTGGAAAGTTACGGGAAACTAATATCCAAAGATTATTGAATATTATAAGTTATGTAAAAAGTAGAGTTTTTGGAGTATTATTCATTTACCTCTATACTAGGACTTTGATTGTGGTTTATGAACTAGTTGGTGTTTGATCTATTTGTTTTTTTCAAAGAATACAGGGCCACTAAACTTAAATGCTTTTCTATCATCCACAAGGGTCTTTAAAATCATAGATTGTTTTCTCTCTTTTCAGGATTTCTTTTATTTAAAAAATTATATATACATACATTCCATAATCATGCCCTTTTCTTTAAGATTTGAAAGACCTTCAGGTGCTATATAGATCATGTATGACTTAGCCTGGACAGGGGACATAAGGTACTTATCAAAATTCATCCCTACTATTGCACCTCCTTTTATTTCTGTCCACTATAGCGAGAAGCTTTGTGTGCCCTTCCAGTAAAGGACGCAAGGCTGGCTAGCAGTCAGTGTGACAGAAGGAAAGCAGTGCAGCAGAAAATTGGATAACAGGATAAAAAACACAAGGACCACAGGAAGCCCATCAAAACTGCCTCCTCTTGTCAAAAACCAGACAAGTGACAAGTACAAATATAAAGTATTATCCACAATTCAGTATTTCTAATGATATCACAATTGCAGTCCGGCTTCCTATAGGCAACCACTTAACTTTTTAGGCTTGACCTTACAATCGCAAACCAAATGTGGTGTGACAAAACAAATCTGTGGAAGAATTGTTTGCAGTCAGACATCTGACTATCCAGTTCCAAGCCAACTTTTATTTAGCTATTTTCCCTTAGAAAAAAAGTGTTTGAAGAGTACTGCTCAGTCACTGATCTAAAAAACATGTTGACTTAAGACCGTGTACATATTTAGCGATTCCAGATCGTGCATCAGAGTCAGGCAATTTAAATTGTCTGCCAACAGTTCAAGACAGTGGCTAATTCATTACTCACACATCTCTAGTTGGAGTAGTAATTTAAACTCATGTGTGTCATATTAATTGTAATCTTGTTTCAAAGTGACAAGATAAATTTCTCAAGGTACATAATATATTATGGACATAGGTCAAAACAAATGAGTGTCTAAAAGAGATTAACACTAAATACATGCAATATGTCATGTTTGTAAATTAGGGAAGGATAAATTACATTAACATTTAACAGATTGTTCATTATATTTCATCTATGCTTAGGCTTAGGCAAATACTTCTCCTGTATATAAGATCTCTTTAAACAACTCATACAGAATATATAGGATTGCATACTTGGAATACAGAAGCACCAGATCCTACAAAAAACAGAACACAGTGCTACAGGATAAACAAAACTGGCATCCTGATTGGAGTTTCCCTGATTTATTCTCATTAGTCACAGGAGTGTTAGAGAATAATTCAAACATTTTTCCCCATTTTTTTCTTTCCTTCCTGTTACAAAATTAAACATGTTGGAGACAAATGGTTTAATTTAAAAGCAGTTCCCCTAACAAGGAAAGCTCTGAGGCCCTTCATCAGTTCAAGCACCTAAGCAATTCCCTGTCACTGTGCTTGCAGAGCTCTGTGTCCTGAGTGGACAACAGCAGTGTGGTGTGGGACATCACTGCCCCACGTTCCCTCCACGTGCAAACCCTTGGCCAGCTTCAGAAACTCACAGCAACGGCTTTCAAAGGGCTCCCAGGTAAAACTAATGAAGGGTACAAGGAAGTAAATAGAACTGCTCCTGTGACTGTAGAATTTGACCTATCAAAGAGTGTTTATTCATATTTGTATTGTCACAAACATGTTAAAAGGAAAGGATGCGTTTTTATATTCACCAATATTCACTGATTATATCACAGTAAATAATTATTTAATATAATTTTAACTATATCTACATTAAAATGTCTAGTTTTGTTAGCACTATTTCTCACTAAAATCTACATATAGACCAATTCTTCTACACTTTCTAAAGCAAGTATAACCCTTTGGTTCAATGAAACTGTCTATTGGGCTATAAATAATAAGTAGGAAGCCTTAATGCAACTAATTTTAAACAACTTACTGAAAAAAATAAACATTTCAGGTTGAAATCACCGATCATGCTGATTTTATCAGATAAACTGTGGGGTTTTCCCCCTTGTTATGTAAGGATTCCTTTGATAGACTGAATAATAATGAAAGGATTTACTTAATTCCAGATGACATTTTAATTCATTTAATTTTAGTCACTCTGATGATAACGCTGTAACACTCCTTTCAAATAAAGAAAATCTGCTGAGAATTATGTGCTGAATGGAGGCTTTTCCATCACTAACACATGATCTCATATATCTATTTATTTCTGCAGAAAACTGCTGTAGCCTCACACTCTTTAATTACTGCCATTTAAAGGTAATAATTTAAATTTCATTGCTTTTGCCGTGTAAATGTCATTCCTTGTCTAAATAAGGTCAGCCATTTAGACATATTGGTTTTGATATGTGTGTCATCTATATTTCATTTCACTGTATTTCATCTCTTCTTAAGGCATCATGATGCTTCTCACCCTGCTTTGCACTCCACCCTGATATTTGTCTGTAGGATAGCTGTGTTGTTAACACAATTCATGTATCAATCACCAGTCACTGTCATCTCCTGTTATTTCCAGCCTCTTTTCTTTAAAAATCTACCAATTTCCATTGGAAATGTACAAATGCTAATCAGAACCAGCAACAGCTCTGGCTGTGGGTGAAAGGAATGAAGGAATAGAAATACATGGGATAAATCAGATTTCATTGCTAACTAATGCAGATGTCAGTACACATGGGTGAACATCTTTTCCTTGCTTGCAGACCTTGCTTTTGGTAAAACCAGAAGCAAAACTGAAGTCTTTTTTCCTGCTGTATATTCAACATGGGCAATTGGCATTCAATAAAATGGACTGTGTTAACAAGGCAAATGGAAGAGTATCTCATTCCTCTCGTCTGAAGTCCCTGGGTAACCTGGCTGTGGGGATCATTCTGATTAGAAATACGTTTGCTAGATGTTTTGTGCCTAAGTAGCCTTTTGTAGATCTATTATTGTCTGCTTTATGGGGAATCTCATCTGGCTTCCACAGCGAAAAGATCCTCCAGTTCTTTTGGCATTATTTTTGTCATATCAAACCTTGTCATATCAAACCTGACAAAACAGACTAAACTGTGTGTGGAAAAAAAGGTTAATTTGTAAATTTAACTCCAGCAGAAGTGTTCACATGCCAGGCAGACATCTATCCAATATGCTCTCAGGTTACAATCACCAAGATAAAATCCTTTTATGAATTCTTTTATCCTGTGAGTCAATAACTGAAGAAAATGGTTGAATTATTTCCAGAAGTCCATTCCAGCTAGAATTTTTTTGTGAGTCCTGATACCACATTACTCTTGTGAAGTGTTCTGGATCACTGAATCTGCAAAAGGAGCAAATGTGTGGGTGAAAATATGATCCAAATCTCACCCTTCAGGAAGTTTTAGTAGAAATTACAGGGAAATTTAAAGTGTTGATTGTTTTAGGCAGGTTTTTCCAGATTTTTTCCCATGTTCTCTGGTTAGATAGTGAGATGTGTGGAAACAAAACCTGTGTACATTGTTTTATTACTTAAAACCCCCAAATGTTTCATGTAGTAATTGATACTTCAAGGACATAATTTGATTCCTCTTTATTGCTGTAGAAATGACAACAAAAGATCAGTGCCTTTAACAGAAGGGAAAATTCTTGCACTTTTAAAAAATTATTTCTATTTGTAATCAAAGTTTTCAGTCAAGTACTTTCTCAAACCTGCTGAAATAAATGGGGATTGTATATTCTATTTAAATGGGCAGAGAGCAGGGGCCAGAGACACTTTTTGCAGCTATAACCATGACATATGCAACTTTTTTCCCCCAAGAAATTGTTAGATCTTGACATCTTGAAGGCAGTGAAGCCATTTCTCTTGCTTGTTGGTTTAGGAGAATTTAGAACTACACTGAGCAGATGCTAAAACAGATGGACACTGTCTTCTGGAAAAGTGGGAAAAATATCTGATTATAAAATGTCATGCTATTGTTTCTTCTTAATATTTCCAGCTGGATAAGCTATGAAAGGACATTTCTTTATGTCATAATTGAAAGAAAGTATAAATGCTGACAATACCTCAGTCAGTACTACAGAGGCAGCTAGGTCCTGGCCCTGTTCCACTACTCCTTTTTTGAAGGATGATCTCGTGTTGGGTAGCCCCAGTCTCTGTTTTTCCCTGGGGAAGAGCATTTCAGGATGAGAATCCCAGCAGACTGTAGCTGGAGTCAGAGAAATGCCAAATGGGCAGGAAGCCCCATGGAGACTGCAAACCCTGCTCTGGTGGGGGATAGTGGCAACAACCTGTCAGGCTGACATCTTTGCTCTATTTTATTCTTTCACCACCTGGGATGTATGTGTTTGTGGGACCCCACCAGGACTGGGAGAAGGAAAAAAGAAGACATTCTACTCCTCACCTTTGGATGATGTCTTTCCTGACTACTGCTTACCCAGGGGCTGAAGATGCTGTTGTTCACCATAATAGCTTCCCACACACCCTTCCTCCTGCATCAAACTTCTTGCCATTCAGAATTGTCGCATGGAGCACCTTTGTTTCCTGCATACAACTGTTTCAGCTGTAAATCCAATCAGCTTGAAAGCAATTTTTCATTGGTCACTAGTGTAACTTGTATCACAGCCAAGGGTCTCCCAGCACTGGAGCTGCAGGATGGAGATCTGCACATGGAGGGGTTACACATTGTGAACACAGCACAAGAGGAATAAGTGAGGGACTTGGTCTGATCTTTCCTTCTCTATAAATGACTTGTCTCTCATGCTTTGTCTGTAAATTACATAATGGGCTCTTCCATAAGCCAGGTGGTTTCTCTCAGGCTGTCCAGTAACACTGGCTGGTGTATCAGCTGATGGAGCATTCTCTGGTCTGTTCCCTTCATCACACCAACCTTCTTTTCTTTTTAAAAGCTGTTCTTTCTATTGTATTGTATTCCTCTGCAGTTAGATTTTTATATCTTTCTTCCAAATAACACAAGAAACCGTTGTAAACAGTTAGAATCACAGCCCTATGAATAATTGAATATGCTCTTGATTGTTTGAATTGGAAAAAGATTACTATTAAGACAGGCTGGAAGTCCTGTAAATTCAATTTTATATATAGAAGAATACTTCCTTCATGTCTAAATTGAATACTTTGTTTCATATTGATACATTTCAAAAAGCTAACAGGAGATATCTATTTATACATAGAAATTGAATTCCTACAATAAAAGCTGTTTTGATTGTAGAAACACATGGTTTTAAAGTTTTGCAGCAAAATGTTTCAAGATTGGATGGTTTTCTGCTTTCCTTTATTGAAAGCAATCAAAATGAATATGGAAAATGCTATGTTCAACTCAAATTGGTAATTTGGGGTAAAAACATTTCATCTCCTGGTTGAAAGTTTCTTTGTGATGATGATTTAGAGTAAATGTGAAAAATTTGCTTTAGGCTGCAGTTTTTCCTTTGGCATATGGATCCACACTGTGGGTGGATTCTTAGGATGATGTCTTCTGAGGCAACCCTGGAACACACTGGAGTGTGCTCTCTGCAGCCTTTTGGCTTGTATAATGTGAAGTGCATGAACCTGTCTAAATGTGAACTTAGTCTGGCAGAAATTGCACCCACTGCAATACAGGCTGAATTTCAAGCTTCGTAAAAACTTGCTGCATGACCTGTTTAACAGCTTAACAAGAAAAAAAGGTAACAGCCTTTTTTTGCTACAGTTTGCTAAATCCATTTAAAACAATGGTCAGCTGACAATAAATAGACCACACACACAAGAATACTTTTCCAACCAAGTTATTACCTTTCAACAATATGGTCATGTTATGGCATAAGATTGTCATCTGAAGGCTGAGAAGAAGTTCTAGCCCTTTAAAGCAATGAATTTTTATGCCAGTGTGCAAATAGATCAAAGAAATTAACTACCATGTTAGGCATATCACACTATGCAATGGAATAAGAGACTACCTTAGAAGTTAGGCCTTTTCCTTCGTACATTTAATTCAGTACAGAAATATGAAGTAACCATTTCTTTTCCACTCTGATGTCTAGCCACATGTCCTTAATTTTTTTCTTCTACAGTAAGTCATATTTTCTGTGGTCTTATTCTTACATATAAATCACATGGAAAAATTACTGCATACCTCCTAATACATTTTTTATGATGCAATAATCAGTACAAATTTTTACACCTCCGTTGAACTAAAAATATTCTTAATATATTTAACCCTAATCTGCTCACCTTTGCTGAGTATTTTCAGGCATATATGCTCCAGTTAAATCCTTAATTTTATTTAAGAATAATACCCATGGCCTTGTTCCACTCATTTTGTGTTCTACATAAATTAAGAAGTGTAGTAATCTTTCAAACACTTGTTTTGTCTAAGAAGCCACATAAATAGGGAGATGTGTAGCTAATGGATTTCACAATGCTTATCTTTATCACAGTATGTCTGTGTCATTCTGAAACCATGTACCTACCTCTCTTTCTTTCCACATGAAGAGTTTCTTTCATGTGAGGGACAGAAAAAATGTATAGCGAAAAACTGAGAAGAGATCAGGAATGAACCACTGTGGCTAACGATGCACTGGAGCAGCTCTCCAAAGAGATCACAGGAGGCAGTTCAAATGGCCTCTGAGCCCCTCAGCCCAGCTCCCAGCATCTCCCACTCCCAGCACTCTTCAAAGAGCTCTGGCTTATTGGATGGGCCTTGAAGGGAACCCAAGAACCCTTCTTAGTGTCATTTCTTATCACAGAACTCTTAGCAAAGATCTGATGTTGCTGGACAAATACTTATTACCCTGCTCCCTCCTGTGCGACATAAACTACCAAGAGCTCTGGCTCCTATCTCTGTGCTGTTGAAAAGTTACTTTAATATCTCCACCTTCTTGCAATCCCTTGAAACTAACATACATGAACCTTTGGATGTAATTTCAGGGTCTATGGAATCTTTTAAATATAATTAAAGAAGATGAACCAAAATTTATTCACCTTGTAAAATTCAAGGATCTCATGAATAATTAAAAATACAAATATAAATTTTCTCAGGAAAAAAGCACAGCTCAAACAATTCTGAAATGGCACTGTTGAATAATTAGATACTGTTAAATTAAATGAGCAAATATCTAAATTAATTTTTAGAATCTTGAACTTCTTTTGCCAAAGAACTAAAGTTCTGTGTTGAACAGAATAGTAGGCAAAAAAGTAAAAAGTTAATGAATTTTAAAATTTTACACTAAGTCAATGTGAATTCTGCAAGTCTGAAAAATTAAAAATATGAGCCTTTCATTTATTGCATTTGTGAATGTTTAGTAGCAAAGCACATTCTCCCTGGTCAGTGCCTTCAGATATATTAAGGAAAGCTTCTGGAATTAGGCATTGATAAAGACATATGCTCTAAGACAGCAAGGAAGGAAATAAGAGTGGAGTGAAAAGAAAACTGCTTGCCACAGAAAGCCTGCAGTGCCAAGTATTGATAAAAACAAGGAAACCTCCCAAGCTGATTCCAAACCTCATCATTTTACTCTAGCACTAAGAAGCTGTATAGAAAAAAACCCCAACAATAACAAAAAAGGAGCAAATAAACAAACAAACCAACAACAACAAAATCAGTGCATTTCGATAGCTAGTGGTGCTGAGCTATGAGAAATCATATAAGTATTTATACATGTTAGTTATTACTAGAAAATAGATACTTTCAGTGAGATATATCCCCACTGGGATAAAAGAGGATCAGAAATAAAAATAAAATCCTATATTTTGCATTAAAACTCAATGAAAGATCAAAAATGTATCAGTTCTATCCCAGAATAAAAGACACAGTTGTTTTTTTAAGTCCCAGCCTCAGCTTAACCATGAAAGTTTATCTGGATCCACACTTGAAAAAATATTAAAATGTATATGAGTGTTACATAACAGGATCACATTTTCTATGAAGTTTGAATAAAAAGGAAGATATTTAGCTATAAAATACAAGGGTGAAAAAGAAGAGGCAAATATTCATCCTTCTTGGCAAAAGGAGGGGCTCTAATACTCATTCATTGTAGAACATAATCACAAGAACTACTGCTGTGTCGTTATAAAAGTAACTAAAAGTTCTCAGGTGTTTTAAAAGCTGGGATTCTCCCCCTGAGGAATTTCAGAATGTGCACCCAATAGATAGATGTCATTATTTGGTGCAGAAATAAAAAAAAAAAAAAAAAGCAGCTCTGCTGTTTCATCAAACCAGGAAAGGGTCTATATGCCATTCTTTGCATCATCAGGGGAAGCTTAAGAAGCTTGGAAGTTCAATAGGCAGACACAAGTTCATGAACTGATATTTACTCATGTAAACTGGCATTTAAAGAAAAACAGTTTTTCTAGGGGGTATATAGAGGTGGGTGGGCACAATCTGCATTCTGCAAAAACTGCACCTAAAATTAGTGAGTCGCTGTAAAACCTGGAATGCAGCAAGTGAGGCTCAGAGGCCAAATTATATTGAGACAGTAGAAGGCATGGTAAAATTTGTTAAGGGCTAAAATGCATTTTTTGTAATCCTGCAAATACTTCCAGCTATTATCATTCATGTTTTCATTGGGATGTCACTGAGAGTGCTCACAGCTTCACAAGTTTCTTAGCTTCAAGAAATCAGACCTGTGGGGTTTGAACAGTAGAAATTAGTCTTTGTAAAATCTTGTTTTATTACATGGAACCTCTTATGCTGGAACAAACAAAGCATGTCAAATGTCGTCAGTGGAAGAAGATTTTAAGCTTTGTCTGAGACAAATTTTGCCTAGCAGGAAGAGCTGGCTTTAGCATTTGATTTGTGCCAGTGCAGTTAGTATCTGATCCAATTTGGATGGAAAGTGCCTTTTCCAAATGTTTAGCAGATGGAAGGGTGGTGAGTAGTCACAAGAAACAGGTTATTTCTATTACAATAAATTGCTTGGAAAACCAGGTATTCCTCCTCTACCACTGACAGAGGAGGAATTACAGCACAGAGTGTCTACTGTCAACCCAAGAGCAAGTTCTCTCACTCTGCCCAGTGCTGCTTTGTAAAAATCTGTTGCTTTCCAAATGAGTGAGCTCATTGCTCAAGGCCACAGTTACATTCTAAAGAGCTTTCCTGGCACATTCAGCCATCAGAGCAGCTTCAGAGCAGGGTAAAACTCGTGGAATGGAACAGGAGACCTTGCCACTGTAAGGACTTCATGTTCAGGCCTCTCTGTATTTCACTGCTATTTTGACAATTTCTTGTATGAAAGAAATATTTCATAGTACTTCTGCTGCTGCTTTTAGTATTAAACATAACAGGTACAAATAGGAAAATAACAGAATTACTATCTCTTTCTTTTCCATTCTGTCACTTATAATTCTCTCGGCATGAGAGCTGCCAGACACTTTGACTCACGCAGTCAGAACTAATATACCAATGTAAAAATAAGAGATAACTGAGACAGCAGGAAGTGTTCCAGAAAAGCAGTCTGATCTTCACACAGCTTCTTTTCTGCTTTCTTCTACTTGGCATGCTGTATTTTGCAGCTCATTAGTTATCGTACGTTCACTTTGCTCTCTGATTCTCATGATAAATACCACTGGTAAAGAAGAGCACAGCTCAGAGGATCTGCCTCCCCATTTTAGGTACAATGAAGAAACTGCTTTTAACACCATCATCCCTAGTTCATCATCCCAAGTTCAATCATGAACTTGTGATTTTGGGAGTCTCATCTCATACTCCATTTGCTGTTGCTTACTTAAAAAATATTAAAATACTAGAGCAATAATACAATCAGTTTAAGCTGATTGAATCCCTAGTATTCATTGGATCTAGGCCATATCCCTCACATTGTTTTACCCATGCAGGGTCAAATGCAGCAAAGATCATAAGTCTGGAGTATTCACTTAACCCTGACCTGCTTCACTGGCTGTAGAGTGCTCTGTTTCCTGCCTCTTTGGCCAATTGAATATAGAAGAAATTCTCAAAGCTTTTTAGAAATACCAAAATAAAGTTTCTGATTTCTTCACAACTGATCAAGGGGAAGTTTTATAAGTTTTAAATTTTCATTTTTAGAAGACTTGAGTACTTTCTTATGTGGTATTTGAGTAGAACTCTATATTAGCTTTATCTTTATTTTGCTAATTCTAGCATGGAAATTCACAGCTGTCTGTGATGGCAGAAAGATTTGTGCCCTAGTATATATCAGCCATTTAAAGCTTTCTGATGCTGAAAGCACTGTTACGACTGTGCTTCCAACCAAATAAAACCAAGGAGGGATGTAAGCAGAACTTGGAGAGCAGCACTGAAGGTGCAGTGTGATTATTACAAAGTATTCCTCCTGTTTCTGTATCCAGAAAATCATCCCTGGGAGACAGAAATATACCACAGCCTTAAACCACCGCAAGAATCTATGTGAAAGGGCAAAGTGTGCACTCTTGCCACTTCTCTGTCCTCTGGCTCTCTTCCAGACAGATATCCTCATCTCATTAGTTTTACCAATTCTTCAAGTTTAGGTATGGAGATTCTTGGTGTTTATATAAAGCTACAGTAGTGTGCAATGTTATCCTCCCAGGGATTCAGTATGTGGAGAGCTCTTGCAGGCAGACCAGCTTGAACCCTCCAAGATTTATATTCTGATCTCAAGAAGGTACAGTGTTTTTCATCTCCTGTGGGTCATCTTTTTCTATGTATGCATGTTCTTCTTAATATGTAGTAATAAATATATCTGTATTTAAGTCAGTTCTTTAAATGCCATGGGAATTGGATTGAGAGCAGTTCCCACATTTCAACAGAAATGAAAAATTAGGAACTGGGAAGAAATCCAATACTTATGAATTATGCTTCTTCACTTCTGCTGGTTTCCATTTACAAAGAGCCAGAGCTGGTAATGCCACTCTGAATATTAAAGAGTCTTGCACTCCAATGAACTATCTTCTGTCTCCTTATAATTATTATTCCTAGTTGTTACAAAATGTTTCTATAATAATGAATATGAGTAATTAAACAAAATAATGTTAGCTTCAATATTACAATAGCATTTGCTTTAGGAAAATGTACAGGAAAACTTACAGCCCAAACTTGCAGCTGGCCAAAAACATTTTCCCCATTACAGTTGTCCTGCAGCACAATTCTCTCAAGTGTGAGAATTTCTAATCCTGCCAAATTTTTGACTATTATAATTTTTTGTTACAAGTTTAGGTATCCATAGAAATAGCTCAATGCAAAACTTGTCCAACTCCTCATCTTTATGATACCATATGTAAACAAGAAACATTGACCAATGCTGTCTTGTGAGAACATTCCTTAAACATTAATTGCTTTGAAGTCTGCCAGAGAACTCTCAAAGCTATCTGACCAAAAAAATTGTTCAAACATATTGAAATGTCTTTGGTGATAAAATAATAACTTAATCTTTTAATTTTAAGTTGAGCAGGAGATGGAGCTATCCATTTTGAATCTGAAATACAAAATGCATAAATATCTAACAAGAGAATATCTTGTCCAGTTTCAAAGAACCAAGAGTAATCAGAAATCTGGTTTGTCTCATTCTTTTTAGAAACATTTTTATGTCATTTTGATGATACTTTAAAATGACTAAATGAAAGAAAACACACATTCTCTCTGTCTGAACAAAACATCTAAACCCTAGGTGTATTGCTCTTTTTGTTGTCCTTGTGGTTCTCCAGATGCTAATGCCTAAGATTTAATGTCTTCACACTACCTGGGTGTGAAGCTCAATATCTTAATGGAAACACCACATCTACGTAATGTGTTACCACTGAATCTGACTCTATGAAAGTTCCCTATAACATGACTCATTCTAATCTGAATCCAGAATAAAAATAATCTGCCTTTATTTTCTTAGCAACATACTTAGTTCTTGTACAAATGCCAAATGTTTTGAGTCTCCCCTGCTTTGTGAGCATTTTTACTTCTTATTCTGAAGCTTTGTTGAGACAAACCTCTGAAAAATGAAGGAATCCCTCATATCTTCATCTATGCTGATCTGCGCCCTTGTGACTGTGCTGAGTTGTTAACTAGCAGTGGTTCAAAAGCACTATGCAGCAGATTAAGAAATTTCTGGGAAAAAGGGAAAAGGTAGGGAAATCCTGATTCTCTTCTGCCACTGAAATGATTTGAGCTGGCTAGAAAATTAATTTTATTTCTTGTAGTTTATTCCACGTGGCAAAAAGGCCTTTTTCCTTTGGGGCCCTGTTTTTGTGAACTCCGGTGAAAAAAAGGAAAAGAAACCAGCACCCAAAAACCCCTGAGACCTACCTAACTCCCCTTCCCTCCCTCAAAAAAGAGAACCAATAAACACCAAAAAAAGCAGGGAGAGAGGAATGTCCGGTAGGCAGAAGATAGGAGTCTATCTGTGGATCCTGGAAACAGAAATAAACATGTTCATAGAAAAGAGAGAACGATTTGAGAGGACAAAACTAGATCAACAACATGAAAGGACTGTGCAAAGTGTCTTTTAAAGCATGTAAGGTAATCTTTGGAAAGTGACCATAGCAACAGGCTCCAAGCTGGGCTTTTAAATGTTTTGGAGGTTTTATAGTCACTCATAATGAGCATTTCCCAGTATTTACCTTGTGAATATTTTATAGTTTTAGAGGAGGATTGATTAGAAATGCTCCTAAATTTAATAATTCCAGTGGCAGAATAAAAGCTCTGTCTTCCTTTTCACTCTGTGAAAGCAAATCTTCCTGCTCAGGCAAAAAGATATGATAATTCATGTTCCAAAGCCTGGTCAAATATGGAATATAAACATGTTTTAGACAAGCCTCTTTGTATAAATTAAAAATTCTGCTCATGTCTCTGCCAATGTATCCTTTTCCAGGAATATGAAACTGAGATCTTCCAAATTTGTCTTTGTATGTTTTTAGCAGCTTTTTGCAACTGGACCTGCTATTCAAACTGATACCATAGCTCTAGTTTTCTTCACTGGGTTACTGCAGATTGATGACAGATTGCAAAACAGCTTTATATGGAAAGAGTTTCAAAAAGCTTCCCAAATTGTTAGCAATTTATTTATTTTTCTCCTTATTGTGGAAATGTTTTGGCTCTGTATGCAAGGTAGCATCTTTAACTGGCATCACACAGACAGTTTCAGGCCATTTGGTTCTACAGAGAAGCTCTAGCAGCCCTCTGAGCCAGCTCCAGAAAGGGACCCCTTAAACCTTCACAATCCTATCTTTATGGAGTCTCTGTTATGTTCTCAGTAGAATCAAGATTTAGACACTTCAAATCACCTGACAGGAGTCAGACGTGAAATAAATATATAGAAGGGCAGTATTTATACAATCTATACCCATACTCTGTCATCAAAACCCAGTCATGGTGCATGCTCTTGATGAACCAGAACCCCTTCCTGCTCTGCCTGCAATGTGGCTTTTCCCCCCTGTTTTCTATTAGAATTGTTCCCATGGCACCTGGCAGAGCATTGGCCCTGAGCAGCACTGAGAGCAGCAGAGGGGAGGAGCAGCTGGGTGGGAGAGTTCCCCAACATGAGCTGCTTCCCTTGACAGCCATGCAGGATGCACATCCTGACAGCCATGCTCAGCTCCTGCCCTGGAGCAGACTGGGGGACAGGGAACAGTCCCTGATTCCCTTGTGACAGTACAAGAGGCCAGCCGATTTCCCTATGTGCAGGTTGCTGCGCAAGCAAAACACTGTTTCCATCCCAATAGTAAGTGCCACATATAAAAACATCCCAAGGGGAACTAATAACATTTTCTAGATGTTTACATGAAAATGTGAGAGGTTTTATCCTCAGTTGCTCAAAAAAGAGATTTTGATGTAAAAAGAATTAAAGCAAGGGTCATGTGCACAGGTAATTTTTATCCATGGAGTTACAACTGACTACAGGGAACAAGGCCTCAGTGACTGAGGTGATCTCAGAATTAACACAAGGCTGTCCCATCTCAGATGTAATCTCTGTAAAGACAGGTGGTTAATGAGGTGATTCACCTCAGGCCTATGCTGAGCTTCCTGCTTGCAGATGTAAACACCCTCCTGGTCTTCGTGGTTAACTTCTTCAGTGCACCTAAGGTTTACTTGCAACTTTTCTTTAATCTTAGCATTATCTATATGTATATCTTATAGCTTAGTGGTATGCTAGTCTAATTAACTTTTTTATTCTACCATCAACATGTTTATTTCCTTTGAAGCCAGGTCTTTGAAAAAAAATGTTTCTCTAGAGCTTGATTCTTTGATCTCTTTCTCTGGGGATCAACACATAATGCTTCTAAATTTGTGAAATAATTTTTAACCTCTTCACTTTATTTAAACATCTAAATTTTGCATTTGCAAAAAGAAAAAAAAGTTTCAACACCAGATAGGCTAACTCTGGAGTGTTTTCCCAAAGAAATGGCAGCTCCAGCACAATGATCCCATTTCACAATACCAGTCCCAGGGAGCTGCTCCAACTCTATTGGCAGGGCCTATCATGGCACCACAGAATCATTTAGGTTGGAAAAGACCCTTCAGATCATTGAGTTCAAACATAAATGCCAGGTACATGGCATGATGGTGGCATTAACAAGAACACGGTGTCTGAACTGAGCTTCCTCTGGGTGAATGTTGCTGTCTGTCATAGGAAAAAATAGCTTTGGCTGGTGTCAGGAAAAGCATCTACAATTTATAATGCAAATAAAAACATAGTATGTAACTTGTGATGGGTAAACATCTTAAAAGGTCATGCTAGAGCTGTGCTGACAGAAGGTGCACAAATGCAACTTTCTGAACCCCTTTAAAACAAAAAATAATCATAAATAACTGTCTCCACACATGGTCCTCCTTGTCTGTGACTTGTTATTTAGCCATAGTCACTCACTGCATGCAGCACTCAGCTCAGTCATTGAATAATTGCCTTGCCAGGTTTTATTTGTTTGTTTGTCTGACGTGTCTCACTTCCCCTGCAACCTCTTCCCCTTGCTGCTGGGTGGCCCACTGCCTCTTTAGATCTGGGATGCACCATTGCATATTGAATTTGCTGGATTTAAGGCCAAAATGTAGCAATTGACATCCACAAGAGTGTCTGTAGCCCATGTCCAGAAATTTAGGGAAATTAAAGCTGCTGAAGACAAGGAAATAAATGGTAGGGAAGGAACTTAATCCTGCAGGGCACCAGCGAGGATTATTGTGTACATTTGGACAAGGCAAATGTAATAAACAATGTAAGAAGGCACAGATAAACTTGATCTTGCATGATGATTGCCCCTTCTTGGGTCCCTAAGGATGCATGCCCGTGATTATCAGAAGCAGATGGAAGAATGTACAGACAAGCATTCATCTGCACAAAGGAGATCATCATTCAACTCAGACTTTCCTGAATGTGCTCATTGACTGCCCACAACTTGACCTCCTTTTAACCTGCACACTGGCAAACAGCGGGTGGAGCTGGGATTAACTTCTCCTTGGGGCACAGGGATTTCCTCATCCACCTGTGGCACAAAGTGCAAATCATCACGTCCCCCGGGACATATCACACAAGGAGCTGCTGGCTCAGAGGCTGAGCCATCAGCCACATTCCAGCCTCAGAAAACACTGATTACACACCAGATTTGCAAGTAAACAAGACCAATGTAACTGTCTTTCTCCAGATGAGCTGTACTTAGGTGTGGACACGTTCCCTGCTGAGTCAGATAGATTCCATCATCTGGTTGTTCATAAAAGATATCTTCAATTGTTTCAAGTTTGAAATTATTCCAGAAAAAAAAAAAAGCTATTTCACCATCTAACATACATTTGTGGCCACTTTTTCTGCATAACCCCTAAAAAATCAGGTGTGCTTTTGAAAGTTTTTCCAATGTACTGGTTCACTTAAAAGGGCTTAAAGTCTCTTTGCCTTTGAGACAAATCTGCTTTTCAGCGAGTTCTCAGCTGGCTTTGTTTTATCATTAGTACTGAACACTTACCTTTGAAGGTAGATATGAGAAAGACAAAAATACTCCCATGCTGCAATACTGATTTCATTGATGAAAAAATTGGAAATTAAGTTGAGTGCCAGAAGGTAGGGATAGATTCAAAAGCTAAATGCTTTCCAGTACTTTCAAACATAAATATCTGTTAGATGAAAGCACAAGACAAGAAAAAGGAAAGACCATATGGTTTCAATGCTGTCTATGTGAAAACAATGCCACTCTTAAAAATTGTTAACTGATGATCTTTCTGAATTAGATCAGACATCTTCCTGCCATTGAGAGGAAGAAGACATGATATTGCATGCCACACAGCACGTTCTAGAAAAAAGAAATCCTTGCATGAAACATCTTATGTATGTAAATAAATTATTCTACTGATTCTAACAGCTATTTTTATAGGCATTCTTGTGTTTTATTGGTTGCTTGGGAGGAGGAAGAAATAAGATAAAAGAAATATAGGAAGAGGCAGTTATGTCCCAAAAATGGATTTCCTACAAGCTGTGTAAACATTTTATACTGAAAACAAATGAATTTTAAAAAGGTTTAAATATTAGCTCTTCAACAGAACATTTACAAGAAGCTTTTTTCCCCTAGTTTTGGCTCTCATAGAACAAAGAGTTCACAAATCTCTGCAGCCTGCCTCTGAGATTGATGTGATAAAAAACATCGGTTGATCTCAGATTCCTTGCTTAATGCAACTATTTCTGTATGGAAATGTCAACTAAGTTGCAGAAAGGAAAGCACTGGACAAGGTTTCTGTGACAACCTGGAAAGATTACACTGTATTGGGATTTTCAGATTTTAGAAATTGATGGTAACCCACTTTTGGGTCACCTTTGGAACCCAAATATGATACCTCTGGATCAGTTGACTTCTTCTGGAAGGAGGGAAGAAAACCTGCGCCTGATTTTGATGTTTCTTCTTAATTCCCTGCAACCTCATAGTTATCAGCAGGAACTGCTCAGCCTAAAGTTGTTGTGACATTGGCTTGTCAGCAGGTACTGGAGTCACTTGAAACCACTACTTAGGGCCTGCTTTCGCTCTTCTGCCTTGTGAAATCTGGTCTGCTGCTAAATCACCCTGGTCTGCAAGACCCCCTGTGAAACCTTTTCTCTCCACAACCCACAGGATGATGACTTCTGGTCTTATCAAGCACATTGATTTGGTCTTCCTGAGTTTGACGTTGTGCATAGGATTGGGACAAGTTTGGAGCTTGATTTTCCAGCCACAACCAATGTGAACCAGGTGAAATCACTTGTAGGTTTTTAATTTGTACTAGAGGCCAGTGCAAGGGCTCAGGCATATGGGGCTGCATGGCTGGGCAGTTTGGCCCAGCCTCTGCTGCTGCTGGTGGCCTTCACAGCCCCTGCAGTCTCCAGTGTCATTCACAACATTTTTCCTGTAATGCTGAAAGGCAAATAAGACTGCATCCAGCAAGCCTAAGCACTGAGATTTTGCTTTGCATAGGCCTCCACCAAACTTTTTGACTGTATTCAGTCATTATAAAGAAAATATACAATTCCCACATATGGTGGTCAAAAACATTCCACCACACTTTTTGGTAGGGAAAATGAGTAGCAACCAACCCAACAACCAATGAAATTGAAAAATTCTCTGAAAGGCCAGAGACATCATCAGTGTCTGGGCCAGATTTCCATGTTCAATTTTTCCTTGAGAATCTAGGTTTACATGTTATCTGTATTCATGCCATTTACAGTACCAGCTGCTAAGACACATTCATGATTATAGTGGTGTGTCCAGCCATGTGCACTGCTGAGGGACAGAGGCAAAGAGGCTGAAAACACAACCCAAATCCCAGTTAGGATTACATAGTAAGGCTGACAAATGGAGAGGAATATAAAAATTGTTCTCTTTATTTCCATATGCAGCTTTCTGTTTATCTTATCTATTCTGTTAGTTTTCATTTCTTACAGATTAGTCAGTAATCTCCCAAGGGATGGTAAACTACAGCAGAATCAACTTAGCTCTAGAAACTGAACTCCTAATGAGCTGAACTTTTACTTTTGTGTTTCCTTATACAAGTCACTCTTTAGTAACAGGAAGTCTCATGTTAAATAAAGAAAATGTTAACTGGAAAAATATAAGCTACATTCTATTTTGAGAAAGGCCTTGAAGTTTTTGTAGAGTAGCAAAAGGATGTTGCTTCAGTTTCTTCTCATAGCTGAATGTGTTAACTATAAATAGTGAGCAAACTGAAGCACTTGAAAAAAAAGGAAGAAAGAAAGAAAAAGTATGCAAAAATAGCACATGATTAAAACATGAAAAGGGACTTTACATCCCAACACAGTCTTATCTAAGGGAGCTACCTTGATCATTGAGCAAAGACCAGAGCCAAGATGTTTAAAAGAAACAGCTAAATTTCTCTTATGATTCATAATAACACATACTTCTTTTTCTCAGACTTATTTTTATTTATTCCCTGAACATAAATTCATTACTTTAATATTGATCTATGAAAAACTAATAAAAGTTTTTCATCAAGAATCTGAGGATTTCAGCTCACAGAGTATTTGTCAGTCCTTTATGCTGGTCCAAACAGAAAATGTCCTCTGATCAAAACAGAAATAAAGCAAGAATGAAACAAGCCCAAATAACTCATTGGAGGTGAAAACATAAAACATATTTTCAGCCTCTATTTCTGTCTTAAAAACAGCAGCTAGGTAAACTCAATCTGTTCTCACTGTGATGTGAAAAACTGAAATGTTGGATACTTTAAGAAAGTGGCCATTAACTTGGACTCTGAAAAAAATTTTCTTTATCCTCTGTCTATGCAATGTGAAAGGAACACCTATTGAATTTCTGACATTTTTCTGTGTTTTGTTCTGAAATTAACATTTTTTAACCTTGTTTTGAAATATTGTCCATTTATTAATGTTGAATTCTTACAGTTCTGCTTTTTTCTCTTCCTCTCTTGTCCCTTAAGATATAAATCCAAAACTTTATACATCAGACATCTAAACCCAAAGCCTTTATTAAAGTTAATGAGGATTTAAATAATCCCAAGGCCTTGCTTTTTGTTTTAACTTTTGCTTGTCCTCTAAAGTGCACCATACTGATCATCTTTGAATTCCTAAAGGGCCCATCACAAAGGAAATTCTGAATCAAAGGACAGCAGTCTTCTCCTTTTTATAGGACATTATCTGAATGAAGACACAAAAGGAATTGATATCCATGGCCTAGTATTGAAAAGCTGGTGCAAATGCTGTCATTAAAAAAGTTAATCCTTCTTAGCAGCTGAAATTATATAGGGAAACAGCCCCTGTGGTAGCAGGATCTCTTACAGAGCTTAGTCCTCAGTGAGGAATCTGACAGGGAATTTCATTCTGCACTTCAGTGACTCTGCAGTGGAAAACCATAGTGTCTATTCCACTGTATTTCCTCCTCTTTCTTCTGTAGTGTCTGCATACTGAGTTGAAAATAACCAGGTTGATTCTGGCTAACTCTTACTCCAAGAAGTCAGCATTTCTTGATAATATAAGGAGAAACATGAAAATTCCAGTGAGGAAAAGCCTCACTCTTATAGTACAAAAATCAGTGTGATTTGAGTATATACATTTATCTGATTCCTTTGAAAACCTTGCCTAAAAATCATTGAGTGATCAGCAATGTTAGAAAATATAAAAGAAATTTTAAAAAGTAGAGAAATATCCAACTCTGAGAGTAGGAATGAAACTCTCCTTTGGAGTACAGTTGTTCTGACTAGTAAGTAATTGTAATTACTTGTAATTCCTGTCTAACAAGAATTTCTTGCTGGTATGGACATTTTTTTTCCTTTTTTTTTTTTGGTATTTATAGACAAAACACAAACCACCTGAATAGAGGTTGGATAACCTCAAGATGCTGGATAAATACTGTAACATATTGGTCAATTATCAACTTTATTTTCACTCCAATGGAGCAGCAGAAAATCTACACTATTATAATAACAGCTATTTGCACAGCAGGATTACTTAATGGAATGATAAGAATTAAGAGAGAAAACCCTGCTGCCTTAGCACAGCAAGAAATAATTCCCATGGCTTGAAAAAGAATTTGAGAGGATAAGACTGCTAAATGTGGCCATTTACTCAAGTAAATTTTCTAGAAAATCCATATATTATCAGCTGAAAGCACAATTACTAATTAAGAATACATACAGTCAGATGCTCATAAGCTAATTTCCAGGAGAGCACTTGTGGAGTGATACAAAACGCCCCTATGATGTTGGTTTTCTTGTTCATACAAAATTGTCCTTTATTTCTATGAAGCTGATAGCTAAATATACTTGCAAATATAATTAGTAGTCAGCAGTTGAGTATATATTTGCGCCAGTGTAAACTTATAAATACTGTAGTACTTATTAAATTCATAGGCAATGCAGTGCTGTCTGTATTTCTGATTTCATGTTGTTGAAGCAGATTCAATTTAGCATCATCATTTAATTTTGCAATAGGTCAACAATAGAAGTAACTTCATGAGAGTTTTGTTTCCTTAGGTCCCCTGTTCCCTCAGTAACCCCCATTCACAATGAAAATGTGATATTTGGTCCGTAAATTTGGAATAAAGTTCATGTTTCTCTAGTAAAACAGTTTTGTTATGTATAAAACTGTCTCTCTACAGGGTAATTTCAGAGTAGATATTTCACAGCCTTCTTTAACTGCCTGCTGAAATGAAACTTCATTTCAGCAAATAGTATGTCCATGGTTTCTGAACCTTTTCACTGAAAACTTATCACACTAGGTGTAAGGCTGCATTCTGGTATATGGCAATAAGCATTGTGCCCTGGGGGAAAATACCCTCAATACTAAAAAAATATTAAAATTATTTACATATTGCTCATGAAGCTCATGGGGATACACTGGAGTGTATCCCCATGAGTGTCTAGGGCAAATGATGTTAACTTTAAAGCCAGTGCATTTGAACTAGAGAGATTTGAAAGCCAACGATGACAACAGGGAGGTCCACAACTCAAACATGGACCCAAAAGCAGAAACCATTATCTAAATCACAAATCAGTGCCAGGTGGGGGCTGAGCTGTTGACTTCCCTCCATGGCACAATAGGGATTTTTTGGCCAGAGCACCTTGGCTCTTATTACAGACAGGCATGAGGACCAGAACTGTCATCACCCAGTCACAAGATCACTCCTCAGGAACTGCGGAGGAGCAGAAATTGCACATTGAAAAAGGGATGTCATTCTCCAACTATTTATATGAACCCATGAATTTGTTTCGCTGTTTGCCTGCAGAACCCAATACTTTCTAATCTTCTCACTGCAATCCTTATACTGAACACAAATGAACTGTGTAGGCAGAAAACACTTTGCAGTGTATCAGGAGAGTGTCCCATAGAAACAGATTAAGAGCTGTTCTAGAAAACCAAACAGGCCTTTAAATTAAATGCAGCTTCACTTTGAAGTTGGTGTACAAAGCATTTTTGATGCCCTTAAGATGCCTTTCTCTAAAGAGGTTCCCATTGTGACATTCCTGTGCAGAGCAGTAACAACATGGGTTTACTCTGTTTGATAAAGTTGCGTGCCTTAAGTCTGACAACATTCCCCATACCGTGCTGCCTATCAGTGCTTTGAACAAAGCTCTATTTTTTCACTTGAAAACAGTGCTGATGCATTATTAATCCAGGAATAAAATTGTAGGTTATCAAACAGTATTTTAGAAGTTGCTCCCAAAACACTGAGTTTTACAACCCAAATTTGAAATTTCTTAACAGTTTCTAGTTAAATATTAAACATCATTTGCACAGAGACCCTGTTGTGCAGTCAGTCACAATGCAATCTAAACAATATCTAAATTAAAATTCTATTATTACTGCTAGGTGTAATCAATTGTTATTCTTACTACACCCCTCCAATCTGAGGAGCAAGAATTCAGCAAGCTTCAAGGAAGATTTACAAAATGAATATTAGCTAACAACATAAGGTCTTCTGTTCAGGAGAGTGAAAGAAAGACTGACAATGAATACAGCAATGGAGTAATCATCTGTTGAATAGTCGCTTCAAACGACTTCTCAAATTATTAATAGACCTTAACTGAGTCTTCTTCTGGCAAATTTTCAGTGGTATCAAAGCTGTTATCCTTAGCTGATAAAGGGCATCACATATAAACAATTACTTAAATGAGAATTTGTAAAAAGAACAGGAAAAATGTTGAAAAGATACTTAGGAACCTTATTTTTCATGTATTTTTTTTAATCCTGACTTCTTCATAACCTACATGAATGCAATTTGGCTGAACATTGGAGTTGTTAGATCTGGATTAGCCAATTTATTGAAATAGTTTAATCACACTCCGGACATGTCTCTCTCATGTATTATTGTACAGAAGCCTTAGAGAAATGCAAAGCTTAATTCAGGCACTTCTCTCAAATACAGATGCTGAGTGTGATTGATCTGTGCCTTCTTTTATGGTGGGGTGGTCTTTCCAGGCGAAGCCCAGCCAAATAATCACTTTGATCTAACTTTGCTGCTGATTCTTGACAACAGGAAGCCTCTGTTTCCCCTCTCAGCTTCACAGAGCTCATCCCTACAGCAAAGAAAAAGAAACCATGGCAGGGTCCTCACTGGCAGCCAGGTTAAGGGCAGCATGCAACAAAGATCCAGTTTTTTTTAATCCCTCAAAGGCTGCAACGTAGAAAAATAAATGCAGTTCCCTGTTGGCTTCTCCAAGCCACCATTTCATCCACCTCTTCAGCCCAGTTCTCCTGCTAGTATGGAGGTATCTCTGTACCCTGGTGAATTGCTTGGTGTGGATTCTACATCTTGCTTCAGAGCCACCTTTAGCCAGCCCCAACATGTACCCAGCTGCTGCCCTGGTTCCAGGATACAGCAGGGAGCTGGGGCTCTGGTGCACAACAGATGTGGCAAAAAACCAGTTCTTTCCCTGAGTTTGGGTATTTAATGTCCCACTGGAGCACACTTCCAAATTAATAAATTTCAGTATGTCTATGTCCCTGAACAGAAGTTGCAGTGGCTAGTCAACCTTATAGGAAGTCAGCACTGTCTTCCGACTTGTGGTCACCAGTAAAAGTCTCTCAGCACTGAGTAATGGCTGCTCAATTCTCTGCAGACACGGTCATTAAATGCTCTCTTGTATAGCAGGTTTTGTTATGCACTTTTTAATAGAAAATGCCAAAAATATAGAAAGCGGGTCACTTGGAATTCCAGAATATCTGGCATTCTCTGAAAACAGTTACCTTGCTAAATTAATGCTCTACTGCTGGTGGTTAAATGACAATTTCAATATGTTACTATCACCTCTACAAACTGCTTCAAGTAAGCACAAGACCCTATCCTTCTGAAATTTGCTGTCTATACTTTTGTTCCTGGAAAATTTAGACACTCCTATCATCTATAAAGCAAAGTTCCAGATGTGTTTGCTGACACTTAAAAACTCATAAGTAGAAAATGTTTTGCTTGTAATAATGTTTACATGATTAGGTACATTTTTAATTAAAAGTAGCAGAAGACATTAGATCATAGAAATTAAATAACCACCTCACTGACTGATTTATTGAAAGCATTTAACAAGAATATTTTACTCCCATAATGGTGATAGCACCAGGTTCCTATTTAATGTATGTTTTCAGAGATATTTAGCCCACAGATATTTCAGAATTATCTCCCACATAGTATCAAGTTGTTATGGAGAAACTATAGCAATAATCAAAAATACATCTGAATTACTAATACATCTTTTTCCCTTTTCAATTTAGGTTGGGAAAATTTGTAGAAAAAAGGGTTCATCTTATTAAATGTTAAACATAAATTGTAAAATGCAAAGATAGATCAAATTAAATAATTTGAAGCAGTGCTGTTGTAAACAAACATAACAAACTTAATCAAAGCTCTAAGAGATTATATAGGATTTAAAGTTAGCTGCAGGTCCTATGCCATCATAATTTTGAAGGTAAAGACATATTTGAAGTGATTAGTCACCAAATTCCAAGAAAACTTTTCAGTATATATTGAGAATAAACCACTACTTTGCTTTTTTTTTTTTTTTTGTTTAATGTCAGTTCTCTGCATGCATTTTAATCAGGAATATTATTTCAGTTGCAAAATATAGTAAACAAAATCAAGTTTCTCTTGTGATCAAAAGATCACCCATACGTTGCTGGAGTCAATGAGTTTTGTTTGTAAAGGTTTAGTCTTTGTGAAATAGTTCTTGGCAAATAAAGACAATGCTACCTTAAGCTCCTGAAGGGTGAATCCAGCAATTGCCAGCAGATTTCCCCCATTTGCCAGGTATCCCTCAGGTTTACCTCGGGTTGCTTTGTTTAACCTGCCCCACACATCATCTGATCGTTTGTATTTTAAAAATAGAGGCGGAAAATGGGGAAATCCTCGTCACTGATTTTGAATCACAAACATCTTAAACTGGCATAAAATGTAAGGTGTTTTATTGCAGTTCTCAGCAGTCCCTACCAGCAATGGCAGTGTTAATGCCAAATGGCTCTGTAACCAGCAGGAACATTGTAAAGTCAGTGAATTAAATCACTTGGGCATTACTTAGGCTTGTATTACTGGAGCCTTTATCTCTTTGCAAGTATTCTTTACCACAGTGATTCAAAAATAAAACCAACTTCACAGCCTTCTTTTTAATTTAAAAGAGATTAAATAACTATCTGTTTGAGGAACATGCCCTAGCTCTGTAGCTATTTGTGCATACAAAACCAATTTAAAAGCAATAGAGCAAGCTGGCAGTAGTACAACCTAATAGCTCTTCATTTTGTAATACTACCCAGAAGTCTCACTCAAGCAAGCTAAACATTCTTCAGTGATTTTCAGGTGTCTGGGTTTACCTGAATCATGGGAAATTTTGATTCAATATTTGCAGTACAGACTATAGACAAGATGGAGTAATTTGTGGGGCATGACAGCTCTATCCTAAGTGAATTCTTCTGACATTTCTACAGTTCCAGTGTGGACCTGACAAATTAATACCTGAGGCAGGTTGTAACTTTGAAGTTAAATGTGAAATTCTTCCAGTTGAATGTAAAATGTTGTTATGACATGAACTGCCTGTGGGGCAGCACTTCATTTACAAGACTACAAGATAGATGGTTTAACATTAGTATGTAAATGGCATTTTGATTTTTTCCATCCTGAACAGAAATACTTGTTGGGCCTTCTGGAAATCAGTGGTATGACCATCCTCAAATGCTTTCCTTTTTTATAATTTGGATATCTGATTTTGTTACATGATTAGGAATTCCCTAGTGACAATTTTCCCAGTGTTCATGAAGAGATCAGATTTTTTTTAGAGGATATGCAGGATGAATAAAATGAATGTCAGTTGTAGGAAGAGGACTGCATGTGAATGCAGTGTGAAACCAATAAAGCTCAGCTCCTGAGCTCAGAACCTCGACTGTTCTATCCTGTATGCAATTTTAAGTTTGCACAATTCCAGAAAACAGAAAAGCCAAACAAATACATCTCTCAAAAATTTCTCCAAAAGAGGGACAATGATTGAGACTGAGATTTTGTAGCAGGAACTTTTGGTACAATTGTGAGGCTGACCACCCATTTTTTTTCTAACAGTAAGTGTAGACTTGCATATCATTATATATACACATACATGTGCATGCATACATATGTATATATATACGCATATATCAATTTATGAAACCATGAGCTGAGAGATAACCCATCCATCCATTAGAGCTGCACACACAGTATCCTAACCCAAGAAGTCTGTCATTCTTTCTGATGAAGAACAGCCCAAAACCTTCTATTCAAAGACATGGGTTGGAGACAGATTCTACTAAGTGAGATTTTTGCTTCATTGGGAGCAAGAACTATCTTATTCTCCATTATTTTTTTCATGTCAGCATATCTAAACAGCCACTGAAATGAAAGGACTATTCTCAATAAATACAGAATTTCACTAATTGTGCTGAAAAACAATGTGCAAGATATCTCAGTGAAGAACAGAATCAAATGTAAGGAATAAGTTAAAATTAAGCAAAACCTCTTCTATTTCCTTTTGTCAACAACAAAACTTCTTTTTCAAAACAGTTTAGTTTTGCAAATAAGTTTGGGAGTAATAGAATTGAATTCAAGTTATCTGAGAATCATGCAGGTAAATTCTGACATACATATATATGTGACTTATGAATGATACTATGACCTATTTAATTTATTAACTAGCTGGTTTTTTTTATTACTTTTCTGTTCTAATTTTGAAGAGAAAAGGAAAGGCAGTCCATTAAATTGCATTTTTGGTTCACAAATTGCACGTGCATCCCAACTCCATAGCCAGATTTGCTCTTACTCAAGCAGTGTTTCTTACTGAGAACTTGCTGTGAAAACCCTGCCTGCTGGCATCAAAGCCTGCCCCACTCTGTCAAGAAATGAGACAAGGAAACCTGCACATCAGCAACCATGTTCAACAATCATGCCAGATGTGAAGCTGTTGTTAACACTGAGCGAGATCCTGGCCCTGAGGAAATCGATGACCCTAGACAGGCCCAGTCCCCTGAGACTTCCCTCCAACACAAGGATGCTGCTGAACGTGCTAGCACTGATGTGCAGCTGAGGAACAGAAAGCCTCAGAGCAGACAAAGCCCCAGTAAGACAAGGCATACACAGGCTGGTATGGCAAGGCAGTAAGCTGCACTTTAAAATACGTTTGAATCAATTGCTATCAAATAATATGTCAGCTCATATTCTATTGCTAGTTAAAAGTTATGTTAAGGAATTGTCCTGAAAATGGTTGGTTGGATATAATAAATCATAGTGGCCCTAAATTTCTACTTTATTATGTCATGATGAGTCTTACAGAATAATCTTAGGGCAATCTCTCATTTTGCATTTAACATTATTTTTTGAGTTATTTTGTCTGTTTCATATTTTTGAAGCAGAAAAAAGTAATGGAGCAGATGGTCATGGCAGAACACTGATTTCAAATAGGAAAGCATGAGTCAACCTGTACAGAAATGCAGACAGAACAGATTAGCAAAGAACACTGACCCTCTGATCAGGAATTCAAAACTCATGTAAAAGGGAGCCCTGTGAATGCTCGTGGGTATTTCAGCCAAAGTGAGAACAGGTGAAGTTGTCACCATGGGTCCGATAGCAGCATTACCCAGAGGGAAAGAAGCAGATATTTTTCTGGTGCTGGGGAGGGGCTGCAGCACCTCCCTTGTCCCATTTCTATCACCCACAAGGAAGTGCACACATAAGCCATGTCATTTTGTAAGAACATGTATTGCAGCATCTGAAAGGTTGAATGCAGTAAATATTTTATACAAATTCGCAAATACTTTTTTTCCTTTCAGAACTAATTTATCAATGCAGGTAAGAGCTCCAACATGAATCTAGAATGGATACATGAGAGTTCCTTACCTTCCAAAGGTGTTTCTATATGTGTGACAAACCAGAGAAATTCAGAATTAATGATTACACATCACATTTCTGGTTCTATTCCTTCTCTAAACATCTTTTAATGATGTCTGGATCTTGAAACATGCAAGAATTTTTTTGGCACCTACAGGTTAATTATAAATTCAGGTAGTATCTGCATACTACTGTATCACTGTATTCAACTTTGTGCCTGTATTCATGGAGTTTAAAGCAGAAAGGACCAGCTGCTGTTTCATGACCTGCTAAATGCCTGTTAACCCAGTGTTCTGACAATTACTAATGTCTGTCTTGAATTTAAGTAGAGTCTATCCTGCTGCAGATCATCAGTTCTTTATTTGAAGGAAAAGTGTGACCATAAGTATATGACCTTTAAAAGCAGCTCATTCTAGTTGTTTATTTAATAACATTAAATGTTCATCT
This sequence comes from Ammospiza nelsoni, assembly GCF_027579445.1. Taxonomy (NCBI): domain Eukaryota; kingdom Metazoa; phylum Chordata; class Aves; order Passeriformes; family Passerellidae; genus Ammospiza; species Ammospiza nelsoni. The sequence continues at coordinate 16,505,597 of NC_080639.1, forward strand.
AAGGTTTCTTTAGCACGCCTCATTTAAATTTCCCTGGCTTCAGCTTCCAGGCACTTGTTCTTCTCATGGATTTTCTACTAGGTTAAAGAATCAGCAACATATTTCTTCCTTTTTTGTGGCAGATATTTGTGCATGGTATTCTTTGCAGTGAACAAACTGAATTCATTGCCTCTCTAATTCAAAAGCTTTTAAAAATTATACATTCTTTTTGATGTTACTGCTTTCCAAGATTTAGTTTATTATTCTGGGCTGGGGTTTGCATTTCTAGTCCCTAGACATATTTTGCATTTAACTCTATCTGAATACACTTTGCTTTAACTTTCCCAGCCTGACTTTGCTGGGATTCACCCTCTGCCCATTGTTGTCTGCAAATTGACTGCATGAAAACCTCCTGCTTTAGTCCCAAATAAAGAGTTAACACTACACTGTATCAATAAATCTCAGATGCTTTTATTAGGCAAGTCTAAACAAATACTTGCCAATTGGAAAAGTACATCAACTGTCTGAGCAAATCTTGTTACATCTACATTGGTGCGGAATGATTTGTCAAGCTCTGCCTTTCCTGAATAATTTTGAGGTTTTCCTGCCTACTGTGAGCAACTTAGCAAGAGAGATTATTCTTGTTTCTGCCGCTTTTAACGTTTTCCAGCTTGCTAGCTTTTTTGCTTCTGCTATTATGTTTTCATACTCCATAAATATTATTTTTAATTGCCGCTTTTAAAATATATTTTTAATTTTTAATTCCCACAGTAAAGCAAATGCTCTATTTTCATTTTCTTTGAATAAATATTTCTTTTTTTTTACTTTCCTTGGATGAGAAATTGTAAATACTCATGTGCATCTAGACAAGTTTATCTCAACTCACAATATGATTATTTACTCACATATTCCTCTGAAAATTTCAGTACTAGCCACAAATAGTAAAAGACTGATGTTAAAAATATCTTTTAAAATAAACAGAAAAACCTCACCAACATTAAAATTTGAATGACAATATAATAAATTCCTAAGCTGTTTAAATAAGAAGACCTTTTAAAGAGAATATTTGTTTAACAGAAATCAAGCCATATCACCTACTTTATAATGTATAAAAACTAAGTCAGTCAGTACAAGGGTTTTTACTCTGTGCACAGTGTACAAATAAGGTAAACTCAAATAGCTCTTTATGAAGTCAAGTCAAGTATTACTCTCTCCAACTAGAAATTTCAAAAGGTTTTTCTCCTCTGCATTAAAGTTTCAGCTTTGGAAGCTCAATTTAAGAAGGAGATGAAGCAGCATTCATTTTGAGATTAGACAGGGAATGATTTTATAAGTGAACACAAGTCCATGCCTCTTAACTTGGAAGGTTTCATTGTGTGCTTCACTTTTGTTGGAGTTTTGGTTTAGTTTAGGCATTTGTTTCTTTATTTTATTAAAATTTCTTATTCAGAAAATTACTAATATAATGTGGGTGGAGAGCAAGACCCCGTTTCTCCAGTTCCCACAGAAAAACTGCGGGGATTAAGGGACATCTGTGTAGGGAAACCAATGTCCTGTCTCCTGTAGCTCTTTTAAACTGACACCCACTTAAAATTTCCTTAGGCTGCCAGAGAGCAGATAAACATTAAAACTTCTGGGTATTTTTCTGTGTAAATAAAGGAACTTTCATAGATACTTTGGTTGAAACATTGCCTATTCATTTTGTAAAGCTCTTTTATAGCCCACTGTGGATAATAATTATGTAATTACTGTTCTTTCAAAGATATATTTTCTGCATGATAAGCTGGCAATTACCTGATTAGAAAAATTTTGGAGACAAATATTAAGTGTACAATAGACAAGTCAGGTCAGATAGGCAATAATGGCATAGTACTTCTGTAGTTCCAAACCAAAATGTATCTGAAGGCAGTGTTTTGTGCATGTGCAAAACACATTTAGAACCTGGGTTTCTCATTTTCCTTTCATAAGATAAAACCATAGCAGATGTTAGTTTGGGATGAAAATCGCTTTCTTGTTTTATGCATTTACTTTTAGGTTTATTCAAGTTTCCTACTAATGTAAATATGCCATTCCAGATGATACATTGTGAATTCCATTTTTAATCTAACTCATTTAGAGGGATGGAAATATGTCCAGTCTACAGAAGAATAGATGACTTATTGCAGTGTGAGAACTTTCCCAAGAAACAAAATTCTCAGAAGTATGGAAAGAACTTGAATCACCTTCCAGGTCCAGTGGGAGCTTAACTGTCTCTACATTCTTCGGTCTTCAGTCAAGGATTTGTAGGACATGCAATCATCTCTATCATGTGATTGTAGCCTGCAGCAAAGTCTCCAGGGCAGGAAAGTTAGAAAATTGGAAGTCGGAAATAAAATCAGACCCTCATAGTGTGGGAAAACATTTAAGTAAAGCATTATAAGCTTCATATTTGTGGAAAATATTCAATTGGTCTGTAATAACAGGGGAACCAAGGAAACTGAAGAAAGAAGTGACCCAGAATTGGCACTGAGGTAAATGTGTTAAAGGAAACACAAAAGCAGGCCCATACCCATCTAAAGTGGAAAGGGGTAACTCAAGTGTAGGATATTTTATTATGGTCCAGTATCTGTGGCATGAAAAACCTAGCACAGGCTTTTCTGGAGAGTCTGGCAGGAGAACAGAGATCAGCCGGCTCTGAAGAGGGCGCAGGGCCCTGGGGAACATCTCCACCCCACCAGAAGTGATGGTGCACCTGTGGCATCCCCATGATGACAGAGCCTTATTTTGATGGCGCTGGAAGAAACAGAGAAGAAAGTGTCTGGCCAAGGGCAGCTGGGGCAGGAGATGCACAGCTCCTGCCCAGGAAAGTCCCTGATAACACTGTGGTGGAATCAGCAAAATGTTATTGCTGGAAAAGTTTCTGTGCAAGTACATGAGAACAGAGACAATCTCTACATTTTGGGGTTACTTTACTTCCAAATTAGAAGAGTAAGCAGCATGTGTAGGAAGAGTAACCATCTGAGCTGATGTTATTTAGATAATGTTAGCAGCCCACTTTTGTGAATTCTCAGGTCAGTGTACATACAAGTGACCACAGTATCCGAAAGGCAGTGTATGTAAACATTTGGAGGGGTAGTTATTTTAATTCCAATTCCAATTTTTTTGCTCCTGAACCATAATAGCAAAGATGATAATTGTATAATCCAATTATTTTTAAAAACCCTTTCACAGACATTTTAATGATGTGTTTATGAGAAACTGGCATTTACACATGCATTTTTGTAAATGAAAATCATACCAGCTTCAATGTCAATGAAAATATACTATCCTATATCTTGGGATTTGCCTGTGTCCTGGGAAGTGCCCCTAGAACAATTCTGTTGTAAAAAGATTCTGACCTGGATCTCAAGCTGTATTTGATGGTTATGTTTCCCATTTGTGATAGAAACAGACAACTTTCCTACCATATACATTTATGAGTTCATGAACTATGAGAGGAAGTTTTCATATTGTGAACATCTGTTTTTTTTCCTCATTCAGCTGCACAACTACAGCTGGTAAAGACATGAACTGAGCTGTTAGTCATTTCTGAAATAAAAATAGATACAATCTAGGACTTCAGATTTTTGCTACGAGCCTTTAAGGCATTTTATTCCACTACATTTTATTATGTTAACTTACATAATTACATTCTTATTTAAAAAAATATTTTAAAAGAATACAAAAAAAGCACTTTTTTTTTATTTACTAAACCCCTTCTTAATGGACCATCTTCCAAAGAAAACTAATTTTTGACTCTGCAATCATTGACTAGCCAACACATCACAGACAAAACGTATGGATCCAAACAGTTGAAAAACCGGCATGCTTCTTAATCTTTCTACAGGAAGCCCTGATTTCTGGCAGTCATTTCATGTAATGGTGTAACAGTTAGGTGTGTGGCCTGTGCTCCCTCCTCTATATTTGGTGCTAAGCAGTACAATAACATATTAAAAAAATCCAAAAAATACTTATTATGAGCAATTTTATTTGAGACCTAATTTCAACACAGGAAATAGAAGAAGTTTAGGCATTCTTATGTAGAAATAGTGCTACTGGGCAAGTGGAAACACACATGGAAAGAGTGCTTTCCAACCCATCAACCTCTGCTGCATTATGCTTCCCTGTCTGGGAGATCTGGGAATCTCCCAAGTGAAAAGAGTATGAGCCAGGAGTGGGATCAGGGACAATGACATTATTTTCTCTGTGACTACTTCACAGTTAATGGTTTTCCAAGGCCCATACTCTATGCTGCATTTCAGTTTCAATAATCCTTTAATTCAATCTAGTGAATAAGCAAACCAATTTCAGGTGACTGCAGGTGACCTAGGTGTTTCTTCTTTCAATATACTTCTCACCACCACAAGGAACTCTAGTGGCATGAGTATTTTTACAAAGTTTTACAGTGATCAGTGAGCTCTCCAGTCCATATCAACATCTTCAAGCAGCCTCTAAGACAGCTCATGAGATGCCATGACAGCAGGCACTGGCAATATTCCTGTAAACACAATTTGACAAGAAGATATCATATACCAGTAATTACAGTCAGTCTTAGTCCTTGGAAGATCAGATAATGAAGAAAATAAAGGCTTCTTGAAAACAAACCTCATGAAGAGAGGTCATGCTGAACTGTGAAGGAAATACTCAATGATTTTATTTGCAGATATGCTGCAGCCCTTTTAATGGTACACTTTTATGACTAAGTGGTTAATACACCATTTGTGTTAAAGCTTGTGTCATCTGTTTTGCAAATTCACCTCATAAGAGAAAATGGACACAGAAATGTTTTTCTGATAACATTTTCCATAAGTGTGTTAAATGCTCTTTCTATTTACAAAATGTGTGAGTGAGACACAGTGTGAGAGAAGTCATCACTGGAGAGCAGGGGGAACTTGGACCAAGAGGAGAGCATGGCAATCATTTCTATCCACTGGCAAGGATCAGCTGTCCTCCCTCCTCCTGATCTTTCTTGTTCTGCTCTTCCTACCCCACTTCCTACTCTCCTACTGTTCTCGTTTTGAATTCCAGCATACACATCTCGTTTAACAATTCCTCCCTCTCCTGGAGATTTGAGTTAACTTAGATAACCATCCTCAAGTATCTTCTCTTTGAATAAATTTTTTGTGAGATGCTTTCAAATGGGAAATCATGAGAATCTGGATCAGCATAAGAGAGCAGAATATATCTGACAACAGATTATTTTCCGAAGTTATCATTTACTATAGATAAGAAAAAAAGAATCTAGTGAGTCTTGCTCCACTAGGGCATGGTATTTTGCTGATTATTTAGTTGCCCACTGTCTGCTTACAGGAAGATAATACACCTATTAACTTCCTATGCTGAAGAAATTAATATTCATTCATATGCACATATCCAAACCAACTCACCATTTGGAGGTTCTTGGTATTGACACCTCAGCCCAGGCCTATGAAATGTGAAACAGATGCCACCTATGCACTTTTGAAGAGTTTTTTTTTCTTTTTTCTTTCAGCAAGAGCAAGCTGCTTCTGTCCTCCTTGCTCTGGCAAACAACAAGAAGTATATGCAACATATTTCTTTAGCTGAGATATGAACCCAGTGCAGAAGATAAAGGAACTGCTGGGGTCCTATTTATGGAAATAAAGATTCATTAGCAAAATTCACTTTTTTTGGAAAGATGTGGATGTATTTAAATGCAGCTATTTTTCTGTACGGTGTTGTCAGCTAATGAAAGGGAGAAGCTGGGTGGTGTTGGTGCACTACAGGAAGCAGTAGGGAAGAAAAGGGTGTTGGACAGAAAACTGATGCTACTGTAGCTGTGATTAAGAGAGAAGAAAATATGCAAAACCATGTATTGGTATTTCCTCTGATACATCTGCCTCTATGGCTCCTAAGACTGGAGCATCTGCACAAGCTCTCCTGCTTTTACTATGAAGACTGCAACAGCTGCTGTGAGAATTGCTTTATTTTCCTGCCCTGCAAATTATTATTCAGTCCAGTATTTCTCACAAGTATTACAGAAGATTTGAATGCTTACACAGATTAAACACATAGCATTTTTCTGCATATTTATCAGCACAGTGTACAATGGCAGAATGAATGTGTTGAGCTTCTTTTTGAGCAGCAACTCTGGTGTTGCAACTCAAAGCCTAATAAAGAAAACTTGAGCAAACATTTAGAAAAGTCCACCTATCTTTTCCAAAGTTGAACTGCTCCTTTCCTTTAGCCTTTACCACACTCTTGATGAAGACTGAGATCTTGGAATTGCAGAGTACCACTAGTACTCACTGTGGGTGAGCCCCAAGCACCCTAACTCTTCTGCGCAGCGCAGTTTGGACAGGATATATCACATATCACACACCTGACCCAAAGAGAATCACAGAGACTTTGAACATGAACCTGGCTAACTTCCCCTGCTGATGTGATCCCTTCTGGGTGCAAAATATATCTGCATCACCCGTGGCTTCTGTGGGCCAGCTCCTGAAATCCTGCTAATACACCTAGAGCGTTTAGTTTATGAATTTCCTTGAACAAAATAGGTTTCTTGAAGGAAAAATGAACCATATCTTCTTTTCCAAAGTGTTTAAGTTTTAGTGAATCTGGGATACACTAACAGCAATTTCAACTAGGAGGCCAAGGGAGCCCCAACAACCATCTCCAGCTCAATCAGACAGGAGGCACAATGGCAGCTTCAGGGCCCCCAGCAGAACTGCCTCAGAACTTGAGGGAAAACCAGGTGCATCTATATACAGGAGAAATCTTTGCCATTTTTGCCCCTGAGACTTTTCTGTGCTCAGAGAGGAATCTGCTCTGGTGTGAGTACACTTGTAGCATCCCTCTTTTAAAAAACTTACATTGTTAAAAGATACTCTTGCGCTATTAAAAGTTCAGAAACAGAAAATAAATGAGCAAATGTATCAGTGACTGAAAAATGAAATTAGTTTTGGAGTAGCTTCTCTCATTTTCTCAATGACTAGCTAAATAAAAGGCACTGGATATGACAGACTCATCTCAAACTACAAAACAGCATATAGAGCATGCAAAGGTTCTAGGAAATATTTGATCATGCTCTGATTCCTTCTAAAAGAGCACAGACTGGTGAGAAGATCACTCCTTGATTAGTGGAGAATTTTATCATGGTTTGGTTTTAATTTCCATTTAATTATTAGGTTTTGTGGTGATTTCTTTATGGCTGTGAATGTCTCACAAGACAAGGATGATTCTTAGATTCTTGAGAAGAGCTCTGGTGAAAGTAAGAGTTTGCTCGAGATTTCAGAATGGAAAATCACCTATACTTTGAATGTGTATAATGTTAATTCTTGTCTTTGAGTTTGATTTAAATTTGGGTGTTAAAAATTCAAATTAATCTTTTTCCACCATATGCCAGTCAATAGATTTCTACAGCTGCCTTGTGGGAAACTGAGATCAAAACAATCATTCATCTCCATTTGTTTAAATGTCACTTTCCCCCACTATCCTCTGATAACTCATGCTCTCATATGTCTATCAAGAGGTCTCAGATTATGAGGAAGGCCCATGTCCTAAGAATTCCATCTTTGCAGTTTCTATTGAGCAAACTTCTAGAGCTGGATGTGTGAGATTTTTATTGTTTTATCTCAATAGATGTGACATTGTCCATAAAAATATAAGACTCTTTTCCTGAAACAGACTCCCAGGAATAGCTCAAGTCTGTTACAAGTTAAAAATTCTAATATCCCCCCAGAACCTCTTTTAGAAAATAAAAAATTAAAATTTAGACTTTATGAACTGGACCTGCACATCTTTTCAAGTTTATGCTTCTTTCATTAGATTTTTTTCAGGTTTGTTCAAAATTATTTGTCAATTTATATTAGCTCTGTAGATCAAGCACAGTGAATTGGGTGCTTAATTTAAAATTTGACTGGCATTGATTTCTTTTAACATCTAATGAATGTTATCTTCCATATTATTGAAATTTGTAGCATTGGTGTTCATTTTTCATCACTCGAAACATATTTATGTAGAAGAATATTCTAAGATTATTTAAGATAATTAATTTCCCTCCAAAATTCCAGAGGTTCATACACTTTTGAAAGTACATATTTAAAAAAAAAAATCATTGAAATGGTCCCTTGAGTAACATGGAAAAGATTTCAATCCAGAAAGACGTTGGTATGCTAAATTAAACAGAATTGCTTTGGAGCAAAGGAATACATTTTTATGTTTAGATAAAAGCTCCCTTGAATTTCACGAGACAGAAATGTACAAACATCCCATCTAACATTTGGCTGTATTGTATCTGATATCCTGGATTACTACAGGATGAGAGGCTGAGAAATTATCTCAGGACATATGGAAATGAATATGTCTTCAGATCCATATGGGAAGCATCTCTGAGAGCAGAGAAGTGATTTGCAGGCTGGTGTTACTTCCTGTGGGAAAAGAAAATTCTTTCTACAGGAATTGATTTTATCCTGTGTATTTCCAAAATTTGTTCCCAAAGTTTTATAAATGGCTGAGTAAATTTTTCAGTGTCTACTGATTCTAGGTTTGGTTTTCATACTGATTATAGCATTTCTGTTAGCTAATTCTCTTTCTTCAGTGAAATTGTTTGCCTGGTTTGCATTTCTTACAAAAGTTATCTTCAAACTGTATAATGGCTGGACTCAATGATCTTAGAGGTCTTTTCCAACCCTAATGATTCTGTGAATTTTTTCTTTGTCCACGTGCAATCTCTTTGAAATGTTAAATCGTGTATACTAAAACTTTTCACCTAGCTCAAATCAACAGCAGACTAGAAACTAAAGTTTATCCTAACCATGCTGGAGCTTATTTCACAAGTGCATACAAATATGTGTATGAAAACCTGCCAACACTGAGCAATTCAGAAGTGGCTGTTCAATAGTCTCACTGAGCCCAGACAGATGAGCTTATGTGTGTGGATAAGCTGGGCACCAACCACAGGAGAGGTGAGCCAGAGGCTTGGTTATCTGAGCTCTCAAGAGAGGAGCATCCTGCAACTCAAATAGCTCTGCTGGAGCTGATAAAATCTGAGGGAAGGACTGAGGCTCCATTTACTTGAGGACAATGCCCTTTGTTCAGGAACAGCAAACACACAGGCACAGTGTTCGCTTGCACTTACACATGTATATATGTGAACTTATTTTGTCAAATGGTCAAAGGGCAACAAGATCAAGCAATTTATATTTTTGATAAAAATATCAAAATATCAACCTGGTGGCACTAAAAGTGTATGTGAGGCTGCAGAAGTAGCATACTCAAGATAGATTTAAGATGAACAAGAGAGAAAAGTTCAATAAGAATTTCCAAGGCAGGGGACCCATCAGAATTTGCACTTTAGTCTATGAAATCATGCCAGCTGGGACTTTTCTGCTCACAGAAATGCATCCTGAGCAAAACCACCAACCATTTTGCCTCAGATGTATCTAATCTCTATGAAGTGATGAGCTGAACTTTATTAAGCAAGGGAAAAGAAAATCAGTCAGAACTAATACTTTGTTAATTCAAAAGATTTGTGATGTTTGAGACCTTCAACTTCAAATTGTTCATTTGGCTGCCTCACACTTGTATAAATGCATGTTTCTGCAGAGGGAGTTATTCTTTCATACTTCATGACTGCTAAAATAATGTTAAATTTATACCATTGAATATATAGTATTAACGTGCTAACTTTTAATTTAATTTAATTTAATTTAATTTAATTTAATTTAATTTAATTTATATTTTTTAGATTTTAAAACTTGAATTTAAACAAGAATGATGTTTGTTTTTCCATTCAGCATTTTTGTGAAGGAAAAAGAATTTTAGAAATATCTACAAGATCCAGTTAACCACAAAAGCTCATATCTCACTGACTGGGTACAGGAATATGCAGAACTGCTGCAAATGGCTGAATTAAATGGTGGAAGTAAAGAGCAATATATTATGGCTGAGTTATATTTGTGACTGTTAAGTGGCAAAAACACATCCTTCTTATGCCCAATGTATCTTCTATACCATGTATACATTAAAAATGGGAAGGAACTCTTAAAATACACTGTGGATTTTTCATCTTTCACTCACATCTTTATTTTGCTAAGCTTCAAGCAGTTTATACCTGCAAAGACTCTCCAGAGTGGTTACACTGGAAGCTTAGCAATCTCCTGCATACAACTAGCTCAGCTGAAGCCCTGTGGTCTTCTCACTTGGTGTAAGAATAAAAGGCAGCCTGATGCCACAGAAAGAACTTTATAGCTCTGTAATAAAACTCCTGAAGTGGTAATGGGAGCAGCCAGGTCAGTTGGTAATTTAGGAGAAGCAGGGATTGTTTGCAGGCAGAGGTGGTATGTTTTGTCAGACCAACTAAAAAAAGAAAGCAGGAACACATCTGTGTTCAAGCATACAAACATGAGGTTAACCAAACCCAAAGAAGGATTTACATCCTGCAATTGTGTCTATTTTCATACAGTTTGAACATTTCTTTCAGGTATTCTAATAAGATGATAAACTTTTAAAAAATCAAGGTAACATACGTATTTCAATGATATGAAAGCATCAATGAGCTGATTAAGTTCCCTTCTCAATCAGGCTCTCTTCATCTCTGCCAGCAGGCACACTAGAAAAAGGCTCTACTTTTTCAAGTTGTGGGTGAAATAAGCCTTTTTAATTCTGTAGCAGAAGAGACTTTTGCTGTTCTTGGTGTGGAATTGAAAGAGGTGTTCCTTTCTGTCCAAAAAAATCCTTCTCACTTGCAGTTAAACATCAAGAGTTTTATCCTGAAGGATAATTTTTTTCTGTCTTCATGCAAGTGAAAATAGGACATACAGTGCAGATCAGAAAGCATGTTTTCTTATTGAATTTTAACTAGCATTGATTTAGTTTTGGTAATGTGAATATATGTATAGAAACAAAGCCATACAAACTCATTAATTTCTTTTAGCCTATTTCCATGAATAGAAAGAAAAGAAAATACAGAAGCAAATGTGGTTCTGTTTCTCTTTTTCTGCACTCAGCACCAAGAAGTCGCAATACAATAATGAGAGCTTCATGTGTGCTTGTGACGAACAGCTACTGATAAGTTGTGGTCGAGGAAGTGGTTTCTGTTCTGTACAACAGCAGGTACAAGTGGTACTTGAGTGGCTGCTTGAGTCAAGAACAGAATTTCTGTAATAGTAAGAATGAGAAGTCATAATAAGTTCAGAAGCAAGTAATGAGAGTTATACCTTTTACTCTGCAAAGCACACTTGGCCCTAGCCAAGTGAAGAAAGGACACAAATATAACTTTCTTGTAGCAATTGCTTCCAAAAGTTGCTTTGCTCCCAGGATTTAACCATCCTTACATTGCTTTTGTCTCCCTTGTCATTGGTTTTACCCCTGTTCTAAGTTGTGCAAATACAGAGCTTCACACTACATGAAGAAGTTCACACACATATTTGCCACCATTTAGCCCCAGTGTATCAATACATACATATTAGCTTTCACCAGGACTCAGCCCTGATATTTTACTACCTCAAGATTGTCCCAGTTTGACTATGTTTTGCTTATTTGCACCTCTAGCAGGCCACAGTAAAACCATAATTTGCACCTTTCAAGGGAGAAAATTCAGAGGCAAAAAAGAGAAAGGTGTTACTGTTCAAAAGCTGTCACAACAGAAACTTAATCAGGGAAATACATATAAAAGGGAATGTGGGACAGTGTGTGATGACAGCCTCTTGTTGCCATGCCTGTGCACAGCATGAGGCTTCTGCATCACACTACTTCTGAGCAGCTGAGACACACACTCTACTTTCCAGGTGTCTGAGCTCAGTAAAGCAATCTCTTCATCATCTCACTTCCTCTGTAATGTGATCGAATCCATCGTTCCTTTTGTTATCTCCTTTTGTGTTTGCTTTGCCTCGTGGTAATTTGCTAACTGCAAAGCAGGCAAGTGCTTCAAAAACATACAAGGCTACTGCAAGTTAAGTCATACTTATCAGATGTGCTGGTAATGAATCATGCTGACAGATTGGCTCTGTTTACCCTAAACAAACTGTCAGAAATGTTCAGTACATGAACCAAAGCATGGGAAAGGCTTTCAAATACGCATGCAGATCAGATCATAGCCCAGCACATCATATTTGCATATTTCATAAAGGTATCATATGTACGTCTGCATGTAACAGTCTGAACACGCTGCTTACAAAGATATTTGGTATCTCTACAAGAGAAAGCAATTAAGATTCATGTAGCTAATGGGGCAGGAGTGGATTTTCTCTCACTCATTCTGCCCAGTGAGGCTGTCTGGGGGCTGCAGGAGCTGCTGCAAACACTGCCGCGGTTCTTTCAGTGCTCTGTCTCTCTGCTTTGTACCAAACTCTTAACGGTTTTTTGTCACCCAGTGCTGTGCTGGTACTCCAGATGGACCCTGGGACCAAGTGGTAGTGAGGAGTACAGGACTACATGGCAGCACAGTCTGCCGGAGTGGCCAGAGCACTCATGTGCCACAAAGCAATGAGCAGCATTAAAATGTGTTTGCTTTACATTGCCTGGCAATATCTTCCTCCACAGATTGCCGTACAATATAGTCTTGCTTTCCTTTCTCTGCTTCAGCCTTACAATTTTGGTTCAACGATCTATTTTCTTAGCAATTTTAGAGACATTTTTAAACTTGTTGAGGGGACACATTCTCTTGACATGCTCATATTTCCAAAGCCTTAAAAAACATGCATACAGCAATGTTCATGTAGAGTTTGTTTTCTGTGTTTAGCTACCTGCCACAGACAGGTGCCCTCAGCACGTAGCTGTATATTGTGAAACCAAGGTGACATTCCCAAAAATGTCCTTAGACTCCTGTGATTCCATTTCCAGTGCTCTTAAAAAAAACCAATTATTTTTCATACAGGTCTTCTAAAAGAATCTACTTCCCCTCACTGGACTCAGAATTAAGAATAAAATTATTGTTTTTTTCAACAAACTCCGGTTGAAATTTATGGCTGCAAATACAATACTGTAAAGTCTGGGGAACTAAGTAGTTCATAGTAAAAAATGTATCCACAGCCTTCCCAATATTAAAATGGAAGTCAAGTGGCAGAATCTGGGGCTAGAGCAGAGGAAGCAGCAGAGGGTTGTTTTGTTTTTCACTTCTCCTCGGTTTATTTTTTTGTGTTTTCTACCTGTGAAAGTAGTCAGAAAGCGTCCCCTGAGGCTGTGAGGCATCATGACTGACTTTCCTGAGCAGGCACCGATCCCCAGGTGCTCCAGATCTGCACTTACCCAAAGGGCTTGGCAAGTGTTAAAAGTGTGAGCAAGGTTTCTCACTGGAAATAACTGCAGGTACATTTCAGGACGGGGAACTTTCTCATGAGAAAGGAAACGCTGGTTGCAGCTTGTTTATGTGTACAGGAAATAATTTATGATTGACTTGGGAACCCAGCAACATTGTTGGGATAGGGTGACTTACATGAAAAAATCTTTCCAGGACTGTGTTCTGCTCTAAAAACTGGCTTAGAGCTGCAGTGGCTGTCACTAAGTCTGCCTGTTCCCCAGAAAACCACAGCTTGTTTGCATCCACTACCATTGAACATGGCAAACAAGGCACTCTGGCGGGTTCTGTGGTTAGAAACACAGCAAGTAGATGTGATACTAATGCCTATTTTGTGATTAGAATACAGGACAGGTTTGCAAATTTGCATCTCTCCACACTAGAAAATAATTAAGTAAAAATTAATTGCCTCAAGCTATTTGCTGCTGGTGAAAAATCAATTTGTTTATATAAGGAAAATAGGATGGGTCAGTAAATTCTTGACTTTATAGAGAACTGGGTAACAGTTCTTTCCTGCTAGGTGAACAGAACTCCTGACTTCTTACCTAACGTTAGTGCTACAACCACCAGCATGTTTATGAAAGGGACTAAGAAGACTGTGCTATGACTTTTTGTGCTTAACTTTCATTCTGTTACCTTTGTTTCAATCTTAGTTTTGTGATTCACAACCACCTTCACCATAAGCCAATAGCTGCAGAGTAAGGGAAGAAATGGTGAATTGTTCTAGCCAAAATACCTGCAGTACTGTGGCTAGTAGCAACTTCCTTTCCCTGCATTTATGGATATCTGTTACATAGGGGCAGACAAGCCTTTGTAGAGGACAAGAAGAGGAAGGTCTAGAAAGATTCTTGTGGGTCATTCAGATGACCTGCAGAAATCCCCCAGAAAGGCAGAAATACAGGCAGAAGCAAGCTCTGCCTGAAAGATATCTTTATATAGATATTTCTTTCACCTTTTTTTTAAGGCATTTAGCAATAACATTTTAGTTTTGTAAATATGGCAGCCAGAAATTTTTCTATTTCTGTACAGCTTTTTACATTCATATATTGGGAAATAATGTGCCACTTGTCAACTCCAAATGAAAATGCAACCTTCTGTTTCCTCTTGAATGGTATTATCTGTATCTACAGTACAGGCTATAGGAATGGAAAAAAACAAGCTAAGACATTCTCCCTGCTCTATGATACTAGAGCAAACTGCAAATACATTAAAAATATCTCCTCACAGTACTTTGCATGTTATATAAAGTCCTGGAAATGAATTGTCCTCAGATGGCTGATATTTTTAAACAAGTTAAAATGAAAAAAGTTTCCGATGGCATTCACATGGTTCTGTGAAACAGACTCTGCTCAGGCTTCAGCTTTGGGCTCAGCATTTAAGTGACTGAATCTGCCAATCACCAAAGAGCCCTGGGCTCTTTCTTCTCTCCTTGAGTTTGTTGACAGCAGCTTCTCAAGTTTGCAGCACTCAGATTCACCACCTACACAAACAGATGCACACAAAACATTTTAAGTAAAATATCTTCAACAGTGGTTTGGAAATAAGCACAGCTTTTTCTTATGAGATGAGAACAAAATTGTCGTGGAACATTTTTAACACAGTTACAAGTATGTTTCTTTAATGGCTCCTTCTCAATTTTCCTTTTTCTTACTGAAACCATTTTTATTCAGAACACTGATAAAACCACTGAAAACCTATGCTTGAGACAGCATAATAGGACATCTTTTACATCACCAGAGAAGACACAAGCAGAAGGAAAAACTTCTCAGCCAAAGGGTCTAGTCAGAGACAGATATGCTAGCATCTGCTCTCCTGGATTTATTTAAAATATTTAATGTCTATCAGTTTCAGTGGAAACTTTCAAATCTTGACAGCTCTGTGGGATGTCCCAAGCTGCTTATAAAAATGAAAGATCTTGTTAGTTAGAAGTTTCTTTTTCCAGTAATAGACCTGGGTAAGCCCACGGTCTGTCTGACCCCTGGTTAATCGGATTTTCTGTCATATAATGTGCAGGAGATGAAACAATTCTGACTTTTTTAGATATGCTACCTAGTTCACTGTACTTATGTTTCAGACAAACTTTTCTGCAGCTTCAGGTGTCTCATGGCAAATTTCTGTTCATTTAGTCATTCTAGAAATCTCTCTTTTTGTGTGTTCTGTAAACCCCTAATTCTCCCTCTGTTTATTTCTTCCTCATTTCCCCACTACCACTTTTAAAAAGTAGCATTCTCCTTTTCTGTGTTGCTATGGTGACATTTACACTTGCCTTTTGAAGGCAAAATATGTGGCTTTCTAGCATATTTTTGTCAGCTCTTGTGTTAGAGGGACACACAGGGGAGTGAAGGCAATTGCAGATAAAGCTTTAGCAGCAGACTGCAACTTCATTTATCAACATAAAGGGCATTTAAGCGGGTCTAGTATGGATTTACCTATGTGTTCCCCTAAAACAAATTTATTTGTTTAGTCTCCTGAATCTTCTTCAGTGCAACAAAAAATTAAAGGAGAAACCATAATGACTTCAGAGCTGCCTCTCTCCTGCTTCCTCTCATGCAGGCAGAAAGAACAGCAACATTCACAATGGCCTTTGTTTCTACACCTTGTCAACTATTTATAGACATGGAGAGCAGCTAAAAGCAACCAGAGAATCAAAAAGGATGAGAGTTACTTTTTAAATCAGAAGACAGAGGCAAAAAGAATAAGCCCTCTGGTTTACCCTCTAGTTTCTCAGAACTAGGCCTTTGAAAATGCACATTGCACTGCAAAAATATAGGAACTAATGCTTGCCTCTGATAAGAGCGACGGTTGGTTCTATGGGCAGAGAGGGTGCTGTGCTCAACAGAATCCTCGCTGCCTTGCCAGTGACTTTCCATATTGTGAACACACTGACTGAACTCTGCCTCTTCACAGGCCTAGGAGCTTGCTGGCAGCTGAGCTACAGAAGTAAAGAAGAAATCTCCTCCAAAGATGGAGGCTTTGAAAGAATTTGGTCTTTATTGGAAATGCCAGGAGCTAAATAAAACCTGCGTTCACAAAATGACTGGGTCTCCTACTGCAGCCACAGGATCTTACTTAGTGAAATAATCTTACAGGCTTCAGCACTCTGTGTTTGAAACATAAAAACAGATGGAGACATCACATTCCCTCCAAGCAATAGAGTTGGGCTGGCTTAGATGATGCTTATTTCAGATCTCTTTAGAAGATATTCAGCAGAAATACCTCTACATTTCTGGCACTGTTAGCAATCTGAGCTGCCTCTCCTTACCAGGGTGTGGGAGCACGGGCCTTTGTTTTAACAGAACATATCTCTCAAACACACTAACATACTAGCTGAAACAAAGCTTGTTCTTGCTGAGCATGGGAAAATACCAAACTCTGAACACAGTCTACAAGATGCTAAGCCAGGTTAACAGACTATAGAAGTAACATATTTGAAAACAAAATGTGTTTTATTTAAGGAGATTATTAGTATGTTCTCTAGGTTATAACGTTCTTCATTTTGTAGTGGTGCCAGCTGAGCGGGTTTAGAAAACTCACTCAACTAAATCCTTATAAGAAGCATGAAAATCCAATATTAACCTAGGCCGTCTGAGCATGTCATGAATTCTGGGGGAACAAGGGCCTCTCTTTCTCCAGCACTGAACCCTGGATTGTTGGCTGATTTCCTATCATGCTCACACACAGAGATATCCCTCAACAGAATGCAATCTAGACAGACTTTTGAAGGCAGTTAAATAAACTGAATGTTATCAATGTAGAACAAACATGATTTAGCATGCTCAGAGGCCAAATCAAGTTTGCACAACGCTGGTGACAGTTCCACTTTTGGCAGAAAGGCTGGATACTGGCAATGTCTCTTCAGCACCCATCTCCAACTGCAGAAAAACAACTTAGCAAAATAAGAAACAGAAGGTGACTGCAGCTGTCATGCAGGGAACCTGATGATCTCCATCCCCAAAGGCTGAGGTCTAAGTCACATCTCCTTTTCTCAGTTCCATTTTTATTGCCCTGTGCCTTTCTGTCAGTGACAGCAACTACTCTCTGGATTTGATTAGTGGTGTCAAAATTGTAACCACTATCAGCTTCTTAATGTTTGGGGGTTTTTAATTTGAAGATGCACGTTAGAAATGAATCCTGTCACCATGAAGGACAATGATCTGAAGAACTTAGCTTTCCTACAGATTTGCAGCACCTGGGAGATACAAAGACATTACTGAAAGAGGCAAGTTGTGGCGCACATCATTAGCATGTACCACGTCAATGATGGGAAGAGTTGTTCCTGTGTAACATGAGAACTCAAGGGAAAAGACAGTTGGAGTAGGAGCCTCTCAGTTTCCAGACCTTCAGTCTTTCAGAGGGCCATTCCCTCACATGGTCATTTCTGCCCACTGGAGAGCAGAGGGCAGCTCTGGGTAGGATGTGCTATGGTGTGCTCTTGGGCACACAGGCGGAGGGAAAACCCTGGTGCCCACACAGCAGCAGAGATGAGCCTCAGCATGACCTCACTGTGCCTCAGTCCTGCTCCATCTTTTCCAACATGTTTTTATGCCTTTGCACAGATTGGCTGTGGCACATTTATATCCAGCAGTGCTACTCTACAGCAGGGAATTCATGTTGTGAATTTATGGCTGGATTATGTCCCTCTTTAAGTTACCTCATAGGACAAAGCAGCTGTAACACACATGGTCCTCACAGCACTCCTGCACTGGAAGCAGGCTTGAGTAATGGGCAGCAGCCTCACTCAGCCTCTGTTCATGTGTTGTCACAACAAACCCCTCTAGTGTGGTAAGAAAATTTAGACAACACCCTTTTCCCTGAGGTAAGCAGATTTAAAGCTTGTATTTCAGCTGAGCGGTTTAAGAAAAAAAGGAAATGAAGTATGCCTCTCTTCTGAAAGCATATTTTTGAAATCTAAACTATATATATTTTGGTTCACATTATATCGTTCTGGTTTAAAACTCCATTTTAAAAAATCCACAAAATAAATATAAAATAGCCACTTGGGTTTTTTTCTTCCCCCAAGTCCTCAGTGATATTACTGCATGTATGCAAATCAGGCCATATTTATTAGTCCACAATGCAGTCTCCCAGCTCATTTTTTCTGTCCCAAGAGAGCAGTCTTGGAATTTTAAGTTTCCTACATCAAATAATAGTAAATAAAAAATTTCAGACTAGAGACAGGGAGTATTACCAGTTCATGCTAAGTTCCCTATTCACAAGTGCTAGCTGCTGTACTGTCTTGTGACAACATAGCACTTCGTATGTTCCCAAAGGACTAAATGATCTGTACTTGTAGATCTTACCAAGCATATATGCAAAGGTATTGCTTTTGTTCTGATTGTGCAAAACACCAGTCTGGAGACACACACGTGGATGTAGAGGTTACAATCGGTGAACACCTGACCCATTTAGGGTGTGTGGGTTGCTGTTTTGTTTTTATCAAGAAATTGGTTGCTTTGTTTTGGTTTTAAAAGCCAAACAATGAAACTTTATTCATCAACCATGGAAAACATTTCCATGACAAGAGCTCTCTTGATTTTCAGTCTTAATTTTCATTCCTTTTATTTCCACTTCTTAATTGGAGTTGTGTATATCATGCTGACTACTTTCTTTCCATTATGTGGCTGTAGTCCTGCACATATTTATGCATACAATTAATTTTTTTTATCACAAGGCATATGAGATAAAGGCGGTAAAGCAATGAGTGTGTTTATGTGCATAGGGTGTTGGGGATCTAAATATCCTCAAATATCTCTTCACTCAGATGGCTACAATCTCCTTAAATGCTGTATTGTCAACCAACACATTTTGCCTATGTTAGTCTCCTGTCTGAAAGCAGTCCATCCACATCATTAATCATATGCTGAATTTTTCCTGTTAAATATCCTGTCTCTTCAGGTAATCAGGTATCCTGCTATGTACACAGTATTCCACATCTGATTTCTTTGCATCTGTTCATTATCATATAGCACTCATTCACACGGTTGGTCACAACCACTGATGTACATCCATGTGCAGAAAGACACAGCTCCCAACTGGAAATGCTCCTGGGGATGAACAGCATATGTTCCATTTTATGACACTGGAATGTGTGTTGCTCAAAAATGTTCCATTTTTTTTTTAATAATGTATATCTTTTTAAAATAATAAAATATATTAAATAGGACAGAAAGAGTATGAAGATTTCATTGACCCAGAGCATTGTCTACTAAGACAAATCAGACAGGTCTAAAGGTGCAGTGCTATCTAAAATGCTCTGAACTGCAATGATCAATTTAATGTAATTCAGAACCTTTTTCTCAATTAAAAGAAAATTAAGAGTACTATAAGTGCAATGGTTTTATGGTATTCCCGAATGCGGAAAAAAAGGCATAAGGAAAAAGTAAATAAATCAATAAATAGGAAGTGCAAAAATATTAAGTAACAGCGTGGTAATCACTTTGAACAGAGAAATATATAAATAAATTCTTATTTAACCTTCATTCTTACACACTTCCAATGTCTTTCTCAAATCTGGCATTATTGTCCAGCAAAATCCAGGCTGTGCAAAATGGTCAGCTCTCCCTAGTGTTCAGCTGATATTTTTATTACACAAGTAAAAAAGAGAGTTGCACAGGCTCTTCCCACTACCATAGCCCCTTCAAGCAGCAGCAGGTGGAAAGTCTTAGAGCAAATACTCAGTGCTGTCTTTTTTAATAATGATTTTTCTGCACATTATAATACGTTTAAGTGCTGTGCTTGCTCTTTAAGACGGCCTCATCTTGATAATCAATGTAGTCAGTCTAGTGAAGTGCCACTTCCCTGCTGTGAGAAAGCACAATTCCTCTTACTGCCACAGCCCCCTGCTGACATGTTTTACAACATTTAAGAAGGAAACTGTTAAACCTTACTTCTCTCTTTTCCCTCAGTGCAGACAGAAATCTTCTTTCCTGCTGGTTTCTCTCTTGAACTAAGAGCCGTTAAGATGTGCCCTGACTTTTACCCTGAGCATTGCCCTAATTTTAACCTTGTGCAACGGTTATCTTAATTTTACTCAGATTTTTGGAACTGACTCATTCAATAAGACAAACTGAAAGTGTCTGGTAAAAGAATAGATTTCCTATAAGCTCGGTAAAAAGGTCACCTTACCAGGCTTTCTTCAGAGGGAGTAGGAGTCATTCTCAGTGCACCGACATCCAAACCCCATCCAGTCAGACTGGGGCATTCTTGCTGCTCTAAAGGATGTTAAAAGCAAGGAGGCTGTGCTTGGAATTCTGCATCAGCAACGTCAGGCACATGCCTTCATGCCATGAGCCCCACTTCTCCCTAGCTGCCTTTTTAAAGAGGGAAGAGAAAAGTGAAATCTAGGAGTCGATAAGTGAAATATAGGAGTCTGTCAAGCTGAATAAGCACTGTTAATGGATGTTAAAATTATGACTTTAATGGACGTTAAAATTATGACTGAGAAGATGATACAGGTGCAAGTTTTATGAGTGTAAAACTTTACCTTGACATAATGAGTAAAGTTAAAGCCCGATGTTTTTATGCCATTACGAGAGGCTCTGTCAGTGAGCACTGTAACCTAATTAGTTTTGATGCAGCAACTCAGCAAAGCCACCATTGCTTATGACCTCTGCCAAGAGCATGAGAGAGCCAGACAAATGAAGCTTAAGATGCTATTAGTTGTTCTGTTCCAAAGTTCCAGATAAAATATGACAGGATGTTGTTGCTTGACTTCGGCATCAGCTCTCCAGATGGCACTCAGCACTGGCTTGTAGCGAGGCTCGCAGGGAGGCTGCCACATTGTCTCTGTCAAAACGAAAGTTTTCCAATTACAAAGAGATAATTTGAAGAGATGCAAACTTAATCTCCTGAACGAAAGGTTGCAAGCTGTGTAATAGCAGTTGAGGGGAGAGATTTCGCATAGTTCACTTGCTGTAAACACTGCTGCTCAGGAAAGCTTTATTATCCTGCCTAGTAAAACAAAGTAATCAGATGCTCTTGACTCTGTGCGTTAGGACAGCTGTGGCTGGACACAGCCGTGGCACAACCTCTCTGGTGGAGTTAGTGGGTCTGATCCATCTGCAGGGCTGTTTATGATGATTAGGAAAGAGATAAAATGGTGTAAGATGGATCTAAAAGGAAAATTAAGGACTTTTGAACTAGATGAGACATGTACTTTATCGTAGACCAGGTAATTTCTGCCAGTTTGGTTGAGGGAAATAATGTGTGTTTTTTCTCAAATTATTATTAAATCTGTAGAAAAAAGAAACAGAATATCATGCAAGTGGTATGGAATGTTTTGAAACATCTTCATATTTATAGCACTGTACCAGTCATGTTGAAGTTATTCAGCTGCCACTGTGACAGAATGACAAGGTAATGGCCTGATAACAAGCAGAAGCAGTATCTAACCTTAAGATCATTTTGAGCTGCTGGGAGCATTGGGAATTGCACAAAGGACAGAAGACAGAGTAAAGAAAATATCCTTCTCTTGACCTATACACAAAGAACTTTTGAATGAATGTACCACATTCAATTTGGAAAGCTCTCAGTAGTAAAGCTTTTATATTTCACTCACTATTATTGAGTGAATCACAGCTGTGCTTTTCAGGGTGTGTGTCCCTTTCCACCCGACACTCTGCTGACAACTGAAAGCAACATGTTTCAGGAACACTATTTGAAATACTGGAACACATTAATTCCCCTTAAGCACAACAGAAAATCTTCACCTAGTGAGGATGGTCAAACACAGAAACAGGTTACCCAGAGAAGTTGAAGCATCCCTATCTCTAGAAATACTTGAAGCCCAGCTGGGTGGACAGTCAACTGGCTCTGGCTGACCCAGATTGAGCCAGTGGTAGGATTGGACCAGCCCTGGAGATCTCTTCCAGCCCCAGCTGATCTGAGTACCTATGAGTCTATTCAAATTATTGTCTACTAAAAATTATTATCTACAACAAACCAATTTAAAAGAAAGTCACACTCTGTCTGCTTATAGGGAGGTACACATAGGAAAACATGCAAATGAAGGCAAATAATATAACACCATGAAGCAGCAGGATTAATTTTGATTCCCTGGTTTCTAAGATGAAATTGCTCAAGCAGCCCCACCAGCACACAAAGCAGGGGTTTTGCTGCCAGGACAAAGGCAGCACGAGAGCAGCCCTGCATCACTTTGGGCACTGGCAGCCTCCCAGAGAGCTGAACACTTTGTGGGTATCCAGAGCCTAACCCAGCCTGGCTTTGCTCTTCCATCTTGCCCCTGGCCTGGGGGCTTTGTGTGCTGCCCAGTGCCCGAGGGGTGAGGGCAGCCCTGCACACCAGCGTGCTGCCGCCCCCAGAGGGGTCTGGGACAGCTGAAATTCTGTGTCTCACTGGGACACGGCCAGGGAAGGGGAGGGGAAAGCTGAGAGAGGGCTTTTTCCTCTTTCTGTCTTTAAAAAGGCAAGGGACAGTGAAGCTGTGTGAGTGGGGCAGAATGGGGGGA
This sequence comes from Ammospiza nelsoni, assembly GCF_027579445.1. NCBI lineage: Eukaryota > Metazoa > Chordata > Aves > Passeriformes > Passerellidae > Ammospiza > Ammospiza nelsoni. The sequence goes on from NC_080639.1 coordinate 16,528,318, forward strand.
GGTCAGAAGGAGACCCTACACATCACAAAGGGGAGCTACAATTTTCCCTTTGCGGGATGAGTTGTAAACAGGGATGCCAAGGGAACAGGACTTGGAGATTTACACAATCTTCTGGGTTGTGTTATCCAGAAGCAAATCTCCAGACAGATCTTCAGGAGGGGCATTTCTGTGCTTATTTTTCAATTTAGTCCAAATAGCCAATTCAAAGTCAGCAACTTCTGGCTTTAAGATGTTCTTTTTTTCCTCTGAAGTCTGTATTTGCATGCTAGCTATGTTAGTACATGGATTCTCTTGACAGTACACCAATGTCTGTCATAATTGCCACTGTGACCCAGCCCCAAATATTTTGTAGGTAAGAAATACTCTGCTTAATAAAATGAAGAAGAATATATGCATATGCACAGAGTCAAAAATGGCCTAATTTTCACAGATGCTACTATCAGTAGTTTCTCTTTGCACGCTGCATCCCTTTTCCTCTAAGTTAGGACAGGACTTTCACACAGGTACAAAGAGCCACGGCAGCCTCAGGGCTGCCATCATGGAATGAGAGAAGTCAGGGAAGCAGGTCACTGAATGGCACTTAAGGCCTTATCACTGAAGGCCTTATCTGTAATAGATTCTTCCGGTGAGAACAGGATACTTTGAGATTTGCCATCAATGGCATAGCTAGAGATACTGAAATCCTGAATCTGAAGGGAAATGTGAGAGCATTTTCACTTTGGAGTAACATTTGTTCAGAGAGCCAAACATAGCAAAGATGAGCTAGAAGATTTTCTTATAATTATAGTATTTGTCTTCTCTAGGGTCCAGAATGCAACAGTCCCAGATTTTATTCATACATATAGTTAAAAAAAAAAATGTACCCTTCCCAAACAGCTGCACCCAAAAGCTGAAATAACTTCTATTGGAAGTGGGAGCTGCACCATGAAAAGGGGATCCTACAAAAGAGCACCAAGTGGGTAAGAGACTGCTATTAACTGCCTTGTAGGCAGCAGCAGGTTGGTAAATGCTCAGTGGAAATAGGAGGTGTGCTGGTGGATTTCCCCAGGGGACTTCATGCACAGAGAGAGCTCAGATGTCCTGAGGCAGTTTGCTGGGGCTCTGCTCTGCCAAGTAGGGAACAGATCACAGGCTATGCCTGCAACACAAGCCCTCATCTGATGAGTGCAGATGTGGGAGGGATATGGAAAGCCTATAAGGGAAGAAAACTCTTGCATGTTTGATTTGGTAGAGATGAGGAGGGTCTTTTTCCTCAGCAAAGTTTAATGTTCCCTCAAATGCACAGCAGATCAGGGCCTGACACTTCTTCTTGGTTTAATTATATTTTCCCTTTGGGCTAAAAAGAAGCATGAAAAGCATCGTACTACAAAGTAGCTATAAATTCAACTAGGGTAGAATAGAATAGAATAGAATAGAATAGAATAGAATAGAATAGAATAGAATAGAATAGAATAGAATAGAATAGAATAGAATAGAATAGAATAGAATAGAATAGAATAGAAAGAAGGATATTTCTTTTCCCCACTGAAATAGCAGGGTGTATAAATCTCCAGTGTAATTGAAAGAGGTCTGAAAGGAGGACTCCATAAATGGGACTAAAGAAATAGATAAATGCAAAACATAAAGAGAGGAAATCAGAAACTCATGCATAGAAAAATGAAAATGACTAAAGCAGAACAGCTTGGGGGAAGTGATTCTAGTTTCACATAGGTGTGGATGAGAACAAAACAGTGGTGAAGGGAAACGCCCTACAAAGTGTACATATGTATTTACTGAAAAATTTCACAGAGCTATGAGGTTTATGGGTCTAATTTTGCATTGTTCACAAAATTTGCAAAACCTTTTTTCTCTAACCATCCCTGCACTATGAACTTGTCCCTGCTTTATCTTTCAGAAAAGATCTTTTTTTCCTCATTGAAGAAAAATAGGTTTGATGTAACCAAATTTTTGCAAGAACACATGATGTTAATCAATATTATCTTTCATGGAAATTATTGAAAATCCCTTCTGTGCTTTTGATCAGATGAAGCCACTTTGTTCTGGCTGCTCAGATGCTGATGGTGGTGCCCTGGAAGGCACACATGCAAATGGAGACACCAGAATGAAAAATCCTGATCTTCTCTCAGCCCACTGCCCAATAAAATTCCCTTTGGTATTTGTAAAGTTTGTGGGTTTTTTTCTATTCCATGACTTTTGAAATGTCAACAATAATTCTGTTTTGGGATGAAAGGGAATTCTGAACTGTTAAGCCTGGTATTTGTTCATGTGTGTGCAGCAGAAGCAGAGCTCAAGACATAAAATTTTCTTTTGTTGGACATTATTTATGGACATTATTTTAATAATAAGATCCTGTAGCATAGTTGGAAACATTCTTTCACAGCTGTTGATGTTTTAATTCAACATGGGAAAGAGAAACCAGAAAAAACATTTCAGCCACAGGGTTTATATTTTTATAAAATTAAAGTACTGTTTAAAGCTGACAGCATGTTTACATCTGGATCCTGTATGATAGTAATTGATACATTTAATCTGGTATGTGGCATAAAACAGGATTAGATAAGGTTTTCTTCTTAGCCATGCTTCTCTTGCGCAAAAGAATATTTATAACAGTGTTCCCAACAAATCACATCTCAGTGCTGGATACTGTGCTGAAATGCACTGTGCATGAGCACTATTTTCCAAAGGTTATGACCCTGTGATTTGTGCTAATTAGCAATGAATTGACTCTGGAGTAGATGACATGCTCAGGAGCATGGAGGTTTGAGTTCAAAAGCCCAAACTCACCAGATGATTTCCCAAATTAGCTGGTGTGAATGCATCTGAAAAAATAGGCTGGAACAGGACCTCACATAAAATTTGATCATTTGGAGCTAGATTATTCAGAATTGAGAAAAAAATACATATTAATGTGAACATTGGGAAAGACTGTACTCAAAATTCTAGGCAAGGGCCCAGGTGCTACTTATTATTTGATGTTTCTTACCCAAATGACTTAACCTTCAAGTCCTCTCAGAATCTGAAACTGCACTGACTTCTATTTGCACAGCCCTTAATGTGCTAATTTTTGCATGCTTCCCTTCCCACCTCCTCAGCTCCTGCAGCACTATTTTTCCCAAAATGAACACACAGGTCCTGAGCACGATTTTTTTTTTGTGAGAAGCCTAACTAATTTGTAATTATGCATTCAGAGGAAAGCTTCTCCCTCATATCCTGGTGCTGAGCATCTCTGTGTATGTCACTACAGTGGCTGGCACTGTGTGCTGGGGGCTGGAGTGCCTGGCACTGTGGTCCCCTGACAAATAGGAAAGAAAAATAGTGAAATGTGAACCAAGGGTGGCTGCAGTGTATATTACTGATCACTGTCCACTGGAACTCACTCTCTAATACCTAGAAGTGATGAGTGAGGGGATCGGACACTGAATACACTTTCCAACCCACAGTGAACAAGAATGAGAAATCATGCCTCTACGTGTGCTGCAGGTACACATTCAAATCCACTTTTAGGTAATAGAGGCATATATGATGTTAAAATAGGTAGAGAGACCATGCTGCTAGTTTTTTTTTTTCTAGGCTACAGGTATTTTAAAAAAGGCAAAATTTGATGCATATTTGTGAAAAAATATGCAACTCACAGCCTAGAAAAAGAACGCAGCTGTGTTTTTATACAAGTCTACTAAAGACTTGTATAAAAAGGAGGAAAGAAAAATGCACATTTCTGGAGCTATTAGTAAGCCCTGCTGACATTACTCTGTCTGAATAAGAAGAAATAAATATCATTAATATAGAAATAATGAAATAAAACAGGATTTGTATTTGAAGAGAAAGACAACTTATTTCACCATGTATCTTGAGTCCATTTGTAAGTCATGAAGTCTGAATGAGAGAGCTAAAGCACCACAGACAGGTAATAAATAAGGCCTTAGAAATGCCTGCTCTAGCATGTGCCTCTCCATCATGAAACAGAAGCATTCAGTAGAAAGGAAAATTGACCAGACACCAACAGCAGATAATGGATTTATCTGTTAAAGGAGTGGAGATAATGTAATGTTTAATATGACATTCCAGATAACCAATCAGGAAGATCTACCTGTGCCAGATTTCCAAGGTTGTTTGTAATTGAATGCAACTGGATATCACTAGAAAGCGATGTGAAAGGAAAGGAAGATCTGCAGTTGTCTGACAGGAGCAGAGAACCTTCAAATCTGAAGATAGGGTCCTCATCTTGAAAAGCTTACAGGCTCCAGTTTAGGACTGTTTATATTTAAGCAAGCAGTTAAGCACTCTGCAGGAAAAGGGCAGCTCACTTTGCTGAGAAGAGCAGACACCTTCCCACCCTCCCTGTCTCTGTGTCTCTGTCCCTGCCCACAGCTATGCAGTCTCACCCATTCTCACCCAGCTCTGTGCATATCTGACCCCACACTGAGCTGATGTAATGTAAGGCAGCTGCAAAAAGCTACATCTTTTTTTCCCTATGTTCCCTGTTTGCTGGTTTAATGAGTTGGGTTGGCCTGTCATTCATTTGTCAGCTGCTAGAGGGGTGGAAATTGCAGCTCTCAGTGGGGACAGTCCTTAGTCCTCAGTGCACAGTAGTAGCCCCTGAATGTGTGGGGCAGAGTGGAGCTAGCAGGGCTTCCTGTCATGATTCAACAATGTGATGCCTGATATGTGTTGAATGATTGCTTTTTCATTTAGTGCAGGCTCAAATCCCCCACATCTGCAGCAGTGCAGTATCTGTTGGGTTCGGCACAGCTGGTGTAGGGCCAAAAGAAAAATTTAGATGGTGATGCTCAAATCTTTCATGGAAGACATCTGGGCTATTCACTGCACATATGTGTAAAGTCAAATACTAATTTTTTCTGTTCTTACCACTTTTTTTTCTCCTTATTTTCAGCTAAGGTGGAGTTCTTCCAGAAAAAGAACATTCATTTCTTAATGCTGAAGGCATTTAAAAAAGATGCATAGGGCAGGCAAAATGCCAGTAAGTGGCACGTAAACATTTAGGGATGATGACTAAACTGTGCTATTGATTTTTATTTATTTTATTTATCAAAATATGTCTTGCTTTCTGGAGCAAAATGAAAGCATATTTTGGGCACTACTACAGGGTAGCTCTGCAAAAATAACATTTAGTCTGCAACAAGTAGAACTGTTTTACTTCTCTTTTTCATTTACAGGTACTTTCTGTAGCCACTCAATCTTAGACCTCCAGTCTTCCCATAATTTCTTAATTTATTAAAAAAAATTGCAATAATCCAACAGTTTCAGAATCAGCTTTATCCCTAACCCTGGTCTCTGACTGAGCCTAAGACACCTGGCCAGGGACCAGAGGATAAGCTCATGCAGAGACCAGTCTTTGGGCAGCACAGCCTCTCCTTTTGTGGCCTCCATCTCCAACCCAGGGCCAGGCTTTGTCTGCCTCCCAACCCCATCCCTAACCTTCATGGGATAAGAGCAATAAACGCCCAGTGGGACCACAGCTGTCTCAGAAGGCGGCAGGGTGGAAGCCAGGATGGGGAAATCTGCACCTTCCTGTCCACATCTTTTGTCTCACAGTTGAATGACCACCCCTTTCCCTAGGAGGAGGAGAAGAGCTGTCCATCTGTCAATTTGTCACCAGTCAGGTCTAGCTCCAGAATGTGTTTTATTTTCTTTGCTCCCACTGTCTTGCTCCTCTCGTTCACAGAAAAGTTCTTTGGACTAGTCCAAGCTTTTGTGTTCTATTCAGTTGGGCTTTATTTCTGCCCTTTGCATTGTGTTGGATTTTTGTAGCCACAGTGGAGGCTGAGCTGGCCCTCAGTTCTGGGCTCTCTGAGGAGCACAGACTCCCATGCTGAGCAGAGCTGGCTCCTTGCCACCTGCTCCTGTGATAGAGGATGGGTGTCAGAACAAAGCTGGCGGCATGAATTGGCATGATGAGGTGAGAAAGTAGGGTGCACTGTGCTCCAGCTGATGCCTGCCAATGTAATTGCCCTTCAGGCAATAATTCTTGCCAGTGTGATGGCCTCCAGGGACCTTCTGCATGCCAGCCAGAGCCACTTCTGCTTCCCCATCCCTCAGCCACTGTGACTGTTAACCTCAGCGCTGCCTTCACATTAGTATTTCATAATAAGAAATTGAAGGAAATTAACCCTTCTTTCAAAATGCTTAATGTGGGTGGTAAAGAAAACAGTGAGACTTGGAAGGATGGTCTTGGGAGAAAAATCTTTTGTACTGTGCATATACCACAAGGAAGGTGTACTCATCTGGTGCTTGCAGCCTGCTTGGCACTTGCTACAGTAAATTAGTCGGTCTTAAACCAGCAGAAACAGCTTCCAAAGTCTCTTTCCCAGTGCAGCACTAAAAATGGCTGGGAACGACAGAATGAAGGCAGGAGCTACTGTAAATTTAAGGGTGAAAATAACAGGGGGACAAGACCTGAAAAGAGCTAATTCAGTTCCCTCAGTTGACTACAATGAAAAAAGTCATTAATCTTAGATTCCAAGGGATAGTCAGATCCTCACAATAAAAGTCAGTTCTAGCAGGTGAGAGCAGGTAGTAACCTTAAGGAATTTTAAACTTTCCTGTCTCCAGGGCTTCATGTTTCACAAATGTGTGCATCCCAGGACACTGCCGGGACCTCATCCACTCCCTCTGAAGAGCTGGGGCTTTAATAACAAGGAATAGCTTGTCAAATTGCTCTCAAATACCTTTTTCATTTGATTCTCATTTTGTAGGTACACAGTGTGTGATACTTGGGAGTGGGGCTGTGGGAGCCTCATCCCCAGTGGGTGCAGCTGTGCAGGACAGGTGAGCAGCATTGGAGGTAACGAGCCAGGGAGTGCCCAGGGGCACTGACCAACCACCACAGGGAGCAGAGGGCACACAGGTGCAGTGCATGAGCCATGAGGGGCACACAGGTGCAGTGCATGAGCCATGAGGGGCACACAGGTGCAGTGCATTAATATGAGGGTATGAAAGGTTGTGCTGAAGAACGTGAAAGAGCAGATGCATGAAGCCTTCTGGAGTGTTATAGTGTTACTCTGTATGGGCAGATGCTTGAAGCTGCTTGAAATTGTGTGGTGGTACTCTGTGTGTTGTGGCCATCTCAACTGCGGTATATGCTGGGACATCATTTTGTGAGTGTTTTTATATTACTGTGTGGCAAATGTTCCTTAGCTCTGAATGACTGCCACTATACAAAAAGCTGAGTTGGGTTGTGAAATGCTCATCCATTCTTTGTAACTCCTCCTCTAACTTGAAATTTGATGGTTCCCAAAGTCTAGCCAGACTTGACAGTAGGTAGAAAGTCCAATACCCAATACCCTAAGAAAGTCCAATACCTAAGTGGGCAAGAAGGTTTCTCATGTAGTAGCAATTTTCTCATCAGTGGGGCAGATGGGCCATGCAGTGCCTAGATATAGTGTCATAAGATCTCCCACAGTACTGCTCTGTGCCCAACTTCTGACCTGAATCCTGGCCTGATTGCAAAAACCCAGTCATTTTTAACCAGCTTATCAGGCACTGCTGCTGACTGTCAAAATTGCTAAATGCTTAAAAAGCCCACAGCCAGGCAGTGCTGGTTCCTCCCAATGCAGTCTGTGAATGTAGCAGTACTTTTGTAGGATTTCCAGCACATTTGCAGACGGTACAACACATTCAAACATAAATCTCATCAATTTGCATCAAACATCCTCCTTTGCAGTTTATGGCTATGTAAATGTCTTTAATAAAAACTCTACCACAGGAAATGTCTTAAGACAACTGCTATTTCACAGCTTCACTACAGGTTCCTAATGTAAGTTAATAAGGCAAACACAATACCTGACGTTTGCAATGGTAATTGCACAGCCTCACTGTGAATGATGGCTAAATCCGATTGTGCATGACTTCCTTTGCGCAGTGTCTGAATTATAGTGTAGGTTGAAGCCTGAAAAATCAATGGCTGCTATAATCACTCAATTAAAGCCTTTGAAAATCATTAGCAATTTGGTAAATTTAAAATACTTCACCATACGTCATTTTTAAACAGAGAGTGCCAGACCAGCACCGCTCCATTTGTTACACTGGGGAACTGCTGCCGGAGGGGTAAACAGGAACAGCGTTAGGCACTATGGCTGAGTAAGCAAGTGTATCACTGGAGCTGAAAGCTGAGAGAGACACAAGTCACCTCTGTGAGCTTTACCTGATTTACCATGTTTAGCTGAGGTTACCCTTCAAGTGGCCAAATACATGTCAAAATCTTGGAAAAGCTGCTGGCCTACAGAGCAGTAGTCCCCCTACAAATGCCACAGGTATGGATGAACTCTGAGCCCCAGCAGCAGAATGGGCTGCAAAGGAGGAAAGGAAGCAGCACTGTCAGAGTCCTTTGTTACTGAGAGAAAACCAGTGGACAGCAAGGCCTGGTTTTATTGTGGGACATAGGAATGAATATGGCCTATAAAAAAAGTGAAAATAACTTACTGATGCCAGGAGTCCAATATTTAATTTCCTAAACAAAATAGAAACCGAACATGATATTTTACTCCATCTAGACTAAATCTATCCATCTGCAAAGATTTAACTTTGAAAGGTAGCTAATAGAGATAGAAAAAAAAATATCTCTTCTTAACTTGTGAATTTATTTTCTTTTACAGCCTGCTCTTTGGAAGCAGTGGCATCTAAGTGCAGCAGCACCACTATTCTAAATATATGGTTTGTCTGTCTGAGGAGAAAGAGACACTCCGAGAAAATGAACAAGTTGACAGGCACCGGCCAGTGCACCAACGCCTCGTGTTCCCTAGAGCTGTTGGATTTATGTAAGTGCTATTTAACTTTGTGGAGCTAAGCAGCTTAATGAACTTGAGAGAGATGGAGTATGGGGCTGGGAGGATCTACTTCACTTAATCTATTGCAACTTCTAATTTTTAACAATTTTGGGGTAAAATACATTTTTGAGCGAAATGTCCGTCCTTAGAGTGCAACGCGCGGTGGCTGTCGAGCAGAACGGGCAGCAATCGCTCCCGCAGGCATCCATCCCCAAGGGGAACGGGAATTCGCGGGGTCTCGCCCTCCTGCACCCAGGGTGCCGGTGCGGGCTCGCAGCCTCTCCCACTGCTCTGCCGGGCGCGGGGAGCCCGGGGCGCAGCTCCCGCACAGGCCGGGCCTGCGGGGCTTGCGGCACCGTCCCGGGAGCGCACCCGCGGCTCCGTCACCCCGCGGCCAAAGGCCCCGGCGCGGCCGTGGCTGGTGCGGCAGCGCCACCTCGCGGCGCCCGGCCCGCCCCTACAACTGCGTCTGGGAAGGGCGACTCGAGGGAAAACTTCTCACGGGGTTTGACTGTTTCGCTGGCTCGGTCTTTACTTTTTTTTGTTTCCCACATGGAAAGGTAGGAAATTAGCTGGACTAAACAAGGCCAGCACTGGACTTGTTTTGTCCTAACTTTAGTTTTTATTTATGGTCGGATCCAGACACTAAAGTTTTTTATTTAAGAGAGGTAATTCAGGTTATTTTTACAGTAATCAATGAATGAAGCTTAATTGATACCTTAATGTTTTTAGTTCTTCATCAAATCCATACTGATGAAAAAAAGTGCTATTTGAAAACAGCAACATGTAATAGTGAATAGAATAAAAATGTCACTTTTCTGTGGTAACTGATCATTTCAGTGAAAGGCAGTACATTTGCTTCCCAGTTAACAGGGAAACCTAGGAAGGAGCAGAATAGCATAGGGTGTATTAATATTTCTCCTCAGACTACAATTTTAAAGTTGTCTGTCACTTTAAGTCCACTGCCTATAAATTAGGAACGGTAAGTACTGGTAACCTTTATTTAGCATGTGGTCAACAGTCTCAGCTTGGTGCAAATTTTCACAAAAGTACACACATTTAAAATGCTGGAATACATAAACACAACCCTTGACTTCTGCACTGGCACAAAGCTGCCTTCCTGAGTGTAAGAAATGCCATCACACTCTGCTGTACTTCAGCAGTAGCTTCATTCCCTTCCCATTTATCACTTCTACATTTGCAGCCCCACTACTGCTGCCTGGCACTGTGAACACATGTTAGGCTTCAGATTTCCTACCCAACTGTATCCTTCAGATATAGATCCAATGGCTGTGTTCAGAGGAATGGTCTCCCACAAGATTTGTGATTCACCCTGTCTACATATATGATATCCAGAAAACTCATCTCCAGGATGACAGCTCATTCAGCACTCTGGAAATTTACCCACGCTGAGCTCCTCTTTAAATAATGACCTGACATTTGTTCTGTAGAGGGAGACAAAGCCCAGACTGATGAAAACGGTTGGCAGCTGCTTTCATTTGTGCCATTCAGAAGCCAGATGATAATTTGTCCTAAGGGACCCATCACTTCTTGGCAATCAGACCTGTCCACTGCACTTTGCTATTACTTTTGCTGTTACCTACTACCCCTGGTGCATGCAGCGCACACAGAGTCAATATTCAAAGCAGACTAAGCTAAAATTTACTGCCAAGAGTCATGAAGGATTTCATGTTTCTGAGAAGTGGGAGATAAGATCACGTATTAATTTGGTGTTGATAAATATAAAGCAGTAGATATTGGGAAAGACATTTGTTAGATCTACATAAAAGGTTAAAGTAGCTATTGCTCAGAAAAGAGATCCCAGCCTCTCCCAACAGTTTAATGAAGGCATCAGCTAAGCAATAAAGGTCAAAGAGGCAAAACATTCTTAACGTGCAGGCAAACAGATCAAACCGGAAAACATTGTTCCAGATGAACTTTGAGTTCATATTTTGCATGCAGTGTGGAGCGCTCATTCCTTTAAATTAGCTAGAGCAGAATTACAAAATGTACAGACAAGGGTGACCAGGATCTTCAGAGCATCTTCTATATAAGCCAAGATTAAATAAATGAGGACTTTCCAGGCTGGAGGAAAAGGTTACTAGGAGCTGACAATAATGATGACACATAAAATCATCAGTGGGATCCAGGAGAACAGACTTGGAAACACCATATAAATAGATAAGGCCATCCACACCTCAGCTGTGGAAGAGCAATAGCCAGGAGAAGACTCTATGCATTTATATTCATAAATGTGGTCCCACCACATCTTAGATCCCATTAGATGCAGAGCCTGTGGTCCCCATGAAGGGAGAAGATATATATATGATATATATATATATTTTTTTTTTTTTTCATACTGTGCCTCTTCTATCTATTCCTGACAGTTTTTATTTTTAAGGATCCCCAAATTGTTGCTAGTATGTTGGATGCCATCTATTCTACCCAGCAGCAGAGGAAGTCATAGCTGCCCTCCAGAGACATGCATGCAGAGAGATGGGGAGACACAAGCTGAAGCAGGCTTCCCTTTAAAAGGATTAAAAAAAGAAAAGCCCTGGTGTGCTGCAAATGTTCCAGCCACTATTTTCCAAGTACATGATCTGCTCTCTCATCTAAGCTGAACACTTGAATGTGTCCAACTCTCACTGCAAGGTCAGGCAGCAGTACAGGCAGCTGTGCCCTGCTCCTCCCTTTGGAACCAGTGCTCTATTACATAATCCCCCCTGTTGCCCTGGAAGCTGTCTGCAGCCACCTTGAGTCAGTGGTTAGTGAAGGAAAGGGAGTGGGGTAAAGCCTTGGAAGTTACTGTGCAACACAAATGCCAGTGGTGCCACCAAGGAGAAGCTGTGCGTAAAGCAGTGCCAAGTTCTCCAATGCATCTGTTTCCCTGGCTATAGCACAGGCTGCCAAAATACAATGCTGCTTTATGGCTGAATCAAATTGCACTTCAGTCACACTACTGTCCCTGTCCTCTGCAACTGCTTTAGTCCAGAATTCCTGCACAAGCCTTCCTCCTTTCACATAAATGTACATTGATGATTTTTGCTGAAGAAAATGCAGGCAAGGCGGAATTCACTCTTCAGCCTGGAGTCAGGAGTTCTTCCTTTGGTGCTTCTGCCCACACAGACAAAACCTCAGAGGCAGAAGGCCATGAGCTCTTTGTAGAAGCTGCTGTGGTCTGCAGCTTTCTTCCCTCCAGCACTGAGGGCACTCAGGCAAGGCCCTGGGGAAGCCATGCAGCCAGGGCTGCCCTGTGGCTCAGAACTGCACCCAGCCACTGCAAAGCTCTTCTTCAGCACTGCAGCTTTCCTGTCATGGTGCAGGCAGGTGAGAACACCCATGAGAGGCCACAAATCTGGTTCTCACACATGAAGGTGAAGAAAGGAAGAAGCTTGGTCTCATTTTTAGCAATACCAATGACCAAAAATAAGCTGGTACAGAACAGGAACTGGTGTACCACAAAGCCTGAAAGAGTTTCCTTTTCCCCCAAAGGGTAGGGAGGGAGCAGAGCATGAACCAGATCTGGTGCAGTTGATTTCCTTACAAGGCTGCACTAGCCTGGCCCTTGGCTTGGGCTGCTCTGTGGTCTTGCTTTCTATGACTCTCTCCCCTTCCAGGCTATAGACTTGGAGCAATCACTAGTCAGCATTGATCAGTGAGACTGTCCCACATCAGGCACACCACACATCACTGAGACACCAAGAACATGTTACTGCAGGAACAACGAGGCTGATATTTATTAGCCTCCATTATGCACAGTATTTTTTTTTTAAACACTTACATTTACCCATTCCTTCTCATTTGCTCTGAATGTAGCCACCAGCTCAGCTGAAGAAGGGTTTGCCCCTCTCTGTTCCTCAGGTGTGTCAGAGGCTGGGACTGCTGGTTTCCACACCAGATCATCATGGAACCCAGTTTGGGCAGCTTCCCAGCCAGATGCATGCATTCCCCATTCAAATCCCAAAGACAACAGAAAAAGAAAAGCCCATCCAAAATGGAGAAGAGGGCAGGTGCAGTATCTTTAGCTTTACACAAAAATGTAATTTCAGTTCACTGTTTCCCAAATACAGAGCCCAGTGATTGGTGGTAATTTTCTGTTCTAGCTTTTAAAATGTAAAAGAGGATCAGTGCCATTCTTTGGTAGCATACAGTATTCACCCCAGCACAGCCAGGAAGGAAATAGTTTGAAACAACAGATGCTGTTCACAACCAGTGCTTTGGATCTATTTCCAGCAGGGGTTTCTTCCCTCCCCATGAAAACAGACACACATTCTCATTTAACAACTAATTGATTTATTTAACAATACAAATTTCTTTCTACTGCATGGTTTAGCAGAGAGAACTTGAGAAACAAAATTAGCTTCTTTTCTTTTTCTTTTAAAGTTTAAATGTTTACACAAAAACAACCTTTACTTCAGTAAATATAAAATTTACACACAAAAAAAATCTACATTAAAAAAGAACAGAATCATGACAAACCAACAGAAAAAAAAAAAAAGAGGATGGGAATTCAGTGTAAAGGATCCAATTGGAAGGAAGGCAAGATGGGGCAACACTAACAAGGCATCCCATTTGTACACCTAGGTATCTGAAGCTGGAGGTACTATACAAACCCAAAACACATTAAAATTATAATTAAAACCTGTATTTTTATAGCAGAATATTTTATGATATAAATATCTGTAAATTCTGTAGGCAACACAGTTAGTGCAAGAACTCCATAGTTTGCTCTCCACTGGAAGGTCACTGGAGTGGTGTAGGAGCACCCTGTGGCCCACGAGTGCACTAATGGTCAGCAGGGAGCAGACTTTAGATGTGCAGCCTGGATGTGATAGCCCCTTGTTTCTTTGCCAATCTGTGCTATTTCTCACACATCCAATGACATGACAAGAAATTCTGGTCACCTTCAGCAGTGATTTCCAGCACTTCATCTCCTGGCATTAGTCTGTTACCTGACTTAGGCATATTCACCTGCCAGATCCTGTTTCTCATTCCCTTTTGCACTTTTTAACCTGAACTCTAAAGCTATCTTGTAGCTACCAAGAGAGATTGGCTTCTAGGTTGAAATATTTGGGATACACAGTTCTTCAAGCCACCTTCAGGCATCTGTAGAAATACTTAAAGTAGGGTGAACAATTCATGGTCAAAGGTTATGTGATACAAAAACAGGGACCTGTATAGTAATGGTTAATTTTAGAGCTAAATCTTTAGTATTTTTTGTATTGATTTAATATTTAAACTTAACATTCAGCTTTCATATATTAAATGAGCAGAGCATCTTATGGATGGAAGTGCTATGTTATCTCCAAAAACACCAGGTAGTAAGGGAGACTGTAAAATTTAAAAATAAGTGTAATTTTAAAATCATTTAAAGGAATCAAGTGTATTTTTTTATAATCGATACTGTGACTGGCAAACTATAAAAGCTTAAATTATAAAACTATTAGTGACTCTACCTTTTAAACTGTATGTACTATAAAGCTGTATTTTTGTACTTACAGATGTTACAAAATTTCCAAGGCAGGAGTGAAGGGGGAAAAAGGTAGTCTAAAACACTTTCACAGATTTCATTTTTACTAAGAAAGGTTATTTCCTCCACAACAGTTTTATGTCATATAAATCTGATTAAATTCATTGTATTCCTCTCTTTTCTGGGTAGATGATACAGTGTTCAATTATGCTTTGGAAGACCTTTTTCAATGGATAACTCAGTTCTCTAGGTCAGCAAGTCCAACTTGCTTTACTCAGAAAAAAAAAAGCACCAGACTATCTCTAACTTGGCCATCCTCCTGCAAAAAACCTTTGTAGCAAGACTGAGGCAGCCTGTTCTGAGAGCAGGACTGGCCCTGAAGCAACCAGCTACATTAACTTCTGGAGTAAGCATATGAAATGTGATAATTTCAACTTGAGAAAGAGCTGAAAAGTATTAAATTTCATAAAATTTTAGAAATTTCACTTGTTCTGTTAAAAACAAAACAGGGAAAACTTAATCCACAGGTGTGCATTAAATATTTAATAGCAAGCCTTTGCTTATGCATATTAATTTAAAAATTATCCACAGGGATCTGTGATACATTAGCCTTGCCTTGTTACTATAACTAAATTTATTAAAATATTAATTTAAAATAGGAAAACAAAGAAACTACTCCTTGGGGAACATGTTTATTGTGTTTGAGATGATACACTGGGTGCTCTCTGAGCTACAAAGGGAAAAAGGAAATCCTTTCATTACAAACTGACAAAGGTAAAAGTTAAAACAGTTTTCACAACAGCATGTACCACATATTGGAAATAGATCTGGGTTTAATACAAATGACATAATTCCTAGTAATCTACAGCTAACTTTAATAACTTCATACAGATAATGAATTAGGCTAAAATGCACTATAATATTTGGTTGACTTCAGGAACAGTATCCTTAGTACATCACAAAATACATTTTGATATCCCAAAGAAGCAAGACTTGCAAGTAGGCATTTTAAACATAACTAATCTACAGCTACAAACTTCTACTCTTGATAGCATTTACCTTTTTGGGGAGCAGTATCCCAGTCTTCAAAAGGATAAAAGCAGAGTAGAATCAGTATAACATATACACAGAAGTCCGTATTGTAAAGGCTATAAAGATTTGTTGCACACTGCAAAGTTGCCTTCTGCACCTTCACACTGCACAAGTAGTTTGTCATTTATGTTGCATATCTCTTGGTCCACTGTCTGGCTATCCTGTCATGTTCTGCTCTGTTGGTCAGGTACTGAGTGGCTATGCTTCCAACCAGAGGGTCAGCTGCAAAAGGCAGGAGAAAATGCATCAGAATCCATCCCACAAGTAACAGTCCCCAAGATAAAACATATTTTAAAACACAGCATCCATTCCAAAATATAGTTTAGACCAGAAATATAGTGGAGCTCTCCTCATATAAGACATTACCAAGAAAGCACACATGAACAAAGCAAACAAACAGGAAAAATCTCTTGTGGTTATCTGCATATGAATGAATCTTGCCTCAGGCAGGTGCTCTGCTTTCAGCCCTTTGCCTGCAGGACCCATTCAGCAATGCTGCCCCTAACAGGCACCCTCCTGTCAGGGAGGTGCACAGGACTAGTGGCAGTTAGAGCATTCGGGCTGCAGGACACACCGGGGAGCCCTTCAGGAGCCACCAAGCCTTTGTACCTAAGAGGCTGATCCATTTCTCCCTCACTGTGACCACTTTCTGTTAATGAACGGTCCCTTAGCACTATTGCTCAGTTCCTGCCCTGACCGCAGGCAATTAGCATCCATCGCCTAATGACACTGGTCACACATTGCTGCTGAGAATCTGTACTGCTTCCATGGAGCTCCTCCCCTCCCCACAGGATCAAGGAAGCCTCTTTGAAACAGGGAGAGTTCTCTCTGAACATCACATCCCTCACATTTGCAAGATTAAGCCTTTCAACTGCTGTCTTAAGAGACTTCCTGCAGCTTCTTCCAACATGCAGGATTTATAACTCAGAAGAATGTTGCTCCTTTCCTGGACTGAACACTCCTTTGCTGGACCTCCTTCAATACAGACCTTCAATGACATCAGCTTATTTTCTCCATCATATCTTGGAAAAAAAGGACTTAGTGGTACTTACTTTCTGCTGTG
Source organism: Ammospiza nelsoni (assembly GCF_027579445.1). NCBI lineage: Eukaryota > Metazoa > Chordata > Aves > Passeriformes > Passerellidae > Ammospiza > Ammospiza nelsoni. Next base: position 16,544,726 of record NC_080639.1, read on the forward strand.
TCACAGTAGTAAAAACACCATTAAAAGAGGGATCATATCCAATATGGAGTGCTTCACCACAAATTAAAAAAATATTAAATTTTATTTAAGCTGCATGCAATCAAATATACAAATTACATTCCATGGCAACTAAGTCAAACGACTGAGAGTCTCTCAGTGAACTATCAGCTCCTCACCTGGGTTGCAGTCTGTCAGAAGTGAACAAATAGACAGCAGAACCTTTGAAATAGTCAAAGCAGGGCTCCAGTTGTCTTTCAGGATATCCAGACAGATGACTCCCTGACTGTTGATGTTGCAGTGATAAATTCTGGTGCGGAAAGTAACCTGAAATCACAGCATAAGAGACACAGAGAGTCATTCAGTGCTGCCCAGGGATGGTGCCCCTTGGCTCTGAGCAGCCTGGGGGACTCCCAGTTCTGCAGAGCTTCTGCAGACACAGCTCCTCTCTGCTTGGCTTCCAAACCACAATTGTTTAACAGAAGAGTGACTATTTTCTGTAGCCAGGCCTGCCTTTAACAAATCTACCATGATGAGATTAGGGGCATAAACTGCTTTCACACAGGCTCTCAGGATGGTACCCACAAAAGCAAGGACCTATTTTATATATGGTAGCTATTTAATGAACATACCACATGTCAGGAACATTCTAATCACAAATGTAACTTCACTGTCATTTCTGAAGGTAAAGAAGTACACAGAATTTGTCTGCATGTGCAGTATTAGTTGATCTTTTTCTTTCTTTCAAAAGACTAAATACAGACCATGAAAATTAGTCTTGTTAAATTAACAATGAAATCTTTGTCCTTACCCTTCATTAGGCAGAATATAATATACAGCCAAAACAATGCTATTATACTAACTAAATCCATCCTTAAATTATTTCAGACTAATATTGATAGAACATGTGAACATTCTGCACAAATACGAAGTGAAAAATGTAACTGCTTTAATTACACAAAGCACAAGAACATATGGAAATTTTTCTTTTTCATACTGATGGGGGGGGGGAGTAGAATCCACAATGTATCCTGAAAATTTAAAAACTATCATGCTCTAAAAAAATCTACAAGATTTGAATGAGGAATTTGTCTAAAACTGTGCATCACTTCAGTATAACATTCTTAATTCAGAACATACTAAATGCTGTGGGTTAAAGAGAAGTGTGAAATACAGAGTGTATATTCTTTATGTTGCAATCATTCTAGGAATGTAAAAAGGTATTAGATTTATAGTAACATAGTTATAGCCCCCAAAGATGTAAGCTGTAGAATGTTGTGTGGTAAAATGTATTTAGTTATGAGAGTTTTGCAGTGTCTTTTCTGGTGACTTGGTCAAGAGTTGTAATTTGGCAGCAAGGGAGGGGAAAAGGGAATGATCTTTACATTCTTTCATATCCATTAGTAAATTACAATTTATTAGATGTCCATACTATTTCTGAGCAAGGAACTGACATTTTAATTTAAGATTAGTTTAATGTAATAAGAAGAGCTTTTGCTCAAAAACATTATCAAACAAGATTGCTTATTTTAGCAGTCATAAATAGACATTTTAAAATAATGGAAATTCATCACACCAATTTACCCAATTTTAAGACACAACATAATGCTCCAGTTTTCTATGTGAACTTTTTATAGCTTTTTATTATTTCTTAAAAAGTTACTGATAATATTTAATATGGAATCTGGCTCATAACACGAAAGACTATTATACATATATTTTAGCAGCTAGAATGAGAAGAAGGAAACATAAGAAAGTCTTGTGTTGTCTTCTACTAGAACTAAAATTTCTTGAATCTTACCTGTTGATCAGAATCATCATCTCATTTATCCCTTGGTGAAGTTTGGAAATCAGTACTGACTGTGGTAATCAAGAAGTAAATTAGATGGAATTTTTCTGAGACTGCAAGCCAAGATTTTGGACCTTGTAGTTTTCAAGAGACCATAAACAGATCTGATATTCAGAAAGTGATGTGCAGTCACTTGGTGCAAGCTGTATTCTTCTCACATGAAAAAATGATAAGCACAATAAAAACCTTACCCTTACCTTTGGTGGCTTGAATGGATAGTCAGATGAAAATGTGATATCCAGGAAGAAAACACCTCCTTCATATACAGAACCTGGAGGTCCAAGTATAGTAGATCTCCATTCATAAATGTTATCTCCTTTAGGACCGGCACTGTGTAAAGAAAAAAGGGGAGAGGAAAAGAAAGAGTCAGATGTACCCTTGAGAGAGGCATTTTATGGATTCCTTCAGCATTCATTTTATTGAATAGAAACCATTTGATTATTTTTAACACCTGCCCAATTTCCAGCTGATTTCAGTGGGCTAGGTGTTTTAAACTGGCACAAAAGCTAGGTACTCTGCTGTCCCTCTGGAGAGACAGCAATGAAATAGAATGGTCATGCAATACTGGTTTTTCACTGTCCAAAACATATCCCCAGATCTATTTTCTTGAGTCATTGCTCTGAACTTCTACGTCACCCTTTCATCACCTTTTCCACACCACCCTTTCCATGCCATCATATTTGTACACAAAAGGAGTTTTACATCTTGACCATATTCATCTTCTCCAAGCTTTTAGCAGATCACACCTTCATAAAAAATGTGGCTTTCAAGTATATTGATACACATTTATTGCTACTTGTTTCATAGGCTAGAGTGAAATGTGTTACACCTCTGGGCAGCAAAACTAGGGAAGGGCTAGAGAATCAAGTAACAAGGAATTGAGCTTCTTGCAGCAGTCATTCCAAAGCACTGTTTCTTCAGGATATATCTGTGTTATGCCTCTGGGCAATCGGCAATGAGACAACGAGCCAAAAATACTTTCTTTTCAGAATGCATTTCTCACTAGGGAAAGGGTTACTGCATAATTATTATTAAAGTAAAAGTTTGGAAGAATGGATAATGACCCAACATTTTCTCAACTTCTGAGCTGTCACTAACGCTATTATCACACAGTAACCATCTAACCTCCTCACAAAAAACCCTAACCAAACAAAAAACTCCTCCCCCTTGTCCCCCAAAGGAACAACCACCAAAAAAATCAAATCTTTAGCAAGCCTGGATAAAAATTAACCTAACCTTCCACAAAGGGTCCTGAACCCACCCTACTGAGAGCCAAACTTACTGAACTGACTGCTCTGGAGAACAACAGCACTGAACTCATGCAGACACAATGGCTTGATCACATCAATGCAGATAAGCCAATAACACAGCACTGTGAAAGATCCTTTCAGTTTTCCCCACCTGGGCAGTTTCCCAGCCATGCTGAAGCATCCCCATCCTTCTCCTCTGTGGTGCCCAGGATCAGGCCCTGAGGACTGTCACACATGAATTGCACATGAAGCGAGGGACAGGGCACGGCACCACACCGCAGCCTGGGAATTTGTGGTTTCTGGAACTGCTCAACACACAGAGGAAACTCCCAACAAATAAAAGGCTCTTCCTATGCCATGTCACCCCATGTATTTGTCATACATATGTTTGCAGTCTGTAACACAACATGTTGGACATCCATCCTTACTATGTAGTCAAACATGGAGACACTCATCAGAGACAAGGAATATGAGCAGTCTGCACTATAGATCTGCAATCCCCCCCCCCCCCCACCAAAATTTAGCTATTTTTACATTAAGATCATTTTTGAGAAAAAAAATGCTAATTTTGATTATGAATTCACTTTCAATTCATAATTTTCCAAGATGCTTTTTATCTTGTAGACATTTCATGTACCAAATGTTGCAGTTCTTTCATAAACAGGGCAAAATAATAATGGAATTTGTATGATATCCTATTTATTAAAAACAAAAAAATATTTTATGAAGCTGTAGCTATTTTCCTGTTGCCAAAATGAAAGTAGATAACAATAGAATGCTGGCCTCCAGAGCACAGCTAGAGAAAAAAAAAAACCTACAGGTGCTGTCAAAAATAAAGTTTGGGTCTAAAATCTTTCTTTCTGTTTGCAATGCATACATAAAAGTGGAAGGAAAATACTAGAACATTTTAAGGGGAAAAAAAAGGGAAATCTAGAAGCAAACAGGTCCATTTTTGGTAATGCAATGAACCATTTGTACCTTCAGTCACTCCAGAAGATAATTTTATTCACACTCCCTAAAAACCAATTAGTGTAAGAACTGAAAATATTGGGGCAGTAACGACAGCATTTTAAACCCACACAGGCCACTGAAATGTTTCGATTAATTCTGGACATTCATCAAGCTTACAGCTAATTAGTATTGTGCTTGAAAACCAAATTTCTGTGGAGGAAATCAATTTCAGCATAAGATGTCCTAATGACTGCTTTATAGTTGAAAGCAGAGGTTAGTTCTCTTGCCCTGCATGTCAGGTACCTTTCTTTCATACACCCCCAACAGCTGGATGCATTTCACTCAAATTAATGAAATGGATGGATCAAATCTGTTCCAGCCCAATGAATCAGTCACGATTAAGTGCAGCACCAGCCCAGGGTCAAACTCTCTGGTAATCACTTACCAAATCAGAGCTAGGGCATTCATAAGCTGGTAGCCACAAAACACAAAATCTTGATGGAGCAACAGGTCTGAATGACAACTTCAGTGTTTTGGCTATAGAGCATACAAGTGCAGGCCATTGCTAACAGCCTGCTATCCTCCTAAATTAGCTTCAGAACATTATAAATTCAGTAAAGGCATCAATACTTCCTTCTCAATAAAAAATCCACTTGATTAATTTTTTCACAATATGGGCTAAAAAAATCTCAGACAAAATAACAAAGCAATTTAATTGAAATGACAAAATATTATTTGCAGAATTAGGGAGGTTTACTTCATACATTAAAGATGGATTGCTTTTTAAAAATAAATTAGAGTTAACTGGCTGCATCTGCTTCCTAAGCAAATATTCATTATGCCACTTCACTGAGGGATATATACCTGATTCAGACAAGACAAAGGATTTATGACCATGCTGTAGCCAATCTAGTCCACAGAACAGATTAAATTTACAAGTGTGACTTCAGATGGTAAATTTGAAAAGACATGAGGTTAAACTTGAGGGGCCCATGGGTTCACAGCAGGTCTGTCAAACCTAACTCTGCTGAACCCTGGCTTTCAAGTTTTCCAAAGATGAAGCACAGCTTTTCCAGAAGAGTGTTAAGAGCATTCATGTGGATGCAGCAGCATTCACACCAGCAAGAAGCCTGTTAGACTCCCAATGCAGTGGTTACAGAAATCCAAGTTCAGCTTTTGTTACAATCTATTAAATCAAAATGCATTGAAGCTGCCCATATGGAACGAAATGCAGGACAAGAAACTAGGATAAGAAACTTCCAATCTACAATGATGCTGGTAGCATTTTGCTTTCTGCACTCACTAAATGCACTGCTGTCAACAGCCCTCCTCTAAAACACAAGACTCAAAGTGTGGTGACAGAATGCAACTTCATAGTCCTGAGACTGTGCTGAGAAGAAAAAGGATGAAGGAAAATGTAATTTGGCTAAATTTGATGTTAATGCTGTGTTATGCTTTATTATGATATTGAATATGAGTCTGCAACAGCATATAGCAAACTGTGGGGGTGGGTGTGCTTGTTTTTGGAAGCTTCCAACAGTGAAGTGTGACTGACTCTAAAAGCCTTATGAGAAATGTCATTGGTATCACAGAACTAAAGGTACTGGTCTACACCTCAAAAAAAAACCACTGGGGGTGTCTACATGGCACAAGTTTAAGTGGTGGAATATTTTCTCATGTTCTCCTCTCAAAGGCTCCACCCTCAGGTGTTATACCCAGGCCAGCAGAATTATAGAAGTGTAAAGGCTGGAAAAGATCTCTACTCATTATTACCAAGGCAGCAGCTAACAAACCAAATGAGGCACCTGGGGTGAGAATTACATAAGGAAAGACCTCCCTCCATCCTTCCCAAACATTTATTTCAAAATGAGATTCAGCCAGAGTAAAACTCTGGGAAGTTCTTCATAGAATGCTCAGCCACAATTCTGTCACTATATAATTTTTACAGCAGTGTAAGTGAAGTCAGTGCTTTAAGAGAGAGATAAGATATCTCTTTTGATTTTTCTTATTTCAAATGGAAGTACTAAGTAAAGAAAGAAAAATGCCCTCAGGCATGTTTCACAACCTTGTGCTTGAAAAATCCACTTCATAATGGTACAGTATAGTAAAGCTCTGCAAAATCTTCAACCAGCTTTGGAAATTGACTTTTACAAATCCTTCTGGAAGAAAGGCACTCAGGATGTTACCAGCACAAAAGACTGTGTTTTGGACACACACACAGCTAAAGCTGTTGAATTATCTAGTTCAGTGTGACACCAAGAGATACACAAGGGGCTGTGACAGATCCCACCAGCATATACAATTCAGGTAAATGTACAGACCCCATCTGTAGGGACTCTGCCTGCTTTACTGTCTCAGCTTCTGAGCTTGATGAACTCTATTCCAGCAGAAGAAAAATACCCCAGGCTCAAGTAACTTCAACTTATCACAGAGGTGGAGATCCATATTTACCATGCAGGATATCTAGTGTGGATGCTAATGTTTGCCCCTCAGGCTACCCAGACAATCAGGCCAGAGAGAAGAGTGATTACAGCCCCCAGAAAATCTAAATACTCCCTAACACCAACATACTCCATCTCCCTCTGGTGACCCCTTTCATCAACAGCATGGGGAGCCTGGCTCCTCACTCAAGCCGCTAAGCTCAGCACTAGAGAAAATCCTCCTCACCCCTCCATGTAGTGAGAAAGTGAGTGAAAACAGAGCTAGACAACCCTATCTAGTAGCACACTACCTTTTTATCCAGCTACAGATACACACTGTCATGCTGTTGGTAATTTAAGACCAAAAAACAATCTCACAAGCAACCAAAGGATCTTTATCTGCTGCAAGCTGTCTGACTTGCTCAGTGAGGCCTAGAGAGAGCACAAACACTTAGCAGTAGTTACATTTTAATGTTGAGCATGGGAATAGAAAATGCTCAAAATACTTTCTTGCTTTGATATTTTCAACATTTTGAAGAAAATTTGTCCATTATCCTTCTTTTTCTGAATTCTCCTTTCCAATTGTGGAGGCACTCTTGTGGATTTGGTTATAGAGTGCAAGAAAGGAAATGAACATTAATTAAAAGGCATATGTTTGTGTGTGGCTTTCAGTTCTACGACCTGTGACAAGCATACATAAAACTTATGTTTTCTTTATTTTTCAATGCCTTGTTTACAAGGCTCTCTGCAGTGCTTATTCTCAGCATTCATGTTATCAGTACCAGTGCCTAAGCACTTCTACTTAAAGAATCTGGGCACTACATCCTGTAGACACAGAAAACATTCTGTTTTCACTGGCAGGAGCTACAAGTATAGCCCTAATTTTAGGATTACAGCATTTTTCTAAGGTTGGACACATGAGGGCTGTCTATGGCAATGTATCAAAACAGTGCAGAAAACATATTTTGATAAGGTGCTCACTATTATTAAGGTTTATAGGTTATGTGCAATTTTTTACAAAGAAAAAGTTCCAGTCTATTGTGTTCTTTATATAGCTACAAATGTTTTTATTTTACCTGCCACTGAACTACCTGCTACATTTGTTTGCTAGAAAAGGTTATTTACTGCTTCTAGCATATCCACAGAGGCTCTGTGGAATTGAGGATTTAAGGATCTAGTTCAGTGTACAAATCTCTCCTTGTGTCACTTCCCTAAAGTCTATAATGTCCTTATGATTGAAATCTAGAAATCAGCATTAAAAAAAAAAAAAAAAACACCTATTTTTACCTCATGGATCCCCTGATAATTCAGCTGGTTGTAAAGCAGTGCAGGACTTGTGCCCAAGGACATGGTTCAATGCAAAACAAGTGCAACTTGAGAGCTTCTCAGAAGCAGCATGGCTACTTCAAGCACAATGCTGGTCCAGCCTAAACTAACTTGGCCAAATCATACATGTTCACAAACCATCCATGGATTATTAGCTTTATGCTTAACCAGGTGTCATTTGCCCTCCTGCAGCCAGAGTAGGGCATGAACTTTAGCTGCTTGCTCTGGCTTAGAAATGCAACCACGGGGCTGTGTTTGGTTCAGGTCACACTGAACCACCAGGGAACCTCAGCCAGTGGAGATCTGCTATTAATCACCCTGAAGGGAAAGACGTGTTTTACACCACTAGAAGCTCCAGTGCTAAACTTGCCATTACTAGAAGAATATACACTCATGTTACCAAAGGAAGCTAAGTAACAAATAATTTTCTAATTTCATCAAAGCTGTAATATGTAGAAAACGAAAGCAATGTATTTTGGAAAGCTGACAGTATTTCCACTGCCTAAAGCCCCATTAAATTGGTTCATTGCAACAATAGCTTTAGATTACTTTCCTCCTTGTATTCCTGCTAGTTCCTAGGACTTATCTTGCTGTAATTAGAAGTCTGTGCAGGTCCTTTCCATCTTCCAGAACAAACCAAGCCAATTATGGAGGCAGAATTCCTGTAATTTTTCTTTCAAAAAGGCAACTAAATACCAGAACACAGTTTGCTAAATTACAACAGAAATACTTAAATTAAACACATAACAAAACACATCAGATTTTCAATGTCTATGCTCTTGACAGAGGAGTTGCACCCAGGCAATACACAAAAGAGTTTACCAAATGTGAGTTGTTTCTGAACACAGAAATCTCATAGGCATGGAGAAATTTAAAATAAACCAAATGTTCAGCATGAACTAACTTGCAATATGCACAGAAGTACATCTCATATGCCTACACTGGAGAAATTATCCACACTACCTAATAAAAACCAGAGCAGGACAGTCAGTAAAGGGAAACATTTCCTGCTACTCTGCCATGTGTTCATAATAACAAACCTTTAATTTAGCATAAACTAAAAGAACAGATCCCTTTCATCAGTGTTGAAAGACCTGTAGTACTAGTGTCAAAACACTATTTTCTTGCTGTTGATATAAAACTCAATTTGTACTAGGGCCAAATCGTTGAAGAAATTTATCTAGTGATACGCAGTTCCCATTTTTCTTTCACTCAAAATTACTGATGAACCTGGGTTTAGCAAACATGGAAGATTTTGCTTTTCTTCTGTGAGAGAGGATCCCTTTCAACTTCCTAACACAAACAAAACTCATTTGGGATACACACGTATTTTGTTTTTCAGTATGTTTAGCCTCCACAGTGATTCTAGCCATTCACACTGAAAGAGTCACATGGTACCTGAGAAATTGTGAAGCCTTAGTAAAAGTGTTCACCCACAAATACAACCAGAAGATGTGTGCTGTGGAGTATGACTGCAATGTACAACTCCCAGATCCCAGACCACCACCTCACCCTCAGGAGATTACATTATTAGTAAGTCATTCAGGTATTCTGGGGCACCCTCATATTCCAGATATCAGCCGCTTCCATCCTTCATTGCAAAATCTTCATGTCACAAAGCTAGGTGACACTGAGAAATCCAGCTTAGGACTTCCAGTATTTTCAATAACACTTTTAATGTCAACAAAGAGAAAAATATATTGTTCCCAACATCTCTTATGCACACCCTTCAGATGGTGGAAGAAAGAAGTTAAAACAATTTCACTAAAAGACCTAAGTAAGACTAAAAATACAACTGGCTATAAAAATGTAGTAAACTTACAAATACTCATGCCCAAGAACAAGAAATGGGCAATTTTCAACAGACTAAATCTGCAAGTTAACTAAGCCATTCAAATAAAATCTCCAGCTATCCAGATACACCAAATACCTAATTATTAGGCAATTCCAAATGTATTAAATGTGACCAAGGTATTTAAAAAATCTTCTGCCTCTCTGCAGATTATGTTTTGTTTTCTAAGGAAGGTACCTTCATTCCAAAAATTGAAAGGAACATCTACAAACAATTTTTCAAGACAGAAAGCACACTGGTGAATACAGAACACCATCATCTGATAATTAAAGCCCAAAGGCAGACTCTGTGATTAAACTTGTGAACAGCATTAATGTTGTGGAAAAATTTGATTCTAATATCATAAAAGGATAAAGTGCAATTTATAGGACATGATTTATTCAGGTACTTCATGAAGGACCAAGAAAGAGAGAATTGCTGAGAAATCACCTGCACTGAAATGTGTGTGTATCCACCTGTTAAGACAGTGAACACCCAACATGCCTGGTGCTCCCAGAGTGGAATCTCCTCCTCCACCTCCAGGATGTCCCGGATTGGGTTTCTCTACCACTTCACAACACCAGAGCTAGAAGTTGCATTTCCCCCTCCTCTAAAAAAATCAGCATTCAACTTCAGCAAAGAAGTTCCAGCTTGCCTCATAGAAGTAAAGACAAAACCAGTCAGTCAGATAACCTTGCCTCCATTTCCACACTGAATAAGAAGCACCTACTTGGTGATTTAGGAGCTCTAATACATGCATATCACTTCTGTACAGAGCTGTTTCATACTAACTTCCTGAAAGTTAACCTGTAGTGAGCACTGAATATTTTCATTAAAAGAAGTCTGTATTTTCAGTGTCTAAGTCAGTTCTTGGTCCAGTCTCCCTAACCTTCTAGCACAGGCTTTCTCCCAAATGTAATTCCATTATTACCTTTAAATACTTTCTTCCTCTTGTCTCTGTCAATTTCCACATCAGACTGTACAGCACAACAAACCAGAAAATGCTATGCCACAGCTCCCTGTGTCACATGCCTACCTTGAAGCCCTAAAAGTCTGATGCAAATCTCTGTAACTAGAAAAAGGCTGTATTTCTCAAAAAAGAATTGTTCTTTCCCAGTTCATACACCAAGACTTTCTCCACTTTGCATGCAATATGAACACCTTCTCCAGTCCAGCCCATTTCCAAACGTGCTTGGGGGTCACCATGTGGACTAGCTGAATTGAAAGTAGTTACCTGTTTTGAAGGGGCATGAATCTGATTAGGCAAAACTCGAGAACCTTTTTCAGCACAACAGTTATATATTCAGAAGGTTTGTCTTTAGTTATATCTCCACACTGGCCAACAAAATTTCCCACACAGAGGGTTGATTAAATGAGCTTTTCACTTTTTTTTCTTTTTCCACTAAAATGAACACCAGAACTCTGGCTATGAGCTTTAAACTCTGCTTAGAGCAAAATGATGACAAGCTTCACATTCTGTGCAGGGGACAAGTTTACCATTGCTGAAAATTTTTACATATCTAACTTATTATTTGATATGAATTGCTTTGTGGTGCTGAGCAAGTTGAAAAGTAACCAGTGCCTGCTGCCAAGACTCCTGGAAGCAGCAGCTGACTGCAGACTGGCTCAGATGCCAGCACCAGCACAAGAACTGCTGCAGTGGGGAGGAGGGCAAAAGAGGGAAAAGAGGGGCTGCAGCAGCTCAACCCAAACTGGCTTAACACATGCTAGAATTATATTCTGCATGTGTAGCTCCAGAGCTACAGCAGGGATAAAGTCAGGGCTCAGGATCCTCTCTCTGACACTGTTCCACAATGTTCATTTAGCATGGGAGCTGGAGAGTGATCCAACATTATGGGCATATGTACCAGGACAGGGCAGGCTCCATTTGGGTTCTGAAACACTAGCCCAACAATGTCCACTTCACTAGTTAAATAAGAGTGCTTAGAGAGTCTCAAAACAAATCAGCTGAGGATAAGAATCTGCTTTGTGTAATGCAGAACTGGAGACAGATGAAGCAACACTTGGTTCAGAGACTATATAAATGTAATGTGTGGATATAAAGCATTAAAACACTCTGGGAATACCAACTTTAGCTCCAAAAGCAGAGCAAGTCAAAGGAATAGAGAAAGCATCATGCATGCAAATACACATAAATCAATGTCTGATATGAGTTTCTTTTACTCCACAAAAGAAAAATGTGAAAATAATAATCATTTCAGGGGAAAGAAAGGTCAATAAACATCTGAGTGAAACCAGTCTCACCTAGTAAAATCTGTTTTTTGAAAAGCCAGATCCAGCCCAACTATTGCTTCCTCTACTACTAATAATTTAATATTCAAAGCAAATGTTCTCTGTGGATATAGCTGTAGTGTTTGGGTTAGCCCTTGGAGCAGGGCTTTGTACCCCTCTCTAAGGGAGCTGCCACTGCTTAGGACAAGCTAGGGAATTTGCAACCCTCATGGAATTCTGCTGTTGAGCTTGGACCACTGGTACCCCTGGACTAAGATATGCTGGAACTCCATTGTAAGAAAAGCCACCTTCTCTCACAGCCCAGACTCGAGGCAGCTGTTGGGAAGTGTCATTTTACTGCCTGCAGCAGGATACAGAAGCTCAACCCTGGGTAAATCAAAAGCACATGGACAGCACAGACACTGGGCACTAAATCCTTCTTTCCAATAGCTCAGGCAGCTGCACTAGTTGCATCACATTCAGCAATTAGATCCTGCTACAACACAGACATGGAATGGCTGTGATCTTAAGAAGAAAAGGCTCACACTGTGTATGGTTTTTATTTGAAGCTATAAGCATGATTTATCAGTGGAGATAATGTCTACTGCAGCAAAATTCATCAGGTTATATACAAATTAAGTATAATCTCTTCCAACATATCCCAATATTATATATTCATACATAACTCTACTTCCTTCATATTTTCAGTCAGTATAATTTAGTGAACGCCATTAACTACATATTGGCTTACATTTGCAATCTAGGAAAAATAATTTTCTTTCTGATAACAAATCTCAATAGAACTTTTTCTCTGCTGCAAATGCCTAATTTTTAAGTAGTGCACTGCTATAAAATTAGCTTAAGACAGGCTGTCTGCTTATTGCACTTAATAGACTCAGAGCTGAAAAGACAAACATTTTTACTAGCAGTGAGTGTGCTGGGACTGCCTGCTGATGTTTAGATGGTAAAATATTTGTAAAAAAAAAGGAAGTAGTAAATACATCATTTTGGTTTTACTGCAGACAAGATAAATATTCTGTTTTACACAAAGAATAATAAACATGACAGGGCAATGACTTGATGAAAATACCTGCACAGATAAGGGGCAGAATAGGGTACACAAGTAGTCTCCCAAGTCTCTGACAAGTAACCAAAGCACTAGGTTTCAGCAATTCCCATTCAGTGCTTGAAGGTTTATACATCTGAACTTTAGAAACGCCACAAACACTCCTTATCCTTTAACCAGGTGTAGATAAGTGCTCCCAAGAGACAACTGACAAAACTAACTTAAATGGCAAGTTTTCTTTCTTGTTTAAATTGTCCTTAATGAAACAAACAAACAAAAAACCAAATAGTAACAACAGCAGTAGTATTAATAACAGCAATAATGATAATAATATCAAAAGGCTCAAGCTCTGGCCTGGCTCTAGGTCCCTTGCACGTGAGCATGCTACCTCACTTCCCTGGAGCAGGTTGCCAGGTGCCGGCTCTGACAGCAGTGCCAAGCCTCTCTGGCATTTTGGGCTGGGCAGGGGAGGAACCAGCCAGTCATGCCCCAGCAGCTCCCAGAGGTGGTGCAGCTGCTGGGGAGCACGGCAAGCTGCTGTGGGGCAGGCTGGCACATTGGCTCAGGCAGGGACAGCCAGAAAGAACTCTTTGATAGCTTGTACCCTTTCCCCATTGTGCCAAGCAAATGCCAGAACAAAAGACAATACTGCAATGGGAGAAATACTGGACTTTTTTATTGGTAGGAGTTACTTTTCCAAAGGGATAGTCATAGAGTTTCCCATAGCCTGCTGATAATTTGTGTTCACAAAGATCCAGCTTTTCAGAGTTAGGCTTCATCTCACTCCTGTTCTCTCTTCACCAAGCAGCAGCTTTCACAGGGCAGGACTCCATAAAAACTGGAAGCTAATTACCAGATGTCTTGGAAACCTTTCCAATCTGCACAGCTTCATCCAGTTTCCAATGCTTAGGATTAGCCCTTTTGGAACCTCCTCATCCTTATTTTGTGTAACAAATTTTCAACAAGACAGGAGTTCTTTGTTCTCTCCTAATAAAACAACCTAAAATGTTAACACTTCAGCATGAAACTAATGAACTAAATGCACTTTTCTGGAGATCTGAGCAGATGTATGGGCATTTCCAAACTTATGTGAAAACATTAATTCTGGAAGAAGTCCTCTAGGCTGTGTTTTTAAAATAACTTCAGAACTACAAAAATTAATACAAACAACAGTTGTAAATTATCCGTGTTTTGCCAAACATATGGCCACTCAAGTGCTGCACTTATTGAGAATAACCTAAAATAAAATCTTATAGGAGGATGAAAAGAGAACCAAGGACCAAGTCAGACATTTACTTAGATGCAACAGCTTTGTCCACAACATTTTACTCCAAGTAAATGCTAGTGGCAATGCAAGATATATACTCTGCAGAGCACTGAGCATACAAGTCTACAATTTACAAGGATGAAAATTATTTTTAAATGTCTTCTCTTGGGGTATACAGTGAAAAAGATGAAGAGTTGGTTGAGTATGAGTTCCTGCGGTACTGCTGACACAGGAGACTGTCACTTTGATACAACCTATTTCACAGGGATACTTATGAAGTAACTGGATGGACTCAGTACAAAGTGGGAATATAGACCCCAGTATAGACCCCATGCACATGAATCCTCCAGCTGGAATGATTGGGAGGGCTTTGAAACACCATAGAAAGCAGCTGGCAGCATCTCTGTATGTGCAGCTGGTTGCAAAGCAAATGTCTGACCATGCTCTCGCTGTGCTGTGGAAGGGGATGTAGTAGGAAATGTAGCCTTTGCCCAGAGCTAAGAGGAATGGGTGACATACAGATTTTTGGTAGCTGGACAGTGGCAATGTCCTGTTCAACATCAGCATTGCTTTATTTAAACTTCTTTGGACAAAAGTTTTCACCTTGGGCAAAATACCACCTGCAGAAAGACTGCCATGACTAAAAGTGGAAGCGATACCTTCACTTTTATTTTGTACAAATTCTACCCTGTGGATGTTGTCAATTACATACTATAAAAATAAGTAACCTTTATCAGCACTCAGTTTAAAATGTATTTAGATGCATGCATTTTAGGTAATAAGCAAGCCTACAATACTCTGTATTTCTTGAGGGCTGAAGGTCATCTGTTGCAGGCATCATCTCACCTCCCTTCTCCAAAATACTACCTTAAGTACCTAAAATATGGTTCTTAGTAGATGATATTCAAAAACATTCAGAAACATCAAGTTTATAAGAACTGACACTCAACTGGAGTAACGTCCCAAACCACGTGACACATAAATCATGATCTCAATTTGACTACATTTTAAAGCAAACACTAGTATTCACTAAAACACCTCTGTGGCTAAAAGGAAGTGGCAAACATAGAATTAGCTGTGGTCACATGTGGATGACTATCCAGGAAGACTGTGGTGACATGAAGCCACTCTTTTAGCAGGTACAAAATGAAATAATCCTTCTGTTGGTGGCATGGCCCAAGCAGCAAAACTGGGAAATGACTGGCCCCTTCTACTACATGTTACATCCTCTGTGCCTTTGGGAGAAAGGAAGTAAGAAGCCCCATTCATTCAAGGCAGTGCTGCTCCTGAGCTCCACGGCTGTGACGAACTCGAGGCCCATGTGGGCTTCCACATGGGTGTCAAAAATGAAATGCTAAAGCAGCAACACTGCTTTTTTTCAATCAGACTAAAAGTAAAAAACTGTTTACAATATATTCTATGAAGAGAAGTACTGCAAAATGTGGTATTATTCTCCTGCTGACAGTCAATGCTGAGCTGATCTATCAGTTATTTCTGACTTTTTCCATAAGCTTTCCTTGTCAATCTTGGCAATCCTTGGCAGCTCTCGGGAGCCTATCCTAAGTTTTTGCATATTTAAAAACAAAAAAGATTTACACCATTTTCCTCCAGGGCACTTGGCTCCCCAAGCTATCCTGAATGCCTTAAACACTTTCATGAGTCTTCTTTTTTTTTTAATGTTAACAAATTTCAGTGGTTATAACAGCAATTTTATGAGTGTGGCTTTTTGAAAAGATAGATCACCTAGCATGCTCTGAAGCAGTCAATCTATAACACATTCACATGCCTCTCAAACACTTCAGAACTCGCACATCCTTTTCAAGATCTGCCCTGGAGAGACCTCCAGCACCTGGCATGACCCCAATAACCACTGACTCATCTGAGCCATGGAAGATGCAGCAATCCATGCCTTACACAAGGTGCTAAACCACTCAAGGTATAAAGACAGCAATTAGCCCTATGAAGTGGAACATGTCATGGTGATATATTTTTGATGATGCTTCTTTGTGTTCTTCTTTCCCTTTTGAAACCTTTATATATACTCTATAGATTGGCATTTCTGTGCTTCTTGGATCAACTAAGCGGTTATGCCAAGCCTTCCTACGAACAAGAATTACATTAGTCACTTAAAAATCTACTGCCTACACAGTCATAAACTAATCCACTCAGCTCAATTATATTTGAGCTACAGATCCTGACCAGACCTGCAGTGTCGTGTGGGGAGAACTTTGTGGAGCACTGAAAAGGGTGAGCCTGCCAGGCTCTGGAGAGTGCCATTGGGATGCCTCTTGCAGACCCTCCCCAGGCAGCAGGAATGGTGTGGCAAGGACCTACCTTGCAAATATCCCGGCCTTCAAAATCCCTAATGCTCTGAAGGTCATCCTCCATCCTCAGACCCAAATAAGAGCCAGGATGCAATTTTGCTGGCGCTTCCAATAAAGTGCTGCCTAACAAACAGGCACAGGCTGGATTTTAGCTTCTGAATGGTCTCTGGGCACAGCTCCAAGCAGCAGATCATAGAGTCAAGGAAAAAGGTGAAGCAGGAATGTCTAAGGGTTGTATCTAAACAACATGGTACATATGATATGCCAAGCATAAATAATCTAAACATAGCTGTCTATCTGGCATCAGAAAGCAGCCAACAGAAAAATAAATCCCAGCTTTTAAACACTGACTTGCCTCCAGCTTTATCTATTTGCTGTTTGACTAATATTGACAAGTTTGGTCCACAAAGCTAATGTACCACTCCTGCAGACTGTATGTTTCCAGCTTCCTTATAGTTCAAATTTTCAAGCTCTTTACACCTTCCCACTCTATTCACAGCCTTCTCAACCTCCCTTCAGGAATGCAAGAAAAAAAGTATGTCTTCACTAAAAATTCAGCCAGCAGAGACTGACTGCAGTTCTCCCAGAATGTGCATACGTTTTCTCTACCTCTCTTCCTCCATCTGGCTCAGCTGAATGCCTCCCATCTCTTCCAAATAGATCTTCTGCCCTTTCCTTGAATATGCCCCTAGTAATCCTTCTGTTACTCTTCTTACAATGAAGGCAATCCTTATCCCACGAGGACAAAATTCCTTTTCCTAGACAATCCCTCAGATTCAAGGAAGAAACATTAATTATAAATGACATAGTTACATGCTCCCTATCTGTTGAAAATACATCAGACACACAGCAGTACCAAAGTGTCATTCACCATCACTGATTCCAACTTGCTTACATTTAGAATTACTCACCTTAGACTCATATTCAAACTGGAGGACTTTTATTTACAAAGCTTTACTTCTGGGCATGCCATACAACTAAAAGCAACTACTGAGAACTATAGTGTTTTTTCTTCCTGAATTTCTAGTCAAATGACCCTCTTTTTAGGTGGCTGTGTGAATCAACACACACAGCTGATTGAAGACAACAAAAAAAGTACAGCTGAAATGCAAAGAGTAAATTTATTTTACTACGTCACTGGCTAGAGGATCCCAAAACCAAATTGGGCCTTAGATACCCAAATTGAGGGCGCAGGCACTGCCAGGCTCAGCCCAGTCCCAGGCAGGGCACCAGGGCTCCTGTTTGCACCCATTTATCAAAGGGCCACACATGGGTTAACACCATGCTGTTATTTTCCTCTCTGCTTTTTATGATCTCTGTTTTGATCTCTCTCCCAAGACAGGGAGCTCAAGCATGTCTGGGAGAGGGCCTCCAAGTTTCTGTAAATACCTGTGTTATCTCTACACAGAAATTCCTCTTCTCAAACAAACAAAGGATAAACAGCAGTAGGCATAATATATGGTTTCCCACACTGTTATTCTCCAGGCCTTGGCATTCCCAGCTGCAAGGTCACTTGATGGAATCTACCATCCTCCTTGCCATTCTTTCACTTTCAACCCTTCCCTCCCCACACCAGCAAAATACTTCCTAGCTGGCTTATGTCTGTTGCGTAATATGAAATTAATAATGTTTTTACTATAAATTAAGTCTAAAGAGGATGATGAGTCTAAACAGCCTCTAGCTGTTTGCATCTTAATCTCAAAACTATATCAATGCAAATCTGCTGCAGTTACCTGAAATACTTTGATCTGTTAACAGTGCTTATATTCCTCCTGTCAACATTTATTTCTCCTCAAAAGTCTTTCTTTTAAATCCAGAAATATTTCAATAGTAAGGAATAAAAAATGAAAAGGAAAATGACAAGGAAATATTAGAGGAGATGATTAAATATTCATAAACTAGGTAATGCTAAATTCAAAGTTACACATGACAATTTTAAGTCTAAACTCTCCTGTAAGTTCCTGACATTCCCTTTAACTACCTGACTGTACACTCTGTCTTAAATAATGTTCCACAATTTCAGAGACACCACCTATTAGTAAGACAAATATTTTGTACCCATAACCTATACAGCAAAGTGTCTATACCCAGCTTCCTGCCAGTCAAAATACCAAAATACCAGAGAACAGCTATGGCTCACATGCCAAGCTGAGTTCACCACTAATATCCCTTGAGAGAGTTACGAGGGCAACAGCTCCACTGCTAAAAGGAATTACATGTTATACAATCATTAACTTTGATAAGGAAGAAAAAGTTTTGGAGAATAACAAGGCCTTTTTGCTAGGAAAGATATCAAATTAATGCCACTGTCACAACAGAAGAATGAGGCAAATATACAAGTAATAAAATATAACAGGATGTATTAAATGCACGTAAAAACAGGCAAAACCAGCATCCTCAATTTGAAAAACAAACAGAAAAAGCCACTGTACAGTATGGGACAGTAGTATGTACAGTTTTAGAGATACTGCAATTAGCCTGTTTGCACATTCAGATTTGCAATTGTTTTACACTTGAGTATTTGTAAAGTTGTCCAAGCAGCAGCAGCAGCTGCATTCCTTCTGAGCTTAGTACTCCAAATCCTCATTTTTTGTAAGAAAGCCTAAAAATGGTAAGACATAAAAAATCCTCTGATTTCTTCACAGTCAGTTCTCAGCCAAATATGCAGAGAGTTTCCTTGCTTGCTCTCAGTTCCCTGACCACATCCCTTGCCCTGCACAGTGCTGCTTCCCTGCCTCCTGCTTTCTTTCAGATACCTGACACTGATGTTACTTTTCTGCAACTTGTATCTAAATCAGAGCTTGAGATGATACATGGCAATACTCAAATATTTACAAAAAGACTAAGGATTGAATAATTTGCTCTGCAGACCCCCATCTGTAAGAATGGTTTTCATCTGTAAAGACATTATCTCATCCACCCTCTATCTCAATAAATAAAACTGTAAACGCTTCTTTTTAAACACATAACAGAAACATTTGATTTCTTTTGATTTAGTTTTCTCAAATACTGTACTTTTACTTTAGCTAAGGACTTAGATTCAAAACATAGCTGCATTACTGAAGAAGACAAAAAATTATCCCAGCAGCAGTGCATCTGAACTAAACCAACTCTCCCTGAAGGACAAAGAAAGTTCTTCATGTACCTGAGGCTGGGTATCCCAGCCTTGCAGCTCAGACACACCCACAGAAGATACGTTGGCAAAAGCACAACACAACACACACAACCTACAGAAACATTCTCAGGGATTTCTGCACAGCTACTGAATTATGACCTTCAAGAATGATCAGGCTCCAGCAGCCATCTCCAAAATCAAGCAAGCAACCAGAGTAAGAAGCAAAGAGCAGCAAGAAAACTCCACCAGCATGTGGTGCACACAAATAATATGGAAAAGTATTAAAGTTGCTTTTCCCAAAACTCACCTCAGTGCCACACTCTGCTCTGGGAATATATGACACATCAGTGCTGAAGGAGGGAGAAGCAGGCCTTCCTCATGGTAACTCCATGAACGAAGTCTGGAAACAAGCCAGCTGAGTGCTACATCAACCCTGCCTGGCATAAGACAGGTGATGCTGAGAAGTTCAAGTTCTCTGTAAAGTGTTCACTGGCCTTTGGGCTGTGCCCTACTCTGTAACTGTGAGGCATTTTCCAGGTCAGATGCCGTCTCCAGACTTCAACAGATCCCACAGGTGTTGTAACAACAATAAGCCAAAAAGACCCAACAACTGAAAACTAAACCCTCAAACTCTGTGGTTAGTTGGTTTTATTTTGGGTTGTTTTTTTGTTGGTTTTTTTTTTTTTTTTTTTTTTTTTTTTTTTTTTTTTTTTTTTTAATCAGAGAAACACCAAAAACAAACTCTGCTGAGGTAGAGACTAATTTGGTATTTGATGAAGTAAACTGGACTCTACCACTTCACTCACTGCATTCCAAGGAGCTGTTCATCAAATGAAGCTACTCACACAGGATTTTATAGAAAGTAAAGTCTGGCTGGAAAGGGGTCAGTACTGCTCCCTCAGCACCTGAGGGCCTGCCTCTGTATGTTCTGCACCAAAAGGATGGACAAGATGATCTCTACTAGAGCTGTTACCAGTCTTAGATGGGAACACCTGCTGAAGAAGAGATTAAAGATGTCATTGCCCTGGCAGATGTACCCTCACGCAGAAACTAGCGACACTAAGCCTGAAATTTGACTCCAAGGCAACATCCAATGTCTTTTCTGTGTGCTGACACAACGTTAACTTTTGAACCCTAATTATGATCATTGAGATTTCAATAAACTTACTCCACTGCTGAACAACAAACAGAAACATGTTATCAGGCAGGGTTTGTTCAGAGCTGCCAAGGAGACGCTTGGCATGTCCCACTCCTCTGTTCCTTTCAGTGGGGCTGTTCCAGGACAAACATGCTTTCAGAAAAATTTAAATAGTCTGGAGCAGCTGGATGCAATCTTGATTCTTACTTAGAAGAGCAGCATACAAAGGCATGTCCAAAAATGAAACAAAAGCTGTGTGCTCAGGTCCAGACTTATGGGGAGAATTCACATGAGTGCTGAGGAGCTGTCAGCGGAGGGTCAGTGGGAACTTGTGGAGAGGAGTGGAGCAGACAGAACCCTTTTCCCACTGTCTATGAAAATCAGGCTCAGCTTTACTATCTGGGAAATGTAACAAATGCCAGCAGCAGGACGTTGACTAAATAGAGCCTTAAAATGATAAATCAGATCAGCAAAATACACAGTGTTACCTTCTGTTCCTAGAGGGGTAAGGGTTTACACTGTCTGGAACAATTTTAGAAACATTCCATGCAGAACACACTACAGGAGGAGACCCTATTGTCCCCATTTCTGAAGATTTACCAGAGACCTTGACTAGCCTCAGGAAGCCAGGGACATCTAGGCAGAGGAGCTGATTTCTCAGCCTGAAGCTGGACTACTCACTACCTATGTCAATGTGATGAGCAGGTTTAGCTCTTGAGCTGTTAATGGCTTTTAGTGGCAAATCCAAGAAACATGCAACAGGGCAGAAGAGAGAAGGCAATAAAGGCCAATGAAGATCCAAAACTGAGGACATTTTCCTATTTAAAAGGTTTCTGGGTAGATACTCCTCCCAAGTTTAATGGAGGAGGTTGAAAAGCTTTCAGCAGAGCTATTTTAATCTCTAGCATATCACAGGATGCATGCAGGGTTTATAATGGTATATTTAGTTGGTATGGAAATATTTTGCTGGCATAGGCTATGCAGAGAATTATTAAAATGAACAAGTGATTTCAGTCCTTTTGACCAAATTCTGTTCTCAGTGTTGTCTGAGGCTCAAGTAATGTCACTGATGTCAGTGGAGTTGCTTTAAACAAATGCACAATTTGGACACTAGGAAATGCTAGTAAGAATTAATTTACTTGATTCAAAATTAATTAAAAGATGGAAATTTGTGCTTTTATCTAAGGCATAAAGTATACTTTAATGTATATCTAATAAATGAACAATAATTAACATTTAACAACTAACAACTAAATTATTAATATTCATAACGTATAGCTAATGAATGTTTAGTCAATGAATTAATAAACAATGTAAAAAGAGGCAATAAAACTAAAAATGAATCAGACCTCCAGTGCTTTAGATAAAAATCTATTTATAATTTCTTCAGATTTGATATTTGTTTTACAGAAAAATCTGTAAGAACCTCTACAATCTCTCCAAATAAGATACAATCTCTTGGCATAAGAAACAAAATCTCTTCAGGTTATTTCACTGTTCTGAGCAAGGGCAAATCCCACAATCTTATTATTTACTTTCTTGGTAAACAGATTAGATCCATATTCAGCTATGGTGTTACATATGCATGTGACAACTGCTGGCATATTGCTCTGCCAGTGCTTAAGAACATTTCTTTACCAGTTAAACAATCTCTCCCAAAATAAACACATCTTTTCTGTTCTCACAAGCCATAAAGCAGTTCAAGAGCCCTGAAATGATCTTTTCATTAGTCTGAGATGCTTAAGGATCTCAGTACTGAAACATCCCCAATAAGCCTTATGAGTCAGGAAGCAAATAAATCCTGCTCTCCCATTCCCTTAATAAGAATGCCTAATAAAAATGTAAACTAATTCTCTTGACTGCCACTATCCTGTCTGCTGAATGAAACCTTCCTTTTCCTTACCATATATTTCTATAACTTTAAAGCTACAATATATTTATGGCTGTTTGAGATTACTCAGCCAATGCCACAAGCTGGCACTAGTTTCTTAACTCCCCTCATTTTTTTCCCTTGGCTGAGGCCAGACAAGATCACCCGCCCTACTAGCGAATCCATCCTCCTCAAGTCGATACTGTAATAACCTCAGCCAAGTCCATCCTCCATCAACAAAGCAATCACAAAGCCCTTAGCTTGCAATATTTCCTTGTTGAAGGTATACTTCAGTAAATTTTAATTATCTATTTGATTATAAACATTTATGGGGTTTTAAACTCAAATGAATATTAAATATACTTAAACTGTGCTTTCCTTCCTCTCGCTGTAAATGTCTCCTTGTCCTCCTAATGCAAACAAATACAGACAGTGCTTCTCCCCACAACATTTGTCACTGTTAGCAGCCAGGAGGACGCTTCTGTCCCCTGTTCTACCTACACAGAGGTCCTTGCTGAGCTCTTTTCCTGCATCTCCAGGGTCTCTGCAGGGAAGTAAGAGCTCAGGCAAGTAACAATTTGCC
Source organism: Ammospiza nelsoni (assembly GCF_027579445.1). NCBI lineage: Eukaryota > Metazoa > Chordata > Aves > Passeriformes > Passerellidae > Ammospiza > Ammospiza nelsoni. The sequence goes on from NC_080639.1 coordinate 16,567,945, forward strand.
TGTCCAGCAACAAAAAGAAGACAGTGGAGAATATGGATATTTCAGCACATTTTTATGCCAGACCTGGAAGCCAATCAAGAATTCCAGCAGGACTTCTGGACAATTTGAAAAGCTGTAAAAAATAAAATAATCCTGAAGCCTCCAACTAAAAGCCAGGGGTTATAAGAGAGATTCTAGAAACTCTGGGATGATGCAGAAAAGCAAGTTGTCTGGAGAATGGGTCAGGACAGTGCTGAAACAGGCGCCATTCTCACATGTGGCCAGTAACTGCAAAGCAGAGCCATGCCACCCACACCAGCCTTTTGCCACTCTCTGCTCTAAAGCAGGATCTTGAGATGTGTTTCAAGGCAGAGTTACCACGGTGGAAGCTGCCTCAGAGAACATGAAAAGGATGAGACTGTTGGAGAGGTGGGCTGCCTTCCAACACACAGTGCTGGAAGCAAAAGCAGGTTCCTTTGGTCCTGATCAGCCATTTAAATTGCTGTCAAGCCTTCTGCTAGGGAAGCGTTTCTCCAAGCTCACTCCTGAGGGCACACATCTTGCCAAGGGCCAAACAGGGAGAAGGCTGCCAATCTGCTTTTCCCCTCTGCAGCAGGCTGCTGCTCCTTGCAGCATGGTCAGCACATGAAAAGAAGTGCTAGGCCCTCAGTCACCCATGGTCACAGAGGACACGGCTGGACAAACTGATCTTTTAGGTGTGCTTCTCCACTTTTGCTGGGCGCTCTCCCTCCTGCTACCTCACATCTGCCAAAAGTATTTTCCCTGGAAACAATGATCCTCTCCCTCCTTGTCTCACACCTAACAGGGCAAGTGTCTCCCTGGCCACAGAGAAGGCTTCCAGGCAGAGATGGTGCTTGGGAGCTCTGTGAACATCAAGGAAAATCAGGAACTGAGCACCATTAACTCCTTTGTGGGTTTGTACAATAGCAGTTAGACCACTTAGGAGACAGCCTACTTGTTTGTTTACTGTAAAGGGCCTAATGCACAATTAGGCAGAGGGCTCTGCCCTTCAAAGTCCCTCTTCTTTCAGCCTGTGCTCTAACCTTTAGATGAAAAACACACAGAAGAAGGGAACTGAAGATGTTTTGCCCATGTAATATAAGCAGGTCTGGTGGCATGCTGATACTTCCCTGTCTCCAAGAGGATAGCAGCTGCCTTGCTGCTTCAACCTCCTGCTCCTGAGTTGATTCACACAGTGTGAAAAAAAATAAAGCCACAACACCGTGGGTCTGAGCTGGGAGACAGGCAGAGCACCTTATGCAAGTGTCATTACACCATTCTGCACACAAAATGTCCTGCACCAACCTCTCTGTACCTGCATGAGACATGAGTATTTCCTCCTGATAAGCTCCAGTTGAACCTTTTAAGTAATGGGTTTTTCTTTAAATTAAAAAAAAAATAAAAAAACCAATTTACTCGAGTATTGATGTTTTCCTGGAGCACAGGAAGATACAAGGCAAGGGAAGAGCTCCTTCTGAGTAAACACTCTCCCAGTCTTCCTGCTCCAGGATGCTCCTGTTGTCTTCTCCACACAAGTGCAGGGTGTGGAGGGAGTCCCTCTCAAGGGCACTGGCCATCCTGCCCTTGCTGTGCTAGACTCTGCTGCATTAACACAGCTCACAGGATGCAGTGACAGTTCTGTACTGAAGGGCAGCCTTCAAGATGAAGTTAGGCCAGCTGGTGTTCCCTTACAGTATTCATGCCTCTGTGGAGATCTGCCTTTTGGCCCTCTCTGTCAGGCCTGGCACCTCACCTGTGCCTCATGCTCCTTGCCTTCCTGCCAGCAGCACAGGAAGGGGAGCTCACTGCAGCACTGCCCCAGCCCTGCTCCTAATGCTGCCAGCCACACCCCCATTCTCAGGGAGAGCAGCTCCCAGAGCCAGCAGGAAATCAAGACAAATCCCCTGGTATATTCTGCCTACAAGTCTGGTCAATGCTTTTCATATATGCACATGACTCCATGTAAGAGCTTGCTGACACCACACTGACCCTCAACACAGCCCTGCCTGCCTGCACAAGGGCTGAGGCTTTTCTCAGCTCCCTGCTTCTGGCATCTAACATGACTTTCTTCCATGTTCACAGAACAGACTCCACAAAAGTCACCCAAACTGTTTGGATCTGAAAAGACAGCTGGGATGAAATCACTGACAATCATAAAGGTGTGTTTCAGGTGCTGAGGACAAGCCAAAGTGTTTTTTTTTTTTTTTATTATTGCAACTGATTAAAAGCCAACAGAGAAATTCCCATGTCTGGTGCTGAGGTAAGACATCAGATCTGTTTTATATGATTTCCTACAATGCTGACTTTACACAGGGAAGCTCAGCCCTGTGCTGAGGAAGACAACTTCTGCAGTGATGGCAGCCACGTGTAACACAGATCTTCAAGTCTGCTTCTCACAACCAGTAAAAAGTGCATTTGCTTCCATTTGGCATTTTCCCACCTTCCTGGAAATGCCATGGTTAAACAGTGGGGTTTTCTTCCAAAAAGTTGTGATTTAAAATAAACACACACAGTTTCTTTAAGAAATGAGAACTCAATCCTGATTTCAGCAATCACACAACTGCTAGAGGAACAGCACTCAGCGCCCAGGCCCACCAGATACACAGAACAGAGGCAGCTGGGCAGCCACTGCCCATTCCTGCCTGGTGCCTGAAAGGGACTGATGATCTTCTGGGATGAGACATCCTAATTCTCATCTCCTCCCATCACCACAGATATGCAGACATTTCCTATTCAACCACAGGAGCTGCCAAGGAAGGGAGTGAATGACGAGGATCTGCAGCAGCAGGGTTATAATCTGCTCCTGTGACAGAAGAGGGCAGCTCAGAAAGAAACTGACTCCTGACCTGACTTTTTATTCCACCACTCATCCAGATTACAGCCCAAAGCATTCACAGTGTACTGTGAATTTGAGCATCCTTTGGGTCATTTCCTGTTTATGCACATTGCTAATGAATTCAATAGCTGCAAGTCAGGGAGGAGATAAGGGAGCTTGAGATCTATGAGTGCTTCATCTGGCCCACACCTGCATTTCTGGCATACATGCAAAGTGCATCCAGATCATACTCTCTTCACTGTAGGTAGGAAACACAGGAATTGCCTGCATCCATCATGTGGAAAGTGTACTTAACTGACTTCTACCAAGGACACAGTTCCTCTGTAAGACACTCTGAAAGGGGTATGTGCTACCTCCCTGAGCAGGGCAGCAGCCTGAGCTCTGTTTCCTAATTATGTCTGACCTGGAGGATATCAAGATAAGCTATCCAGATCTCTTTTTCAACCAAGCAGGAGAACTTTTAGCTATTGCAGATTAACTCTTCAGTGCAAAAACTGTCCTTCTGGACATGTCTTTGTTAGGATTAGCACAACAGGGCCTCTGAGAAGTATCCCAAGTAAGAAACCAAAAGGAAGTATTTGTAGTGTTGAAAAGGCCTGTACAAACAGACAGTGCAAATGAACAAGAGCCCATGATGCCTTTCAACCCTCTTACTTACTGGGTAGTGCTAGGGTTTGCCCATCCTTGTCCCACATGGGAGCCCAGAGCCACTCCTGCCCTGAGCATTACACCCTTCAGCACTTACTGATGACAATAGAAGGTGCAGTTTACACTTACTTTTACAGCTCCATTAAAAGGTGACCTGCAAATAAAAAAAAAATCAAGCACATTTAGTATTATGTGCTGAATGCCCCCAAATAAACAGGATTAAATGAGCATTCAGCCTTCATGTAAAATTAGGGTGAAAAGACTGGCACTGAATGTGTCCTTTGATTTTATGCTCATGAAACAGTGTCCTTCCAAACAGCAATGTTCTGAGCAGTTCCTCAAAACTACTGGCTCCACAATTCTGCCTCTCCTGCTTGCAGACAGCACAGTGGGATGGAGGTGTGGCAGAAATATTATCCCTCTGAATGGTGTGTTTCTGAAACGGCAACAAGAAAGCTGGCAAAGCAAGGGGACAGCACGCAGGCCCTCATTCCCCTGCTTTCTCTTTCCTTTCCCTGCTCAGGCACCAAAGCCTATGCTTTCTAAATGCACTGACCTGGCACTGGGCCACACCCCCTGTGGAGGCACTGGGGATCAGACGTATTTGAAGATGAGGTTTTGAGGTCTGGTACAAATTTTAGCAGTGCATTGCACGGCTACAGGTAGAGCTTTTCCCTGTAAAATAATGAACAGAATAGCTATTTCCCACTGGCAGTCACCATGCTGGTTTCCCCTCCTCTTTCTGCATTTGGCTCTGCTTAACTGACTCCCCTCCCTGAGACCCAGCTCAGGAAGTGTTTCTGCACGTGCTCAAAACCCAGTGCCTTCAATGGGATACAAGCATGTGCTTCAGTACCTTACTGGCTGGGGTGTTCAAATACATACCTTTCCTACCAGGGCTCTCCTGTACCAAATTTTGTACCTTTATTATTAATTCCCTGGTGTAAAGCAATGAAAAATAAGCTCATAAGTGACTTGATCAATTTATAGCTACTCACATTATTCTGATTTAAAAACATGGATATGTAAAAGAAGATTAAGGGTTTTCCTGTCCTGGTATTCTTACACCGCTACTCCAGCACACGAGAAGCTGTTAAGCATTGTGCTGCACTTCTCAAACAACCTTGCTCTCCCCCCAGATCGTATTTGACATTTCTCTGTAGTGAGGCTTTGCAAAGAGCTACCTTCACATACAGAAATACACTGCACAGGTTTCCAGAAAGTTGTTCAAATAAGGTCTAGCACCAAATTCTAAATCTCTTTTATAAACAGAAGCTTTGGTTAGCAACTTGCATCAAAAGCGTCTGGTACATGGTTACTGTTTGTTGGTTGCTTTAACTTGGCTTTTTTATTCCTCATTCTTTTGTGAAATGTGATACTGCTTTATAGATGTCGAAACTGTAAACCCTCAACATTATCCTACAACTAAGATTCTACCATTAAGTCTTTAAAAATATTGTACTCTAAAAATATATTACAAATATTTTGTAAATACAAGTGTTAAAACAACCAGAGGTGTGCACACTCCCTACACTTAAGTATAATTACAGGCAAACTGATTGACATTATCTAGAAATACTATTTAAACTAAGAAACTAAACAAGTGAGTTATACCAATTCTTGTCCACAATAATTATTTGATTTTTAGTAGACTGATAAAGACATCTGCAAAGGGTTGAGAAAGAATTTTAAAATAACTGTAATGTCAAGCAGGAGATGATTTAAATTAAAAGTGCTAGTGAACTAAGAAAAGGGAGTAGGTTATGCCAAATTCTCACTTACAGTTTAAAAGAGGCAGGTGATGGAGCTGAACAAAAGCTGCTTGGTTCATCATTTCTCCTTACCATCCTCCCTGAATAAATCCACCTACCTGACATCTTTTTGCTTTCAGCTAAATACACTACTTATATGAAAGGCAGGTATCCTCCAGCCTTGCCTGGGAAAAACACACCAGAGAACAGTGTGCAGGCATGGTCATGCCCCACGTGCAGGCACAGCAGTGTCACCTTACTGCTGCTGCCAGAGCATGACTGACCACTGACTAAACAGAGGAAACCAGCCCGGAAGAAAAAATGTGGCATGGTGTCTAAACCACAAAATAAACAACAGAATGAAAGCCCCAAACAACACTTCTGGGGTTTTTTCATGTTGTCTGTAGTAACAGTGGACATCCTACTTTAGAAACACATGTTGCACCAGGAGCTTTCTATAAAGTCATACTGGCAGAGTTTTTGTTGCCTGTATGCCCTGGCACCCTCCAAACAGTCCTTCTGCTAATATTTCAGCATGCCATTAAAAGAGGCTAATTGTGTATAGAGAACTAGGCATGAAACAGCAGCACAAGCTCTGGCTGAGCCTCAATCCTTCAGCACACGACTTCAAGGAGTGCTCAAGCAAGCCAAGGAAGAGCAGAACCTGCAGAAACTACAGCACACTCACTACTTGCTTAAGAGCTGCAACAGGCAGAAGTAACACTTCAGCACAACACCCTCTCTTCAACAATTGGAAGCAGGATTGAAAAGGGGAAAAAAAAAAAAACCTAAGACATACACAGTGAAAGATTTAAATGTTTAAATTACAGATTTACATTAATTTAATATATTTTCAGACTCTCAGCTCTTAGACTACCAGGCAACGCCACCTAGTGATGCTAGCCAAGAAAAGTCATGCTCCATTCTTTGTTGAAAAGAATCACTCTTGAAAAGGTTCACTCTTGCAAAATTCGTTTTTGTGGAACCACAGTATCAAGAGGTGCAAATATTTCAGTACCCATGAGCATTTTCAAACCTGCAGCATTAACAAAGCAAAAAGGTCTGAGCTATTTTATCTTGAAGTAATTTCCAGAACTGACAACACAGAAAGTGAGCTGGGTTAATCACATCAAAATTTAAAAATGCAGACAATGTGTAGTGTTGATATGATATTGGGGTACAGTGCAAAGCCCAATAAATGACCTCCAGCTTTGGAAAGATGTAGAAATATTATTTGTATGATAAAATAATTTACCTAAATTTTGAAGATTTCTCTTTGTATGTGTAAAACACCTGCTTGAAAAATGCTACCCCAGTCTTACAATTTCAAGGAAAAAGAAACCTCTGTGTGGGTTTAAACTTTCTTTTTTTTGTGAGGTGGAACTAGTCAGTCATCTGCTGGTGATAGCTGTGAGCTGTAATTAGCTTCTGGTGGAAATTGCCAGCAGATGCAACTAAAAGTTTAAGTCAATTGGCTCTGCTTCCTCCTTGGAAGAAAATTGGCATTTCAGGGCTGCATTCCAGCGTGATGGATCTTAGAAACCAAAGCTAATTTTACAAGAAAGGGAAGTGTCCCTTTTCCTGGTCTGCTTTAACCCTGAACACGCTGCATGTTTCTGCCAAGGATGTATCATTTTTTCCGTTCTTTTGCTGGTTTTATTTTTTTTAATCCCCAAAGAAAGTAGCTATGATGATACAAGAAATTCCACTGAAGAAAGGCCAGTGTTTAGTCCCAATTACTGAAATCACAGCTGTGGAAATTGGGAGAGGAAGAGAATGCAAAAAGTCACCAATGGTGAATGAAGGCAGCATGTGAAACAGGACTTGAAACGGGAAGCACAGCAAGCTTAGGGACATGACAAGCCAAGCAAAACCCTGAAGCACCAGTACTGCAGCTGGTCCACACCCAGTCTGAACCATTGGTCTGTGACAGTTCTGCACTCTGGCCGCACCACACTGCACCTTTCAACAGTTCCACAGCAAATGCAGCATGGGTATTTGCTCTCACCCTGCTTCCCACCAGTTTCCTGCATTTGATTAATATTTCATGATTTCAACATTGAGGCTTGATCAGCCTGTAGTGGTATATGGGTTATGCATCTTGTGACCTGTCCTGATCATGTCCTTCATATCTGCTGTCAAGTAGATAGTGAATGTTCCGCCATGACAAGTAATTGACATCATTGCTTTGCCAGCTGGGCTTTGTGCAAGCTTTGCTGGCATTTAACTTCCTAGTATCCAAATCCCAGGGATATCTGAAGATCTCTAATAGTAAAGAAACTTCACTTCCCCAAAGCCACCATAAGTTTGCAATGACCACATCTAACACGTAAGGGTTTTTCAATGAGAGGGTATCTATTCACTGAGTGTTGGAACTTCTCTTCAGAAACAAAAACTTCTTAACAAATCAAGTAAAAACCTACACCTCTGTGTCGATGGCACACAGGCACACCTGCCTTATCGAACCAGGCAGCATGAAGAGAGGAAGGGTTTCTGCAGGCTGCCTTTCAGTACCCACTTCATCTGCATACGACAAAACGTAGCTGATGATGTCTTCAGACTCACCAGAAAGTAAAGTGATTTAGGATATGTAAGAAACTCACATGCAAAACATGCTAAATACAACCCTTACACAAAAGCTTAATGGAACAATGAGGAGTTTTGTCAAGCAGAAACTCAAGCAAAGTGGCCTTTTTTGACACTGGATAGACTGGTCACATTGTAAACTACTGGAATTATGCAGATCATGCAACAAAAAAATATACTAGTGACTGTTTTGATGCATTTCCTGAGGAGACATGCAGTGACAGCACAGCAGAACTGCCACAACCATTCTCACTCCAGCTGCCCCATATATGTACAACTCTCTCCCAAATACCTTTGAATGTTCACTTTGTAACAGGTCAGCTTCTCAAAAAGATATGCTAAAAGGGGGTTATTTATCACAATTTTTCTAGCAGATGAACCAGAAAAAGCATACATGCACATGCTTGAGTACATTATCCTCACACAATATTGGATTTTTCAGAAGGTTTAGGAGCATTCTTAATAATTTTATTTCCTTTAAAAAAGCCCATTTTAATATCTTCCTATTACACTAGATGGCTTTAGCTAGATGGGAGCCTTTCCCCTCCAAATAAGAAGAAAAAAAATCCTGTAGGTCTAATTCTGCCCACAGGGTAACTTGTTCTTTCTCCTTTTTTTAAGGTTAAGCCTTACTACTTAATTATAAATCTAGTGTTTTGTACAAAAATGGGATCTTTCTTAAGTGCTCTTCTGTTCTGTCTTCCTCTGAACTGCAAAGCTGTTTACCAAGACTTTTATCACGTCTTTCTTGTTAAACAGTTATTATAAACAAGCAATAGAACAAATCCTGATTTCCTCTTAAAGCAGTGGAAAAACAAAGTTTCTGCCAAAAAGTCTACATAGCCAAGATTGTTAGCTCATGTACCTCCATTGCTCTTAAGGCTAAATCATTTTGCACCACAAAGGAATCCATCCAGGAGCTGAAACTCTCAAGATAACAACTCTTCTGGCAAAAAATGAGCAAGACACTAATATCTGTACAAAGAGAGGTAGCTAAAACTGGACTCAGTTAGCCCAAGGATTCCCTGCACACCTAAGTGCTGTGGAATGCTTGGCCCTCCCATATCCTGGTTTCACACTGAGTGGCTCTGTCCCCCAGCTGGGGTGGGGTGGCAGGACACAGAGCCAGCCCTGCCTTAGGTGTTTCCCAATGGAGAGCAGGTGGCTGCCAAACCAAATGTGCTGTGTGCAAACAGCACCTGCACCATTCTGCGCCTCAGTGAGACACCATTCACACAAACTCCAACATCACCTTCACCCAAAGTGTCCATTTGGGCAGAAATATGGCTCACAGGCTTTGCTACTCCTTTTGAGATCTCAGCTCAGTTTCTGTATGCTTGCTCTTCTCTAAAGGCAGAACAAAGAGAATATTTGGCTTTAAAAACGTCTTAGAAACTACAAATGAAAAATTGCATGACAAGTGTACAGCTTTAATTACATCTCTCAAGGGGACGAGAGAGAATTTCTGCATCCCCATCTTGTCTTCTCTCTGCCCTGGAAATTCGTAAGATGATCCAAGGTACAAATGTTCGTATTTGTAGGGGGGAAAATGACCTACATTACATTCCTAGCAGATCATGTAAATAACAGGATGTAAAGTCTCACAGAATTAGTTTACATTTGAAACATTTTCAAAATATTGTTTTAGCTGGGTATAATAGACCACCATAAGATGTGACACACAGCAAACACAGGGCTGCAATTAAACAGCTGGCAAACAGCCAGAAAGAGATAAAGGCCCAGGCTGTCACTTGCTAGACAATATATATGGCTATTTTGGCAGCCAAAATGAATGTGATAATTGAGCCATGACACATTAAAAAGACACACAATTTCCAAGGAAAGAGTTCCTGAGCACTAAACAGGGAGCATCTATAGTGTGCTTACAGCCAAGCACAGTTTATGAGTAATAACAAGAGCGGACTGATGACAATTCAGCGGTGCCAAGCCAACCTTGTCTCATGCACTGCACCACTGTATGCACTGATTGACCACAGACACAGAAATACAGCACACTAACCCACAGTGGCCTTCAGAAACAAAGGGAATCTGAAGAATGTGGACACGGACTTGGAATGTTTTTCTGAATGTTTTTTATACTAATTAGGATTTTGTACAGTAGCAGTTCTATTTCCAGAAGTCACAGTGACTTGATTTGACTTCAAAATCCAGAAAAGACCCAGTTGATATAATTCACTTTTAAAATAAAAATACACAGTAACACATGAATAGTAAGTAACTCTTCAAAATCATGCTTTTGCTATAAGGAAAAATGACTGTTTTGTTTAAGACATGAAGATCCTTAACATTGACAACAATAGCTGTTTGGAAGACAAAGTCCAGGAATTTTTCCAGTGATTTACTGCATGTTTTATTAAATAACCTAAGAACACAGCAAACAAACAAAGGTAGCAAATGAAGACATGGTTTTAAGTTAACACTCAGCAGCTGTATAAAGCTTCCTATAAATGTACTCCATCAAATTAACATGCTGACATCAATTGCATTTCCTTCTTGAGTAAAGGACTTGAAAGCCTCTACATGGTCAGTCTCCAGCCCATTCATTCACTAACCTCCCACAAAGTGTAGGTTCTTCAAGATCTAAAATTATGCTCACATAAAAGAAGGCAAAATTAAGCTCTGTTACAGGAAAATCCCTATGAAGAGTTTACTTCCAGATCTTAGTCTAAACTTAACCACATTAGAGGTTTATTCAAATAAAGAAATTGCATATGTAGCTTCCCCAACCAAAAAGTGCAGTGCATCAAGAAAGCTTAAGAAAGAACCCACTTGTAGATCCATTCACACCAGTGATATCTAGAAGACACTGCACAGCTCTCCATAGCTTTGATACCAGTGACTCACAACTGACCTGAGGGATACTGGCAAAACCTTTGTAAATTATTCCCTGTACTAAGAATCAAACAAACAGAGGAAAAACCTTTGAGACATTAAAACAGGGTCTCTTCAATGGAAATTATTTTCTTTTCTCAAACAAAAGTATCAAAGTGCTCTAAACCATTCAGATTTCCTCAGAAAGAACCTCCCTAGTTACCTCAAATAACCAACACAGACTTCCAAATCCAACAATTAGAGCAAACTAGCATTTCCATGCTGGGCCAAAATAAAGAATCAGAATCAATACTTGACTTTATACTAAACCAGTACAACTACAATAATTACATAATCTACTTTTACACAATTATCTTTAATGGTTATGATAGTAACTTCATTAAGTGTGAATAAAGGAAATGGAAAGGCTTAAAGATGAGGTCAGAACATGCACTTTTGGCTGCTTCCTCAGGAGATGCATCAAATATGTTATTCGTGTCTAAGGAAGAGCAGACTCTTGAGGGTAGCTGCAGTGCCCAAAAGAAAAATGAAATCATGACACACATTTTTCTGACTCACAAATTAGAAAGAGTATAAGGGGACAATTACAAGAATAAATTAGTTGATCCTCATATGAAAATTTCATATTACTGCATCCATAAATGGCATGCATGCTAATAGTGAAATAAATTAAAGAAGTATAGTCTTAAATTATTTTTGTGCCCAATACTGCAGCAGGCATCTTATACCCAGGCATATTATCCCACAGGCTTTGTCCAGTGGTGTTTAGTAGCAGCTGAAACAAGGCCAATTCACATTCCCTTCAGAAAAGCATTTAAACACACACAGAGTTTCCTGGAAAAGGTGAGAAAGGTGGGCTTCCTCTGACTCAGGGCCACAAAGCAGAAAGGCAGTAATTAAAACTGTAGACACAAAAGAGGAATGAAGAGAAATAAGTCCCAGTTATTTAACATACTTCATATACTTGCCCCTTGCCCAAATATCCAATGAAATCTCAGTAAAAAAAGGGGTTTTTCAAAGCTCTCATATCCAGCCTGATTATGAACAGACATTTATGGAAAGAGTTTCATGGAATTAAATTGCAATAAAAAATTAAATTTTCTTATACTTTAGGAGAAAAGAGGATGGAAATCTGGTTTAGGACAAGAAACAAACATGCTTAAGTATCTTTGCAGTATGAAAACCTTCAAGGACTGACAAAACTGTCAGGCAGAAAAGACTGAGTAACTCAGAAGAAGAGGAATACTACAAGTAGGCTGTTTATTTACACCTACCAGGGAATCAGAGAGCATTTCTCGTTACAGCTATGTTAACTCAAATCAACCTTTGGCCCCTAGTAATGAGCTGTAATTGCAAAAGAAAATTTGGAAACACAAGGAATTAAGGGAAAACTTTTTAATCTTCTGCTGCAGAGTCATAGCTGTAAAAAGGCGTGTCTCAGTATAATGCAAAGCACTAATCCTCCCCATAAAGCAGAATACCCTGGAGTAGATAATAATATTCTCTGTGAAGTAAATCCTCTATTTATTTATACTTTGGCACAGTTTCCAAGTGTTTACATTTATTCAGTAAGCCAAAAAATTACTCAGACTTATTTTTTCTTTATATTTAACATATAGAAGAATGGCAAAGCTCTGAGCACCTGGACCATAATTAAATCTATAATTCATACAGTAGCATGAAGACTAACACCTAAATTAACTCTACTTGCCAGAAGAATTAATGCTATCAGGAACAACTTACTGCAGATTGCAAAAATGAGAATAGAAAGGTTTTATAGTAAAGCTTCTGTCTTTCAAACTTCCCTCAGGAAAACCTTTTTCCCCAAATTTCTATTCCAGTGGTGATCCAGACTCCACCATTAAAACTTTAGAGGCTAGAAAAAAATTCAGAGAAACTGCTGACAGACTGAGAGGCACAGTGCCTGTTAGCACAGGCACTGGAGCCACACTGCAAGCAGAGCATGGCTGCACCACCAGCACACTGAGCCCGGCACTGCTCCTCGGCAGGGGAAAGAGGTGCCCTGGCTCAGTCTGGTGCTGGAGCAGAGCTGGGGTGTCCCAGGAACATGCTCACTCCTAACAGAGGTTTCAGCCTCTTAGGAACACATGCAGCTGGTGCAATTTCATACTGCAGTTTATCCACCCACCTAAGACAGAACAGCACAATGGGTGTTCCTGTGTCCTGCTCTGCATCCAAACTGGCTAAAAGCCAGGCTCTGGCTTGCACCTAGCTAAGAGACTGTAGTTACACACTCCAGCAGTGCCAGGATGACTCATGGTGCTTTGCACTCTGCCAGATGACTTTGAAGGGAACAGAGTTGCATATGGAAAGCACAAGCAGATGCAGCACAGCATCTCTCAGACACCCGTCAAGCATTCATTGTTTATGGCATCTATTGCAAAGCTAACCAGAACTGACCCCTTGGTCTGTGATCAGCAACCAACTGCAGAAAAAGACCAACAGAATTACTTTCAGAAATAACATTCAGTGCACTCCATGGACTGCTCACTGAACCATTTAGAGTTACCTTTTTTTTTTTCATTCAGGCTTCAAAAGCCAATGGCTCTTTCAAAGTTAACAAACATGAACTCTTCTGGGCATAAATACATTTGGACTAAGACCTTGGGCAATACAGTCTCTCATAATTACCTGTTCTTCACACAGTTCCAAGAAGCAGAAAACCCAAATTATATTTCTATTGGTGCATTTTTTTCAAACAGCACTCTTATCTTTCCACCTCCTGGAACCAGCTGCTATCACACTGGTGGGCCTGTGTCATCTTTACCGGAAAGCTGCCCAGCCTGGATGGATGATTTTAGCAGAGAGGTATCCAGCTTATCTCAGGTGCAGAGAGAGTTGCATTCACAGTCATTCCTGTCTCCTTACTTGCATGTTTGAAAACAAAGAGTACAAGCACAGCTGAGTCTGACAATCCAGATAAGAGATTTTATTTATACTTATTTTTCCAAGGTCAGAATCTGGGAGTTAAGAAAAATTAAGCACATCAACTTGCATTTGTCAGAAGAAAACCCCAGAGTTATCAAAATCTCTCTTACAGTCCTGCCTGAATGAAAAGTAGACAGTAGCCATCTACAGCAAAGATATCAAGCACAGCCTGCAGAGAAATTCAGAGGCAATGCAAACGGCATAAACAGTGTCCAGAAGGATGAAAAGTCATTTCTCAGAGTAGTACAGCTCACATCTCTATTTTCTCCATCTCTTACCCTACCTTCTCTAATTCCTAGTAAGGCACACTGGTCCCTGAACAGTAATTTTGCCAGAATGCCCTTTACATCTGGGAGAACCACATGGTGCTCAGCCTACAACAGCTGTTTTAGTATAGAGAGCTGCTACTGTTAGCTTGCTTTGTAACTGATAAGAAATTAATTTGCTTCTTCTATTCCTAAAACAACAAAACCCAAAAAGGTCTAACAGAAAACAAAGACTTTAGATAATGCTAGTCTGCAGTATTACCATGATAAATAAACCAAACACTTGAAAGTAAAATGCTTTCACTGCATTTGTTTTCAGAGAACCTTGAAAGTAACCGACTTCTCCACATATGGATCTATTTAAGGCTTGCTACTCTCTATTATCAAACAAATCACTGCTTTGTTTTGATGATGTCCCTTTCACTTTCAGAAACTTGTTTCTTTTTGAAAAAAAACAAGTTGTGGTGTGTTTGCTCTGGTATAACTAAGTACACCACCTGGAATTCTGGCTTATAAAAAAAAGGAAGAAGCAAATCACACTCAAAATACACAGCAGCCAGGATGTTACTGCAACTCTTCATACTACTCCAGCTATCCAAGACTCTGTGAAAGAAGGGAAGCTAGCCAGGAGCTAGCACTACCTGGCTGTATAAAACTTGTATGGGTATCATACAAAATTTCTACTCCAGACAAGAAACATTTTTTCAGCCACAGACTGTGCTTCAAACAGTTTATCAAGTGAAGACCACCCTCTCAGATTAATGTTTTTAATCACGCTTGTAGAATTTTAGGTTCTGCAATATTTCTACCTTTCGCATAAGAATATATATCATTAGAGCAATGGTTAATGTGCAGCAGGCTGTGCTGTGTAACAGATCACTTAGATTTGCTTCCATGTGAATATAGATTTAGAGTATTCAATGCAAGTTGATTTTAGTCTCTTAAGACCTCTCTTTGCACTAGCTTTATAGAAATCAAACCAAAACTCATTATTTTCCTTCTAAGTCCAAAGCTCTGAACAGAAAAACAGGTATTTGCATAAGAATGTTAGTTCTTTGGGCCCTCAGGGTATCTTTAGAGGAAGATGTTGCTAAATCTGAAATGTCCAACTACAGCTTTTGCCATTGCTATTAATGAAGTAGTACAGATATGGCCTAGGTATCTATGAACAAGTTAGGACAGGCACTGATGCACAGGGACAGCACAGAGCTCTGTGTCAGCTAACCATCCCTGCATGACTCACTCATCCCTTGGATCCTCCAGCCTGGATGGAGCCTTTGATACTGGGATACCAGGGAGAAGGACAAACAGCAGCTAAAGCAAACCCCAGGCAGTGGGGACACAGCAGACAGGCCCTTAGTCAGAAAAGGTTTATTTGGGGAGGAACCTGTCCAGTCTGCCACAATAGCAGCCTTCACAGCAAGAACCACTATCAGCTGAACATCTGTCCTATTGCACAGCTACTGATCTATTGTAACACTTTCCACACCCTCTAAAATCTACTCTGCTCAAAGCATTCACAGCATAAATGCTTTACTGAAATTGTAAACAAAACCGGCTTTCTGCTGCTAACCTTCCCTTACAGAAAGGAGAGCACCCATGTTTCATTTGTCCGATGAAATCTGACCAGCTGATGCTCTACTGATTCACTCTACCACATTTTGGTGGCTTCCATGTCTAGGCTTCAGAGTGAAGTGATAACCTGAGTTCAAACCTAAACCACCTCACTGCAGCTTCAAGCTCAGCAAACGGAGCCAGCATTGATTGAGAACTCTTGGCTTTCTGCAGCACCTATACTGCTAAGTCAGTCACAGGGGGGCCTGAGTGTTGGGCACAACTACCTTTGCTCAAGCTATGTTAAACAAGCTCCCAAAAGGCAGGCTGGCTTTGCACTGAATGAGAGCCTTAATTTTCTTACTGATTTCCAGCCCTGCCACTGAAGCTACATGAAGGGTTTCTGGCAAGGGAGGAACTCACCTCCAAGACAATTCATTGTGAATCCCTGAGGCTGGCCTTTAGCTTTGCTCTGTTCTCTGACTTTGCTGGCTACCTTCCCAGCTCCTGCACCCTTCTGCATGCCTCAGAGAGGAACTACTCAAGTTTATAGCAGCATTAACTCATCAGCTGGAAACCTGCCAGGCTGCTTACATTTTCACTACAATCGTCTGAGCTCTGATTCCAGAGGGTGCCTCAAGCCAGGATCCATGGGCACAGACAGCACTACACAACTGCTTTCTGATGTGCTTGATCCATTTGGGGTGCTGGGCAACATGCATTAGCGCTTGCATAGCTACTGCAAACTGCCTCTGTATAAGGACAAAAATGCCTCTTGATTTTGTTTAGCTCAATGTTAGAGATATTCATGGGCCTGGGTAACAAACACAGAGCACCCAAGCACAGAGCGTATGCGGCATCAAAATTCAAGATCTACTGCAGATCTACTGTGCTATTTGCTTCTCACAAAGGTGACACACTTCTGGAGAACTGAGAACATGTGCCTAGTTAATTTCTAGTTAGCAGAAGGTAACAAATTTGTGCAATTAAGTAAGATGAGGTAAAAATTAAAACAATGCCAAAATTGGGGGGGAGGAGACAGACAGAGGGGAACAATAAATCAGCAGAAAAATCTTTTTTTTTTGCTTTTTTTGACTGACAACAGCACAAAATTTGTGCACTTCCAATGACTTTTTAAATAATTGTTGCTACTGCTTGGAATCATAGCACCTGTATATCTTCCAGGATGATTATACTACAAAACCCTGACTAAATTACAGTTTTTAAATGAAATGAGAATCACTTCCCTACAAGCTCTCCTTTAGCATTATAATTTAAATCCAGTGTTAATGCTAGTTTGGTCAAACTGGTCTTTAAGAGGTCACTTAGTCTATTTCCTGCTTGAAATAGAAAAAACTATATCTAAACTGCTCCTGTCAGTCCTTTGTTTCTTAAAAACCTCTGGCAATGCAGACCCACCAGCTTTTGCATGCTGTCTTTATGTCCAGGTACTCCCACATTGATATTAGGTCTTCATTATAGCAACTGAAGTTGCTTGTCATAATTACCAACCCTGGACTAGCAACAACTGCCTTATTTCCTTTGCAGCAACTTTCTTCTATATCTGACGATCTTTTCCTTTCCTTCTTCCTTCAAAGCACATGATCCTCAAAGAGGCTACACCTATTGTGAAGAACTCCTCATCCAATCTTTTTTCCCCATAGATTTGTGCAGCTAATTAAGCCTACTAAAGCGCTGTACCTTGCAGTTCTCATTATTAAATTACACAATATTTTTAAGGTCACTTCCTACATTGGCCCCCATCAGTCAGCATTCTAGTCCTGTCCTCCAATGTGCTACAACCCTTTGGTCCCCACTGTTAACTCCAAAGGCAGTATTTATATGCTCTAGGCTAGTATCCTCATCAATAAGGGAAACATCAATTACTAGGGACTGTCAGATGGTCCTCTACAGATTCTTCCAACATGAAAGTGACTCACTGCTAACTACGGGTTACTTTGCTGTTTCATCAAAAAAATCTTATCCCTCCTTTGTTGCTGAAAGTGATGCTTACAATGGTAGCTTAATCATTGTCAACTGAATTTGCATCTTAGTTCCCAAAAGGTCTGGCCAGCCTGTTTAACTGTAAGTGCTATAAAATTAACAACTACTCCAGCCACAGTTCTGAACTAGGTAACAGTATAGTGCACTCTCTTCAGAGGGAAAATTAATCCAAATTAATGCAAGCAGGCTAGGACTCATTTATCACCAGCAGTTACTGGCTCAAAGTAAGGCATCAATGTAAAGGAACTGCAGAGCTTCTGGAGAGCTTAATGGTACACATGCCTCTGTCTGAGACAGCAGCTGGATATTCCTGCTCCTGCCTACCCAGCCCTGAACTCAGAAAATATGCTCAATGTATTTTTAATGATCTGTGTATTACCTGTCTCAAAATGTTCCACATCTATGCAAACCCACGTTACACCAGCTCCAGGAAACCTCCACACATCAGTTTTATAGGGATTAGGTAATTTTATATACAGAGTTTGATGCTGTTTAGCTGATTCTCTTGTACTTGCACTTCGTTAAATTGAATTTGAAGTAGGTCTCCCAAGTCTATAATAGTAGAGAAACTGATACACAGAGACAAGTCAGTGAGAGGGGGAAGCATTCAGTGCTAGGACCTTGCCACACATACTATTGATCACAAACTAAGTATGACAGGCTGGCAGGGGTGAGCAATGCACAGCTTGAGTGTAAAAAGAAAGAACTATACATATACTTGGCATACTTTAGTCAGTTTTGTCACAGAGCCTGCAGGGCCTTTGTACAGTTATACAAATCCAAAAAGCAGATTTGTCCTTAACTCTAAGACCCATTAATTGGCATTTTCACAAATTTTTGCACTAGTACCTAAAGAATTGTTTAAAAACCTGGTCAGGCTTTTCTACTGTTTCCAGATAAGACAAAATGAGCATCAGTTCTTTAAGACCAGTAGCTGAATGAAAACGTGTTTGAACCATTTCTGCAACTTTAAAGTACGTAGAAAAACATAAAATTTATTTTCTTTTCATTTTGACAGTAGTGCTATTATAAACTAGCCAAGTATCTATACAATCTTTGGACTAACACACAGGTTTCAGAGCAGGTAGGACAGTACTGTGGACACTGCTCACACAAGTGTCAAACCTGCAAATCTGCAGGCATGAAAACTTACTCCCATGAGTAAATATGTTGATTTGTGTTGCATAACCCTCTCTTAATTATGCCACTGAGAATAATACTTGCATGAGAAATTTACTGTGTGGGGGCTGATAAAAAACCTTGGTTTACAGCTTGCAGGAGGTCAATACTAGCAGAGGGGAAAAAAATTCCCATAACTTGAGGCATTTTGAGTTAGTAGATCTGTCAGCTAGTCTCAACTGAAAAGAAAGTAATTTAAATATTCTCACAATTCAAAACACTCAGGAGTTACACAATCTTTCACTAGTGCAGTTTTTAAATGAAAGTATAAATATCAGTGCAGTCTGGCTCTACTTAACACTTAAATGTTTTACTAAAATGCCTTTCTAAATTTGCATCATCCCTCTTACTTAAGCAGTTTCACTCACTACTAGCAAATAAGGTAAAAGCCACTCTGTAACATAAAGGTTTCTTCTCCAACTGGACGGTAATACAAAAACACCAGACTTCTGATTGCTGTGCTAAATTACACCACTCTTTCCTACTCTGACCTGGACTATAGTCTTCTATAGGTTAGAAAAAGGAAGGAAGGAAGAAGAAGAAGGGAAGAAAATGCTTAGGAGAAATAATTCTAGATAAATCAGATATGAGCAATACTAACAAGTAAAATTTCAATATTCATTTGAGAGTCACTTCAAATATGTTTGGAGAGGAGCCATGAACCCTCTTCACTGTATTTTTTTAACTGTAAACTTCTGTATAGGGAAGGAAGTGTTAGAACTAATCTTGTGGGTTGTATTCTCGAAACCATTCTGCAAATTTCAGCCGTCTTTTCACACAGAATGCATTTACTGCACTCAGTGGTGACAGTGCTGGGCAGGGAGAGACAATAAAAAGCATAGTGTGTCACAAGATACATTATCAAGTAGAGTTCAGGTGATTTTTTAAAATTTTGCCCATTCAGCTTCAGCACAAGCATTTGGGGACATACTTTAAACATAACTGTCTTTTACACACCTTAATCAACTGCTCTTCTATAGGGAACCATTTAGTGCTCACAACTGGGTATTCACTGCAGAGGTGGAAACCAGAAAAACTGACTTTTTTTTTTCACTGGGATTCGGTATTTAGTACTATGAAGACATTTGCCCAACAAGAAATCAACAGAATAAACACAAAACTGGGAAACTTACACCAATCTGAAAAGTCAACAGCTTGAGTGGAAGAAAAAAGCATACATGTGAAGAGGGCACACACTTGTGCTACTGTATAAAGGCCTGCTATTTGACTGCATGCAATATATTCTTTCTCCTCCTGATTTCATAAAAGCAACAGAATGCCTGGTTTTGACAAAGGGGAGATGGAAACTTACTATATTTGAGAGACAAAGGAATGGATTGGCTTATTCATATCCTGGTGTGTGTGGCAAAAAGCTTTGTGTGAACAATGCCTAGTCTGAGAGGAGAGAGGAAAAACCCAGCAGAGTTCATTTGAATCACCTATTTAAACCATTTAAGCAAACTTGGATGATGATTTTTTTTCCTTTTTTTTCCCTCCCTGGGGAGCATTACAGAGTAATCACATGAATCTGCTTCACTTTCTGACTGAAGTAGTCACCTCCGTGGCAGAACTGGAGCGAACCACAGCTGTGCAGTAACATCTTCAACAGGCACAACTGTTTGCAGAGTAAACATTTGTCTATAACCTTACTGCAGGCAGAGTATGCTAACAAAAGGAATGCTTCTGCAAGCTTAGCTGCAGCACCTTCCTCACAAACACGAGGCTGCATTAGCTCAAATCCAGCGCTACCTGTGCACGTGGACGAGTCTGCACCACCAGCACAATTTTTCATTGCTCCTCGTTGTTTCAGACAGCTCAACTGAAAGAGCTTAAATTGCTGGTCTGAGGAATACCTTCACAATATTGCTTTAAACACACACTGCAGTGCTCCACACTGATGGAATAACAAGCACAGTCCGACAGTTACACACATCTGGATTCATGGGTCCATAACAAAAGCAGTAATAGCGTTCGCCTGCCAGGGTTTTGCAGGCATTCTTCTTTGTGTCAAACTCCAGACCCTGGTGATGGCAACACTCTGCAGGGTGGAATTAGCCCAAGATGTGGCAGTAATGAAAGGGACAAATGCAGTTCTTAGGAAGCAGAAAAATCCTGTATTAAAACAAACCCCTTACACATCTTCCTTCCATTTGTTCTTAGTCCACATACTTTGGAGTGTTATTTTAATATACATAATTTCAAAACTAACTACCCATAAACCATCAACCTATTTGCAAGTCTAGGAGAGGCTACAAACAGCAAAATCATCAACTGCCACTTTTGTAGTACTGCTCAAGAAATCTCATTAGTATATATTAGCATACAAGGCCTGAAAATAAATAGGAATCAATATTGTAATCCCTATTAAGGAAAATCTTTCCAACAGACCTGTAAGGTCAGGCACTCACTGGCTAGAAGATGAGACAGAGCAGGGAGCTTTTGGGGTGATCCAAGTAGCTCTCCCTTAGCACTAAGTCCCATTTCCCAGCAGCTACAAAGAAAACAAGTTGTTTGTCTGACCAGTGCTCCAAGGCATGTGTTATGCCTGGCCTTTCCACTTTACTTTTTTCTTTTTAACCATCTGCTTTCAAATATCTGATTTTCATTTTAGTAAAGAGAAGAGATTAAAGCAAATTTACAGCACAGGATATAAAAGACTTACATTCTCCCGCTTACCTGGGAAAGATACACTATTTCAACTCACCACTTTTTAAACCACATGAATTAAGCTCTGAGTGGATACACTGAATTTGGTGTTTGCATTCATTTCCTGCAAAGTTTACACTAAAGTGGATTTGTTGCAAATGGGCTGTAAACTATAAACTAAGCTGACATGAGTGTTATTAAATAGAACTTCAAAAACTTTTCCACAGAGAAGAACAATATTTAATTTAGGAATGGAAATGAGGAAGAGCAAGCAAAGAAAACCGGGAATACACATTTTTGTTATTGTAGATCAGCAGGGCAGCCAGGAACAGCTAAAGGAAGCTGCTATAAATCACAGCACCCCTGGGAACAGCCCCACTTGTGCCAGCCCTAAAATCCAGGAAATACAATGAGAGCTGGAGACAGCAGCGCCCTGCTCCACCTGAGCTGCAGGTCTCAACAGCAGCCTCAGACAAAACCCTAACTACAGAGCAGTGACCTCTGATCCAAACAGTTTTATGCTATGAGCTGAAAATAGTTATTCCAGATATGTCAAACTTATTTAAGAGCATCTCTGCAGCCCAGATTTACCATACACTACGTGCAAAATCTTTGCAGCATTTACCTGAGAGTCTGTAACAGTGGGGTTTGGCACACTTCCACACCTTGAAGTGTGTATAAGTGCTTGGCCATGGTTTGAAACTGAGCTGTCTAGGAGCAATAGGGCCAAGGTCTTTTTAGCTTTGCTTTATGCTATTAAAGGCACAAAAGAAATTAAATACAGCACACTATATCAAGTAGCACAGCTTTGAGTTAAGATTGCAAAACCAAGAAAAAATGGAAGCAGATACCTGTCCTCAGTTTACACCTATGTGTCCTAGTGCTATGGTGTATGTTGGACAGTAATGTTTCAGGCTTTTATGTTGAACAGGAGAAAACATGAATGGAAAGCAGCACTTAATTTTTCTCCAATATCTTTAGTGGCCTAAGACTGAACTTAATTTTATAGCTTTTGATGCTTTATCTTTCTTGAAAATCACACCAAAATCACAGGAATTTAGTACTACTCATGTTAAGGAGTAAAGCTATCAGCATGAAGATACTAAGTTTTACAGTTGGTACCGAGATGCAGCTCATATTCACTGCTCACAAACATGACAGCGTGATACATGACAACGTGATTTTTTCAACAGTTCATTGTCCAATTAACAGAATCAGAAATCAATCCTTTTTGTTGAGACAGGCAAGTGAAAAACTACAGTTTAGTCAGTTTTACTGTGCCTGTCATTCTGCTATTCCAGTGCCTAAAATAGAAATCAGTGTGCAGCCCAGGCCTGCTCAGCACACCCAGGAACGGGGCTTTCTTGGGGCTCTGACATTTTCATAAAGCAGATGTTACAGCAATAGGTGTGACTGCAGGAAAAGCAACTGCTGGGGAAATCTACACCTCTTTTGCATGAGAATCACAGTGCAGCCAGTGGTGTCATTTTAAAGTAGATAAATCAGCCTCGGGTCACTCCCATGGGGTGACTCTGGGCAGTTGCATTGCCAGGTGAGAAGTGGCAGCAGATATCAGTATTTAACATGATATGTGAGAGCTCAGCATATTTGTACTTTAGTATTTGTACTGGATCCTGTTAAAGTAACATTTAACATTTTATATGTGCCATTACTGCATTTTAAAAATTGCTAATTTTTCATTACTTATGTAACTGAGTAAGCAGAAGGACTATCAGCATCCAAGAGCATTAGTTGCCAGTTGTATTCTTGTGAAGTTTGCAATATGTGGACTGCAAATGATAAGATTGTGCTCTAGAACTGGAAGAGAAACAACTGTGCATGAAAAACTAGTTCTGGGAGAACTTAGACACCTGGTTTTTATTTTTAAAGCACATGTGAATATGCCCAAATTATATAGGCTTTTAAATGGTTTGGTTTTTTGTTTTTTTTTACAAATTCTTTTCCTTTCACAAGAAATGCAGTAAGTAGTATTCTGCTGCTTGTTGCATGATGAGCAGTGCAGAGGTCTCATCAGCCTGCTGTGTCGTCTGTAGCCTAATCTGTGCTACTACACCCTATAAGAAAGTAAAAGTGCCAATTGTTTCTGCACATAACACACAGCTGCATTTACTTCTTGGTACCAGAAAAGCTCCTTCTAACAAGTCAGTTTCAGTGGAACAGTAAATACTTCGGGCACTGAAACTTTGTTCAAACTGTTTATCATGAAAACCCAGATCTCCTGTTACAGAAGCTTGTTTCTCTTGTAGATTTTTTTTTTTTTTTTGCAAAAGGTAAAAATGCAGTCATCATAAAGTTTTTACTGAGTAAATCCACCAAATTCCTCATAAAAATACCTATGGGAACAGAAGCATTGATTTCCACAATGGCAAAAAAATAACATTTTTTCCTACTCTCTGTAGCAAAGAAACTTGAATAATTTTAGACACATTGGGGGGGTTTCATCATTCTCAACATCATTCCTGGGCATCTGGCTGTACCAGCTCATAAGCAAAATGCTCTGCAATACTCCTTGTGCTAATAGGAGAGGAACACTCTCTACCAGGGATCCAAGTATCAGATAGTGCTGCAGAGTGAGAAAGCTTCTTTTTCTAAAAGCTGTAACTTGCTGTACCCAAAACTGCTACAATTATCTTTTTGGCAACTGTAAGCAAAGCGTCGGGATTCTATTTCATTTAAATACTTTCTCTTCTGCCATGCCTCTTTGATGGTCCAAATATAAAGTGCAGGACCAACACAGAACTAGATCCCAGTAATTTATTTAAAGTTATCTAAAGCAGTTATTTAAAACCAAACCAAACCTATCTCCCCACAAAACAAACAAACAAACAAAAAAACCCACCAACAAAACAAAAACACAAACCCCAAACCCTAAACAAACAGAGCCTACATGCAAATACATCAGATGGCCACAGGCAATCTACAGCATAGTCCTCAGGACAAGATGCCTTCACCACAAATTCAATAAAACACTGCTTTGGTTTAGCCCCTGCACTCATGGATTAGTGAGACAGAGGAACAGCTCATATTTTATCAAATTCCAAAAACACCCACCAACTATTCAAAAGCCAAATAATTCCAACACAGAATCAGAAAGCATTTCCAGCAAATTTTAAAAACACATCCATGGCTCACTGTTACACGAGTTATTAAGATACCTTCCAGTCAGAAATCTTACAGAGATGTCTCAAATGAAAGCAACATTATTTAAAGCTAGCTTTACTGCAAATCTGAACACAGGATACTCTCAGCTAATGAGAATTTTTATATATCCTTTAAATAAAAGTAAAACATTAAAAAGATTTAAAGAAATTGTCTAACTGTGCTACTATCTAACTTTCCTACCGATCAAGTGCTTCAATTCCAAACCATCACTTTAAAACTATATCACTCAGCCTTCCATGCTTAAAATTTTATTTTCTAAAACCAAACAGAAGTGCCTCCCAAGTTGGGAACTTCCTTAGAAATATTCTTTTTATCAAAAGACTACAACTTTGACCAACAGTTACATAAATTTAGAGGCAATAGCTCAGTTTATCTGTTAAACAACATACTAAGAGAAAGCATATAAAAATCACATACAGTTCTTTACTTCAGAATGAAAAGATCACTCTAGAAACTCAGCACTCAAAAACCCAGTTCAAACTACATGCAGACATTTAGTTGAAAGCTTCAGCATATTTTGACATTCATATAATAATGTTTCACAAAGGCAGTGACCAGCTATGAACAACAAACCGAACAGATTTCACTGTGTACATCAATCACTAATAACTACACCTCCAACATGCAAACAAAATATCAAACTTCAGTTTCAAACACTGTGTGTGCTTGTTCAATCCTCTGTATGCAATCTCTAACAGTCACCCGTCATAAACACGAAGTTTGCCTTTTGTTAACCTGAGCACAATTATTTCCTACCACCGACCACAATTTAAGAAGCCATTACATACCTGCAGTTAGGAGGAGGATCAAGGGTTATTTCAGCTAGCTCCTTCTGGATTCTGTTGGTGAAATGAGAACAGACACAAAGCATTTGAGATAGTCTATAGAATAAATCAGGGAATTACACTGCCCTCTACCACCATGCAGTTAAATGCAAGATTGGCTTTGCCTTCAGTAATGCTAACATGGCTGCTTCCTCTTTGTTCTCAGAGGCATAACCCAAATCCCACAGCTGAGAAACTTTGCAGCTTTTTTCCTGCTCCACGCTGCATGTAAACTGAACGCTTACAGCTGAGCTGGGTAGAAATTTCCCACAACTATTCAGGAAAGTAAGTCTTTTTCACATCCGAGCACTTTTTGCCAGGGAGATTTTCTTTTCAAGCTAATATGCAAATGAGGCGGGGGTGGGGGGGGAGCCTGCACAAGCAGATTTGACAATGACTTTAAACCAGAGCTACAGGACCTGTGACTGAGGCTCAAATGAACCGTGCTGGCAGCAGACACACTCTTCACAATATTTTACCTATTACTTTGCAGTGTGTTTAAAAAGTGGATTTGCAGATCTGCCAGGCTGTCTCTGTTACTGGAATAATCTCTCTGGATCAACTTTGCTTCTCTCCATACCTTCTGCTGCCTTTCCTCCTGCAACCTTATACAGTAGCTGTATTTATGTGATAAAAATTGATACAATAACTTGAAATAATCTATGCATAACTTTACTCTATTACAAACATTCCCAAGGAGTTAAGATCTGCAAAATGAGTACTGAAAACTTCCTGTCAATTTAAGTTTATCCAAGTACATAAGACGTGAAATTTCAAAATACACATGGTTAACTCCTCTTAAAAAGACCAAGACTTCACCAAAGGACCCATAAGAGCAATGCTGTGAATTTCATGCAAATAGCAGATGTTAAAAGATGAGCTAACAGAAACTGCTCTGGATGTCCTTGAATTAATACCAATAAGTTCAGCCTACTGAACTATCTGAGATGCATGGAATTAGACTTGCAACAATTAAATGAAAAAAAGACAATATGGGAAAACTCTGTGTCAAAAACCTGTATCTTAGGCTTGTCAAATAAAAACAAGTAACAACAAATTACAAGTGCTACATAGTAGTTGCAAAACTTTTTCCTCTTTAGCCAGTCCTACTTCAGAAGGGTTTCTTTAACAAGCTCAAAAGTCTTCAAAGCCATGCAGCCATTCTCTGCAGCAATTTTAACATATTTCAAAAAGAATTTACTAAGTTTAAGTCCAATACAAAATTACCAAAGTGTTTGTAAAAGTCAGAACTACAACAGTCACACTGAATAAGCAAAATTTGAAGCTACTACAGCTATTTTACAACTTTTCTTGCTACAGGATACTTGTAAACGTTTTCAAAGAAAAGCAATTCCAGGGAAAGGACTGGAAAGTTATGTTTCATCTCCAAAACCAGCTGGAATTAAAGAATTTAAAGTTTGAGCATTTCATACAGTTGATCTTTGAGAAAATTACCAGAGTATATGTCTTGAGAGCCAGACTGCCAATAAATTTATATGCAAATGAAAGGGCAACCAATACAACTAAACAAGTTTTCTGAAGATTCTCATACTTAAAGGTAGAGGCTACCTGTAGAACATCCCAGTTTAAATCCACAGATCCTAATGGAGAAAACCCACCTAAGCTTCTCCCAGGAGAATGGCAGAATAAACCCATTCCTTCAAGATGTGTAAGGCTCTCCTGTGCATCATCATGAAAAGCCCTCATAAGACCCAGAGAAGCCACTGGGGTTTTATGACTTCTTTAATTAGACAGCATTGCCTGTCATCAGTCTACCAACCATAATAAAATATTCCAGGAGGACTCCACCCTATACCAATCAGGCATGGAAACCTAACTCAGGAAAAAAGCACCAAAGCTCTCTCACACATTTTTGCCAATACAAAAGGTACCGAGGTGCCCCCCTCCCAGTCAGCCTGTAAGTTACCAACTTCTGTACCAACTCTTCAAAAGACATAGGACCATTCTGTGTAACTGTTACCCCACCAAGACTTGGATTAATTAAAACACTGCTTAGCAGGCTCCTGTCAACTACCCAAGCTGATAGTTCACTCCCTTCCACATAGCTTTACAAGAAGAACGCCTCTGCCCTGACAAGTGCAGCACAAGTACTGTGACTCCAAATACCGTGCAAAAATACTGCAGGATGTTTCACTCCTTCCTTTACCTTTTTGCACTAGTAGATAGCTTAGCAGTAGTTTTGCTGGATAGTTTGGTGTTCTTCTTCTGCTGGGTGGCAGAGGGTTTTCGTTCTTCTTGCTCTTCCGGTTCAGGTGCAGGCGGATCCCTCTGATCAGCATCTGAACTACCACTGCTGGTACTTGGACTTTCATCGTCTGACCTCTGTCTATCACTGGACATCGTGAGGAACTTTTTGGGGAAAGAAAAGAGGCAGAGTTAATACACAAGGAAGGACTCTCTGTTGTCATTCCCCAAGCTCCACTGACCTCTGCCTACAACTGGACATCATGCAGAACTTTTTTGGGGAAGAAAAGAGGGAGAGTTCATACAAGGCAGGACTCTCTCTTGGCGTTCCCCAAGTTCCAGAAAACTTTGAATAGGTGACAAGTCAGTTTCAGTGAGAAATTAATCAAAATATACTTCCTTGTCTCATGCCTGAGGACTGGAGTTTGACAGCTACAAAGCAATATTTACATTTCGGAAAATACAGATATTTCCAATTTTTAAACCCACTCACATTTTTTTCATACTTTAAACAATATGCCAATTGTCGACTTTGTTCTAAGGCATGAGACAGATTTAGCAGGGTACTTAGGCAATGAACATTAATAACTTATGACACACTGTAAATAACAAACCTCACTGAAAATGTTTTTTAAAAAGTCACTAATAACCTGTAAATATTTACACTGGAGCAGAGCATTTTATTGGGTCCAAACGCCAGATCCCCCCTCTTCCCCTCTCTCCGAGAAAATACACTGCCAGTAACACTTGGGTTGATTTCAGATGGAAATGTACACTTTCTCTAAGCATTTAAAGGGCTGGCACGGGGGGAACGAGGTTTGGTTTTTTATTGGTGGTAGGGCTTTTTTTAGTAAGGGGAAAAGCCCCGCGACGCATTTAAAGCCACTGGGGTAGCAGCAGCCCCGGTTATTTACATGGCCAGCAGCGAGAACTGCATTTGGCCACCACAGAGCTGCCGGAGGGGGAAGAAGCATAATTCAAACTGCACCTTCTGCACAGCTCTCCCCGCCGCCGCTCCCCGCGCAGCTCCGCCAGGCAGACCGACATTTTTCCGCCGATCGTGAAAGGCGGGGGGGGGGGGGGGGGGGGGGGGGAAGAAGGAGGGGGCTGCCCCGGCGGCCGGGGGGGCCCGAGGAGGAGCGGCGGGAGCTGCGGCAGGGCTGGATCCAGGCGGCCGCCCGGCCGCGCTTTGTGGGGAGCGCCAGCCCGCCTCGGCTCGCCTCGGCTCGGCGGGCGGCGGCGGCGGCTCGCCCGGCCCCGCTCCGCACCGTGCGTGTGCACCAAGTGAGGCGTGAACTCGGGCCGGCCCCGCGTCCCCGGCCGCCGCCAGGCAGCGAGCGCCGAAAACAAGAACAAAGCTCCTCTACCAGCCCCCCCGCCTCCTCCCCGCCTCCCCCCACCGCGCTCGCCCAGCCGCCGCGGCGGCCGCCTCGCCCGCCGCTCCCTTACCTTCGCCGGCGTCCTGTCCCGCTGCTGGGTCGGAGGGGCGGGATGGCGGGGGGCCGGGCCGGGCCCGCGGCGCCCGAGGAGGGGACGGAGGCGGCCGGGGGGCTCTACGGCGGCGGCGGCGGCTCTGTGGCCGGGCAGTGTGGAACATTGAGAGCCGGAGCAGGGGGGGACGGGGGGAGGCGCGGTGCGGCCCCGCGGCCGGCGGGTGGCGCTGGCGGGCCCCGCTCTGCGGCGCGGGCTCCCGCGGCGGGCCGGGGGGCCGGGGCGGGGGGGCGGCGGGAGCGCGCCGCGGAGCGGAGGCGGGGAGGGGGCCCGGCCGCCCCCGGGCTCTCCCCGCCCCGCCCGGGCTCCCCCGCCTGCCTGCGGCCGCCGGCGGAGCTCCCGGCGAGCGGGGGAGGGGAGAGGGGGCGCTCGCTCCCGCCTGCCGGCCGCCGGGGTGCGCGCAGGCGCGCTCCCGCCGCGGCCGGGGGCGCGCGTGCTCCGGGCCGGGCAAGGACAAAGCGGCGGCCCGGGAACGGGGGGTGGGATCGCCCCTCGATGGCCGCTCCGCCCGGGCCGGCGTCACCGCGGCCGTCAGCGGAGCCCGGCTCCCGAGGGGCTCCAGCCTCCGGGCCGCCGCGGGAATCTCCGCGCCGGTGCCCAGCAACGGCGATGCCGGGGGGACGTGCGGTCTGCA
Organism: Ammospiza nelsoni; assembly: GCF_027579445.1. NCBI lineage: Eukaryota > Metazoa > Chordata > Aves > Passeriformes > Passerellidae > Ammospiza > Ammospiza nelsoni. The sequence continues at coordinate 16,597,554 of NC_080639.1, forward strand.
GAGCCCTCGGCCTCGCCGGGCTCGCACCTCACACGGCTCGGCTCGTGCCTCGTGTCGGGGCACGGACACGCAGGTGCGGGACCGTGGTGTTTCTTACCCCGCCGCCACAAACGCCTGCCCTTGGCACTCTGTCACACATGGGAACTGGATAAACGCCAGCCACCCTGCAGCCTCACCACTCCGAATAGAAGTATTCGGCATCAAAACCAGAGTTAGCTGTTCTGCGAGCAGCCAGCACACCAAATAACAAATGTTTTAAAGAGGAAAGGGGACAATTGATAGCAATTGCGGTGTCACAGAAAGGTGGTGTGGTGTGGAGATGAGTTTGTTTTCTGGCCCGTTCCAAATGCACGGTGGTGGTGTGTTCTGGAACAGCTTCTCACACTGCCCAAAGCAATCCACCAATTTAGAGAATGTAAATACTCCAGTCTTAGAGCTTGATCACACTGGCATTGAAAAACAATTTCTTTATAAAAAATTTTATCTATCCGTGAAAAGTAGACGAGGTTGACGTGGTGGATAACTGGCTTCTGCAGAGAAGAAATTAACAATTACTGTAAATGTTTGTGAAATTTACATGAAATCTCAAGACTAACAGTTGCTGTCCAGCACAAGGGCTTTTGCCTGGATAGCTTTCATCATCAACAGCCTAATGACTTAAAACTACTGTGTTTTCTTAGCTTGTGCAAGATCAAGGGCTCAGAGAGCATATACCATGCTCTAGAGGGAATAAACAATTGGAATGTCAAGGAATATCCTTCACTGGAGTTAGTTAAAGTTAACTCAGTTGAAAAGTATGCTGAAGATTTGGCAGGAAAATTGAATTATATGACATGGAGGAATACTGGAGGTTTGTTTGTTAAAGTAGGCTATAGAGAATTCCCAGCTCACCACTACAGGCAATTTGCCCCTGAGGTATGCTGTAGAAAATTCCTAGCATAAACAGTATCTGGCATGATGAGCAATCTGGGCATAATTAGTAAAAGGGAAGCACAGCAATATCAAAAATCTATCAGTCAGCACTGAGAGCCTTTTCCCTTTCCCCTCCTCCCATGCTGTTGATGATGCTCAAGATAAAGCTTGCTGGAACTTTAAAAGTCAGGATTAAGTTTTTTAAATTATTTCAGGTGGAAATTTGCAGTCATCCCAAAAAAAGTAGTAGAAGAAAGTACATCTACAGAATGAAAGTAGACTGGCCAAGAGTTGTACACCACATCAGCTACTGCATGTGTGGCTTTTGTGGCTTTCAGGATACAAAGTGAAAATTAAGAAAGCCCATTTAATGGAGACTAACAGAAAAACTATTCTAGATTTTATTTTTTTCCCAGCATTTTTTACAATATTAAAATGAATTTACTACAGCAATGTGTGGACATAAGAGATATTTATTTGATTGAATATTCATTCATTTGACATCAGGCCTCAGAGGATGACACTTTGTTCTTATGAGGTTCTATGTTCCTTGGGTATGTTTGTTATTCACAGAAAGAAAGCGTTCTTTCTTTCTGTGCTGTCATCCACAGAAAGAAGGCTGCAGTGAAAGGTACAGTTTGAAGGAGAGGGAAAAATGCCAATTTTAGTGGCCATTGTTACAAATCTACATCTCTGTGACTTTTCATATCCCTCGTAATCTGACTTCAGTGTAATTTTAACTGATGTACAGAATAATGAATGTGTTTTCTCTGTCAGTTTATTGTGTGCTCAAATTGCGGAAGTGCAGCTGGCATTGCAGAGCTTTCCTAAGAAGTCCTGGGCACTCGGGCTCAGGCCTACATTTTTTTCCCAATCAGTTGCCTTTATTGTTTCTGTTTTGTTGCTTTTGTGTTCTTTGGGTTATGTTTTTAAGAAGCCCTGTTTGCAAAAGATTGTAGATGGTTAGATGTTTGTTTCAGAAGTAGGTGTTTATTTCAGAAGCCCAGTGTCTTTTTGGGTCTGTCTCCCTCCCTGTTCTGTCAGAGCACAGATATGAAATTTCTGTTAGCACACAGAGGTTGAACAGCTGCCTTGGACTGCACAGACACCTGAACATATTTTTCTAGGTTTAGGAATTTAGAGTTGAGTCTCCTCCATCTGACGTGACGTTCTTAGATGGCAAATGATGGGACCAAAACCAGGTGAAAAGCATTTTGATCTCCTGGCCCAAATCATTTTAAGGGCAGACAGGTGGTAAAAAGGCGAGCATACATTTTTCATGATTAAGAGCAGCTCAACTGAAAATTCTACTTAATGTTTACAGTTGTGTACTTCATTTTTTTTAGTACAAAGTCATAGTTTCCTGACACCTGGAAATGCATCTTTCTGTCCTAAGTGTATTTCCATTCCAGGTTGTGTTAAAGCCCCTGTTGGACCCCTGCTACAGCACCACAGATAAATGGAGACAAGTTGCAGAACCAGGAAATGAATAATTTTTTTTTTTTTTTTTTAAGTGGACGGGGTAAAATTTTAGTTGTGTTTTTGTTTGTGGGTAATGTCACAGTAGCAACTAGTGCTCTTTGTAAGGTAGCTCTTTCTCAAATATTTAGTGTGTCTTGTCCCAAGATAATTAGCAGTTTTAACAGGGTGTTGTAGGAAAGCAGATGATGCAAAAATCTTGGGCCAAAAAAGGGGTATAGTGACTTACAGAAGGGAGTACGGGAGTACAGTAACTGCAGCTCATCCTGTTTGCCTTCACCATAATTTTGATTATTCTTACATTGTGATGCTGTGGATTCTTTGGGGTTTATGAAGGAAAAGTAAACCCCTAAAGAACTAAAGCCCCCTACTTCATTTGTATTCTCAAGAATTTCAAGAACAGCTGAGGAAAGATTTTGAGAAATAAAGTCAATGTGGCAGTGGACAGGTATAGAGGGATAGAATATAAGAAGATAGTGTAGAAAGTAATCTTACCCCTAAGGAGTTGCAGCTGGGCCAATTATCAAAGATGAGGAACAGGCCTGACTTTAACAGGCCACAGCTGTAGCCAATGAGAAGCAGAGTGCTATAAAAGAGTGGGGTGGCTGGCTGAGAAGGGAGCTGGAGTCAGGGAGAAGGGAACTGGCTGCTTTGTGAAGAAGAAAGAGCCAGTGCTCTGAGGAGTTGTCCATGAGAAACACCAAGAAGGTATGGAACTTTTGTGATAAGGAGACAACAGTATGGAACCCTTGCAATAAGATGATAACAGATATTAGATAAGCCACCTCCTGGTGCCTTTGTCAGCTGCTGTTTTGCCCATCTGTTGGTTTTATGTTGCCACCTTACAAAGTTTGGCATGGGAATATGGTGGGGGAAGGATGGGAAAGGGCTGGGTGTAAGAGATGAAGGCAAGAGCCAGAGCACTGCTGTGCTTCAGTTGTTCTTGTTTGAAGAATGACTTTTTGGTGGCTGCTGTAGCTCAGCAGTAATCTTGGGACTGCTGTAATGCAGCCTGTCCTGAGGCCTGGAACTTGGGATTCTTACAGGACTTTTCAGGATATCTTTCTTTCTCTGAATCCTTGCATGCTTGAATAGAATCAGGAGGAGAATTTTGATGACATGTTTAACACAAGAGTTAGCTGTTTAGCTAGGATTCTTTCTAACTTTGAATACTGCTGTATCTAAATCCATGGAAAAATACTTAGCATGAACTAAAGCACTACATATATTAATTAATCTTCGCCATAATCCTAAGAAGTAGACCATAAGTCCCTCTGTTCAGCATACATTGTATTCGACAGTTGCATTTTACACACTGGAAGACTAAATGGTCAGTTGGCTGCTGGATTTTAATGGACAGATTAACACTAGGTGCTCAAAAACATGTCAGATAAATGTGTGTTTTCAAAGCACAAAGTTATGTGGATATGTTTGTATTACAGTCTTCACATGCAGTTCTTGTGTTCTGTTTTGTAAATTCTTTCCTTGTGTGTGGATTATTGATGCAGGGAAAAGACACAGTGGCCCCTTTGGAGTTCCTGTAGTCATTCATATGAATTCAGTGCTGTGTGTGACAAATGAGTATCAGTGCTTTAAAAAATCCATACTTTATATTTTGTGGAAAGCAGCTTGTATTCACAACTTTTAATTGCTATAGTTTTCATTTTACTTGAAAAGCTTTAGGAAAAACAAGAAAAATTAAATTGGAATTGTTCTTGGCTACTGGACAAAAGTAATTTGACTTTCATAAGGATATTTCCCTCAATAAATAAGCATTATTCCATCTGTAAGCAAGAGGATTTTTTCCCTTGAAATTTTAATTTTAAATTTCTCCTTGATGTATAGATATGTGTAGTTACAGTTGCTTTAATGCATTTCATTTTTAGTGCAGGGTCTTGACTACAGTAGAGTAAAATGTAAATACAGACTTTACCTGTACCAAAGTGTGAGAACAATAGGTCTATAAGTAACATTATAAATTTCATTAAATTATTTTGTGGTGTATATTCATCAGTACAGTGTGTAAATCATAAGCTAGGGAGAGCATGTTGTATCTCTACAGATGCAACCCTGGCAGACCAGCACTTCTGGAAAACTTTCAGTATGAAATCTGCCCCTTTTCTGCTCACAGGGTGTAGTAAAATTGTGTTGTCATTCTTGGCGTGTGATAATCTGCTTTGAAAGCTGTAATAGTGAATAATGTTGAAGGCCTAGTGAAAATTGCATTTTCCTGTTACAAATAGAGACATTCCCCTCCTAAACTATCTCAGATTGAATTATGTGTAAGTCTACACACAAGCATATGTCTTAGTGCTGTCTACAGACTGCTTAGGATGGAAACCTTTGGCTCCATAAAAGCTCTGGCTCCAGAAGACCAAAGTTTGAGTGAAAGCAGAAAGTGAATAGGCTGGTAGTAATTGAGCTGATATCCTTGTTGATGCCAGCCAAGGGAAGGCAAGATAATTATAAAGTCAAATTCACCTGACCAAGTTGAGGTCAGAAAGAAATGTACACATGAGGCAGACATTATTCATAAGCTGATGGATGTTTTTATAGAAAAATAATAATTAAAAAGTATGTGACTAAATTGGCCCATCCTGAGTGTGTTATTAAGAGAAAGGATCCTGGACAGCTCGTTACTGTCTCAGCCTGACTAACCTATTTATTTCCCTGGGGTTAGGTGAGTAAAAGATTTCCTTCATAGCCTTTAGGGCTGGTGACAATTGCACAAACAGCTTTATCTGGCTTATCAGCATTGTGGCACTTCAGTCCCCATCAGGCTCTTCAAATTCTAACATCCCATTGAGGAAAGGACCTATCAGCATTTAAAGAAGATCTTACAAATTTCCTGAGAGCCATCACACCTTCTACTGATGAGTCACAGTGCTTTACATTTGTCTGCTTGGAAAGCTAGGGACACTTCTGAAAGCACCCTAATTATAGGGTAAGGCCTCTACATATTTCCCATTATCCTGTCTGCACTGTGTAAAGACTGGCTTGACTGATGCTGTTTTGCAATAAAGAAAAGCAATACCTTTTTTAGCTTATGGAGATCAGGATTACCAAAGACTCTTGTGGAGTAGCTTTGTGGCATCTTGCTTTTTTGACTAGGAACAAAACAACTATCTGCATTTGTGCACTCCCTTCATGTGTTTCAGAAGTACAGGAGGCCTGATCTCCCACAAAGGGACAGGAAAGTCAAATCAGGGCCCCATCATGATAAATCACCCCTGCAAATAACTGGGCAGGGCTGGTCTTCCACAGCCCTGACTTGAGCATGCTGGGCAGTCTCTGCAATAGCAGCAGGCGCTGCACTCCCAGGAGTTTTTTTTGTGCCCTGGTCAGTGGGACTTGTTCCTATAGTAGGGACTTGTGTCCTGTGTTGCCAGTGGCAACAGGAGAATGGATCTCCACCCACGGTGGTGCTGAGAGGGGAGGGCAGCCTCAGTTGAAGTGTTCCCACATATTTGGTCTGCTACCTCCTGTGCTGGAGCAGTTGCATACAGGCAGGGAGCCTGAGTGGTGAGGTGTCCAATAATTGCAGCTAAAGCCATCTAAGATGTAAAGTCAGGCCCTGGAAATATACTAGCAAAACTCAAGAGCAAGAGAGGATTGGATCCTCAGGGCAAGTGGAGGCCTTCTCTTTGTCATTCAGTATGTTGAAATGTTTCTCTGAAGTACTTGAGTGGTGAAGTGGTGCAAACTTAGAATTGAGCTGCTTTAATGTTACAGTCATTTTTATCACCCCGTCTGTGTGATGTCAAGATGTGACTGTCTTCAAGTAGCTCATTTAGTATCACCAGCCAGAAATCTTTGCACAGGAAAGAAGTTATGATTAGCAGGTGTGAGACCAGTCTGATTTTAGTCTTGTCCCATGGTTTCAACAACAAACTCTTCTTCGAGCTATTGTTCTTTTTTGTGATGAGAATTTCCGTTTTAGAATTTGGAGCAGCACCCTCTTTCTGAGTGAGAGCTGAACCAGGCACTCTCTGGAGTCCTTCACTACTGCTCATCTGGCTGGGTGCCAGCTGGTGGATGAGTGTCCTTTCTGGTCAGCCACTTTGCTGTTTCACCTGCACTCCCAGCAGAGAATGAGACACCAAGGATGTTCTCTGTGCCCCTGCAGGGCATAGCTGCACTGCTGAATGCAGGTATTTCTCAAATTCTTTTGGTCTTAGATAGCCATTGTGTCATTTCCCTACCTTTATTCACATGTCTGTTAGCAGACTGACTGCTGTGTGTTTTCCAGTGCAGTAATCCCACCTGCTTCTGGAGTCCTCCTTCACAATGCAGTGTGGCACTGCAGTTTGTGCTTTTACTTACAATGCTTAAATATGTAAATCAACCTACTCCATCTCTTCAGGTAGGAGACTTGTATGTCTGCACTCGTGTATCACAGAATACACTAATCATGAAGATGGCACAGTGGGGCAGGAACTTGAGGTGGAAGTTTAAAATATAATTAGCCCAATGAAAGTGTCAGTTAAAGCCAAAATTTAAAGTATTTTAATGTCTCCAACTGGAGGTGAGCCGAAATGATGCCCCTGTGTTCTGTGCAACACTGGTGAGAAAGTGTAGGAAATGCAAGCTTAATTCATGCCAGCTCTGCTTGGATCGGACTACCTGTAGTATTGCCTATTTGTACTGGAATTTCGAACAGTTATCTTTTACTACCATTTGTTATGTTTTCACTCATATTTAACATGAATATTAACATAGTGTGGTTTTATGAGTGCTTTTGGGTTAAATAAAAATAGAGAGGACTGTGCTATGACAGAACAAATAAGAACATGGTGCTAACTTCAAAACAGCAGGAAAAAAATATGCCAATGAAGCTGCTTCCACTCATCTAACATCAAAAGATGACTTTACTTTGTACTGTATCCATGATCTTGAAAGCCACCAAAAATCTCTCGGGGTGTTCTTATTCCTAAGTTACCTTACGTTGTTTAATTAATTAGCTAAATGGAGATCATTGTTCCTGAGGTCTGCTTATTTTTGTCTCTCTTTCAGCCATGTGTGAGAATGAACTTCTGGCCTTTGCTGTCAGGCTGATCATGATTTTCAATAGTAATGTTCTTCCTAGTCGACTGTATTAATCCTACTGGTGGAAATTTTAAGAGAGAACATCTTGGTCAATCAAATTAATGTAATTTAGTATTGAACTGGAACACAGGTTAAAGTTAAGTGTTTAAATGCCAACATATAAATAGATGGCCAGATTGTTTTGAGAAAAGCCAGTAACTCCGCTCAATGCTTTACCTATGATCTCTCCTAATATTCAATATATATTTATCTGGTACATTGGTGTGGTACTTTGTCTCAGTATAAAATCAAGGATGAAGAAGATATAGAACCAAAATTATTCAGCTAATCAGAAGTGTCAGCATATCCATTTAATAATTTTGCAATGTGCATTTTAAGTCTCTGGAAAAAATAGATGTTTTTCTATTTGCTTACCTTTCTCAATCTTCACATTGAAGTATTATGGTGCTAATATGGCCCTGGCTGAAACACTTGTTTGATATCTCCTTCAATAAAGAAATTCTGAAACAAACAAAACTCTTTTTAATTATGTTTTATTTTTCATTGGCTTCTTGTCCCAAGCCTTTACTTTCACAAATTTGTCTTTCACAGAATTCTACACAGCAAGTAAACATGTAAATGGATAAAGAGTTTTAAAAGTGCAACACAACTTCTTTTCTTTGCGTTCTTTCTTAGCAGTTACTGTGCTATTCCTGGGGTCATCCTGAACCATTGAAAGGCACGGTTCATACAAGCAATATCCAGCAGAATAGGAAGTGCTTTTGTGCCTGTTGCCCCAGACTGGCAAGTGATAATCTCTGGTTCTGCCCCCTGTAAAGAAACAAAAATAAGAAATGAGTTGGAGCACTTGCAGTGACAGTGGAAGGACTGTACTGTAGGGAGACATGAGCATTCTTAGCAGAATAGATCAACCTTCTTTGGTTGGCAGTAACCATGCAGCAGTCACAGGACTTAATATATTTCAAAGAAATGGACAGATTTCTGGGAAAAGGCACTCCATGGAAATGTAAAAAATGCCTACTTCTGATTTGGGGTGATGCCTGTCCACCTTTGTTACAGAATGCTTCAGCACCTGGCAAAGGAGCTGAGAGATTCCCAGGATCATATCTGAAGAAGCAAATTTGTATGTTGCTCAGAAGTGTGCTCAAGTTAGAAACATTTCCTCATACAACAGAGCTTCCAACTAAAAAATAAATAGCTCTTTTCTGCCAAGCTTTAGAAAGGGGAGATTTCTGTTCTGTCTTTGGGTGTACCTCCTCACTAGTAGTTACCCTGCTGCCTGGAATCTAAGTGGTTTGCTTCCCTCTGTAGTCTGGCCCTCCACAGATTTTGGGTCAGTTTCAGAATATCATTATTCAATTTAGAAGCTTTGTTTTCTAGTCACTTCCTGGAACAGCTTATTTTCAGTGTTCTCTCCTGCCATCTACTTTACATTGTGAAGTGTTTCTCCTAAACTCAAGGGTAAGTCTCATGACAGCAGGAGACATCGAGACTTCTGAGGCCCTTGCAGAAACAGAGATGAATGATCACAACATTCAAAGCCTTTACCCTAGAGGATAACATATTCTTTTAGCTCTGCTAGCCCCACAATGTACTCAGCTTAAAGCATCAATGAAGAAAAGAGGAAAGCAGAAAAGGTCAGAATGGAGAGTGAGAAGAGGAAATAAGTCAGGTTAACCCTGTCTGGGGAAAGGAAAGAGCAAATTTAGAATTGTGGCCTGTTGTAATATTGGTTATTAATTTGTGAGAGAAGATCATATACTGTGGGAAGGGCAGAAGAGATTGACAGATGAGACAGATAGCATTGCTGCACTCTGACCCCAGAGTCCCAGAGCTGTTCTGTGTCTGAATTCCCTCATCTGTAAAACAAGAATAGTTCCTATTTATGTTTCAGGGTGCTTGGAACCATTAATCAGTGCATATTGTTAAGGCTTATTGAGACCACCAGTTGGAAATACAGGATAACCTGTGTCCTCTGGGCTGTCTTTTTCATGGCTATGTAATCTAGCCAAAGTAATTTTAGAAACAGGTACAGAATTTAAAAATTCAAAGTTTGTTGGAAAATAATCAGTTTTAAAATTAGGAGAAGAAAGGGTTGTTGTGAAACGCATCTAATTTTAAGTCAGGGGAGCACTACTAATACCCTTCCTCCCCATTTCCCTGAAGCACAACCAAGCCTCAGGCTTGACTGCCCAGACTCCCTGTGGGACTATTTTCTGGAAATAAAATTTACATTTTCTTTTGAAGAAGGAGTTAATTTCTTTTCAAGAGTTGAAAATGAGATGCTAACCTTAGCTCTTCCCTCTGGATCATGTACTTATCCTGTCACCAAAAGAGAGAACTGTTCAATAGTTGCTGTTATAGGGAAGGTCAAACTATGCCATTTTTTCTGGAAAAGTGCAGTAGAGAAACAGAGATCTCAGCTCTGTAGGGGTAGGTGATGCAAATAGAGCTGCAGCCCTTGTACTCCTCTCTTGATGTCTGCCTTTCCACAGTTGTGCAGGGTGGGACTTGCTCCAGTGACGTGGCTGTGAAGAGCACGGTGGGCACGGGCGGTTATGGAGAGCATTGCTTTTACATCGTGTTCAGCACTACCCACCACAATGTTCTTAAATAGCAAGGAGACTGCAAGAGCTGATGAGATGTTCTGGCCCTCATCAAACCAATGTCAGGAATGGATTAAAATAATTCAGTTGCATTTTTAGGTTTTAAATTAGCATTAAATTCACAATAAATTACTGAATAAAACCAAGACCTTTTCATTGTCAGAGCAGGTTAATTGTAATCTTTACAATTATTCACATTTTTATAACATTTCCAAACTAGTGCCAGTGACTATTTATATTTACTGATTAATAGTTACTCATCAGCTTTCACAGAGCTCCATAACTTCTCTCACCATGATGTCTTTCCCAAGGCAATTCTGGAGCATGAGGCTTCTTTAATTGAAGATTATTTTCCAGCATTGTTCAAATACCTATTTTGAACAGCTTCTCATTCTTGCAGTTTCAGTGTGCAACATTCTTCCTTTTTACCCTCTCTGCTCCATTTTAGAGAATATCAATGACATCCAGAGCCTCTGAAAACTGCCATCTCTTGTGCCACGTGAAATAGATAGATTTTTTCCTTTTGTAGGTTCCATTGCTTGCATCATTCCTCTGTGCTCCCACAATTGCTATTCTCCACCGGAGAGTTCTTCCAACTGTTTGTTACAGCCCCCAACAAGCTCCCAGTGGATCACAGGAGCTGTGAATTTTTAGACTCACATCTTGAAGAAGCAATGAACTACTTTGACTTCCTGGCAGTCTACATCTGCAGCTGTTATATAAATCTAGTTTTCACTTCTTTGCTTTGGAAGTGCTGAGCAGATGCTGTTTCCTCAGAGAAGTGGAAGAACTGAGTGGATAACATCTCCTCTGAGATGCCCTCCTCTTTTTCCTCACATAATTTGCGTGAAGATGAATGAACATTCTTGCAGATAATTTGAGATTATATCTTCCAGAGGGTCTAGTTGTTAAGTAGTGTCAATCTTTACTCCCCAAAAAGCTAGTTTTTAATCTTCATATTCTCCTCCATTATATATTTATTTCTTTTTCTATTCTCTGATTTTTTTCATCTTTCTTACTTTCTCTTTGTGTTTGTCTGCTTTCATATTCTTAAGTGCTCATGTGTCAGGTTGGCCACCCACCTCACTGCCTCATTTGACCTTTCATTCCAGCTCTTTCCATTTAAGTGCCTGCTTGTCCAGCCTTGTCACCACTCAACATAATAAACCAACTGCTCCTTGTTAGTTCTTCTGTCATTTGCTCTGAGGACTGGGTTCTTGAGGAAACAAAATTTCTGTGATTATACTGTACAAATGTATTTTAAGCCTTTGGCAAAACTTGGAAGAGGAATAAAGGATTTAAAGCATCTTTAAGTTTTATCAAAGAAGATGACCACACAGAAAAAAAATTTATTTTGTGTTAATCTGAAAAGAAAGAATGCAGTTTGATTTTACTTTTACTAGATAGTAGAAAATCCCTGCAGAGAACTGAGGGACTCAATGTATTAGGTATTACAGAGATTATAGTCTTAGTATGTGTTTCTCTCATCTGTGGACTCTTCATAAAATTTTTCATTTGGGGTTTTTCACAGGTGCAGCCTTGAAATTTTTTTTCTCCTGTTCTTTGGTGTCCAATGAAAAATGAGCTTATGGTATATAGTTAATATTATTGAGTATCAAAACCAGTCTGCCATAATGTGCAACTCTAATAGAAAGAAGACTTAATGGACTCTGAGATTCAGAGAATTGCTGAGGCATTATTTCTTAATCTACTGTTTTGTTTAGATAAAAAATATTTTGGATAAGGCATCATCTTTGGGGTTTCTTGATCACCATATTGCAGTGGAATATTAAGCAATTGTTATAGTTATAAAAATGGCTCCCATAGTTTTTTAACATTTCTATATGTTACCTATATTTTAGGAAGATGAAAGAAAACACATGCTTTCAGTTGCACTGCTTTTTGACAGTAGCAAGTTGAAGATTCCTTAGCATATTATTGGAATATTTCAGTTTTAACTTGGTACTATGAAGTCCTTAATAAAGGTGTTTCCCAGGAATATAGAACTTACAAGTGTGAAACATGTTGTAAGAAATAATGAGCAAAAATAAGTAATATACCAGTTGAAATCAAAGCAGAAAATACCTAAATCACTTGAAAAGACATGAATTGCAGTAAAGTAGCTGTGCAGTGCATAATGATGAGAAATCACTGTGGTCTGCAGTAGAATGGACTTCTCTTACAGTGAATGAGCCCAGGTCCTACCAACATGGCAGGGAATCACTCCTGGACAGGAATATGTGCTGGAAAACACCAGAAAACGTGTTAAAAATAAAAAGCTGGGATTTCATAAAGATAATTTTTCACAAACATTCCTTCAGGACTCTTGATGCACCTGTGTAAGTCTTCCTATTTTGTTTGATGTTTATAGGAACAGTGAGTACATGTGAGATATTTTCATAGATACACATACTCTAAACTAAAACCATAGATATAGAAAAAATGGAAATTGTACTTAGGTGGATTTAGTGACAGTTAAATATTAATCTGAGTAAAAATGGCAACATTTTTTGCATCCTCTGCAGTCTGTTGTACACTCTACATTCTTGTGTAATTATGTATTTACACCTGTGTGGAATGTCACAATTCTTATTTCATAACATTTTGCCTTGGTTTAAGTTATACCATGGCTGCATGGATTTGGTAAATAAATGACTTTTCTTATTTAGTTATTTTTTTCCTCAGAATATATAAAATGTATTTCAGACCTGATCTGAATAGGTTTTCAGTAGCAACATCATATATCTTAGTTGGAATGAAGAAAAGGAAGAGAAAACATGTTTTAACTCCAGTGCAGTTTCCCTGCTTCAGCATACCCTAGGTGTCATGTAAGTAATAAATTAACACTTATGACAGCAAGCATATTTCTATATAACCTTCTTCACAGAAAGTGACTAGTTATTAATTTTAATTTCTCTCTGGCCTCTGATTCTACTAAAATTCTTGAACACCATAGAATTTCATGGACAGGATTGCACAGAAAAAGGCATGACTAGATCGTAAGAGGGGGCACCCCTGTATTGTATTTTGAGTCAGTGTTAACTAAATGGTTAATATAAATTTTTTTAATTTAAACCAGTTTGTTTTTACAAACCTGCCCTTGTCAGCCAACATCTTCAGTCATTAGTTTGCCTTTCCCTTGAAGATTCTTTCTCTAGGTAAAAAGCTGTGTGAAATATTCCATGTGGAAAATTAACCCACAACATATTCCTGTTTTATGGAGCTGTGAAAGCTGAATCCCTAGGAATATTTATTTTAGCTAGAAAAAAAATGTAATGATACCAGTTGAGTCACTAGTTGATGATCTGGGGGCTGGAGGTCCTGCCCTTAAAGACTGAGGGAGTTGGGGTTGTTCACCCTGGAGAATAGAAGGCTCCAAGGAGGCCCTAGAGCACCTTCCAGCTCCTAAAGGAGCCTACAAGAAAGCTAGGGTGGCACTTTGTTCCGAGGCATAAAGGGACAGAAGATGGGGTGATGGCTTCAGCCTGATGGAGGGGAGATTTTGGTTAGCTATAAGGAAGAAATTTTTCACTATGAGGGTGGTGAGGCACTAGAACATCTTTCCCAAAGAAGCTGTGGATGCCCCATTCTGGAAAGTGTTCAAGGCTAGGTTGGAGGGGGCCCTAAGCTGCCTGGTCTAATGGACCCCCTAAATGGCTTTGGACATACATGAACTTTAAGGTCTCTTCCAACACAAAAAATTTTCTGTGATTCTATGAATTCAGCACTTCCTTGAGCAGCACAGAACCATGAAAAATCCCAAAGTTGCTGTTATTGTCATCTTTCCATGCCGTTGGAAGCACTTAGACCAAATACTGTTGTCCTGGAGAAAAAAAAAAAAAAAAAAGAGGAGGCTCATTTAAAATTGGTATAAAACCTGAAAGATAGAATTCAGACCCAGTTTGCACAGTTTAAATGTTTGATTTCCATGGAGTTGCAATTACACTGCAGCAGGTCTGGATCTGGATACACATTCCCTGCCAAGAGCAGTTGTACTGCCAATGGTTCTCTGTGTCAGTGTGTGTCAGTTGCCTCTCCTGCTTTGTCAGCTTTTGGTGTCACTAAATTGCCAAATTGCCTCAATGCAGAAATGTAGCTGTGATTCTGGGATGTAATAGCTCCTTTATTTTTCTTAACTATATTCACAGTGTTGCATGCTGCTATCATCCCTTTGGGCTGCTGAGACAATGGCTGAATTTAAACCTTCAACAACAGCAGCTTCAGTACCCTTATTAAAAATGAGATTGTCATTGCTGCAGTCTACATCCATCACATATTGATGTCTTTGATCACATCCTCTCTATCCCAGCCAAACCTATGTTACTGTTTTCTTTGGGGACTGATGTGCAAATTGAACTCACTGTTTCTGGTGTAAAAGCTTACTTGAGTCCCCTTCTGTCCCCAAAGTTTGAAGTCTTTTCCAGTCCACAGATGAACAGTGCTAGCCTGTATATTCTTCTCTACATTTCTCATTCATTGTTTGCCAGAGGTATAAATCAATATCCAGAGGTGTAAAATCCAGCAAGTAAAAGCTGTGCAGAAAGCATTTAACTAATTAAATGTGGTCATCTTTTCCTGAAGAAAAGAAGTCAGATGTTTTGATAAACTACTCAGCAGAAAGAAACAGAATGTTAGTCGGTGTCTCTTCCATATGTATTTCTTCTCTGAATATGCCAGAAACAGCTGTGTTTAGAAACCTTTAACCTTAGGAAATGTAAAATTTTTATTTACCTAAAATAGGAAATCATCATTTTTTGTCAACAAATGCTATGAATGGACTATTTTTTTCTAGGTGTATTCTGAAGGAATCAAGGAACTTACACCCTGAAAAAATTTCAGATGTTTGAGAACACTCCAGTCTTTATTGTCTATTAGTATGTGTCTACTTATAAGGGACTTTTTCTGTAGGCTGTTCAGTACCTATGAAAAAAAGTTTTTAAATGTGTAAAGAAAAATTTGCATTTTTTCCTTCAAGACCTAATTTTTATTCTGTACAAACAGAAAACATTCCCTACAAAATCCTCTGTAAGATTGTTTATTTGTATTGTACTGTATACAATACTGTATAATATATCCTGTGTATAACTGAAAAAAAAATCAGCAGTAGCAAATTATATTTCTTTGAAATCTGGACTATTCCCTTCAGATGAATATGTCTTTTCAACTGAATGATCTCTAGTGAAAATATAAGCCACCTGTCTTGTAAGAGTAGCACATTGAGGAGTGATGATGTCTTTTCTCAAGTCACCACATCATCATCCACACATCATCTCCTGCTGAACACAGTAGTTTATCTTCAAGAGATAAATTCAGCATAATTACAGGAAGAGCGATTTATGTTTGACATCAGGAAAACCTTCCTAAGATTACTACACCTTCCTAAGTGCAATGCAACAATAAAGCAGGTTGTCAGTGAGATTGTGATGTCATGGAGTGTTTCTGAGAAGGTGCTAGAGAAAAACATCTATTAGAAATAGGTTAGTTCTGCTCTGGAGTAGGGAGATACACTCCATGATTGTCTCCCTGTGTCCAGAAGAGCACAATTCAACATTGGCTCGAAGACTGGAAAAATTAAAGCATTTTACATCTTGGAGAAAATTAGATTTTTCTCTTTTAGCCAGAAAGGATAATGTCAGCTGTGAGAATGACCAATTTGTCCTCAAGGTAACACTTGCAGATAACAAAAATAATGAGTTTTCTATGTTATTCCACCTTGCCTATGGATTCTTTCATGAGGAGGAGAAGAAATCTCCACACAGGTGTGCCTTCAGACAAGGCACAGCAGTTTCACCTGGTAGCCAAGGTGTGCCACAGAGCTGAGCTCTTGGCCCTGCATACAGGTCTGTAGGTGAAAACTGTTGTTACTTTTGAGTGAAAACTACTTGTTGAAGGGAAAACTTCCCATTGACAGGCTTGTGGGCTTTCTTGTCATCTCTGCTGCATTTCTGCCACAGTAAATCTGGCCCTATGTCAGCATAAGGGTTTGTACACACAAGTGGAGAAATTGTTTCCCAAAATAACCCTGTGCTTACATAGTGTTTTATATTGTTGTGTATGCTGCCTCCTTTAGTCATTTAATACTGCCCTCTGTCCTATGTTAACCTCTCTGCTTAGGACAGTATTGCAGGTGTTAAGGATTTAACAGTTTTAATTTACTGACTTACTTTTTGTATAAAGTTACAGCCTTACTTATCATTTCAATATCTGCCTTTATACTCATTTCATTGAATACTTCCTCATCTTCTGAATATACATCTTAATGCAAGGTGTGATATTCTTACACTCTGATTTTTCAAGCAAGACAATCCTCTCAAAAAAACTTTTCTAAAATGTTTGCTATTAACAACAGACTTAAAGTATTTAAATGAAACCAGTGAGCAATTTAAAGGATTTTCAAAAAGCTTTGAAAATTAGAAGTACCTGGGTAGAAAGGCTTAAAAATTTTTTTTCAACTATAACTTTTAGGTTGCTATAGCAATGTTGCAATAATGTCTTATTAATAGAAAACTACCTAAATATGCCTTTAAAACTCTGTAAAAATTTGTGCAATATTTTTTAATGTCAGTGCTGGAAACAAGCTAATAATTCTGAAGACATTAGCCCTGTTGTTTTGGGTTGCTTCAAGCCAAGATGGATCATACTGATTTTATCTAATTGTTTAAAGGAAATGGTTATCTAAGTTTCATAGATAATGGAAAAGGAATCAATCTTCAGTTCTTATTTGCATGCACCAACTACATACACATACACAGCTCTTCTGCTGTGCACAATGTCTCCTGAACAGTTTTGTTGCTTTAAATGGTGCCTGGCTGTCATCCCCTTGTTGGAATGTCAACTGCAGAATGATTCTCTATGCTGTGTGCTCTTTTTCTCCTCTTTCTGATTCTTATCCCTCCCAGTGTGCTCATGGTTACAGAACTCCCTGGAGCAGAACAAAAACAAACCATTGAACACAACAATATTCCACTAACTTTGGGTGAAGGGTCTGTTGGGGGCTGGGGCTTGTAATTACAGCACTTCCTATTCCTGTTCCTAAACATAATAATGAATAACAGCAGGTAAGGTGTCACACTGCATGAGCAGTTAATACATTTTTCATGCTCTTTGCAAAAACCTTTGGAATGTCTACCACTGCTTTGAGGTAATTTCCTTCAGGAAGGAAATAAGGCCACTGGGACCAGGAAAACAGCTTGTCCCAATCCCTTAGAAAGAGTTAACTCCATAATCCACAAGGTTTTTATTCACAGGAACTATTGCAATCTTGATTTTTATTGACGTGGACATTAGATTATAATATTTTGTGAGTCAGGCTACTTTTTCAAGATTTTCATTTCTTCCACTCTTTCATACTTAGTGAAAGGTGTAAGACAGTATAGCAAACAAGAAAAAGTAGGGAAATGACAAGAACTGTTGATGTCATGATTCACTGATTTACCCTAATTCATAAAGCTCTTTGGTACAGGGAAATAAATTTTTCACTTTCTGTACTGAAAACAGGGCATCAGATTATAGTGTTGATGATAGTAATTGAATCCACCTATTATTTTAAAAGTTAATAAGAACTGAATAAGATGAATATCTTCAATTTTGCCTTGCAAGATTTTACACATTAACCAGAAGATATTTAAATCTCTTCTGTAGAATAGGACACCTTTTCAGGAATGTTCTTCTGACTCATCAGACTTCTTAAAAATTGCCATACTTTTAATTTTTCCCTAGAATCACTCCTCTGCTTTTCTCAAACCTTTTTTTAAGGAATTGTCATTTAGCTTTACTTTTTCTCTTTCTGGCCAGAACATTTTCACACGGCTTCTGAAGGTGATAATCACAAATTGCAAGAAAAAAGCAGTGCATATTATCTACAATACTTGATTTTATATTCATGGCTTCCCACCTAAAATTCAAAATAATCATTATAGGTGCTGGTTAAGGTTTACTGATGATAACAGAGGTTATTAAGGTGATGTATCTTTGTAAGCAAGGTCTGACAGGGAGACCAAGGAAGGACTGCTGGTGGTTTTTGATGCTTACTCTTCCGATTTACTTTAGGAGCTTTCTACAAGTTAACCATTCCTGGATAATTTAATAATTCAATAACATTTTTCCAGAGTTGTATTCTGGTGCCTCCATTTTTCAATTAAGATTTTTTTTTATTATGCTGCTTTCTATGTAAAATTAAGTAATATTTCAGATGTTTCTTTTTTAAAATCCAAAGGTTACTAATATTATTCAATGCCATTTTTGCCTTACTTTTGTGAAATTTTAATACTTCTACATGTGAAATTCTTATGGTTATAGCTAAAAAACAGGCCTTTATTATTGACTTAAGCAACAAACACTACAGTGCATTTACTTTCACCTTTTTGTCTAGTCTTTGTATATGCAGTTTCTGAATATTTACTAAAATTTAAGATAGAAATATTAATCTAGACATACATATGAAAAGTGTATTTTTCTTTATTATTTCATCTCTGTTTTATATGGACGTTCTCAAGACACAATAATCTTCTGCATCTGCTTTTCCCTCCCTATTAAAAGCTGACTATATGGACAGCCTAGGACAAGTAGGATGCAAAGGTACTTTTCCACCAAGCTATGAAACCTTGTGATTACATTTCCAGGCTGAATTTGCTAAGGTAAACAGAATCATGTAGCCGGCCACTTTCAAAAGTCAGTTTTCAAATGGTCTTTTTTAGATAGTTTGACCTGTGACTCTAAAAATGCATTCAGAAATATTTCTGTAGTTGAGAGACAAAACTTCAGGGAGCTATCTGAAAGAAAATGGAGTTTTGTAATGACCAATAAAACACCCTTATGTACTGTAAAATGATTGCATTTTTATGCTAAAAATTAATAAGTAATATATTTATTAGAATAACTGTAGTGATACAAATATGACTTTTTAGGTATCATAGAACCTGTTAGCTATCTTAGTAATTTTATGCATTAAATAAAACCTAGTGTTGATAGCAGTTTTGGATAAACAAAATTAAACTAAAACCTTGTAGTTAGCTCTCTTCCTCTATCTGAAGAGAACTTGCTATTGTGTACATGTGCATACATTCATGCCTGAAAAGGATTGCCATAAATCATCATGACCTAGCAATGGAGCATAGATAAAAATGCAGCCCTAATACACAATTATTATGCAGAGGTATCTGTTTGAAACCATTGCCTATGTTCACTATATCTCAGCATCAGCTGGCAATATTCATATCAAAATCTAGGGGATAATAAGTTAAAAAATAATCAATAGTAATTTATAATTTAATTTATTACTACTTCCTCAAATTCTAGAAGAGTGCTTGATATAATCAGCTGAAGATACATCATGATAATTTAATACATTAATAGTTAGAGGCTTCAATTGAGGCTTTCCTTTCAGGGCTTGATTATACATCTGTAAAATACTTCTTTCCAGCTACATTAATTGGTAATTTGGCAGAAAAAAATACAGCAAATTAACTTCTAATAATCATCTTTTACTAAATGAGTTTCTATCTTCTTGAGTATGGAAAGACAGAATATTTAAATGCATTTTCCCCAGTGCACAGTGGGCACTTGTGAGACTGTGCCACTGGGTCCCTGTCTGGAGCCTGGCCTCGGGACCAAAGGCTGTGTCCCATGGTGCTGGCTCAGCTAGGAGTGTCCCAAATGCCATCTGACTAGGCTGGCCCTGAGTCCAGCCTCACACTCAGTTACTGAGGTTCTCCTGGACTCATCCCTGCCCAGCAGGAAAAATTGGCTGCTGAGTCAGGGGATGAGGCCACAGAATGAAACACTCCTTTAGGATTCAGGCACTGGCTGCAAGCATCTTTGGTCAGTAGATGGAGTTGGGGAGGTCTGGGTTTGAGACTAGCTAGGTCTGGGGGTCCTAGTGTTGAATTCAGTTCTGCTGGCCATTTATGTAGAAAGACAGCTCTGACTGATTAACCTGAAGAAAATGGTAAGCAATTAAAAAAATTAATTACTCTTATCCATGTGTGGCAGGTGACCAGAGCAACAGTCAGTTTGCTATGGGATTGGAAAGGACTTTCAAAAAGAAATTTAGGACTACAGATCTTTATATAAAATATAATAGACAAATGCTATTTTTCCTTTACCTCCCTTCTTAATTTATCACATATGAAAAAATCCTCAAAATGGCCTGGCAATGGGTAAATAAAGAACCTGGAGGTACAGCTCCCTCCAATAATTGGAAGTGATTAAGGACAAAAGAACAACCAACAAGCATTCTACCAGGATTTGGCAATATTCTCTGTCTTCTGAAATTGCATGCTAGTACTGCTGGTGAGACCATCCATCAGCCCCACAAACATTAAAAATGTGAATTACTATTTCTGGAAAAAACATTTGCACTATTTGTATTAGTTCTAGTAATAAAAACTCATGGCAGCAAAACCACTGCAATTCATACTGAAGCAATTCACACTGAAGAAATGTTTCTGTGGGAAAGATGAACAGAATAGCCAGAAAGAAATTTCTAAGAGCTACAAAGACTGTAACAAAAGCAGACATTGTGGCAGTAGAAAACAAATTGCCAGCTATTGTAAATCCTATTATTTTCTCAGTGTGCCTAAATAGCATACTACCAGGACTCCCACTGACATTACTAGCATGGAAATACAATATTATTGTGAATGCATTTTCAAAATATTATAGAAGCCAATAGGGTCCACATAACTGTCTATAGAATATGC
Source organism: Ammospiza nelsoni (assembly GCF_027579445.1). Classification (NCBI taxonomy): domain Eukaryota; kingdom Metazoa; phylum Chordata; class Aves; order Passeriformes; family Passerellidae; genus Ammospiza; species Ammospiza nelsoni. Next base: position 16,618,297 of record NC_080639.1, read on the forward strand.
AATATAAGCTATCAAGCTCTCCCTCTCCTTTGGAGCCAAGAAAATGTGTTTCTTACACAGAGTGAGCCTGATTTCTGACGAGGCCTCTGTTTTGCCACAATAAATATAAGTAAATAAAAATAGTGTATTTGCAGCTTTAAACGATGTTTTTACCACCTGATTTCCATTTGAGTCATGCAGTGTGCTACAGTGTTGACATGTTTCAATTTCATCACAAGACTTTTCTCTACGTGAGGCACTTTACGAAGAAATGTGATGTCATGGCTGAACATTGTATCCATCTCTTTATGCTCACCCATAAACTGTTAAAGATGTTTCAGATCAGATTCTGTCTTGGATACCAAACAGGTGACTCAGTGCTGCAATGATGCTGAGAAAAGTTAAAAAAAAAATCTTTTCAAAAAAAGGTGTTTTGCCCAAACCTGTCCTATCCATCAAAATTATTTCCTCCCTCCATGGTAAATTATTGGTTTATACACAGCTTTCAAAAGAAGGGAGGGTTTTTTTTTTTTAAATCTCATTTCTCTTTCCTGCTCCATAGTTGCATTGTAAAAAGCTTGGTCATACTTCAAAAGACAGACTGTTCATTTTGTTGGTGACACATTGAGGAAAGTGTGTTCACACACAAGCACCTGTGCTTGCACACACACATTCTTCACTCTCCAGAATAAGAGAGTGTAGAATGCATCAATATTTTGAAAAATTTCTAAGAGATTTACAAGTTTTAATGATCAAAACCGTTTGAAGATTTAGATTCTAAAGCAATCAGAAAAAAAAACATTTTTTAGAATAAAAGCTGAGGAATTAAATCACTGGCAAGTACAGGGAAAGACTTGGGTTCACCAATACAATTGTAAATTCAGTTCTTACAGCTCAATTGTTTTCACTGTCATATGATGCTAATTTAGATGTCCACATTTCCTGTGAGAATTTCACAGTGTATTAAGATGCAATAAATAATTTGCTTCAGATAAGTAGCTTTTAAAAAAACAAACCCATCAAAGTGCTATGTAAGGAAAAATATATATTATTTTAAATTCTGATTTGCATACAATCTGATATTCATTTCTTGCGTGACCCTAGAGATTTTGATTTTTGCAGGTTTTTTAGCTTACCCTATAAAATCCATGGCAAAGCAGCCTCTTAAAGTCATCATTTTTGAATAGATGGATAACTTGATGGAGTGATATGACTCTTAATTCAGAGAAATTGGTATTTAGTATTTCTCTATAATTTTCAGCATAGAAGCTTTTCTGTCACTGTAAAACAACTTTAAAAAAAAGTTTTCTCTGGCCAGTGGTGGCTGGTTTTCATTTGGTCCATGTGCATAAAGCCTTGAATTTTCAGTTCTTGTTTTTCTATTTTAACATGAGTAATTCACTTAAAATTTAAAAGATTCCATGTGTGTTTGCAAGAGGGAGCTGGGGCTGCATGAAAATATCATGTATAAAAAGACTTGGGGAGATTGGCAGCACTGGTTTTGAAATTATAATAGTAATTTTTTTCAGAATAAACTCAATTTATAAAACTTTAATTATGATTATCAAGTCCATTAAAAGTTTATAACAAAAATATACCTGAAATATTTTATGTGAAACAACATTTCCAATTTCATGCAGAATCAGGAAGATTTGAGGAAAAAAATCTTGCCACCTCTGTAGGTAGAGTTTTGGTAAAATTCTGTAGTATCTTCAAGACCTTATTTTCTGCATGTGCATGTGTGTCTTTCTGTATTTAGCACAATTTTACTACAGTGCTACCTTTGTTTTGGTAAAATTTGATGTCATTTTTACAATGAAAATTTCATAGTACATATATGTGGAGTATCTTGTGGGAGACAGAAGTGGTGCCTTCACCAAATCCAGTGCAAATTTCTCATTGTGCGGCCTGGATTTCTCAGCATGCATATCCAATGTGGACCATTGAGGACAGGCCCTGCAGCACACCTGAGGGAAGTACAAATGTTCACAGGAGTAGCAGCATGCATGCAGTGCCAGTAGACAGAGAACAGATCATCAGGGTGTGAGGCAGAATAGATTTTAACTTGCCTGATAAAAATTTCTCAGCTCATTCAAGAAAGAACACCAATTTAGTAGCCTAAATTTCAGGTTGCGTGCAAAATTAATTGTAAAGCACGCACAATTACACTTTTACAGCAGATCATGCACTTCTTTATATTGCTGGAACATCATGAGCCATGCTATGCACATTGCAGATCACGTCACATGTTTCCACACAATACACATTTTATTGCACCTTGCAAGCTTTCATGCAGAAGGAGTCTCAAATCTCCTATGCAATCTTCAGGAGATAAGTGTGAATCTCATAAGCAGACTCACTCCATATTGCAGTATAGGTTGGACACGACAGCTGAGTGAGACCTTAAATGTATGTATACATTCAAAATAAATATGTCATACTAGCATTTCTGAGAATTTCAAAGCAGTACCAGCAGTGTTCTCATATACCAGCTGCAAAAATAATAGATTTTACATTCTAGCATATCCCATACCTGCAACTGAGGGCACACCTCTGCCCACCTACAATTATTCTATTTTTATTTAAAACAAACAGTGAGGAAAAAAGAATCCCACAAATACAGAGTCATTATAAGAAATGTAAACAGTTCAAATGAGACACAAGTAGTGTTTGGATTAGGGAGTGGTAAGCCACTATCCTGCACTTAAATACAGTGGTTAGACAGCTAATGTATCAAACAAATTCCAACAGCTTGGAAATGCGGGCACGAAAACAATGCAAATTGAACAACTGTGATGAATAATTGAAATCATACCCTCCCTACACAATTTTGCAGCTTGACACAGATTCAAATTTTATAGTGTTTGTACATCATGAGTTTCACAGAACACAACTAAAATTATCTCACATGGAGAAACTCCTTCACAATGGGGCTGTGTATGGGTAAATGCCCCAGCAGTGTGCTTTAATCTTTGACTTCAGTTCTCTACTGATGTAGTCTAGTAAATAAATTGAAGAAGTACATGCTGGAGACAGATGTCACCTGTTCACTTCCAGTTGTTTCAAATGCATTCTGTGAATTTATCTACTCCACCTGCAGGTTGTACAGTCTTGATAGAGTACAGATTTTGTCGAGGACATCATGAGATGTGTCTTGTACAACCATATTCATGATTTTTGTTGCACAAATAGCTTCATCTTGATGCTAATTTGCCTTCAAAACAAACTCAGAAAATAATGAATGGGGAAAAAAAAGATGATAGCATGTGTTTATTACTGGTATCTGCTTTAAGTTTGGGGGAATAAACCTGTCTTATCAGTATATAATCTTGCCTCCTGACTTTGTAGCTGATCATTCTTCCTCAATCCTAGCAATTTTGAGGGAGCAACAAAACATACCAGAGTACATTTCCTCCTGTCAGGCAGCCAAAGGATTAGAGCTGGAGCTGCTATTCACTATCCAACCTTAGCATCAAAACAAGTTGTATTTTTTTTAAACTACAGTTTTGAATTTGCTAATGACAAAGGCAACTCCCAGTGGGTGTGACAATCATGAGATAATCAGCTTTAGAGGATTAGAGGACCCCAGGGGTGTGATTAGCTCAGGTTGGCCAAGCCCTCTGTCATGAATTAATTCAGAAATTAATATTTGCATTCTAACACTGCATCTTAGTGAAACTGATTTCTAGCCTACAATTTTTTTTTCATTAGGAAAAGCAATTCACATTGCACAAGACAATTGGCAGCTGTGGTTAATGAAATGTGAGATGATTAAGCAATAAGTATCTGAATTTTGTGTGATTTACTTCTGCCAATGATCTTTCAACACAAAGAACACATTCATTGTTATTTTTAGTCTGCTTTTTCTACACTTTTGTTAAATGCTTGATGGAATATTTTCAATTCATTTGATTCCATGGTTGACAATCAGATAACATTTTCTTCCATAATTAGCAATTATCAATTGTACAGAAATACTGAATGCCACTGGGTTTGCATAATAAACAAAAAACAGAAGTGATGATAGCAAGTTTGCTGAACTGAAAATATACCTTTTGTGCACTTGTCAGCTATTTGGGACTTTGGAACAGTGTTCCTTACTTATGGAGACACTGGTGAAATGGCCTAAATGTCTGACAGTCACAGTAAGTCCAACCAGGCAAAATTGCCACTTGACACAGATTTAGCCAACGCATTTGATAAAATAGGCCAGAGAAACAATCTGAGAATGCATCAGTAATTTCAATCTGTTTTATCAAATGCAGGAAAACAATTATGTGCAATAAGAATCAGATAGAGATTGTATGGCTACCTTTTTGCTTTAAGAGAGATCATTATGTGTGGAAGATAATAGACAAATAGCAACTGTGTGGGTGCTTAGTATGGCGTACATGTGCACTCCCTCTCTTCTTTATATCCACTTGCCTGCTGGCTCCACAGTCTGTTCTTTGGTGTTGGCAATTTCTTGGATATATATTTTTTGTAACCTACTTGTTCTGATCATGTATCTCAATTTCAGTGTCTATAAAATGAATATGATAGTGGTGGTGAACTCCCAAGTGCTCTGCATTTAGTTACAAAAAGCATTAAATACCATCAGTAAAGAAAAATAATTTTACAGTTTTCTTACCTGAACTTACTTTTTCTTCTTCTCTATGGGATAAATAAAAATAATTCTATTCCAGTATTGATTACATTCCAATCACAAATTGCTCTTTAACTGAACAAAGATGTTTTATGGCAGTCGCTTCTGACTTTCTGCTTTACCATTCCATTCTTCTGTCATACCCAACAAATATTATATAATCTGTTTATAAAATGTTGACCTTGAATTGTGTTAGATTTTTCTGTTGCATTCCCTGGCAGAAACTAATGATTATTTTTGTGTTCAGTTGCATTGTCTGCCTAAATACTTCAAAGCACTCAGCAAAAGCTGAACTTTTATTTCTTTACCAGTAGTAGCAATAGTCATAGCTGTAGCCCTGGTGACAGAAAAGCAGTAAAATTATGTAAAAGTCAATACTTAAGCCTCTTAGCCTGAGTATTAAGTTGTTCTTTGCTGTGTGGACCTGGACAAAGGAAAGGAGTAGTGACTGTTGTTGATGGGCTTCCATGGACTTTCTTGAATCATAGCACATGCTAATCCAAAACCTGAAGGTTAGCTACTACTTCATTCTTAATATTTGCATCTGTCTTGTCCCTCAGGACACTTCTGTACTTAATATCCTTTATTAGCATGTTACATGGGAATTTTAAGGGAATTTCTATGATTCTGTATCCTTGTTGATATTCTCATCCCTTAAATCCCTTTTGCAACCTGTTTGTCTTTCTTGTCCTGCTATTCTCTTCTTGAGTACACCCCAACCCACTGAAAAATTTATCCATAGGTTTCATGGTTTGAAAAGTGTATCTTAAAAGCTGAAAGTTTAAGTGGAATGGTACAAATCTTATTGGTATATATTGCCATAAAAGATTAAATATAAAAGTAGGCTTCTTGTGAGCACTGCAGTCATTAACAGCCAGTTTGATTTCAGCGGGCACACAAGCACCTCCATAATTCTGGCTTCTGAGGAAAGGTGAAGAAACAGCTGTTAACTGTGAATGGTCTTATCTTATGCAATGGGAAGCAATCAGTAGTGAAGGCAGCTTCACTGATACCATTGCAGTTCATCCATAATCAATACAGAACACTGCCAAAATTTTATTCTGTATTCTAATAACTACTACAAAGTCTGTGTGCATTGTACAAGGACAGCACTTTCCTGAGGTGCACACTGCCAGTCTCAGTAGGGAAAAGAAGAGGAATAACTGGGCTCCTTCCAATATTACTTCAGTCAAAGCCATCACTATTTGCGAACTTTTCCCTGTAGCCACAGTCAAAAAATGTTATGTTACAACGGTTTCATATTGTTGTCTCCTTAGTGGAAGGGTTTTTCATACCTCCTTGATGTTTCTCATAGGCATCTCCTCTAAGCACTGACTCTTCCCTCTTCTCACAGTAGCCAACCAACTCTAGCTCCCTCAACCAACCAATCCACTCTTTTGTAACACTCTTCTTATTATCAGCTACAGCTGTGGCCTGTTAAGTCAGGCCTGCTCCTAATCTTTAATAATGAACCCAGCTGCAACTCTTTAGGGGGTAAGATTACTTTCTATACTACCTTTATTTATTTATATTCTATCCCCCTGCAAACAAAACCTGCAGAGTTGCTGCCTGTCAGAGGACAAGCTGCTGCTGCACACAACAGAGCAAATAATGCTGCCAAAGTGAGAGTGCTTTGCAGGGCTGGCCCTCTGCTCCTACAGAGCAGCTCCCCACTGAGCCTGCTCAGATGCAGGCAGAGCAATGACTGAAGGAAAAAAGGCAGCAGAAATCCTGAAATAAGGGTGTGAGAAATCGCCCTGTTTCTTATTGGGGCTGTTTTTCTGCAGAGGTATTATGTTACAAACAAAGGAATAGAGGGACCAAAATTTAAAGCTGCAGACATATGTGTCCATCATGACATTCATGCTGACAGAAGGGTGGGTTGAAAACATATGTAGGGACTTTTGAAATTCCACGATGTTCCTTTCTGTCTCTACAGGTACTGCTGTGTTTCAAAACTGTGCAACTTAATGCTTCTATTTCAGGTGTTAAAGTACTTTGCAGGTTCCATTTGTTTTACCATTATTAAGTACTGGTTCCCTTAAATGTATGGGAAACAGTTTTTCTTTTTTTTTTTCAATACATATTGAATGATTTGCACCATACCATTTTAGCATGATATACAACTATAGTACAGCATATCTTTCGTATTTCCCTTAAAAGGGTAAAGAAATCTTAAAAATTTTTAAAGCTGAGTTTTATTCAGAGGAAAAAGCATTGGCTGCATCCAATCAAATAGCATGGATAATAGGTCACTGAACTGGATAGATTTTTCTCAGGCCCTTAATGCTGTGATGAGCATGGATGTGAAATTTCTGCTGCACATGATACAGATAATGGATTTTCAGCTGTCACTCAGAAAAATATCCTTTCATATGCTGTATTGTGGTTACAGCAACAACAAAAAGTTTAATGTTTTACTAGAATAAAACTTATGGCAATTTTTAAAATAGGTTTATTCTGCAACCAATTTCCTAAGCTTAACTGGAAGGGTTAGGGTAGGTAGCAGCAGTGCAGCAAATATGACAGAGATGGATATTTGGGTTTTCTAATGGTGTTTTAATCATTCTGCTGTGGACCATAGAGAGGATCATATTTAGCACTCACTAAAATACAAGAAATCTTGTTTCTGTACCCACTGTGGTTATAAAAATATTCTGAAATTTGAATGTGGTGGTCTAAGTTTCTATTTTTGAGCAGTCACAGCCAGAGCAGTGTGCACCAGTGAATTGATGAGAGGCATTGAGGCACTGAGGTAATGGTAGGGACCAGCATCTGAAACGCTGGGAGATCTTTTAGTGCTCAGCCTGTCTCCAGTCCATGGGTGTGGGCCACATCTTGTTACCAGGTTCAGCCATCATTTCTGCTCAAGCTGTGTCCACCCTGATCCTTGTGCGGGAAAAAGCTGATTCTTGGTACTTCACACAGGAAGAAATTACAGAGAAGGACTGAAAAGACAAGTACCCTGAGCAATATTTATAAACCATGAATTAAAGCTTCTGGTCCTCTTTTGCAGGATCCAAGGACACATTGGCTCAGGGGATATTTGCAGACAACCTGCAGTTTACAGGAGATGGATCTTAACTTTTAATACAATTTCTGTATCCAGGACTGAAATTTTCTTTGAAAAAGATGGGAGTTCACTAGGTTTGCCTCCTGCAAAAGAAACTGTCAATAGGTAAGTGCCTATTTACTGCCTTTTGCAAAACTTTTCTTCTGAACAAGGGGTTTGCATAGAACCATGCAGAAAATGTCCTTATTTAGCAATAATAGAAAGCCCTAAATAATCCACACAGTTTTAAAGTTTTTAAGTTTTTATTTAAGTTATAAAATTTATAGGAAGGTCTTTCAAAGACACCTTTTTAACTGTAAAAAGTTGCTAACTTTGAATTTTGTGCAATGTTTTGGCACTGTTCTTCTACTCTTCCCTCACACAGAACAGTAATTGGGTAAGCATCATGTACACTTGCAATCCAACATTTGACACAGACCAAATGCAGATTAACTTGCACATTTTTTTGCATTTCTGTCTCCTGGTAAAGGAACTGCCAAAGTCTGTGTTTCACATTCCCAGAAGATTTTTCTTAGCAAGAATGTAAGTACTAGATAGCCTGCTAATCTGTGTGTAAACACAAAGCAGCAATTAATACATAAGAATTTTCAAACCTATGGTACAGGGTCCGTTTCCAGCAAGCACCCAAAGAATATGAAATTCTATGTCACATTTGTAAGGCAAATGTTGCCACAATGCAGTCCTCTAGAGAAAAATGCACACTTGTTTTCACTCCAAAAAATGTGAGCATATCCAAGCTGATGTTTAGTGTAGAAACAACTTTGCAGTGTGCAGTGCTGCACTGTAACTATGAATCCATTTAGAAAGTCATTGCAAAAGCTATTTTGCTGTTGTCCCTCTCACAGTAGCAAAAGTAATTCTCTTTCTTTCTAGTAACAATTTCTAGCTGATCAGTATTCTCCTATCCTCTCCCCCTCCCTCCCTACTTCCTCCCCAAAATATAGAAGTTTTGGGTTAAGAACACAAAAATAATGACTTTTCTTGGTATTTATGAAACAATTTGTTCTACAAAAAGCTGTCCTTTCTGAGAAGAACATTCAAATATTTGCTTTAGTGATAAATAAAAAAAAATTTCCATGAGAGGCACATCATGGGACACATACATCTTGAAACACCTCCTGTTCTTTCCCAATGTAAGTCTTCTTTTAAAAAATAGAAGTCTTTGAAGATGTATGACATTAGATAAGACATTGTTATCAGCCAACACCCACTTGAGAAAAACAGGCTAATTCACCAACTAACAGCAAGGTTAAAAATGAGATTTGATCAAAAATTTTCTCCAGAAGTAATTAGCTGAAGGATAAAAGCTGGTTTTTCATGGCTAGACACTCTCAGATTGTTCTACATTCATTTCTGTGTTTTAATATTGTGATGACAGTTCTATGTCTGTATGCTAGCAATGTCCAAATCCCTTTTGATTACTTTTAGAAGGAGCAGGGTGGCTGCTTAGCTGCAGGAAAAGACCAGAGGCACAGAGCTTCCTGCTCTCTGCTTTGCCTTGTTTGGATTAGGAGATGATCAGCTATGGATCTCTTTGCTGAATTTCAGATTTCAAGAGAGGAAACTTTTAGTAGTCTTTGCTAGAAGAAATTATTTTTAAGTGATTGAAATTGTCTTCTAAATTGTCATGAAGTTGTTTCTTTTCCAAAATTATACAGGTTATTGGTTGTTTCCCTCGTGCCTATAAAGAAAATGAAGGTACAGATGCAAACATTGCAGCTTAAGCCTGTCTCTAATATGTGTCTATTGAAGGAAAAATCCTTTGCAAGTGCATTTAATTCTTTGGATTAAAAGTTGAAAGGTGAAAGTAAAGCACAAAAGAATTTGTACTTCCAATTCATAGCAATTATTAGAAATATATCTGAAAGGGAAAAAGTGCAGTGTTCTTGACAGAAAAAAGGTGAGGTGAGACAAATTATGCTAAAACTCTGCGTTATAATTAAAACTTCTAATTGCCAATTCTAACACATACCATTTTAAAAAGCATACTTTTAAGCAAAAATACTGTTTAAAGACAGAAGATCAGCTGTTTAGGACCCAAAATAAAAACTCCTTGGTGAATTTCTGATTCTGAGCTATGCCTCTACTAGAAATGAATGATGTAATAAATTAATACAATAGAATGACAACTTAATGATAATTATCTTACTGATTTATACTATTTCCTTGAAAATAAACAGTTCTCTAAATTCTCTGGATGAAATTCAGACCTATTAATATTAATGTATTATAAAAAAGGTAATTTTAGATCTTGCAGTTATTTGTAAGTTGAAGCAGAAAGGTGTCTTTTGATCAAAATTTGTATCACTAAATAAAATACAGGGAACTGAATGAAATATCTGACATCCTGTTGAAGAGGTCTGGGTATAACTTTGCATATCAGGTTTCTTTTGCATCAATTTATCAATCTTCTTAGTGACAATCCTTCTATTGCAATGAAACGTGACTGCACATGCCTAAAGTTCATACTGGCCTTAATCACACTGGTTAACAGAAGCAATGGTGATCTGGTAAACTGGACCAAGAGGAGCCCATAACATGCCCAGCAATGTTACATTGACATCCTGATCACTGGATCAGGGACAGAGGGACAGTAAAGTATGACACTGGTCTCTGCTGAGTTGGTGGGCCAGAACCTTCCCGGGAAAGATAAAATGTGGCAATAATCTTGCAAATTTGAAAGGATTTACTGCTGTCTTTACTACAGAAAAGCTATTTCCCATCCCACCATCTAGATGGCTTCACCATCTATCCAGTTTCCCTAGTGTTAATAATTACCCTAAAATATGAGATAATCATGGAAACTAGTTGGTGTGTGTGGTAGGGAGTGGCAAGCTGTTATTACATCTCTCCAGTCTGTGCTGTCACATGTGAACAGGTTTCTGGAGCTGTTGAATACTTCAGTTTCTCTCATTTAGCAGAGTTATATTTGATCAGTGAAGGATTTTAGTTATTGGAGATGAGTTTTCACTCATACAGGGGTGTTTAGTCAAGTGTAAGATGCATGACACTGGATCTCAGCTAAGAAAATGAAGTATTAATCAAACTTAGAGTATCTTCAAGTTCAGTCCTGATCCTAACATGCTGAAGCAGGCCAAAATGGTATAAATATGAATGAATATAGGGGAAAATGTTCCAAATTCTTATAGTTGTGGAGCTCTGGGAGATATTTCTACTAAGAAAAGGATTGTCTTGAATTCAGAGCTCTGTTTCAGTGGGGCATTGATTGATAGCAGTGCTTCAGTGCTGAAATACTGGCCTTGTTTGACTAAAAGGTTCCATGTTGCGATTCTGAGGCTTCTAATGTGCAAGTATGTATGTATTTTCACTCACCTGAACTATAAATCTGGTCATAAATCAGTGGGAATGTTCATAGTTCCATTGTTAACATGATTAAAGGCTGGAAGGATCAGGTTTTGACTTTCCATAATTTAGCAAAAAGGATCTTATGAGTCTGAACTACTAAATATTGCCAAAAATGCAAACAGTTTCTAAAGTCTGCTGTGGTACACACAGAGAAGGTTGTGGTCTCACAACAGAAATCTTGAGGAATGCCCTTAGAGTGTTTTAGACTTTCCTTGTTTGCTTCATCCCTCAAAAGAATGAAAGAACTTTTGTCTATCAAGTTGTGTGACTTTTAGTTTTTCTTGAATTCTTAATTTCACTTGCATGCTTTCCATGTGAGCGCTCTTACCAAGGAACAGACACCTTATTAAGTGTCCTTAGTAAAGTAGAATTTCACAAGAATTATTTAAAAGTACATCTCCAACTATAATCACACATTACTTCATATTAATACAGGTTTTAAGTCTGAGTAGATTTTATAGTATAAAAAAATCACGTTCTTTATCTCTATATGAGTCAAGTGAATAACTCACCATGAATAATTTATAAGATGAATTGAGGTTCCTCTTTCATGTACCACCTACGTGAAATAATTTCATTTATTTTACTTTTTTCCCCTTTAAATTCTGAGGTAATATGCAGATCTGAAAGCAGAGCTTCCTTACCTAAAGGTGCTTGGTCAAATAAGATCCATGTTTCTGTATCTTGAATGGATGAGCAGAATATAAATATGCTGTGGCAGCAGATGTTATAATTACAGACTTTAAATCTACTTTTGACAAACACTGCTTGATATGAAACCTGCTCTCAGAATTATTACCAGGAGTAACGCGAATAGGATTAGATGCTTACATAAATCAAACACAACAGAGTAATCAGAATCTTCTCTGAATTTGGGTGCAGGTATTTTAGTGGTGGATTCTCTTTTGGACCAGGCAGAAGGAGGTGTGCTGCCGGTCCCAGAGGTGCCCTGGGGCGCAGGGGAGGGGCAGGACAGAGAGCAGGCAGTGTGCTGTAGTGCCTCCAGAGCAAGCAGCACCAGCCACAGGCACAGCCCAGCCTGGCAACATCAAACACTGCCTCTGGTGTACAGCTTAGGGTACTCTCAGTCTCTTTAAAGCACACCAATGTTATCATTATAGTGCAAGAGTTCTATTGTCATTACATTGCAAGGGTTCCATATTACTAGAGTTTTGTACCTCCTTGATGCTTCCCATAGGCAGCTCCTCTAGGCATTGCCTCTTCCTTATCCTTGCAGTAGCCAACTGACTCCAGTTCCCCTCAACCATCCAATCCACTCTTTTATAATACTCTTCTTATTGGCTACAGGTGTGGCCTGTTAACATCAGGCCTGCACTTAAGCCTTAATAATTGGCTCAGGTGCAACTCTTTAGGGGGTAAAATTACATTTTATACTACCTTTATTTACTTATATTTTATCCCCCTACACACCAACAGCCAGTCCAATTCCAAACTGCCCAAAAGAGGGTAGGAGCTGCCTTCTTCCTTTGTACTCCGTACCAACTCAGAAAGAATCAGGCTTATGACACCTACTCTATAGAGAATTTCAGACTCTTAATCCTATTTAAATTTTAATGGGAAGGCTTGTTATAGTTTCTATAATTTGAGGCATTAAAAGCAGATGAAACATCTTTAATCATAAAAGCTTCATTGCTCTAATTTATGATACCTGCCTTTTAAACCCCATCATAAAGTGGATTGTGTTTGGGGGGATGATAGTTCTCAGTAAGCAAATGTGATCCACCAGGAAACCTGTTTACATTAAAACATTTTGAGAGCACCAGTAATTAAACCTGTTTCCCAGGTGCAGAGCAATATTTTAAATGCCCCTCTGGCTACAACACCACTCAGGTTTGTCTTTCTCCCTTATCCTCCATCCACTACAATAACAAGATAATGAGAAGATGGGAAAATATAAGGAGGACAGGACTAGCAATTAATAATCTAAGTATATAATCAGAATGTTAAAATATTGTTTTAATTGATTTGGGTATTAGTTTGTATGACACTGAAAAATTACTTTGTGCATTTCCATGTGCTTGAGAAACAGTAATAGGAAATCATGGCACCAGTGCTTGCTGCTGTGAAAAGTTATAGCCTAACATGATCACGGCTGACTTTGAAGTGTGAATTGGCTCTAGAACACAGCTATGCAGAGCTTTCATGAAGACAGCATGTGATTTTTTTTCTGTGAACCTTGCTTTGAATAACAGCGCAGGGAAATTGGCAAACCCTAAAACCTGATGAGCTCATGAAACCATAATTTGGACAAGTACATACTTGTGCTATGAAGCCAAGGGTAAGATCTATTTGACTTAGACACAACATAGTTCAGATGCTGCTCCCTGACTAACTAAATTCTAACATCCCTGCCCATGCTAACTTGCTTCCTACCAACCTCCATTTAAAAGCCCCAAACTGACAGGCAACCATCCACTTTTGGGAGTAACCAGTCAGTTCTGCTCTTCTCTTCATTGGCCAACACAACAGGGTATATGCTGCATTTCCAACCACGCCTTGGAAGCCTTTGGTAGAAATCTTTGGAATAAGAGTTCCAGGCATGGGTGTACTCTTGGTGCCTTATCAGCATATCATTTTGGTATTCTGAAGATGAGACCCTGGCACATGTAGCTGTTTAATTCTTTCCCGGTTTTTGCAGGACTGTCAAGGTCTCTATATCAAAAGTGGATACATTGGCCTGGGAAATCTGATTACACTGGGAGAATGTGGTGACTTCTGGCAGTGGGCTGAAAGCAGGAATAGCAATCCATCATGAGAAGTTTTGAGAGGGAACAGGATATTCACAGGAGGTGTGAAAAAGAAAGCATTTAACACAACCCTACTGCACAGCCAAATATGTTGCTCTTTCCAGTACAGCTGATGCACAGAGAATTTTCACCACCTGTAAATGTTTGAGAGCATATCTATCATATACTTAACTGAAGTATTTATCACTTAAGAACACCTTTAAAAATATCAGAAAGCTATAATTTCTGAAATATGAAATGTCATCATTATTATTGCTACACAGTTTATATGCAAATACATGCTTCCCCCCAAGCTTGAATTCATAGAAAATTAATTGGAACAGCTTTTTTTCCCCTTTCATGTATTTTCCCCCATATAGTGAAATAAGACATTGCAAAAAACTGGCATGTCACTTGTACAATCTATAGTTCTTACAATACAATCTTAAATGCTGAATCAGAAACCCTGGGATATCTTTATATTCAGTGCTAATTGAATAATTTCTGTGGCTGCTCACCAGCTCTGCACTCTGTCAGGAAGCTATGTAAGAAATATTAGTATCATGGGTCTAAGCCTGGTGCAAATGAGAACAAATCAGAATCAAAGGGATTTTTGTGTAGTTATTACTTTCTCTAAATCTATAAACATGCACAAATATTTGTTAGAAGCAGAAGCAACTGTTCACCATCCATTTTATTGATAATGGAAGTGATCTGATTTAGCACAGCTGTATCAACCATGTTTTTATACATATGGTACAGAAACTATTTGTTTAAAACCACAACACAGCAGATCACCTGAGACATTGCTCTTAAAAGAGAAAATATGATCATTATTCATAAAGCTATTTTCAGAGGGCATAAGTGGGCTCTGTGTGTCCTAATGCCTCTATGTGCCCCTCAGCTGAAGTGCAGCACACTCTCTTCTATCTGGGTTTCTAGGGTAAGAGGCTGCCTGCATCACCAGAGAGCTGGCAGAGTGTTTCCTAAGCAGCAGAAGGAATAGGAGTTGGGAGTAGTTGTAAAAACCTGCCCTACAGGAAAGTTCATAGTTTGCAACAATGGCTTGTGTTTGTTGTACAGAATGCCAGCTCTGTGCCACGCTGCGTGCTTGTGCTGTATCTGTTCAGTGTTTACATACAAACAATCAAAGTACTCCTGTAACCATGGGACTGGGTCATGTCCTGTCTTGTTCATTGGGGAATTAATTGTACTTGTTTTAGAGTTAGCTGTTAAGGAGATTAGGAGGGTGAAGCATAGCAGGGCGGCTGTGGTTGCGTGGCAACTGGAAAGAACAGTAACATCTGGTATTCTTAATTTTCCTACAACCTATAGGTCTTTGTGCTGTTGTATGAGTATTATTATTTCTACAACCACACTTCATTTTTGTTATTTGTTAGCCAATAGGTAATGTCCTTGATGCTACCAGTTGACCCAGGGGCAAAGTTAGATATCACACTGGATGCTGTGATGTTAAAGTCAGCTTCCTAATTGCCAGGCAGAGCTAGCCCCTGAGGACACTCCCCAGCAGCAGCGTAAAGGGAAAGGTCTTTCCTCACAGGAAGGACTGGCTTTGAGGTCAGTCAGCCAGCACTGTTAGCTACTTCAGCATAGGGTGTGTCTCCTGAAATAATCGATCTAGTTGAAGTTTTGTTTGCTGTCCACCTGCAGGACTATTTCTTTCCTTTTAGGAGGGGAGGGAGACCAGGCCATCTCTCTCAAGAATGGCTTCTATAAGGAAAACTGCATTAAGTGGACTTTAACTCCTCTTCCTTCATAATTTCCCTACTTGTGCCTCTGAATGCTTTATTCTTTATTTCTGAAAAAGGAACCTTATTAAAGCAGTGTTTTACTTCATTCATTTTTGAAATAAAAAATCAATAAGTGATGTGGTGTCAAGTGTAGACCAGACTGATTTTGTTCATCTCTTTGGCATTTGACATCAATCTCCACCACATGGCTTTCTTCAGTGGTTACTTGAAAATAAAAAGAATAACGGGTTTCCCACAGAGCTTCCCACTAGGGAGCTGCAGACATTGGGTAGACTCAGCAAGTGCCACAGCACTTGGTGGTACAGAGCCTTGGAAAACCTCCCTGGTCTTGCCACACCAGGTACAAGGACAATTTTAAGCTCTCCTTGCCTCTGTGTAGGCACCCAAAGCAGCCCATTTCTAGGGCAAAGTTGCTGATTTCATCAAACCTGACTGACAGTGGGGCATTGGAGAGCAAAAGCTCGAAGGAAGGGTGAACATGCTCAGCACCTCTCTCCTCAGGACTGATCTGCTCAATGCAGACAGAACAAAAAATGCCAAAAGCATGCCAAAGCCCCCTTTTCAGCCTGAACCCATTGCAGGAAAGATCAAGCAGAGACCTGGAGTTTTGTGAACATCAGCCATGAAATATTTTCTTCAGTCACTCAACTTCAGTGAACCTTGTGTGTGCGTTTGTCTGGCTGCTACAATTGTCATTGTCTCCAAAGAAACTCTTGAGAGCATTTTAAAAAAGCTAACAATTGTATAAATGCAGCAAATTAATTTCTTATATTTTAAAATACTGACTAGACTAGAAGATTTTATAACTGATGGATAAAAATTTCCTTTTGCATATTCTACCTTTAAAACTTCATTTTATAAAAACACCTTTGTAAATCCTCTTTTTTTACTTCCTATTCATCCTTTTGTTCAGATCTTTTTGAGACTCAGCCCAGATTAGAATTCATCATGTCTAAAAAAAATGAGATGATAAAGGTATTCTTTCTTCAATGTGCATCTCCAGCCTTTCTTGACAGGCTGTCAAGAAATATGTCTCTAAAAAGGCAGGTTAGATCCTCAGAGACAACCAGTGATGCAGCTCTTAGTAATGTGCTAAAACCCAGTCAGAGCACACCTTATTGTTGCTGTGTGCAGTGATGTGACATGTGAGTTATTTGATTGCTCTGCCATAAGATAGCATTAGGGGATATAGTGTGAACAGATCACTCATTTGTGGAAATATTTATGGTGCTGCTTTCGAGGGATCATTCAATTCAAAAGCAGTGGCAAAGCATGGATATTCATGGGCTATTTTAAAAGCTGTGTTAGGTAAAATGTTTTCACTCAGAGCAGCTAAAGCCTGTAACATTCTGATATTTTACAACATTTATTACTTAATGTTTACATATTTTTACAATAAATCTTCATAAATGCTACTCAAGCAAGAATTTGCTAGTTCCCATTTTTATTACAGTATATCCCATGAGCTCTTTATAGCCCAGGCCCCTGACCCTACAAATATCCACATATGACTTAAATAATACTCAGCTGAGAGGGAACTACTATGTTCAGCAGTGTTTCTAGCATGGCAGACTCTGGGAACATGTGGTGTGTGTCAAGATTTTCAGTTATCTGGGAATTTGAAACCTCATCTCATGACAGCTAAAAGGAGTCTAGCTCTAGGAGTGACAATCTTGTCTGCTCAGAACTGCAGAATCATTCTAAGGTGTTACTTTGAGCATCCAGAAAACAAATATTTTTAAAGATGATTTCCAAAAGCCTTACTATTGTGAAAATACAAATTCAGGTAAATGTGAAGTAGCTGTTTTGGTAATTTCATGTCATTCCTGCCCAACCACTCGAAGCCCAGCTTTCCATGGTTCAATGTTTCAAAAAGGATGTGAATAAAATCCACTATTCATCTTGAATTGTAGGAATGGCCTTTTTAATACAATAGGTAATTCAACATGTATTAAAATGCCATAAATTTTTCAGTTTCTTCATTGTTATTGGTGTCCCTCACCTGGTATTCCCTGGACTGCCTTTTCCTTTCTGCCTTCTGCTCCTTCAGGAGCATCCACATGATCTTTCTATACTGTGACTTTAGAGATCCACACACTCAATTTTGACATAAAAGGGAAAAAAAAAAATCAGAATATACTTTGAAACTACTCCCTCAGTAAAACTTGTGACACAGCACTTTTCTTTACCCATTTCAGCTGTGCTCACTTGCAGCGCTCTTGGTCCCACCTGTGTGACATTTAGCATAATCGCCATTGCACTGTGGGGCTTCAGGTGTGGGCTCTGTGCCTGCCTTTGGTGGCTCCTGGCCCTGGGTCCCAGCTGGGGCAGGTTGGGCTGCTCCCAGTGCCCAGCTGTTTGTGAGGAGCTGTGCCAGAGCCTGAGTGGTCGGGATGGGCACGGCCTGGGGCTTTTCCCAGTGTCTGGGGGTGAGCAGGGGTTTGGCTGCAGTATAGCAGCTGCTGGGAGCATGGAGCTGTCCTCAGATTTGTGTAGGCTCCTTTCCACAGGATGGGCAGGTAAGTTATTGTGGTTTTATGTCTCTGAGGCTGCAGGTTCTGGATGATGAATAACTTTGATAGAGAAAGTATGGGCTGAAGTGCATTAAGATACCACAACTGTTTCCTAAGCAAATGTCTTTTGAAATGCTTGGTTTTAATTTTTTTTTTTTAATATGGCTGTATAGATATGGTGCTATAGTGTTGACTGTGTGTAAGTTTATTTTGGTTGTGGTCTGTCCTGTTTCTGAAAAACTACTGGTACTGGGGTTTGACTTACTTGAACTTTGCTGAGTTGAATGCAGTGGTCCTTGCACTGCTGGAGTATCTTCAGGTGTTAGGGAGAGATTTTTATCCTTTTAATTGTTTCCATTGGGTTTAGTCTTGTTATAGCTCTCATGGTAATAAAAATTATTGTTAGTGTATTCTGCTTCTTCTCTCTCCCTCATTCACCCCAGCCTTAGTATAGTTATTTCATGTTAAATCTGAACTAAACCCTGTGACTGGCTGTGTCCTCCTCCCCCACTGTGGGCTGTGCTTGTCCTTCAGCAGTGTCTTTAGGAAGGGCCCATCCTTCAGACCTCCATCCAACTCATTGCTCTGTTTCCATCTTTGCTCTTCTGCAGCCTCACAGTGCTGGTCTCTTTACTCTTTCTGCTCCTACAAATTGGACTGTCTCTCAGCTGACAGTAAATCTACTTGGTGCCATAGCAGGAGCTGTGTATGCTCTGGGAAATACCTTGCCATGAGCATTCAGAGGCTGATGTAGAGTATGTACTTATATGCATATGTATGTGGTGTTTATTAAAATGTGCTTGAGTAAGTATTAATAATGGATACACTGCTAATCTTTGTTATGGGTTTTCAACCCACTGGGGAAAGTGGAGTATAGACTGCAACTTTAAATATTTCCCTGTTGAGAAATAGGTGGATCACAACTACAGCAGTGTACTCACTTTTCAAGAAAGCTATTAGTTAAATCTCATTAATGCCATAAATTGTCTGAAGGAGATAATATGCCTCTGAAAAATGCTCTTAAGTAGGTAAGTACTTGTGTACAGCCATGTTAACAACATAGCAGAGATGGAAGCTGTTCTTAAAGAACTTAAATACAGTATTTCTGTTATCTGTGCTTATAGAGAAAGACCTGGATAGAACAAACCTGGGATTTGCTGTCCTTGTTCACTTTGGCCCAATGTGGCACTGACTTTTGTAGAAGTCGTTGGATACTTAGATTGGCTAAGATGGTGTGCCGTGTTTGCGTGTGCTATTTGGGTCAAGTTATTTAAGCCTGGTTTCCACCATCATTCATGCTCTGTGGTGGTTTGTGCTATGAAAACCTGTGAAATATTACAGCAGGACTCTTTCAAATTCTTCATCTCAGCTGACAAAAAGAATACTAAGGGGTAAAAGCAAAACAAACAAATGAGACTCAGCAAAACTTACTGATGCTGCACAATGTTGAGACAGGCAGTCTGTGGAAGACTTTAAATGAAACAAGAACACAGGGGACTATATTTAATTTAAACACCACTCATCCTAAAATAACTTAACCTGCAGAATGATTGCTGTGCAAACACTGTAATAATATAGCAGAGCTGTCACTTCAGACAGTGTTTAATAGGCTCTGGCCGATTTCATTATTAACACTTAGAACACTTCATGAAAAGTGATGAAAGTACCTGTACATAACCTATACTGAAATCTCCAAGATCCTACAGAACATTTTTGTAGCTACTGCCTGACACTTCTCAAGGGGGACTACAAATGGTTGTGAACTTGAACTGTTAGCAGCAGATGCCAAAATTTCTCTTGTTTCAAAATTGCAAGCAAAGTAGATGAAATTGGCTTCTTGCAGTTCCGCTTCCATGTGGTCTGTGTGGAAGCCTCATAAGGGAGATGAAATGTTTCTGCTGCTATTACAAATGATTGGGAATTACTTTTTCTCTTAATTTAAATTTATATGAAAACCATACTGATATATTGTACTGGCTCAAAGATATAATGGACAACCCAAGAAAAAATACAAAAAAAGACTGTAGCTGCAGAAAAAGTGCCTCCAGCTGTGCTGTTATTATTTTATTTTTACTACCGTGTGTTCCAAAAGTTATTTTTCATAACACAGGAATAATCCATAATCCTGATGATTGTAGGAAGAAGCAGAGTAGCCAAAATTTTTATGAGAATTTATATTATTAGACAGTGCATATATAGACACTGTAATTATGGTGCAAGTATGAGTACCACTAAATTCATTAGAGTTCCAGTGTTTTTGTTTTTTTTAAGGCTCCAGAAATAGACTTCTCTTATAGTGGGGCAGAGTGTGCGGGTTTCTGCTTGTGTTATCACTGGGCATTGGTGGAGATGGTTGATATGGCTGTGGCTGGGTTGAGGGCTGTTGCTAGTAACAGCTGGCACGGGGCTTAGTCCAGGTCTTGATCATTGTCTGAAGGAAACAAAATGGAATCCCTGGAGAGCCTGGGTATTTCCTTAGCTCCTGGCATCAGCTCAAGCCATGTCACTACCCTTCTTATGTTGAATTAGAGCAGCTGGGAAGTTTGTGTATTTCCATTAATGACAGATTGAATAGTGTTAATTTGGACTTGGAGATCTTAACTTTAGGTGCACCTGTGCTGGCACCTGGCCTGGAATAAACATGAGCATGGAGCTTCGCCTTCCATGAAAGAGAAGTAGATGGGAGAGATGAGGCCAGTGGTGCAGGGGTCTCCATGGTTCACATGTAGAAAGCCCCTTGGGTAGGACATTCCTTCTCTGTCTCCTGCAACTCCTATAAGTATCTAGGGATGCCTCAAGGCATTTGACTGGTATTGAGTGGTCATCTGAGTTACTGTGTTCTGGTCTGAAGCTTATGCTATGAAATTGAGATGACATTGGCTAAGAGGATAGGCAATCACTAATAACTGAATTTTAATAATGAATTCCCAGCTGAGATGACTCCACTGGATGTGTTGATTTCCCTTTCTGGACAAGTGCATTTCAGATAACAAAAAGGGTGAGAGGATGGCTAGATTTTCTTTTTCTTAAAAAAATTTGTAACAATTGTAACATCTCCCCACTGTGCTTTTTTTTTTTTTTTTTTTTTTTGCTGTTGCTTGAATGTGACACAAACTATGGAGTTTAGGAATCTCTATAATGTAATGGTGCTGAATATCTGCAGTCTAGAGGTTGGCTTGGTTGGGCTTTCAGCTTATTTTCTGGAAGCATTTGGGCATAAGCTATGCTTGATTTAAAGATATAAAAGAATGCTTAGTAGTTTTTCAGACTTCATATAATGGTTTGGATGTAAAAAAATCTAAATGAGCTTGAATCTTAGATTAATGTACATTTGTTGTGTGCTTACAGCAATTGGACTGCAAGAGCCCAACCTTTTCTGTGCGTCCTTGCACTCTTCTTAGTTCTCCTGAGCTGTCTGGCTCCTGATGTAAATGAAAGCTTGGCAGGGTTGCTTGCAGCAGTAAAGTGTTATGGGATCAGCCCTGTAGTGTGCTGACAGAGAGATGTGCAGCCTGGCTCTTGGGACTGGTGCTGGCTAAAGCAGAAGGGAGTTCTTGGTGCTCAAAAGCAGGAGAAGCAGGCTGGGTGCTGCCCCAGAGGGAAGGCAGGTGAGGGCTCTGGTGGAGGACCTGAGATGTGGTGCAGGAGGAGCCTGGTGTCTGCTCTGGCCTCTGCTGGGGTGAGGTTGATGGGGATTAATTAGGAGAGGGCATCAAGAGGCCACTGCTTAATCTTGTTCAGCTCTTAGGGATGCATCAACTAAACTGGGCTTGTTCATTTAGTAAACTATTAAAGAAGTTGTCTTCAGGGTATTTATTTCAGGCAGTTCTAGTGAAGTAATCCTTTAATTCCTCAGAGTAAATGCTGATGAGGATTTACTGCAGACTAAGCTGTGTGGAGGTTACTGTGTGAGTGGTTATACAGTATGTTTGGGAGCAGTGTGGCTGCTGTCCCCTGGGGTGGGCAGTGGGAGAGGCAGGGTGTCCCCACAGCAGGGCTGTCCTCTGTGGGCACTGATGGCTGTGCTTGGTAATGCTTGGGTCTGAGCCTGGAGATAGGGGTTGGTTCTGCTTCAACTTTGGCTGAAACCACTCCTCCTTTAAATCTTCTGCTGTTTCT
This sequence comes from Ammospiza nelsoni, assembly GCF_027579445.1. Taxonomy (NCBI): domain Eukaryota; kingdom Metazoa; phylum Chordata; class Aves; order Passeriformes; family Passerellidae; genus Ammospiza; species Ammospiza nelsoni. The sequence goes on from NC_080639.1 coordinate 16,640,511, forward strand.
TCCTGTTGTGCATGCTGCCCAGCCTTCTCTCCTCTGCCTTGATCTTTCTTTTCCTGGCTTGCTCCAAATAATGAGAGAAGCTCCAGATGAAACCATAGTCTGATGTGTACAATTCAATTTCAGCACAGTTCTGTCTATATGCATTATTTTTCCTACAAAATAATAATGGTATCTCATTGTTTAGGCAGTGATTTCTTCACTCTGTACCAAGAGTGTTCTGCACTGAAGAGGCCCGGAGAAGGCCTGTGCTCTTCCACTTAGTCAAAATGGATGTGTAGTGCTTTGATTAGCTAGGTTTGCAAGTTAGGAATGATTTTTCCTCCTTTTGGTATTGCTGGAGCAAGTCAAAAGAAATCTGAGGGGAGCTACAGCCTGTGGTGAACAAAGGAGTTGGGACTTCACTGTTCTGTCCAAGTCCTTTTCTCAAGGGAGCTGCTTTCCTGGGAACACCAGGGCAGTGTTGTTGAGGCTGCATGGTGGGAAAGTAATGTGAGTAAAATCTCATGCCAGTATTTTGGATGGGAAGCTGGTTACAGAATGTCATTTGGTATTGAAAGGGATGACATCCTTTATGAAAAGGAAGTGACCACCTGCAGTGGGAGAACATGTAGGTCCAGTAAGAAACTTCTTTTCTCTGGAAATTCCTTTGCTCATGGAAAATTTGTTAATGGCCAGAGCATGGCTTGGGTCTGAGCAGATACTCCTGGTCTCTCCCTGGCACTGCACTGCTCTGACTCCCTTCAGTAAAATGTTCCTCCTTGTGGCTACAGCATTATTGGCAAAAATGATTTTAGAAGCTTGTTCCTGGATAATAATAAATCAAAACCTGGAAGTATTGGAAAAGCAGAGTCACATAGAAACTTGAAACTTTTAGCAACTTTTCTGCTGTGGAGGAAAAATGATAACTTTTACCAGTTCCAAGTTATTAAATCAAAATTTGAAGTATCCTTTTCTAATAAACTGGATTTTTTTCAACTTCTTGAATTTCTTATCTCAGACATGGAGCTGATTTACATGGAAACATCTTGTGTTAGAAGTCAGAATGTGTTATTATGTTTTCTTTCCATAGACAGAAATAAGTTACATTAGAATTTGTCTTGAAATTAAGTATATTAGAAGGCACTTGAAACTTTAAATTGACTAAAAGAGCACTTCGGTTTGAAATGTGCTTTTATATATAACTAAAACATACAAACAGGGTTTGCATTATTTCTGAGTAATTGCAGTCCCTGAAAGATCCCATAGTTGAAAGAAGCTTGTTTAGTTTCATACTAGAAGCTCAAATTTATTGAAAGCAGCTGTTCTTCAGTTGAGAAATAATTTGATCTGGAAAATAACAACAAGGCTTATTACAGAGGGTAAAAGGAAATCTTTTGACCTAGAAAATAAAGTTAGGAGTTTAAAGTGTTCTAAGTACCAGTAGTCACCCTTAAAAATGAGAATATTTTTGTGACTTAATCTGACACGTTTATAAAACTTGTGACATGGCTCAGTACAATGTGTCGTATTTAGTGTTGTCATTGACCTGTGACATAAAATAATATTAACAATAACTATAAAATTAACTATAAGGATTTATTTCAAAGTATAATTCAATATGAAATAAAATTTTAAAATATCATCCTGCTTCTGGAAATTGTTTTGAAATAAAAATGGAGATTGATACAGTTTGAGTATTGATTATCTGATTGATACAGAACAATGAATATGTGCATGTTTCTGCAGCCTCCAAATATCAGTGTGGTGTTGGAAGTGAGTCAAGGCTGTGGATACATTATAGTCTCAGCAAAGGCAGAAGTTTAGCCTTTTGGGAGTCATTGGCACATTCCCATTTGACTCAGTGAGGTGAGGATTTTGGCTGTGGCTCCAAAAGCAGCTTTGTCTGAGCAGTTCCCATTGCCCTTGTGGAAGAGGGTACAGAGGAGGCCCCATTTCTGTGGGGACTTTGCCTTGTGCTGTACTGTGGGCAGTCATGGCAGAGCCTGGAGGGGGGACAGAGGGATGTGCTGCAGAGCAGGCAAGCCCTGGTGTGACTGCCCTCTCTTCTGGCTGCAGCTCTTGTCTTTATAAACCATCTGTATCTAACACTGACAGGTGTGGAAACCTCAACTTGGTATGCCTAAAACAGCAATACTGATTATGTTCTGTAGCACAAATGTCATCTTTCTGAGTGTTTGAGGCCTAAATGCAGACCTTTGAGAGGGAGGACAAATTGATGTTAAGGCCAGCATGTAGCAGCCTCATTCTTCATTTACCCTGTTGAGATCAAAGTACGAGGTTAGTAGACCCAAGTCAGTGCTTCATTATTAGAAAGTTTTTATTTAAGCTCTCTCAAGGTATTAAACTGCTGCCTGTTAAACTGATTCTCCTTTTCTGGTGATTAAATCAGTAGCAGATTTTTATCTTAGAGTGGACAAGAGGAGAAAACACCAAGGGCAGTGAAATCACAGCTTAAAGTACCATAGTATGATTTGTGTTGGAAAAGACCTGTAAAGGTCATCTAGTTCAACTCCATTTCAATGAGCAGGGATATCTTCAACTAGAGCAGGTTGCTAGGAGCCTTGTCCAGTATGACCTTGGATGTTTCCTGGGATGGGGCCTCTATCACCTCTCTGGCTAGTCTGTTTCAGTGTCTCACTGTGCTTGTAAAAATTTCTTCTCTACATGTAGTCAAAGACATTACCCCATCCTGTGGAAAAGGCAGCCTGCCAGCCTTCTCTTGTACTTCTTGCTGGCTCCATCTAGTACTTGATAGCCCTCAAGAGTTAGTAAATTCTGAAGAGCTCTTGTGTAGTTATCTTCATTTTTGCAGAGGAGAAACAGAGTCAGACAAATACATGCCCATGGTTGCAGAGGAAAAGCAGGGAAAACCAACATACTTGTGTTCTGTGATGCTTCTGCCTGCTGGCTGCTCTGCCTGGTTTTAGATGGAAAACACTGTTTGTGGTTCTCATGGCTGTTACTGGGATGGATGTTTTTCACCACACCTTGTGAGAGCAAACTGGATGGGGAGCTAGAGAGCATTGCTACCTGTAGAGTTATTTTCCAATGGCCTTAACTGCTGCCATTTATCACAAGTCTTTAAGGTTTGTCATGATTGACTTTTGCTCTGTCATTGCTACTTGTTTACCTAACAAACAGGAAGAAATAAGCACAATTATCACTGTTACGTAGAGAAACAAATATTCAGAGTAGAAGTTATGATAGTTGCAGATTTTACAACCCTCAGGATATTTAAGGTGGATAGTATTGCTTATGTGAGCTGTGCTACAGATGCTGTTTGTGGTCATTAGTTTGGTGTCATATACAAAGCTTAGTATATGACACCACATTTGCCTTGCTCCTCTCACCACTATCTTCATGTCCAAATCACTTCTGTGGAGAAATCAGAACAGCTGTCATGCTTGTATTGTTTATTTTTTCCGGGGTCTTTTTCTCCCACTGCACTAAGTATTTGCAGTACCAGAATCACTTAAATGCAGTTCTGGGAGGAGATGCTTGCCTGTGACCACAACGGCTGCTCCAGAGTCTTTCCACACCTTCTCTCCTAAGGCTCAGCCTTGCTCCACTTTCCAAGTGCACTTGTTTAGTCAGGACAGATGAAGGCCAAGTACAATAATGTGTTTTGGTGAACAACTAGTTCATGCATGCAGTGACATCTGAGTCTTCAGTAGTCTTTACCTGTTGCATCTCTCATATTTCTGTTGACCAATTTCCATTATGTAGTTTATATAACCAGATAAGGATTGTACAATCAAAAGATTAATTTTTAGCTATATTTTTAATCCACATTCAAAGTGGATAAATTAATATACCACAAGTTTGTATATTTTTTTTTAATGCTGTGTTTGGACTTTTTTATTTTTTCCTTTGTAAAATGCTACAGGTGTCTTGGATACCTTCATTAACCGCTTAATAGAAGACAGGAATTTTACTCATTAGTGTGTTATCTGGCTGCTTATCAGCCTTGCTCTTGAGTTCTGAACATGTTTTCCTGTTATAGTAATTGGGCTTTTTTTTATCAGGTTTGTGTAACATTGTATTAGAGCAGGAATAGAATGTTTTTGAGTTGAAATAAAAGGAGCATGAATAACACTCCCGCGTTATAGAGAATTTGTGAGGATTACTGTGTATAAAATGCAGTTATTCCTTTAATGATAAAGTTATAACAGGGCACCACACTGAGAAACTTGATGATTCAGGCCTGGCAAAATAGTAGGGAAAAACAGAGACCCTCTAGAGATAAAAGAAGGGAAGGTGTTCTATGGGGATACCCCTGCCTTTATGTCAAACGATAGAATTTCCTGCTTAACTGAGATGTGTCCACAATCTGCTGCTGTCTAACTATCAGGAGAAAAAGGGAATCATAGATCAATTTGTGAGCCTGCAGTGAAGGTGACACAGTCAACTGCAAGGTAAAAGTAGCTATTGACATAGGTCAGTGCTGTTGGAATTTGTCTGAGGAATTGGGGTGGAAAAGTCAGGCATAATAAAAAGTGAAAGCTCTATACTTGTTCTCCCATGTCTTAAATGCCTTTACATGTGAGTTGGATTTTTGGTTTCCATCACCTCAGTGGTTCCTGGTGCTGTGCATTAGAATGACAGGTCTGTAACCTGGCTGCCTTGTATGTGGTGCTGCAGCAAGGTCAGTGCAGAGGAAAGCAGGAGGAACAGTTGAACATCTGTGTTATTACAAGATTTCCTATTGGTGAAAGTGGGGAAAGGCCATGGGGAGCCAAATAAATTGGGATGTGGAAAGACCAAAGCTGAGAAAGTTTTATTTTTTTTTTTTTGAAGCCACAAAATACAAAGGCTGTTTCTAATCTCTGTCTAGAAATATTATCAGTAGGGCTTAACAGCTTGCCACTGAATAGGATATGATGTTTAAGAAGCAGGATCAAACTATTATGGGAGTTCTTTCTGATCAAATATGACACCAAGAGCAGTACTCACCCCTGCCAGTATTAGCCCCAAGGTTGCATGCAAGGTCCTAGTCACCTCATTTTTCTGACTGGATAGAAATAGAAGCTTCCCAGTGGAAGCTGAAAAGGTGATCGTGGGGAGCTGTCATCCCAAAATTGACCCACTAGGAAATCACCTATCCTGTTTCTTAAAATTGCAGTCAAAAGTAATTTTGTGCATTACCAGAAATACTCCAAAGAATTAGTGTACTTTCAGTGGTTTAGTACTTAGTCCCTATTCATTTGGATCCATGAGAGATGGTGAGTCCACAATAAATGCCCAGTCAACTGTACTGAAGTTCTCAGTTATTATAGTGTGATTGAATAAACAGAATGGTTCTAACCCAGAGTATCTGACAAATAACTGTGCTGAGCTCTGGAATTAGGCATGATGACTCTCCTTACTGACACTTACTGGTACAGCAGCAAAAGCATTAATGTGCATCTGTAGTCTGGTTAAGAGTGAGAATTAATCTGTGCAGAGTCAGGAGCTATACAGACCTTCATTTCCTCTGCATGTGCCTGAAAAACCTGTGTGTTCTAAGCAGCTCTTTGCTCTGTCCTCTCTGCAGCTCTGCATATGGACACTTATTTCTTCAGAGGGGGATGGCCATGTCAATCTGTGCTGCTCTGAGACTGAGTGCTGTATGAGAATAACAGTACATCACACTTAATATGAAGAAAGAATGTAGTCAAGACCGATGTTCCTTTTAGATGGAATAAATGCAATTTATCTTATAGAGGATGACAAATCTGATTCAGCATTATCTGAAGCAAAAAGTAGCTACACTTATTTAAGCAGTTTAATCCTGTTGAAGAAGGGGCTTGGCTAAGCAAAAACTATGTTTTTTTTTAAATTTAAATACTGATTTTGATTCAATTCTTAGATAATTAGTATTTTTCTTTAATTTTTATTTTAACAAATAATCCATTTCAAGCTTGCAACCCTTCATTGAAATGGTCATTTGTTATTCAGTATAACGGTTTCTCTTTTACAATAACTGACTTGTTTGCCTTTGAATACTGGCTTTCTGTATATAAAGAAGAATTAAATCGAATTGTTTCTGGCAGAAAAACTTCCTTGTGAGCATGTTGAAATAAGACCTTATAAACATTGTTTTCTATAAAACTTTGAAATGGATGTGAGAAGTGCATTAAATTTTGGCAATTGAAGTAACTTTCCAGTTTGAATCATAGCGCTTAAAGACCATCCAGTTCCACTCCCAATACCTGTCAGTAAGAGATACTTTCCACTAGACCAGATCCCATTCAATCTGACCTTGAACACTTTTAGGAATGGGGCATCCACCACCTCTCTGCTGACACCTGTTCCAGTGTCTCACCACCTTCATAGTGAAGAGTTTAGTCTTATATCTAACCCAGACTTAACTTTCAGTTTTAAGCCATTACCCCATGTCCTATAGATTGATGCCCTTGTAAAAATGCCTTTCCACCTCTCCTGTATGCCTGAATCATCATGGTAAGTGTTTTCTGGCCAAACTGAATCTGCCCAGTACTTCTTGGGAGCAAAAATAATTTTTTTCAACATCTGCTAATTTTGTCAAATTACCCTTGCCCTAAAACTTTAGTGTGCTGTATGTACCACTTAGGTTTCCTTCCATTTGAATGGTGAATGGGATATTGCCATTTCTGTGAGGACTCATGTACTATGAGGTTCATTTTGTACACACTAGCTTTGTGTTTGACAGGTGCAAACTCATCTTATAAAGGATCTTTAATACCCTGATGAGATCATGTCTCTTTCATTCACGAAATACAGGAGTAGAGCCAGTTCTGACCTGGGCTTTACTCCCATCTGAAGCCAACCAGTTTGACTTTAAATGAGGTTGGAATTTGTCCTGAGTTTTGTGTGCTTTGAAGCAGAGGAAAACAAGAAGTGATCTCATCAGATGTAAAACCTGTAAAATACATTCAGGGTTTATCAATGCAAACTTTGAAAAAAGTCTGACTTAATCTTACCAACTTGAGACTTTATGGGCAATGTCTGAGTACATTAATGAGTGGGCCTTTTTAAGGACCATTGTTTAATATTTTACAGGTGTGCTCCAAAAGAATTTGTGGCCACTGAAATTTGTTTTATCATTAGTTTGGAGATTTGCTCAAAAACTCTGCAACACTGCAGATCAGAAATAACCTAACTTTTGTCTCTTCTCAGAGAGACATCAGCCCAAGTGTGGAGAAGTAGAAAGGTCAAATGATAAACTGTGCCAACTAGGTCTTGCTTCTACCCTCTCTTTCTCAAGTACTGTAAATCACCACTTTCTATTACTGCTCTGTTCCAGGATATCATGCCACTCAATACTCTTTCTCTAGAGTTGAAAGCCTTTTACCTTGAGCAAGCTAGAAGTTATTCACATTTATTCCCCTGCCCAAAGAGGTACTTTTTCTTTTATGTTTTCTCTTTTTTTAAGTTACAATTTTTTTTTTCACTTCATAAATAGATTGGAAAGTTGACAAGTCAAGATATTTTCACCCTGGGAGACCAAGAAAAGCTATAGTCATATTGAGATATACACTCCTTTGTCATGATTTGTTTATCAAACTCTTAATACATTAAAGTTCTTCTGGGTTTAGCTGTTTTTGTTTGGAGGTTTTCCCTTTCTGAATAACTTTGGTTTTTAAAACTGCACTGGTTTAGTGTGGTTTTTGATGTGCTTATGGAAGCAATATAGCACTGATAGCAGTCGTCCCTAAATGAATCTCTAATGTCAACTACAGTATTAGAGTTGGGATAAGCCAGCAAAGGAAGCTGTTTCAGTGCAGCTCTCAGCTGGAGCTGATGGCTGAGAAGATGGAAAGCCATTCCCCCTTTGGATCTCAGGCCAGCTAAAGAGCCCTGGCCATGTGCCAGTCCCCATTCCTTCTTCCCTTCCCTGCCAGAGGCAGAGAGCAATAGTAAATACTGCCAGATGTGGAGACATCCTGCTGTGGGGCTGTGTCCAGGACTGGCAAGGACCCTTCTCAAACCACCAAGTGCACAGGAACTTGCCAAGCCATTGCAAACATGGCTTGAGTAATCCCACAGCCTCAGTTTAACTCCTTTGTGGAAGGTGTTTTGACCTACTAGTTTTGAGATTTTAGTCTACTTTTTTGTATGTTTTTTTAATACCTCATATCTTTAGATTGGTGTAGTCTGTACTTCAGCTTAGGAAAAGCATCACATGCAATAACTGTCCTGAGCAGGTTTGATCCATCCCTGATTTTTATTTTTCTTCTCCAACATTTGGAGTCTGTCACCATACCCAAAACTTCAAGAGCGAGTTGGAGAAACTTAATCATCTTCCTCAGAAACCACACCTTTCCCGTTTTCACCTTGTTCCTTGAATGCTGGTTGACAGAAGAAAAGGAAAAGAACCTCTAGTGAAATAGTTCTTGCAGTGGTGCAGGGAAGTTTGAGGTGAGCACCCTGAGCACTCAGGGTTCCAAGTCTGAGATTTCTCCTTCAGAAAGTGTTCTCTCATAATTATATAATTCAGTCCAGCACAGTAATCCTGACTTTGGTGATAAGTGGCACATCTTGCCTGGAGCACTCAAATACCTGAGTTGCTGATGTATTTCTCGTGTACCTTCCAGATTTTGAGGTACACGAAAGACAATTATACCATTGACTAGTAGAGGAGTGGGAGTTTTCTTTTTCTTGGTCTCTACTCTGTCTTAAAAAATGTGACTGTGAAGCAAAGAGTAAGTGTAGCTTCCATTGTTTGGCATTTCTTCATTGGCACCAAGAAATGCTTACAGATATGATAATAATGGCAATTTTTAAAGCATCCTTAAAGTATAAAAGTAGATCCTGCCAAGACCTGCCTAGTTCTAGCATCTCCAGGATATGGAGATGCAGATAGAGCCATTATTTCTGTGAAGATAGAGTGTCCATCATCTGATGAGATCATGTGGAAGGAAGCCCAGTCATCTCAAGACATAAGTCTCCTTTCTTATTAGAAATATTTTGGGGTTTTTTCTGCTGGGTTGGCACTGTTTCCTTGAGTGTGTGATATCTCTGCCTCTGTTTGCCTGTGATCAGTGTGAGTAATCATTTGAATGATGCATCACATGTACCCAGTTTGTAGAATATTGTTGCTTATTATTACATTAGAGTTCTCTTCTGTGGTTCTGCAAGTGCACTTCAGTAATTGCTGCTTCATATCTTGGGTCCAAGTGTTCTCCTGGTCAAGGGAGCAGGCATCATTAATTACACTCTCTGTGTAACTTTCCAAGGTTTCTGCTCCTGGCAAGCAGCTGCTCTGTGCAGCCTCTCTGCAGCTGGAGCTTTCAGCCTTCCAGCAAACAGCATTGAGTGTAATTGCAAGATGAGTGTTCTCAAGGCAGAGCAATCCAAGTGCCAGACAGTATTGGTATGGTTAGCAAAAAGAGGAAGGAATATGGCAAAGCAGCATGGCTTAGACAGGCACTCGCTTCTCAGAAGTTCCCCAGAATTGCTCTGTAGCTGAATGAAATATTGTGCAACTGAAGTTGATTGCCTGTTTTTATCAGCAAGTGAGGTGATAACAGTGTCCTGTGTTAGACCTGGGTGTTCAGGCTGGCCAGCTGCCTGTGAGAGGACAGTGCTGGCCCAGGGCAGTTTCTATTCCAGGCAGTGTTTCATTTTTCTGGTACTGAAATGCATCCAGTAAGAAGTGGAGCAGCACAGCTGGCCTGCTGGCTGCAGAAGGCCAAGGAGGATCTCTGTAGATGGGACAGGAGTTAGCAGGGAGCCAGCTGATGTAAAGCTGCTTTTTCATTGCCAATGTGTACAGTCCCTGAGATTGAACCTAGTACTTGAGCAATGAAAAGATTCTCATTTTATCTGATCCATTATAGACCTTATGCTATCATAATTCAGGATAGACATTTTTCTTATGATTGTTATTTTTATATTGATTATAATCTGATTTTTACAGATTTAACATTCACAGTGGCTGAAGCTGTAAGGTGAAATAAATCTGCCTATAAACCACCAGACTGGTCTTTGTGTTGCATACATCCTAGCTCTGCATAGACAGGCAATAGGCTTAGTTATCAGCAAATCTGTTTAATTGTAAATAGTTTGCTAATTTGGGTTTAGGTTTGTAGAAGTAAGAATATTTTTCAGTAGTATTGACCTGGAGTTGAACATTTAGAGCCCTGTCTTTGCCACTTCCTCCTCATTTTAGGTCAGGTGTTTCAGGCTCCTTTGTAGTATGAGCAAGAGATCTACATACAAAAATACACTTGCCTGACAGTGCTTTCTGTTTTGAGTTGTCTTTCAGTGATGCCTCTAACATGTGCTTATTTATAGCTTGCTTAAGGGCAAGGTATGCTTACTCTGTTCTGAAATACCTTTTGAAATATCAGGCACTGTTGGCTCTTTTGCACATCCCTTCACCCTTTGTTTTTGCTGCCTATTAACTGATGTGCCATTATCTCCTCATTGGTGAGTTTTGTTTCCTGTGCTTGTTGTTTCACTAAATACACAGGGCCCATTTCAGAGATCAATATGGGGACAAACTGCATGTCTGACTTGTGGTTCATCCTTTTTTCATGAGGCCTCTGAATGCTGCAGCTCAGCAGCAGTGTAGTTTATACATGTATGCATGGTTGATTTAGTGCAGAATCCCCTCTTTCTCCAGTGGTGCAGCTGTGGCCAAACTCCTCCTTCCCTGCAAGGCTTCCCTGTCCCTCCCCTTACTGCCCTCCCAGTGTTTTTATAGATTCTCAAGTTGAATATGGTATCGAAGTAGTTTAGCTCCTTTGCAGAGGGGTTCTTAATTTGGTTGGGAGTAGGTAGCTCTGACCCATCTGTTGCCACCTAGCATCAATCTTCAAATCCTGGTCAGATGGCAAATTCTGAGTGTTGCAACTACTTCTGTTTGAACTGCTGGGGCAGTTCCTCTTAACTCTGCAAAGGCCATACTTTGAAAGAGGAATTTACATGCCTTGACTTATCGGTGGACAAAAGAAATGTGTTTAGAGAGAAGTGGACAGTAAAGAGGAAATGCTAATTTTTAGTGGTTTAGGTGAAACCACTAAAATCCTCTTTGGATTTCACCTATGGTATCTTTCCTAGAAATTATTCTAAAACTTAGCAGCTCACTGAAACTCATTTTTTTTCTACATGCAAAAAAACCAGTTTCTCTTCAGGTTTTTTACACTGAGGTATGTGTATGTAATTTTCTAGGTTTGGTTTTACTTGCCTTGGTATCAGGCCTAAAATGGAGTCTTTATATTAATTTCTGTGCATTTCTGGGATGGGACTGTATTAATTTTAGGCTGACTCACTGGAAAAAAAATTAGAATAAACCTTCCATGCTGCTGTCATCTTTGCAGGGGGCAAACAGTAATGCAGTCTTGATTAAATGTAACTAATCTCATGCTTAAATCTGAATGCACAAGGGAGGAAAGGTTTGCTCAGGTACTTACAGACTACAGAAGAGTGAAACACTAGCCTAGTTAAAGCAGTGAAATTTTTGAACCATGTGCTCAAAGAAATTTCTGAGGTAGTGCTTTTATCTTTTCTATTGGCATTCATAGCCAAGCATGTATGCAAGTGAATGGGCGACATAATTCATGTACTTTGTGTACTAATTCCTGTACTTTATGTACAGATTCATGTAACTCAAGTTGCTTAAGTTTCTAAAATGTTCAAAACTTACACCTACACACAAAGTTAAGACATCTCCTTCATGTTCTCGGCAGATTAAATGTGAGTGTATGGTGGAAGTGTACATAGTTCTCATTACATTATCATTTTTATCTACATAAGTATGGATGCTTTTTGGAATGTTAAAAAAGCTAGATACCACTAAGATGTTTGAGATCATTATTGTGCCTTTGTCCTATCTTAATTTTCCACCTAAACACTTGATAGGCTTATTATTAGTTAAATCTTGCTTCTCTCTTCAGAGGAATGAAAAGTGCTTTTTGCCCTTTGAAGCCAGGAGCTTCTTTGAGTCTATTTCCTTGTCCAAACGCTGCTTCCCTCCGAGGCCCTTGGCAGTCTCTCAGCTGCTGTGACAATTCTTTCTGCAGCGTAAGGCAATGATAATGGCATCACTAATCTCACCTTCCTAGCAGAGTGGGAAGAATGAGCAGTTAGAGTTTGCAAGCTGCTTTTATGGTGACATGCCTTATTGGCTCTAGCCTCATTCTCATTGAAGTCAATGGCCAAAATTATGTAAATAGCATAGTACTTTTCAGCATGCATGCATTCACAGCCCCTCCCAAATTAGGAAACAAAATCTCTGTAGGCACGAGACTATCAAGGAAACAGAAGGCAAAGGAAAAATCCCTAAATTGTAGTCAGGAGTGAATAAATTCTGGATATGTTGTATCTATAAAACCTGCTACATTGTTTCTATTAAAGTTTAACAAAAGGTGGCTTGCTTTTCTTCTGAGCTATATAGCTGTATTGAGTGGCCTAGGAAATTCTGAGAAGCAATGAAGAATGAATTTAAATGAAATTATCTATAATGAACCTTTCCATATATGTTTCTGTAGTTGTGTAATTATTTGAAATATTTCATTTGGCAAATAAGCTTGCCACAAGGATAGATCTTAGACTATTCTAGAAGGCGTTGTATATATTCAGATGATGTTTCTGATAACTGATTTGTCATCCTTCAGCAACAGCCTTTATATATCTTCTACAAATAATTGAGCTAGGCTGTTGTTCACTAAGGTGAAGACATTGAAAGGAGGAAGGGCTATATCATTCACTGTCTGCAATCCCATTTCAGTTGTCTAAAAGAAATAAAGATGACTTTCCTGTAGCCTTGTACCGTGCTTTTGTGTACATTGCCTTGCGTAGATAAGGTTGGATGTTTGTTATTGTAACATCTGAGTGAAAAGCAACTCTTTTTCTTCAAGCTGCCTGGTAGGAGTGCAGCAGGGAGCTGCTGGACACGCTGCTACACCTGGCCTCTGTCCTGAGGGCTGGGAGCTTAGCTCACACTGTCACTTCCTGCATGGGACTGTGCACAGACTGCCTGCAGGAGCAGGACTCAAGCCTTTTAGTTTGTTTTTTGTTAAGCTGTGAGACTGCGGAAATGCAGCTAGCAGATTAAATACCGGGCAATATCGTACCTTTTCCCATCAAAATATTAATGTTCTCAGTCATTTTTGAGCAAGCAAGTAAGTAAACTTGATTCTAACCTCTGGTGAAGTACAGTATTGAAGTATTTTGTGATGCAAAAGAATGTTTCCTACACAGGCTAAGATAAAATTCAAGCATGTTAGTTACAGAAAGAGGCCCCAGCTCTTTAATGGAAGGAAGTGCTTTAAACTGCTGCATGATCCAGCACATGCATAAGATCCTTTCAAACATTTGCAGCAGCTTTATTTGCCAAGATCTTATCCTGTAGTTTAGCAAAACCTTCAGTCAGTTTTCAGTAGTATTTCATTTTATGATCAGACTACACGGGATTATGATATTTAGTTTGACAGGTTCTCTTTTTTTCTTAAATGACTGCTCAGAGCCGTGTTCACTTTTACATCAAGTATCATATATGTTTCAGAGTAAGAGGATATAATTACTGATCCTTGATACCATTGCAAAACAGAATTGTATTTATTGGACTATTCCATGTACAATTTTTTCAAGCAAGTTCATCAAGGACTTTGTATGCTTGAATAAAAGGTAGTTAAATAATATATTAAAGAATAAAATGTTCTTTAGAGGTAGTGGGTAGCTTGAATCTGAGCTTAACTTTGGGGAAACACAAGCAGTTTCTTTGAAATCTCTTTGGTACTGGCTCATGCCTCAGAGTTCAGCACTACTTTTATCTACCTAGGAGGCAATCCAGGTGGGACTGGATCCTGGCTGTTTTTAACTAACAGAGCTTTATCAAGGGAAGTGTGCTGACTTACACTGGCAGAGGCACTAGCCCTCAATATTTTTAGGTCTTAAGCTCATTTGCACAAGTCTCATTTCTTTTATTATCAATGCATCACTTCAAGTTTTAAAAAAAGCTTAACAAGAGCATTGATCTTAGATCTAGCAAATAAAATTGTAGTTCCTTCAAATATTTATGTATGAAAATGAGGTGTATTCGGAGAGTAAAACCAAAGGTAACCATATATATAAATGTGGCAGAGAAATTCATCATCTCAGGATATTTTCCCTGCCTGCTGGGGGAAGGGAAGGAAGCACCATTGACATGTTAGTAAATTCTCTACTATTAGGGGTGCAAGCCTTGTGCAGGGTTGAGATAAGAAAAAATTTATTAGAATATTATTGCAGGGCAAACTGAACTGTTGCAAACCATTCAACCTTTCTACTGCTCTAAGAACAGATTAATTTTCTCAATCAAAATGCCAGACTGTAATATACTCTAAAATATACTGGGAGTATAGGTCAAAAGTAGGGAACATAATGGCTGAACTGCTTCATTACAGCTGACCTGCTGAAGTCTTTGCAATCAGTCTAGTCTCATCAAGAGTTGTATCACTATGAATGTACTCGTTCTGCATTACAGCTTCAAGTTAATTCAACATTACCTGGTCTGTGCTGGATATAATGTAAGATGAAGCTCAAAGTTGCAGCTGTTCTGATTTGTCTCTGATAACCATCTTGTTTTCTGTTAGTCTCCTGGCAGCAGTAGCCAAACTTCCTAAACTTAATTTGGGCAAAAAAAGAGAGAAAAGGCATCAAACTAAGTCTTGTTAGTAACATGACAGAAGTGATCAGCTTTGTCTAATGCTTTTCCAATGCAGTTCACGTATTTAAATCCTGTGAATTGGTGGGGTTTTCTCAGATGTCAGCCTGAGGTATAGTGACCATCTCACTTGCTCCAGAGAGTGTAATTAAGTGCACTGGGACTGATTTCTAGTGTGTTGGTTTGGGATACAAAAGTGGATGGTCTTGTGCTGCTCTAAGTGGGAGATGGGCTTTGTTACAAGCAGCCTTCTTCAGTAGACAGAGGCTGACATTTCTTCCTGGAAATGTGTTCCAGTGATTCTTTCAGAACCTTGTGGGGATTTCATCTTGGGTCACAACTTGCAGCTGATCAGTTCTTTGTGTTTTTATGAGCTGGCTTTTAGAAAGGATCAGGTGAAATGATAGGTGAGAAGTGCTGCTGGGTGAAGAGAGACTGAGACGATTCTTGTGCAGTAATGAAAAGCTTTGTGGGTCTTTCCTTTCTGACATGTCAAAAGTGTTGGTCTACTTGGTCTACTCTGAATTCTCCTGATCCCTGTTTTTCAGCCTTGCATGAAACAAGTTGATTTCTTCTGTTTGACTAGAACAATTGTAATAGTATGTTTTGCATAAATAGAGCTGAAGAGTCAAATAATGAGATTGTTTAATAAGAATTTTCTGGTAACTAAAAGCTGTTGCTGCATTTATAGAAGAAAAAGCTTTTTTTCTGGAGCAGATCCAGGGATGGTCTGGTGGCCTGGCCTCCTGCATAGGGACCCCCAGAGTTCCTTGGTTCCTTGGCTATTTCATGCCTGGGAGCTGCAAAACTCTTCTATTGATGAAAAGGCAAAGTCCTATCATAAGAAAGAAGCTCTGTCTTCACAAATTTAGTCCTTGACACTTAAATTATTGGTTTTTTAAACCAAAGGGATGAACTTCTGTACTCAGGTTCTGTACTCAGGTAAGTTGTCCTCAGAGTGGAGCCAGCACAAAAACCAAGAGCTTATTTAAACACCTCCTGAGCAAGCAAGATGGTGCCTACAGTCCTGAGGCTACACTGGTAGCTTTGTGGTTAGAAGATGACTTCTCACTTCTGCAGGTCACAGTTGACCTCTCTGTTTATAATCTGTGTGTTTTATTGTTTTGCTCTGCTGTGCCTGTTCCATAGAAGGAAGATCAGGTGAGTGGAGAGGACCAGTGCTCTTGTCCTGGGCTCCTTCTCTTCCACAGCCCTTCCCTCTGTCTTGGGGATAGGCTGGCAGATGAGGGGAGCTTCAAACCCAGTTGTGTGGATTATGCATTTATGGAGTTGTAACAGGATTTTTTTGTAGCTGAAATATGACAGCAAAACCCTCCTCTTCTGAAAAGACTTTGTTGCTGATTTTGTTCATGGCATTTTATGTAAAGCTGAAGAAGGACAGAAGGACAACCTTTTCATTTCTTAAAACCTTGTTAGCACATTACCCCTCTGTATTGATCATGTTGTAAGTGTGGGAAGATCCTACTGTAGTTTTAAAGTGTAGAGGCTAGAAAACATACACCTTTATCACTTCTTCCACATTTTTTTGTTTTATTTTTCTAAATTGAGAAAAATAAAGATGGAGTAAATATAGTAAAGGTTTAACTCAATGATAAACCATTACTCTTGGGCTAGTTTTCCAAGCAGAACTACATCTTACACTTGAATATATGAGGCTGTAAAGGTCTGGTAAATGGTTTTGGTAATTTTAATATGCAGCAAATAAGGCTGCACCTTCTGACAGAAGTGGTGCATTATGCTCCTTGATCACTGTTTTCCTTTCTGGGCAGTCATGTTATTTAAATAAGTAGCACTTAAAAGCTGTTTGTGAGACCCTGTGGTCCAAGAGGTGATTTCTGAATCACCAAAAAGTATAGGTCTTCTAACTTAATATACAGCCTGTGTTCCAGAAAGCAGTGCAATGAGAGAAGGTCTCTTGATTTTTTGTGTTGCAGAAAAAAATCTCTCGTGGATAAAAAAAAAATTAATGCAAAGTAGTATTTTGGTGAGCAGTAGTAGGTGTTATTTGCTGCTGCTTTTTGCTCTGGATCTGGTGTTATATGAATGTTCAACAGACCTCTTATCTTGAAATGATTGCTGAACCAAGGATGCATTTTGGGTTTTTTTTGAAAAGTCAATTCACAGCAGTGTCTGTGTGTGTGTGCTCCTGTGTGTGTCTCAGCAGGGAAGTCCTGCAGATGGGCAGGACTTGATAAAAAACAGAGGAGGGATGGATGGAGGGGTCCCTGAGGCAGGGCCCCTGCTCTCCTGAGCCTGCCCTGCACCACCAGGGGTGTCCTGGCTACCCACCAGCCTGCTGGGCTGGTTCTTGCCTGTTCCTGTGCTCTCTGAGCTGGGACCAAAGTGACAAATAGAGCAGGAGCTGATGCCAAGCCCACAAAAAGAATGAGTGTGCTGTGCATGTGACAATTTTTAGCTTTTCATGTTGCTCTGGGCCATGCAACTCCTGGTATAAATTAGGGGAGAAAAAGAGCTTTGACAATTTGACTAAAACTACTTATTTTTGTTTCTCATCCTTTCAGCATAGTTCTTACTGAATTTGTATAGGATATTCTTGCCTCTGTCCCAAGGAAATACTGTCAGATTGTTCCAGTCTGAAAATGCAAGCTTGGCTGCCTGAAAAATTATACACTTCAAATACCAGAGGTGCTGTGAGCTCATCGTTTCCAGATCTCTGTTGCTGGAGATGTGGGGAAAGAACAAATGAACCAGATTAATGTCACTGGTTTTCCATAACTCCCAGAGATTTTCTTGGCAAGTTTCTTTTTCCAGCAATTTTCTTGTCCCTCTTCTGGTCTTTCTTAATTCCTAGCTCCTATTTCCCAAGAAACAGAAGCCATTTCTAGCTTCCTACGGTCCTCTGTGGAACACACCCTTTACCCTGGCAGTGCAAAAATGCTGTGCCATGCCTTATTCCAGGGCTTGATCAGGCTTATGTGGGGTAGGGGCTCCTTAGTTAAGGGCTGGTGAATCAGCTGTGGGAACAGGGACTTCATCTGAATTCCACATTTCAAACTGTGAGAAGTTCAGCCTATGTTCAGCTTTAATTTGTGTGTAGATATATATGTTGCATAAAAAAGTAGCCTAAAGTGTGATTCTTCCCTCACTGCAAGTGCATGAGTATTCTAGATAGAACTTGTCCTTGAAATCATCTTTGTGGGTGTCGTTTTGGCAGCTTGTTCTCACTTGATCAATTTTGGGTTGTTTGGGGGAAAAAAAGATGTTTTATCACAGATATGAACAATTAATCATTTTCTGTTGGCATTAAATGTTTGCTGCTATCAGAATTTGAATGCTTCTTTCTCAGCCTTTGGTTGACATACCCTGAGTGCCCTTTCCTGAAGGGTGTTGCACCAGTGCTTGCATGTGCCCTTACTTCCAGTGAGTTATGTGCACCAGTTCACTGCAAAGAGACACCATGTGTGTCTTTTCTACATTTCATCTGCACACCTTAATAGCATGTAACTATTAGAATTTTTACTCTTACCATTGTGTCCTTGGAGCCTTTTTGCTTTTCAAAGTGGTGGCTGCACTTTCCAGTTGCTGGCCTGTTTCAGAGATGTGAACAGAAACAAAATGCTTTTCTGACTTCATTTATGTGTTACTTGCAAGACCTTGCATGAATTCAGCAAACAGAGAAAATGTGCTTCCCTTAGCTCATCCCACTTTGTGCGTTTTGAATATATAGCCAAGTGATAAATCCACACTTTTGGTGAAATCCAGTTCAATGGTAGAGATTTATGATTTTATCTGCTACCCAGTGGGTTCTGCAAATAGAAGCTTTTCCTTCCTGTGTCATTAAGGGCCCTAATCTCCCTCCATCTCTAATCAAATAGTTAAGAGGTCAAACCAGAAATATTTGTAACTGTCTTTCCTGCTTTTTGATAAGACACATATGAGGAAGTTGCAGGTGCAGAGATACAAAAAGGAGGAAGCTAATGTGAGTTAAAGTACATACCCACATAGTCTTATCTCCGTGTCCTGGAACTGCCTCAGTACCCTTGCAATACATAGATTTCTCACTTTATTTTTAACTCTGCTGCATGGAAATTATCTTCCCTCTCAGCAAGTCTTTTATCCCATCACAAGAAGGAAGGCCATGCCCACTTAATTCTGCAATTGTTGATGTCTTTTGCATGTCCATCCCTCTCATGTTCCTTGCCACAAAATGTGATGCTTTCTAGCTGTGATTATTCCCAGAAATCTTGTCTGTCTGCCAGCTGACTACTGACAGATCCTCTGGCAAAAAACCTTTCCTTAGTTGTGACAGATGTAGTCTGTATAACGCTGTCCTGAAATAAGTTGCTTCTGTTTTTATGAAAGACTTAAAAGTTTTGCTTTTAATCATACATGGAGGGTCTCTCCTTCCTTGTCTTCACCCCATGAGATTGCCATTTCTCTGATGTTTTTTCACAGCACTGCAAAGCTGCTTTATGTAATCTCCCTGGTGCTCTACACCTACATCCCTCCCAGTGAATGCAGCTTGACCTGTTTGTGGATAATACCTTTGGCTATTGCAGCTTCAGGGCTGGCTGTGGGAGGGCTGCACTGGCCTGCTGTGTGTATCTTTGCCCTGACTTCATACTTTTGGTCTGAGTTCCTCCTCATTTGTGTCGTCTGCAAGGCTGGTTTCCTAATGGAGGTTGTGTTAACCCTTCTTTGAAGCAACAATATTCAGCAGAAAGAAAGGCTAAGTATTAGAGAGCAGTTCTATATAGTTTGGGAAATTTCAAGCACATTACCTTATTAGCTGAATTGGATGTGCTAGCAGGCAGTAACACTTTCAAGCCAATGCAGAGAGGAAGATTTCACAAATGAGACTTAAAAGAGGTGGTTTTGCTCATTGGGATTACTGAAGGAGTTATTCCTTCAGTAAGAGATATACATATTTTCTGGCTTTGCTCTATATTCTAGAGAAACTAGCCTCAACAAGAATGCTGATGTGAAGTTAACATGAAGAGTCAACCTGGCAGCTCCTGGAGTATGGCTGACAGGCTGCAATAATAATGTATATATTACAGATGTAACACATCCATAACAACCTTGGAAAGGCCTCCCAAAGTCCCCAAAGGGGACTAAGAGGGAAGAGAATCCTATTGAAAGAAGATAAGCAAAAGAATCTAGCCTTACCGGGGAAAAAAATTCTATTACCATCAATAACTTTGTCAATAAATGTGTCCTATAAATAAAAAAATCATCAGTTTTCCCATTTTTTAAATAGAAACATGTTGTGCAAAAGATGAACATTTATTGCCCTCTTTGAGAACATTATGGTAGACAGACACTGTAACTAGTAGATTCCTCCATTGCTGCACTCTTCTTGAGCCATCTGGTTGTCCCCTTGAAAAAAGTTCTACTATTATTTTTGAGGGCTCTCTACCCTCATACATCCTTAGTTATATTTCGTGGCGTTTTGTTTCACAATGGTTACCTTATAATATTGTACATTGTTTTTGTTTCTTTGATATGCAAGTTTGACAGCATGTGCTCAATAGTAAAAATCGTTAGCTAGGTACATCTGGGTAAGCCAAATTCAAGAGACACCTTTTTAGTGTATAAGTCACTGACTCAAATTTTCTTTAAATGCCAGGAGTTGCCTGAAATGATGTGGGTGGTTCTTTTGCTTCTGTTTTCAGACAGCTAATATTTGATTTCCTAAACCACTGCTCTTCTCACCTTGGACTGAATCCAAACTATTTTTTTGCTTTGATAAGTAAGCCTATCAAAAAGTCTGACTCAGACAGTGGTACATTAAGCCACCACTCATCTTTGAATTTAATTATTGCATAGATTTAGCACTGTCCCACAATAATGCATTCAACAAGCTAAAATTTTAAAGTTTATCAGAGGCAGAGTAAACACAAAATAAGAGAAGTTCTGGAACAATATAGATTCTGAATTCCATGAAGATAAAACCTCATAGCTACAATGTGCATGCAAAATGATGTAAAAACTTCATGGACCTTAAATAACACAGTAGAGTGCAGGAGTGTTGCTGTGCTGTAGTACATGTGCTCATGATTTAAGGAGACCTGTCCCCAAGTGTGTCACTCATATAGCCTCTCACTGTTCTGAGTGGTGGGGTGGATTAAAACATGAGTTGTTATATAGAGCACTGTGATGCCACTGTGGCAATAGATCAGGAGAAAAATCTTTTGTCTCTTCTGGAGAACTTTAATTCCTGATGGTAAAGAAGCCCTGTGAAGCTAACCTGTCCAGGTGTCCCTCCTGTGGATTGCTGCAGGTGACAGGATCCCCCAGGACTCGGCTGTAACTTGCTGGGCACTGCTGTCATCTGCAGGCAGTGCTGGCTCAGACTGAGCAGGCACACAGCCTGTCCAGGTTGTGACAAGCTGTTTGAGCTGTGACACCCAGCTAGAGCTGGATGGTGTGGAAGTGACCTGTGCAGTCATCCTTAGAAACGGACAATGGTTTTCTTTTCCAGTAAGTGCAAGGCATGTGAGTTAAACAGAGAGACTGAAATACTCTTAAAATCCCAGAACATGATGGAATCATGGTTAGTATTTCAGAAATACATGTCTTATTAGTTCATATGAACTCAGACACTGTAATCATTCAATGTGATAGGGAAAGCTGAGACTTTCATCTGGATTTATTAATATCTGCTACTTATGGAAGAATTCAAAAATCTCAGTGTTTAAATGTTTGAACACATAACTGAGGACAGACACCTAACAATTCATAGCTGGGTATAATCAGTCTTGCATGTCATAAAACGGAATCCTTCCTTTTAAAGCTGTGGCTATGTCTAGATCAAAGGTAGAGAATTATGTAGTATGCTCAGCTTAAAACAGTGCCATTCAAGAGGTTAATGTAAAACTGGAAGCACAATACTTTTTATGTTTATTGTTATCTACTATCTTGTTATTATGTAGAAACATTAGTGAGTGTTTACAGCCAGCCTTGCCAAAATTCACTGAGCTCAGAAGAAGAGAGAATAAAGGGAGCCTTAGACTGTGGGGTTTGTATTTAAAGTGATGACCTAGAAGTAGCATTGCGCTAACTCCATGTTTCTGATCGCTGAATATTGGTGGCTTTTCCGGCTCTCACATAATTTTGAACAATAATGTTATGTACGCCAGTCAGCCCAGCAATTCTGACCCAGGAATGAATAATTGGGGAGAGATAGAAGGTAAGAAAAGAGTGCAGAATGTAGTCTCTCCCCTGAGGAGCTGCAGCTGTGCTAATCACCAAAGATTAGGAACAGGCCTGCCCTTAACAGGCCACAGCTGTGTCCAATAAGAAGAGGAGTGCTACAAAAGAGTTGCAGTTTGTTGGTGGTGCTGTGAAGAGAGATACAGTTGGTTGGCTGTGTTGGGAGAGAGTTGGAGTTTGTTGGCCAAGCTGTGAAGAAGGAGTCAGTGCTGTGAGGAGCTGCACATGAGAAATCACCGAGAAGGTATGGGAGCTTTTTGCAATACAGTGACAACAAATAATTATATACTAGGTCTTGTGGCCCTGGTGTCAAGAGTGATAGTGACTGGGTTAGAACAAAGGCCAGCTGCTCTGCATCATCTTCAGATCTTTGCCTGTCCTGTGTGGTTCCCAAGACCACAGAATTAAAAGATGCGTAAATGTGGTGTGACTTCATGAGCTTTTAATCCACATTTATGGAGATCTTTTTAAGGTCAGAACTAACAAACCTGAATTTCAAGTTTCTTGGGGAGTTTGAAAGAGAAGTAAATAGAACTGTTTCATTATTCCTGGAACAATTTTGACTGTTGTGGAGATTTGGAGATGATGGAATGTGGCTTTGCTCTTTAAACAAAGTCACTCTTCAGAGTACAAATACATCAGCAGGAATTCCTTCTTTCCAGTCCTTTGATTCTCTGGTTATCTGTACTTCAAGATTTATGGTGCCTTCTGTAAGGAGAGAAATCTTATATAATGTATGCTGCCTTTGTACTTTCTAGACTAGAGCCTAATCCAGCTCTTAGTCCTTTGAAAAATGCCTTCATGTCTGCCTGCTTCTTTCAGATCCTGGGCTTTCAAAGTGTAAAGACCTTTTTTTTTTAATAGTCTTGGTCTGTGTCCTTTCCTGATGAAGAACTGGTAATCTTAAAGTTGATTGTGAGCCAGATCCAGTTAGCAGACCTGGTGGGCTGAGTGCATAAATATGTATGTACACAAACAGGGTTTTAATGATGGTATGGAAACTATCTAGGCAATCTATTGATACAGTAATAAGTGTAAGAACTGCGTGAATAATAGCTTCTAAGTTTGGTACTAGGGCTGGCTAGTGCTGTCTTGTGTGGTAATTCATTGTTTTAAAGCCTAATCATCACAAGCCACAGCAGTGTCTCAGGCAACTTGGCATAATTACCCTGTGTTTCTTCAAGAAAACAAAAGTCCTTCTTTTGTCTGGCAATTGCTGAGTAATTGCTGAACAGTTATGTTTGTGATATGAAATAGAAATGATATTGTAATAGTTGGTCTTTTGTCTGACTGCCTCCCCCAGTTATCTGTTTTTTTGCTCTTGTTATGGTATTGTTTTGGTTTGTTTGCTTTTGAGGATTTTAAAAAATTTGTTTGGTTTTGTTGATTGTTTGGTTTGCCTTTTTTTTTTTTTTTTTCCAGTTCACACAAAAAAAATACATTTCCTCTTATTGGTGTTTTATGAGTAGAACACATTGTGCTGAGTTATCTGCCTTTTGTTGTTTAGCAGTTAAGACCCTAGACCTGAGAGGAAAAAGTCCTCTCCCCAGGGTTTGGTGAATAGCAGTTAGCAGTGAGGTGGATTCAGATGTGGCTGAGACTCGTGCTGTGAAATTCATGCTCTTTGTGCTGTGCTCACAGCACAAAATTGAAACTTCCATGAATTTTTGAAAGAAGTCTTTGTCACTATATGTGGTATTTAGGTGGCTCTTCTTGCTGAGTATCTGATACTGTTGTTGGTTGTGTATTTTTGGGTTGTCTGTTGGGTTTTGGGGGAAAGAACCCATTGTTATTGTATTATAAATTGCTATTGAGAGAGTAATCCTAGCTTTATAGGAACTTTGGAAGTAGATAAGTCCTCCCAGATCTTAGTATCTTCTCAAATATAATTTTTTGTTCCTCATCCATCTTAGGAACATTTTTCACTGAACAAAGTCCCAGTCTGACTTCTACCTATAACTCAGTTTATAAACTTACAGGGAGTAAAACACTGCTACAGAGTAGCAAAGAAGCTGTATTTGTCATTTAACTTTTAAGCAGACCCTTCATTTCATACCTAGGTAGTGTACAATGTAAAGTGTAAACTATGGATTTTTTGTGTAAATTGGGTAGAAAAGCAATAGAAAGGACAAGACATTCAGTTAATGTGTGGGAGTACTTGCCTGTGGAGTGTCAAGCAGTCAATTGTATCCCATGGGTGGGCTATGAGAGACTGAATGGAGCAGGAAAGGCCTCTGCAGGAGTTTCACTTCAGCCACTGTGTCTGGTCAGATAAGTGCCTCTGAAAACATGATTGGAAACATCTTCTCTCTCTGAGACAGACTATTGCCTAGACTTCAAGGGATTTTGTTCCACTTAACCTCTAATTTGGGAATGCCATATGGCATGTTGCTTTAAATGCTGATGATTCCTGTTATATGCAGCAGATTTTGGAAAATGATTTTCACTAAGTGAGCAAGAGATGGAGCACTTTGTATTCTTCATACATCCAGCACTATTAAAGAAACATATTGGGGCAGACAATAAACATTGCTCAAACGCTGTTTAGTGCCTCTTGCAATACCTTAATACCACCATCTGGTGAGCTGAAATCATGTTACAGCTTATTTGTAGGTTCTTTTATAAAATTTAATCGACTTGTCTGACAAGGTTTTGACCAGGGAGCTGAACCTTCTAAGATAGGATTTTGGTGTGAGTGCTGAAATACTGTGTGCTTGGCTTGCTTTGTTCCCTGATGCTAGGTGGGTGCACTAGAAGAGCACTGAGAATTCTCATCTCATGGGCAGGATTTTGGTGCCCTGCTTAGCCTGTTTCAAGCTGCTGAGAAGAAGAAAGAAAAAAGAAGAAAAAAACTGCAGAAGAAAAAAACTGCAGCTCCTGTTGCATTCTGAAAAAACCTGTTGCTGAATGACTTGTAGCAGGTTTTTTGGATCTGACTGATTACTCTTAGTTAGTTGTCTTGGGATGCTTATCTGATTTTATTTTTTAGAACTTCTGAATTTCATGTCATGAATCTGAGCCTTGTATTTTTAAGGGCCTGCAAAATACATCAAGTTCATAAATGTCGTCATAATGTGAAGCTATTAATTAATAAATAACTTCTATTGTTATTAATGTATTATTATTATTAACTATTATTATTAATCAGTGTTCTTTGTGCTAGTTTCTAATTCCATCACATGGTGGTAAAAATCCCCTTTTTGTTTCTTCATCAGTTATTGGTGACTAGGGTTCTTAAACTGTGAAACAGCTCTCCCAGACTGTCCTTCTGGTTCTGTTCCAGCTTAAACATATTTTTGGTTTGGAATAAAACATGATTATCCAACATTTTTAAAAAGAAATTGGACCTGACCTGAGCCTGGCATTAGCTGCTGTAGCTCCTGTTTTTTGAATTGCATCCAATTAGAAATGAAACTGCTATAGAAGACACTGGCAATTGCAGAAAAATATAACGAAACAGTTAAATGTTATGCTCAGACTAATGATTAATTGTTCATAATTAGCCAATAGCCTAGTGGAAAGAAAGGGTTTCTTTTTCACTGACAGAATAAAAGGAAGGAAAACAACTGTCTTGGTTCTTATCCTGTGGGGAAGATTGTCGTTATTATGAATCAATTTAGACAATTTATTATTAACAAAGACAAGTTTAAGAGCAAGGATAAATGTTGATAGCCCCAGCCTGCATGTTCACACTCTATTATAGTGTAATTTCTTTGATAATAATTTCTCCTAGGAACAGGAGTGACCATGTCCTTTTAGCAAGAAATGCTTTGCAGCTGAAAGAAAAAGGCAATGTATCCTCTTGTGCTGTGACCTGAGATATAAGATAAGATCAGTCTTAAACAACTACTCTTTAAAGTGTATTTATTCCCTTATATACCCTGGGAGAAAAGAAAAAAAGTACAATAGAGGAAAGGAAAATTACTTTTTTACTCTTGACTGAATCATCTCTTTTCAGTGTTTGTAAAATGCAGTGTGATCATTTCATATTAAAAGGAAATTAATTTTTCTGTTAGACATTCTGAGACACATTAACAGTGTGCTGAAATGGCATTTATATTTGTCCAGCAAGGCTTACTGGTTAAACCTGTTTGTTCACAATTCAACCAAAATAATGATAAATAAATTATCCCATTTATGGAACAGCTGGATATTATGGACATCTTATTCCATGGAGATACGATTTCCAATTTGTTTTTCTAATAATTCTAGGAGCTCTATAGGATGGAAGGACTCTAAATTAGGTTTAAGCAATGGTCCAGTGGCAATATATAATAGTGTGGATCCCTGTGTAGCTATTCTTACCATCTAAAGCATCTTTTTTCTGTGATATTTTTCAAATTAATGTTCTTTGAAACTTATTTTCTTATTTTTACTAATTGGTTGAACAGAAGTTGTAATTCAGGACAACCACACTTTTTTTTTTAAATTTTGTGTTTTATTTATAAATGGTTTAATCTAATTCCTTCCTAAATCTAATTACTTCTAAGCATTGCTTCAAACTTCAGTGCAAAGTGCTTGGACCAGCTGCCTTGGTTTTCATCTTTTTTTTTTTTTTTTGTCTCACTCTTTGCAAGTGGGAATTGCTCAGTTGTCTGTTTTGCAGCACTACAAGATGCTTTACTAAAAGAAGGTTATGTGTCCTCTCAGCCTAGGGACAAAGTATTCTCTGATACTTGTTCTGCAGTGATATTGAGCAGCACTTGTGTGGTAAATGTAGCCTGGGAGAAGTTACTTGACCATAGTGCAATACCTTACACTGCCACAGCACATCATTTCCCCATCCCCAGCCAGTGCTTTTAACTGAGTGCCACTGTTGTAGCAGGAAGCAGGATCCTGTCAGGTTGGAGAATCTGGAGAAGTCACTCGGGTTTGCCCAGTGTCTGCTGGAAGCCGAGAGGGACTAAAATGTCTTGAAGAAGGATGTGAGATGTAAATTCACAAGTGTGGTTGCTAGAGGAAAAAGGAGCAAGTGTATGTGGTTGAGTTTAGCTTGGTCACAAGAACCAAAGAGTTCATTGCTCTTACTATGTTGCAGTGAAAGTCAGAGGTGATGGAGGTAATTTCAGTGGCATGTGGTCCTTTGCCATTGCAGGTGGAAGTGTTTGCATGGAAAGAAAGGATCATCTCAGACCCTGGTGACACAAATATAAGTAATATCACTCCTGCTCAAGTATAGTAACATGCAACTTAGCAAAAGAACACCATATGTGTCTGTTACTTAAGCAACAAACAACAAAAATGTAGCCAAAGCTTCTGCTTTCACTATAAAGTTGAGTGTGCTGAAGGCAGTTTGTGTTACCATGTTAGAAGTGTTCTGATCATGTGGTGCTGCCTGTCTGTGCTGGTTTTGATGTGTTCTTAACATCAATAGCTAAATGGAGACAAGAACTCCTAAGTATAGTGTGGTGTGCCCTCTTGCTAACCCATTTCCACCCAGATGTCTGTAGGTCACACACCTGTAGGAGGAACTTGGCTTGGGAGCAGACATAAACACCTCTAGGAAGAAGACCCCAGCACATCTTTCTTCTCACTGCCCAGCAGAATAAGGCACAGCAGGAGGAGCTGTACCCACCATCAGTCAGTGCCTAGGACATGGGAAGGGTGCTGGCAGCTCCTCAGCAGGGCTGGTCTGCTAAATGTGTGTGCCTGTGACTGCACACAGGGGAAAGAGGGAGCTTTGTCTGAGGGACGGCCGATTAGCTGCCCCAATTGCCCATGCTGTGTGCTAAGCAGTGTAGCTTGCTCTATACTTTGTAATTTCTCCTCCCTTGCAAAAATAAAGCATCTGCTGTCCCTTTCCTCCCCTTGCAGAGGCTTTCTGCTGATCATGTGGAATAAATGCTTCTTCCGCAGATGTTTTTGCTTTCCCTTGGTTGTATTGACTTGAGACAGACATTGCACTGTTGTTCTGCTCATGTCCCTGCTGTGGCTTATCCAAACCTGCTATTGACATCTGCTCTTGTACAGTGGGAACAAGGATAATGGGCTAAGACAGTGATCTTGCAGTAAGTTCTACTCCTGCTTCCAGTAGGACCAAGATTTAAGATGAGATTATCTTTTTCACTGCCCCTGTGTATTTTATTTCACATTATTATTGATATTGCCTTCCAATATTTATAATGTTTGGTAAAATAGTTAAGCAGTTACAGAGGGGTTTATTCGGTGCGTGCTTTTGTGGTGAATTGATAACTTTATGTACAATTTTATAGAAAAAATTAGACAACTAAGTGAACCATTATGTAGAAAATCACAGCTGCTGGAACAAGGATTCCCTCTCCTTTTAAAAGTAAGAAAAGAAAAAAAAATTACCTGGCACTTAATATCTTGTAGTACAATACAGGGATTAAAAATATTTTTAAGTAATCTTGTGCTTGAGTACTCAGAACCTGAAAGACTGCTGCCGATTGCATTAACTATGTGTTCAAATCTGAATTATATACAGTAATATCAGGTAGATATATTCACTCTAATACATAAAGTTGTGCATTCATCCATTTGACTATCACTTTGATAGTGTTAATGATAAATTTCTGCTTCCTTCTATATAATGAAAGGATGAAGTATCCTGCTTTTAAAAGCTAAAATGAACTCTATAAACAGCAGTATTTGTACGTATATTTTTTTCAGTCTTGAGAAATCTTGTTGAAAAGTCAATAGAACAATTGTGCATTTAATTGCTAATCTGTTTTATGTTTTATTAAATCCTGAGTGTTGTTTTCCTAATTCACTTACATGGTAATGGGTAATCAAGTAATGATCAGTGGCTCGTAATTTAAAAATAGTTTAATTGTATGGAACCTTGAAAGCCAAACAGGACCTGACATCTGAATGGACAATTATGAGCTTACATAACTTTTCCCCCAAGAAACAGTAGTTGTTTGTTTGGCAACTGGTGTTTGACTTAACATTCCATATTATTTCTTTCCAGTCTGTTCTCAACACTCCTGTAAGCTGACTTTTGGACTGAAAACTCTTGGACTTGAACTTTTACCCCTCCATGGTGTGTTCCCATGGGTGTAAAGCTTAGTACTGGAATATAGCCCACTTTAATATTAAGGTGGTGTGAGGGAAAAACACGCAGGGTGGTTTTTAGTGTTTGGAAAAATAAATGGTGATTTGAGTGTGAGTCTGTCAGGCATGGCCAAGCTCTAGACACTGTTGATGGCAGAGTAGGAAATGCTATCTTGTAAGGGCCTGAAGAACTATGGCTTGGATCTCAAACCCTGCTAGGGAGAAGAGGGGAGGCTGAGAAGCCAGTGAGCAACTTTTCATTGCACCAAAAAGCAACTGCAATGAAAGACAGCTACTGAAGGCATGAACCTCCAATGCCTTGCTGGATGCGGGTTAGGTGACCCAAGTGTGTGTGCCTGTGCTGATATCCCTTGGACAAACTCGCTGGCCTGTACTTGGGTTGGTGTAACTGAATATCGGGTGATACAAAGAACAGGCTCTGCACTAGCACAGACAACTGGGTAGCTTGCAAAGACACTTTGGAGAGAAGATATTACACTTGAAACTAGATTTTTATCATGGACAAATTTCCTTTCAAACTCCTAACAGTAGGGCTTTAAATCAGCAGCCTACCACCTGTTAGCTCAGAAAAAGTCAAATTGCGAGTCTGCTTCTGAAAACTGACACTGTCAACTGAGGTGTTATTTTATAGTTTACCAGTTCCTCAGGTAGATATTTACATGAGCCAGTAATGGAAACAATTCATGAGTGTAAGTTAAAACACAAATTTCATTTGTGGTCAGTCTTGTAGTTTTGTTTTACACAAGGTAATAGCTCATTCACATAGTGAAGCATTAGGGACTTCACCCTATGTACAAAAATTTCAGCTTGCTTTAAGGAAAAATCTATTCTTTAACAGCAGCATTGAAATTCTTCACCAAACGCAAAGCCCTCAGGGACAGCTGAGCCCACTAGAGGTGTGGGCTGACAACCTGCAGCATCTTGCAAAGGCATATAATGAAAAGCTAGCCACTGAACAGTTGCGTTCAGAGCTGAATTTGCTATCACTACATTTAAACAAGGAAAATGGAGGAAATATGTGGCATAATTCTGGTTTTCTTCCAGCTGTGTTCAAACCTCACTGAAGGGCTTCAGGTAGTATTTAAGGAGTATGAATTTGTAAGCAGGATGGCAGCAGGTGCCTCTAGAGATTCTTACTTTTGAAACTATTAACTTATCAGATGCTTCTGCTTTCTTCTTGGTTCAGTTGGAGGAAATAGACGTATTTACTTTAAAGATCCTCCTCTAGCAAAAAAACACAGTGTTCTTATTGTGATAATTCAATGGGACACAGAGGAAACCAGAAGATTACTTGTTATGACAGGAACAAGTTGGAGGTGTTTCCAATTTCCCAAAGTATTTGTGGCTCCATCTTTTAAATATTAGGATTTTAACACTGATACATTACAATGTATTTTGGGAAAAAAGTAAAACCCCTAAAAATGCAGAAGAAATTACTGCAGTTCAAAATCTGAAAATCTTAAGTAGGCTACTGAAAGGGGCAAGGGAAGAATCAAAATATGCCAGTGGCATTAGCAAATTCTCAGAGTGATCTGTCTTCCTTCTGTGGTTCAGGACCTTATTACAGAAGATGACAAAACATGTTTAACATGAATTCAATTGCAAAATGTAAAACTCAGTCCTCATTAATCTATGACCAAGTAACTCTGTTCCTCCTAGCTAAAGTATTAAATAATGGTATTTCACTTCACAATTAAATAATCATTCTTGAGAAGCAGCAGGTGCAATGGAATAGAGAAAAATGGAAAAAGGAGCTATGTAAGTTGACAGCCACTAATTTATGTATACAATATCTAGAAACAAATACAAGAAATTAGGTGGCAATAAACATTAATCAGTTTTGGTGTTGAATTGGAGGTAACCCTAAAAATGTAGGTTTGTTATAAATGTGTGTTTAAGATATAATCAAAATTAGGAAGATGATGGAAATTGTTTAAATACCATTGTCTTAGTGCTTGTTATATGCTCACTATTCTGAAGATTCAATTCCCTACTTTGTTACTCTCTTGTAACTAAAATACAAATACTGTTGTATTGTAATGCAAGTGCATAATGCTGTTCAGAGCCAAAAGAATGACTGACAAATTCCATTATTGTTTCTACACATCCACTGTGGCTGGATGTTTGCTGAAGATTAGAGTATATGAGCAGAGGAAGAATCCTGTTAGCAAAATACCATGAAGGCTTTAGTTTGTTTGTGGCACCTGCAAACTGCCCTGCCCATATCTTGCTTTTTGGAGAGTTTGAACTCTTTATTTTAATGATGTTGCCTGTGCTTCTTTCAGTCTTGCAAGCTGTGTGAGCCTTGTGAAAAAAAATGAAAAGTTCTGTATTTGAACTGACATTGTGGCTTAGGTTTTTTGTTTTATTTTAACCTATACCTTCAAAGGTAGGAAATACCAGAAGCCTTGCAATGTAATGTGCATAGCTGAGCTTTTGAGGTCTGGATTGCATCAGGAAGGAGAGGAAAATACTTTAAAGTACAAACGAATAAGGTTTAAACAACGTTTCATAATTCCAGCACTTTGCATCACTGGCAACAATAAATACTGCAGAGATAATTGTTTAGTGCTGTGATCAAAGATGGAAGAAAAAATGCAAATATAACCGGAACTATTAAGATGTTAAAGCAATGTTTTCAGCATCACTGTAGCTTCAATTGTATTGAACTGTGAAGTTGAGTACCACAGAACTAAATGCCAAGTGTGACAAAATAAAATGAGAGAGAGAAATTAATGCCAAATGGTATCATCCAAAGCTATTAAACAAGAATCAGACACAGCTATAGCATTCACTGTGTCTAATTCACTTGTGTGCACTAGTTCTGGAAAGGAATTTAACTGTATTTCTTCTATCCTGGATAGCACAAAGGGTAATGCATGAAATAATTGCAGTAATTGCCCCTGGGTTTGGAAGTTGTATGTGAAAAGCAGGAATCCCTGCCTTGTTTTTGGTGGGGTTTTTTTGTTTGGTTGGTTTGGTTTTTTTTAAGAGTGAGAATAAAATCCCAAAGTTTTTTTAACTGCTGTCTGTGACATAATTCTTATTTTCAATGCTCTGTTGAAATAGTAATGACTCATGGTCCACTAAGTGTGAGGCCTGTTGTGCTGTCAATATGGAGTAAGAGACAGGTGCTGTCCTCAGAGAAATTGCCATCCAAAACCAGTATAAAACAGATGGCTCACTGAAGTGATTTCATTTAAGTGATATCTCTATAGCGAGGAGTTGTGGGGCTCCAGAATCTCAGAAGGTAGACGGAGAAAGAGAGCAAATTACCCCAACCCTTCACTGCAAAACTTGGAAGTAAATGGATCAGCAGCTGATGGTGAATTAGTGTTATCTGGTTGGGTCTGTTCTGAGCTGCGCCTGCTATCTCTCCCTCTCAGCCACCAAATGGGAAAAGCTGGCTCTGAGGTCCAGAGGCCTGTTTGGCCAAGCACCAGCTTTTGCAGAGCACATTCAGGGAGTCAGTCATAAATTTAATTGTGTATGTACCACTTGCTGAGATGGGTGTGAGAGCTGCTTTTGTCACAAGAAACGCTTCCTGTGCTGCCACAGTGTCTTGTGGCATCCGTGGTGACAGCGGCTTGGGGTGAGCAGGGGAGTGAGTGCTGTGCTGCCAGCAGCAGGGGTGTGGAGGAGCATTGCTGGAGTTACCCTGACCTGGACTTTGCTGCTGTAGCTGCAGGAGGAATGTTATTCACGACCCAGTTTTCCCTAGCTCTTCTGTTTGGGCTGTTCCTTCCCTTTCTAGTAGCTTTTGATGGTCAGGAGCCTTTTTGCACTGCCTTGGAGCACTCACTACATGCAGCATTGAAGGATTAGAAAAGACCTGTCACTGTTGGATGGAATGGACAAGGGTTCCATAGGTTTTCTGCTTGTCTTGCAGCTGGAGCCCAGATAATCAAGGCTTGTGTGTCTCCTCTGTGTATTATAAAAGAACTTTTCTGGTGACTTGAGATTGCTAAGCATAGAAGAAAAGTTATAAATATTGTAAATGAAATTTGCAGCTTTCTCTGTTTGATCTTTGCCAGAAGGGGAAAGATCTCTTCCTTTTCACATGCAGTGCTGGAAAGCAGGCTGCAAGGCCACCCAACAGGAGCTTTGCACCTCAAACCTGGGACAGGTTAGATGCCTGATCACTGAAATTGCGAAAAGATATCCTTTTATCCAATCCATTTTAAAATAAGGGTCAAGCCTGCTGCTTAAAACGTCTTCCAGCCTCTGTTTTCCATTCATTTATAAGCCCTATGCAAGTGCTTTATTTTAAAATGGTGTTTGCTGCTTTTTTTTTGGTGTTTAATGTGAGGAATTAGATACGTACCTTAGGCACAAAGTTATTTTCCTGGGGCTTTATAATTTTAAATCCCAGTAGCCTGTTGTGTCCAAAGTGCTGTCACTTTCTGAAACAGAAGACACTGCTCATTTTGAACAAGTGACAAACCATATTCTCAATAAGTCTTTATTCTTCATATTTGTGCTGTAGCTTCATTCTAATCTAAAAGGACACTTGTTTTGAGGATATGTAGTTAGTTGTAAAAAGCTTTAAAATGGTATTAAGATCTCATTTGTTGAGCTGGCATTTTTAAATAGCGTTTTGCTCTACTTGTAAGTCATGTTTTTTCTGCATCTTATGGTCCACAGCCCTTGAGGTTTTTCAGGCACTTCCAAATACTCAAGATGTGAATGGCACTCAAGTAATGAAATAATGATTTCCATGCTTCATGTTGCTCATAGGTGCATTAATACTGTCATGTTAGTAACACACAAGCTAGCAAACCTTGAAACTATCCCTCAGTATCCCACGAAGATTCTGTAAGAAACAGGGTAGTTAAACTTAGCTTTGTGTTTAACAGTTACCGCTACTTTTTTTTTAATAAATAAAAGTGAAAATCAGACCTTAAAACTAACGAAAGAGAAAATCATTCTTGTGGGTGAAACTTCTAGTGCCTTTTTAGTATGGGATTTTAGCAATCCCATGCTAAAAGGGAAAATAATGAGCAAAATCTATTGTACAACAAATACAGTTGAAAATCTGTAGTGTTCAAGTGTTCATATGCTTGGCCTTTCAAACCTGGCCTCTGGAGCTAAGAGATTGTCCTTATCTTGTATCATGTGGTGGGTACTTCCTGGCAGAGGTATGACTGTGGCTTGATGGTGAATGTCCTGGGGTTGTAATATTAAGGACAAGTTTACATGCCTATAAACTCAATTTATCTAAACTTGATATTTCAGGGGGTGTCTTGTACAATAAGGCTGGATCTTGCTGTCATTGATATGAAATACTGGTTTTCTATCCTCTCAAATATATTATTTGAAGTGCTAACTTACTAAGACATAAGACAGTAATAGGATCTTCCCCTTACTAAATGCAGAAGACTCTTCCATTAATAGAAGAGCTCTGAATCTCGTGTTGTCAATTTTGATGTTGTTTGACACCTTTGCTGAAGGTGCTGTTGCCTTAGTGAAGTTGGCAGACAGCAGTACAGCTCCATGCTGTAGGGTATCCACTGCCAAATGCAGCATCTTTCCTGGAAGTTGTGTTCTGCAGCAATTCAAGCAGAGGGCACAACTGAGGCTCAGGTAGTAATTCTGAAACCACTGCAAATACTTGCTGGGTCCTGCCTGCTTTCACAGGATCCACAAATAATTTCTCTCCACCAGGAAGGCTCTTGAGTATAGAAGGACTGACAAAGTGGGTTAGATATGACCTGGGGTGTTTATCTGAAAATTATTTTATTTTGTTAGTTATAATTTGAAATTTGAGTTTTAGGGAAGGGTGACAGGGAAGAAACCTGAATATTCATGTAATCTCTAGTGGGGAGCACCTGAACAGAATTTCCTGGTTTGATATGATGTCTTGACAGTTTCCATGCTCTCCTTTACTGGCTGTGAGTTTGAGACATTTAAATTAAAATGTTCTGATAATCCTGTTTTTATTTTTCTTGTTTTTGAGTTCAGTTTTTTCCATTCTTTCTGTGGGAGATTGACCAAGTATTCCTGTCAATTGCTGTGGTGTAACATTGGGAGCAAGGAGACTGTAGACTGAGGTGTTTATGGGTTTTTTGGCCACTTTTGTCCAGTAATACCCTTCTGCTGATGTTTTAAGTGAAGCATGGACTCTTTAGAACAAACGTGGAGGGGGAGGTGTGTGCAGTGCTGGGCAGGGCTGAGTGAAGGTCTATCTAATCCAAAACTGAGAAGAACATTGGTGATCTGAATTTCTAATGATCATTTTATTTGTCAAGCTCTACAATTGCGAGCAGTACAAGCTATACAAGTGTTAGTAGCAGAAATAAAGCATTTTGTGTGGCTTTGAAGAGATTATTTTTGTCACCAAATAGTGCCTCCTACAAAATGTATTAGTTCTTTTCACTGCATCAATATAATTAGTTCAGTCTGTTAACCAGTTTATTTCATCTGATACTTTCTTCTGCACTTGCTGACAATACAGTTACAAAAAAATTACAAACCAACTGAAAACAATGCAAATAGATTTGTTTGCTGTTTCTTCTATAGTGGCAGTTTGCCAGAGATGACATGCTTTGCTAAATGTCACTAACTATTACGTATTTAGGACTTAATTATGCCTTTAAGGCACTGGCCCTTTCAAGGAAGAGTGGATAAAATTGCTTCCTTGAGAGCTTTCAGCCACGCTCTGCCTGAGAAAACACGACTGCTGGTCGCGTGGTGGGAAATGAAAAGGCGAGTTGATCATCTGAGATGATGGAGCATATGTTCTTGCCCACACCTCTTAGCTCTGCTGATGGATGAGTTACATCACTGCTTTGGGCATTAAATAAGCCTTGATTAAAGCTATGTCTGCACCTGTAGCCTCAAATGCTCTTTTGATCTAGAGCTTATAATGGGGAAGGAACTTTCAGGCTACAAAGTCTAAGACCCTAAATACTCCTAGATTTTCCTACAGCAAAACATAATGTGAATGGCTAATTAGAAAATAAAAAAACTCACTTTTCAGACTTTTATCCAACTAATACTGAACCAGGAGGACTGAGGAGGTATGAGTCTAGACTTGGGACCTTTCATCTCTAAAGAGACTGTTGACCCAGGACACACAACTGCTGCTAACTTCTAATTCTTAACTTCTTGAAAATATCGTATTTCATACCATATTTATAATCTTCAGAATGTATTCAGAGGCAACTCATGGGAACACAGCTAAATCAGGATTATACTGCACTGTGGAAGTATGTAGGATGTAGCTGTTGAATAATTTAATGCTTCTTTGCTCTATCAACTTTTTAGTCAATCCATTTTCCTTAGCATTTAGTCAACTCTCAAAGGTTCCCTTTCAGAACTCAAACTATTACAAACTCTTGCAGATGTCAGTCTAAGTGCTATCAGCAGTATTGGATTTCCCAAGAGCTGTCTCTCATGTCAGGTAATTTCATTTAGCGTTTTAAATCTTTAGTCAGTAACTCATTGACAAAAATAGTATCTCTGCTTCGAAATCTGCCTGACCCAGTTTACAAGAGCCCCTGCTTAAGCTGAGCAACAGTGTCCAAACTTCTTCCAGTATTTCCCCATTGTTCACAAAGCTGCTCTGTGGAGTAACAGTTTGTAGGCTGAGGAGCCTGACAGCTGCCTCTTCTCTGCCAGAATATCTTCCACCTCCAATGTGAGCTTCCTCCAACTCACCTCTGCTGGATATCCTCACTCCAGCTCTTCTCCAGGGCTGAAGTGTTTGAAGAGATGGAAAACAGCATCTGTCTTTAATGGCAACTGCTCCGCTGCCACCAGACACTGGTTTAACATCTTCACTGATTTCTGGAAAACTCTTTTTGGAGTTTTTTGAGTAGTTAAGCCTGCTATTCATACATTTCTAAAAATTAGAGGTGATTGCAGCAAATCCTTAAATGTGCATACTCAAACACATCTGGGCTAAAATATTACAGCTTAAAAGAAAGTGGCATATTCTCTTGTCTCAAGCAGGGTCTTGCAAACCAAAAATAGCAGAACCTGAGTTCTAATAAGTAAAACAGAAAGAGGTGCACTTCACATGGATTGCTTGATTTTACCCTTGACTTCACAGAGAAAACATCCTAGAACCATTATATATTCCTTGCTGCAATATAAATAAAACACAAATGCACTCTAATATAACTGTCATCAGTGATATTTGTATAAAGCACTGGGTTTGCAATGGTAAATTTATTATTGAAATTATATTTAATTGCACTGAAATATTACTCACTGCATGCCTCTTCCCATTCTATTATAAATGCATTTTAGTATGCTCCCTGCTTGCAGCTGAAATAATAAATGATTTCATAACTTGAGTTATTTGTGGGATATTGGAAATAGGTTTTCTGTCATATAGAGACATTTTATGAACTTGTTATGGTGTGGGTATTCATTGCTTCCTTTCTTCTGGCAGGATAAGTCACTGGACAGTAGTATCTAGTACTTAAATATTTTGGAGGAGCTAATGCTAAGAAGAATATTGAGGGTAGGTGTCAAATTATAGTTTTGCCCAAGATTTTAGTTTTACCGACATGTATCTAATAATACTTCACTAAATATCTTCAAATCTGTACATTATAATTATAGCTTTGTTCTTTTGTTGTAACTTCATTGCTCTCAGTGCTTTTAAAGCAGGTTTTTCTCCATCCATCATAAAATTTATTATTATGTATTAATAATGGGAAAACAATACATGTGGTATAATGGTTGTCATGAAAAATATTGAAGTGGTGCCACTTCTCACAGAAAGTAGTATTTTCCCAGTACTTACGTGAAACACAAGATAACATTGATGGTATAATATTTTGTTTTCTAAACAGTAGATTTGCTATGTAGTAGTTCTACAGACTATTAGATGCTACATACCGTCTTAATAACAAGGTATTATTCCTCTTCTTGAAATGCTATTAAGATTACAATGTGAAATGCACAACACTTGAGAAATTTCAGAGTTCAACAGAGTTATGGAACCCAAAGTTAGTATATGGCATGACCATTGCTTTCTTTCTGTTTTCCAATTCTTTCTTTTCCTCTTCTTTTTTCTGCCTTATTCAACACTTTCTGTGAAAGGTATTTTTTCTCCATCTTTCAGTGTGTGGTCACATGTATTATTAGCTACTTGCTATTCTAGCCCTGCCATAAAATACCCCAGGCATGTTAATGTATGCCTAGACTTGTGTATGGCATGTCATCAATTGTGGTATTGTGACAAGTATTAATGAACTCATCCTTAAATTGGATCTATTATGGGAGACAGTGTGTATGAGAGAGAAAAATGTCTGTCATTATCTGTAGATACATTTTAGACATGAGGCTATGAGATGCAAGGTTAATGCTATAAACTTGTCTGACACTGAGAACTCAGTGAATTTTATTTTTGAAGTACTTGATGTTAGGAAACTTTTTAAAATCGTAAGGTGAGTGAATGGGTACTTGTCACTTCTGCAAATCACTCTGTAGGTATTGGTAATTTGGTGTCTGTAGGTGTAGTTGATGCAGAGGAAACATGAAGGGCTGTTAAAGATTAAAGGATTGTCAGAGGAAGTTAGAGGTGGTTCAGTGCTCAGGGATGTGTTTGTGGTGGGTTAATGCAGGGCCTGGATAACAAGGTGGCACCAAACAAACCTTGTTACAGAGGTAGTGCTGTCAGTTTGGCGCTGACAGCAGCTCAGGCATGTGCTCAAGCCCAGGTTTGCAGCTATAGCCTGCCTCTGCCTGGCAATTGTGGGATGGTAACAATTCTCCAAGCAGTATTATCCTGTCATTACTCTGTATTAGCCAGCTGATGGCTCTTGAAAAATGTGCTAGACTTGTATGCTCTTGGGTAGAACTTTTGAAGTTGGGAACTCTTAAGGAATTTTCCATGTGAAGGAATCAGTTCTAGGAAGCAGTCAGTACCAAGGTGTGCAGTTTGAGCTAGTGCAGTAACTCCATGAGAATGGGGTACTGAAGAAAGATGAAATGTGCTTTTGGCTCCATGAGAAAGGAACCTCAGTTTAGTTTGCAACTGTGTAGCAGCGCAGCCTTCAATAGGGTTCTGCTTCTGCCAGTGTCATCTTCAATCACTTGCATCTGTCCCTCCAGCTCCCAGTACCTTCCTGTGCCCTTTTTTCCTGCGCCCTTTGCCAACACATCTGTATTTCCCATAGTGTCTCTTATCCTCTGTAGAGCTGTTTCTTTGCCAAACTGTCCTGACATCTTGCCTCACTCATTATTTTTTGTAGATTTTTTTTCCTGTGCTTTACCAATGTTCTTCTCTGCCCCTCTTTTTTTGTTTCTGCAGTTTTCAGGTGTCAAAAAAGAGGATAAATATCTTGTTTCCTCTCCATTACTCCTTACTGTTTAATCAGCCAAGCTGTTTGGGCACAAACTCCAGAAGGAAAAATAATTGGGCTCACCAGACAGCAGTAAGGGCAAAAAAATTTTACATTTTAGATGGTCAGGCAGGTAAAAGATATTAAATGCTGAAATAGTTTTACTCCATAGTGGTAGACCCCACCCTTTGATCTATGCATCAGTAGATCACCCTTTGATCTAGAAAAAATATATTTCTAGTCTGAAATATGTCTGTAGTTAATAATCCTGTTTCTCATACATTTGTAGCTATTTAAAGGAGGTTTAGGACTATATTGTTTTAGGGATCTGAATGCACAGACTAAATAATGATTTCATACTCAGACTATTTATTAAAAATAATTGCTGTGATGAGGTGACTGGTTAGTGCTATGGATGATCTAGATGAGATATAGGGCTAAATGTAATGCATTTCAATGCTAATTACAATCTTCCTCTCTCCTCCCACATCAGAAGACCTCTCTCTGATCCCATAATTTGTACCATTAATTACTAGCAATGGCAATACACAGTTTTGTATGTAATGAGTTTTTCCTTACTGAAGTGGTGTGCATTAAAATTTCTGATTGGTGTTTGCCAATTTATGGTTTTGTACTTTTTTTTGAGGACTTTCCCCTCTAATTCTTAATGGAAGTAATAGAGATGGTAATTTCAGTTTCTATTTGTAATGATTGCAAATTTGTTGCCATGGCATTAATCTTACTAACAACACATAGCTTACAGAAACACTCACTAGCTTTATATGTAACACCCTAGAATAGTGTTTTTACTGAAGTTATCAAATGTACCATAAATTTTGGCTTACTAAACTGACAAAAAAACAGCTTCAGAGTCACCATCAGGTGCAGGATTGCAGAGTAAATTGTCTCAATTTGTGCTATCTGTAAAGCTTAGTTTTCAATTGGAATACAGAGATAAACTTGGCATGTTTTGTCAGCTAGTGGAAAATAGAAGCTACTATCTTTCGTTACAAGCAGTGGTGACAAGACCTGATAGCAAAGAGCAGCTCCAGAAAAATGATGAAGAACATATAATGCTTTCAACAGGTAAATTCTAGCTTGAACTAAACTGTATCCTAATTTAATAACTAGAGGCAGTGGAGAATCTGCCACAATTAACATACTACTTGACTGTTTTTATCATAAAAGATAAAATCATAACTCATGCTAGCTAATTATAACCATGATTAATTCATTGGTGATAAAGTGTGAGGTCTGCTACCTTTTCTGGTTCAGCTTTGTAGAATGAAATGTTCTTCTACCACATATAAACACTTGGACAAAGTAGGTTGGTAAAGTCTCACTTTCTGAACTTACTGTGCTTGATTAGCAGAGATTATCAGCACTTTCCTCACTTGAAGGCTGAGAGGTAGAGTATTTTAATTGGAAACTGACACATTTTTGGTCATCAGAAAAAATTCCATTTTCACAGGAAGGGGACAGGATTCAGAGGTAATTATTCCAAATACTTGGTCATTACTAAAAAAGACTTTGAATAAATGTATTTTTAATACCCACAAACAAGTACTGTGTTAGCAAAACCAGATCACTTATAACTGCAAATAAGGCAAAAGATCTGAAGTTTATTATAGTGTAATGGTTTCCAAAGTAGTAACAAGTCTGTAGAAGGTGTTGGAGGTGAAGGTCAGGGCCAAGAGGAAATTTCACTATGAGAGAACTTTATGGAAGAAAGAGTAGAAATAATGAGAGGGGAGTGCCTGATTTTTCTAATTTTTCTTAAAAGTCCTGTTACACAAAATGGTTTTCCTTTGCCTTCTTGAAGCAGAGTTTTATGCTGTAATGTATTAAAAGCTGCCTTTTAATTTTGAATGTCTTCTATCATGTAGCAAGCATAAAGATTTGCATTCTGAAGGAAGTGATTTGATTTTAGTGAAGCAATATTTTTGACCTGAAAAATGCTGTTCCGGAAGCTCGTGGGATAGGAAATGGTAACCCCATGTGGTAATGACACTTGGAGCTGTGCTTGACTGAGACAAAAATAGGTTTGGTGGCTGGTATATTCCTGCAGCAAGGCTGCTCTTTAATCAGGATGAAGAGGATTGTGCAGCCAGGAAGCAGGATGATGTGGTGTGAATTTTACCTAATGAATTCATGTCTCTTACCCTGAGCAGAGGAGAGGCTCTACTGCTTACTGAAGGCATTCAGGAAGGATTGAAGCAGGAGGAGAGAGATTTTTCCCTTGGCAAACACAGTTCAGAACTCAGGCTGTCCCAGATACTTGTTAGATGAAGGACAAAATCAATCACTATGTTCCTGTCAATTCAAGCACACTCTGGCTTTTCCTCTCTCTTCTTTCATGTAGCTTCCCTCCATCTGTCTTGTACTCTGGATAACAATAACCCTTTGCTCTCTCTTTTGTATTGTTTTTGTGCCCCGATTTGTCCTTGCCCCACCTGTGCTCTCCTGCAACATTTCTAAGACCTGGGCACTCCTTCATATCCATACTGGTTCACATCTCTGGTTCTTAAACATCCTCCTGCTGGCCCCCACCTCCTGCAGAGTTGTTCTTGACTTTACCTCTTATCTGTTCTGCTGCTAAAATAACTTGCTGAGCTTGCTGTGCTGCCAGTGCTCCCAGTTTCTGCTCACCTTCTTTTCTCTGGCTCCCTCTCAGTATTGCAATAGTCAAACTAATTGTCTCCCTAGCTTTCATTACACACTCATTTTGGCTCTGTGCCTCCTGCCCTGATTGTCCTACGGCTTGAGAGGCAACAGAACTGTAAAAACTAAAGGACAACATGCAGAGTGCTTGTGGACAAAATGAAACCCAGGACTGTGAGGAATGAGAGGGGATTAAAAGACCCTCACCACAAGAGCAGTGGGCAGGGGCTGATTTGGAAATCACAGTATTAAGGACCAAAAAGGAGAATGGAGCAGGATATTCTTTATTGGCTGACTGAAAGGGGTCTCAGCCAATGCTGTCCTGCTGAAGAGGAACAGTCACACTTTCATCCAAGGCTCTCCCACCCCTCTTGCACTGTCAGCAGCTTTCCCACAGTATGCATTGATTTGGGTCAGTTTGCTGATTCAGCTGCCAAAGAAAGGGTGGGGAAGCAACAAAAATTACCATAAAAGCATCTCTTTAGAAAGGTGCATTTAGTATTCTGAGGAACAAAGAGGAAGAAGAGTACCTGGAGGAGAGAGTCTGTGTAGGAAGGATTACTGATGTTTTACTGGGTCTTAATACCTCTAGAAATATAACATGGGAGGAAAAATATATCAAAATAATTTGGGAAGGAGTAAAAAACCACATCCTTTCTTCTCCCCTAAACAATTAGAAGGAAAAGGGAATGGTTGTATTGACTGAGTAACTAAATAAATCTGACAAGTCAAAATATCCAAAGCAGTTGTCAACTGGAATTTTGCACGTGCCTTCAATCTAAGCAGGAAATTATTTTACTCTGGTTTGACTGCCTTTTTTTTTCCACCTCCTCTTCCCTCATTTCAGCCATCTGTTGTGCCCTTTCATTCCTGAAGATATCTTTTTTGTAAGAGTGGTGATCTCTTGGTGTACGATTACAAAATGCTGAGGGTGACAGGACCTTGATCTCTGCCTGAGGCCTCTACCTGT
This sequence comes from Ammospiza nelsoni, assembly GCF_027579445.1. Classification (NCBI taxonomy): domain Eukaryota; kingdom Metazoa; phylum Chordata; class Aves; order Passeriformes; family Passerellidae; genus Ammospiza; species Ammospiza nelsoni. The sequence goes on from NC_080639.1 coordinate 16,683,283, forward strand.
CTGCAGCGACATTTCCAGTGAGAGTCTCTCCAGACAAGGACATCTCTGCAACCTGAGCCCCATTTGTGAGGGATACAAAAATAAGCCATGCTTACCCAGGACCTGCTTTCAGCTGAGACAAGCCCACTTCCAAATGAAAGAATTCATTTAGGCATATGGATACTGAGTGTTAAATTAACAGATGTACCTGCCTTGAAGTAATAGGGCTTGAGATAGTGGAGAAAGGAAGTTTAATGGAAAATATCCTCAGGAAATTCAGTCTTCTCCTAATTACATTTTACACATAAATGCATAGATAAATTCAGACTTTATTAGAAATTCTACAGTATTTCAGTCAGCAATCATGACATTTTAGTATGAGTTACAAACTGATAACTAGCACATATGTAGTAACAGGGTGTGTAAGTATAGCAAAAATCTGAAAAAGGTGATGTAAAACATGTTGGAGACATGGCTCTCTTAACTCTGAACTTTGTTTCAAGTCCAGATCCAGTTCATGTCTTTTGTAATATTAGGGTTATACAGCAATCAACTTCACTATATTTCTTATTTCGTTTGAATCCTCATTTTTCTGTACTCCTAACTTTCAGTCTTTTTCTTCCACTCTGACAATTCTAAGTGATCCTTTAAGACAATTACCAAATTTTAGTAGCAAATCTATTTGTCATGTCTGAGTAGCTTCTTAATTACTAGTCAATTGTTTGATGTCTTATCTTAATTGACACTTGAACTGTACTGTCAGCTGAGTGTGTTTTTGTAACCCAGCCAGCTTCCATGTGGAAAATCAGCTCTGACAAAGCTGAAGCCCTTTACACCTTGCATATTTCTGGGATTTAGAAGACTTTTTAGCTGCCAACATGTTGAACACCTCAGTGTGATTATTTGTCTTTCAGATGATTGATGCCACAGATTGATGCCACAGATTGTCTTTTTTTGGTATGTGCTCACAGCATTTGTTGGTACTCTGGGCATATTTGGCCTCAATCCGTCTGAATTCTTTTCTCTTGTGTGCATTTGTTTCTTCATTAATGTTTGGTGGTTTCTGTGAGTTGTAATTATCTTGAAAAAGAGACTGCTTGCATAGTGGTGGTGGGGTTTTGCCCAGCTGAGTGAGCTGCTGCCATCACTGTTCTGGAGGGCTTTTTCCATGTGTTGGATGAAGTGCTGTGTGTAACACAAACCTTATTCCTCTTGCTGAGTAGTAAAATAGAAAAATTATTCATTGTAAATCATCACAATTAAATCTTTGTGTGTATTAAGTCTCTCTTGCTGTCATTTGAGAACTTTAAAATGCATTTTAATAAACATTATTTCCATAGTAATTTTATAGGGAAAATGGTTACTAAATTATGCCTGACTGTATATTCAGCTTGCAACTTCTGTGTTTTGGATTTCTAAAAGGACTAGTGCTAGAGAATTAGTCTTGCAGGCAGCAGATAGGTTGGAGAGCTCAGGTTGTGCTTCTTGCTGGTGTCACCCTGGCAGATACAGGCTATTAAGCAATGAACCATGAAGAACAAGGAAAAAATTTGTTGGATTTTTTTAAAATAGTCAATTAAAAGAATAGAACTGTGATAAATTTCTTCCAAGTAAGATTCAAGTAGATTTGAGTTATGAGGCTGCTCAGCATGCATTTGTTTCCCCCAGCCCTCTTTTGCATTCTTTACTCAGTAACATCTGTGGTATGTTCTATAACCTCCCCATGCAGCAGTATTTTAATGCTACTTGTCATCTTCTTGAAAAGAGGAAGAAATATGATCAGGAGACAGAATAAGAAGCTAAACAACTGCCTTCTAAAGTGATTTTAATACAGTGAGGAATTGAGTGCTGAGGTATTTTAATAGAACTAAAAAGATTTATTGGTACTTTGTCTTAAGTATTAAGCTACAGCACTTGCAAAGCATGGAGTCCTTTGTTTTGGAATCAGGAGCTGGTGTTTCCGAGATGGTCTTGTAAAAGCACTTGCAAATAGCATTTTTCATTCTAAAAAAATAAAATCTGATGTGTCATATACTTGTTTTCTTTCCCTGTAGAGCAAACGACTAACAATATCCATAAGACTGCTTATGATGCAAGTTACATCCTCAGTGGAAATGCAAGTGATAGGCTCTGGTTCTAAAAAGGAAATGAAATTTTAGAGTAAAAACACTTAATCTGATTTATGTATTTTTTACCTTTAATTGACAGTTCTAAATATAACTGTTTAAAAGTTATGTAATAAAAACCACTCATTCACAATGCAAAGGATTAAGAAATTTGCTCTTTATGTCCAAATTATGTCATCTGAAGATATTTAGGTTTATTTTTTTCCTAGCAGAGCTTTAAATATTTCTAGAAGAAAACTAGAAAGAATACTAAACCTATTAGTTAATGGTTTTCCACTGTATAAACACAAATATACCATAGGGAGAAGACAGGTACTATGCAAGGTATCCATTTTAGAAAGCATATATCTTTTCCCTGGAAAATAGGAGCACCTGACTTGCCTGTTTTACACACAAATTTGGTGCAATAAATTGTAATTCTGTTGTGACTACCTGATGTCTGGACTAGGAAAATAAGTATTCATCTTGTCCTAATGCATTGAAGGAAGAGATTTAAATTTTACATTCCCCTCTTTCTATTTTTAGCATCAAGTTTCACTGAGATATTATTTTCTCTCTGCTTTTTGAAGAGCTTACTGCAACTTCAGAAAATCTCAAGACATTAGAAAAATACTTTTTTGTGATCCCTTTTGTTTATTTATAAAAGATTACTTAATGGAATTCATTCTTTCCAACTTGCACACTTATTTAAAAGTCGAAATCCAGTTGCCAAGCAAAATAAACACAGCAGGGTAAGCTGCTGTGGAAAAACAAGACATCAATATGTAATTTTGTTGAACTGACAAAGTGAAATCATAATATTAACCTAATAATAGTGTCATAGAAAGACAATCATAGCATTATTTAAATATTGTAATAGACCTGTAGCCTTATAAGATAAATTCCTCTGGTTTGCCACAGAGATGCATGTTTTCTTCCTCACTGAAAGGTGTTAGTGATTTGTAAATGAAGCAGTGTGTAGTAAAGGAGGCAAGGCAACTGGCTTTGTGCTGAATATTCTGTATTAGCCTTGGCTCCCTGGTACAGGGGCGGTCTTGAATGTCTTGCTTGGAAAGTGATGTTCTGCAGAGATCCCTGGCAGCTCTTGTACCTGCACAAACACTTCTAGTACAGCACTGTGCCCGTAGGGGCACATCAGACTTTCACATTGATCTCAAAAGGAATTTTTTTTAGAGAGGGGGATAGTTTGGAGATACAAAACTCTGCTCATCGCTGCACTGTAATGAACCAACCTAAACATGCGAGTACCAGAACTGTTTTGCTAGATTTCAGGCATTTCCATGTTATTTGCTCTTTTTTCTGATCTATAACACCAAAAACATATACTGATCTGTGAAAACCTGGCAACAAGAATTCCTGAGGGGAGAGATTCATGCTACAGTGGAGAATGTTTTTCTTTTTTTTTTTTTTTTTTTCTTTTTTTATCTTGGGAAGCTAAGTATCAGGTTTAGTTGTTCCAGCCTGTGTTGGATTAACAAGACATTGAGAAAAAATAAGCAGAAATTGAAGCCTTTACCGGTTTGGGAAGTTTGAGGAGTATTGCTTAGTTTTTGTTTTGTTTTTAGGAGTTTTTCAACTGCCTATCTGGAAAACCTATATTTAGGTTTTATAAGGTGGGATTTGCATTTTTAGGAGATAGCTTGCTTTATTTTCTTACAGCTAAATCCATGTATAAAAGAGCGCACTACCTCTCCCTGTGAATCTGTGTGAAAGGATTTTTGTCATCCTAAATTGTGGCACTGTCAATTACCAGGGTTCAAACTCTGCAGTCTTTGAGATGATAAGTGTTTTGCATAATTGAGCCCCTTCCTGTGCACCAAATGTAGGCACTGAGTGAAAATTCACTCTTTCCTCTGAAATAACTGAGTTGGACTTCTTCAACTTAAGGGCATAGTCTTGGATTGCCTGCCGGAAATGTTGAGCCCAAATACAACACCATTGAAAGGGTTTCCTTCAATTCCAGAGTCCTTATGTACCGAACAGAGAGCTCTAGAATTGAGGCTGCTCTGTTTGCTGTCCTTGCCACCACAGACAGCTGGGCATCTGGTGAGCTGATGCAGTGAAAGCCAGTTCTCCCCAAGATAAGGGTTTACAGAACAAAAATATTGTTTGAGGACTTTCCACAGGTGTGAAAAATACATTAACAAATTAATACAGGATTTTAAGGCATTAGGATTTAAAGGATGTGTCTGTTGCCATCAAAGCACACAGCACTGCTCTCCATGCAATGCTCAGTAAGAACAAGCTTTTGGTCCCTTTTTTTCCTCTCTGCTTAGCTGGATTAGGAGCATGTACATATCTGTGATGTTTCTGTCCTGGAAGCAGATTTGACCAAGCATAGTGTCTCCTGTGAGTCAAGATGATCTCATGTCCTCACACACTGGCTTTTTGGGATTAACAGAGCCTTAAGCAGTGCCAGCTTCTGTCACTGTAGCCCAGATAAAGCTTGGCAGGTCTCTGGGAGCTTTAACGTATGAGATGGAAGTGCTTGGGTTAAAGGAATAACCAGGAACTAATACTTGAGGGGTTGTGCAGGTGGTTCTCCTAATCAAAGCACTAATGCCTTTCATATTATGCAAATCCCATTGTATTACACATATATAAACTGTACAAATATTGTAATTCCCTAAGTAATGGAAATAATGTGCTTTAGGAGGGAAAGGTCTTTCTTAAAGTGATAAGGCACTGTGTATAGAGCTGAGATGAGAATAAATGAGCATATTATAAGTCTCAAGTTATTCCTCATTGTCAGCATTAAGCTGCAAGCTACCCTAGAACCTAATGTTTCATGATTTTTAATTATTGTAATGTAAAGCTGCATTATTCTGCCTTTCTGAGGTATCTGTCACATGCTGCTCAACAAGAGATCTGCTGTTGTCATGAGCTCCCTGCAAAGCCTTGACAAAATAATATATATGAGTATATATGAGCATGAGTTTCTCCTGTAGCTGCTGTGTCTTAGCACATGGCAAAGAGTTGACAGCCCAAAGTTCTCAGCTGAAAAACCTTTCCATTCTCTCCCTGACCAGTCCTTCCATGAATGCTCTGCTGAGTTGAGAGCTTTGCAAACTGCAGCACCATTAAATACTGAGTTACACAGCTGAAAGTTACAGCAGGTGGTACCAGTCACCAAATATGAAATGCAGATTATAAGGTAGATGTCTATCCAGGCATATTTTATTTCAAACTACAGAAAGGGGTGGGACTTGGTTTGGTTGTTTTGGAGGTGTTTTTTCCCCAGCTCACCAGAGTAATCCAAAGTCCTACTCCAGGCTGTCAAAATTCTGCTCTCATATTTCTGTTAAGTGAATTGACTGTTCCAGAACTATATTACCTCGTGGGTCACATACCAGTGGAGCACCATGTCTGGTGCTGATTTGGTTCTCCCTTCAGATGGCATAGTATTATAGATGTAGAAACAGGGATGTTGGAAATAGTTTAAAATTTTACTATTTATCTATACACGGTGTTTTCACTAGAGATGGAAAAATTGGTTCCTTGGGCTAAATTTATCTCTTCTCTTTTGTAGAACTTTACAAGAAATAATCTTCACTAATGCATGTAGGGTGAAACAGAATACAAACACTTTTCCTCAGGTCTTTTTGATAGAGGTGGAAAAGTTATTTTACAATGAGCACAATTTAATATTTTGTTTTGGCATATCTGAAAGTAAGAAGGCCATGCTCTGTAAGAAGTAGCTAATGCTTTTATCTTATTTCTTGCTTTAAAATAGTGAATTTGGGCAAGGTGAAATAACCAACTGTAATAAATTTAAACAAACCTCTTAAGAATTATCTTGCTTTAGAAGTTTTGTCGTCTTCAAATTGCTTCTCAGTTTCTAAAGGAGGCCTGAACACTTTCAAGCCAGTTACCATAAATAATGGTGAAATCTTCTTAATATATTTTCACCCACTTTAGCAAGTGTCTTTTGTATCAATTTACAACAGAAATGGACTTACTTTGAGCAACTTTCAATAAACTGAAAGCTGAAATTTCTCTTTTTGTCCGGGTGGCCAGAGGAGGTATGTGTCAATTCAGTTTACTGGTGAAGTGAGGAGCAACTTGGCTCTCAAAATTACAAAAAACTCCTTTCCTGCCTCTTCTTTCTGGTTGATTTGGTTGTATTGGCTTTTTTTTTTCCTTAGTCCTTTACACCTTCATAGCTAATTGCTCAGTGTGTGTAAAATTAAACAACTCAGGTTCCAGTCTCTGGCAGGAGAAGAAGCTGTTGGCTAAACCCTCACCAAGATTTTTGAGAGAGAGCTATGTACAGGCAGCAGAAAATTGAAATTGTCCATTGCAAACAAAATTCCTTTTCTGTTTAACAGCAAGTGTCACTTCATTCTGTGCAGTGTGGGAATGGATTTCTGTGGAGAGGGGTAAGAGCAACACAGGGTTTACTTAATGACAGCTTAAATAAATGAGCATTTGAGCTTTGTGAGAGTAAATGTGTGTACAGGTTAATGTATAAAAAAACCACATCAATGCCTGTGAAATCTTTAGATATGTCTACCTGCCATTAGGAGTGTAATTAAAATTAGTGCTTTATTAAACTACTACATATTTAGTTTATCTGAAGCAATTCCTTTTTTTGGTAATCTGAAAGGGTGGATTATTTACACACATTTGTAAAAAAATTTGGTTGGAACATGGATAAGATCTGCTTTACAGTACTTAAACTGTCAGATAAAATTATTCAAAGACTTTTTTATAAAGAAAAGTTATTTTAGTTTGATTTAAATTCTATTAACTTTTTTTAATGCAACCATTACCAAAAAACTCATTGTCTTCTACTTTCTCATAAATGGCACTCAATTTCAGACCAGTGAGTGGTCAGGTCAAACATAGCAGCTGCTTTATGTGGGCCAGAGAACTTGTGATATATTATCTTGTCTTAAACCTGTGTGATTAATGATTTCAATGTGAAATCTGAACATGGAAGTGACTGCATTTATGTGATGAGCAAGAGATCAATTTCATGTTACCGAAACTCAGACTGAAGTCTCTTTCCAGTCAATGAATTTGGAGGGTAATTCAGAACAGGACTGTCCTTGGGGGCTTTTTGTCTTCCTGTGGGAGAAACTCTCCTATCCTGGAATAGGAGAAAGCAGGAGAGAAAAGCTAAAAGTTTGCTAAGTGATTTATTCCTCAATGGTGAATTTCTCTAGCTCTTGATTTTTTTTCTATAGTATATCAGAACATGTCTGGGGGCCTGATCACACATAACCCAGCACTTGAGGGAAACTTAAACTGTAATACCGCTCATGAATTCAAATGCAATTGCACTAGATGTGGAAAAAGCAATGGTAAATAGCCACTCCTATGATCTAATTATGCTGCAGATAATGTTCTTTACCAGTATGATAACTAGTAACCACATATGTCTGTCTCATCCTAAGGGTTACTTGCCTACAGGAGTCTGCAAGTCTTTGAGTGTTGAGGGAATTTATAGCTATGTGCTGGGCACTCTTCAATTAGACAAGGGAAAAATTATTTCCTAAGAATTCAAAACCCCTCTCAAAAAAAAAAAAAACCCACAAAAAAACCCCTCACAAGCCCAAACAAAACAAAATAATCAAAAAAGCTGCTGCACACAAAAAAAATGTAAAAACCAAACAATTCAAAACTGGCTTGACTTTTTTTAGGTTGTTTTGAACATACTCTTAGACGTGCTGACTAAAACCTTGGTCTATCCCAGCAATCAACTGCACTGTTTATATGACATAATCCCTGCAAACAAGCACTTGAGATTTTATAAAAAGCCTATAGTGGTTTACACTCTTGAGCTATGCAGCTGTTTCCCTGTTGGAGTTTTTCAATGAGAGATGCCTCAGACTGTCACTAGCTACTAAAATTCATTCCCAGTACTCTGAGAGCATGGTTGTTTGAATAAGTGTATTGTTGTAATAAGGCTGTTAAGGAGCTGTGCTGCAAATAACTGAGGAAATTATCTTGTCTGTCTCAGTCCTACCTCTCCTGAATTCTAGGTGTAGCAACAGTCTGATGCGTAACAGCTTATTAACAGCTTTGTTTTGTGCAGAGGGTAAAATGGAGAAAGAAATCTGTGTCTATAACAACAGTGAGACCCAGAGAAGATTCAATTAGCATTAAAAAATGCAGTTTGCTTCCTGAACTACTCTTTGGACTTGTTTCATGCAGATGGACCAAGCTGATGTTTAGAACCAAAACAGACATTTCTGGTGTTACCTGGTTAAGCATTTCCCTCTTCCAGGAGAAATCTTATTTACACTTTTTCATTATTCTTTCAGGGTTATTTGGTGTTTCTTGCTTTTCTTCAAAATCTATTTTCTCCAGTCTCCAGCTTTTGTTAGACAAAGATTGCTTTTTGCTTTAGACTTGTGACAATTATCTGCTATATTTGCTTTGCAGTTTAATGCTGACTTACTTCAATATCCGCATTAATTCACTAATCTTATTGTTTGGATCTCTGCTGTGACTTAATTTGGTGATAGTTCTGTAACATTACCCATCAGATCAATAGAAATGGAGATAATTTCAAGTATTTCTTGAATGTCAACACCAGCTTCATTATTGAACATATCTGAGAAGTTACTGAGAAAAACCATTTAAGGTGTGACCAACTGAAGTTGACTCAGGTCCCCTAAAAAACTCTGAACTGGTGATGCACTGCTGGAAATCTCATATCACGTCTCACACAGAGCAGAAAGCAAAATCTGAAACAGGTGATTTGTGGCTCCTCTTCACTAACCCTGTAAGTTCTAGTGAATTCTCCTTCATATATGCCATCCGCCTCCTGGTTCTGAGAAGGTATGAGCTTGTCATGTTACCTGTTTTGCTCCCTTTGGAGGTCTTTGTTCAAATCAGGATCCACTCTCAACTGAGAGGATTTAATTCAGCTAAGGTTTCAATGCACTGATGGTTATTGGTATGCAAAAAAGCTTTATTCAAATAATATTAATAATATTGAAATATATTCAGTGTTCTGTGTCAGGTAGAGACTTTGGCATTGCTGCTGGCTGCCTCCCTTGATACTGAAAAGCTAAAGGGAATGCAAGTTTGCTGTGTGCCCTGGGGAAAAAGCCCTAAGTTTATATTGCCATCTATTTGTGGAGTAGACAATAGAAATATTTCAAATTAGGAAAAAATTGTCAGGCAACTTTCACGTACCAGTGATTATACAAACTGGGCTGAGAGAGAAAACTCCCTTTGGCACAAACACTGAGCTGAAATGAGCTGAACCTTGGCTGGTGTCACAGAGCTGGTCATTTTGGAGGTGCAGGTTGTTAGTCCTGAGCTGAGGAGCAGCGCAGCAGGACCTGCCCCGGTGCCTGGCAGGTGACAATCTGGCAGAGCCATGGCATTGTCCACCCCTCACTGGACAGTGGGCAGTTATTAAAAAGGTCACATTTTGGTGGAAATTCTGCTTTTGGATGGCGAGGACACCAGGGCAGCTGTGGAGGGTGCCCTGGGCGGGTGCTGGCAGGGGACACTGCCAGCGTGGCTCGGGCACCCTGCCTGCAGAGCTGCCCCGGGGGCTTTGCTCCTCTGCGGCACAGTGGGTGGGTTTTTATACATTCACCAAGCTGCAAGCTGTGCTGGGTGTTTCTGCCTAAACTTACTCATGCATTAGAGCAACAAAAATGTCAAATAATTGTCTTGTAATCAGCATCCTCCAAGTTGGCTTCCTTCAAATTCCTTTGTTCTCAGGTGTGAATACCTGCTCTTCTGGGGTCTTACCATTGATGTTTTCCAGTAAAGAAGGGATTTCCTTTGAAACACTTCTCAGCTGATCCAAATAGGACATTTCTTATTGATTGCATCCCTGTAAGACAGACATTTTTTTTCCTTTTCTACCTTTCCACTAGGAGAGTTTTATTTCATGTATGAAAAGATCAACTGGAGCAAGAAAAGGGAAGTGTGAGACAGGGAATTCCTGTGGAAGATTAGGCAGTTGTGTAATTTAAATTAGTCTTGCAATAAATTTGTACAGGAAATTAATTAGGGAGACTAGCTTTTATGAAAAAGGACTTGATTCTGTTTTTTATTGTTAATTTCATTCATAGTTTTTATCTTTTTCCTCTTTTGTTTCTTCAACCTGTATAGGATTACTTTCTAATTAATTCAAACTCTGCATAGATTGATTAGTGACTTTTAATCTTTGTGCTCTTCTCCCTCTACATCTGAGGCTTGCTAGTTCATTTTAATTTTTTAAAGAAATATGCTGCTTACCAGCTTCCATTCTACTACCACTAGTCATGACAGAGTATGAAAGTGAAAGCTACTGTAATGACTGAGTTCAGGTTTCTGGATAATGACCTGGCCTGTATATAGAACAGCATTTGAAGCTGTATTTGTGCTCAACTACTCAGTGGATTAAAGCAGAACAAAGTTCTGTGACAATACCACTAGTCAGGTAAACTAGAAAAAAAGGAATAATCATAATAGTATATATTGTTTTTCTTGTTTACTAAATTCTTTCTCTTATGAATACCTTTTTAATTTCCCTGAAGAAATTCAATATATTAAAAAGAAAAAAAAATGTATTCAAAGCAATGAAATTATAGAGCAACTCTGGTGTAAAGCAGAAGCAAGAGTAATATTAAGAAGGCAAGGGTTAATTTTTTTCTTTGAACACATCACACATTCCTTCAAAGTTATCCTGCTCTCCCTGTGACTGCAGCACCCCTATTGACATCAACTGGAGTTGAATACAAGCAGATACTGTTGAATAGACTTCAAGGGAACCTGTGTGATGATCAGGGAAGAGAATTTAACTCTTGCTTCTTAGCACTGAGAAAATAAAAATTTTGTATGGGAAACTCCACTTGTATTCACAGCTGGCAAGAGCAACCTTACACACACTCTATGGCCTGATTCTGTTTCCAGGATAAAGAACAGATACAACATTGATCTCCAACGATCCAATTTAAATGAGGGCTTGTAGTATCAAAAATCCCCCTCAGGAAATGGCAGGAGTGCAGAGGCACGTGTGGCTGGAGTGTAAAACATGTCATCCTATAGGAAGGGAATCTAATTACCTTTCCCAGACAGGAGGAAGCCCTGAAGTCTGCTCATCTGCACTTTTATATCTGATGCTTTAAAAGCCAGTGGGAACAATATTACCTTAACATTTTTAGTGGCCACTTTATCCCAGCAGACCTTCTACTAGATCAGACACCATTAATCTGAGTTATTTAGGCTTTTCAAAAGATTTAGCATAAAACCAGCAGAAAAGTATAAAGCCAGCAGAAATGCAGAGCATGCCATGCCTGGCTGGGTAGAGCTGTGTTCTGCCTGGTGCAGGTCAGGCTGGTACCTCAGCAGCACCAGCCCTGCAGCCCTGGACTTGGGAACCAGCCCTGTGCCCCTCCTGCAGAGTAAAAGCAGAGAAAGCAGCATCACTGAAATTCACACAAAATGTTAAGTTGCTGTGCAAGTCTTGGGAAAGGTGGGAGTGTGGAGGGCCCTGTGCCCAAGAGGTGATTGAGGCAGGAACTCCTTGACTGCAGACTTCATGTAAGGTGTAGAAATTTTTTAAGTTATCTTTGGAAGTTGCATTTAAATCCCCGTGTTTTGTAGCTGAAGTGGAAATGCACCTGCTCTCATGTCAGGAAATATTTTAAGGATGGATTTTGTCCCATGCATTTTTGTACTTTGAATTTATAAGCAATGGTAATTGCCCAGCAGGTGAATAGAGGAAAATTGGGAGTGGTGTGTGTGACACGTTGCAAGAGCCTACAGTTGGGCTGATTAATGCTGACAAGAAAATTCTCCTAATCCTGTGGTACCTGTAGGCTTGTGCTTCTCATATTGGGTTGACACTGAAAAGCAGGAAGACAAACCTTTAGGGGATGTCATTGTGGTGGGAAATATTTTCATCCCTTGTGTTCAGCGGGTGTCTGACCCCATGTGTTGTTACCAGCCTCTGTTGGCTGTCACTGCACTAAATGGCAGTGGAGCTGTTACCTTTTTTCACACTCCAGCATGTTTTGGTAATGGACAGTAGTAGAAATTTCCTTCCAATGAAACAAGGAAAACAAACATTGTCTTAGCTGTTGCTGGAGGTTATAGTCAAAACATTGTTTTCTTATCACTTTATAGAAACAAATCTGGCAAAATATTGATGTGCATGTTGCTTTACATCTATCTTTGTCATTATTCATAGCTACCCCCACCCATAATGCTGAATTTCCCCAAGTGCCATCTGTCACTATCGTCTGTGATTAAAAAAAATAATTAGAAATTGGTGGCAAGATTATGTGCAGCATCTGTGGGTGCAGGAGCTGTGATAAAACTGTCCTTGCTATTAATTTTGATTGCAAAATCCTACAGTGGGTAGAAGTAAAGAATAATCTTCCACCCATCATAGCAGTGGATAGCTGAATAAATGAATGTAGGATACACCTGCACATAAAATACACATCAATGTACATTGGTATTTAAGATCTGCTTTGCTCCTGTAGTTTTTTGTATTTCATTAGTATACAGTAAAATTCAAGAGGCCTTCATTAACACTGCAATTCAATGGCAATTCAACGGCAGATTGGCCTAGTGTGGAAAAAAAATTTAGGATGCCAGAGCTTTTATTAGCACTTTAAAAATTGCACCAAATGAAAGTCGACAATTTTTGCATTTTCTTTCTGAAAATACAAAGATGCTCATTATGATTTTTCTGCTCCCTATTTACCACTCATATATCAACTCCTATATGATTCAGTATTTCCTTTAATATGGAAAAAAGAATTGAGACAAAAATTCTCAAGCAGAGTGAATTCTTTGAAATGTGTGTATGATCTCTTTATGCAGAAATCCTTTGCTTGCACAGAAGGAGCTGGGATGGAAAGAGAATGGTTGCAATACCATCCCTGACAATATATGACTGTAAGCATTACTGTGTTTTTAGACCAGATCCTAATGATTAACTAGTCAGTCTCTTCAAGTAGATGTCTTAACTTCTAATAGGGTAAATATAATCTATACTTTTAAAGAAAAATAGAAATGTAAAGATATCTGCTTTATTAAAAAAAATAATGCTGTTTACAGAAGTATTCACAGATTTCTTGTAGTGGTTGATCTCATATGCATAGACTTGACCTTAACAAAAGTGTGTGTGATTATCAAATGACTTTGGGAAAAAAAAGATAATGACGGTGGTCTAAATGCTCTTGGTTAACATTCTTGGTATAAATGTTGCTTTGTGTCTTTTGTTTCTGAATAAATTCTTCTGTGGATAACAATGGGTGATCATACATCAAGGTGTCCAAATACATAGTTCTTTTTAGTGGCTAGAACCAAACGTTTACATGCACTTTCTGGAATAAAGCCAGTGGTACAGATTTCAGAATTAGTAGGTATAAGAATCAAGGACATGAACTTCTCACTTGATGCCCTTATTACTTCATTAAATCAAAGTACTTAGCTCTAAGCCCTTCTCAATTTCATCTATATCTTGGACTAAAGTAAATGTCATGAGAAAGGATATTTATTCCTCCTGTTAAATCATCTCAAGCTACCCCAGGAAAGTTGTGTAAGAACTGGAAGTTTTATCCTTATAATATACATTTCCTCCATCAAATGAGTGGTACACAAAAAAGATTAATTAAAAAAATCTTGGAGTGTTGTACTGTGGGCAAATAATGTTTGTGTTTGAGCACCTAAAATGGTGTAATTGTAGACATAGGTTAACTCTAGCAAATTGTGGAAGCAACTTTCCCACACCAGGAAAACATGCTTAACATCTGAAAAGTAAGTTAAGTGAGCTTAGAAAAATATTGAGTATTATGGTTCATTGGCTGCTCCTGTTTGTGTTGCTTAGTCATAAAGGAACAGGTGGGTTTAGTTTCAGACCTTTGCTCAAGTCAGTAGAGCATACATGCCAAATTGAAATGTATTTAATTAAAAAAAAAAATCAGTCTTCTCTAAGTAATCCTTTTGTTCAGAAGTAATAGTTTATATTGGCTATAAAATGAACCTGGATTTAGTGTTGCTCAGGTCTGTCATTTATCAGACTCATTACTCCAGGAGCAGGAATCCTGTGAGGTGCCTGAGACATTGCTGCAGGCGCAGCAGTCTCTAACAGTGAAACCCAAACCAAACTCTGGGGAAATGCTGCTGCTGGGTGAGAACTTGGAGTCTGCAGCAAACTCCAGAGCCAAAGGGATTTTGGCTTCAACAGGTCAGAGAAGGGATGTGCTGGTACTTTGGAATCAAGAGACAGTTTTCCAGCTCCAGACAGGAAAGGCTGAGTTTAAATGACTGCTGGATATCCCCAGAGAGGAGCTTTCATGGGAAGTAATGAGCCACTGAGGAATTTGGGTTTCCAGTTTGTGATGCCTAATAGGGATGGCTGAGGTTGTGCCTGGGCAGGGATGTAACTTGTGTTTGCTGCCAGGAGCCCTTACTGACATTCAGATGTGATGAAAAGTGCTGTTAGCTCTTTTTTTCTTTTTTTTTTTTTTTTCCCTTTTTTTAATCTTCTAACTCTGAAGCCTCTTTACCTTGCTCCTTGCTCTTTCTTAGCTTAGACTTCTGATTTGGACTCTCCAATGTAGAAACTGTGTGGTTTTGCAGCTGTTGCTGCCTGAGATAGGAAGGGTGTTCCTCAGACTGTTTTCCCTTTTCTAACTGAAATGCAGACTGCTGCTGAACAGAGTCCTTTGATTGCAGGGGGTGGAGGAAGAAATCAGAAAGAAAACCTTCCTTAAGAGCTAAACTACTTTGTGGTTTTAAAACAAAATGAAATTTGCACCATTCATCTTTGTATTATAAACCTGCACATCCTGGGGAGAGGAAATGTTTTTACAGTGTGTTTGAAACAGGTATGAGTTTCTTCTAGCCCTTGCTCTAAGCTGAAAGAAGGGTTTAAGTGCATCAGTATACCTCTGCATAAATTTTAGTGATTCAAAAAAAGAAAAAGGCTATCATGTAAATCTATGGGGGATTTTTTTGTTTGTTTTTCACCTTGATAGAAATCAACAATAGGAACTACAGCAGCCCCTTCAGTATGTTGTAAGGACCAGGTGTCTGGAAAAAGTCCCATCCCCTGGAGTGCTGGGCTTGTGAGAGTTTTGTCTGACTGTGCTCTGTAAGATTTTTCTCGGTTTTTCACTTAAATCAGAGATAAAAATATAAAAAAGGAACAGTCAAACACCATTTAAAGGGCTGCACATCTTGCAGAACTGAATGGATTTATACCATGGCCTCACCATAGATTTTTTTCTGACAGCCTTGTTCATACTTTGTTCAGGATATGCAAAATATCCTTAAGCCCCTCTCAACTCAAAGGGCCTCTGACAGGCAGTTTTGTATAAATTCACTCACTTCTCATTAACTATTTTTGTATGGAAATTTCTATGATTTTGGAAATGTACATGGCAGCAAATGCTTCTTAGTGCAAACTGTCTCATCAAAACATGGACAGGGATGGAAGGGGAGTGTTTGTTCCTAATGGTGTCATGGGTATCTTGCAAAGATAAAGCCTGGTTTTTGGGTTAGTGAGTAACACAGCTTTGGCACAGCAGGCTGTGCTTCCTGTTGATTTGCTTCTGTGCTGTAGGGACAGTTAAATATGTAGAGGGACAGAAAACAACCCCATAACTTGATGGTTAGAGGACTTGGTTGTGACAGTTTAAATCCTGAGCCAAAACTGGAGTGTAGGAGCAGGGTATCCTGGTGCTTGTGGCCTCTCCTGCAAAAGCACAAGGTCACTCCTTGTTGGAAGGTGCTTCTGGTCCCTTTAGCCCAGGTGAATCTGAAGTTTTACTCCCGAAGAAGTTTTTATCAAAGCTGTTTACATTGCTTGAGGGCCAGCTTGTGACAGGAGCAGTGTCTTTTCTACATCTTGAGGGACAGAAACTGAACAATTCCTACCATGCTCTCATCAGCTGGTAGTGGCAGAGCCCTGGCAGCAAACCCACCTCCTCCTGCAGCTGGTGAGTGGCATCCAGGTTGTAGGGAGGCTGCAGTTCCACCAGTGATGGGGCTTGAAATGTCTAGCAAGATAAGCTTCCTTTCAGAAGGTAGAGGCTATAAAAAGCATCCCCATAGCAGGGGATTCTTCTTCAAAATAAGTTGGATTTTTTATTGGAGTTGTGTCATTATATGTGAGCACACAGAGATCTGCTGCTTCCTGGGAGTTGAGAGTCCTAACTTTGTATGAGAGATTCAAAGTCTTCTCTGACTTGAATAATTCTAGCATGAAAGTAATGTAGCTGTGTTTGAAAATAGGCCAGATGAAGACAGACATTTTTCCTTCCCCTTTCTTCTTTCCTCCCCAATGTGTCTCCCAGGGCAGAACAGGGTTTGCAGCTGGTTTGCAGCAGGCAGCTGAGAATGACTGGGGCAGAAGAAGAGGCTTGGCTGGTAAAACCTTATAGCAGTTCTGAGTAACCTGGCCAGACCCTGTAACCTCAAGTCTTTGTGGTCAGAGGTTCTGTGGCATAGGGCTCCCCTTGCACCACAAGTTTTTTTAATGCATAACAGGATAAGAGGGGGGAATCTCTGTATTATAAAAGGAAGTTTGGTAAATCTAAAAAAATATGAAACCTATCAATAAGATTTCAAGAACAAAACCATGTTTTGTAAATGTTTCCTTGCTTAAAAAAATACTGCTTTGACAATATAAGACTGTCTGCATAACCTTAAAACTAGCTGCAACACCTTTCACTTATCAGTTCTTAGTGATTTTAAATTTCCAATTGACTATAATACTTCCTAATGATATGAAAATACTTAATTTTCAATTAAAAATTATTGCCTCTGAAAAAAATATTTATCATCTTCTTGTTTTTAGAACTCTAATGTAATATCTTTACAAGTTTTCTCTGATTTTGCATGGTTTAAACCACCAGTATGCGGATTTAATGCCAATCTATTTTTAATGCTAAGTCTGCCTGTAAATTTAGGACTAAATGTAAACCAGAAATACAGTAATATAATTGTCACGTAAAAGATTTTATAGTCAATAAACAAGAGCACAACTGTGAAATACAGGAACTATTTCAGAATTCTTTTTCTCCTTTGAGAGGAGTAGAGTCTGGTATAGATTGGAGAAGCAAATGTTTCCTTAACCCCTTGAGTAACCACTTCAGGAATAGCCCTGCTGCTTGCTTTTCAGAGTGAACTCACAAATGTAGAGTGAGGTCTGTGGAGCTGCATTGACTCTGCTGTATCTCCCTTGAGACTGCAGTTCTCATTTAGCTTTCAGGCTGTTTGCATTTTCAAATTATAGCAGCATGCATTAAAAGAGCACTCTGTTCTTCATATGCTCTTTTTCAGTGTCACCCTTGGATGAATGCATGGGGATCTGGAAGTGCTGGGATTGTGGCCAGTGTGGCCCAGCTAAACAGAACTTTTTCCAATGCATGGGCTGGAGATAATTTCCCATCAGTGCCAGTTGTCAGGCTGGGCTGGGAATGAATGTGTCAATTCCTGAGCTTTTCTAATACTTGCTTGATCTCTCATATATTTCAGAGTATGGCCAGGCCAGTAAAGACACTTTACAGGTTGTAACGTGGATGACACTCAGTGTGTGCAGGCTCTGAGCTCAGAGCAGCACAAGCCCCATTGCCTTTAAGGGTTCTCATCACACAGCATGCCAGGACAATGGCTCTCTGGGGAAAATGGCTCCATGGTTGGCAATGCACAGGATGTAAAGCAGGAGTGGGATGCATTTCAAAGAAGCTTTTTCTGCCTAATGTTTATTTGAAATCCACAGACTCACTTAATCTAAGAAGGAAAAGTGAATTGAATAGGTTCAGTGTACCTGGAGCAAGTAATTAACTATTGGTTTTCTGACAAGATCAAACTTGATGGCCAAAACCTTTGAATAGCAGCAGAACAGAGAAACTGACTTGATTAATTAAACCTCAGGAGTGCCTTCCTCATCACTGCTCCTGTCAGGGAGATGGGAGTCAAGGTGGGCAGGAAGAAGCAGTGGGAGTGCAGTACTGCTCCTCAGAGAGCAGGGACTTTATTTCAGGAGAGATTGGGAATGCAGTGAGGGCATTCCCAAAGAGGAGCTTTAAACCTGCTAAGGCCGAAGCTTGAGAAACAGACCCAAACCCCACATTTTCCCATGATTATTCTTTTGATTATCCATCATGTTCCATAGCAAATGCTAATAATAATGCTAATAAGTGATGCTGTAGTCCAGAGCAGTTCATACACCTCCTGATCTCAGCACTGCAGGAGCTGGGAGGGAGGTGGTGGCTGTAGCCAGAGCAGGGGGCTGCTCTGAGCAGTGGTTGCTCTGAGCGCTGTGTAGAGGCTGTTTTGAAAGATGCTACTGGGGCTGTTTCTGCTCTTTCCTCCCCTTTGCTATGCACAACACTCAGGACAATTTTTTCCAAAGCTGTTTTTTTGTCCCTCATGAAAAGGAAAAAGCTTTTAAATATAGCAATTTTGTAAGATAACTTTCCATATTTTTCATCCACCCTGCCTTTGCTCTATGAATTAGGAACTTCTAAGTTTGAAAGCAGTAAGTTTAAAAAAAGTAATATTCCTGATATTTGCTTAATTATGCTTCTAAAAATACAGTACCAATTTGTAATATCTATTTTGAAAAAATAAATCACAATTCTCTAAAGTTAATATCTTTTTTCTGGGATCCTTGCTTTATTTTTTTTTAATTTCCCTTTGCTATTGTTTCCAAGCGTGCTCTGATCTCACTAACACTTGTGCTGAAGTTCAAGCCAAGGATATCAGTCAGGACTGGAATCCTGGATCCGTGTATCCTCTCTTCTGTAGCCACAACAGCACCCTGGTGGCTGCTTTCTCCACCTGCATGTTTCTCAGCATCTGCCCTGTGTGGCTCTCCAGTGGCTGAACCACCACTTTTTGTATTCCCTATGAAGTCTGGTCCTTAACATGCATCAGTGAAGCTGAGAAGGCTTTATTCCCTATGAGAAAAATGTTTGCTGTGGCAGCCATTAGGGAAACTGGAATTAGGGAACACATTTGAAGCTCCTGCTGAACTGCT
The DNA here is from genome assembly GCF_027579445.1 of Ammospiza nelsoni. NCBI lineage: Eukaryota > Metazoa > Chordata > Aves > Passeriformes > Passerellidae > Ammospiza > Ammospiza nelsoni. Next base: position 16,702,348 of record NC_080639.1, read on the forward strand.
GTTTCTTGGGATGTTCCCTTTCTGTTCCATGAAAGCCATATCCTGCAGCTGGATCTGCTGTGGTGTGTATGCCAATATTCTTATTTCGTATGTCCTTTTGTGTGCTTGTATGTGTTGCCTGCAGGCCTAATTTGCTTTATGTACTTTGACTTTAAACATGACAGAAGAGAAAGCATAACTATTTTTTGTGACCTTTCCTAGCTACTTGGTATGTCTAACTTCTGCAAATAAGCTGAATTACTGAAAGCAAAACTTACCATTTTGTTGTGATCAGATTAAAAGTGCTACGTTTTGTCATTGGTAAGGCCCACTTTATAGAGGCTGTTCCTTGAGTTTCTCTAAAATTGAAGTGTAGACAGCAACATCTTTTGTGTCCAATCTGGCTGAAATGCATTGAAAAAACGGTATTTCTGTTCTTTTCTGCTCTATTACCAGTTCAATGAAAGGTTGTTGCTTACAGCATAAGTTTAATACTCAGTTTCTTCTTGGCAAATTGGTGATGAGGTGAGGAGGGAGTGCCCCTTCCTTTGAGCTGTTGCTGCAGCAAAGGATCAGTTGTAGACATCTTTCCTCCAGGTTTGGAGCTGTAGAAATTTAACAATTTCTACATAATCTGGTATCGAACACATGAGCAGTGGTGAAACCACCAAAACTTGTGTACGTTGTCTTCTGTATGTTCTTGTACCAGACTTTAGAAACCCTAGAGTCTGTTAAACATCAGTCAGCCCCCATCTCCATATCATCTCTTCTACCCATATAATCTGTAAATTATTCCAACACCAGGAGTTATAATGTACAGGGCTCAAACCAATCAGGAATCATGCAGGCAGCCAGGCTGAGAGAGCCGTCCCTGCCACCTCCTGCCCCTGCAGTGGCTGCTCCTTTCCCTCCACACATGTTTATTCTTCACTCCATGTATCTCATGCATGGTCCACTGTCCCTCCAGCCAGGGGTGAAAAAACCCTTTTGGAGAAGTCCCATTTTTCAACTGAGGTGCACAGGACCTGCAGCATTCCTTAAGAGTTCATCCTGGCCAGTGGCTGGCAGGCTCCATGCAGCTTTCCATGGGTTGTCTTGTGCCAGGCATGTTGTTCCTCAAGTAGTAAGCCAAACTCTTAATTTCATCTTGTCTTACTCATGACTCTCCTCTTGTTTCTCTGGCAGGACAGTGCAAGAGATGTGTGTTGTTTCAGACATTGATATTTCTGATGTGCTATGTAAACATAAGTACATGTAGAGAGTTAGCATTGCTATAAAATCTGAATATGTTCTCATTTTTCTAATGTTTGAGCTGAAAATGTGATATTAAATTATCTTATTTATCTTTTTACTTAAAGTGTGTGTAAAAATTAAAAGCCACTGCTCGTTAGAAGCAAATATCAGTCCACTTTATCTTCCTGATGTACTGTAAACTGCACACACAGAGGAGGTTAGTAGCTGAAGGGGGGGTGATTATGAAGATGAATGAGTGGCCAGGAGACGGAGTCAGTTTAATGAGCTGAGCAGTAAGGAGGCTGTAATTTTTATAGATTAGCACTGAACTTGTCACTTACTGACTGATACAACTTAGTTTCAGAATTACAGTATGTCAGAAATGAGCTCAACAAGCTCAAAACCAGTAACAATCTGATTATCCCCCATGTAATCCAAATTACAAGTACTCCTGGATCTGTATTACCTCTTCCTAGTGTTGTATGTGTCACAGGTAAGAAGCAGAGAACAGAAAAGTGCACAATTACTTTTGTGCCAGATGATTATTTAAAAATTCCTTTTCTTTTACTTTGCTGTAGTGGCAGAGCCTCTGAGCAGCTTCCTGTCCCCGGGCTGTCTTGTGCTCAGTCAGCTCAGCACCTCATCAGATGCCAGCCCTGAGGGATGCAGCAATGTGGGAAACAAAACGGTGAATGCCCCAGGACCACCCCTTTCCTAGAGATGTTGATGATACAATGCTTTCTGTTGTTACTGTGATTTTGTGTTCTTGTGCTAGTCTTTAGTGACCTCCTAACACTCTGTGGATTTGTCACCAGGTGGTTTTTTTTGGGTGTTCCCAGTGTAACAGTGCCTTTCTGTGCACTGGTTTGGAGGCAGAAGTTTGCTATACTGTAATATGTTATCAGCAGCTGCTTGTTTTAGCGTCCCCAAGAAACCCCTGCCTCCTGGTGGCATTGGTTGCCTACTGCCTGAACTGACCACAGAGCCTGCTCCAGGTTCTTGCCATAGTTCTGCTTGGTATGGATGAGCTGAGGACCTGGTTCCTGCTAGGAAAGTCAGGAGCAGGGCAAACACCTAGGCTGATTTGTTTTTCACAAGCTGAGCAAAAGCTGTGAGCCCTCAGTCTGGCACCATTCCCAGAAGTGTTATTTTACAGGCATGATGCTTTGATAATGGCACTGCTTCTGGAGTAGCATACAAGGGATAATTATTGTTCCATGGGCAGATGACAGTGTTGATTTCTCCCTCTCATAATTCACTCAGGCCACAGGCTGATTTGTTGGAAGAAGCATTTTGGTTTTAGACAGCTCTGGGACAAGAAGGGGGAAGGCCATATTTGGGTTTGTTGAGGTAACAGGCATCTGTAGTTTTGGAGATTGCTTTTGTGGTCAGCTGCAGACAAGACTGTTTGGACTCTGTTTTTGGTGACCTGAATCCGCTTTGAGTCAAGTCCAAGTCAAGAAAAGGTGCTCTAGTTCTCTGTTCTGACAGTGTTTCCCTGTGCTTTACAAAAATATGTACCTTGGCAGTCCGGGGAGTTTCATGTACCATTGCAAGATTTTGCTACTTGTGTCTGCTCTCAGACCTTTCTCTTGTGTGGTTTGCCTTTCCAGAGAACACATAACTCTGTTCCAAAAGCAAAGCTTTCTCTTGACATTTACACTGCATGTGTGCAGCAAAAGCAGCAAAACCTGGTTAACCAGATCATTGGCTTTTCTTTCCTCAGCCACTCACCTGCCATTTCACCCTAGGAACAAGTTTTACTCTTTCCTTTTCTATCCATTAAATGAGAGCAGTGATATCTTCCTTTCTCCAGCCTTCTGAGGGTTTTTAACCACCACAGGATATTATGCAGGCACTATTACCACTGTGCATCTTAGAGGTAAATCACTTCGCTTGGAGCAAATGCACTAACTCAGCAAAGCTGTTTTTAAAATAAAGTTGTCCTGCACCATGTAAATGAGCTTCTTGACCAAACAGTTTTATTGGCGGTGGCCAGCAACCAAAGCAAGATGGCTCTGGCTGGTCCTGCTAGTCTTCACCCTATGCTTATCCTATCCTCCCAATTTATCTTCTGCTTCTGGATCATGCTCCCGTCAGGGACTGGCTCTTCATGAACAAGCAGTAATGACTACATGCCTCTTGATGATTTACACCAGCAGTGCTTTTTAAAAAATAATTTTCCCATGTGCTTACTGAGCATTAGCTAAGTAACAATGTTAGTCTGTAAACTGAGGACCTGATATTTGTGTGTGTGTGTAATCCTGTCTTTAAAAATACAAGTTCCTATTTTTAAAATGATTCATTAAAAAAAAAGAAAACATACCAAAATGAAAACACAAAAACCCCTACCGCGTATTGACCTTTTAAAACCACTGTATGCCAGACCTTCTTAAGAGATTTGGCACTGACATTTTTTTCATAATGGAGGATTCATTAAGGTTAGTTATAAATTTGCTGCAATAAATACAGAAGAATTAAGAGCTCATCAGCATTACCACAGCATAATGTTCAGCGGATTGAATTATGTACTTAGAAAGATGAATCTGTGGCAATTGGCAAGCTTCAAGAGGAAAGCTGCATGTGAGCATGGACATGTGCATGCACATGTGTGAGAGGAATGGCAGATGAAACGAGGGTGGGAGGAAAGGAATTTTAAAAAGCAAACAATTTTTTCCTAACCCAGTAATATTTAGAGTAGACAGGACAAATAGTACAATTGTACTCTCGCTCAGGGCCTTGTAATCGATGTTTCTGGTGGTAAATGTAGTGGTGTGACTGCATGTTGGTCCTGCTCTCCTCCCCTCATGGCCACATGCTGTCTTTTGAGCCATATTTTGTGCAAACAGCAGTATTGATGGTGATTGATGAAGAGAGGGAGAGGGTCAGCCCTTTGCCTGCCCCCTGGAGTAATTGGGCTGCAGTTTGTTAAAGGGTAAGAGAAGAGATATTAAAAATGAAGAAATGCACTAAGTGGGTGTGAGCTGTGTTCCCAGCTGTTCACAACATCTATTCAGTAATACAGAGCATCAATCTAATTCTCCACACAGAGTAGGAGCATGGCAAGTCAAAAGCCTCTGATAGGCGTCCTCACCAGCAAGATACAATGTTCAATTTAAGGAAAGATTGAAAAACATCAGTCTTCCCTTAAAACAATTTGTACAGAATAAATTTGGCACTTGCCAGTTATTCCCACAGAGAGAAACTGATAATAGGACAGAGAAAATCATGTAACATGATTTAGGATTCCCAGGATGGGATTAGTTGTAATAAAACAGGAGGGAGGCGGGAGAAGGAAGAACTGACAGTCAGCTTGATGTTAATTCAGAGTGCTCTCAAACCCCTGGAAATTCAGGGCTGAGGGTACTGGACACCTCTCAGCATCAAGAGTCAGTCTGAATGCAGGTTCAGCACAGTGGTGGACACTGGCTCCGAGTGCCTCAGCTGGAGCTGCTGGGTCCAAGTTCCTTTAAAAACCTCTCCTCTAGGCCTTGTGTATCCTACAAAATAATCCTCTGATGAAAACTGGGTGTCAGGTGGTGAACTAGTGCCTCACATAGCTTGCCTTTTGTCTTTCCTTCTGGCAAAACCATCTACAGGACACATTTAGCTGAATCTATGCTGACTTCTCATATTGGTAATCAAATAATTCTCTGAAGCTTAAATCTAGGTTCTGTAGTAGGTCACCAAGGGCAACATTTACATACCACCTGCTCCAAACATCTTTGGGGGATCTGAGCTGTATTAGGGATAGAGGTAATGATGCTGGAAGGCATTTTACCTAGTAAAGACAGAACTGATGCTCTGACAGGACTGGTACCAAAGATCTGCTGGTTAGGGTACAGAGAAGAAGGTACCCTCAGCACTAAAAGTAATTAATCCATTTAGAAGATCTCGTTGGTGGGGGCCTGTAACAAGACCCAAAGTCCCATGGGGCCAGAAGCCAAAACTTCTTCTCTTTCACAAGTTGCATGTCATTACCAGGCCTCTCATAACCACAGAACTGAGAAAGAAAAGATGAAATTTGGCTTTCTCACCTTAAAATCATTAGTGTCCACTGGATTTAAAGTCTCTGCCCCCAGATCAGCAGCTGTGCTCTGCATGGCTGAGGAGCTGAATCCTACTGTGCCTTACAATAACAAGACTTAATCTATATTCTTTCAGAGCTGTATTTTAACTAAAATATATTGCTCTTATTCTAATTTTAGCATGGTTTTAATAGGTGAGACTAGAGGTTTCCAGGAACAGATTTTCTCATAAAAACAATCTTTTGCATACACTAAATGACATTTATACATTGCTGGAAAAAATACTAGTCTTTTTAATACCATAAAATAAATTTTCTTCCTTTAATTTTGGTCTTTAAATTCCAGTGTTTTTAAATAAGTGTTTTTTTTTTTTTTTTTTTTTTTTTTGTTCTGTGGCGTTGTCACTTTCTCAAGGCTAATGATGACTTGGGGAAACGGAGTGGAAAGCATTCTTGGGGTGATGTGTTCCTCTTAATGGTGTATTTCTGTTCTCCCACACAGTGGGTAGTGGTTATATTTTGGTCACTGTCCCTATGGAAGGCATACTGAAAAGAAAACGGGTCCTCATGAAACATGTTAGAGTTCCTGTTGTGGCTAGAATGGAAGCTTCAGACCAAGTTTCCTAGAAAAGACCTGCTGATGAGCCATAAGGTGCAACCTTCTTGCTTTCTAAACTCTTCAGAACACTGTTGGATCCAATATTAGCCCCAGGCTTGGTCACCAGTTTGTCTAGAGGATTATATAGATGTAATTTATAGATGTAATCTTGTTCTGCAAGATTAAGTACAGAAACACAAATATACATATAAAAATGCATGATTTATTTTGTTTGTGATAAAGACTAAAAGACTGATCAGAATTATTATGTAGTATAGACAGTGCATTATACTACCAATTATACCTATTTTTTAAAGCAATATTTAAACAATGATATGGGTGAAATAATTGTTAATTAGAAATTGAAATTACTCATCCTTATCAATGACCATGGGCATCTTTCACTCAGACTAAAGGAGTAACTGTCCTTCCACTTGAGAGGAATGTGCTCCCAGGAGGGGGTGCTTTAGAAGTCCCTGTCCTTAAAAAATGCGACACCCCATTGTATAAACTGCTTGCCTGTCAGTCATATGGCTCCCTGGACTGGCTCTGTCAGTTCAGCAGCTTCAGATCAATTATCAGTTCTATCATTTGTTGGTTCCTTTGACAGCAAGTTTGCCACATCTTCACTGGTGCCAGTGTCTGCCAGGAAGCACCATTCTTCACATCCTCAGGATGTTTAAGATTGGGTTTGATGGGTCAGGCTGGTCTCAGCATCCTTCACCACCAAAGCTGTGTGACCCACACCCCTTCTCCATCTGTTGCTGATAACTTTTGGAGATAGTGTCATGTTTGAACTGGTTTACCCCTACTTAGGCAGTGCACCCTGAAGAGTGCCTGTAAGTACATAGCCTGTGTACTGCTGAATCCAACATTGTACAAAATGTTCTTTACCCAGAAGAGCTCCCCTGTCCTAACTGTCCCCAGCTCCTGACCAACACACCACCAAGGCACCCTGTCCCACAGGGTCAGTTGCTCCATTAATCTGTGGGTGAAGCTGTGGATGGTTGTGCGGATGTGTTGTTGAGGTCCTTAAGGAAGGAGCTGTGTTTGTTCAACTCTTACATGCTGACCTTTGTAATCAACTTGTAACTGAGTACACAAAATGCAGCTCTTATTTGCGTTCAGAATCTGTAAGCTACTTGTAAAGTTTATTGGGACTAAATCTTAAGCCACCCAAAGCAAAACTGAACTTTATGCAATTTGACCTCTTTGTTATTTGTAGAAATGCTAGAGGCTGGCCAAATGGGGTCCGCAGAACCAAGTAGCTTCTGTGTTCCTGAGCTGAAATAGCTGATGGAAATGAGGAGGAGCCAGCTCCATCCTAGCTGTGTTGTGCACCCATCAGAGCCCCTGTTGCCTTCTGTTCCATGCAGCTCCTGTGTAGGGTTTGGAGTTGTTGCACCTCTCCCCAAGTGTGATGGGAACTTCCACAAGCCTCATGCTCAGCCTTTCTTCCTGGCTGAACAAAATATGGAAGGGATATCACTTGTGAAGGCCTTTGCCTTTAGCTCCTATTTCATCAAAAAATAGAAGGAGGGGATCCCTTCTTTACATTATTGCTGCTATCGAAGACTTCCTGGAATACAAAAAATCTGCAGTCCTGAAACTGAGATGAGGGAGAGGAGCATATGTGCTGTGATCATTTGTATTTATAGACAGACATTTCATCACTGGTACTGGAGCATTACATTGCCCTTCAAGGCATACTCAACCTCAAGGTGAGAACAAGAGGTCTTGCTAGAATTGACGCCTCAAACTCAGCTATGAGTATAGAATCACAACCTGAAATAAGAGTTTGGATCTAAGTTTGACATGCAAATTTATTTTTCACTAGCTTTAAAATCTGCCTGTGTGTTGATATAGTGACTTTCAATATGAGATCCTGGACAACCTTTCTAGAGCCTGTGAAAGAAATAAAGACTATATCTCCTGCACAATATATACACCTTTTGATGCTGCACATCAATCTGCAAGTGTGCCAGCTTCAGTGAATGCTTAGAGGCCTTATTGATCAGTAAAGCATGAAAGCAACAAAAATTAGTTCACTTAATAAAAAAATGCTATCTTAGGAACAAATTATAAACTTAAAGACCTCCTTTAGGGATATTGTCCCTTCTGCATAGGTAAGGCAGATTTGTAATGCTTTCAGGAGAGATTTAGAAGAATGTCTAATGGTCAAGTGCAGTGTGCTCTTTGTCCATGTGTTTTTCAGTGCACTGAAATACACACAATTTTATCATGCTTTTTGCTTCCTTTTGCCTGATACACAGAGATATGAGCTAGCAAAGCAGACCCCATTTAGCTGCATTAGTCACACAGAAAGGTAATCAGAAATGTCATCACAAACTTTCCTCAGTAGAGTAACTTTACCTTTTTCCCAGCAATGCCCCTGTTGGAATAAAACCTGTAGTCAAGAGAAGAAGGGTGATTAACAAGGGTATATTATGTAATTACTGCCTGGTTCAGATTACTAAAATTATGATGACAGTAGTAATATAATTAAAGAAAAATAATTAGTCGGAAGTAAATAAACACAGCCTATTCTCTGCTGCCTCCCTTCCCCTAAAATAACCAGCCAGGGTCTAGTCCTGGGAGAGAGTTTGCTACTCCAGGCCAAGGCAGACAGGAAAAGCAAGGTGATTTCTCTCTTCATTTGCTGAGCTCTCCCTGCCTTTGCCTCCAGGCACAAAGTGCTCCTTCCCCCAGCCAACAGTGCCCTGGTGCCCCAGCTGGTGTCCCTAGCAGTGTGGCTGCTGGGACAGAGGTGGCACCAGGGTGGGGCTCAGCCAGTGACTGTGGGAGGCACTGACAGCAGAACAAGGTGCTGCTGCCCTGGCACAGCCTGAAGTTTGAGGCCTATGCAAAGCCCTGGCCTGTTTTTAATGAATGAGGCCAGGCTTCACATTTGTGTTGAGCCAGTAATTAGCCAAAGAGTGGGTTATGAAATCTTCCCTGGCAAAATTGCCAAGGCCTACTCTGATGTCTGGGAAGGTTTTAAAGACAAGATGAATGAGCTAAGTGTGCTATAGGATCACAGAGAAGCTAAAAAATTTAGGGCAGGTACTGGTTCATTACTCTCAGTGGAATATGGTGCGGATGACAATGATAATGGCAGTCTGAATGGGCTGACAAATCTTGCTACTAGGCAGAGAAAATTATGATAAATGTCTGCATAAAGACTTGAGTTTAAGCTCTTGCTGACTTCTCATCTGAAGTGCATTCTCAAGAAGTCCAAGAATTCAGAGGCATCTTGCCCAGTTACTCTATGCTGAATTTGTTCTGTGTTTTTAATTTCATGTTTGAACATTTTTTGTCTTTCTGTGGCTTCTTTTGATGATAGAATGAGTGTGAAGTACAGTAGTTCCTTTGTAGTGAAGAGTATTTAAGCATAAAATGTGTGAAATTTCTCGTTCTATTTGTTGCAAGCATGAGATCATGTGAATAAATTTTGTAACATTTCTGTATTTTGATTTGAGATGTGGAGGTTTAGATTTCAATAGTGAGGGGATGTTAAGATGATTTTGTGCAGGAAGTGTGTGCTGCAGGCTGAGCAGGGAACAATCCCACATGCCAGGGAGCTCAGCAGCACAGCCACCACTGGGACTGCTCTGCAAGCCCCCAACAGGCAGCCAAGCCAGAATCCAGGGTCCTCATCCAAACCCCCACTACTGGCTGCCCCAGGTAGGGGTGTTACAGCATCCTCCTCCTCTCAGTGAACATTTTAGTCAACGTACACTTTCCTGTAATATATTGATTACTGTGTATGACAGAATTTTTTATTGAGCTTATCTAGGTCTCACAGATACTGTGGGTGTGATAAAAGACCTGAGCTTTGAAATTGGATATGACTGCACCAAGAAAAAGATGGATGTATCCTAAGAGGATTGTGACTTAAAGGGATGAAGCTATCCTTGTTATATCCTATTCTTTACATGACTAGAGCTGTAAAGAAGGGGATAACATTTTTTAAAATGTTGAAGTGACTTGAGAGTCCACATTTGATTCTCACAAGTGATTTGAGCTAGTCTTGTCCTTATATGCTTCAGCCTTCCAATTATGATGAAATTTGAAAGGAGTAAGTGGTGGAAATAAAGCTCTGATAAAAGCCACCTCAGCTAAAGCGGCTCTTATCCTTTTCAAGTCCTGGCAGTCCTATGCCAACCTCAATGTGCTAGATGTGGTAGAACAGGGAGCTGATTTCACACCTTCTCAGGGCAGAGCGTGACAGCCATGCCTTCGTACTTAGTGTTATGGAGTCTGCCAGGTGCTCCTCTCTTCTGTCTGTGCTGCAGGTCAGGTGCAGACTTGGATTTCATTGCTATGAAGCTCTTATTGTTCAGATAAACCCATAATTTGAAATGTTTATAAAAGCATTGCAGCCACTCCTTTAATTGTAGTGGGAGAAAGAGACATTGAAGCCAGGAAGATGAGGGTTGCTGTTCCTTGGGGTCTGTTTCAGGGATCTCAGCTGCAGTGCTGGTGGCTGCTCCTTTCTCCTCTCCTGAATGAAAAGAGCAGGAGAGTCCTGCCCTGGAACCAGCAGCTTCATTGAGCATTCCAAAGGCCACCCCAGGGGCCCCTCTTCAGCAGTCACCACCCACCACAGCAAGGCTGCAGTCACTGTTTGTATTAAATGGCTTGGCAAACAAGGCCATTTGTATAATAAACATGATTAATTTCAAATGCTATTATCTTTGTCCCTCTCCTTCTAATCTCCTTCAGATCCTACTGGAGAAAGATCGAGCACATTTGCTATTACTTCATGCTGTTGTTTCCTAAAGCTCCTGCTTTCCCTGTGAAGAGCCTGCTTTATCATCCCTGAGACAGCCACCATTCCCTTTCCCTTACCCTCTGGTCCTCTCCATAATGTCATTTCAACTATGCTGGCATTCCCTGAAGAGTGAAGCTTGAGCTTGAGCTTTTACTGAGATTTTAATTCAAAGCAAACACAGAGCTAAGCCATGAGCTGATGTTAAGTATGGTGTAAAATGCAAAAATGTCATTTCTTTGCCTCTCCTTCCATTTAAAAGCATCAAAATGCTTTTATTTCAGCAATAAATGCCATTTAAAGAATTATTAAGATTTTATAGATTATGTTTGGCAAAGAGGATTAATTATTCTTCCTGCTTAAATTCTATTCAGGCAATCAAATGACATTAAACTAGTTTGCTCTTCACTGTTTCATTTAAAAGGAAAAAGAGGGATTTCTGTTTTTAACATACAATGCCTAGATGATTCACGTTAATACTATTTGAAGCAATGTGAAAATAAGGTATTTCAGTAGGGATTTTTGATCCATTAAAACCTGGTTTCTGTTTTCCTTAATACATTGCTCTTGCATACCAACCTTTTTTGGTGTTTCTCAGTACATTTTTTTAAAAAAGGGTCTTTCAAAAGTAGTTCTAGAGCTGTGGTCATGTTATTAAAGAGAATATCATGGTCCCAGCTGATGGTCTGGGTGCTTTCAGGATGTTTGCTGACACTGGAGCTCCAGCTGGCAACGAGGCCAAAGGCAAAAGAAGTTCCAGCTCTTTCTGCTTGTGAGTGTGGTCCAGGCTGAGGGGCCTTAGAAGGGCCCTCAGAATGTATTTTTATTTTGATGTTATGGTGTTGGGAGAGCTTGAGGGAAATGGAGAGAAAAAATAAAGATGTTTTAAGTTCTTTCTGCAGGGACAGAAGAACCTGATTTCATGTAAGTGAAAGTCAGTGAGAGCTTGAAACCATTACTCTACAGACTGTATTTTTTGAAGTGTTTGCTGAGAAGGTTCCATGCAAAAGGGCATCCAGTAATCTGCTTAGTTAGCTCCAAGGACCTTTTAGATCAGCAAAATGGGTTCTCCTGTGGTTCTTTTGCCTTCCTGCTCATTGGCAGCCACAAGGGCAGCAGTGCAGTCCATTCTGGTGTCCTAGATGAAAAATGAAACCACATCAGAACAGAAACCCATAAAACCATATCAAAAGAGGAATAAAACTGGTGAAGAAATCATGCACAGGAAACAGAAATATTGTAAGCTGTAGTAAAATCTGTAGCACTTAGACCTCTTCTCCTCTTGGGGATCACTGCAGAAACCTCTGTGCAGCACCAGAGCCCTTGTGTGGGCAGCCTGAGGGTGCAGAGAGGGTGCTTGATGCCTCCTGTTCTCAAAGGGCTGCCCTTCTCTGGCCCCACTTCCTAAAGCCAAGGGCTGCTGCACCACCCCTGCCAAGGCTCACCATGCCAGGAGCTCCCTTCCCAGGATGGGTGCCTCAAGGAGAAGCTGTTCTTGGGCTGCCCATGCTGCAGAGAAACATGTCTAGGGCTCCTCCTGCAGGGATTGTGCTCTCGGGTGTTGTCTTCTTGTCCAAACAAGTGTCATTGAGGATTAAAGAATGGCTTGGTCTCTCAGTATAGGAAAACAGGACAGATAGAGGTTATTTTGGCTTATCCAGCTCATTTGTTCTTGTGAAATTTAGTCCCTTTCAAAGGTTCTGGTAGTTTAATCTGTTCCTTATCCCACTGATCTTCCAAATAGAAAAATGCTAACAATATATCTTACTTGAGCCTTTCAAGTCATCCTTGTGAAACACTTTCATTTGCAGTGTAATGAGAACTATCAGGTATTATTGTTAAGGGCTGCTTCAGTCCTAGCTGGATACCAATTCACCTCTCGAGCTTGAAGAATAGTGTATTTCACTCCATATCATTTGCTCATATACGAAGAACAGACTTTGAAATAGTCTTTTTTTCATCTCCTTTTTTGTTTAGTTGGAAGGATTGACACTAGAAAAGCTCATTTCATGAAATAAGTAGTTCTTGAAGTGATGGGTAACAAAGGGATATGCTTTAAAGTGAGCAGCAACACAATTCTGTAGCTATCCAGCCTGTGACATTAGGTCTATTCACAAAGTGCTGCAAAGGCTGGAGTCAGACTCCCATGCAATCTCTCGGAGGCAGGCTGTGCTCACTCCAGCATACCTGCCAAATACGTGTGAGGCATTCAGCAAAGAAAATTCATGTCACTTCATCTTTTCTTCTCAGTTTCTGTCCCTTTAATTTGGTGAATTTGTTTTTATTGTGTATGAATGCATTAATGGCTGTATGGAGGGCAACAATGTTTCCTCTCTTCTGTGTCTTAGGAAACTGTCTCAGAAATCCAGAAAGACGGTTTCTTCCAAGAGGAGGCTTTCTGAGGTCATCCAGGATAGCTCACAAGGTAGCTGATTTTGGCCTTAATTATTATACTAACTTGAATGAGAAATTTGTCAAGCTCTCCTAATTGCAATTACTTCATGCTTTAGTTTTGGTTGGTTGTTTTGTTTCATTCCATGTTTGAACAATAAGTCACATCTCTTGCATCTTTTATGCTTAACTCCTAGCTTTGCAAGCAAATGTCTTTGCTCACCCAAAGAACAACTGTAGCATCACAAGTCAACATTGCTGCCCTGTAATCCTCCTCTAGCTAACACTGCCACAAAAAACAAGTGATGAGAGCCAGGCTGGCAAAGTTGTCATGGTGAAAAGGGGACAAAAACTAAGGCTGCCCTTCCCTGGCAGAATCCCAGCTGGAATGCAGCACTACAAACACCATCTGCTTTCTCCTGCAAATAAGCCCTTACAGGGTGCAGTGGGCCTGCCTGGTAGAGGAGGAAAATTCTGCCCCTGTTTATCACAACCACTGTGGATTTGGACTCTGCCTTTGATTGTAAGTGCAAATTATTATTAACTCTACAGCATGTAACTGAGTCTAGAGCTCGAGCCTGGTTAGCACCCTCTCTATTTGTGATCATTTAATGACATAGAATCAGTAAACTGGAAAATACCCCTAAGGTGGCCAAACACCACTCTGTATCACCAAATCTTTATTTTCCTTTTTTTTTTTTTGCAAGTTTTTAAATTTTATTTTTAAAACAATAGTCTCAGCTATTTACTGAACGTTTTAAAAAACAAGTAAACGACAATCAAACAAAAACCCAAATCAGCAGAACATCAAACACTCCTTCCTCAAAAAAATCCCAAAACCAAACAAGTAGAAGCCCTCCCCCTTTCCCCCCTCCAAACCCAAACAGAAAAGAGCACCACCTCACAAACAAAAATCTCCCTCCAAAGTTTTATAGGAATGGGTTTGGAAATACACGAAACTGTCCCACGACTATGGTTACCATATAATTAACCAGCTTCAATGTCTCAGCTCTTTAAACTTTTGAAAATTTCTTTATGGTTATATCTTCTAAATCTTAGAATTATGTGTGCAAGTGACCACTGGTTCTTGAAAGCTTCCTGTGTTCAGGTTGATAGGAGCAAATATTTTCAGAGGTTAAAGCAAGTTTGCATGTTCCTTTAGGAAGTGTGTCTTTGAGCACTGCTAGTGTCTCCCCTTCTGTTGAGTAAAGCTTGCTGTAGTAGCTGCTCAGTTATAACAAAAATCATCAGTGTTACTGGTGTACACCTTCCTGAAATCCATTTAAGTAGCTAATGAAATGGAACCTGTGACATTTCAGTTGTGTCTGAGACTGCTCGTGCAGTAGCTGCTTTGTCTTTGATGCTCACATTTAAGGCTTCACTATCCTGCGTCCTGCCATGCTCAGGCTTTGTCCTGGAGAGACATTAAATGTCCCTCCTTGTTTTATGGCTGGAGAATTTCTCTTCTACCCATCACTGAAATAACTGGGTGTTTTGGTTAAGAAATCATTTTGTCGTCTTATTCATTCAAGCTCCCTCTCCTTGCATTTTTTCCGATTATATATTGAAGAAACTTTTTTCTGAGTAATTTAGTCAGTGACTGGGGGTTCTCAAGCCTTTCTCTGATTTCCAAAAATCAAAAATCATGTGAAGTGCTGCCACTTATGTAGGAAATGAATACATATCTCTCCTGCCTTATATTCTCCCCAGCCTGAGAACAGGCTCTGCTCTTTTGTCTCTTCTAATCTCAGGCTATCGGGAAAGCTTTTATTACTTCAAGGCTGATATGATTTGAAGTATCTTGGTTTAATCCCATTTCCCTAAAGACTTAAGGGATTTTTCTTCTTGAATCTGAAAAAAAATTATCATCCTTTGAAAATAATTTGCTTTCAAAGCCCAACTAAAAATTCTGCCCTGTTTCTCCTCTTTAAAGTTAATGGATAAAAAAGCCTCATTTGGCAAAAAAAAAACCAAACAAACAAACAAAAAAAACCACAACTAAGCTCCAAACTGCTGTTTCATTAAGTTCTAATTCAATTATTATGATTGCTATTAAAATGTTAGGAAGGGCAGATGATGTATCAATATTTAAAAGGAAGTCTCTCTATCCAGACTATAATATTCTGGATGATAGAAGCAGAGATTCAAGAAGTGTGGATAAAAAAGCTATTGACATCAACAAAAATCCAAAGGTCAAATAGGCCATGAGTGATAGATAATCATAGATTATCATAAAATTAATTATTGGTTATTGCTTCAGCTTAATCTTGGATAGCTGCTACCTTCTTTCTATTGAATACTATATATTATTAGCTAAAAGTTAATTGCCATCTTTTTGGAAGTAATGCGCCCTGTACCTGCATTCATATTAAATTACCTAGTTCTTGTTCCCTAAATTCAGTCTCTTTTGTAAATGAAGTTCAACCTATTCCTTAGTCCTTTGCACCTGCTTTCTGTTATTATTTTTCTTGGCATATGGAAACCTTTTTAAAATTTCATGTATGCATTTAAATCAGGTTCTGTTCTTCTTCAGGGTTGTATAATTTAAGGACATTTATTTTTTATCAGTGTTTTTAAATGTATTTTGACGTCTTATTCTTTGGTATATAATTGCCTGTTTAATTCTATACAACATTTAAAAACCACCGCATGTTGCAAGTGGTCCCGTGAAGGTTTTTTTACATGTCACATCTCTCTCTTTACTCAAGATCACATGTCCTAGATGTAGTATTTACCCAGGCTGTACAGCACCATTACCGAGAGAAACCAAACCGAGAGGCTGATTCTCCTCAAGTGCTGCTGTGTGCTTTGCAGCCAGTCAATGAGAGCTGAACCAAGTCTGCACTCCTGCTTCAGACCACAAACTTTGATACTCGGCTAAAAATAAGCGGCGCACGCTGAGCCCTTCCGCCCGCAGCAGCAGCTCAGTGCGGCGGCAGCCCCAGCGCTTCCTGCCCTTGTGCGCGCTCCTCACAGCCCTGCTCACACCGGGGCTTTCCTTCACACTCTCAGGGCATCACTCACATGTCAATGCTTCAACACATGCACATTTTCCAAGTGGGACTTAGATGGATTTCTAAGTCACTGACAGTAATATGTTGGGGGGGAAAAATCCGCCAGTTACGGAGTCTTTGTGGAGTTGTTTTAAGAGTTTATTTTTACTAGTGTGTTTTCTTGGCCTCTAATGATAGAGATTAGGAGAAAGCAGAATGGTCCCTCATAAAATGGAGGATTGAGGTTTTTAAAAAGATAATTTCCTATTTTAAAATTACCAAAAATTGGAGAAACAAAGTTTTGTCTTAATTTTTGATAAGAAGAAAGGTTTATCTTGGCAGTACTCAATTTTCAAGGAAGAAGTTTTCTCTACCTCTGTGTTGCACCGAGAGTGTAATAATAGAATTTTGGTATTCCCTAGTAAAAATAGAATTATTAGTCACCATAATTATTATTTATATATATATATAATTTATATTTAGACAGTTATAATTTTACATTTACATTATGAGCTTCATCTGGATGGTTTTTGTTTAATTTTTTAATGTGCATGATAACTACCAAAATATTTGGTCACATACTAAAACATTAAAAAAAAAAAAGATTGCTCATGCCTTCTGCCATTTACCACTTTTTAAATGATTGTTCACAATGTATGGTAACTGTATTAGTTCATCATTCTTAGGTCTTTCAATTACTACATTATTTTAATGTTCTCAGGTACTTCCCTTTGATCACTGTATACATCTCGATTATTTTGTGAGCACATTTTGTCTATCAAGCAAGTCCTTATCATCAGCACAGTCCCCGTTCTATCTAAAAGGAGTCTTCATGAAAGCAGTCTGCACCTTGCTCAATGTTATTTGCCTGATATTTAAGTCCTGCCAGGAAATGCTGCTTCTACTTTTCATGGTAGATGGCATCTGTTACAGATTTTTATGTAGATGTGGATTAGGAGCTACAATCAACTTCCATAATGTTTGGGCGATTTGGTTTTGTGATAGTGGATTTTCAGACTATGGTCTGAACCAGTTAAATTCTGAGAACCTGCAGGTTTTTGAGTGTAGTGTTTATGAGAATAAGGAAATTGCATTTTTAGGTTCATCAAAACACTGCTAAGAGCACCTTCACCTGGTGCCAGTGGTCAAGCACAGGGCACAGCATGGCAGCAGCCTCAGATCCACCCCACCAGCTTCCCACCAACTCACAGAGCCCCTATTGCCACAACATTGTCTTAGTCTCCATATTCAGGCATGGAAACTTAATTTCAGTCTTCTCTTGAGCAAAGAAGGCATCTGATATCCTATTTCCATCCAGTTAAACGCAGCTGGTGGCTCAGCCCCTATGGGAATGTTTCTTTCACTAGCTCCATTAGGCTCCTTTCCTTGTGGCTCACTTTGTCCCTACCAGTCTTTCCAAGTATAAGCTGGCTCCAAACACATTAAGTGCTTTACAGTCACATAGACTTCTATCCCCTAAAAGTTCCTGGGTTTCCCAGGCACCTGCTGTAATTCAATCTGTCTTGGTGGCAACCACAACTGTCGTGAACAAAATGTTATTTGGCAGGCAAGGGCAAACAGGTGTCCTGTAGCATGAAGACGCACGTGTTCCTGCTCTCTTGTAGCCCTCTGTGCCTGAATAAATCAGTGCTCCATGAAGCAGAAGGCTGGAATCAGAGCAGTGGTGTGGAACAGCAAGGCACAGGCATCCAGACAGCATTAGCAAGGCTAGACGGTAAATTTGGGAAATAACAAGGAGCAATAATATCTCCTTTGTAGCTCTGACTGGAAAGGAGGTTGTGTGTCCTCACCTCGAGTGATGGAAAAGCCACAGGGAATGTGAACGAAGCAGAAGTCATGTGTGTGGTGGGGCAGCACTGCATGAGACAGAACTGAATCGTCTACTTCATTACAAGGCAATGAACCTCTTTCAGTTCACACTGAGATTTTGGCTCTGGTTACTGTATTGGCAACAGAGTTGTGCACAAGCTACAGGCAGCTTCGGGGAAATAGCAGGAAGGCCCCCAAATGTATGAATTAGAGTTATCCAGATGGGGCATTACACAGGCTGCATAAGCATCTGATGATCAAGGCAGGACATAATGATTCATGTCTTGTAGCTATTGCCTGGGATTACCATGGGAAAACTCAATGGCATGGTCCTGTGACCCACAAGGCTCTGGAGAGGTGTTAAAACAAAGATCAGGAAATTTCACGAAAGGGAAAAAGCCTCAAGCAGCTTTTGCTGCAAAACACCTGTGAAAACAGGCAGGACTTAAGAGCAAGTTTGACCCTGCTAATGCTACTATTTTGTCAACATCTTAAAAGGGATATTTAGCACCTTGACCTTCAAACATGGCACGTGTGTCAGCAACAGCCAATTCTGAGATTTCAGGAACAAGACTATCCCTGTGCTACCTTGCTATACAGGACACTAAATCATAGGAAAATTCTGATGCTGAGTGGAAATGGGTGTTTACAAAACAAACTGCCATGGGGCTGTGCAATGAACATAGTTGTGAACAAGTTAAAACAAGGCAAAGAACACCTTACTTATATGTGATATTCACAATCTCCAAAAATGGGAAGTGAGGGGGGAAAAAAGGTTGTGAAAGATTAAATTCCTGCAAGTTTATGTAGGTAATCATAGGGTCACTCCCTTGAAATTGTAGACTCTGGATGTGGTCCCATGGTGGATTGGCTGTAAGAACACAGCCCAAAAGGAATAGTGTGCATGTGAGGAGAGGAACACTAAAGCCTGTGCTCCAAAATTTATCAGAGGTGGGCAATTACTGGCAAATTTTTTTCTCTAAGAGATCTACTTTATTTGTAGCAAAATGGGTTTCACTATAAAACAATACTGCCATTTAGTGCTCTATACTAGTAAAATTCATTCCACTGTAATCTGCTCTATAACTATTGCAATATAGATGTTTCTACAGGTATGGAATAACTGCGTGGTTAATAGTTTCTGAAAAGTAAATGAATTAATAATTAGCAAGGTAACATTGCTATAAAATTGCCCCCAATTGGGGTACCTTCTAACTGTAGGCAGAAGCAGCTCAGAGGGAGTGATACAGTGACAGTGTCACCAGCTCCAGTGCTGGAGCTCCCCACTAGCAGCAGGCAGGGATGCAGTTGTCCCACTGATCTGGGCAATGAGGCTTCTTTGGAGTGATGTTCTGTGGAGAAAGGAAGGGGTGCATGAACAGCTGCTGCTGACAGCCCAGGCACTCAAGGACTGCCTGTAGCCAGATGGCACTTCTGTCTCAAAACCATTTCACAGGTTGCTGGTGCATGTGCTTAAGTCAAGGTTAGTCTTTCTTAGCAAAAGCCAGTATGTGATATCCTTTTTTATTTTTAAGAACCCACAATCTTTGCCCAACTTTGCTGAAAATAAGACACCTAGTGAAGAATTTATACCACTTCCAGTGCCATTACTCAGCTTCTCTCTGGCTGTTTTCTAGGTGCTGGCACATGAGCAGAACCTCCTGCAGAAGAAATGCTGCTTGCTGTGCTTTGCAGGCTGGCCACAAACTTGTACCTGCTGGGCACCTGTGCTCTGTGGCAAGGGGCCAGACAACTTGGGAGCAGGCACTGCTCTGTCCTGACAGATGGGGATTAACATGCCCTGGCCCTGTACTCTGTGTATCAAATATTTGGGACAAGATTCTCAGATGGGGCCATCTTAGCTCTAGTCCATAGTGAGTTTCTGCTGCTCCCTTTAGGAGATTGTGCTGGACTAATCTGGTCCCATACTATTTTTCTAAAAAAAATTTTTAGTGTTTTTTCCTAGGGTTTTTCAGAGAAGCCTGACAGCCTTGCTAGTCCGTAACACAAGGCAGTAGGGCAGCACAGTCAACAGGGAGGTTTTACCAATATTTTGGTGCCCAGGGACAGAAATCCTCCAGTTGATGAGAGAGGAACTTTTTCCTGGAGGTCCCAGTTCCAGGGGTGCTCAGGGCATTTCCCTGTTTGCTGATCCCAGCTCTGAAGTGGGAAATTAGGACAAGTCACCCAGCCAATACCAGGCCAAGTGACAGACAGAGTCTGAGCCAGAGGTACAGCTTTTGTAGAGAAGGATCAATAGCTGGACACACATTGATATTTGTTTACTACTTTGATGTAGCCTAATGTCAGAGCAACATCAGACTCATCATCAAGACTGTAGAAATGTGTGCAAGGTTTTTAATTGATAAAAAGTTAAGACAGTGAGGAGTAGGACAAATTGAAACTAGAGTGAATCAGCTCATGTGCTAGAGTATAGTGCAAAGCATAAATGATAGTGCTAAAACACCCTTGCACATCAGATATTAGCTAACCATATGGCACTTGTTATGATCATAAAATATTCTTGGTACATTAACTCTACTTGTTTTATACAAAGATTCTTTTTTAAAAAGTTAATTTGTTTGTTTTTAGCTCTGCTTCTTTTCTGACCTAACATTTGCAGTTATCTTTTGACCTTTTGCCATCAAGAAATGTATGGCTTAAAATATGGATCTTATGGGCCTTGGGAATCCTGCTGCTGACCACTAATAGTAGCACATCTGGATTTTAGAATATTAAACATTGGCAATGAACTGATAACAGCTAAACTTGGCACATTCTACCTATGGAGGTCACAGAGTAGAAATGAAATTGTTTTCTTTTGAAAGAAGCAGGATACTTGATATTTTCTTAAGATATGTTATCTGTCAGCAGCTTAGAAATGTTTCATGAGAACTGAGCTCTATCTTAGAAAGTTCATTGAGAGCCACTATTGAGTTCCCACATAGAACTTGGCATTCAGAAGCTGCTCAATCTTTAGGTAAATAATAGATGGATAATGCTGCTCTGGATACACCAAAAAGCTCCAGTTTCCTGCAAAATGCACTCTGAAATCCAGGCTACCATTTTCCATTTTGGCTGGTCTTCCCCCCCCTCAGGCCCAGGGTGTACCTTTTCCTTCTGCTATACACCTGAGTGCAGAGAACAAGCAGTTCTTGTGGTTTTGTAGCATTTCTGATCATTCAGCTTACTCTTTATAATACTTCTGTCCCAGCAGGAAATAACAAAAACATCACTCTGTAGTAGTCTGTTCTTGGAAGACTTGTAGCACAATTCATCACTTGAACAGGTCAGTCCTACATGAGCAAAACCAAATACTTTTTTTTTTTTTTTTACAGTTTTTGTGTCTGTAGAATGAGATTCTAGATCTTAAGATGGAATTACAGCTAATGGAAATCTAATACAGGCTTCTACTTATCACTACCATGTGTGTATAATTATCAAAATTCAAAAGAATGAAAGATTTAAATGGCTGTCAGAATTTGGAGAAATGTTAATCACATCTTTTTTCTCTTGGATAGAGAGGAGAGAGACACATTTCTTCTGACCTAGCTCCTCCAAGTGATTACTTGAAAATCACGAGGAAAAGCAAAAGGTTTTTACTGCCTTCTCTGCATATTTTTAAAGTTTGGTAGCATTGCACCTATTATTTTACATTGCAAAGGCAGAAATAAGATAAATATATGTCCACCTTCAAAAACATCAAAAACAAAATTATAATTCTGTTAATACATCAAGAAAAAAGAACGACATATTCCTTCACAAACTGCAACCTTTGAAATTTCGACCCCAACCCTAGCAGGTTTCTCAGGATGCAAGCACAACACAGGATTTTTTTTTGAGAGAAATTTTGATTATCCTTGACTGCAAGACTACATTATGTTCTTATTTTGACATAAATGGGTATTGCAGGAGTTCTTTTATGAAATAATACAGCATTTCTCTCAAGAAATGAGATGAAAATCTGGGCCAGTCTGTCAAAATAACAGTTATTTGAGCACTCAGCATGTCATAGCTATAACTTGATTTCTCAGTTGGAGCTGCTACTACAGTTATATTCTGAGAAGTGAAAAATATTCTTGCCTCACAAGCTGGCTCAACAAATGATTGCTAAATGCCAACTCTGCTGTCCCTTGATAAAAATACGTGAAAATGGTCTGTGACCCATCCAGATTTCCTCCCTGCCTGTGTCCCAGTCCTCTCTGGTGAGCTGGAGCTTTGGCATGTCCCAGAGCTGCTTGTGGGGGTGGCATCCACAGCCTGGAGCTGTGGGCTAGAAATGGACATGAGGGCATGGAGAAGTTTCTCTCTAGTCTCATCTTAACACTTTCTAGTGTCAAAAATCGGTGTATTTTAAAATTTGGCTCTAATTCATATTTTCTTTAATTACTAGGGAAGAAATTATTTTGGAAATTAGCACCAGAAAAAAGTACCAGTGGGTAGAGCAGATGTCAGGATCCTTTGCTCTTTAACAATCTCCTTTTAATGGCAGTCTGGACTCAGCAGAGATTCTTCTGTGAAGGATTTGGCTGCCACATGAAGTATGTTGCACTTTATTTTGTATACTGGGAGGCCAATTGAAGTTCCCAGGATCACACTATAAATATCAATATTTTTTTCAGTTGGAGGTTAAGCTAATTAATTCAATACTGTCCCATGATTATTTATTGGCTCTTGAGACATAGAAGATAGATATCAATTAACCTGGAACAATGTATACTATTAGTTAAAGACCCAAATTCTACTTGGTGTTTTTCCTGCCCAAGAGATCCAGGTCTATTTTCTTATCTGGAAATGAAGTGCCTCAAAAGACCAAGCAGAAAAGACAGAAAGGTCTGAATGTTCATGAATTTCATTTATATCTTCAAAATCTGATTTGCACTGTATCTGTCTGGTCAGCATATATATATAAATTAATATAAATAGGAGGAAATATTTGATTTAATTTTATTTTGACAATTTTTATTGCTTCTAAAATGCAGCTAAGGACAAAAGTGTCCTTGTGATCCTTAGCTGATAAAGAAAAAGCTGAAAAGCTGCTGCTAAGTATGTAAAACTGGCATTCAGAATTCAAGCTTTGCTTGATTATTTTTTTCCCCTTTCAGTTGCATCTAGTATGTCTTAAATTGTGTCACCAGGGATTTTTATAAAGATGAAGATAATTAAGAGGCACATAAAACTGTGATATTGGTGTAAACCTCAGAAACCTGAAGGGTAGCAAGTGGCTCATCACCTGCATTGTCAGGAATGGCAATTTTCAGAGGATTCTGAATCAGTTTAAGACATGGATGGGTAAGATTTTTTTTTAAGACAAAAAACAAACTAGAAGACCTAATCTGAGTAGGAATACCTTCACTGCTGAAGGGATTACTGCACTTGTTTTTGGTCTTGGGTTGAAACAGTCACCCAGAGTGTTAAAGGACACACATGGAACCCACTGAAAATACCCACCAAAAAACCCAAACCAAATAAACACCAAAAAAACCCAAACAAATAAAAAAAAAAATAAGACCCACATGAAAAAAAACCCTCTGAAAGCAAAGTTCAAATATGAAAGTAAATATTCTAGGTTTACTGTTCTATTTGAGGGAGATACAAGGAAGAAGTGCTGCAAATACAGAAGAAAAAAACTTATTCTATTTTTCCTTGACAATATACCTTTAATATAAACTAAAACTATCTCAGTTCTTTATTGAGTATTTTCTAAAGTGCTTCACTGAAGCTATAACAAATTCTACTAAATTCTAGTATAAGCTAAGGACTGCAGAGTCTACTGTAAAAAGTGCATATTCCTGTTACTAATTCCCTCCTCAGATCAGGTTGTTCAAAGCCAAAGGTCAGACAGGCTTTGAGCAACCTGATCCTGGTGAAAGATACCCCAGTGTGTGGCAGGGGGGTTGGAGAAGATGTTTAAAGGTTTCTTCTAACCCAGACCATTCTGTGATTCTACTCTCAATACTGCCTTATGGATTCTGCTGGAGGTACTTGAATTACTAGTCTGTAAAAATGTGAAAACCTGGATTGCAGACAGGTAGACGTACAAGATCTCTTTACCACTTTATCTTTGCACAAGGTCAAATATTCCTCAGTGCCAGTATAGAGCCTGTGACAACTCCAAATTCCAGCTTTTCAAACCCTGGGAAATAATTTATTTCACACAACCACTAAATTAATTGATCTGTGTTGTGTGTGGACATAAACACAAAATGGGCTGAAATTGAGTTAGTAATGTTTCATGAGAACTGAGCTCTATAATACTCTTTTTTTTTTTTAAAGCCATGTTCTCTTTAGCTGGTGGGCAGTAGGACTAAAACCCCATGTCCCAATGTCCCCTGAACCATGTTGGTTTCTGCTATGTTCTGTGCACACCCACTGTCCTCAGACAAGAAGAGGAACAGTTTTGTCAGTCAGTCTTTCCATAACTGGGTGCATTGGCCAGTGTTGGTGGCAGACACAGAGAGGGTGTGGCTGAAGGATCTGAAAGGTCTACTCTTCCTTTCTTCTTGTTCCTTTTTTGTTTAATATATATTTGTTTGTGTTTTAAAATCTCTAGGTTCTCTATGTGGAAAAACTTGTTCCTCGTTTCAGTGGCTTTGGATGAAGCCTTGTGGGTTTGACTTGGATGCAGCCTTGTTGCACAGTTGGTGCAGTCACAAGGAGCACTGGTCACTCCTGTGAGGGACACAGCTTTTATTGGCAAAAAACCCTCTTGGCTGCACGTTCAGGAGGCAGAGCAAATTTCACTGTTCCTAGGAATTAAACCTTATGACTGTGGCTGTCTGAATACATAAAAGAGGACATTTGGCAATTTTACTGGAATCATAAACTATGTATGTTACATTGATAGCACTAATTGTTACTTGAGGGATTTATTAGCCAAAGTAGTTACTTTTCT
Organism: Ammospiza nelsoni; assembly: GCF_027579445.1. NCBI lineage: Eukaryota > Metazoa > Chordata > Aves > Passeriformes > Passerellidae > Ammospiza > Ammospiza nelsoni. Next base: position 16,727,065 of record NC_080639.1, read on the forward strand.
TGAGTATCCAGGATTCAAAACTCACTGACAATTTCTTCTTGCACATAAACCTCAGGGGTTATGAAATCTTATTAATTGGGAAAGTGTAAGACACAGTTAAGCCGTGAACATAACGAAGATGTTTCTAGTAATACACTTCTGGGATACAGATCTGTGCATTTCAACGAGCTGAAAACTTTCTCTAGCAATTTCTGTTCTGTGAGCAATTACTATTTAATTTGTACCACTGAACTTCCTTGATCAACAAATACAAGTGTGATGAGATCATGGGACAAATGAGTATATTAAAGATCAAGAGAAGATGGATAATTTTCAAATTACTCTGAATTTGTGAGAGGCAGACAGTGGGAAAGCTGCTCCATATGTCAGGGGTTAACACATGCATCACTTTTCCAGCAGCTTAATGACTGAGCTAGCTAAGATTTCAAACATTGAAGTGAACAGCCAATGTCAATGTGCAGGTGTGACATTCTGCTGTGATTTTTGTGCAGTACAAACTGTCATTCCCAGGTACAGCAATGCTGGCAGCCTTATCAGCATTTAAATGCAATCATGGGCTCCTCTCCACTTGTGACCAGTGGAGTCTGTCATGGTCACGGGGAGACGCTGCATGTCTTGGCAGGGCTAATGCTGGCATCCTTCACACTGGGATTATTTTAGATTGACTGCAATGAATGTGTTATTTTCCATTTGCTAACACATGGGGACTTGTAATTCTGACAACTGAGAAAAATACACTCATATATATGATGATTACACTTGTTTTCTCCAATGGAATCTGAAAACACAGTCTCTTATCTTTACCTCCTCTCTCGCGCCTGCATGGTCCAAAAATTGGTGACAATTGCAGTACTAATTGTATGATGCCTTCTTTGGCAGCAAGGAAAACATTTCACTAGTATTTTCTATTGCAGTGAATTCCAGATGTGAAAACAAAGATAATCCATATTATTTTAGCAGCATAGAAAAAAGCAGAATTGTAGCAAAATAAACTTTTTTTTTACTTTGAGCAGAAAAACTATTTCACACCTGTTTCTGGCTTGAGTGGGTAGGTTAAATTATTGCAATTAAAACCCATTGGAAACTAAGGTATAGTATAGTAGTATAGCAAATTGAGCTACCCTAGAGAGCTGGTGCACTGTCAGCTGAAACAGGCAACCAAAAGTCTTTGTGTCCAGTACTCAAGGTTCATGGCTAACAATAATAAATGTCTGATAACAATTAAAATTTTATTGGAGCTGTCACAACAGAGAGGAAACTACTAATTTAAGAAATTAAAATTAAATTATAAAAAGTGAACTGATACATACATTAATGTTGCTTATTTAATTTAATATTCAATTTATTGAATCATTGTGTTTCATATCCCTAAAAGCCACTTCATAGTGAGGTCATTCATATATTTTTTTAATAGATTTTTGAATTATTTCCTTGATTAATTTTGTTAGGTGTGAATCCCGTGATTGCTGTATATGCCTTCATCCTCCTTAGGTCTGGCCTCAGGAAAAGGGGAAGTTCCCTGGCCTGCATGGAGAGAGTGGCCACAGGCCAGTATTGGGTATGTGGGTGTCCACGTACCACAGTAGACAGGCAGTAATTGCAGAACTGAGGATTTCCATCCCAGTAGCCCTATAACAGCTTTCTTTCTAGTCTTTAGTGTGCCTTTTTGAGGGAACAGTCTGAAATTAGTGTTCTTGCAAGATGGGCTGGGACACTTAACAGAGCACACTGCAGTGATGCTACTGAATATCTGGATGCAGTTGAAAGTGCCACTTTTGAGCTGCTAATCACTAAGTAGCTTGGGCTAAGATTTCACTACAAAAGCTTTCCTTTCTACATGGTAGCATAACAATTATGATCACTATAGATTTTCAAGATATTTCCTCTGATAACAAGAGATAAAAAAGGCTTAATGTGAGTCCCATGGTAGAGTTTGCTTTATTTTCCTTTGGTCCATGAGCGCTTTAATTTGCTGGCTCTTATCTCATACTGAAAGAGTCCTCTTTTCTGTGGACTCTGGGGATAGAGGATGATGACAGTTCTGAGGGAGTTGCCTGCAGGCATCATTCCTCAGAAGTTCCTGTGGTGGCAGTTTTACCTGTTGTTTCAATGCCTAGCACCAGGAGTTAAAAGAAACCCATTCATCTTTGAAGGTGAAAGAAGACTTGTCTCATGCTTCTTGCAGGTTTTTATTTTGCTTCTGTCTTCAATATGCAGAACAGAAGCCTCTGTGTATGCTGGAGTCCCCTGGCACAATTTCATGCCTGGCAAAGTGTTGCAGGCTTCCTGTTTGATGACTTCCACTGTAAAATCATGAGTCTCTGCAGCCCTCAGGATGGCTGCTCTGTCATGCTGGCAGGATTGTCTTCTGCCGAGGTCTCCATGGGTTTCACTGGTTCTGCTGGTTGTCAGACACTTTTAAGACACACCCTTGGTGCTTTGTTGAGAGGCACATGCACATCAGCTGAATCAGCTTGAAGTCATTGAGCAAGAGAGAGAACACATCCTTGATCCTTCCCCAATAAGTCTCCAGCCCCAGCAGCCAGCATCTTTTTTTGACTTGTGTTGAACTTCTTGGGTTCCTTATAATAGCCCCTGATGCCAGATTTTTTGGCCTGTGAAAAGTTAATTTTGTTTGTGAAAGTAAAAGAAAAATGCTGCTTTGTTCTGCCCCCTTTTTGCCCATGAGTGGATCAGCCCTTTGTATGCAGGGCTTCCCAGGGAACGTACAACTCTGGCTGTTTTCAAAAGGCTTTAGGAGCCTTTACTGGCCAGAAGAAAACTTTTTCAGAGTTACTCTCCCCAGCTTCTCATCTCACAAGTCAAAAGAGCTCTTAGCTACCTCCTATGTCATCAGTCACATTTCTTCTCTTTCTTAGCATCGCTGTCATCAGTCACATTTCTTCTCTTTCTTAGCATCGCTAGGGCTTTATTTTCATTAGAAATTTTTTCTTACTTCCTTGTGGTCCCTTTCCCGGGTTTGGACTTACTCACATTCAGTATTTGTACTGAATTTCACATTTCCAGAGTGCCTTGAAGCTAAGGAACTCACCACATAAATTTTACTGACATTTTTCACAATTGTTAGTGACAGACTTGGGAGCATGGTGTAAGAATTCAGTCTGATATGTTGATGTTGCTCTTTAAGATAAGCACAAGCATCATAAACTACTGCAATTGTTTTGGAGGCATTGATGAAAAAAAATGAAGTTTTTACTCTGTTTCTATTAGAAATGTTTCAAAAGCTGTTCAATGCTGCCCGTCCTCTGTTCTCGGTAAGAGATTTTCAGCAGTGTAATATGTGACTTGTCCTGCATTTTCTGTGCATCAAACCCTTTTATTTTTTTAGTTTTCCATATATGCCTGTACTAAACTGCTGTATTAGGGGTCAGTGTCTCACACTGAACTTCGTATAATAATTTCAGGAGGTTGACTGTTTCTTTTCCTTGGTATGACTTGGACTTCCTGGTGATTTAAAGCAATGATTGTTGTTGTTAAGTATTCCATTCATCATAAGCTAAAGTTACTGGTGCAATCATCCCTTTGGCCAAGTCTAATCAAGCAATTACATCATATTTGGTCTTAATACATCTGGTATTAGACATTGTCATCAGATATCATCCCAGTGCATGACTCCCTTTATTCTTACAGTGGTTTTCTCAAGGCTACCCTGAATAATTCATTCTTCTGATTACTTCTGGAGGAACCATAAGCATCAAGACCTGATCTTTTCATTCTTGTTTGCAGTTAGCTCTGGTGTATCTCCTGGCTGTCACCCTGCCTCTCTCCACTCTTCTCCTCTGGAGCCCCAACAGCATTGTTTGGTCACCATGTTGTTTTACAGAGTTCAGGCAGTTGACTGTGACTAATTTTTCAGCCATTCTACTATCACATTACACCATTAAATGTCCACCAATTATTTTTTAAGCAATTTGCTGTGAGTATAATATTAGAAGAGGAGAAAGGAGTCATTCTCTCTCAGAAATGCTGCTAACCACCCGTGAAGGGGAAATTCACCAATGCTCATGGAGTTAAGGGTAAATCTGAGACTACATCAAGTAACACCTGCTTCTTTCCAATACATGGAGAGTCAACAGCTCAGGTAACCCCAGCATAGAAAGTTGCCTTTTTGGTGTTCTTTTAGAGAACATAGCATGATCTGTGCAACGCAGAGTCTAAAGCAGGCATTGAACCCATAAAAAGGATCTTTGCAGCAGTGTTCAGTGGGTGGGTAATTTAGGCAGAGGACAACAATCACAGCTGATGAGGTTTGTCTGCTTCATATGCCTGTGTTTCTGTGGGGCTGGAAAGCACAACTGCTTGTGCTTTGTAGTTGTTCTTGTGCCCTCACCTTGTCATGTGAATTTGACTTCATGAATGCCAATTCTTCTGATAAGAACTCCTGACATTTTTGCTCTTTGCTTGTTATAACTGCCACATCTTTGTTTCATTGCGCTTGGCAGCTTTCACAAACACATTTAGCCATCTGTGGTTGTAGACCAAATATATGCCTTTTCTTCACGTGTTATCGTCAGCATTGCTGTGACTAATCTTTAGCACTGGTTCCTGCATCATTCTAAATAAACAAATGAGAGTAGTTGTACTTGCAGCTATCAAAAATCTTACATGGTTTGTTTAATAAGAAATATGTTTTTACAAATTTGAAGAATGGAAAGGGGAGTACTGGAAAACCCCTGTTAGATTAATGGGTTGTAGAGATCTCCACTGTGATCTGTTGCAAAATTAACACAGGCAGTTGGTAATGGCTTTCATTGCCATGGCGGAACAAGAGATACATCTTTCATAAACTGTTTATTGAATGATGTAGTCTAAACCTATGCTTATGTTAATCCATTGTGATCAGGGAAAATCATTCAGTTCAGTTGAAAGAATGTACTGAGTCTGGGAAAATGGAACAGATTTGGAAATTGTTTGTAGTTAATGATTGTTGATTCAGCTTGGGTATTATTACAGGCAAATTCCTCCTAATTGGCATTCAATTAGGAAAGAGTTCTGAAAGGTACTTTTGGCCTTATTTCTACATGGAAAATCTTTACCTATTTTGGAGACTAATGTATTTCTTACACAGACTCAGGTATTTACTTACAGACACAAATATGGGGCAGAATATATGTAATAGATGTATCTTGATAAAAAGTATTATAATATTTAAGTAATTCTCTGCTTTAAAACCTCACATGACCCAAATTTATTTGTTCTCATTGAAGTGACTTCAAGTCCAAAAAGTAGGGGAATGCCATGACATAACATTTTATTGCCTGTTAAAGAATATATGTATTCACATTTAAGGGAGCCTGTATAGAAAATTATTAATATTTAAATAGACTTTAACAAAAAAGCAAGCTTAGAATAATCTGTTTTAGAATATGTATTTTCCCCATTTATACCTCAGTCAGCCAGAAATGTGAATCCCTGAAATGTGCAATTCCTTCCAGAGCTTCCTGACAACCTTTCCAGCCAATGTGATCCACCCAAGCTACACTCACTTTTAATGTTCATTCTTTATGATAAAAATATGTTCCATTTTTTTTTCCAAGTGGCTCAGACAAAGTGAATACACTGATCCAGAGCCAAAACACCAACATAAAGTGAAAAATAAAATCAAGGCAGGCCAATCAAACCAGGAGCTTTGTATCAAGAAGGAAGAGTGACTACATTTGTACAAAGCCTCTGACTTCCAAGGTCAGAATTACCTAAAGTGAGCTACATTTTTTAACAATTTACATCAAAAGCAAGGAAAACAGCATGAAGAGGTGTTTTCTGGGGATGTTTCATATAGCCACCATATGTCACATTCACAGCACTGACAGGAAAAGACAGAGATGTTGCTTTAGGCCACAGGGGAGATGGTGCTTTCCTGGCACACACAAAAAAAGACCATGTGAAAATCTATATGCTTTGTAGTCTAAAAAGAAATAATACTGTGGAACTTTAAAAATACAGATTGCAGGCTTTTCCAACAGTGATACAAGACCTGCAGACTCTACACAACAGTGGGTACAATTTGGTTTCCATCAAAGTGAGTAGCAGGCATGTCTGATGGCCTTAAACAATGTTTGGGTGCAAGAGGCAATTTCTTGGCTGTTTCTGAGTTAGGTTTGTGTGTATTGGCTGACATTTAGGAATTGATGTCCAACAGGCTGATAGCTCTGGATCCTGCTCTCTGCATGTCAGCTGAAACAGAAGCAGAGTTTCACCCCAGTGGCCTGTACAAAGGGGTGCTGAATACTGCTACCCACTGTCAACATGTAAAAATGGGAAGGGTGGAGCTGTGGGCCAGATCCAGTGTCAGAGCTAACAGTGCCTACTGGGAAAGAAGCTTTTTGGGGAATACAGTGCAAATGATTGAAGTACTTCTTCCTCTTGCATTGTCATCTAATTTTAAGAATCAAGTGGTTACACACACCAGCAATAGGAAAGGTTAAGTACTGACTCAGTGCCACAATGACTGCAGGATTCATGTGATTTGAATGAAACTGGGTCTGTAATGCACATCTGCACACCTGGTTCAGTATATACTGAATCAGTAGAGCGTAGTTAGTGCAGGTAAGCTACATTTCCAGCCATCCAGAAGCAAAGCTGGTAAAGTTTCTTGTTATGTGGCCACACCAGGTGCTTCATAAACCATTCTGGCCTGTTCTTAAGGTGAGAAGTTGTGAAGCCCTGGCTTTACCTTATGAAATCTAAAGTAACCTGAGCCTAGGAAAACTGCTCTCAGTGCCATCCTTGGGGGGATTATGTGCCAGAGAGATGTGAGAGGGAATTGCAGGAGTAGGATGTACCCTGAATCATTTTCTTCAAAGTTCTTAGTGCTGGCAACTTTGCCAGCACTCACTCAGATAATCTGGTTGTATTCAGGTGCACAATCTTTCTTTTGGATGTTTTTAAGGAATATGAGGGGGGTTTTTTTAGAGTTGGCCTCCATGGGGTGTTTAACTGCCAAAAGCTACAGGCTGTATTTGCAGTGGATTTGCAAAGGCACATATACTTTGGAATAGATTTGGAATTGCAATTTGATGGCCTGATCATTTTAATGCTTTTTATCCTTAATATCCGGACTAAATTTAAGTTTGCATTTTGGTTTCTACATATTAAGAGTCTGCTTTAGAGAGCAATGCCTACTGTTTTCAGTCTTTCACATTTAGTCAGCTTCCTAAAATTTGGCCTCTTTCATTTGGGAGCCTCTCACTTGGCTCTCAACTTTTCAGTGTCAGTCTGCATTTCATTACCATGTTAAAAAAAAATCTTTTCATGAGGTTTCCCTTGAGATCTAGTGCCTTTTTATTAAACTCATAGGCAGATTTTCAACTACTATTTTAAATCTAGACATGCTTATAGCTGCTGTCTACTTTTCATCTGTTTAGAAGAAAATAAAAATCAACATTTCCAAATTTTTGCATATGGTGATAGCAGATCCTATAGAGGTTGTAAAATCATTGTAGACGATTGATTTTCTCTCAACAGAAAAGTAGTATATTAGCTAGCACCATTCAGCATTGCAAAATAATGCAAATGGATGCACAACAAGCTTCCTAATTCTTCTCCTTGGCACAGACAATGTATTTTTTCAGTGTGCAAGCCCTGAGGAACAAGTCCTGATACCTGCCACCTTTCCCAAAAAAGAGGTGTAACTCCACACCGTGTTCAACACTAACTCTCCTGCTGAGGGTGGAGGTTAAACACCATTCTCTGCCTTCTTACAGTGGGAATGTGAAGTTCCTTTGAAAGCTCCTTGAGTGTTGCTCTTTCAGCACACCAGACCTCAGTCGCTGTGGGGCTCCCCTGCTAAAGGATCCTGTTGTGGTTTTATCCAGATAAAAAATATCTCCATAGCCATGAGATAGTGGCACTGCGAAAATTCTCCTCTTGTCTTTCTTCAGCTCCTTCAGACAGTCCCAATGCAGACATATTTTTCATGTCACCATTATGAAAACATTTTCCAAAATGTTCTGTTTTCTTTAATGAGTGAAAAAAGAATTTGATTTCCCCTTCATCAAGCAATGCATGTGCTGCCTTAAATCACAGTTTGATAGATCTCTGAATGGCATGAGTAATTAACAGCCCCTTATAGGAGCTTTGTAATAACCAGTAACATCAAAGGGTAGGAATAAACCAGAAAATAAACCAATAATTAAACCAATAAATCTTTTAAACATAAATGGATTAAAAGCTCCTTTGAAAATAAGCATGTGCACTAGCCAGCATCATTGGCTAGTCCATCCAATGATGGACCTTGTCCAAGAAACTCATATGATGCTGAACAGAAGATACAGCAAATGTCCATCACACAATGGGATTAGTCTTGGTGGTTTATACGATAAGAAATACAAATTCTGCCTGGCAAACATTGAGCAGCAAAATACCCCTGTGGTTTGAAACCATGCTGGTCAGGCTGCAGATCAGTCAGTAGTGCAGATCAGTAAGAGCAGGTCTGCAGAGCAGTTGCTGATGAAGACCTGACATCCTTATTGTGCATTTTTCATTCTTTTATTGGGACTTGTCTGAACTTGTTTAGTTGGTAAATCTCTGGTAAATCTCCCAAATGCTGTTGGGAGCATTGTGGATGCACTGCTGGAGAATATCCTCCAGTTGTTTTATTCAGTTTGTCTACCTGGGCACTGCTATGTGAAGCAAACATGAGGCAGCAGGGTGTGCATTTAGGTTCAATTCAAGTCTTCTCTCCCCATCTGAGCTAAAACAAGAACTCAGATGTGCTCTTCAGTGAGAAAGAATGACAGAAAAAGTGCCCTTAAATGCTTGCTGCTCTTGAGATGTCTTGCTGTGCACTATTCTTTCTCATTTTGGTGTTAGAGCTGCATTGCTTGAGCCATGTTGGGGAGCAGTACAAGGTTTTATTACTAGATGCTATCAGGACTGGGCTCAAGGTAAATCAATTTCTACTGCCCCATGGCTGAAATACAGGGGCTTTACCGTGGTGCAGGACTGTGCCCTGGGCAGAGGCTTTGCCAGTCACCATTGCACTGCACAGGGGCTGGCTGAGATGGGCTGCAGAGGTTGCATCTACAGACACACTGAATTTACAGTCATTTCCTAGGCTAGAGCTGAAAGCCTGCCAGCAAATATCATATATGTCTCAGTATTCCATGAAATCTGAAACAATGTGGCAGGAATTTGTTTTGATATACTTGAATCTGATAGTGCAAACTTTGTTTTTTTGGAAAGGATATTTCAGTATTGATATTCCAAAGTTGATATTGTATCTAGAAGTAAAAATATGTGTGTTATAAAAGACTCGAATGACTGGGTAAATATTGCTAAGTGCTGCCTGGAGAATGAAATGCACAGCTGGAGTACACCCACACATAAATAAAAATGCTGTCTGCTGGGAGTTCTTTATTGTGTTTAGTGCAGAGCTATAAATGCACATTTAAATAGGGACTTTTATCACTGTTTTATGCTCAGCTCTTTGAATGTACAGAAATCAGAGACTCACAAGCTCAGTTCACTCTTGCATGCTTAAATACATTCAAATAATTTTCTTAGTCTTGTGCAAAAAATGAAATTGAAAATATGAAGCTAGCTTTTGTAGGATAATCCACAAAGATTATGGAGTTTTGGGTCCAGGAATGACCATAGCCATGATGTCAAAATAAAAACAGCAGTCACTTTACTAGGCTCCACATATGGAGCACAGTTGCAGCCAAAGGTGTTATTTTGGTGTGTTTTGTTAAAAGAGATCTAGATAATTCAGGACAAAACTTTGCCAATAAATGAACCATTTCAAGACACAGACTTGGCGTGTAGCCTAGCCAGCTTGCAGTTGTGAGTCACGTATTACAGAGATACTCAAAGAGATTCTTTTGTTTCTTTGTGAGCCAAATGTTCTTTCCAATCCTTCCTGCAGCAACTCTAGAGCTTGTAGGTTTTGAGAAGTAATTTTAGGATGGTCCCAAGGAGTCAAGTTGAAAATAAATCTGTCTTAAAACAATAAAGGAGATTGTTTAGTTATGTTTTCCACTGTGGGTTTTTTTTCTCCTCAATCAGTGAAAATTCACAGACAGTTGCCGCAGTGTATTCTCTACAAGTCATTTTGCAGTTTGGCACTTGCTTTTTCTGTTTGCTGTCTCTCTGGCTTTGATATTTCTTTTATTAAAGTCCACAGAATTTCAATATCAAGCACAACAAAGCAGCTATTTAAAGTGTAGATTTTTTTTCCCTCGTTGTCTTCATTCAAAGTATGGCCAAATATCAAGATGATTTTGCAAATCTAATTTTTATTCCTTCAGTTCAAAGTCTAAACTTTCTTAAAATGTACATGCTTACATTGACACTTGTCTTACAAAGTTTGCTTTTGATCACCCAGTACTAATATAGACTATGACACAACTGATCATAATTTTATTCAGCAACTAGAATTGGCAGTTTAGGAGAGAAAAGAGAAGGATTTATACTTTTTGAAAGTATCTATCCTGTATTATTGCATTTTGCATTTCATAGAGTAGGAATAGCTGGGAGAAAAAGAATGAAGAAAAATGTTCACAATTGCTGGAAACACTGTAGCAGATCAAGGTGTATCACCTCTAAAATAAAAATGCCCTAGTATAAACCTGTTCACTTTTAGCTTTATTTGTGGTTGCATGTTTTTGTGGCATGGTTTTGTGGCTGAAATCTCAATTGTGTAGCCCTGGTTTTGGTGATCCCGAATATGTGGGGTCAGTGTAAGGAATAATATAGCTGATTACTGAACATCTAGGGGTACTTTGAGTTGTTAGATAGTATTAGGAAACAAAATGCTTTTAAAAGCATGAAATAATGAATTTTTGTCACAGAAAATTATTCATACTTTAATTAAACTTTTCTAAGCCTTTCAGATTAAAACAAGGGTGGATTCCTGATTCTTGCTTTAAAATTCCTTGAAATTCAAAAGCATATGACACAACTGGTGGGAAAAAAAAAAAGGCAGTATCTAGCTGAATTTTCAAATGGACTATGAAAATTTATTAAACTGATTGGAAGCCATGATAGGAAAGTGGTTTGGGGACCAAATGTCCTTTCAATCATTGTGGCAGCTCAGGAGAAGAGCTCTGTGCTCTGATGGCACAGTGGTGAGCCAAGGCTGGTTTTGGCACGCTCATTGGGTGCAAGGCAGAAACCTTTACTAAGTGCTTAAAGAAGATTGTTGGCAGGTCCTAGAAGATGTTGCAAGTGACAAGGAGCAAAAATGCTCCTTGGAAAGTCAGAGAAGAGAGGGCCATGTAGTCAGTGCCTTTGGTAAAGTGAGCTGAGGAAGCGTATGGTCTCTATTTCTTATAGACTGCTCTGTGGTGGATTAGTTTTGAGACTAAGACTTCCTGGTGTCCCTCTGAGGTCAGGGGAGGGAGGATGCAGAACACTTGTGTGTACCATTTCCAGGGACCAGCTCAGCCTCTCCTCCGCACCTCCCAGTTGGCTCCAGCCCAACTTCAGTGCATGTTGCTTTGTGCTCCATTCTCTGACCCCTGAGATAAGCAGTTCAGCAACCTTGCAGATTTTTTGTTCTGGGTTATGCTAAAAGTTCTTTTGATGAACACAGACTCATGTATGTGTGCATGTTTTCCTGCACACGAAAAATGTCTGGGAATGAGCTAAACCTTCTTGGTTTGGAAAAACCTTCCATTTCCATGGTGTGAAGGATGTTCTATTGGGAGATATGGTCCCTGCACCTGTGGAGAGCTGGGCATCAAGAGATCAGTGAGGAGAAAGGAGCCCTCCATGAGGGGCCTGCCAAAGTCCCTTCTGCTGAACAGATGGCTCTTGTGTTTCATCCCAGCTGGAGTTTTGCCATTCCCATGGCTCCATTTTTATATAGGAGAAGCTGTAATAATAAGGCCTTGAGTTTGTAAAGGCACAGATCACCATTATATGTAGAAGGGAGGGGTTTTTCTGCTCTGCCTGTGTGTGACTCTGCTGCATGGCCATAGTCCTGCTCTGCAGTGCATCTGGCCTGGGAAAGGTGTGGGGTGTTTGTGCACACTGCAGGAGATGCAGGTGAATGAATGCAGCTGGCAATCAGCTGTCTCTTCTGTTCGTCTCTGATCTTTCAGGTGGTGATAGGCCTCTTTCACTAGATACACAAACAGGGAGACCAAAAACCACAAGATCAAGAGCAGAACTCTTTTGCCATATCAGGGAAAGCATCTCTGTGGTATCAGCAGGGTGAAACCCACTTCAGGCTGCATTACACAGGGATGTGCACTGAATACAATCAGCAACACTCCTAATTATGTGTGGCTCTATCAGCTGAGGTGGCTCCACGGGGTCCCATGGGTGCCTGGCAGATGCTGAGGCCCAGGGAGGATTTTGGCTGTCTGATGTGGTGTGTGCTGTCAGCAGCAGCTGAGCAGTATCAGCCCCCATTAGGATACCTGGCCCTTTCCCTCCCTGAATTGCCAGCCAAAGCCTCAAGCAGAGATTCCTTTCTAGAAAGGCAATCAAGCCTGCATGTGCACCAGGGTAATGTTCTCTCCCTGACCTTTTCAAGCTCCCAGGAGAGATGAAAAGAATTGAATCCCTGCCAGGGGAAGGGTTTAAATTGACATGACAATTCTGGGATTAAGCAGCTGTCTGCCAGTGCTTTTGGTAACCTAAACTGCATCTTCTTCCATTCATTTTCCTGTCCTGTGTCCTTTAGGATTGCTGTTAAGAAAAGTTTAAATTAGCTTTGTTTTGGTCCTTTATAAAAGCTACTGTTTTTTCAATGTTTGCACTTAACTAAATGAATAAAATCAATCTTCCTGTACAACTAGGACAACTCCAAAGAGAGAGATGGGAAAAGAGTGATTTCTGTGTCTCCTGAGGTGTACAGAGCCCAGTGTCCTTTGCTGAGACAGCCAGTGAGGAGGTACCACTCTGCTGGGGAGGAAGATCCCTGCAGAAGGGCTGGGGCAGAGCCAGACACCTGCAAGGAAACTCAGTGCCTGAGCCAGAGCCAGGCTCGTGGTCATGTTGTGCCTTGTCCTCCTTGTGTCTAGTGCTGATATAGCAAGGAAGAGAAGCCCACGTGAATGATGAGCACATGCTGGGTACTGCTTGCAGGTTTTACTGTGCTTGCTACAGAATTAGATCTGTCTCCTTGCTGGAGTCTGATTTGCATGTCAGATTGCAGGCTCTATTTCCTTCTTTATTTTAGTAGTAGATACACCATAAAGAAGTCTGGTTTAAAATAAGGTGGTTTATTTCCTTTCTTCTGCTTAAGAAATTGTAAGAATCTATGAACAAGTATGGTTTTTTTTTTTCTTTTTTAATGCTTTTATACAAATGCTTTTACTTTTTACTTATGTGTTGATTATTTTTCAAGTTTTAAGTATGAAATGCAGTTGACCAATCTTTTCTGAATCACGTTTACATTTTCCATTGATAAATAAAAATCCCCAGAAGGAAACAGTGTGGTGTGGTAGCATGTGCAATAGCCATGCAGATGGCTATTCTATGAACCAGTGCAGATCTATCACCAGCTGCCTTAGTTTCTCCCCCTATTAAATCATACATGACTCTAACTCTTACAAAAGTTTGAAAACCTCAAAGTGGTAGAGGCAGCAACTGTAGTAATGGCAGATGGTTTGTGGTTTGTCAACACAAGTAACTTGGATACTGAAGGCTGTGTTGCACATGTTGCCTGGGAAACCTACGTGCAGCACAATGGGTTTGTAAAGCCCCCTATGCTGACAGAGTGTACCTCTGTATATAAGGGTAAAAACAGATTTCCTACCAGCCCTCAGCCAAGAGGGTAACTGGGATGCCAGGGCACATCATGATGAGCAGAGTCACAGCCCTGTGCAAGCTTGTGTTTCTGGTGTGCAGCTTGGACTGGGGATAGTACCTTTTATTACAGGCAACCGCTTATGGATCTTTTCTTCTCCATGAATGCTTAATGCCACACATAATTAAACATGGCAGGTGAATGCCAGGTCTGGAATTAAGACCTGAGCTTTACTGACTTTCATTTTAACACTGGTATTCCCAGGCACTGGAAGGTTTGGAAATGCTCTTGGCACAGGCAGCTGAACACCTTGGCTGGCACAGGGAGCAGCTGCCCTGCTGGGAGCACATGTTCTGTGCTGAGCTAGGAGGCAGGGCTGGGGTAGTCACTGCCAAAATCTGGCCCCTGCTCCAGCATTACCAGTCAGGGCAAGGTCGTGATGTTTTACTGTCAAAAATGAAGTTGTAATTTTAATTTTTCTTTTATTTATTTTTTTCTTTGGTCAAACAATCAATCTGAGGCTGTAGGGGACAAATAGGAAAGAGTAGATAAGAGCGGAATGGGATTGCTCCTTGTGGGATAATGCTGATAGACTTGGATTTCCATTTGTCAAATCTGTAAATATGCAAAGATGTCAAAAATGTCATTAGGAAAGAAAATCCAAATAATGTTAAAAGGAGTTTGAAATATGAAGCTCTATTTTTATATGTCCATAGCTGTAACCAGTAGTCCTCCTCACCCCAGTAAAGTGAAGGCCGTGGAGAGCTGCCTCTCTGATTGCCCATCACAGGCTTCTGTTTCCATCTGAAAATGTTCCGTGCCATTGCTCATCCATACCTAATCAAGTTTATCAAGGGGTAAAAAGTTGTTTCATTGTATTTAAATGCAGAAACACTTTTAAAAAATGTGTAGTTTGAGAATGGTGGGTTCTCTTGTAAATATATGAGCTGTATTGATTATCAGTCCAGATATTTTTTTAAAATACACTCTCTTTTTCTTAATAAGTATTTTAGAACCACAGGGCTTTCAAAGCTTTTTTCAAAACAGTATTTGACTCATTTTGTTTGGCCAGTGAGCTGTAATCAATTATTAACAGTACTTCCAGTGGGATGCATATTTGGACACAAGTCTTTAGCTTGTCAAAGAGAACAGAACCAGGGAAAGACATTCTAGCAAATTACTATTACCTGGAAGTAGTGCTTTGCTATAAAAAATACACACCTTAAATTTAAAGCTGGTTTGGAATAGCCTATTTCAGGTCATGACAGTATATCATCAAGGTTTCAGGAGTGCTGAAGTGCATTATTAAAAAAATTGAAATAGTGTTACTGTGTTTTGAGGAGCTCAAAATGTCCCATTCTTCCTGTGGCTCTGCTTGAAAATATTTTCTGAAAGCAGGACTTGTCACAGAAAGGAAATTTCAGACCTTGTTTATCTCTGAATTCAACTCATCCTGCATACTTAGAATGACCCATAATCAGATGTATTAGCCATGTAAAATGCTGTATCTTCTTGGTGGCTCTTCTGCAGTGGCTTCCTCTAAAGGAACAGTACATTTTCATGTTCCTTTGTTACTGTGATAGTTTTTTTGTAATTATAACTGGTCAGATTCTGATACCTTAATGGCTTTGCAACTATTAAATTTAATCAGAACTGAGCACACTGAGACCATGGTTGCAGACTAAGCAGCCAACCCTGCTTCTATGCGCTGTGCTCAGAGGACATAAGGATGTTTAAATCAGGGGAATTACCCAAACAGCAAATATGATCCACTGTTTTTACAGACAGACACACAACTCAAGGGGGTAAATGTAGAGGTATACATAGCTGTCATAATTTAGGAGTCGCTGTTGTTTAAAATTGTAGGTTTTCTATGGCAAACCTCAGCCATCACTACAGCTATTATTATCATTATAAGTGTTTTACCGAACCAGGCAGTGTTTTAGGCTGACAAAAGCGTTCCAAGTCTTTGTTTTCTCATTGCACCTGTATGGTGCCCTCTGCACCTGCTGAGTTGAAATCCTGCTTTAAAATCTGATGTTGTAGGAAACAAAGTCTTTGACAGAGGCAATCTTTAAAACTGTGACCTGCAAGTGGGCTCATCACTGACATCGTCGTAGCTCCTGACCATGGAGTTCTTGAAAAGATGCCCACTGGAACTCTTAATTTTAAGGCACTTAAAGAGAAGAACTTAAAATAGGTACACTGCTAATGAGAGATTGAAGCTCTAATTAATGTTGTTACGCTGATGTGTTTGTTCTCTATTTCCACCCATTTGTCTCTGAACCTTGACTTCAGAAAAACTGATTTATTTTAGTGCAAATAGACTAAAGTACCATAAATCTTTGTCTAATCGGTCTCCCGATTGAGAAATTGTATTTAGTTTTATAGAAACACCAGCTGACACCTTCAGTTCAAAAGCAGTTACATGTAAGTGTGAAAATCACTCCCTCTTCCCTGCCCTGTTGACATAAGTTCCTTTACAAAACTCTTATGTTTGGATAAAGATCTGTTCACATTTTAAGGGGTTTCCCTTCTTATATTATGAAAGAAGAAAATAATTTAGGCTTCTTTGTGGTGTTCAACTGCAGCAATGTTTTTATAGGCAAAATATTAATATACTTTTTTTTTACAAAAATGACTCAACCTCATAATTATTGTTCAATGAACATGGTAAGTAAAAAGGAACAATTGAACTTTAGAGCTTTATTTTGAATTTGAAGAAAGAATTATGTTTTATAAATCTGGCTCAAGGAAGACTGATTTTGTATGATTACAAAATGGTTGCTGTGAAAACAACCAGCTGAGGAAACAGCCAATATCACCAATAAGCTGTGTTGGAATAAGTTGTTGAGGTGGTGGAGCACCATTAACAGCCACTTGGGACCAAATACAGCTAAAGGAGCGACTGCTCATCCAAAAACTTCTATCATCCATTGAGGACTCTCTAGGATGGCCAGCATGGTGAGTACATCTGGAGGAATGCAGATCAAACAAATGTTTTTTACCACATTTTAAGCATATAAAACTTAAGAAAGGGATGTCGGATTATGTTATCCTTTCTTTTTCTAATATAGAACAAGTTGTCTCTTTTAAGACATATTTACTAGCCTGGCACTCTTCCGTTAAGCACATTGTAGTTAAAGTAATTTTTATAAATAATGGAATTGCGGGTATTGATTACTTTCAAATTGCAGCAGTTTTGCATAATATGATATTGGCAGCTAAGCTGTGATAAAATTTTCCATGTTGTATTCTGTTTGAGTTGACAGAGGCCAGACTTATCCCCAGTGCCAGCATGGCCATCAGGTACTGCTGCCACCCACAGGGAAACCTCACTTGGCTCTTCCTGCAGGTCTTTACAGACAGTGTTTGACTTGATATCAAGCACAACTCCTTTTAAAATAGGTCTGAAATGATGGCCCTGATTCTCTAGAACATCCTTGTGTGGCTTGTTAAAAAGCATAGAGATAGGGCTGACTGCATACATATGAGAAATATGTAGACTCCAGAAAATGAGAGGTAGCATTTATTCTTTTTTTCTGAAGGAGACTTCTTCCACCAGTGCAGTCTTCAGTAACACTCAAAATTATGCTTACGTTGCAACTTATACCTCTGGTGGAGAGTGTCAGGTAATGTTCTAAACTTGAGCCCTGGTTTGACCCACAAGGTATCCTTGAAAGCATTTTTTCCATGTAAATGAAAAAATTGCTTCTCCTTTTCCAGAGCTCTGGTGGAATTAATCCATTGCTACAGGGATTTATTAGGCTATTAATTAGCTTCTTTCAAGTATTGCAATTCATTTACATTTCTTATTGTGAGACTTCCTTGTGTGCCTTTTGAACTTTTGTAATTTTATAATTGCTTGGGTAAATAGTTAGGACTGAGAGCCCCACCACATGTTCAATATGCATCCAAATTTTTCCTTCTGCTTATTCTGAGACACAAGCACATCAGTGATACAGGACAAGGCTGTATATACAGAATATTTTCCTTCCAAGCATGCCAAGGGTAAATGTTCCAATAAGGAGAAGAAATTATCTAGGGTGTTTTAATTATGCTTTACCAAAAACAAAAAATCCCCAAAACATAGGATACATGTGTAAGAAGAAATATAAGCATGTGCCAATGCTGACATTGAAATTATTGGAATTACAAATCTGAGAACACAATCCTGGAAACATCTCTGCTAACAGTAAAAGAAAGCAAATATTAATACTGAAAGAAATATGTCAGAGTCATTCAGTGTTTAGTTGTGATTCTTAGCACAAAGCAGTCAGCTCTAAATTCTTCATGTAAACAGTTAAACTCTTGCATATTCTCTGCTGGCAAAACTAACTTTTAAGACAAACATGAAAATGGTAATTACACTGACATTTGAGCGCAATTTTCCTATCTTCACAAACTTCCATCACAGCCTTTGCTGCTCTATTAAAAAGTTGAAGACTTGAAAGGACTGTTGTCAGCAGAGAAAAAAAAATGAAAAAACCCAATAGGATACTTCAAGCAGAAACATCCAATGCAGCGCAAGTGCTCCGATCCATCATATCCATTCAGATCTCGTGGCATATTCTGTCACCAGTGGCAATCAGGGTCTTGATTACACCATTAAAATGTCATCTCTCTTCTCTGTAGTAAAAAGTGGAAAAAATATTAGCTGTTATTTCTATCAAATGGGACACCCTCTGTATTTTACACATACTCACCTTGAATGTAACTTTTAAGTAAATTCAGTTGGTGTTCGCTTCTAGATGCAGGAACTGTCAATTTGCATTCTTGCAGTTGTTATTTTCATGTAACTTTTAATCAGGAGACTGCGTCAGATTTCCCACCACAATTTAATGCCACTCCTTCTATAATTTTTTAAGTACTCTGCCTCTTTTGAAAAGTATTCAAACAGTTTTTTCAGAAGTTGTGTTTAGAGACAATAACTATCTAAATTGTGGGTTGACTGGGTGCAGTTAGAAAAATCATTGATTTGTGAATAAATACCAGTCACTGAACTGACAGACATACTGTGAAGTGTTTGATGTTGTCCTGCTTTCAGCTAGGATGGAGTTAATTTTCTTCCTAGTAGCCCGTACAGTGCTGTGTTTTGGATTTAAGATGAAATTAATGTTGACAACACCATGATGTTTTGGTTATGGCTCAGTAGAACCTTTTTATTTTGTTTCTCCTCCCCATCCCGGGAGGGAGTGAGTGTCTACCTGGTGCTGAGTTGCTGGCTGGGGTTAAACATGACAGGTGTTTTATATGTGCTTGGTGTAATTTAGTTAAAAACAGTATTTCACAATCTGCTGATGAAAAATAGTTTCATGATATCTACTAAGGAAAATAAGATGGCTGAATTTTGGGGAAAAAAAGATGGGCTCATTGTGAAGTGACCCTCTTTTTAAGTGCAGTGTATTTAAGATAGCAAAACCATAGCTGAACTGGCTATTGCATATTAACACATGCACAGGAATAGGTTTCACTTGAAAGCACCGATGCTGTAGATCTGTGCCTGTGGCAATCAGATAATTGTAACTATATCAGTGCTCCATGGATTTAGTGCTAGGGCTCATGAGTACCTGTGTGCTCTTAGGGCTGCTCCCAAGCTAACTGTGATGAAGATGCACTTAGAGGCTCCTGGGGTCAGGTTACTTGTAACAAATCTTTCAGGTTCGTGCTGGGAGGAGGACATAATTCTGTAGTGATAATTGGGTTAGCATTTTGTTGTGCTAATTGAACTGCTTGTATCTTTATCTTTGCAGTATGAATGAGAACATCAATGACATTCCTTTCTACATGTCTAGCTGTGATATGTGAGATCAATCCAAAATTTCTTGCTGAGGTCTTAGTGGCACTCTTCATGTCATAATGGAGCGATTTCACCCTTGATGGTTGTGTCACTGTCACAGATGAGCACTCTTTGCAAGGTATTATTGACCTGATCTAGGTTAGACTCTATATCACCTCCAATTGTAATGTAGGGTCTAGTGGTTTCTGATTTTATGTCACTTTTCTGTTAGGCTATTGCTATATATTAGGTTTTAAATAATCTTTTTTAAAATAGATTCATATTGAGCTGTCTTTACCAAGCCTCCCCCATCCAGCCTGTTTTACCATGAAACACCTATGCATTGATGCTGGTGATAGTGCTGACTTTTAGGTCTTTCAAAGAAGATTGGTAACCATCCTTATGTCCTGTTAAGCATTTTAAATGCTTGATTAAGTGGGTGCTGATAACCAGAACAAGACAAGTGCAGCATAGTCTGCCAGTAATTCACCAAGACCACTGGGTTATTTGAAGAAATAAATACCTCAATTTATACGACTGAAGGTTTTGAGAAAAGGGTGAGGTGCCACTGAATACTTGCACAACTGAATAGCAACAAAAATACTAAAACAAAATCAAGACATGAACTAATCTCAGGAATCTCATTTAATACCATGTCGGGCTATCACAACTCAGTCTGTAGACATTGCTTTTATTGATCTATTTAGTATTACAATATTTAGAGATTCCTCTGTGGCAACATGCAACATACCTGTATGTTTGCCTGTTACTAGAGTAATTTTCAGTCCTTATTCAGAAGACAGGTAGGTTTAAAGATGTGAAGGAGAGATCAAACTATTTTCTGAGATTTCCAATAAAACGTTTTCATGAATTTAAATTCGGCATAACACCACACCACCAGCCCTCACCTCACATCTTATACTGCCCTGCCACACACATGCACTAAAAGACCATGATTTACAGACCAGCTGCAGTTCTTGCTGAAGTCAATGAAGGCTGTGGTGGTTTGGCACCACTCAGTTTCATAATCATTCCCAGCACTGAGAAAATAATGTTCAATGGAGAAAAACTGTAAATTAGAGAAAATCTGCAGGTTGTTGCCCTCAATGGAGTTAATGATCCTTCAGTCTAAATACAGTACAGTAAATAAAAAATTGCTCTGCAACTGAGATAAGAAATGGAGCTTACATCAATGTTACTTTGGCCAAAAGACTGAATTCAATGTAACTATTACCCAGCGATTTGTTAAATAGAGACTCAAAGGTATTCTTTTTATGTAAAAGTCCAGTGTATGTTTTAACAGCCTTCAAACACAGTTCTTAAGCTTTCCCCTGAGAACACCAAATCTAAGGTCTTGCAGTTCAAACTTACTTACATTGAAAAAAAAAAAAAAAGGTTTAACTTGGGCTGTCATGTATAGGTTCAAATATATTTGGTCCAATCCAGTTTGCTCTGAGTGAATATAAAGAGCAAACCAAGTCACAATAATTGCATAATGTAAAATATCTTAATCATGGCTGTGGCTTATTTACTTTGTGGCTGCAGCTGGTGTTGTGTACCCATGTGTACCAGTTAAAACCTATATGTAAATTTTTCCCTTTCTAAAGAACTATTTAAATAAATGAATCTGGCCTGAAAAACACCACATTTTCAATCTTCAACTTAGGTTGCTAATGAAAGACAATTTTGTTTCTTTTTAAAATACAGAAATTGAACTGTCTTTCATCAAACAAAGGGAAAGACAAGCTTTATCTTGGAGGATGATTCCATTTACCCTCAGACTGGCATTTAAGGAGTGAGAAGATTTCCATGTCACATTTTGCTCATTGTTCTGCTTTTTATGGTAATTCTTCCTGCTTGCAGCTGAGCCCCATGCTGTGCTGTGCTCACTGCACACCGGTGTGCCAACCCACTCACGAGTACTATTTGTCAGGGCTCATTCCCTGCACACATCCCAAACCCTGAGCCCAGGGTCACAGCCTGAGCCTGGGCTGCAGGGAAGGGTGTGTACTTGGCCTCTGTAGGAGGCACTGTGGGCATGCAGAACATGGTCTGCTGGTCATTTGGAGGAACCACAGGATATATATTGCACCTAAATATATCCAAAATTTCCTACTCTGGAGAGCGCTCTAGGGTCCAAACAGTTCTTCAGGACTGGCTTTATTTCAGCTCTTTTATTGGGAAGAAAACAGAAGGAAATAAATTACTGGCCTTCTTTGACTGAAAAAATAATGCAGAAAATAAGAAAGGAGTTTATAAATCTAGTTATTAATATTATTACTATCATTTTATTTCCATGAGTTATTAAACAGCTGCCAGGTTTCCTGTGTTTGGCTACACTGTGAATAGTGTCTGGCTTTTTGGAGACATGCTGTTTGCAGAGATATGCTGTTCTCAGGTAAGAGCTGAAGCTCTGTCACTGACATGAGCTTCAGGATGTATTTATTATTAATACAGAGAATCCAGTAATGTTGTGTGCTTGCTGAATTAAAGGCAAAATCAAAGGCACTTTAGCTGTCAAGACCTTAGTTCAGAGCTCTCCGTTTATCCTGCAGAGGATGACAATGTGTCATTGATTTCCGAAATGGAGCAGGCAGCTACCTTCATTACCAGTCTGGCAACTTTATAGCTGTGCTCAGTGGCAAATCTAGTGCTGGTTCAAACCCCATCTGGTGTTTCCTATGGTAGGCATGTTGTTTTACACTGCTCCATCACTGAACACTATCCAGGAAAATATATCTTTATTTTCAACCACTTCCACTTTAAGTGTCCATAAGACACCACAGGAGGTATCCTCTTCCTCAAGGGCCAAGAGATGGAGTTCCTGGTCCCACTAAGGAGGTGGGAGAGTTTTAAAGCTGCTGGAAACACCTAGCAAGAGTGCATCAGCAAAAGGGGCCAAGCAGTCAAGCTGGCGCATCTTTGTTAGGAAGGGCCTATGGTAGGATTGGCACCTCAGCAAGACTCTCCCAGCCAAATGCATTAGCACCTATCCTGCATTTCTTCTTGCCTTTGCCCTGAACGTCTGCAAGATAATCTATGTCCAACACCAGGGTGTTCTGAATACACCCAGTGTTGTGTTCAAATGGCCTACATCCCTCCTTCATCCTTATGCCAAGAATTTTCTGTCAGCTGGTTCAAGGCTTCAGAAATGCTTACAGGAAGTGCTGGACAAAGGGACGTTTGGGTGGAACATGCTGTACCTGGTGCTGATGGAATGGTTGAACAATTAAGGATGGTGCACATCCTGTGTCAGACCTCAGTTTGAATCCAGACCCATATGTGACCTCAAATGTGACATTTTCTCCCCAGTTCCCATTACTATTGTCCATCTTATTTTACTATTTAGCTGCAGTCAGGATTTACAAAAGGAGTTTTCAGGGGAGGCTTCCTTCCAATTCTGTGTGCATAATCTTCTGCATTTTTGTTCATTTGATCTATGCTTATGCTATATATCATCACAGAAGAATGGGTAATTAAAAACATAATTAATTTCTTGCTAATTGAATGTTTTCGGAGTAATTCACAAACCTGGATGATTACCAACAGCAAGCAAATATTTAGAACTGTTAACCAGCATCTAAAGCATCAGAAATAACCATCTGGATTTACAAAACTTCTGGTGCATCTGTGTAACACATTGAACATCTCTGACTTCAGTCAGGAAGGGCACAAAGGCCTGCTCCTTAGGAGGAAATGTTGTGTTTTGGAGATGCTCTCTGGGCTTTCCTTTGATTACTTCTGTTTTGGGGTGGAATTCTGCTCTAGATCTGCTTTTGAGGAGCTGCACGCGGTGCTCAGCAAAGGCCCTCCCTGCACTGCTGCCAGCAGGAGGCAAAGGAGGGAACGTAATAACACCTCTTGAGAGGTGTTCTTCTTGAGAGGCCATCTTAGGGGCTGGGAAAAAATTTAGAAGTTGTGGATGCTCACCATCTGGAGACCAGACTCCAGGCTTGCAGAAGGGCTGGATTCCTTCCTTGGCTTTTTTTTTTTTTTTTGCGTGGTTTGGGCATGGCTGAATCAAAGAGGAGCAATGTCAGGAGTGTGGGAAATTTGGAAATGAACTGCTGAGCCTGGAAGAAGCAAGCCAAGAGCTGTCAAAAAGTAGGGAAAGCCTGCCTGGACTGTCTCCAAAGAGATTTGAGACTAAGCACCAAAGCCATCTCAGTACATTGCTGGAATGAACTTGCAGCATGGCAGAGTGCCCAGGTTAGAGATGGCATCAGGACTCTGTTACAATCCATCTGCAATAAATGGAATGTTTAGTCTAATGCAAGAACATGATGTGTCCTTCTCCAGAAGGAATCATTGTCCTTCACCCAGCATTGTGGGTGCTGTAAAAAGCTCCAGTAGATCCAAGCAGGAGTTTCCCATGGGGCAATAGAGGCAAATGCCATAAGCCTGGTCCCAGTTACATCATTTCTGCAAGAAAGACATTTATAGGTGACAGCAGATGTTTTTACTTGTCTTATTTCCTCTGAAACTAAGAGAAATATTATGTCTTGTTTGGTGATTTTTGTAGCAAGCATTTTCTGTTACCTCTGCATTTCATTTTGCCCACAAGGACAAGGTCTTTTTCATCCTTTGCCAGAAGCAAGAAAGGAGAAAATACTTCTGTGCCTCCTTAGCTTTTCTCTCATCTTGATCACGCAAACCTTTGTTATCTTGCCAGACAACTGTACCTGCTCTAGTGCCACTCAGTCTCACGAGCTGTAGAGGACAGCACAGCCTCCTGGGGAAGCCAGCAACTGAAGTTTTGGCTGTTGTTTGGATAGAAAATAGAAATATTGTTTGGATAGAAAATCACCCACCTATGTCTGTGTGTTAGACCTTGGCAGGGTGCAGTCAATGGAGAAGCAGCCTATTTGAAACCCTATTTCATTTTGCTTATGGTAAACAAATGAGCCATTCAAACAGAATGTGATACTAGGAAATTATCCTCTGCTACATGCCAGCTTCAAATAGACCTCAAACAACACTGATAAAATCAGGAAATCTTTTTTGCTGTTTCAAAATAAGTAACTGAATTTTACTTTATCCTCTAGGTGATGTGAAATTTCAGTCATACTCCAGTGCTTGCAGTCTAATATTTGGCTCTTTCACATCACTCATTACCTCACTGAATCCCACATGCCAGTTTTTTAAAAGGTTTGCTTTTAAGTCATCCAAGGACAAATATGCCTTTGGCAACATTTAATGACCCAAAATATCCCAGAGAGAAAACACTTGCTGTGCTGCTGGCTCCAGTAGCTGCCCTGCTTCCCACAGGACATTAAACCCCAGCAACTTACAGTGGCTGAGATGGGGACAAGCTTTCATAAATCCCCTTTCTATAGTTGTGGCTTTGTGACTTGCTGTGTGTCTCTCCTTTTGTTCTTGTTCCTCAAGTGCCTGCAGCCTTTGTAACCCAAGCATTTTTCAAGGATTTGGGATTTTTTTAATATTTGGCCAGGAAGTCTGAGTAGACAGGTAGCCTTAGGGACAAATTCTAATTGCCCAGCCTCACTGGAATCCCAGACTTAGGGAGGTAAACCAGTGGCCTGTCAGTGGAGTATTTAAGGAAAGCCCTCAAGAGCCTGGGAAGGAGAGAACCAGTGGTCGGAAGAGGAGCTGTGGACAGAGTTACAGTGCCTGTGTTCTCTCCTGCCATACAGGGCACTTACCTGCCAAGGCTGTGTGCTTTTTAAAGCCAGGTAATGGATGTATGATAGAGAATGTAATATGGAAAAACAGGTGGTGGCTGAAGGAGGAGGAATAGCTGCTTAGGGTAGGAGCATCAGCTCTCTGCTCCCTATTCTATGATCTTTCCAGACTCCAGTTTTCACAAGGCAGGACCAGGCTGGGGAATGCAAACCCAATTATCAGATTATCTAAGTCAGTATTTAGGCATTAAAATACTTAGACCTGTCATAAGGAGAGTTGGAGCGGGAATTTGTTTTCCCCTTTTTCAGTTTTTAATTCCAATCCTATGCAAGCAACAGCACGCCAAACTAAAATGCTTCTTTTTCTGTATTGATAAAAATGTTTTTCAGATGTAGGCAAGAATTGTTTGCTTTTCCTCAGTGCAGCATAATCATCTGAAAACACAGTGTTAGCCAAAATGAGCCGGTAGGCAACAAAATGCAGCACAGAACAGAGCTGGGCAGTTTCTTAGCTGAATAGCTGGGCAAGACCTCTGAAATAGTCACAGCAAAAGAGCAAATGACATGGAAATAGCATATTCAACAGCATTCAGTTTAAGTTTTACCTTCTAAAAGGTGTATTGAAATCACCAGCTTGGAATGTGGCTCAACTTATTTTACATTCTGAAATGCTTGTCCCACACTCAGTGCTGGGAATAGGTTTGCTGCTGAGACCATCTCTGCCACTTCTCCATCCACTTTATTGGCCAGTGTTCAAATTTTATTTCTTTAGTTAAATTTTATGGTTAAACATTATGTATGGGCACACCTCATTTGATCTGTTATAGCCATGGAGTTTAGCCAATTTATGGCAAAATAGCCCGCTCCTGTCACAGAAGGGATGGGACTCATTGAATTAATATAAATTCCTTGAGGCAGTAGCTACATCTGAGCAGCACTAAAGGGAACCAATCCTGTTATACCAAGAAAGTTCAGAATACTACAAGTTCTGCCTTTTTCAGCATGGTAAAATCCAAATATGATGCATCTTAAGGTGAATGGATCTCTTTCTTTGGTGGATAGATGATGGAAATTATTGATGTATCTGCCTAATGTGCTGTTCTCTTGGCAGACAGCCTAGTCTTCAGAGGATAACTGAGAGCTCTCAGATGCTGTTAGTGTTCTTTGCAAGGGTTCTCAAATCACACACAAACCAACTCTTGCTCTGCAGATGTATGTAATGGCATTGATCTTGGAGCACAGTGCTCACACCCAGCCAGGAGAGAACTGGGCCCACATTCTTTAAACCCACTGCATGGTGAAGTAAGATCCTGTTCCAGGAGGTGTATTTCATGGGCGCAGAGTGCCAGGACTGGCTGCTCCAGAAGGTGATTTTTCTCTCAGATATATAAGTTTCTGTGCCTATTCTTTAACTACAAAATAAGCATCCTTACCCTCCTCTCTAGTGATGAATTTCTGCTACTAAAGTTGCACCCATGTGAGGCAATGAGGGCTATGCAGAAACTGCATTTTCAAAGCACTTAGTACCTTTGCTCTGTGCTCTCCAGCCAAGCAAAGGCTCCTCTCTTTGCATCTTTTTTTTTTTTTGCCAGGTTTAATGGGGATATATAAAGTGTGAGTGGCTTGCCAACAGCTAGCAACTGCTTCACATACATGTGGCAATTGAATACACTCTGGAGGAGCAAGACTATCAGAATAAACCTTTAAAGAACAAAAGCTGCAGGTTGGACAAACTTCCAGATATCTTTACCAGTACTCAGGTGATGAAAGGATATTCTCCCTGCCCACATGCTGAGTGCACAGGCAGCAGGGACTGCCAGCATTTGCTGCCTAACTTCCCTTCTTCAGGTCTTGAAAATGTGAAAGGCTTAAGAGTGAGTTCATTCAATCTCAGTCAATAACATGATGAGTTTGCAAGTACACTCCTCTCTGTGTGTGCATTTGAGTTCTGGAGTATTTTGGGAGCATACCTGTGTTTTGGTTTTTTTGCCTTCTCATGTGACCAGAATATGTAGATTATGACTGCTGACTCTCAACTGCTTCAACTCCTGTAGCCACATTTTCACTATATCTGCATACTATATTTGGACTTTTCATTTGTAATAGTATGGATGTTTCTTCTTCCATGGTCTCTGGCAGCCTATCTATCTCCCTAACCATCCTCCCTCCTACTGCCTACTGAACTGGGGCTTGCAGGGCCTGTTGCAGTTCCTGCTTGGTGCAATACATGGTTCTTTTGTGGAAACTTGGTTTGCATCCTTCCATTTTCACATAAATTCTTTCAGCTCAGTTGTTTCAATTCAGTCAGTGGTCATATGCTCACAAGTACCTCAACTAAAAGACATCCATTCTCACTTTGGCTAATGCCACTTGTGACTAGTTGAGATGGTAGGATGGGCACTTTTTCTCTGGCAAACCTTATATTTCTGAAAAGTTCCCCACATTATTATCCATTTCTCCTCTGTCATTAATCACAGTGTTCTTCTATTTAATGTGATTAGCCTACAAAACATTTGGGAATCCATGACAGAACTTTCACTTCATTTTGAGAACTGTGATTTATGTAAACTTCAAGAGTATTCCTGACATTCCTGAAAGCTCCCTTATACAGCTGGAATTTATGGACAGGGATATGTTCATGCTTTCTTTTTTCCTTTTGCTGTGCTTGGTGTTGCTGTAGATGCCAATCTCCTTCTTTCCCTCTCCATCTTCAGATGTTTCCCGTGGGTGTAGATAATGAAGCCCTCTCTATGATACACCCAGCTCCACTGGCTGTTCATATCAGCCTGACCATGGGATAGAGGTGGAATACGTGCTCTGGAAAGGGCACCTTACTGGTCTCGAGTCAGGTCTGCCACACAGGAATTGCTTCTTGTTTCTCCATTGTTTCCCTGATGCTTCTTTTCCCATTTTATTTTCCAAGTATTTTCTGTGGGGTTTTTTTGCTTTTAAGTTAGACCCATAATCACGGCGTACTGACTGTTCATTTACCAAGCCTAATATACCCTTTCAACTTCAGCAGACATCCTTCCTTCCTGCTTTCCTGCCTTCTCTCTCTTTCTTCCCCTAGCTGCAATACTCCTTGACTGAGTCACTGTCCTAGTGCTGAATCTAAGAAAACTGAAGTGGCCAGTGAGTCCTCCCTAGAAGGACAGAATTTCTTTAACCACTCCAGTCTGGCTGAAAGAATTTGCTTACCAAAAGCAATATTGGTGAGGGTTTTTTACCTTTTTTTGAAGGACTCTAGAAACCAGCACACTCTTCTCTAAAATGTATTTTCTCCCTATTTATGCAGGCTCTGAAGGCTACTGCCTATGCTTTTACATTTTACAGAAAAAAAATAAATGCTCAAGGCATTCTAGATTTAGATGAGTTTAAGTAAGCACTTAAAAATAATTCTTGGATGCTGCGCTGCATCCCATTATCACTGATTTTGTATTAGAAGTTCTCTTGAGGAGGGCACAAATTTTGTTTAAAGACCAAATGTAGATAAGAGAACAAGCCAGATAAGGGCTGCAGCAGGTGTTCTGGTTTGGTTTGGTTTCTCCCTGGTAGAAATCAATATTTCTTTAACAGATATTTGCCTTTCAATGCTGCTTTTTTCCTCATCTCATTCCCAGCCACTTCTATACCTGTGCCATCTTATTGGGGCTTTGATTCAGCTCAGACTGCTGAGAGTACATGTTGAGAGCATGGCCTTGGGTGCTGCCTTTTTAGTGCTGAGATTTTTGAACAATCATTCACTGTGAATGTCTGTAAGAAAAGTGCCAAAGCCTTCAATGGAAGGAAAGCAAAGCAGCTAAGATGCAACAAGTAGTTCTATGAAGGTGAAACATTGAAGGACTTTCACCTTAAACTTGGCCTTAGTTCAGTATGTTCCAGGAAAGTGGTGCTTTTAGGGTTGTTTTGACATTTTTTTGTCATCAAGTGAAAAGATGTCACATAAGCTGTCTCAGTAAAATTACACACCTTTTACAGCTGTATTGCCATTATTCTTTCATATATAAATTATGGTGTTGTCTGTTTTTTCCTGCTTATCCCATTAAAGTAAAAAAATGTACCTTTTATGAAGCTTTTTACTGGCCTATTAACATTCAATTAGTAGAATGTTCTGCTTCTATTCAGCTTGGCCTTTTTCCTTTACAGACAGCAAACCCCCTACCTCAATTTCCAATAAACTGGTTCATTAATTTGGTGCAGTATTTTGTTCTTTTAGCCTATATCATGTCACCTTTCATGGCAGCTAATCTCAGTGGAGGTTCAATCCCATGTGTGGGTTTAGTGTGAGATGCTTTGAGAGTTGTTTTAAAGTTGTTTGGGGAATTCACAGCATCATTTTCTTTACAGGCTCCAGTGCCATCTCTGAGCTCAGCAACGGTACGCTGCACATTAAGTTCCTAATTTTCTCTGGGGGGAGGAAACTCAGAAAATCCTTATTCTGCAAATTATAGTTAATATTCTAGTATAAAAGTAAAATGATAGTTAATATATCGTGTACACATTAAATTTTAAGGGATATATTCTCCATTCATTTAATATGTGATTACTCCTCTTTGACGTTAATTGGAATTCTGTGTAAAGACTGAAGAGAGACCATCAGTGGTTATGTAAATTGAAACAAGTCTGATACAATACAGCTTTTAAAGAAAGAGTAATTCAAGTAACACTGCTGCAGTATTCAGATGTTCTCTGTCACTAACAATTAAAGGATCCTCCAGACTGTTAATAATTCTGTAGTAGGATGGTATAGCCTACTGCTGCTTCATCAAGGTGTTAAATAAATATTGTGAGGTAAGGGTCTTCTGTAGCAAATATTTGAAATTGACTACATAAAACAGACTGAGCTCTTTTACAGACTCACAGCTCACCAGGATGAACTGAGAAGGGATAGCTTCGGTGTAGTTTACAGCACCCATAAAAAGTGACTGGAAAATTTATACAAAAGATGTTAGTTTCCTGACTTGTACATCTTAGTCAGCTGAGCTGGAGAAATATCATAAGAACTGCAAGGTCTGACTGCTTCCTTATGCAACTGGAAGGAAAAACAACTCTTTCTCTTGGCAGACAGCTTGGTGCTCAATGGCTGCAGCTCAGCTGGAAAGGCAGCAGAGGGGATCCAGGAGCGCAGCTCCGTCCTTGCCACGCCTGACCCTGCTGCTGCCAGCACAGCCCCGACCCCAGCCCTGCTGCTGCCTGTGGGGCTGCACAGCCACGGCCCAGAATGAAGCCTCCCTCACGGTAAGGCTTTCCAGAACTACCTCTGGGGGAAAAAAAACCCATTTATATTGTATTCTGTTCTCCCCACCTAATTCCTTCCTTTGCAATGGTGCCCATAGCAGTTATTGCCTGTAAGGAGTTTTCCTGAATGGGGTCACTGCCCTGATATCATTTACCATGCAGGCACACCAGAGAGAAGAGCATGGAGTTAAGAAGGGCTCGGGGGATGCATAAGTTGGAATTACTGCTGACAGAAATACTCATTTGTCTCAGCTTTGATAAACTTTGCTCCTTGAAAGCATTCCTTCCAAACTCACTGCTTCTGTAGGATCTTGGGTGCCAGTGGTCCTTCGTTACAAAGTGCAAAGGCAGCCACAGACACCTTCAAAAGGAGAAATACAGCATCTGGCACTTCTGCTATGCTCTTTTGTTCTGTTTGAGTTTAATTCTCTCAGTGATCAGTCTTCACTTTCCTTCTACCTGACGAAATGCACCCATAGACGGTAACTCCAGTTTCTTAAGGACACACATACGCGGACCAGGATTTATTTGGACTAAACATTTATTTCCTTTTTAAATGGAGTTAATTGCTAATTATCTAGACCTAATTAATGGTAGTGAATACAAATTTGCATTCTCCCAAAAAATTTATTCCAGGAAACAGACAGTTCTTTCTAGTCTCTGCTTGTTCTAAAACCAGTCAGGATGAGGCACAGGCATTTATGTCTCAAAATAAATTATTGCAAAGGGGGCAGATTTGCTTTTGTCAGTTTCATGTTAATTGACAACCAATTAAATAAATGTAAAAGAAAACCAAAGCATCTGGCCTAGGCATGGTTTTCACTGAAAGATGAGAAGCACATTTGAAACAGAATGTTTGCACATGCTGGAAAGCCTCAGTCAAATGTCAGTGTGAGGAGATGGTGGCACAAGAGAGAGAGTCTGTGGTGTGCTGTACTTTGAAGTGTTTTCTGTAATCAGGTTGGGACTTATTTGGACTATGACAGTGGTATTTTGCTGTACAGAAGTAAGAAATTTAGTATTTTCAGGGTTCATTTTTAAAAAGGAAAAAACCCCAAACCTAGTTCCGCTATTAGAATATAATGTGGTTTGAGGTTTTTACAATACAATTGAATCAGATTGCTGTAGCATTTAATACCTCAGTTCATAGTAAGGCTGTGATGAAGAGCTGTTTTCCAGTCTAGAAATGTTGTAGTTTTAGTTGTTGTAGAATAGCACTGAGGGGCAGAAGCAAAGGGAGCTAAATGTTTCTGCTGTTTTACCGGTGAGCATGGCTAATAAACCCATAAGTGAAGAGATTTATTTTTATTTTCAAATTTAATGATTTCTGATAGATCAAGTTGATTCTCTTAACTATATGAAAATGTGGGGAGGAGGAGGGAAGAGGTTCTATGCAGCAGGACTATCAAGTTCAGCCACAGTATTGCTGATGTGAATATCAGAGGAAATAAATCTGGGGCAGGTAAACAGACTCCTTGATAAGAAAGAGAAACAATCCAGATTGCTCTGTGGGCTCTAAAGATAAGTACAAAGGAAAAGATGGGGGAATATTTTCTGGGGTTTTGTCTGAGTTGAGAGGAGAACAGCTACAAACCTGAATACTTTTTTCCCCTCGTTAAATTCTCACATTCCTTTCCTCCCCCCAGAATGTAATATCATTTCCACTTGTTTGTTTCCTCCTTAGCTATGCTTCAAAACTTCTGAGAGTAGCCTCATACCATAAATTTTATCACTGAATTGATCAAATTTACTACACTGATTCCACAAGAATATTTAAGTTTCTGAGAAAAATCATAGAAACCTTGGCGAAGGGCAATGTGTGTATGTTATGTGCTAAATTACAAACCCTCAGCACATAAACCTTAGAGTTTTGGGAAATGGTGTGTTTAAGTCCTGGAATGTCCCCTGGAGAGGCAGAGAGAGCATCACTGCCTGGGCATATGCCAGAGCCCTCCAAAATCCAGCCCAGGCCCTGCAGGCTGAAAGCGAGAGCATGCTAGTGGCAGCTAGTTAAGATGTACCCACACCCATTCCAAAAGCTAGAGTTAAGGGAAGTCTTACACTGAATACAACTGAGTCGGTGGGAAAAAATTGCTGGAGTTGCTGTTTTTTCATCACAAAGGCTTCAAATGGTACCAGTGCATTGCTGAAGTTTGATATGTTGACATTTGATGTGAAAGCAAATGTGTATCCTCTTACACCAATGTGGTCATTTATACAGTGCTTAAAAGACTGTAGGCTAGGGAATAGTACTTTAAATGAAGGGGGAAGCTTTACACCTGTTGTGCTAGAACTTAATTCTTTCTGAATTACATTCTAAACTCTTTCTGAGAATGCTGGTTTTTAAAACGTATATTTATTTTTAAAAAGCTTACACTGAAAAATAATCCTTTTGACAACCCTATTGTTCAATATTCGCTGAATAACTCCTAATATGTCGCTCTGAGGGTTTTATGCTTGTGCTTTGTCTTGGAATACATTGTTGTTTTGTCAGCACCCTAATATCCATGCAAAACCCTCACTATGTGAAGCTGCAAGAGTGCAAATTGTGTGTTTTCAAAGACTTGCTGAAACTCAGGTCCTTGCTTTGGGCTTCCTGTGGCATTATTCTCTTCTGATTATAATTCCTGCTAGTTTTACATGCTGCCTCTGCATTTTAAGCCTAGTGAAAAGGATGCAACATTGTGCATTGCTCCTTTCTTAGCCAGTATAAAGAATTGGGCAAGTACAAAAATCTTTGATGTGGTCTTGTTTTGGGTTTTTTTCCTGAGTATATTTCTGGTAGATTGGGAGTGCAAGGAAGCTTGGCTTTGGCAGGCTTTTCAGGTGAAATGTAGCTTCACCTGAATTTGGATTCCCCCAGCTTGGTAGATCATATTCTCATAAGGTGATTCAGACAGGGTACTCTGGGGTATGCATGCTCCGAGTGTGCTATTTGTCTTCCTTCACTGCTATTTGTATAGCTTCTTTCAAATTTTTTCCAGGATGACAGTGTTTGCATATGGCCTACTTTGGTTATTATTAGATTCTTCCTGTTCCCCATAATTGACTCTTTTCTGGGATGCCATGTAAGATGCCCGAGGTCTTTTATATGCGTTATTTCAATATTTGATCTCTTCCATTAGTTTGTCTGCATGCCCTGTTCTGCTCTAGAGCAATAACCTCAAATATTTTCAAGCCCTGCAGCATTCTGTAAATCTGCTGAAAGACCAGTAGTACCTAGTGGGGAGCTAACTGGAAAATGTCACCTGGGCACAGCAGTGCTAAAGTCAAAAGCATCTTGCAAAGGGCTAAGGCCTCCCTGCCACACGGTAATTATGGGAGAAGATCACACTCTGCAGCTATTTTGTCAACTGGGACAATTGATGAAGCATCAATGTTTTGACCAGTGTTGTCAGCTGAGTTTTTTCTTCTAATGTAGTTATGCTCTTATTAACAGCCAAAATCTGCTATATCCTTGCCATGTTTAAAGATCTCTTTTGAGCATTATTTTGTACTATTAAGTAAATTTCTTCCTCAGCCACCATCGAGACCTTTGGACCAAAGTAAAATGTGGGGAGTCATTTAACTTTTATAAAAGTGCTTGAGGAATTGGGATGGGAATCCAACATCAGCACTATTTGAATATGGAGATATTTTGTGAATTTGGGGAAAAGGTGGGTGTTGGAGAAGAGAGGAAGAATCCAGGTTATTGATTTCCTAATTATGAGCAGGTCATGTCAGACACTAAAATCAATAAGCTGTTCACTCACATTTCTGCATGACTAGAGCACACTGTGAGTTATCATGGTGTATATTTTTATTTAAACAGCTGTGTATGTGACCCTACCTAGGGTCACAGCCAGTGAGCTAAAGCATGTTGCAAGTGAAATTTGAATGGGATATTTGCTAGCTAGTGAAATTATACTCTTACGTGACTAAGTGATTTAAGGTAAGCGGTGTAGCCAAGAATCAAAATTCTTCACACTGTAAAAATATTTCTCTGAGTTCATTCAAACATCTAACTATTTGACTGGATCATAGCCAGCAGCTGACTGAACAAACTTGTGCTTGTACAGGCTGAAAGCAGTGAATGTGTCATTTTGAGAACATATCTAATTCCACTCTTTAAATACAGATTGTTGGACTCTGTCTCTTATTTTTTTAATCAAAGTCATGGAACAGCATTCAAAAACTGAGAGGCAAAAGCATAAAACACAACATGTATTCTGGAATGCATTTTATGGGGTGAAAAAACCCCAAAACACAAACAAAAGACCTCACCTCTTTAGTGGGCTCGTGTTCATTCACTAGTTTATGAATAACTAAGGATGTCTATGAATGTTGTACCCTTCCTTCCTCCTCTGGATATCAAATAGACATTATGTTTACAGGGAACAGAAGCTTTACAAATTCTAGTGTATCAGTCAGGTGCCAGATATTTTTGTGCTTGACAAGCCAATATTTTATTGTGGTGTGGAGTTTTTTTCTCTCTTTTCTTTTTAATTGCTCATTTTAAAAAATTTTTGCAAACAAGAACAGGACACTAAGAGTATGCAAAATAGGAATTATCTTATTAATCTAAAAATTCAACAGTAAAAATATCTGAGCCATGTCTTTCAAATTTACTAGCAATATCGTGCTCGAGAATGGTACAGGTGGTGGCACATCAGTTTAATCTCAGACATTTGAGTTAAAAACCTGGTTCAGTTCAGATAATGGCATTAAAATGTTGCTGTTCCTTGGCTAATAAATCCTGTGTCCTCTGGCTCCTATGATGAGGGGTAAGACTTAAGCCTATTCATTTCATCAGGACTTTGCAGGATTAAGGAATATAGTTACTTCAGACATGGTATGCAATCCTATGGCTTTCATGTGCCTTTTCCCCAGTGATTTTCCCCAAGCAAGGCGCTCTGTTTTTGTTCACTGGTTTGCAAGCATGACATTATCTTATGAGGTATCTGGTCAAGGTCCATAAGTAACCAGTCTCCGTCCAGATATGTCTATGAGAAGCAAAACATGGATTTCATAGCTCCTTTTCTTCTAATTCTTCTAATTTTCTTTTAATTCCACTTTCTAAAGTGGAAAATGTACATCCAGCTCCACAGCGTCTGGTGGGATTAAGGATATAATGTTACGTATTTTATAGAAACAATTCAGAGACCCAAAAAAAAGACATCAAATGCTATTTCATATGGCTGGGATGTCCTGTCCAGACTTTGCCTGCTGCCTCAGAGCAATGTGGATGTCTTCAATGTACTGTATCCCATTGCCAACCCTGCAGAGAGGTCACTGCCACCCTAGGATATCTCAAATGTCATTAGACAAACACAGCTGAGCAACTGAATCTCACCTTCTCTATCTAGAATATAAATATTGCATTTTAACAATACACATTGGTGTGATGTTGTCATTGAGATGTTCCATCTTTGACAAAAGTAGTTTCCAAGCTGTTGGCATGTCTGATGGAAAGCTCTAAGCCAATCTTTTAAGTTGCTGTTCTTTGCGTTTGGGGTTTTTTTTTGCAACCCAGAACAGAAAAGGCAATCCCTTAGCAAATGTGGCCATTGCTTCAGGAAGCAAAATTAAATTGTAGTGAAGCAATTAAATACCTAAAGCAAAATGGCAGTTATTTGGAAACCAGATTAATTTTGGTACTAATAATGAGGTATTGTATTGTGCACCACAGAATTTTGATGTCATTGCACCGAATTTCAATTGGAGCTTGTGGGATGTGGCAATTAACACCAAACCCACTTTTGACCTGTAATGGAAATATCTCAGTTTAAAGGTCTGACAGTCAAAAAAGCTGACATATCCAGAACCTTAATAATAAGTCACACAAAATATCTTCAATTGAAAAGCCATGCTCTTCAAGTTTAGTTAAATCAATCAACTTCAGTTAGTGATTTTTGTGTTGTGTTTTATGTTCCTTACACAGAAAGGGCAACAAACTTGCTGTCTTCTGTCAAACATCTCAGAGGATACCACTTGTGTAATGCACTGCAAAGTTTTAAGTAAGTGCAATACAATAGATGTAAGGCAGAAAAGTGAGTTTTCATAAAAGAAAAGGGGGCGGGGAATTGTTTGTTTGCTTTATTAGATAAACTTCTTAAAAATAATGAGTCCATATTCTGAAATCTTTTGAGGAAACAGCTTATCCTCTGTAGAGTTGATTAATCAAAAGCAGTTCTCCTTTGGAAAAGCACTCCAGAAAAATTTGCAATTACTTCCATTATGGGATGGTTTTTTAGTATATTTTCTTTGCCATATTGCTCTGCTATCTTCCACACCAAATTCTGTTGCAATAAGGTGCAATAAATCACAGTCAGAAAGGTATCTGCAAAGCAAACGTTCCTCCCAAGTTAAAGAGTCAAGCATCTACACTGCAGCTGCAGTAGATTGAGGTTTCTTGTTTCTTACTGCACCTCCAATATAAACTACAGGCTTCTTCAAAAGAAGGCAGGGAAAGCTCTTTCACCCCTGCACACTCATCTTTTGGAAATGTGCTCTACAGACAAGTGTTTATAAAAATTAAGAATTATATTAGAATTCTATGTGGTAGCGCATGATCACCAAAAATAGAATATGTCCCTATTTAAGATAAGGAGAATGTTGCCATTTGACTCCATGAAGCCAAAGCTAGGGTGCCAGACTGGCTTTTTTTATTAAATGAAGTCTGGAGTATCTTTCACATTGTTTAGAACCAACCCTAACCAAATCTCTGATCTGCTACACATTTCTGGCAAGAATGATGTAAAAAAAAAAAACCAAACCAAAAACAAAACAAAAACAACAAAATATTTAATTTCATTAAAGTTAGCATGTCAACATATACAAAAAAATAATTTTCTTTGTGGTCCTTTTTCTGCTGTGACATTGAAATTCAAAACCCACTTCATATCACTTACCACAGTGTTTCTCCACTAACAATTAATGGCTCCTATAAAGTAAAATAAATCTACCAAAATTTTCGAGTCTGCTCTGAAATTCTCAGTCTTTTCCATAGTTCTTTTTTTTTTTTTAAGGATACATATATAGACACGTCAAATGTTCTTGTAATGGTTACAAATACCCTTGGCCTAGTCCAAAGGTTATTTTGTGTCTGTAAGTGGCTCCTGCTGCTGTCAGGGGCCCTGGACCTGCTCTGTTCCCCTAACCTGACAAAGCACTTAAACCAGTGCTTCACTTCAACCACAGAAATGATGACTGGCATCAGAAGGCTAACCTTGTGTGTAAATAATATCTAGGTTATCTATCAGCTCTTTACAGGAAAAGAATGAGCTTCAAATTGTGCTTAGGCTTCCATAGCTTCAGGGGCAAAAGTCACGTGAATCAATAAGACCCAATGCATAGCAGAAAAGGGTGAAATGCTCAGATAAAGAAAATTTCAGTTTCAGAACACAAAACTTATTGCAACTTTAACCTTGTAAAATGCTACCAACGTAACAGATACTGCTGGAAATATTGCAGATGTCAGATGTCATCATAGCCAATAAATTCAGGAAATAGTTGATGGCTTTATTTTGGTTTTGATGGGGGGGGGGGGCTTAATTCAATAACTTGCAGCTTTTTTTCTCAGCTACATTATTGACTAGGCTGATGTGACCAAACTCAGCCATCAGAGAATTGTTTAAAATTTGTCATGACAAAGTATTGTATAGATTCTGGATTTTAGCAAGCAGCACAGAGAGAAACAGGCTTAGAAAAGCCAACATAACCAGGAAGAAACCAGGCAGATGAAGTGGGGTGAGGTGTGGAGTCCAGTAAATCCAACAACTGAAAGGACTGTGTCAATGCTGGACAGCAAGTCATTGATAAAAGTTGGTTTGAGAGCTCTTGTAATCCAGTAGGGATAGGTGGGAAAAATGCAGTACAGGCAGCCAAGCAGATCTCTGCCCAGAAGCCCTCAAATGAGAGGTGATAATGTTAATAGAAATGGACAGATCTGATTCTTCTTTAGGTCATCTGTGTCCTCAGCAATTCCAGTCACTTCCACTTTCCTTCACTAGGATTTAGCATCATTTTCCAGCAGCCTGAGTTAGCTTTCAGTCCAGCATTAGGAGCCTTGCAGAGCATTAGCTGGATCTGCACAACTCCGTTCTCTTCACTGTAACTCAGCAAAAAGTTTTCATTGTAATTGGTGAGTTCATACAAATTTGTTTGGGTTTTTTTCCTAAATAAGCTAAATATTTTTTTATAATTTCAAAGTTAAATATCTGTTAGATTTTAGCTGTTTGGCATATCTCTCTTGTAGACTTGAACTCAATCATAAAAAGATGGTGAATTCTTAATGCAGTAAGAGTTTGCTCAGAAAAATCAATACTGAAGAATGACAGCAAAGAGAGTCCTATAAGTAGTATGACTTTGCCATGTACTCAAGTATTTTTGGAGCCCAGACAGTACATTAAGAAGTGACAGATTCATGTAGTTTAGCTGGTGATTTATAAAGTTTGCTAGCTGATTTAATAGGGTGCTAGAAAGCGTTATTGTTCAACCAAGTAAAGAGAATCATAAAATGGTAATGAATGTTATGACAGTTCATGAATATTTCATTTGGGGTCTCTTTCAGATGCCTGTTAGTTTATCTCAAGATCTAGGAGTATATTGCATATAAATCTGATAGAGAGTAGAGCTGCACAGTATGCCAAGAGACAGGCGGGAGAGGTTTGGTGAGAGCAGCGTGTGTTTGAGCAAGTGTCTCCAAAGCACAGTATTGCAGTTAAGTCTCTACAAAGCAGTCAGGAAATGTAAAGTATGCAGGGAATCAGGCAGGGCTCTCATATTTCCTGTTTGTGCATTTAGCAACATCTGGTAGTGCCTTTGAAGCTCACCATCCTTACCCGTGACTTCTGGGAGGACTGGTTGGCTGTAAACCCACAGGAAAGCTTTTTTTGAAAAGGCCAAAGGGATTCCCATCTCATTAAATGTTTCTTAAAAGCAACTTACAATGTGGAAAGACATCTTTAGTAAGATAAATACGTAAAAAAGACCTCTAGCTTCTCACCTTTAACATCCCGAAATCCGAAATGAAATCTTTATGCTACTTTAAGTCCCGAACAGGTCTATTTACTCTGTAGTCAATTATGTATTCCATCATTAATTTTGTAACAGGTCTTGAATACTTTAAATAATTTGTGTGACCAAAGATTAAAGGAAAAAAAATACTTTTTTTTCCAGATAAGCTGTATTTCAGTGTCTTTTGATCCACATAAAGCAAGATGGACCTGCCTCATCACAGCAGTGCTGTCCACCATAAGGTGGAAATTCTC
Source organism: Ammospiza nelsoni (assembly GCF_027579445.1). Taxonomy (NCBI): domain Eukaryota; kingdom Metazoa; phylum Chordata; class Aves; order Passeriformes; family Passerellidae; genus Ammospiza; species Ammospiza nelsoni. The sequence continues at coordinate 16,766,695 of NC_080639.1, forward strand.
ACATTTCCATTTCCTTGGCTGTTTCTTAGTGATAAACCTCCTTAAAACAATGGGCTTCTAACTTCTTGCATTCTGAAGGTTTGCACCAAATGAAGCAATGAAAGAACAATGTGTGAGGACAGATCAACAGCAGTACTATGCCAGAAGTTCTGTTTAATGGGAATTACACACTCAGAAGGGATCAAAACAAATATGAAGGTCTTGAATGGGCTTACACAGATGGTTTGTAGGTTTTCTGTCAGTGTTTGCATATAAAACCAGACTGAATCCCATCCCATAGACTGAAAGCTGTGGGATGAAGAGTTTTGATTTAGTTAATAAATCCTTTCAGTGGTAACCTGTGGCATCTAATATTCAGCTTCAGTTTTATGTCTGTGGGAAAGACAAATTTGTGCTGAGGAGGAAAAGGCTCTATGTACAATGACTTCAAAGGAACATGTTAGGGCAAATTCTCTGCCACTGCCTGTGTTGGGGCTCAGCTTTGTACCAGTTGACATCATCCAAAAGACAAGGCAGGAAGGGCATGGCATGAAAGCTGTGAGGCCTTGCAGTTTGTCTGGTTAAATCATGTTTAAATCTGGTTGAATTTGTGAGGGGCCTCAATTCAGTATTAAAATCTCTGCAGCATAAATCATTATTTACTTTCAGTAGAAAAAAAATAGAAGTTCATAAACAAGTTTGGCTTTACCCATGGATTTGGTGCTGCAAAACAAACAAAAATGTGTGACCTCCCTAGTTTATCACATTTCATTATAACCAGCATAGGCAACTGTGGTTCAGCCTCATATACCTAAACCCAAAAAATATATTTTTTTCTATTATTATTGCATCTTGGACAGTAAAGTATGCTGAGAAAACAATGATCACAAATTTTTCTGTGACTTTTTCAGAAGAAGTCACCAAGATGGACAAAGAAATCGGAAAACACTTATGAAAAACTGCTTGTTCAGTTCTGGTTTGTGTCAAGGGCTGTTCTGCAAACTGGAAGGAGAGAAAGATATGCTGCCCTGGCAGATTTGACTTATGTTTACAGTAATTTGTTTGGCCACTGTTTATTACTTAATAATCAATCTTTATTATTACATTAATTCTAATTGAGATATGTGAAATATGCAGTGCATTGACCACATGACATCAGTTTGCTTGCTGAATAATTTAAGCTGTTTCCTTCTAATGCCTTAGGCTGCAATATCATTACTTTTTGGCTGTCCTAATATTCAAGTTCTATTGATGTTATTTCACTTGTTATTACCTTCTTGACATGAAATTGTTTTTCAAATATGGAAATCTTGCTCAAATACTTCTACATGACAGAATCCTGCATTAGTCTATAATGTATCATAATAACAAAAGAGTGCAACATAAAGCACTTCATTTGTTTTCTAACCTGTGCCAGCCTTCACAGTAAAGGGACAAGAGATGCCAGGAGGAGAATTTTGGTCTGCATATTTTAATACATTCTTATCCATTTTTACAGAAGGCAGAAAATAATCTGTCTGATAATACAGAGGCAACAAATGCACAAGCAGTAAATGGACAGGGTGATTTATCCCACTTCACACTGCTTTATAAGCATTATGTATCACTCCTGTAAGTCGTCTTCTGCTTAAAGAATTGTAAGAAATATATCTCCCTATTACTTTTATTGATAAAACAGACAAACCACCTTAATTCATTCTTCATCCAGAGCCTTTTATCACAGCATGGTTGTGATTAGGATTCTGATCACCATGTGCCACTCTGAGATTGAGAGGCTCTATCTACTCATCTATTATTCTTCACGAAGCAAAGCTCCAGTGTACCATCTGTTTTCTTACTGAATCTTGCATGTAGCTGCAAAGAGCTGGTCACCAGAGATTAAGTCTGGCAAGCAAGCTCTTGGTTTGCATGGGAATAGCTAAGCATTCACTGCTATTGGCCTCTTTAAGTTTCAGATGAAATACATTACTGTTCTCTGCTGTATTTCAATTTTTATTTTATCTGGTATTTATTTATGTATGACTTTTATTTAATATTTATCTGATCATAATTGATTTTGTATTTTTTCTTGGGCTTTTTTCCCAACAAAAAATCACTTGGAAAAAACCCCAAGGAGCCATAAATAACCATGCTATAGAACTTTAATTGAGGAGAGGTCTGTCTTGCATTTTATAAAATCTGGATTAACAAAGGTTGTTTTATGCTGGTGGCACCTGCCCCTTTTGACACAAGGAGCAGAAATGGTTCTTGGTATGAACGTGCTCAGATAAAACAAGGTACCAGCAGCCTGCTGGACATACCTGAATATCATCATCCTATGATTCCTGTTCTTCACCAGGCTGTATAGACACCTGTGCTTTATTTTAGGAATGCAGGATTAACAGGAAGCAGCTGAATCCCCAGTAACGCCAGTTACATTGGGCCATACACAGTTAAGGGACAAGGGGCTGAGTACTGTGTGGGGCTGGGATGTGGCTGTTTGCAGAGCCCCCCAACATCCCCGCTCTGTGTCTTCTGCTGAGCAGAGGTTTTGCTCTACCAGCTCACTGCCACTGAGCTTTCCCCACCTTCCTTGAGGCTTCTTTCCTTTAAACTACACAATTCTATTGGAGCTCTGCAACCTGGAGTACTTTATAATAGTCTGTGCTATTCCCCAAAGAGCAATAAAAAGTAGCTTTTGAGGCTCCTCTTTTTGATCCATTATTTAGAGCCTAATTTGTGTTGTCTGCAATCCCCACATCAGTGCCAGTGGTCCTGCAATTCTGCAAATTCCCTTCAGGACTAGACTAAAATCATAAATCATTTTGTAGGAGGTATTTAGATATCATCATAGAACAATTTCATTCAATCTGCTTCTCTTACCATGAATTTGATTTTCATAGCAGAGAAGGGTTGTCTGTGGAAACAACTCTATTTCTTACTGACCCTCAGCTTCCAGATTAAATTTTTACTTGGCAACAAAACTTCCTTTCCCAAGATGATGGTTAGACTGTATTGGTCCTGGGCTCAATATAAGCTAACATTTGTGTTAGTACAAAATCTGGCTATTTTCCTCATATGCTCAGTAGGACAATGGGAATGGAGCCATACAGAGTCAGCAAGACCTGGGCAGGTCCAACATGAAGCAATGCAGGATATTAGACTATGGCAGTAGCAGTGGGTGAGTTAATTTTGCCTTCATTCCTGTAAATGATACCTTTATTATGTGTGCATAGTTGAGCAATCAATCTCTTTTTTTGTTTTTTTATTCTTTTTTCTTTTTTTTTTTTAAGTCTCCTTCTCCAGCAGGAGTAAAATGATTCTCCTCTATAAATATGCCAAGGATTTTTTCACTGAGATTTAATTCATTGTCTCATATTCAATGTTTTGCCTGAAACAGGAGGCCAGTAAAGCCACATGGCAGTGTGATACTGCATCATGATGGCATGCCATGCCTTTTGATGGCTTTGACTTTGGGAAAGATTTTTTTCTTTTTCTTTTTTCATGTACCCATACCATGTCCCTGATATCTTCCCCTCCAAGTTGTGTCTTCCTCCTTGACTATTTCCCCTGCATTTGAATCATTGGTGAGCTTAGTTTTCGCATGTTATTGTGTTTTACAATACAACAGATATAATCCCGGGCTATTTGCGTATACTCATTAAATTTCCAAATTTCCCAAATTTTTTTTTATCTTCCCGTTGCACTTCCTTGGCATATTTTTGTGTTTTGCACTGCACCTGATATAATCCCGGTCCATTTTCTTGTCATCAGGGAAATTCCCAAATTTTCTTTTTTTCTCCTGCAATTGCAATTCCTTTGATGGTATCTCCATTCCAGCGTGTTTGTAAGTCCTTTTTTTCTGTTTTGGCCTTCAGTGGGGAACATTTTTGGCAAGCTTTGCTGCATGTGCCTGCACTTGATGGCATATGGCCTGCATTTTGATGCCTTTGACTTTGGGAAAGATTTTTTTTTTTTTTTTTGCCTTTAAGTAAATATGCTATGTCCCTGATATCTTCCCCCCTAAGATGTGTATTTCTCCTTGACTTTTTCCCCTGCTTTTGCAACATCTTTGTGCTTAGTTTTGGCATGTTTTTGTGTTTTGCACTGCACCTGATATAATCCCAGTGCATTTTCTTGTAATCAGGGAATTTCCCAAATTTTCTTTTTTCTCCTCCAATTGCAATTCCTTCTGCACTATCCGTTCCTGCACTACTTGCAGTTTACTCTTGCTGTTCCTGTGCCTTCTCCCTTCTGGACAGTCACTCTTTTGCTGTCAGCGTGTTTTACATTCTTCCAACTCTCAGTAGAGAAATTTTCCCATGCACAACTTGGTCTGCAACTCTGGAGTATCGAGGCCTCCTCATTTTTTGAGATTAGAATTGTCTGAGAAAATTAATAATATTTTGCTTGTTAATTTATTAAGCCTCTAACTAGCGCTTGTTGTACTTGCAAGGCCCTTTGGTATTCATCAGGCTCCTTTCAGAGTCACCTTTGCAGGAACACCTCTCATGGTCATGCAGAGCCAAGCTCTGATTCCTCAGAGATAATTCCCTTTCCACTGCCCTGAGTGGGGCAAAGGCTGAGCTGCCATGTGGGTCCTGGCTTTGCCAAGCATACACCCACCCATGTGCCAGCCCTGCCTGGGACCGGGGACATCTCCCACCTACTGAGCACCTGGGTCTTCTCTTCAGTCTCCTCTTTGTGCCACTCGCTCCTGAAAGGTCCTTTCTCCCGTGCTGGACTCATTTTTTATGGTGACATTTTTTGAGGTCATCTAACAGGTCAGGTAAAGAGCAAACTTGGAACTAGAATTTCTTAAACATGCAGTCAGATAAGAGGTGAAATTTTTGTAATTAATGTAGTCTATCAATTTAGATCCTGAAAATAATTCAGGACATCCTGATGTCGAAGACATCACCTTTTTTGGGTGTTTTTCAGATAAGTTGAAAATGCCGGTGCTCCTACTTTCTTCTTTTGCACTACCCCTTTCCTATGAGAGTGAAAATACTAATTTTTGCAGTAGAAAAAGATGGTATTTTAGTCTTCATGCTTCTAACTTAACTGTACCTCTTTCTCTACTTAGATCTCTTAGTTTCTCGCAGGGTGTTACCAAGAGTCAGTGACTTTCTTTGCTGCAGCCCATTTTCCCAACAGGTTGTTGGACCTGTTTCAGCATTCTTAGTTGCCCCTCCCTCCTCCTTCTGCTATGGCACTGACCTTGTTTTCCACAGTGGCAATGGCAGACATAAAAATAAATATAGGCAAATTGGCATACAGATGCTGACTACACTGCCACAATTATGCTGTTACATGTGCTTCTTGAAATTGGATAACCTGAACTGGGCATTATTTTCAGGTTGTTAACAACATTTTATGACATTTTGACTCCTGAAGCGTGGTAAATTCAAGTACTGTCAATAATTAAATCCACACCATAATTCCTGACTACTTAATAAAAAGAAATTTCTCTTTAGCAAGTAAAATAACAAAATTATGACTGTGGGCAGTCAAAGTTTTTATTTAATTAGTATCATTGATCTGCTTGTGATCCAGGACATGATCCAGCTATATATAACATACAAAAATCATATCTACTTCCTTCTGCCAAAGTTTACAAATGCTCTCTCTGCTTATTTGTTGCAATAGCTTAGATCTTCAATAGGACCATGTGACCTCAGAGGTACACTCTTGGTTGAATGATCTTGACTTTCTTAAGTAGTCCTAAATGCATAACTTTTTTTAAATTAAGCTCTGGACAGATGCTTTTATTCAGCAAAGGCTTTCAGGATGCTGGCGTGTGCAGCTTCTGGGATGATTAGATGATTATCTTTCAGGAAGGCATTGCTGGACCATTCTGCTTTATAGTTCATCACCATTATCTCTCATTAAGAGTCTAGCCTGCACAGAGAACAAGGAAGGTTTTCTCATCCTCATTATTTTCCAAACCACTAATTCCCTGACAAGAATATTTGTAAATCCAAGTTGTTCATTACAATAGCTCGATGAAAATATGACCTAAGACTATTGCTCTATAAAACAAACTTCAGATTCTGACATAATGGTCATGTTTTCATAAACTGAAAAAACACTAACTATCTTGTACTTAGAGCGTAGAAAATACCCTTTAGGTCATGGGTATTTATGTACGAAAATGTGGAAGCTACTAACACTTTAATTCAAATGTAATCTGTTTTCTCTTTGTCACTTTAATCCTCAGAAGTTTAGAGACCATTAAATTATAAAACTCTGTTATTAGATGAAGTAAAATGGGGGCAGTCATTTGGCAAGCCTCACCCAGAAAGTAATATCAATCTTTTGGTAACTCTGTACATGTTATCTGAGAAGAGATCAATTACAGGATAAAAAATCTCCTTGGGCTGTGTTCTTTTCTTTTTTTTTTTTTAATAAGTGATGTAATTTGAGTGTGCTGCTTTCAGACTATCAAAAGGCTAAATAAGCCATACTCCAACTTTCATGTTGCTATTCTGGTGAATATTTATATTGACAAGTATCTGGCAGGAGCAGGCATGAAATGCTTCATTCTACATAAAGTAGCACCCTGGTAGTGTGTGCTTGGAAAAGGAAAACCGGACATTATGCAAACAGACTCAAAATGAGTAATTCACACCTCCTCTCCGAAGCACTTACAGTAAATACAGTAAATCAGGGGGCTGTCTGGGTCTACATGTCACAACACAAATGTCCAGACCGGGACTGAAGAGGCTGATCTGCACCCTCTAGTGACCCAAACTTGTTGAAACATTGGCAGCTAAAATTACGACATTACTTGGAACCTTTCTCTCCTAGTCAAGACCTTTATAGATCTATTGCCAGTTTAGGGCAAATAATCAAAAAAATTCAATAAACCAGCAAAAACTGGACTGCACCAGGAGGTGTAGAAGGCTCCATGGACCTTAGGTGTTAACTTCTCACAGCCCAGCCATGAGCAGGTGTACAAGGTGCAAAACAGGCCCAAAACATCTGTGCTCCCAGCCACCCAACCCCAAATTGGTGATCCTGGCTCACACCCCAGGGGAATCTGTGAGCTGCAGGCAATCCCTGCAAGGGAGGGCTGTGCCAGTCCCAGCTTGCTGCAGCCATGCAGCAGGATTGCTGTACGGATTAGCCCGGGGCAGCCTTGATGCATGTTCCAAAAATAAAGGCAGTTACAGTAATCTGCTGTGGCAAGCGTGCGTGTGCACGATACGCACTTACTGCAAGCCTAGTGATTTAATGGGATTAAATTCTGATCAGCAGAGAGAAGATTGATCATAGTAATGAGAAGATGGGTAGAGTACATCTGGCTCAGTGGCAAACTGGCTTGAGGAAGAAAGTGATACAGTTCAGTGTGCATTATGAAGGAATCGTATTGGACCTCAGGCTTATTTCCTATATTAAGTGAGCAATAGTGTTGGAAAATTGGATAGGCTTGCATTCTCCTTTTTAGGTAAGCATCTAATTCTTTGCTGTGATACTTTATTTGCTTTCCAGTTCTAGGCATGAAATGAAGTGTTCAAAATAATATGGCCCAAAAAGCAGATTTACAAACAGAGAAGAATTCCCAGCCCAGTAGCAAATGTAGTACCATATAATGCAGTGTTGGGTGAAGATTATCACAAAGCGATTTTCATGGCTGGATTCAAAGTGTATGTTTTCAGTAGCAGTGAACCTGACAGGGAAATCATCTGAGAAAGAATACACTCCCAGTGTTGCCAAACTCCAGGACAACTCTCCAAAGAGGACAGCTCACAGCATACAGATGAAGTAAAGGAAACTACAGGGGGTTAGACTCTGGGAAAGTGTAGTATAGGTGGTCTTTTCTTAGAGATAAAGCAAGTAGAGAAAGTTCAAGCAGTGGGCTCCAGGGAATTACCAGGGAGAATAATTAAAAATTTGGAGGAATGCTAATGTGATGAACTAAGAAAAAGAGAAAATGTAAAGATTAGTAAAAAAAAAAAGTAGGTCAAGGGAGTAGAAAAGGCAGTGAAACCTGACAACTGCAAATGTGCTTTCCTGCCCTCCTGGCATCCTCAAAATTGATAAGGAGAGATTGGCAGAAAGCAGGCAGTGCATCCAGCATATTGAAGTGCAACTGGCAGACACTTTTAATGAAAAACAGTAATTGGAAAATGTTCTCTTCAAAACTACTTTTGCCAGAGGTTTTTTTGTCAGATTTCTTTTTCTTTTCTCTTTTGTGTTTCTAGAACTTATTTGTTGGCAGGGCAGTTATGGTTGGTTTGGTGGGGTTTTTTTGGCAACAAGTTTTATTTTAATGTGGCCATTCTGTCACCTTTGCACTGAACCATTTCAGTTTTGATTTGCCGCTTTGAAAGCGTAATAGAACTTCACTTAAACCTGGAAGTTTATCAGACATTGAATGTGCAATTTTTAAACTTAGGAAAAGTCTTATCAAGAAATCAATACATGAGTCCAGGAAGTGTAAAGAAACACTTAACAAAAAGAAAATTAAGTTTTTTTTAGAAGTTGCAAACCTCTTTTATATACCATTATACTTTATTTTTACCTAAGTCTCTACAAAAGATCCAAGGGTCCATCTTTTTCTTAGTTCACCTCCTGAAGCAGAAGCAGTAAATAACAACTTCCCTAATGTTCATTATCTGATTAAAGAAATTGAGGCATGTAACAGTGCAGAGGTTAAAAGACAGGGAGGATTAAAGGATGAGTGTAGCTAATTAAGGAAACAGCCCTGCAAGCAATTACATACATGGTTAACTTTGAGCACCTCAGCATTAATAGGACTACTCACATGCTTAAGTTAAGCACATGTACTTGTGAACTGGAGCTTGAAGACCACATCCTGTGAGATGTTGAGGACATTTCAAGCATTGAAGGCAACAGGATTGCCCTGTTCCAGCAGGAGCTGCGGATATGGAGCACTTCCCAGTACCAGGCTTCAGGACAGGGTAGTACAGACTACTTGGGAATAGGTTGCTCACCCAGGTTTCATGTTAAGTCTTCCTAGGTAAATACTGGAGAGCATTTCTTTTCAGAAATATTTTGAATTAAGCCTTCATTGATAAGCATTTACTTTTGGCTCCCCAGGGCTAATACTGAAATTAAGAAAGTTTTCTCTATCTTTCAGCAATATAGGGTAAAAAAACCAAGCTGAAAGGGATCCATACACTGGGGCATCTCGGTACAAAGTACAGTGCCTGCAAGAAGTGCCTGGTGACAAAGTGAAGTTTTACTTCTCAAGCTCCATTCTAAGCAGCAGCATAGAGTGAGCCACCTTGTTCACTCCCTTGGGCTCTTGTCAAGGTCACAGTACAGCCCAACAAAACCAAAACCTCATGCCCAAAGGACATATAGCAAGTGAGTCGACATTTCATCCATTGTTCCCTAGATTAAAGTCAGTGCCCCTTGTCTGTCCTGTAGTGATTTTTTTTTTTTTATTTAGAAAAGGCACAGAATTGTTGATCCAGTAGGATTTTTTCAGTTTGCCTGTTTAAATTTATAGAAGCAGAATTATCTGTAATTTAAGCAAAGGAATCAAATATAATTTGGTCACATCTTCTGAAGGTCTTCATTGCCCATGCTAGCTGGGAAAATATTTCTTGCATTGTGTTTGGTTTGTTCTATCCAAGAAAAAGAAATAGCTGTGGATATCTTTTCTTTCATTTGGTTTATTTCTTCTCCTGGTGTGCCAAAAGAAAAGGGCTTGTTTGGATCACATTCTGTGTCATTCATGGTCTTTCTGTATAATTTCCAGAGAAAGAAATAGTTGTTGACACTGATTGGGAAATTGGGATTAAACTGTTGGCATCATAACAGCCAACTAGTTGAGCAGAGAGTAAAATGATGAAAAGTGAGAACACAGCCTTATCTTAGGCAGAGTATATCTCAGTGTCCTATAGTTTCCTCAGTTGGAATCCATTAAAATGTCCGCTTTGTATCTTTTTATTTGTTTTTCAATTCAAATGTGATGACCTTTTTTAAACTAGGCACTGTAGAAACTACAGTTTTCTCAGCTGCTGTCCTCACCATTAGTGAGACTCCATTAGTAGTGATTGTGCAAATTTGAAGGCAGGGAGAGGCAGGCGTGGAGGAGAGGAGGAAATGATTGATTGGGCTATCAGAGAAAATGTCCTTTGACATGAAATTCTTCATTATTGTTGATTTGACTGTCTGAAGCAGTCCTTGAAGAGAGACCCAGAGGGATGAAACTTGTAGGGATGGTCCCTTCCCTTCTCCTGGTTGCTGTTCCGCTTTGGGGTGCAAATTCTGGAACAAAAAAAACTGGGAGTTTTTACATGCCAGCAGCAATATATGGCTGCTTGGCATTAAATTCCTGCTCACTACAAAGATCTGTGATTTCACAGAAACACCATTCTCCTTACTATTAGCAAGTTTTCCATACCCTGCAGGAGTAAATAGCTTTGCCCTAAGAACTCCTCCCAGAAGAAGGTGAGATTGTCCTGCCTTCCTGCTCAGCTCTCGCATTAGCCAGATAATGCTTGCGATTATTTTGCAGTTATTTCTCTTCTGCCTTTTTTGAGAGATAGTCCATTAGCAAGTCGGATTCTCCCCACTGTGTTCTGTTGGCCCACCTACACACTCCCAAGTATATTTTGAAAATAAATAGGTTTTCTTAAAAGGTTAAAATCACATTTAACATTTTCAGCAGTATCTTTTATGCACTGGTAAGTCTTACACTGCTAGTGTGGGTGGCCCTGTTAATATGAGAAGGGCCAGGTGACATCCCTCTTTTCTGCAGTCATTTTGTCACAGTTCTGCTGCTGCTAACATCGTATCAATGCTGTAACTATTTGAATGCAGTACACATTCAAACGTAACTAAAAATGCTTTTTGGCATTTTTTAGTTACACTTGAATGCCTACTGGCACAACTCTAGTGCCCTGCAAACAGGAGAGGATTGTTTCCGTAGCCTGTGCAGAGGGCAGGCAGCTCCCCTACCCCTCTGAGTGTCAGTACCTGCACACTTTCCCTCCCCGCTCACCCCTACCCTTGGCTCCAAAAGGCTCTGCCCAGCCCAGGCTGTGCACAGGAGTGTCTCTGAGCCGGTTTCTGTAGCTGAGTGGCCACTGCTGGCTCCCTCACCTTTATGGTTCCCTTCGTTCTCCCCCGGGGAGCTGGTGCCCCGGGAGCCGTGAGCATCTGCACGGTGCTGTGTGCCAGGCTCACCTGGCCAGGCCTCTGCCAGGGCAGCCTGCCAGCAGCAGCTGTGCCCGTGGAGCAGAGAGGAGAGCTTGGCCTTTGCTCTGCCCTGGAGTTACCTCTTAGAATTCCCAATGACAGTATCTTCTAAAGGCCCTAATTCTTCTTAAACCTTGTGTAATTCAGCATCAAAGATCATATCCAGCTGTGTTCACTATTGCTTTTTTCTCTCTTCAGATCCAAATCTGTCGCTAACTGCATTTTCAACTTTTTCAAGTTCCTCTGTCTTTTGAAGTGTCACTATGCCTGTGTTCCCCACAGCCTATTCCCCAACCTGCTTTGCACTGTTATCAAGGACTGAGTGATCCTTTGTCCCAAATCCTCAAAGGAATATTTCAGTTCTTTCTTTATCCGTTTCTGAGACAGCTCTGTCCCTTGGCCTGTGCACTTCTTAATTTACTCTTAATATTCAATGCATTTTTCTATGGGCACTTAAAATTCACTCTTAACTTTCCTCAATTCAATCAACATTCTCACAGGGACACTTACATGTGTCTTGAATTGTCATTTTATTAAAACCCCTTGCTCCTTTACCATTTCAATTACCATTTTGTGTAATATCATTTGCATTTGCATGGTACCTTCACCCATAAAAGACAAAAGTTTTTATTCTCCCTTAACAGATGTGTAAAATGGAATCACAGAGATTAGAAAGATGTCTTTGCAGCTCAGTACAACTATATGGTCTCCAATTCAAGAGCTTAATTACATTAGAGGAAAATACTGTAAGCACAATGAATTGACATGTAAATCACCGTGATATAAATTACAGATCTGAATCATGGAATCTTGTTTTGAATAACTGCTTTTAAACTTGGTTTGCATTCACACTTTCCCTTGTTATTCTAAAAATGTTTGCCCTTAATGGAGTGCATAATCATTCAAAATTGCAACTGCAAATAGCCTTTACTCCAGGTGGAGATTTCTTACTACATACTGTTCATACATGTTTTCTTAAGCAGAAAATTAAACATATATTTATTCAAATTCTGTTGTAGAAACCTTAAATTACATTAGTTCAGTATGTCTTCAATTTTAGTAGACAAGCTGCTTTTTAATTTGTATCAAGCTGAATGTACAATTACAGCACACAAAATGTACAAACTGAGATTTGGAAAATGTACTGTCAGTAACCCCTTGTTTTCCTTAAGTATCAATGGCATCATTTATTAAAATATATATTAGCATTACATTTACATTGACTAACTTAGTGAATGGGAAGCTTGTTTCTTGTCACTCTAAATGATTAGGATTCCAAATCTGCAGTAGAGGTCTAATGAGATTTTCAAAACTGCAGTGACAATCAAGTTCCTGTTTCCAAAGGTATTAGTGGATACAAGGTGACCTGTAGGTAGGTTTGAAAATTCCCAGAGGCATCTGTTTGCAAATGTTCTCCAAAATCTGTGCTGGGGATCTTCAGTTTTCTGAAATTAGTTGAGTTCATCCTCACTTGATTTGTCTATTCATGGATTTTGTAATAACAAAATAGGCTGTTCTTTTCAACTCGAAATTGATCTCATTACTGTGTGTGACTGATTTGGAAACGAAGCACATGTTCTCTCTGCTCCTGCAGAACTGCAGCACAGAGACATTTGGCCAAAAGCTTTTCTGCAGTCCTGAAAATACTTACACCTACAAAACTAAACAGAACCTGTCATCTGTGCTGCTGCAAAGATAAATATAGAAGGTATTAGTAGCGCATTATGTATGTTGTTAATAAAGTGATTAGGATAAAGTAAAAGTAAAATAATCTTCTGGTGATACTGCATATAATTTGAAAAGCAACATCAACTCATTTATGAGTTGGGTCCTTATTAATTAAATAGGATTTTTAAAGCAGTAAATTAGAAGAAGTCTGAGTCTTAACATTTGCTTGGATACATAATTTCACATTAAATTTTAAATAGTTTTAAAATTATTTTACATTTTTTTTTGTATGACTTCAGTGAAGAAATATTTTTTTCATTTGTCCTTCCCTTCAGCTAGCAGAGGACTTCAGGAAACTTTTCAGATTTTCTCAGCCCTAAAGCCTGGTTTCTGTTCATGGTTATCAAAACCCTCTTGAAGTCCCTGAGAGTTGCAGTCTTGCTGTGTGACTCCTCATCTCTTTTCCTGTGCAGGGGGTTCTGCTATTGCTTATCCTCTAAGTGGCTTTTATTAGAAAATTATTAACAAGTTTCTCAGAGTATTAGATCTTTCCTCAACTAACACAAGGAGAAGAAACAATCAGGAAAAACAATTGAGTCATTTTCTGCGCAATCTGCATGCACAAAGTGTGTCCCAAGAGATGTGAGAGGAGAGAGAAATGGCAAAGGGATCCCTGAGCGAGATGGCATGGGTCAGCCTGGGCACAAGGGAGGAGGGACCTGTAGCATTAAGGAATCAGACCCTTTCAGGCCTCTGTGGCTGCACATCTGGGGGCCTCAGTGCTGCAAAATTGGTGTGTGCCTCAGACTGGCTGTGCCCTGAGTGGGGCATCCCTGGGATGGGCTGTGACCTAAACAGGGCACCCCTGGGATGGGCTGTGACCTAAACAGGGCACCCCTGGGATGGGCTGTGACCTAAACAGGGCACCCCTGGGATGGGCTGTGACCTAAACAGGGCACCCCTGGGATGGGCTGTGCCCTGAGTGGGGCACCCCTGGGATGGGCTGTGCCCTGAGTGGGGCACCCCTGGGATGGGCTGTGACCTAAACAGGGCACCCCTGGGATGGGCTGTGACCTAAACAGGGCACCCCTGGGATGGGCTGTGACCTAAACAGGGCACCCCTGGGATGGGCTGTGACCTAAACAGGGCACCCCTGGGATGGGCTGTGCCCTGAGCGGGGCATCCCTGGGACACTCAGCAAAACAGGAACAGCTGCCCCTGCACCCCCAAACCGAGGGAGCTCCCCCCAACAGCCATGTGCCAAAGGGTCCACCCCCCCCTCTTGCAGAAACCACAAAACATTCCCCACCCAAGGACATTCCTTATGATGTGACAATTGTCATGCTGTGTACAGAGAAAAGTACATTTCAGTTTGACATACTGAGAATTTCTATTTAATTTCTGACTGGTAATTTTAAATAATTCTCATTTCATTCCAAAGAATGACATTTTAAGAGCTTGAAGAAGGAAATGTTTCATATTTTAATCAAAGGAAATGTTTCATTATATTTGGGGGGTTTTTGTTTCTTCTTTCTTTGCTTCTCCTTGCAGCTTGCTGCAAATTTGAGATCTCTTTAGTTTTGTTTCAGGTTAATCCCATACAATTTTCATTTTGACAGATCTTTAGGCATATCACAGTATCTGTTATTTATACAGCTCTGTCTGTTAAAGCAGTGATATTCACTGCTCACTGCTTTAAGGACAAATTGAGGCCCTAATTCTGTAAAGACCTACCTATTTTTATGGGCAGAACTGCTTACTGAGCATAAAGTTAATCACATTAAGCCTGTAAAGCACTAGAGATCCTAGAATGGAAAACATTAGAGATGTGCAAAGTAGTATTTTGACTTTCAAACACTTCTCGCTTTCTCTGCCTTCTCCTGTAGAAGGATGGGGGAACTCATTCAAATGGACTAAAAAAAAGTTAGAATCTCATTTTTGCGTATTTTCATTCAGTTTTTGCAAAGAATATATTCGTTATACTGGCTGTATGTCAATTTAAAATAATTTGTCTGCTCAATTCAACATCAAATATTTTATTTCAGTCATTAAAAATAAACTTTTTTTCTTCATGTCTCAACATAAAGCCCTGTGGAGACACGTAGACAATTACTGCACACCTTAGTTGAGAAGGTGCTCTCAGTAAATCTTTTTACATCAGGGATGGTGCCCTATTTACTCTCCTTTCTCTCCTCCCTGTTCTTTGCAACAGTCACTTCCCAGGGCTACTGACAAACCAGAAGACATTGTGCTCTTTGCTGAACCTTCTTTGCCCTCTCTCCCACCCAGAGAGCCTGGGAGCCTGCTCTGTGTGGGCTTCACTCAGTGTCACAGGTGACACTTATCAGTGTCCTTTTCTTGTATGTGGGGGGGAAAAGTCCTCCATCAGTCTGAGAACGCCTTCCATTCAAACAATGGAGACACAATGAGGTATAGGCTGCACCTCAGGTTTTTGCCTCAACCAGAGTTTGAAATGGACTTTGCTCAAAATTCTCAAAGTATATTTTAAAAGACTAGGAGATGTTGATTTTGGCATCCACTGAGCCATACTCCTCCTAATTTCTTTCTTGTGCTCTAATTTTCGTCCTCTTTGCTGTAATTTGGCTGCACTTCCTCATCGCTCAACAGATACAGTCTGAGACCTGCACACACGGTGCCTGACAGATACAGGTTGGAAACAAAAGGTATTGTTCCCATGCTGGGCAAGACTGAAGTAGAGATAAAGCTTTCTGCTAGGCCTGGGGAGTCTGAGTATCTCTGAAAGCTGTAAGACATGCAGGTGTAAATCCACACATTCACACCATGAAAACAGCTGGGCTTTGGCGTGGCTGGCACCAGGCAGGCTCTGCAGTGCCAGAGTGTCCCTTGTGCATGGTGACATTGCAGGGAAGCTGGAACAAACCTGAGGACAAAATGCAGACTTTTTCCTTGGGGTGGGAGTCCAGGTTTAAACCTGTAGGTGAGCTGCTGATCACCCTTTATCACAGGGGTGCAAAGGTTACCTGGGGCTCTGGCAGGGCAGGTCCCCACGTGGCTCCAGGGCTGGCCTTTACTGCCTCTGCAGAGTGCCAGAGCAGCCAGAGGGGCTGCCAGAGACCCAGAACACACTCAAGACACGCTGACAGAGGGAATTTTTTGGCTGGTGGAGCTGCACTGCATTCCTGACTGACATAAGTGAAGGCAGCGTTTTTCTGCTGACATAGCTGAGCACACAGAAGTGGTCTGCCAGTGCAGCTGAGCCAACTGGAATTGTGGACTAATTTTTTGATTTAAGAAATAAGTATCTAGCATGATTGTTCCAGAAATCTTGAAAATATGAGATCCAGATGCCCTAGAAATGTAAAAAAATGTAAATCGAGTATTATAACTAAAAAAATCTCATTATTTGCAGTAATGGGGAAGCACAGGTCATGATTTATTTTATTTTTTCTTGCAATGAGAAACATTGCTCTTTGATTTGTAAGAGCCCTTTCTTTGTGGCCTGAAGCCAGTGGAGTCATGTGTTGACACAAGTCTCTATTACTTGGGCAGAGTCAGGGTGTAAACAGCACATAACATTTGCTCAAAGGTTCAAGATTTTTTTTAATCTTCCTGGTACTTCTCAGGAAATAGATGAGAATTGGTACCTCATTTTTTTAGTACCGTAAGTATTGATTCATCAAGCAACAAAGATTTTTTTTTTTCATTAAAGCATAAATTTTCATTAAAATTTATATAGAAAATAGCATGTGATTGGTTGGAAAACACAAAAAAAAACCTCTCCATGTAGATCCTCATAATGTGTTATTAGTGACAATCCTAATGAAAGTTATCTCAAGCCAGAAGGTTAAGGGATTTTTAATGTGTAAATACAGATGCAAAGAAGAAATCTGGACATTCAGGTCAGGCTTCCATATGAGTAAATATATTCTTTAATTTATTAATGAAGTTCAGAATCTTGTTAAATTGTTTATTAAACAGAGCTTCAGTATCTTTTATGTCTGTAGCTGAATGTATTTTAAAGAGTTAGAAAGTCAGTACATGAAAGATTAAAATCATGTGCTTCACTAGTCTCTCACAGCAGGGTGGCCAAGTCTGCTCCCATTAAAGCTGTCATTGTCATGGCACCTAAAATACCAACCAACCAATAGGAGAAGAAGGAAAGCAGAGGCTGAAAAACCTCATTCCCTCCTGCTCCTCCTGCAACAAACTGGATGCATAACCATAGCCATGAACCATTCATACCTGGAGCAGACCCTAGCATGTTTATAAACTTCTTGCACATCATTGCCACCAAGCCCAGCAGGATAGCTACTCTGGTCATTGCCCCTCTGATGTAAAAACTACGTATTAGGGACAATACTAAAGCTATTTCTGGGTAAGAAAATAAACCTAGGGACCAGAGAGGTATTAAAATCTCAAAAAACCTTAGGGACCAGAAATGCATGCAAACCTTCACCCCAATAGACATTATGAATTCAAAAAGCATGGCTATTAGCTGATTTAAACGAACACAGAGTAATAGCAACCAAAATGCAGTCAAAACAGGGTTTTTCCACTCTCTCTCGAGCCCCACGTTTGGGCACCAATATTTTGTCCTGGTTTAGGGCAAATTTGTTAAAGAATCTGCAAAGGAGGGCCCCTCCAGAAAGCAAAACCCACACGCCCCCCCCCCCCCCCCCCCAATCGGTTCAGGAAGAATTCCTTGGAGAGAGGTGGAAAGAACCTGTTTATTTGACTGGCCCAGCACCCCCAGCACACAAAATGAACAATACCAGATGACACCGCTCTGAGAAAGATGACAAAATCAGAAAGTCTCTTTCGGGGGTGGTTGCTCTGCTCTCAGTCCCTCCGGCGCTGGGCCAGCTGCTGCAGCGGAACGGTGCAAACCCTCGGTGTTCCCAGGTCCAGTCCGGAGCAGGTTCGAGATGGTCACAGAAACAGGAGAGGAGAAACAGTCCAGGAAGGAATTTGGACTGTTTTGCTAGAACTAGCTAATAAGCAGAAGCAAGAGCAGAAAAGGGAGCAAGCAAAGCAGCAAGCTGAAAGCAAGAAGCCAAAACAGCCCTATGTACTGCCCGTCTCTATGTCCCTGATAAGAGAAACCCAAACAAAACTTCCACTCTTCAGAGCCGGTCTTAAAGGCACAGAACAGATGAATGGGGATACAAGCATCGTAACGTCACCCCAGGACACCAACACTCACAGACTGAGGGAAATGTACACATGAAGGTCTTTAACATTGCATATGAATATAAAAGTAACAATTAATAATCTTGCACATCAATGTTCTGCTGCAAACACTCATCTTCTCATTTTGTGCACATTCCAAACTTACTATTCCAGGATTTAGAGGAATTTTTATCAGTCAGGCTTGCCACTGCTGCAAATACAAGGCACCTTCAAACAAAATTGTGCTGTGTGCCCACTTCTCTCAAATCCCAAAGTTTGTCCATACAGCTCGTCCAACACACTCTGTTTCTGATAAGGCACTCAGAGGTGACTGTAATGTTAGAATAGATGAAACTTTTTTAATGCCAGCATTGTTTTCTTAGAATAGCAGCCTTTCTGGTTGAAATTTTGCTAGGTTGTTTTTCCTTTTTTTCTTTTGCATATTGTGTTTTGATTATAAGCATTTCAATCATTTTAAATCAGAAAGATTGAAATGTCATTTTTTTTTTAGAATGGATGATACAAAACATAAACAATTACAGCATTGAAGTTGAATTATACATAATTGGCATTCCAGCAGCTCAAGTTTTCTAATATAGTTTCATAACTTTGTCTCACATCTTTTATAAAGAATCTGTGCAGATGGAAGACACTTTACAAGGAAGGCATTGACATGACAGTAATTCCTTTATGGTACTTTATTTTATGTAAAGATGTCTGTGGGGGAGGTGTCAGGTGAATACAGTTATTTAATAGCTTTTATCTGTTTATTCTAGTTGGTAAATATGTGTGAGTGTGCATGCTTCTACATAATGTATCTATGTAATACATGGTGTATTTTAATACCTAGATATCTATTCAAATTACTGCACCTTATGGGAGTGAAGTATAGTAAATTTTGACATTTAACCACATTAGAGTAAGCTTAGAGCAAATTAGAACAAAATGCTGCTAGCAAGTGTGTTGTAGCACAAGTGACCAAAACAATTAACATTGAAGTTAAGTGATGTGCTATGGCCATAGACATACCAAGGGAAATATCTATAGCCATACTTTTGAACAGAAGAACCACTGTTTTTCCCATTTCTCACAGGCCACTGTGCCTCCAGATCATCAATCTTTATAAGCTCATAAGAGCTGTAAATTAATGAACACGTAATGTTTTTCAGCAGCTCACACATGAGTTTATGAACATGCTGAAGTTTGTGTTTTTATACTTAGAGCGTCATCTAGTGGGAAATTTGGATTATGGAACATCCCTTCCAAGTTTCCTCTGCTCCAAGCAGACTGGTTTGTAAAAAAGGAAAATAATACAGCAGAGAGAGCTATTAAGTGACAAAGCTTTCTTAATAATTAAATTTTACATTATAAAAAATAAAAGGCAAACTAGAGTATTGGAATAAAATGAAATTCTTGTAGACTTCTGAAAAATTATCATATATCAATATCAGTATGTCAGATACAGGCAAGCTTGCATATCTTATAACAAATCTTTACATGTACATAGTATTTTATTAATTTTAAAATAGCTATAAAGTAGAAGAACTCTTGCTCCTCAAATTAAAATCAAATAATAACTCACAAGTTAGGATGTAACAAATTTATTTTTAATATTTACAGAAAGAACATAGTTTTGCATGAGGAAACCTTCAGAACAATAATTTGGTGACATCTCCTACAAAATCATGCCTGGACACTATTTCTTCTCTGACACAGGGACTCAGGCAGGTCAGTTTCTCCAAAGTCAGCTTTGCTTTGAACCTTAAAAATAAATAGCTTCCTTAAAGGAATAACATTCAGTTTAAACAGTTACCACACAGCAGAATTACAGAAATTCAGCAGCCAGTCCAGATTTCTGCTGTTTTCAGCTGTGAGGCTACTTCAGACATCTTGAAGTACAGTTCATGATATCGTTAATTCATAAGGATACAGTACTGAATTGCTGAGTCTAAATAAAATCTCTGTGGGGTGCTACTTTATTTTTTTTTTTCATGCTGAAAATTGAAAGCCACTGACTAAACTTTAAAAGGATTAAAATACCTGCTGGAAAACTTGGAATGGACTGAAGTCTTGATGAAGGGTTTTTTGTGCTTTTACAAACTTAACTGATTCTTTGAGACATAATTATCAAAGTGCTATAAGAAAGGCAATCTTAGAGGCAGTTTTGACCAGATAGAAATGGATTGGAGTTTGTGTGTGTGAGATACCTGACGTGAAAATATGTTTTTTCAAGTTTCCATGTTGTCTGCAGGTATAAGTTCTGTGCAAGCATCTTTCTTCTTTACCAAAGACCTCAAGATTTTTAAGACTGGGAATGGACTTTTTAGTAGCAGGGCCTGTAGCAATAGCCAAGGGGTAATGATTTTAGACTGAAAGAAATTAGATTTAGACAGGACCTAAGGAAGAATTTTTTTTTTTATGAGGGTGACAGAACCCTGGAACAGGCTGTCCAGAGAGGTGGCAGATACCCCATCCCTGGAAACATTCAAGGCCAGGTTGAATGGGGCTCTAAGCAACCTCATCTACTTGAAGATGTCCTTGCCCTCAGAGGTTGGACTGCAGGAACTGTAAAAGTCCCTTCCAAACCAAACCATTCTGTGACTGTGATTCTGTGATTTGTCACCATTTTCTTAATGGGGATAGGAGAAGGTGCAGTTAAATTTGAGGCGGGACTGAAAGACCCAGGACTGAAAGATCCATAATTTCTTGGGACTAGAAATTGATGCTTCCTCTCTCTGGGGGACCATCTTAAAGGAGAGCTGTCTTACTGTAATGAAGAAGAGGTATAGAAAAACATCAGCAAGGGAAGAGGTGGCAAGAGAAACAGAAACACAAAGGAAAAGTTCGATAAATAGAAAATGTCATGAAAATTAATAGACAGTAGGAGAGAAAAAGGAGACTGTACAATGGGGAAAAACAGGGACTGAGAAAAGTTCAAAGAAAATACTAGCTTAACCTCAGTAACCCACTCATACTGTCAGGGCAGAGAATCTCATTTAACATTTCTTAGGTTTCAGAATTCATTGTACACTGAAAGAATACTTGATAAATTATTTAGACAGTTTCAACTGAGATTGGAAAAATCCCAGCCTGTCAGAAGCTAGGTTAAAAAAGGTTGATGCTGTATGAATAATTTACTTCTTTGGGGAGGAAAAAACATACAAGTGCTGTGTCTAGAGTAGAGAAGTGCTAAACCTGCTGAAGCTCAGTAGCCATACAGTGGGTTTAAGCCAGCACTACAAAATGAGTGCTCTCATTTAAAAGCAGGGGCTATGCCAAAGCTAAGTTATCAAAAGAAGGTCATCATTAAAGATTCTACAATTCAGTTCTTTCATACATGCATACTTTTAACACCATGAGAATAGTCCAATTAAAAAAAAATTTATAAAAGCCTCCTTTTTCAGTGATTTCTTGTGGCAATTAATTTAAGTAAAGCAAACTTATCAGTGTTGGGTTTTTCTTAATTCATTAGTTTCATTTCTATAGGACACCCTCCAGCTTCACCGTAACAATTCACTGTTCTTAGCAGATAGTTCCTGTTCTAGTCAGAATTGCTTAACCTTTCAAGGGAACCAGGTCATGGGGTTTGTTTGTTTTTACATGAAGTAATCATTACTTAATTTTTTTTATTATGGTATTTTTTAAGAGAAATCACCATGGTAACAGAGGAAAGGAATTTTTACATATACATTCTATTATGGTTTTCATTTCAGTAAGTAGAGGTACAGAATTTGACAGCAATGACCTTCCATTGCAACATACCAGCACTATGTAATACTCTGGGTAAAGTCATTTCAGTAATATCAGATGTACAATGAGCACAGAAGCTGTCCCCACTGCCAGGTCAGCTTTGCTGGCTGTCACAAGTCAACAATTCCCAAAGACACCATTCCACAAGGAACTTTTGTCCCTTGTTCCTCACTGAAGTCTGCAGAATCTGAGGAGACTCAGCAGCCCAGGAAGGATAAGGTCCTAAATTCTGTCCTTACTTCTGACCACTACAATCCCCCTCAGACAAATAAAAATCAGCCTATCACTTAATTCTGTGTATGGTCAATACATTCCATGTATTGAATGATATCAATAAATGGAAATCTTGTTCTGGCTGACATGTATCAGGGCATCTCAGATCTGTGGCTAGCAAAAGAAAATAAATACTATAGATCTGGAAGGTGATTGATGGATTAAAGCTCTGCAGACAGGAGTTAGCTAGAACACAATACCTCAAAATTCCTTCATGTGTGCCCACATATAAAACTGGAATTCCACTTGTCTGCCTCCTGCCCAGCCCAGCAAGCTCACCAGGCTCAGCCAGGATATCTGCACATGAAAGTTGCTGTGCAGAGTCTGCCTTGGTACTTGTCAGTAGAATTATTATGGGTTCCCTGCGTGAAGGAGATGAATTTAGATGTTCAAAATATTGCCTGTGAGAGCACACCAGAGCAGCACACCCCATAATTCCATAATTTTGTTGACCCATGGGAGAGGCTGGGGGAAGCAGAATCTTTATGACTTTATTAATTCTTGAGAAACTTAAAAGCATATGGCCCCCAGCATGACAACATCTACTGAGGCATGGCCGTGACCCAGCCATGTGCACCCCGAAACCAGAAATATAACACACTGTCTCTCTTCAGTGCCCTCAGAGGGCTTCTTTAACTAATTTACGTGATTTCCTTCTGTAATACTGATGTGGAAAAGATCCCTTTGTTTTGACCTACAGGCCTCAATCACCTTTCAGCTCTGAGGGGCTCTACCATCATCTTATGGCTGGGGCTTTAGCCAAGGAGAGTGGCAAATCCCTGCCCTCCTCAGCCTCCGCCCAGGGACCCCATGGATGTTTCATAGGCTTTGGATGGATCACAGGCAATCATTACTATCCTGATTCTTGTCAGCTCTGAGGTCTGTGTTCAGTAAAGATACATACCTCTCATCACAATAGCATTTGCCTGAAACACTGGCTTTAATTTGGTATCTTTTTTCTATATTAAATCTTTTTCCTACAAGAGCTTAATGAAGAGAAAATTAAAGAGTTGGAAGTTTTCTTCATTTACAACGCAGGTACACAGGTAGTGCTCAAAGCAGAGACAAATGTTCTAGGTTGTCTAAAAGCACTGTGGATAAAGAAAATGACCACCCTCAGGTTTAGTAGCAGAGTCTTTATATAAAAAGTACAACAACTTTGTTGTAAAGTCATTTGGACTTTGCAGTAGGAAGCAAAGTGGGGAGCAAGCAAGTTTCCCTTTTAGAGTTATCTTTCAAAATAAAGTGCCAAATCTGCTGTCTACGATGGAATTCTCCCATTTTCAAAGACTAAGCTCAGCTAGTTCAAACTTACTGCAAAATTGAGTTAATATTTTGTATTCCTGGATATTTTTTAAAAAGCAAACTTCAGAAAAATCAAGTAATTCCTTATTATTTATCCCTTTCAAATAAGGCTTTATTCTCTGCTTGTCATAGATCAAGGGGTTTATCATGGTTTTTATGTATTTATTTACTGTTTTTCCCAGACTTGTCAATTTGAGCATAACAAATGGATAAAGGTAAGCAGCACTAAATAATTATAATAGAACTGAACAAAAGGAAATGGAGAATTAATGTCCTTGTTAAATTTGATGTCGTCCTTGGCTTTCAGAATTAGCTACCTATTCAGTATTTATTTTCTTCACATTTATTTACGTGTGCTACCAGAGAGAAAAAAATCACTAGTGGGTAAATATTGCAAGGGATTAAATAAGTCTGTTGCAGTGATATTATAGACCTCTAGTCAATATATGGGTAATATATGGGATGTGGCAAAAGAAACAAAATTCTTAATTTTGGGGTTTTTTTGTAATCCCCTCTTCCTTTTATTAATGCTAATGAAGCTGGAGAACAGGCTGCCTGGGGAAGGGGTATCAAGAGTGCAGACCCCTACCCCCAAAACATCCCACTGTACTACTGGGGTTCCTTTGTGAGAACAACTGAGACTCAGCCACTGATATATGTGCCACTTTGGGTTAAATTATCTGTGAAAAAAAAAATAATGGCACACATCAGGTGGGAAGTGTAATTTTTAAACTGATACAATATATTTGAACGTGTTCTTAGTCGTTTGGTTGTTGGTGTAGGAGGTAAGGTGGAGGAAGGAGATGGAAAGGGATTGTTGTGGTGTGTGTGTTTGCAGCCTGTTCCTACAGGGTGGCTCTCACAGGGAGGGTGTCAGGAAGCACCATTTTGTCTAAAGTGATGTAGCCCATCACTAACCCGGCACAGCTCTGCCTTCCAGGCATCCCACTGTGCTGTGCTTCAGTGCCAGTGCCCGCAGATGCCCGCGACCGAAATGGAAACGCGGGCACCACAGCTACCGCTGCGGTCATTGGAGGCATAATCGCGGGGGCTGGCTTGGGGGAGGAGGATTTAAGCTGCGTTTTGTTTCCATTCTTGCATGGCTGTACAACAATTGCCCACTGGCGGAGCGTGTCCCCGGCTGCCCGCCGGGCGCTGCGCCCTCCCCGCCCCTCCACCGGCATCTCAGCGCCAGAACCGCGCCCAGCAGCGGGGCTCCAACTCACTCACACCTCAGCAATAACTGATTTCAGGCCTGAGTCAGTCTATTGAGCTCAGCCGAATTTGTCCCGATTTACACCGAAATAACCAAGATCAGTTTGTGACCTCTCTGTAAGATTATTATAAAGTAATAGTCCCTTTGCATTCATGAAGAGCCAAGGACACAGAGCTTTTCTCATTTCTGTTTCCATCCTACCATTACTCACTTCTGTGACAACCTCTTCTATAGATGCTGGCAAATTTCAAAAATGGCAAGGAAATACAATGGGAAACATTTGCACTTATATATGCATAGCTGTATAAACACTAAGAAGAAAAAAGTTCTCGGCAGAGTGGAATTATAGAAAGACCCCAAAGCTAAAGCAGTTCTGTGAAGTTCTGTCTTCTGCTGCCTTCCCTCACTTTCTTCTTGTATTCATTGTTTTATTATTTTACTTTCTTATAGAGCAGTAAGGTCAAGACAGTATCCCAGCTGCTGGCTGCTAGCTGAGACTGAGCCTTTGAGGTGGAGAGTGGGATCTGACATTGCTGTATATTTTACTGAAGACTTTTTAAGGTACCAAGTTTTTTTTAGCTAGTAAATAAAAAGACATGATTCACGCTTTTCAAGAATGAACATTTTCCACGCTCCCAGAGGTTCTTACAAGCTGACTGAAGTATAATTCAGATGGCACTTGAGAAGAATTGACTTCCTAAAATCCTCACCATCCCTGCAGAGGTGCTTTGGTCCAATTTTAAACAGGTATTTAGTTCCCTGTTTTTGTTCAGCTTTTAGATGCTACTCATTTTAGTGCATCTTCCTTTGCAAATCCCAGAATAAAAAGAAATGTTGCAACTGCACAAGTCAAATCTGTTTGAAGAGAATGTATTGTAAAATTATCTCTGCGTTCTTTTTATACTATGAAAGTGCTGACAGCACTTTGATGTGGAAGGGATGAGATACAGTAATCTGAGGGGCTGCTATGAAAGGAACGACATGCTTTAAGCTGGAACTGTACAGAGAAACACACAGTAATGACAGCTTCACACAACACCTAATTTGATTCTTTCTTTGCACCACAGTGAATCTTTAAGCCACATCCACTTGCTAATGAGCAGGGAGGCTTCTGAGCAGAGGTCACCTTGCTCCCACTTTTGTAAAATTCACTCCACCCCACTTATAAAACCATCCATTATCACCTTCTCTTCCACAGCATTTTGTCTTTGGTGAGTTTGCTGCTGCATAGAAATCAAATCAAGAAAGGGAAAAAATAGTGCCTGTTTTTGCAATTGAAATTACCTCTAATTCCTCTAAGTAGGAATTACTTCTATCGATAGGGAAATTAGTTACAAATATTCCTAAAAAAAGGAGACCTCTGCCCTCTGCCCCAAACCCAAGTAACTAACAAATGCAAAGCTGGAATCCTGGAGTTTCCAGCTACAGTAACATCACATACATGCTTGCAGATCATTGCTGAGCCAGCAGTGACTTGCTGTGTGGGATCATGCTTTGGTATTTCCACATCAGGTTGGGAAAGGTTGACTAAAACTGGGGAAAACAAGAAAGTTCAAGAGCAGAATTATTTTCTGTACAGAGAAATGTCATACTCACTCATACACCTATGGAAGGGTCATCTTTGTTTGGCTAAAAGCTAAAAAGAGCAAACTTCCAGATTTAAGGCAAAAGTTTAATTTTGAATGCTAGAAAATAAATGCCTCAAGTTATTTTTATATTTATGAATGTTACATAGTGAAATATTTCCTAAAGCTCAGGAATTTGTCAGATTATTAACCAGAACAAAATAAATACACTGCATTGCAAATAATGCCCTGAATGCCTGGTGAAAGACCATGCTGATTAGCTGTACCACAACTTCCCTGTGTTGATATTAATCACAAAACACAAGAGACTCACCCCAAAGTGTCTGCTAACATCACAAGGCACCTACAAACTATTTATTTAATTTTCCCAAAGGACAGTTTATTCTCCCACCCCTAAAGTACATGCTGTGATGCTAACAGACTGGAAAAACTAGACACATTGTGTCAAAGCTATGAAGATGCATAAAATTATTATTAAGAGAGTAGATCTTTATCTACATTTATTTGAGAGGCCAGTATAGCCTTTAAAATATTAGTACATTGCATTTGACAGATAAATTACAGCACATTTCTTTTATTATTAATAATTAGTTCCTAATTAGTTGTAATTCTAATATAAGGAGGAATAATTATGTTTCTAAACTCAGTGAGCTAAATCATGGACACACTCTGTGACCTAAAAGGAGTTTATAATTTCCAAGTAAAAATATTTAGTGAATATGTAATGAAGCTGTGGGAAGCTGCAGGGTCTGGACATCTCCTGTGGAGAGAACAAAGCCTCATGTCACACGTTAAGCTTCATTCTGCTGCTCCCCCAAAACCAAGAGAACACTTTTATTCTTTGGAACTTGGGAGTACCTAGGAATGCTATGATTTATTTCTTCTCTGTGTGTTTTATAGTACTTCCTTTTCCCCATACTCATCTTCATTCAGGCAAATCTGTGCAACTCAGAAATAACTACATCTGACCTGACCTGCTTGATCTGAGCATTATCTTGTTACTGCATTCCTGCTCTGGCACAGATCTCACCACAACACCAGGCTCTCACACTTATTTACCAATCTGAAAAGCTCTGCATATTGGGGAGTTCTAAGTGCTGACTTCTACCACTAAATCTCTCAGGGGCCTAAGACCTGGCTGAAAAGGGTCTGTAGAGATACACCAGAAAAAATGAGATCACTCTGCTAAAGAGAGATATTAGCAGGCTTTGTTGGGGAGACCATGCCTACTATTTAACTTTTGCTGTAGGTGAAGTCCTGAGGTGATCCTGTGACAGGTTACTGAAAGTTATTTAAAGCAAATATATGCTCATATGTGGGGTTTTTATTTCATTTGTGAATTTCAACTTCTGGCAAACCCATGCAATGAGATGGAGAGGAAGACAACAAACTACCCAAAATTCTATTTGTAGTAGGTGTTTTTCAGGATCAGAAAATGTAGTGATGACTCTTGACACTTTAAAAATGTTTTAAAAAAAGTAACACTTCAGGTTATCATAAAAAACTGCCTCTCTGAGTTTTAGAGGCTATTTGTGATTATTTTTGCATATATTTAATGTATTTTAGCAAAATACCTAATAGGCTTGCTGCTTGTATTTTTATGACTGGTGTAACTAAAGCTGTTCCTTGTTTATTCTCTCTTTGTTCTTGTTCACTTCATGCTTTCTTCTCTTTTTATCCCCACACAAACAAACAAACAGTGCTTCCTGCTGCCTCCCAGACCACTGCCAGCTGTCCTGATGGCAACTGGCAAAGGACAAAAGCGGCTCTGCCATAAAGGCCTTTGCTGAGAAGTGATCTCTGCAGCCTCCTCCCTTTCTTCAGTGCCAGCAAAGATACCACAGCTCTCCAAACTGTAACATTAGAGGCATTCAGTCATTTGGTTAACTTTCTATTATTGGACATAAAACAAGAAAACCAAAACACTCTTTTGACCTTTCTTCAAACTAACAACTCTGGTTGCAATGCTGGGCAGAATTTTTATGTTCAGAGAATGCATATACTGATGAATGGTTGACTTGATTTTCTTAAATTGTCCCTTCCTGAAAAAAAAAAGCTCTTGGGGGCACTGTTTTGTTACAAAAAGAAGGGGGAAAAGCTGAGAAGATTAAGATGCTTCCGTTCTCAGAAGTGAATTTCCCACAATGATACACAGTGATACTGTTGAGAATAGCACATAAGTGACAGAACTACTGCTGGTAAATTTTGGTGCTATGAAAAACTCCTCAGTGTCAAAATTAATCACAGTATCAAAATAAATCAAGGTAATTCATAACTGCAGCTGAGAAGCAGTGTAGCCATATATTAGGGAACTTACAAAAGGATTTCCAGAAGTAACAGTTCATTAAAGCTATAGGTAGGAGGTGGGGGGAAAGTCCATATTATTGATAAGAACTCACATGGTGGAAAGCAACAAAAGCTATTGGATTAGGTAGAGAAAAAAAATAAGAAAACATTTGAAGCCCTGGAGAATCTGTGTCTAAAGTAAAAAATTCTAGAAATAATTAACAAAACACTATCTTTCATAATAACTTTTATACAAGCAGCTTACCTATAGTCCAATGCTTAAAAAAACCCACAACAAAATCCCAAACCCTCTAATCCTTACTAAAATATACCAGCAGGAACACACATACACACAAAGAAAGCATTCATTTCCCAAAACCCAGATTACTTTCAAAGATTAAGGTTATATCAAATGAGATTTCCTAATTTTCTTCTATAGAGTAAATCCAGTTTAAACCTAAATCATCCAAGTAACAGTTAGGGAACACCTTTTGTAAATTTCTGTTACTTGGTGCTTCTTGTCCTGTGGTTTTTTTTAGGACTACTGAGTCCTAAATATAGTGGATCAGGTGGGTATTTATGCTTCTTTTCAGCTCAGTCGATTGAGGAGGCTGCCTGTCCTTGCTTTAACCTACTTTCCCTGCTAAAGTCATTTTGCCTCATAAGCCCCATGGAGATTTGAGAGGCTAAGCCAGTTTATTCCTACAGTGGTCCCACTTTGTTTAGAAATATTGCCAAAGGCTCATTTGGAAACCCTTCTCACAGGAAATAGGAACATTTGGTACTTTGCAAAAACCATAAGGACTCAACTCAAAATAGAAAGGTACAGTTAGCAACCGTAAGAGGAGTGTACTGCTTCTCTTCAAATATAACATCTGAGGAGAAAGACCATTAAAAATGAACAAAAATAGTTAATATTCATCATGGATTGAAACATGGGGTGATTCTAATCATTAACTATTGGCTAAGTGTTTGACATTTATTATTTACAATATAATATATTCTGTTTTTGATATGGCGTTTACCACACAATCTGTAGCAGAGTTAAAGAAAAATACTAGTTTTGTGTGCTTTCATGTTTTTGTGCAGTTTTCATGTCTTAAAATGTAGAAGTCTTTTCACCATGATGAAAAGGATGGAACAGTCACAATTACATATTTTGAAAAAAAAAAATCTCAATTTTTAAAAAATAATTGTAAAAAATCCAAGTGTATGTTGCTATGCTGGGATACCTCCTGTGCAGCAGGACACAGAGGTGACAGATGGAGGGTGCCACCTGTTTCCAGACAGGGCTTTTATTGGCACTCTTCAAGATCACTTTGTACCTTCACAAGGGAACACTGTCATTGCTTTATGTGATCCCCCAGTGAAGATAAAATCTCTCTGTCCAGAAGGGCTCCTGAGAAGAAGACCATTTCTTGACAGTGCTCAGCTGCACTCATGGTGTCCCCAGAAGTTTTGTGAAGTGAGTACTTCACCACAATTAGGCCAAAAATGACAGATAAACATTCCAGTAATGGGATGGCTGAATTTCCTACCCTGGTATCTGAGAGGAACTCTGCATGGCCATGGTGGTGCAGGGAGGAAACAGTGCTTGCGATTAGAATTTACCCTTAAAATAAAAAAAAAAAAAAAAAAAGAAATCTCTGTGTTGAGTGCAGTGGGTCTTCAGACCATCCATCGTACAGTCTATTTCTATTTAAACCATACAGCAAATCTGCTCCAGTATTTCTACGAACAGTTTGTTTCTTTATTTATTTATATATTACTTTTAAGAGTTCACCAAAATAATAGTGCAATCAGTTTGGCTTTACTCCATTAGCTGTGCCTTGGTGTTTGCAGATCTTCTGATCTGCTGACCATAATGATAACTAAATCATCAAATAACAATAATCTTGCCCCTCAAGTTGCAGTGTCCCAGCCCTTTGGAGAAATACAGACATATGCCATAGGAAAAAAAAAAACCAGTGCCCATTTTTAGCACAAGCAACACCAAGATACAAATCACATCACAGGCAGAGTTAATTAAGTCAGGCACCTACTGTTTGCCTATAGTTTGAAACAGCTATTAATTTGAAGGTCTGCTGCAGTGCTAAGATGAGATAATTAACTGATGCATTGTGTGACATGATGAACACATTCCTAAAGGGGCTTGTTACCGTGACTTTTTTGGGATAATACAGTAAAATTTTAGACAATATGCCACAGCAGTTTAAAGGGGAAAAATATACGTACAGGTCTTTTCTTAGACAAAGTGAGGAAAAGGTCAGGAGCTCTTACCTTTGATTATACAGTGTGCAGAACCACACAGCTGTTAAAACCATCAAAGGAGCATCAATACTTTGGCACCTATTTTTCTTAGTTTAAACAAGTAATTTTGGCAATTGCTGTGATTTTTTTAAAATTATTATTTGTAATATATACATACACAAGAAGTCTGTATTTTGTTTAAAATCATATTGAATTACATACATGGTGTCACTATCACTCCAAAGGAATTTCTTTTATCTATTTAATTCACCTTACTGACTGAAGTATTTTCTTTTCTTGATTCACCTGCTAACTCTTCCTTTCCACACCACTAGAAAACTCATCGATCCAGGAAAAAAAAAAAAGACATTCTGAATAGGCTAAAGAATAATTTCTATGATATAAAATAGGAATTAAACAATTGAAATGAGAGACAGGAGACTGAGTGCAGGCTCTGCCAGGATTTAGACCAGCTACATTCACAAATCATGTAAGATCCTAGGATCACTTTCACCTTGAACACAAGTTGATCTCGTATTGTGAAGAGCTTCTCTTTAATAGAATAAAATGTATCACTTCCAAGAAAATAATAGTGGCATCAGGTTTTGTACAATACCTAACAGTTAATGCAACACTAGTTGGCTGTTACAGAGGAATGGGTTTTTAACTACAAATATGCTTCAATTTATAACTGGTTACTTTTCTTACTATACTCTCTTGCTTTTATTGTTTCAAATATGTTACTGTTCTGTATATAGTAAAGCTCCCTGTGAAATACTTCAGGAGGTCTTGTCAGTGTTGTTATTGTGTTTCAATGCTGAAAAAAATGTTTTCCACCAACTGTCTGTATTTTTAAAACTGTTTTAATTAATTCACATAGCTGGATATGCTGCAACATCCAAGAACACCAAAGGGTGCTTAATGTCCTGCCAACATCTAGATATTTTGTTATGACATCAGGACCACCATAAAAATTATCCAGAAACCAAACAAATCCAGAACGATTAATGTTCATGCTGGTTTTGTCCTTTTCATGCATTATGACATATCATATGCAGGGGGAAGATGACAGAAGGTACAGGAATTTTTTTTTTCTTTTACCTACTGTATCATCCATTATTGTGATACAATCACCAGGTCAGTGCAGGAAGGCAAAGGAAAAGTGCATTCATTACCCTGTCCTCTGGTTTCTGGGCACAAACACACCTTCCAGCACTCAGCATCATGAACCCACCATGGGGTTCTACTGTCCTAGCTCTGCAGAACAGCAGAGAGATTTTTTTCTTTAAAGGTCAGGAGATAGAAAAATACTTCAGAGAGGATTAAAAAAAAAAAATCAGCACAAAGGAGTAAAAACAAAATTGAAAGGGGCTTAGTTGCTAAAAAAGGATTTTAGTTGCTAAATAAGCTAAAGTTGCCAAATGATGACACAGCTCAATTCATGGTATAGCCCTGAAATTTGAAGCAGATATTCTAACTTCAGGGTGCAGGCTGTAGAGTGACACCTTGGTTTGATGAAGTCTTGGAACTGTGGAAAAGAACCAACATTATTCTGCAGTATGTAAGGACAAAGTGAAACTAAGGACATGAAAACACCAGTTCGTAGCCCAGAGTGACCGGTACCTGCTGCACTATGTCTGCCTCCACTCTATACCTACTTTCCTACTTTCCTTTGTAGGAAAGGCTTCAAACAAACAAACAAACAAACAAACAAACATTAAGAAGCAAAAACTCATTGTAAAAAGAAAATTACTTTTTCTTTACCAATCTGCATTCACTATACTTTCCTTTTCTGAATAATTGCTTACTCTGTATATTAATTTAACTTTAGAGGATGCCTGAATGGACAAGAATTGTTTTCAGTCCCAGAAGCTGGTTGGAGAAGAGCATTACTACAAAACTGAAAGAGGGGAGATTTTAGCATACAGACTAGGAAGTGCTTTAAACAGTAGCTGGGTGGATTTTTTTACTACTATGAGAAGCAGCTGAAAGATTGTCATTAAAAATAATAGCAAACATATGTGATGTGTTCTCAAACAGAGAGAATTGTGTGGAAGTTGCACATATGATCAACCCTGCCACTGAGCTCAGAGGGATAGCTTCACTTTGATGAGGTTTCAAAATACCCTGCAGGAGTCTGCTGGTGTTTCCTTGGAAAAAACAAATTTTGTGATGGAATGTGATGAGTGTCATGCATTCCAGGTATCAAAAAGAGATATTTCTTAGTATTGTAAACCCATGATCTTCCAGCAGTTATTAAAATGTAATGGTGAGGAGACTGCAGAGCACAGATATTAGATCCCTCTGAAATAATGGTGTTTATGTGATGTAAGAGCTTTCTTCTTTTTCTCTCTCTCCCATTTGTTGTTTTTACACTCTGCCTCAGAGATAAATCCTTGCACACAAAAGGTGGCCGTAGAGCAGGGATTGCACATCCCTGACCCACTCTGCTCCTGAAAAAGTTCAGCTGTGTTGTCTCCAGCCTCCTTTGCTGGCTCACCTCACTTAGGTGACCTCAAACTGAAACCACCGAGCCTGAGACTTCTCAGCTGATGTGCAGAATAATATCCCACAGCCAGCACATTGCAACAGCTATCTGGAAACAAATTTTGAGCCTTGCACAAGATTATAATTCTACAGCATGCTAAAGGTCACACAGATTAACTTGGATGGGAATTAGCTGTGAATAAATTCCTCACTCCTAATAAAGCAGGCAGGAAACCAGTCTCCAATCCTTCATTCTGAGATGAATTAATAAAGCAATACTAACTGCAAAGACAGTTACCAGAATAAGCTATTGGAGCAGCTATCACTGATTTTTCCAGAAGTATGAGGTACTTTCAGTGAGCTTCTATATGCAAGCCTTTATTGTGGAAGCCAGGGAGTTGATGGAGCTACAGCTGCTTCTGCCAGGAGAGGCACCAGCCCAGGGAGTGCCGTGTGGATGATTTTAACTCACACCATTTCAAGCACAATGACAAAAAATGCCATGGGAAAACAACACGACTAAAACTATGTTTCCTGTGGCTTACTAATGGACTATTCATGCAAAACATTAAGCTGATGAATGTGAATTTTGTTGGATGCATTACCCTTCCTCCCTTTGAGCAGGTTTCAAAGATTGCAATTATGTTTGGTTTAATTACTATTAGTCTCAATTGAATTGTCAGATCTTTCAGCATTTTCAGTATGTAAAAATTTATATTTAAAATTTGCCTTATCTGAAGGCAAATTTTACATGTTGGTTCAGTTTTGTATGAATTGGGTGTTATTGTATTTCAAGGCCTGATCATCACGCTTACTTAAGGAGAAGAATTCTTTGTTGATTATTGCTGTTCTAAATACACATAAAGCAACTCAACATGAGTTAATTCTTGGGCAGTTTTGTCTTTGGATTTTTTTTCCAGACTCCATAATCACGTTCCATTTGAACTGGAATTTATTTCAGACTGAGGTAGAGACGAGAGATCCTCACCATCTCTTACACCCACAGAGCAGCTGCATGGCTCCTGCAGGCTGATCAGGATTGCTTCAGTTGGATGCTTCACCTGAGTGCCTTCCAGGCAATTAAGGAGTCCCACATGCTTCAGACTCTGTGAATTTGGGATCTTGAGTGCAGCAGATTCCAAAGGGCTGATCTGGGTACTCAGCCTGCACTACATTCTACCCCCTTAAAGCCCTTGGGAAGTGTGGGTTTTGTCTTTTCACTCTCACAGAAATAAAACTTGCATCTCTTAAAGCATTTTGCCAAAACACAAGACTAGACCCACTGTAAAATTGAAGCATTCTCCCTTCAGGCTAGTGAGGAGTAAAATCTAAGTGTGACTCACTGCAGAAAAGGGACTGTAATTTGAGCAGAGCAGGGAAGAAATGAGCAGAAGGGAGCTTCACTGCATAATCCAACAGTAAAAGCATTAACTGAGGAAAGGAGAAAAGGGAAACCTCATTTCACTGCTTCTATTCAGCATTAAATGCCCTTTCCCTCGTTCAGTGAATCCCATTGCCCCAGCCCCTCCTCCGCTTTCCACATCCAAGAAGAAAACTGAAGAATTTAAGTCACCCCACGTTATTCAGCCACTCAAATCACAAACATGTTTCTCAGAGGTTATCAGCAGTCCCCTGGTGGAGGCACCTCAAAAAAGACCTCTATATTTCCCATCCCTGTCCTCAGGCTCCCTCTGAGGCAAAGCTCAGCTGTCCATGCTCTCTCTCCCATGGAGGGACAGGCTGAGGGAGGGGGCATGTGCCATCAGCCACAGGATGTCCCTCTCAGGAGATGCTGCTGCCACACTGATGCCATATGCCTTTTTATTTCGTGACACCTGTTTACACAGTGTGAGGCAGGAAAAAGATTACTTTCACAGCAGAATGGGAAATCATGGAGCGTTCACTGGCACACAGTGGGTTCAGGGAATATCTTGTGAAAGCATTTAACAATTCATATTGTCAGAACGTGTATGAATGTCCAAATACATGCTGTTTCCAGTCTCCTGTGCAAGAGCTACATTTGCAAATCCTTAAGCCAAAGAAATCAAATCCTGTAGCTAAAAGTTATAAGCAGAAAAAAAAAGTCACTCTTTCTGATTATTGTTTCTTAACATCTCTGTGTTGGTTTTGAGCAAGATGTATTTTGCTTCCTTGACTATTCTGCTTAGCATTGCAACATAAATGAGAAAGTTGACTTTTATGAATTTGTAAATAAAAATAACTATTCTCTCCTGAGCACAGAATATTTGTATCTGTGACAAAATACATTGTTACAATGGCATTGCTGGCCTTTGGAAAAGTTTTAGAACAGGTTTGTTCCCATTTTGTGAATGCTTCAAGGGCTGGGCAGCATGAACTGGTACATTAGTTTAAACCAAAGTGAGTTAAAGTGCTGCATAGCATAATCTCAGTCATGGCCTGATGCTCCTTTTCTCTTACTCTTCTGAGATCATAGTGACAGAACAGCAAGGCAGTCAGTTTAAATCTTGGGGATTAAGTCTTCAACTGCTGCACTACATTGATGATTGGACAGATCTGGTCAATGTCCTCTCCTCACTATGCCGTGATTTTTTTTTTTTTTTTTTTGACAGTGGGCATTTGAGCCTGTACTAGTTGTTGTAATTAAAATAGTGCTACAGGTGTGTTACATGATGTGACAAAACATAAGTACTCTAATGCTCAGTACACAATAAATAAGTTGATTTTTAAAACCTTCAAAAAAGAAAGAAATGTAGCATTTTCCAGCTCTGAGCAAATTTTTTTTTGGCATCTTCATCTCCTCAAGAAAGAGCACGTCCCAGTCGGTGTGGGGGCACAGGAGGTGCACAGGGACGCGGCGGGCACAGCCCCGCACAGAGCTCCATCACACAGGGCACTGCTGGAGCCGCCTCTGCTGAGTTAGTGCTTCCCGACCCGATCTGCTGTCGTCTCATTTATCCCACAAGAACTGAAAATGAACCAGAAGCATTTTAAGACCTTATGTAGCATTTTCCCTTTTTTTTAATGCCTTCCTTTGCATTTAATTACTTTCAAAAATCCAAACACACTTGTGCTTATAAGCCAGAGGCTCTGTTAGCCTGGATCCATGGTGCCGAATTACTTCAGAGCTCAGAGACCCCTGTAGCACGCAGGTGCTCCTCAGCACAGCGCAGTGCCTGCTGTCTGTCCTGCACACATCTCCAGCTCTGTGTAACCCTCGGTGGAAGGGACAGAAGTGCGCGCTCGGCTGCTGTCCAAGGGACAGTAGTATTTAATCCCATTTTCCAGCCGTGCCGAAGGGCAGATCTCCACTCCTCAGGGAGACCGGCTGACTGCTTTCGGTTGCTACACGTGTTTCTGACAGGGTGTTTTGCCCTAGGGATGCTTCGCAGAGGAGCCCACACCGAGCAGTTTTTATCACATGTATAACGCCCCCGCCGAGCGCGCTCATTTTAAACTGAGGCGGGGACAGCGCGGCCCCGCCCCCAATATGGCGGCCGAAGGGCGGGGCCGGCCGCGCGCTCACCCCGCGCCGCCGGAAGTGACGCATTCGGGGCCGTGAGCGGCGGCGGCGGCGGCGGGAGGTGCGGCCGGGGCCCGGGGCCGTGGGCCGTGGATCGGGGGCCGGGGCTCGGGCTCGGGCTCGGGCTCGGTGGGGCGCCCCTTCCCGCCATCCCCGTGGGGTCCGGGGGAAGCCCCCGGGTCGGGTGTTCACGGCCTTCTCCGCCGCGAGCGGGAGGCCGCGGGCCGGGCGGGCTCAGGCCGGGAGCCGTGCGGCGGGGTCGGTGGGCAGGGCCCCGGCCGCGGCCTGGCCGCTCGCTCGGGCCGGCTGTGGCACTGAGCTCCCGGCTCCGGCTCTGCGGCCGCTGTGAGACCGCAGGGAATCGGAACAGACCCGGGGGAACCTTTTGGTTAAAGGATTGTGTAAGCACAGCCTCAGAGGACACAATAAAGGTGCGTGTTCCGGCACCGTGTGCAGTCGAGAGTTCTTGATTGTGTTCTGTGTGTTCCAGGTGAGATGGTTTTCCTATGCTGAGCTCCAGCTTGGATTGCCTCGTGGCTGCACGTTGAGAACTTTGTAAAAAGCAGGAAGTCAAGATGAAGAGCCGGGTGACACAAGTAAATGTAAGTGTTCTTAGACCTAAATTGTAGAATTTGATCACTCCCATGTCGCTGGCAATTAGGTTTATAGTTAATATTATATTAAATAAAACTTCCTGAATGGAAAGAGAGTAATAATATCTGTAACAGACAGCAGCTGTTTGCAAGATAAATACTATTAGGAGTCAGTAAATTACAGCTATTTCTAGCTGCTGCTGTCCTTGCAATCAAAGTCCTGAATAGTAATACTGTAAAATGTTACAGTAATTTGGTCAAAACTGACTGAATGTGATGGCTCAACAGTAAATGTAAGCATGTGGAGTAATAGAGAAAGATTTTGAAAAATTTGACAAGAGTCTTAAAAGATGTAGAGACAATAAGTGGCAGTTAATTTGATAACTGTATGTCATACTATGCATGTTAAAACTTTTCTTTTTAATAGCTATACGTGCTATTTCTGAATGGATGGGAGTAATTTTTTGGGAATGCAAGAAGAAAACATTCTGAAATGCTGTGCTTGTAGAGGTACGCAGCATTTGTAAGGCCAGGTTTGGGACATGTTAGCAGAGCAATGTTGTTATAATGCAGTACCTGAAATCTGTGGTATGACTCTGCCTGTTTGTCCAGAGTTGGAACCTTCATGGGCTCCTTCACTCTTTTTGCTCCAACTTTTCTGACTTGAGTGGCTTTTAGTAGGGATGCTTGAGGGGTAGTTTAATACCTTCTGTTTTCCCAATCTGGTGGTGCTCCCTCATCTGTGAAAATAAGCCATTTAGCAAGAGCACACTGTTTGGACACTTTCAGTTAATAATTTTGATGAAAGTGGACAAGGAACGGGACTAACTTGTCACAAAGAGCTGAATGTTTAGCTGTCACTAAACCTCGTCACAGAGAGCTGAGGGTGAAAATTTCTTCAACAAGCAGAGCTGCTTTTGCAAGGAGCTGAGATAAATGCCAAACACAGAAACAGCCATAACCTTGTCTTGTTTCTGTGAATACTTGTATTTTGGGTTCTGCTTCGGCAGAGACATGATAAAGAACCCATGAGAATGGATCATCCTAAAAAGACTCAGTGCCTTCTTCCTATCTGGTAGATAGGATTTAAATACAGGAACTATTTTATGTTATTCAAAGATTTTTATTACCACTTTCTTGGAAGCTTAGGATACAGGCTGGCATTATATTACTGTGCTGGGGAAAAAAACCAAGGACTTTTCTTACCATTGAATGAATTCAGTGATGTGCTCTGTGGTGTAATGATCATTGAAGGGGGTAGCAAACCTTGGTGAGTGTGAGAGTTTCTTGTACTGTCTCTGCTGTCAAAGATAATGTGGCTCTAAAATTAACCAGGTGGGCATAAATTTTATAGGGGTGCATGCTGCCAGTGACAATGCAATGCCCTTGTTTTCTGTCATCATCTTGATGCAGGCAACGCAATGTTGTAATTTTAGCAATTTGAAGTGCGCCCTAGGAAAGGCAACATTCTGGCATATGTTATAGTGGCCTGAAAAATACAATTATTGGTTTGTATATATACACACACCCCCAGTTAAGTTTTTAGAGATAACAGCTGCCCGGCTTTTTCTGAAAAAGGTGTCATTATATTCTGGTCACCCAGAGTTTTAACTGGTTCTTTGGTGGGGCAAGAACTGGTGTGCCAGTTGGTGGAGAGGGTGCTGCTTCAGTGAACAAACTGAGTGTTGCTGCAGGGAGTTCCATCAAGGTGCATAAGGAAATACTTTTGTTGAGTTTCACACATAATCACTCTGTGGCATCATGAGATTGTAGTTCTGAAAAATCATAAATAATATTTTAAAGGAAGAGATGACCCTTGCAATGAAAGTACTCAGGTTACAAATGCTGCTTCTTGATTCTACCAAAGTTGTTTGGAAACATCTTAATGAATGTCTTTGTGTTTGTTGTAGATGCTGTCTCATTCTGATTTTTGTATGACTCCATACTTACACACGTCATGGTTCAGCCTATGGAATTTGGTGTGAGCTGTTTAAGTGTGTATCACTTACACAATCCTGCAAATCTGCCAAGTAAATCAGTGCAACTCAGGTGTTTGTAATGTATGAAACTAGGAATGGCCCTTGAGGAAATAATGGTAATTAGTAAAAAGGGGGAATGTAAGGAAAAATTGCTCAATAAAGGGAATTTTTAGGAGAGAGGAAAGACACTCTTTAAACTAGAAATGGTGGAATTGTGTTTGTGGTATTGCGTGTGGCACACCAAATTAAAATGGCATCTGAAAGAAGGAAGTAGGAAAGGCAGAGCAGTGGTCCATCTACTGTAGCCTCCAGCAGTAATTAACAGCAGATGCCTTAAAGAGTTGAGGATAGGGCAACTATAAAAGTACTTGCCCATGTACACTCCCACTCTCTACCTGTTTGCAGCTTCCTGAGCCAGATAAAGTTTTTTGGTAACCCTTGTGGACTTTTCTTCTGTGTTTGTTCAGTGTCATGAACCTGTGGAAGCATTTGGCATCTGCAGCATCCTGTAGCTGGGTGTCCAGCTGTTTAGCTGCTTGTTCCTAGAGAGCCAGGAACCTTTCCTTGTCATACCTGACTGCAATCAGCTTTGTTGATGGCCCTTCTTGTAAAGGAGTGGAACTGAGGCATGGTGTGCTTTGATCTGAAGATAGGTGCTCACAGTCATGCTGGGGCTTGACTTTTTTTTTTCTTTTTCTTTCCCTAAAGCATGGTTCCAGTCATGACAGGAGGGAAAACCACAGTTCCCGACATGAGAGTTTGTCTCCAGAGGACAGGTAAAATGACTGATTTTTGTTTCCTTCAATTCTGTCTATATACCTCACATAGTGAGTTAGAGAAGTTAAAAAAAATCATCAGATTATGTTTCTTTTTATATATTACCATAACTAAGTGGTAAAAAGCAAGTACAGATTTAGTAAAATACTTGAGTGATAATATAACAGTAATTAAATGGATTTGTTACTAAAGCTTAGTATTTAGTTAAATTATCATGAGACTTGAAAGTGAAAATTACATGCTGGCTTTTTGCTTGAAGTCACATATTGCTTATACCACAGTTACCATTTTTGGGCAAGATTGCTTCATGCTGTACAGGCAAAATAAGTAGAAACAACTGAATACATGTGTTCGAGGAATACAAGATGCTGAATTTACCACTGATATTTGATGTTATTATTGTTAAACATTTAATTTCAGATTCTAGGAGCTTTCCTTTACAGTGCTTCTTTGATTTTTGATATTTTTTTCCTGATGACAAATTATTGTTAAACTAGACCCTTTTATTGGTGTGACACATACTTTGAAACTCACATTGCAGAATTGGAACACTTTTGCACTGGTACATTGTATTGCAAGTATATATTAATACCATTGCTCTTCTCAGCCTCTTACTAAAAGTTTTTGTGATGTGGGTTGTGTAGGGATATGGAGCGTGATAGGTCTCGGTCTCGATCTCCCAGGAAGAGGAGATACTCTGATGACAGCAGATATGATGAGGAATATTCAAGACGGGAATACTATGATGACAGAACTTCAGATGGAAGGTCTGGAGCCCTTTCTTAATCAGTAATGAAATACTTGCTTTTAAAGAATAAAATGTGAAAGCTTTTCACGTACACTTGGGTGTTTATTGGGTATTTATTCTTTTTCCTTTAGAGGGATGGAGAGGGGGAGAGACAGGCACTATGAGAGATGGGAGGACAGAGACTATGATCGAAGGAAGCAGAGACGGTACTCGTCACCTGACCGCAGGAGTCCGGAGAGGTCGACAGGCCAGAGCTCACTTGCTCATGATGAGACCACCTCAAAGAAGAAGAAAGAAGAGGTGGATCCAATCCTCACTCGCACAGGTGGTGCATATATTCCACCTGCCAAGCTCAGGATGATGCAAGAGCAAATCACTGATAAAAATAGGTGAGTTCAAAGTCACATAGTAGGTTTTTTGCTGCAAGCAAAGCAGTTAAGGCATTTAGAGAATGTTGGGAAAGATAGGATGCATTAAGGGTTGTGATCATTGTTTTGAAGGTATATTTTTATCAGAAGAGAGATAAGAGAATCAGAATAAACTGTACCTGCTTCTGCTGCAAAGTGGAAATTGTGAAGTAAAGCAGGATACTAAATGTAGCTAGGATTTTTTTGGAACATCTTACAAAGCAACATACTGGGTTATACCATATCTTCAGAGAATTACACTTTGGTTTATCATGTTGGTTCAATGATTTTCTAGTGCTTGAATGTAGAATTGTAAACAACTCTTAACATTTATGCAGTGAATATTTTTAATTTATTTTAATGATTAAAGGAAAGTGTGAATATATGCTGTATATATAAATTTGCTCAGTGGCACTTCAAATTTATACATTATCAATTTGTGATACTCTCTAATAGCTTGGCGTACCAGAGGATGAGTTGGGAAGCCTTGAAGAAGTCGATCAATGGTCTTGTCAACAAAGTGAACGTTTCTAATATAGAAAACATCATTCACGAGCTCCTTCAGGAGAATATTGTTCGGGGAAGGTAAGCCTTGGTATTTGAAAATAATTCTTTTGCTTTTGTGGAGCATGTACACTCTTCATGTGGACACTGTTGTGTGTGCTATTAGTAGTGTACGGGTGTTAGTCAGATCTTAGTGTTAACCTTAGGCCATATTGTCCTATTCAGAATATTCCCTTACTTGGGAAAAGGATTGTATGCTTGGTGGAATAGAAGATGCAACAGATGGTGTATATTTCCTTTTCTTAAGGTTGTCCCTATGCATTTTACTTGAATGACTTGTAATTTATAGTTGTTGCTGTCTATTTTGCTTGTAATGCTTCATTTTTTATTTTTGGGGTGACAAATAATATTTTAGCCACTATTTAACAAAAAAAGTTTTACTGCAGTTACCTGTTGGTGTTGTTTATTGATGCATTGTAAAGAAAAGACCATTATGCTGTTGTAGCTTGGTAGATCCAAAAATAATTTTTGTGTACTAGTATGAAATGAGTTCTATTCCACTTGTCAATGCCAAAGTAAGTAGGAATAAGGTCTCCATGCACTTTGTATTTCTTGCTCTGTAGGAGGTTTTTTTAGGATTTCAGTAGGCCACAGGGAAGGTAGATTTGGATATCAGTGTGTACTTTGAAGATTCCATATTTGGAGGTTTGTTTTGTTTTTATCCTCACACCCACATGTAGTTGATTAATACAGCAAAAGTGAAATTCTGTGTGCTTCTAAGCATTACAGAAAGCAAAATTGAGAGGAGGGGAAGTAAGTGACAGATGCTTCTCAGACTTTCTTGATAATAAGTGTAAAAGAGACCATTTGAATAATAAAAGAACTATTGCCTCATGAAGCCTTTGTTTACATTCATTTAAGCTCTAAGTATTTTATAATCAGTCAAAGTTCAGATTAAAAAAGGGGTAATTGCAGGATACAAGATGGCTTTCTGCATGCTTAGCATTTTTAAATCTATCTGTAATATGAACAATATTTAGTGAGAGATTAGAGTTTAAGAACTTCTCAAAAAGATTTGTGCAACACATTTTGCAAAATTCCAATTGTGGCATGAAAAACCATGGTTTAAAAAACATCATCTGGTTTCTTCCAGCTACTCCAACTGCACAACACTATTTCATGTGGTGAGTACTGAATAAAAACATTACATGCTTTATTACCAGGAAGGTCTTTAAAACTTGCTTTTTTTTTCTAGGGGAT
The DNA here is from genome assembly GCF_027579445.1 of Ammospiza nelsoni. Taxonomy (NCBI): domain Eukaryota; kingdom Metazoa; phylum Chordata; class Aves; order Passeriformes; family Passerellidae; genus Ammospiza; species Ammospiza nelsoni. The sequence continues at coordinate 16,809,573 of NC_080639.1, forward strand.
TGCTGTCTAGATCAATTTTGCAAGCTCAGAGTGCCTCTCCGATTTTTACTCACGTTTATGCAGCTCTTGTGGCAATCATCAATTCCAAGTTTCCGAATATTGGTGAATTGATCCTCAAGAGGCTGATACTGAATTTTCGTAAAGGGTATCGCAGAAATGACAAGGTATGTAAAATGTGAAGGAGCAACGTGCTGAAACGTGGAATTCTGCACTGTAACTGTGTCAAGTGTGTTCAAAGGAGCACAGCCAAGACGTGGGTCAAGACCAGTCAATGGGACATTTAGTAGTATTAGAGTATCATGAAACTGGATTGATACTGTGATAGTTTGGGGTTTTTTTGATTTGGGCAAGGGTGTTTAATTCTAATTTTTTATGTATCCTCAAATAGTTTCATAACTCTAATTCGTTTGTGAGATGCATTTATCTATAGTATGTCTGGGTTAGGAATTTCTTCTTCTGTATGTTAAAATTTCCTGGTTCATTTCTTTTGCAGCAACTCTGTCTAACGTCTTCGAAATTTGTTGCACATTTGATGAATCAGAATGTGGTATGTTTCTTTGTTTCTACTCAATCCAAACCCTATATGGCTAATTTTTAGTTTAAGACAGCAGTACCCTAAGTGAAGGTTCTCTGTCTGTTTTGAAAGTTGCTGAATGCTTGAGTGTGGTCCCTGCTTTAAGTTGTTAAAATCTGTTTATAAAAGATACTGTTAATTGCTTATGCAGTTGTCACTACTTATCATTGCACTTCTGCTCCAGAGCTTCCCAAGATTTCATGTGTGTGTTTGGGCTAGTATTCAGGCATGTCTCTATGCAAAGCAAGGATTATTTGGGGCTCTGTCCCACAGATCTTAAACAGAATTTTCTTGCAACATGTGTGTTAGCAGAAGTAGACTCAGTTGCATCTAAAGCAAATTTATATCTAGCTCTGTTCCACTTGTTTATGTGTCAGAAATCAGGATGCTCTGATTTAAATCATGTCAGGAAAAGCAGTGTCTCAGGAATGTGTTGGGAATGTTCAGCATTTTGCTAAAGAGGAAATGAATCTGAGATGGGTGATTTGCTTATATGCCTGGTCCTGGAAGATCTTATTTAATTATAGATACAATGCTCTTAGAGCTGGGTTCTGTAATGCAAGTGCTGGTTTGTTTCCTTCTTGGAAATGCATTCTGTTAATTTTTTAATGGCAAAATAGCTTGTACATTGCTAGCTTGTTCACTTCAATAGAACAGTCGCATTCACTAGAAAATTGGTGGAAATAATGATGGTAAAACTGGATTTGAAATTTTGACTTCCTCTAAATCAGCTTTGCCCCACTACTGCTGCCGTGTGTGATTAAACTGCTGTGTTGTGGCATCCTCAAAGGCTGGACAGGTCTGTCCAGTAAATGACTGTGGTGATGGTGTAATATTTTGCATTCTAATTCTTTGCTGATACTTTTTCCACAGGCTCACGAGGTTTTATGTTTGGAAATGCTCACTTTACTGCTTGAAAGGCCTACTGATGACAGTATTGAAGTAGCAATTGGATTTATTAAAGAGAGCGGGCTCAAATTAACAGAAGTTTCTCCTAGAGGTATTAATGGTAAGTTAGCCAAAACCTGTCTTGGCACTGGTATTAGTACATACCTTTCATGTTTACATTGCTCTCTTCTCCAAAGCAATCTTTGATCGCCTTCGACACATTCTGCACGAATCCAAAATCGATATGCGCGTTCAGTACATGATAGAAGTCATGTTTGCTGTACGCAAGGATGGCTTCAAGGATCATCCAATCATTCCAGAGGGATTAGATCTCGTGGAAGAGGAGGATCAGTTTACTCACATGTTGCCATTGGAAGATGACTACAACCCAGAGGATGTTCTTAGTAAGTTAGAAATGAAAGATAATTCCTTAACTGCATTCCCCAAGAAAATATATTCAAGATTAAATATTAATAGTTTTCTTCAATTTGTGTTTTAAATAAAGATTCTCTTTTTATTTTAAAGATGTTTTCAAGATGGATCCGAACTTTATGGAAAATGAAGAGAAATACAAAATGCTGAAGAAAGGTGTGGATATTTGTGTGTGTGCACAACCATTACCTATGGCATTTGCTTATTCAGCTGTTGCTGCCAACATTTATTTAACTGTGGGTGATATTTCTGTTCTATACAACTCATTCAGTTCACAGACCTTTCCTTTGTGTTTGTGCTCTTCAGTGTTGTTTCTCTGTCTGTGTTTCCATTGAGTTATGTTAGATCTGCTTTTTGGCCTCTTCCACGTTCTGTACCTGAGACATCCTTTCACTCTTCAGGGGTGGGATCAGGGGGGTTTTTGTAATGAAAATACTGTGATCTGTGTTCCGTTAATCTCGGATGCTGCTCTTTCAGAAATTCTTGATGAAGGTGACACTGAATCTGAAGGAAATCAAGAAGCTGGAAGTAGTGAAGAAGATGAAGAAGACGATGAAGAGGAGGATGAGGATGGTAAGTGTATGACTGGCACCTTACAAGAAATTGATTGAATGTAGACAAACAAGAAAGAAGAGCTCAAATTTTTACATGTTTTGCAAAACCGAGATGCTCGAATGTTAAGCAGTGTTTTCCTCTTCAGTTATTCTCAGATCTAAGTGTATACTAGCAAACAGTATAAAAGTCTGAAAGGAAGCATTCAGCACACACAGACAAGGAAAAGCAGCTTTGCCACTTTATTGTTGACAGTATCAGTTTGAGATACCAATGATTTTCGTGACAGTATCCTTGGAAAAAAGCCTTGCAAATGTAAGACATGAAAAAGAGCAAAATGAAAACTCTTGCTTAAACTTTTCCATGCTCAATCATATTTTTAAGTAACTTTCAAAATTAGGATGGATTTTCTTACAACTGTATCTACATCCTCCATATCTCACTTTAGTGGAGACAAAACTTACTCATTTTCAAAGAATGTATTCAATTCCCAGGAAAATACATTGATGGATAAGCATAACTGAAATTTTTGTGCAGACTACATGAGTAATAGAAAAGCCAGTCAAGTATTGTTCCTGTACAAGACCAGGAATGGATTTCCTTACTCGTTTGGTGGGTGGAATATTTCACAGAATAGCAGAGCTCCCAGGCTCATGAAAAGTATGAACATTCCTATAATTTCTCATTTTTTATGTTTTTACCGAACTTTAAAAGACTGAAGGAATAGGGAGTATTTTACAAATTGAAGTGTTCCCAGAGTAGTTTGGTTCAGAATGGATTTTTCTACACTTGCTCCAGGACTTTGCAGAATGCTGTAATGTGGATCCTGCAATTAACAGGAACTAAGAGTTACCTGTTAAAATGAGAAATGCTTCATTAAGCATTGTATGCCTAAGTTATGCTGGAAATGGATTACTAATAATATTGACAAGACATGTTAAACCTAGAGGTTACAGTGACTAAGAAACATTAAATGTCTTTAAAAGAATTACCCTTTTAAAACTGTCTCTAAATATTTACATCTGTTACAGATGAAGAAAATACTGGGGTTTTTCTCGTCTATAAAAATAAACATAAAAAAATACATAATACTTAGGACTTAGGACTGCAAACAGTCCTAAGTACTTCTAGAAAAATAGTGTGCTACAGACTCAGTAAATGGTAAATAGAGCTGTCCTAAATAATTACTACATGTGTCTTCCTTAATGGTTTGCTCTTTACAAACCCACGTTTTTCTCTTGCAGGTCAGAAAGTTACTGTCCACGACAAAACAGAAATTAACCTGGTCTCCTTCCGTCGTACAATTTATCTGGCTATTCAGTCAAGGTAAATATAAATTATATACCTAGGAGTGCAGTTCTTTTGAAGTCAGTAAACTTTAATTCTTTCTTTAAAAATCCTGTCTTCATGTGCAATTTAAAAGAAAAAAAAAGTAGGGAAGTGGTCTTTAGGGAGCCTGATCTGACTGTGTAAAGCAAACTGTTTTCCAAATTCTCATTCTAAGATGAATCTTGTTTATTTCAAAATGTTTGGGTAGTGGACTGGGACTATTGCTGTAATGAGAACTTTCTGAGTGAACAGAAGTCAGTGATCTTCAAATTTAACAACATCTTGGAAATTTATGAAAAAAAATTGAGACATGCTTAAAAATTCTGTAGTTTGTCCCCACTTCTGAGATGGAGTTCTTTTGCCATCTGCATTGTTTGGAAAATAAGTATACAGTTACCAATCCTGAAGTATAGTCTGCTTGTGGTAATCTTGAGAATGAACTCTGCTTGCAATTTGTGGCACAAATATTCCCAACCTGCTGATTGTAGCTTCTGTGTCACCACGCTGAAAGATTGATACCTTGCAGCCCATAATACTCTGCAGGTCTGATGCTGCTTGACAAGTGCAATAATGTAGTTGTGGTGTTGATCATTAGATATATGAATTAATTAATACTATCCTGAGGGTATCAAAGGCTCTCACATTTCTCAAAGTTACTGTTGAATACTTTCTTGTCATACTCAAACTTGTTCATCTGATGTGTGGGGGCAGGATGTACCCAGTGGTAGCTAAAGGCTTTCAGAACAGGAGTGCACAGAGAAGACTGTGGTATATATTGCTTTTGGAGCTGGTCTGAAGTGCTTACATTTCAGTGTGTTTCAAAATGTGCAAAACAAGCTCCCACTTTTCTGTTTTGTTAAGTTTTGTAAGATGATGTGATAGTAATAATGACTTGGATCATCTGGTTTTCAGATTGCCTGCAAATGTAATCACTTTGGATTAATTTTCAAATAGAAATTCATGAAATACAAAATATTTATTAAAAAAAACACAACAGCAAAAAAGTCTTAGCAAATCAAACAGCTGACATACTTTACTTCAAAACAGTTGAGGATTTAACAACAATTATGATTCTTAATATAGTTTTGGAATGTTTTTAGTATAGCGTATATTGCACAGATAATAAGTGCTTTTTTCTATTCAGCTTAGACTTTGAAGAATGTGCTCACAAACTGCTGAAGATGGACTTCCCTGAAAGTCAGACTGTAAGCCTTTACTCTTCCTCTTGTTGTTACTAACATTATAGAGATACAGTACTACGGTAGTATCTAAAAACCTTGCTCACGTTCCACGACCTAGTTTGTGTAGCAGGCAGATGAATGAAGGTCATTCCTTACAGCTGTTGTTCCTCAAAATTTTTTCCACAACCTTTAGAGCAAATAGACTGACACACATTTCATAAGCAATTTGTCTTATGCATGTGCTCCTTTCTGTCAAGCAACACAAATGTTTGCTCACAGCCTTTTAAAAAGATCTGTTGTTTGAACTGATGAAAGTTCTGTCCTATGACATGAATACAGCACCATGACAGGGTTCTGTCTCTGAAAGGACTCTGGGTTGGAGATAATATTTGCAGGCAGCTGTAGACTTTATCAGTGGGGCTTGAAATTTAGCACAGTGCTATGAGTGTGTTGTTTTGGTGCTTTCACAGTAAGCATATTGAATTAAAGCAGTTTTGAGTGATTGCTTGGCTGTAATTTTGAAGATCATGAGACTGAAGCTGGTTTGTCCTCAGACTCTGTAAGATCCATGTAATTGCTGTGTTTTCAAGTAATGGAAACTGTTCTTCATCAGTACTTTTGTTCAGTGTTGGTAGAATGTAAATACACATCTGATTTTCCAAGCAGCTTTTCAGACAGCTATAAGCTGTCATCATAGGAGTTACACTTGGGTGGGCTTTTTAACTTCTTGTGGCTTTAATTATCAGTTTTATTTGACTTAGTGTGTGTAATAAGTAACTTTAGTATAATACTAACTAGTAAGGGGAGATCTGGGCTACGCTTAGGTGTTCTTTGAGAATTTGTTTACCTATAATTTTTTTCAATTCCTACACTGTTGATTGTTTCTAAGCAATTTACATGGAAGTAAACTAAGAACTGAGATTGTGATTTTTTAAAATCTGGTTCTCTAATTCTGTGCATGAAATGCAATATTAAGCATGCATAAGATGATAATTCTCAGTGAAGTATACATAACCTGAAAAACTCTAAAGAGAGAAAAAATCCTGTTGCCCAGCAAATCAATTCAGCTATAAAGAATAAAGCAAGCAATTAGAATATATGTACTAGATCATACAACAGAGTTATAATGCATAACACTACTTGCTTATAGTGAGAACTACTTAATCCTTAGGATTTAATACCATGGCAGTCTCTGTCAGCTCCTAACTTCTGTGAGCAAAAGCTGATCAGAAGAAATAAGAGAAGGAAAAAGAAAAACTCAACCATTAGTATGAACTTACAATTCAGTACTAGTTGTAGGAATTACTACAATTCAAGATTGAAAACTGTTGTAAAACTGCGTCCTCTTATCACATGAGGCTTCTACTTTGTACTGATTACTTCTTTTCCTTAAGAGTCCTAAATACTCTTCACCTCATTTAATCAAAGATATGAGAGCTTTGACTTGCTCGTTGTATAGAATTAAGCTCCTTTATGGGAACAAAAATCTTAAAAAAAAGGAAGTCACTTCCTGATCATTGTGAGAGCAGAAAGAATAAGCAGATGTAGGCAGTAAAGTTATTCAGGGGTTTCTAGGACTTGAGTCTGTACATGTGGATTAAAAAAACTGAATACATTCAGCAGGAAATTTGTTTAAATTAGCTGCCAAATTTTAAGATAGAAAAATCACCTTTTATTCATTCAAGCTACTGTCTTCAGACTGAAGCCTTTATTGAATTAATTCCCTCTGTCTTCATTAAAAAACAGGCTATTATTGAGTTTGCAGATGACACCAAGTTGGGCAGAAGTGTTGATCTGCAGGAGAGCAGGAAGGCAGAGGGATCTGGACAGGCCGGGTCACAGGGCTGAGGCCATTGGTGTGATGTTCCATGAGGCAAAATGCTGAGTCCTGCCCTTGAGTCACAGCAGCCCCAGGAAGAGTGGCTGGAAAACTGCCCAGCAGCAGGAAGGGACCTGAGGGGCTGGTTGGCAGCAGATGAGCACGATCCAGCAGTGCCCAGGTGACCAAGAAGGCCAGTGGCATCCTGGCCTGGATCAGGAATAGTGTGGCCAGCAGGACAGGGGCAGTGTCTCCCTCTGTACTCAGGACTGAGGCCACACCTGGAGTGCTGTGTGGGGCTGAGGGAGCTGGGCTTGTTCAGTCTGGAGAAGAGGTGGCTCAAAGGGGACCTTATCACTCTGCAAGTACCCAAAAGGAGGATGTAGCCAGTGAGGGTTGGTCCTTTCTCAGAGATAACAAGTGACAGCACCAGAGGAAATGACCTCATGTTGCACCAGGTGAGGTTTAAATTAAATACTAGAAACAGTTTATTGACTGAAAGGGTGATCAGTTGTTGAAACAGGTTGCCCAGGGAAGTGGTGGAATGAGCATCCCTGGAAGTGTTCAAAAGATATGTGAGTATGGTTTAGTGATGAGCACCGTGGCATTGGGTTTATGGTTGGACTTGATCTTATTATTTTAGCCATAAAGCACTTCTTTCTTTTTTGGTCTACTTTACTGAAAGCTCCAGCAATCTGTACTGCAGGATGTTGCGTCTTACTTCTTCACACTTTCTGATTCAAACCTTTAAACTGTCTTGAAACTGTCTTGAGAAATTCCTGGAATGTTTGCAGGGCTCTTGGGTGAACCTGCAAACTTTATTTATGCTCATTCTCTGTTCCAACTCCTACTACAAATGGCAGTCTTGATGAGAAGCAGGAGCAAGAGCATTTAGCTAAAATGCTTAAAATCCTTAAAAATCACGTACAACTTAAGATTTTCATTGCAAAATTTTTATTTGAGTCTGATTTTACAGTAATGTTTTGCTTTTCTTCTGAAAGACTTTACTTAATAAAGCAATATGTATTGAATTTTGTCATAAAGACTGTTTCCACAAGCTTTGAGTAGTAAATTTTCAATTAAATACAATCAAAAAACTAATCAGAATATCTGAAACCTAAAGACAGATGCAAACAACAGGTTTGAGACTAATACAGTCTTAATGACCATCTTTCTGGGTAACTCTTCCAGAAATCTTCATGTGTAGAAACTCTTGGTTTAGGATTTATCAGGGTTGAGTTCAGAAATACATTAGCAGTTTTTACCAGGGGTTGAAGTATCAGATCATCGTGTCACATTAACTGCTGTGCAACACTTGTTGTTTGTCTGTTTAATACCAGTAATGGATCTATCACACAGCTCTGACTCACAGAAAGAGGATTAAGGTTCAGATGGATAATCTGTGGACTGGAACAACATAATACTGCTTTTTGGCATTGCAGTTTAGGACCAGCTGCTGAGGAGGGATGTCAGCAGTCCTGTGCATTTTTTTTTTTTTTGAGGGAAAACATTTAAAGTGTTACTTCACTTCTAAGTAAATTTCCTGGGAGTGGGTTTGCTTTTATTCATGTTATTTAGACCCAGCTGAAGCCTGCAGATCAAAAATGAAATAGCTTTGCTGTCCGTACTACAGTCTGTGCAAAGCTGTTCTAAACAAGCCTTGCAGTTGCTTCTTTAGGCATATGTTCAGTCTTGGCAGAGCTCACTGTTTTACTTTTTTAAAAAATACTGTTATTATCTCTGTTAAAGCTGTGTTAATCCCATGTATTACCAAAGAAGAAAATTTAAATAAATTAAAACTGTAGTTAGAGGAGTGTGGTACTACCAGTTCTTCTGGCTTCTGAACTATGGGGAAAAGCAATCAAACAAGCCTGGCCTAAATGCAGACAACTAAAAAACATTAAACTGACCATACATTGTTCCTGCTCTTTGAAAATGTGCCTAAAATGGGTCGGCTTTTAGGCTTTTCTTCTTTCTTGGTTTGTGATAAGAATTAAGCTTGTATACAGAAATGTTGCTAAATTAAATTAGAGCCTCTTCTAACACTGTGCATATTCCAGATAAAGGTAATGCGTCACCAGATTTTATTTTTTTTTACTTGAAATGAGAAAAATTCTTGCAGGCACAACCTTCTTGAAGGAATTATGCATGCATCTGACACATCTCCATTTTTACGGGGTGCTGTCACTTGCTCAAAGCAGTCCTAGTTGGTGGTGTGGGAGTGTCAGTGTCTCGTGTTATTTATGCCTTGAGTCTTGAAGATAACACAAGTACTTATGTTGGCCCGACTATTTTCACTTTCAGTGAAAATATAGTTCAGGAAGCTGATGTAGAGCATGATGGTCTAAGGCTGATAATTATGCTTTGGTCAAATTGATGATTTCTTAGATACATTAATTTCTTTAATTGGAGGGCATTGCAGCTGGTAGGTTTAGCAACTGCACCATGATTAGTTCACAGCCTTGCTGCTGGCTGTAAAAGATAATCATCCTCAAGCAGCTTTCCTGTCTTTTGAAGTAGGAGGTTTTTGTGGGCCTGAGGTGCAGAATCATTCTAAATTTCCATGATTTGTCAAGTTAAAAAAAAGTGCATCACATGCATATACCATGTTGTGGTATTTGTTGATGTCTACAAAATGAAGGTACGGAATCCATACAGAATTAGGCTGTTGTGTAAGTGATAGGCAGGCATTAGCTAGAATTCTGCCTGGATTTTGGTGTTCCATGGATGTGTGTATGCATGTAGCCTAAGGAGATGGAATTGCTCAGTGAAATCACTTAAAGTGAAGTTTTGCATGTGCAACCTTCAGGTAGAAGGAAAGAGATACTGTGGGACTTCAATGTATTATTTCTTTTTTGTGTGTGTGTGTTGCAGACTAGTAGCAGTATAATTTAAAATATATCTATCCTTATATCCAGCTAATGATTCCAGTGTAAAATATTGTCTGATTTACACAAGATTTGCGATAACCATATTCAGCTTTAAGCATATGTTGTTCTAAACAGAAAAGGAATTGAGCAAAAAAGGGACAAAAGTTGAGGAAGGCCATTAGCTGAGCACAGGATAGACCTGGAGACTTTGTAGTAGCTGCTAAAAGCACTGCACAAGAGGCTGCCTGCTGCTGAAACACCTTCCATGGCTTTGTCAGCTTTGGCTCTAAGTGGTAACTTGACAAATTCAGAAGAGAAAGCAGAGATGCTGGGAAAAGTAGGCTGTGTGATGATTGCACCCATTAAAATATGCAGCAGTAAGGAAAGCTTTAAGGTAGTTAGTGGGAGTAAAATAGGCATCAGTGAATTAAAAGAGAAAAAAGTGTGGCATCTGTAGCAGCAGTGAAGATACATGAAATGCAAGGCACTCGTTTCACATAATTCCAATTTCACATTGATTTAATGAACCTGAGGCCTCTACTAGGTTTGCTCCTGGCAAACCAATTCCTTTAGTTCCATGAAGAAACTTCTAGAAATTAAGTTTTGACTTTGAGAATGTTATATTTTAAGAATAGCTTACAGGGTGGTGGGGATGTCTCATGATGGCTTCACCTTGTGTATGCAATGGATGGAACAGAGCTGTGGGCTGGAAGGGGAAGGGAGGTGGAAATGGCATCACTTCCAGCCAAGTAGGGCAGAAGTGACCTCCACATGGGGGCAGCTCTGAAACTGCAGTCCTGGCTGAATGCAAATCTTAGAGAAATTGCAAAACATGGTGAGAAGGGGCGAGGGGGAAGTACTAGCTGTGAAAAGGAACCTATGATCAGAAAGGGCTAAGTTACTTTAGCTCTTCTGCCTGCCATGCACACAGCCTTTGTGTGAAGCTGAGAGAAGATAGATTGGGCAGGGTGTGGTTGTGTTTTAAAATTGTAAAACTGGGAGAAAAAACCAAAACAAGTCTGATTTTTCTGTCTTTTCCTTTAGCATCTTTTAATGTATGATAGTTTGCATGTTAGGTTGAGTCACGGTTCATCAGAACTGCTATTCTGTTTGGGTAGGAGCAGATAGAGACTGCTTAGGCAGAACTGTGAGAAATGCACTGCATTTAGTAGGACCTTTCTCCTTATCTTCTGTCTTAGCAGTTTTGGGAAGTGCTATTGTTTTCTATACAATAATAAATTCAAGATCTTCACAAAAGATGATTCACCATCTGTAGGAGATGTCAGATATTTGGAAGTGTTTTACTTCATGATTGGGTAGCTATATAGGCTTTCTTAACTAAGCTGAGTAGTTACTCATTGAGCATTGTATGAAAACAGTTAAACAACACAGTATAAAAATTGCCTGTAAAATTGGGCAACAAATTTTTTGTGGTCTTCAAAACAAGTGATGGGGTAAACAGGTTCTTCATGCCATAAACATCATTGGGAGTCCAGATATTAGTTCACTAACTTTAGAAGCTTTAAGTTAGATTTGCCATTTGAGCTTGTTGCATCTCTCAAAAAGTAATTAAATAATTGTAAAGTTTGTTAATTTTAAATCTGGAAAACAGTTACTCTAGACCTAACCTCAAATTGTTTGGATAACACCAGCAAGAATGACTTTATGGGCAAACCTATTTTCGTGCGTACGGTTATTCAAGATACCCTCCTAGAAATCATTGTAATATTTAATTAAAATGTTAAAATATTTAATTACTGTAAACCACAGGGGGATACCAAGGCTATAATTGCATTTAAGATGAGGAAGAAAAGTAATTTGTTTTTCAAGTCTTCCTGACATTATTAACAGTGGCATCAGCACTTTACCCTTTTTATTGTTAAAAACTGATTAACTGCAGCATTACTGTATAATGGGATAATATAAAAAGTTAATATGCATTTTAATACATCACATTAACACTGTTTGACAGTGTTAACAGGAATGCCTTTAAACACATCTGTAAGTTTATTTGATACATTACTGCCTGGTTATTTGGAGGAGTGGTTTCTTTTCTTGTTCAGCTTGGTTGGCTTTTTATTTGTTTTGAGCTTTTATGATGGGCAGAAATGTTTCTTCTGAATACTTGCTTGGAAGAATGACACAAGTGGGAGGACATGAAATCCAGTATGAAATCATCTAGTAGGTTTTATAGGAATGTTACTATTAGTTTAAAGAGAAATTAAGCTAATAATGAAAGATACATGACTGACAGCCAGAAACCTATTTGGAAGTGTCATAAATTGGATTGCACTATGGAATTGGTCTTAGGAGAAAACAGTAATAAAAAAGGGAATGGGCAAAAACTGCAGTGCTATTTTAAGGATTGTGTAACTTCATGGCTTTTAATTTGTATAAAAACATTTGCTTGCTTGCCTTAATTAATGTTGCCCAATGTACCCTAAACCAATTCACAGCTGCATTGCAAGCTCTATCTCAGGCAGAAGGTCAGGGGAATAAGTTTGGAATATTTCTGATTTTGGAAATGACTGCTAAGAAATGCACATTGTGTTTCCAAATGATTTGTCTGTAAGCCATTTTAACACTTAGAAGTTGTAAAGAATTTTTATTTTCTGTAAATGGAGGGATTGGTACTATTTCACACAAACAAAAAGGAACCCTAAAAAGATTATCACAAAAAGAAGCAACTAACAAACAAAAACAAAACCATGAAAAACACCCTCAAAACCTTAACTTTTTTTCTTGTAACTCCTTTTCTCATTGTGCTAAAGTCTCTTTGTAAATGAATTCTGATTTTTTTTTGTTAGACGTATATTGTGTTAACACATAAATCTTAGTTTAGGCAGAAGAGGAAATTTGAAGGGCAAAAGTTCATACTCATGTCCAGCAGAAATTCAGAAAACTACTGGTGTTGCCCATGAAGTGTGATGTAAATACTCATTTCAAAGCTCACATCCATGTAAAGCTCCCTTCAGTTGCTTGGTATGTACTGATGGAGATTTTTGCTGCTACAGTGAATTTACCTGGAGAAATATTCTTTTTTTCATAACCCAGAAAGAACTCTGCAATATGATACTTGACTGCTGTGCTCAGCAAAGAACATATGAGAAATTCTTTGGGTTACTGGCAGGGGTGAGTTCTGTTTCAGATTTTATACTTTATGATAGAAATTTCATTGTTTTACTCTGTTTTTAGTGTGTCAAACTTAAGTTTTAATGGATAAATAAAACTAATAGTCATTTTATCATTCTGAAAATGCTTATGTTAGTTGATTGTTTTAGTGGATTGAATTAGCACTTTGATTGTAAAAAGCATAGTAAATGCAGAATGAGAGAATTCACTTTCCCTTTATATTGTTCCTTATTTTGCCTCCCTTTTTTCTCATTATGGTAGAACAATAAATCAGTGGCAAAGAAATGGTAAAAAGACATAATAGTATTATGAATTACCAGAAAATACCCTTTCTGCAGTGCTGAAGAGTTATCTTGGAGACTTTTGTCATTTGCCACCTTGTTCAAAGCTGCTTAGTAGGTTTAATTTAGAGCACAAGATTGAGTACTTACTGTCCTGGGCTTGGGGGTGTTTTGTTTGCTCTTCAATAAACAGCTAACTCTCTGGTTTTGTGTAACTAACTGCTAATTTAGCTGCAGTTATTTCTTACTTAAGGCTTCTCTATTGATAATATTGACATGTCTGAAGAGTTAAGATGGAATACTTGTCTTCTCAAGGGAGCAAGCTGTGCTGAAAGGGAATGTTTCTTCTCATTTTTTTCATCCGTTATTCCAGGAAATCCTTTTGCTGACAGTCAGTTACAAAGCAGTAACCATATGAATCGGCATGTTCAGATGAATGTATATGTTGATTTCTATATTCTCTGAAATGTTTATGTCCAAAATGTCTTACTTCTGCTTCCCGCTGCCTCTCTAAATTGAAATAGTTTAGTGATGTCCTGAAAAAACATGGGGTTGTATCAGGTGAAAATACTTGATGTACAGAAGTCAAGCAAAATGCTGGATAATTTGCTGTAGTTCAGAATTGATAATTACTGCTTTGCAATGCAAATGAGTTTCTTGTCCTGACAAACTGCTCAAAGCTATAAAATAGATCCATTTGAGTATTTGCTCTTCCTCCAAGGGTTATTTAAAAAAGAAGTCTTGCGGTAAATATTGACACATTAGGTCACTTAGTTGTAGGTTATTTGCACGTTTAGTGTTTTTTTAAGTGGTTGTTTAAGTGGTACCATGTTGTCTCAGCGTTTCTGCATGCTCAAGAAAGAATACATGGAGTCCTTTGAAGCCATTTTCAAGGAGCAGTACGATACCATTCATCGGCTGGAAACCAACAAACTGAGGAATGTGGCCAAGATGTTTGCTCATCTCCTGTACACTGATTCAATTCCCTGGAGTGTAAGTTAAAACAAAAAGCCATTGTCCTTGAGCTCCAGTACTCCACAGTAACATACAGTACATGAATTCTAGTTTTATTCTGCAGTTTGTAATGACTTGTGGCAAACTGGATGAACCTAAGTTATTAGGCACTGTTGAATAGTTCTGGTTTGTGCAATTTCCTTTTTCTCCCTCTCCCCTATCATCCTCTCTCCCCATGTTTTAGTTGTTGATTTAAGCTAGTATTTTAGGGAGTTCAGGTGGAATTGGTTGATTAAAAAGTACTTCTTTTGGAAAAGAGTTTTGAGCTTCTAAATTTTGATAATTTAGAAGTTGTATTGAATTATAAGACCATTAAAATACTGTCATTTTATGGTTTAAATACCTAATAAATAAATGCAGTCTCACATTCTGAGATATCTTCTTGTATAGAAAGGTAATTTGTCATATTGTTTTGTTTTTGTTTCATAGCCTAGTCTACCTGTCATTCTTCAAGCACACATAAGTCAGTCCAAATATTTTACCTCTTCTGTATTCAAGTCCCAAATCTCTTAACTTGCCAGAAGTTCACGCATCTGATTTTGTCTTTTAGATTTTTCCTAAATAAAAAAAAATCTGAAAAGAATTACTAGCATAAATATGACCAGCAGCTGCTCCCATGTGGTAGAAAAGAATTTTTGAGAAAGACAGTCTTGACTAGAATTTATGAACCTTGGGGAAAAAAATGTGTTTTTATTAGTTATTTCAGGAGGACAAAAGTTTCTAAGATAAGAAAAAAATGTATGTTTAAACATAAGGGTTAATGTTTTTCTGAATATTTTCAGGTCCTTGAATGTATAATACTGAGTGAAGAAACTACCACATCCTCCAGTAGAATTTTTGTCAAAATATTCTTTCAGGAACTCAGTGAATATATGGGACTTCCAAATTTAAATGCGAGATTAAAAGATGTGTAAGTTGAAATTTCATTTTCGAAACTGTAAATTTAATTAGGTTCTTTATCTGAAAACGTTCAGCTAAGAACTCTGTGTTCAGGTTCAAGTGAGACTGCCCTTCTGTAGCTGCAGTACTTCAGGAATAAGTTCATGTGTAGATTTAGTCACTGCAAGGAGTCACTTTTGAAGCTGAGTTCTTTGCTGTCATTTTGGGTTCAAGAACGTGCATGACTCTTAGCAGGATGTATCTGTTCCCCCTCCACCCCCAGTGACACTCAGCTACCGTAACAATTTCCAAGTGTGAGTTTATTTTTATATATTGTCAGCTGTATAGCTGCATAATAAACGTTACTGGGCCTTCTCTTTCTGACAAAACTTAGGAAAAACACACAACTATTAGTAACAATTTCCCTAGGATTACTTACTAATCCCTAAACGTAGTATACATGACAGGCTTTTAAATCTGTGTGAGATTTAATGTGTTATATTCTCACAATGTTACTTGCAGTTGCTTGAGCTATTTCCTCTAAGCTGGGATTTCTTCTGTGTATGATGAAGAATGTGGGTGATGCTTTAGTTCATGTAAACTTAAATTTGAAACTATCCCTAAGGCCTTATATGAGGGGATTTCAGCATGGATCCCTAATCTTTGACCTTCTTGGTCAGCACCTGTTATCCTTTGCTCTCCCAGGCTGCTGCTGTTCCACAAGTCACTTCAGGGCTTCACAAAGTTGAGGTTTCTGTTGTCATTATCTGTCAGTATGTATGCAACTCAACTCTCCTGTATGTTGTCATAAAAGAGCAAGTTTTGAAATAGCATTTCATTAGATGCATAATAGATAGGTACAAACAATGAAAGTGTTGAAAAATACGTGAAGAGAAAACTTTTGCTTTCTTGTGAAGATTCATACAGTTTCTTTTTCAGTTTCTTCATGTCAGTGGGAGTGCTGAGATGGCATGGTGTTTAATATAGATGTTTGTTTTCATCAGGACACTGCAGCCTTTCTTTGAGGGATTGTTGCCTCGGGATAACCCAAGGAACACTCGCTTTGCCATCAATTTCTTCACTTCCATTGGCCTTGGAGGACTAACGTGAGAAATACTTTTCTCATTTGATATTTACTTTCTTCATCTTCCCTCTCCCCATTGGAAATTGAAGAACAATTTTTTTTTTTTTTTCTAATTAGGGATGAATTACGGGAACATCTTAAAAATGCACCAAAGTTGATCATGACACAGAAGCAAAATGTTGAGTCGTCAGATTCCTCCTCATCTTCTGACACAGACTCTTCCTCAGATTCTGATTCTGACAGCAGCAGTAGTAGCTCAGAGTCTTCGAGCAGCAGTGACTCCTCATCCAGCAGTGACAGCAGCAGTGACTCAGGTATTTAAACACCAGCAGTACAACTGTTTGCTTTTCTTTTATTTCTTTCTTTCTCAGATATGTTTATTAGTCTTTCTGTGTGTACTTCTTTTGAGGAAAATCTTGCTATAGACAGTGGTCATTTCTCTGTTTTAAAAACTAATCAATTTTTTTAACTTTAAGTTTTAAAATATTAAATATTTCTCAAGGAAATTTATTTTTAAATTTGTACTCAGAAAAACTGAGTTCCATTTTTAGAGACTTAAGTATCTGAGAAACGTTGGTTTGCAGATTACTTTTTTTACACAATTGATATCTGTTGCACTCTACTATGACTTCAGTTTATTGGAATATTGAGGGATTAGTCATTCTCAATTATTTTGTCTGTTTACTGGTGAACCGTAGAGACTCATGTCTACTGATGTCTTTTTTTCTTGGCTTAATTGAGTGAGCTTGATACTCCTTGTGTCTTTCCCTGGAAATATGTGCTTCCTTCTAGAAATCATTTCTTCAGTTCTACAAATGTGTTTAAATATTGTGCTCCATCTGAGTCCCTATTTCGAATTCCTCTGCTTCAGAAAAAGATTGTGTGGCTATATAGTGAAATTTCTTGTCTGTACAGGAATTTCCAAGGAAGAATTAGCTTTCTCTTATAATTTATTTTGTATTTTTATGAATTATAATTAGCATTTAGTGTCTTATACTGTTGTACTGATGTAGAAACTTCCATTAGACATGAACTGTCATAAACATTGCTTAATCTTTAAAGTAGTTGCTATTATGAGTTAGTGTGTGCAGTCTCCCCCAGTATATATAGCAGGAGCAGATGATAGCACAGCATGACTTCCTGTTGCACAGAAGTTTGCTGATTCAAAGTTAATTTGATTTATTACATGCCTTTGAAATAAAAATGATGAATAAAATCAAAGCAGTGTGAACTGCTCCTGCTTTGGAAATGCAGTTCTGTTCTCCACCACAGTCTCCTGTCCAAGGTGGAGTTGTGTGTCATGGCTAACAGCATCAGTGACGACAGCACGAGAGGAGGGCACGGCCAAACAGGGTCACAGGAGGCACTGGTTCAGCACAGAGCCAGATGGTCCTGCAGGGACAGCTGCAGCTCTGCTGAGCTGCTTGATAGGAACCAGAGAGGTCAATCCTTAGTGACAAACCAAGTCTGCAGTCTGCGAGTAGAAACAGGGTTTTTTCAAAGTTTAGGACCTTCTCTTGCTACTTGCCTTTTCTCCATTGAGGAACATATTCATTAAAATTCACATCTTGATACCTTTGCAACCTGCTTTCACTTTTCAGTTTCTTGTGTACCTTAATATAGTGGTACACAAACACTAATTGGAAAAACAAGTGGTACAAAACACTAATTGGAGATAACAGTAAGCTTTAATGGTTAACTGAGTTGAGGTTCCATTACTGGTTATACCTCTGAAGTCTTCCTGTGTTTGTAGCTTTTTAAATCTATAAAATTACTTGGAGGAGTTGAGGTATTTTTCAGAGGAATATGTGGCAGTATTTCAGTGTTTATCGGTGTATGAAAGAAAAATAGAAAACCTGCTGATCAAAAATTGAGCTAAGTTAGAGATTACTGTCATACTGCCTGTTAATGCTTGGAACTTCATCAACTTGCTCAGCTCAGCACTGCCCTGGGGAGATAGTTCTAAAACAGGTCCAGCAGAAGATAAAATACATCTGCCATCAAAGCAGCTGGTTCTTTTCTGTCTGCTTTCTCAGGTCTTTTCCTGCATGCTGGTGGATGTAAAATAGTATGGAAAACACTGCTTAAAGAACATTATGGATTAAGATGTATCTGAATTGATCCATCCGTGCATTTTAACAGAATGTCATCAAGCCCTAGTTCAGACACGAGCCTAGACAATTCAGATAATGCATGTACTAATAAATCAGCTCAGGGCTGTGATAGTTTCAAAAGGTGATAAGAAGCAGCTGGTGTGATTCTATAGTTCATGCACTAAGGCGAATGGATGGTTATTGTAAATGGCTGTTAGTGGCAAATACTGTCAAGTGGGATCTAAAGGTCCCTGATAAAGAGCAAACAGGAAGGTAAGACCTGTTCACTGAGATGAGACTACTGTGTATTTAGAAATACAGAAGTTAGTTTTAGTCTTGTTGACAAAGCTGTCACTATTTCCTTTAAAAAATGAGCCTGAAGGCCATTGTTACAGTGCTGCAATACCATTATCTCACGCCATTTCATCCTACCTCTTTTTCCTCATGGGATAGTGTTGGAGATTTTACTTCATCTGCTGTTTTTCATCTTCCTAGAAAAAAAAGATTATTTGTGAGAGTGCTTTGGTGTATGACTTTACCGGCCTATGCCTGGTCCTTGGGTACAAGTTAGCAAGAGGGTGATGACGGGTAAAGGTTTTAAAAGGGCAGGCATCATGTGCAGATAGCAAGGGGATTAAAATCAGGAGTTCATTATTTTGGACCCTTTGTCCAGATACATGTGCAGAAATGTTTTCTGGCAAAAAACACTCTTTAGAACTCTTTCTGTAGTTTAATAAATTTAATATACTAAATTAAAATGCAACTTAGTTCCATAATTTGTTATAATTTCAGATGTTTCTAAAGCCAAAAGGAAGAGAACGCAAAAGAAAAATAGAGAATCTGATAAAGTTTCCAGGAAAAAACAAGAAAGGAGAAGGAAATCGCTTGAAAAGAAAATTGGAAGGAAGCAGCAAGAGGAAAGAAGTGATACTGAGAGCAAATCAGAAAGAAATCACCAGCATTTAAGAGAATCACATAGGAGAGATGATGTTTCAAAGTACCACCACAGAAATGAATCCAACGGCAGAGATGGTTACCACAGCGGAAAGGATAGGAACCATGAAAGAAGTAAGGATCCAGAAAATAAACACAGTAATTCCAAACTGAAGAAAGCAGAAAGAAGAACTTCTCTGTCTGATGATGAAAATTACAGACGTAGGAATAAAAACGATGGACATCGTAGTAGTAGGAAAAGAGAGAGATCCAAGTCCCGCGAGAGGGAGCACGGCCGCTGCAGCCCCCGGGAGCGGGAGCAGGAGCAGGAGGTGCGCTCCAGGAACGGCTCGGAGAGGCAGCGGGACAGGCACAGCCGGTACCCCGAGCAACACAGGGAGTCCCGCAGGAGCCACGACAGGCGCAGGGAGAGCCCTCCTCACCGCTCCCCGCACCGCAGGGAGAGGGAGGGCTCCCCACACCGCAGGGAGAGCCCTCCACAGCGCTCCCCACACCGCAGGGAGAGGGAGGGCTCCCCACACCGCAGGGAGAGCCCTCCACAGCGCTCCCCTCACCGCAGGGAGAGGGAGGGCTCCCCACACCGCAGGGATAGCCCTCCACAGCGCTCCCCACACCGCAGGGAGAGCCCTCCTCACCGCAGGGAGAGCCCCCCACACCGCAGGGAGAGGGAGAGCCCCCCACACCGCAGGGAGAGGGAGAGCCCCCTACACCGCAGGGAGAGCCCTCCTCACCACTCCCCTCACCGCAGGGAGAGCCCTCCTCACCGCTCCCCTCACCGCAGGGAGAGGGAGGGCTCCCCACACCGCAGGGAGAGCCCTCCACAGCGCTCCCCACACTGCAGGGAGGGCTCCCCACACCACTCCCCATACCACAGAGAGAGCCCCCCTCACCTCTCCCCGCACCACAGGGAGAGGGACAGCTCCCCTCGCCGCAGGGAGAGCCCCCCTCACCGCTCCCCTCACCGCAGGGAGAAGGACAGCTCCCCTCGCCACAGGGAGGGCTCCCCTCACCGCTCCCCGCGCCGCTCCCCACACCGGAGGGACAGGGACAGCTCCCCTCGCCGTAGGGACAGCTCCCCTCACCACTCCCCTCGCCGCAGGGAGGGCTCCCCGCACCACAGGGAGAGGGACAGCTCCCCTCACCGCTCCCCGCACCGCTCCCCTCGCCGCAGGGAGAAGGACAGCTCCCCTCGCCGCAGGGAGGGCTCCCCTCACCGCTCCCCTCGCCGCAGGGAGAGGGACAGCTCCCCTCACTGCTCCCCGCACCGCTCCCCTCGCCGCAGGGAAAGGGACGGCTCCTCTCACCGCTCCCCGCACCGCTCCCCTCGCCGCAGGGAAAGGGACGGCTCCCCTCACCGCTCCCCGCACCGCTCCCCTCGCCGCAGGGAAAGGGACGGCTCCCCTCACCGCTCCCCGCACCGCTCCCCTCGCCGCAGGGAGAAGGAGGGCTCCCCTCACCGCTCCCCGCACCGCTCCCCTCGCCGCAGGGAGAAGGAGGGCTCCCCTCACCGCTCCCCTCGCCGCAGGGAGGGCTCCCCACACCGGCGGAAATGAACCCAGCTCCCTTGGCGATCAAGGTGCATTTCTAAGCTGGTAGAACTGTATTTTAAAATCTATTCCTGAAGTTTCTTTGAAAAGAAGATTTTGTACAAAGTGATAGTTTGCATTTGTAAATTTTACCAGACTTTTTTCAAATTTTCAGTAACACTTTTTTTATAACTGTATCATTGAATCTTTCTGTTATGTTCTTTGTTTGGAAAGACAAAGCTCTTTTATTTTGTGAATAAAACAGTAAGATACCAGCAAATTGGGTATTTTGTCACTTAGTTTCAAATATTTCTAATTGTAACTTCACAATCTAAAAACCTGTTGGTTTTTAACTCCACTTGTAAATTGAAATCCAGATGCTGAGGCTGGGGTGATAATGTAAGAATTTCAGACAACAATGTGAATGTTACATGAGAAAGCGATAAAATTTTCAAACAGGCACTCTATATCTGCATGTTCTTTCAACCTTGCAAGCATGAGAGCCTTTTGACCAAAATCTTCAGGAAATACTCAGTTGATTTTTTTCTTCAAGACTTAAAATTTGAAAACACAATGTTGCTGTTTTAAATGTCACATGTGAAAGTGTGTCAGCTTGTTCTGTGACTTTTCACAATGTTTTTTAATATTGTGACATCCTGAGCTAGTTTCACTTGTGATCTTTTTGGAAAAAGGGTTGGTATGGTTTTTATTTTTTCAGTTTGACTTTGATTTCCAAGTCTTAGTCTTCAAATCTGTCCCTACAGCTGGAACATTTAAGGAACCTCTTTTCCAGTGTATAAAAAACAAGAAAGCAAAACAGGAGATGTTTCTCATCTTTTTAGGTGTTTTGAAGTGCTCAAGTTTTTTGGAAGCAGAGTTCAGAAAAAACAACCCTCAGTTTACTGCACCACTTTATGATATAAAAATGTTCTGTCTGGGGCCAT
The DNA here is from genome assembly GCF_027579445.1 of Ammospiza nelsoni. NCBI lineage: Eukaryota > Metazoa > Chordata > Aves > Passeriformes > Passerellidae > Ammospiza > Ammospiza nelsoni. The sequence goes on from NC_080639.1 coordinate 16,831,125, forward strand.
GGGGTACAACTCTGTCTTGATTTCATGAGAAATGAATCAAAATCATCTGAGTAAGACTAATTCTCAATAGTAAGTTACAGAAAAATTTGCAGATTTTTTCAATCTTCAGGATTGAAATAGGAAATAGTGTGGGGGCATAGTCAAGAGGAAAGAGGTGGTAGTTGCAAATTATGCAGTTATTGTTGCTGTATGACTTTTTTATTTGTAAAATGAACACAATTGCTGGACAAAAGAGAACTTTCACATTCCATATGTAAATCATATTTCCTGTATAAAGCATAAGAAATACATTTGAGCTGTTTTATAACAGAAAATAGAACCATTCCTAAGGAAATAGATCAGTTTTGCCTAAATCTTGTCACAACATTTTTCTAAGAAAAATGTGTAATTTTTTTCTGTATTTTACAGAATTTATTTCTGCAACCTTACATGTAAAAAAATGCTTTCAGTCAAAAACATTTTCATAGAAAATAAATCTATATTTCAGAAAAAAGATTTCTATCTTGTTAAGGCACACAGCTAAAAATACTTTGGTGGCATCATGTGTTACATGTTTAAACTGTTGGCTTTTTGCCCAATGCACATCTCATTTTCAATATGATGTGTGCATTTTGGCAGTGTGTTAAATCCACAAAAACTTAATTTACAAGAATGTTTTCTAAAGAGAATTCTGCTAATTCTTATGCTTCTTTAATAGCTCTGTATGCACATTATTGAAAAGAATCTATACTCCGTAATGGTTTAATTGCACAAGCTTACTTAATATATCTACAGTAATACTTCCCTTAATGTGTTATGGGTTTAATAGCCTATATTTTATTAACCCATAGCATTTGAGATATCCTGATCTAGTTAAAAAGTTTGTTAATGACATCTTTAATAAACAGAAATAAATTAAAACAATACATATGAAAACATGTAACATTTATTCTGCAGCATCCTATGCCAGCAATCCAGCATTTTACTATAGAGTATCTGTAAAAGTATGATTCTTTTGTAGCCTCTGCCTGATCACTTGAATATGCTACTTTGTGATGTGTTTTCCTTGCCAACTTGTGTGTAATTTTATACACCTAATCCTGAATATTTGCCATTTTTCTTTTCTAGAAGTTAGAATTCACCTGCAGGCTCACGTTTATGCCAGTCTGCTCTATAGGCTTGTCCTCCTGCCCTTTATTTTGCTGTATATTTTACAAGGGAAAGAAGTCAAAATACTCTGTAGTATTCAAAATGAGGGTATTCCAGGAGATGCACAGTGCCACAGGAGTTTTTGGGGTGGTCAGTTCTCAGTTGCTGAAGAGCTGAGTGACCCTGGGTGGTCTGGCTTGCTTTCCTCAGCACTAACAGCTGATTGCGGACCCTGCACTGTAAAGGAGTGACTTGTGCCTCTTGTCTGTAATTAATACTGGAGCTCTAGGCCGTGATTGGAACAGCAGTTTTGACTGAAAAACTTCAAGAAGTGGAGGTCCTGTGATTTTCTTCACTGTTTTGCTCAGTTCTTAATTCTTGGTATTTAAAACCAAGGTTGAAACACTTTGGCCTTGATTTGGGGGTGAGTGGAAGAGGAATCTTGCAGACTTGACTGTGCATCAGAGATTTCTGGGAAGGAATTTTTAATGACCTGCTCTGATACTGCATGCTTAAATTTTAGCTTTCAAACGTGGTTGTAACATCCATGTCCATAGATACAGCGGGAGAGGCTGCATCCCTTTTCTAGGAGTGCCTGGCCGAGTTCCTGAATTTCCTCACAGTGGTGGTGTGAGGTGTTAAAGAGATGAGCTGCTGACGCACCCAGCAATTCCTGTTGGTGGAGGAATAAATCTTGACTGAAGCATTTGTGGTATTGGTAAGAACTGTAATTCTGCTCTCTAACTAAATTTGGAGCAAGGTCTCCAAGTGTGGCTGTTCATGTGCTCAAATCTAAAGCATGTTTTTTGGGGGGGGAAGAAAGACTACCACTGTTCAGGCCACAGTGTTACATAAATCATCAAAATACAACGTCACAGTATGAAAGGAGATAAATTTTGGGAAAAAAAACTTTATTTAAAATACATCTAAATTACCTTCAACAGATGATCCTTTCTAAAGTACTTTTAGTTGCCCTTTAAGCAACATTGCACTGTTCAGATAGCAGATAGATAGTTCATCTCCAGGTCTGCCTAGGAATTGAGGCATGGCTACAATAAGGTTTTTCTGCTTGTGTTACGTTAAATGAATTTTATAGTCAGATCACTTACATATGGAAATACAAGTTCAGTTTTTGAATTATACTGGTAGTACTAACTAGATGTTGCTAGTACTGTATTTTAACCTAGGAGCATGGTGTTCTCTAATTTACTTGAGGCTCTAGTAGCATAACTCTTCTTAACTTAAATGCAGGGTGTACTCTAAAATAGCTTAGTATATGGCAGACTCTCAAAAAATACATGAGCTAGGATGGGTGCTTTAATCTCCAGTAGCAATTTAAATGCCTGCCTGCTATTACATTGGTACAGTTTTAAGAATATAAAAAAAACAGAGGCTTATCCTCATTCATCATTCTTAAACTACTTTGAATTGTCTTTCACTGCTGAGGAAAGCATAAGGCTAATTGTCTCAGACAATCTAAAAGTGCAGGAGTCTATTATGTGAGCAGAGAATTTACTCCAGTTACCCTAATAACATGCAGAGAATAGGGAGACCTGTTCTTCAATTTATTTTTAGTAAGATTAAGTATATTTTTTAAAGGTGTTTTAAATTTGTCAAAATATTTTTTAAGAAACTGAAATCAAAATGCAGACTATAAGGGGGTATTTTTATTAAAACTATGCAAGAAATTAATTATAGGTTAAAAGAGGCAGGAGCAAAGTAGAACTTTATAAACTGGCAAATCTTTAGGTCAGTTCAGAGATGTTCTGCTCTTTTTTAGGTTTTCCTCAAGTCTATAATTTGGCTGAGACTAGTTAGGGATTTTCTTTTCTTGTCTACTCATAAATGTCATCCAGCATTTTCCTTAAACTTCAAAAGAAAAAAGGGGGGGAAGAGGATGCAGCTTAAAGCCTTGGTATTGTTGGCCCATAAATGGTTTATTAGGCCATCAAACAGACAAGTCCATTAAGAAAATTATCTGCCACCTTTTGACTGTTCAAGCTATGTCTGTTTTTAGTATTTTTTCCCATTATTTTGTGAAATAAAGGTGGGAGAAAATAAGGTGCAAAACTCCTTAAGATGGTGAAGGAAAGAACAAGGATGTGTAAGAGGATGTAAAGCTCCATAAGAAAATTTGTTCCGTGTCAGGGTGCCCATGATAGGTAAGAAGTGAAGTCAGAGCTGTTCTTGCCAGGGCTGCTGGCACAGGTGTCTGGGTTGGTTGCAGTGCTGATTGGTTTTCACTTGGTGACTGGTATTGCTCCTGAATTACTTAACCAAAATCTTGACCAAATTGTTCTTAACCAAATCACTCTCTCTTGAAAATTGACAATCCCTTTGGTTTTTTTCGATGGCTTACCTATTGCTTTTTACTTTATGCTCTTTTCACAAATCTCTTGTGAAATTTCACATTCTGGGTTTTTTCTATCATGAAAAGCTATGTAAGAATTCCTTTGTTACTACCTTACCTAGAATTTGGTATAACTTGAAGATTCCTTGTATTTTCAAGAGCCTATGAATATGCCATCCTATAAAGACTGAAACTTTTCAGCACCTTTTTTTTTTTTTTTTGCCCTGGAATAATACTTAAGGTAGTTGGATAAATAGTAATTGATTTTAAAGGGAGAGGAGTAACATATTTGATGTAGTCACTTAGACATGCTGCTACTGTATTGCCTGTATTTGTTTTGCTCAGTACTCTCATTAGGATTTTCTTCATTTTTTCCTGCTTTACTTAGACCTTTTTTCATTTTTCCCTGTCCCTTTTGAACTTTATTATCACATGCAGTGTTAGCCATTTAGAAAAGTATATTGTCACAAATACATTAAAAAATTACTATATGTCACTTGCATAATGCATCAGAAAATAGTCTTTAAAGGACAGTTTGGCTGAAGGAACAGTGTCACACCTACAGTAGAGACCAAGCTGCTGCTTGCCTTCTCCTTACCTCAGAATAATGAATTACAGGACAATAGCAAATTTTATAAGGTTAATCAGTCTTCTCTTTGTTAACATTCCTTTCTGATTGCCTTCTTTTTGCGCTGCCTTTGTTAGGAAGAAGCATCTATAGAGTTTCACAGGTTTCTGAATTTGGATAAAGAGGTTTTGTGTCTGCCAATGTGCCCTCAGAGGAGCCACAGTGGTATTAAGTAAGAGCAGAAAAAGTAAAGAGGGATCAACATCCAGCAGAGAATGGAATCCCATAGTCCTCTGTGTGCCTGTAGGGAATGCCAAGAGTTGGTATTTTAGTCTTTTGACCATAAACACTCCTGCAGCAGTTTATGGAGAGAGCTGTGCACCGCTCAGCCAGTTTACCCATCACTTTCACCTGGGCAGGGCTCTTACAAGAGAGGTGCATCCTACTGTGCCCTGCCTTTCCCAGCACTGCAAAGTGCAGAGCTGCTGTGTTACCCTGCTGCTGTGCATTTTGCTGATTGTTGCTCTACTGACATCTCAAGCAAGATAAGCAGGAGGTCTGGGCAGCTGTTCTGCGCACTGAGGATCCACAATGGCTGCTTGAACCCTGTGTCTCACCTGCCACGGCTGCTTTAGGGGTCATAACCAGAGAACCCCTCAGCGTACAATGAACTGAAAGAGCCTCTCTTGGGTGGCTATAGAGTGAGCCCAGAGGGAATAACTTCATTACACCAAAGCTCGCTTTTGCAAATGCTTTCCTCCTTTCCTCCTTCATCCTCTTCCTGTTTTTTTGGTTATAAGTGAATGTCTTTATGGGAAATCATGATGTGTCCCAGTTTTTCATTTGATAAATTAGAAGAAACTGGAAAAAAATAGTGTAGTCCAGCAGTGCTGAAGGAAGAAAGATTCCACTGACAGTTAGGTAGCTGACAGCAATCTTGTGCTCTGCTGTTTCAGTCCTGGTGAGAATGCCCTCCTCCCTCTCACACCACCACTCCTGACTGCTAGGAGCTTTAAACACACTTCTTCACAGAAATGCATGCCAACACATCTCTTTTAAACTGTCCTCCCCTCCCCATCCCCCAGGTGTCCCTCCTAAAAGCAAAGATGGTCACGTCTTTCTGTTCCCTTTTAGAAATGGCATTTTGTGTCCCAATTCTGGTGTCTGTATACACCTTGAGGAGACTTAGGTAACTGATAGGGTTCAGGTGGCCTTCTCGTGGTCCTGTCTCTTTGCTAATCTGAGTTCACACGTCTCAGGAAAGATTTATGGTGGATAGAAAGCTCTGTTAATTTTTGGGTTGAAATAGGCAATTGAAAAGTTGGCGTATTAGATCATATTAATCTAATACCCTCAGACTGCTGGGGATGCAGACAGCCTTTGTGGCTTCCCATGAGGAAAGAAGACTTAAGTGATGACTACCTGGAATGGAATGCACTCTTTTAATGAATATGTTTCCTTTGTTCAGGCCCTGAAGTTGGATTTCTGTTCCATAGGCTCTGGTTCTTTGATTAGATTCACAAGGTCAGCTCTGCCATACACTTCATTATGAGTCACCAGAAATGGGACATGAAAGTGCTTAAGAAAAAATTGAAGCCAAGTGACTTACTCAATCAGTGATTGAAATGAGAAACTGAAAATACACATTTGGAAAAAATAAAACCCCTTTGCAACTCTATTCCTTCCTGTCCTCTCTTGTCTGCACAGAAAAAAACCTAGTTAGCCTTCTTTGTAAAAGAGAGACAGTGCATCAGGCTGTTTTGATCTCTGTACTTGTTTGAACCAGGAATTCTTTGAGATGTCATCCATGAGTGCTCTGCAGCCCATCATTTTCTGCAGATTGTGTGCATTAGGTGATTATGGCTGTGAGGAGAAACTGTGAGGATGGGCCCCTTGCTACAGCCATTCCAGGAAAGGACATGTCCTTTGAGGAAGGAACCTCAGGCTAAGTTCATCATCCCTATGCATGCGGGGTTGGTTTGTTTGTTTTATTTTGCAAAGAAATTCTTCCCTCCCACTTCATTTTTAGCTCTCTATTTACAGGGGTGCAGATGTGCTGGAGAAGTATATTTCAGTTCTCCTCATATGTATAAGCACACACACTTGCAAGCAGTCTTCTATTTTCATTCTCTTGTTACGCAAGGGTTTAAAATTAGTTGTATTTGTGAATTAATATAGTTCATTGGAATACATTTCAGCTATTTTTACTCTGTAATGAGCTTTATCACCATGCTATCTGAATAGCTCACAAACACTATTTTTCCTCTATACTCTGTTAACAGTGTAAAATATTCATAGTCTTGATGATGTGAAATCTGACTGGGAGAAAAAATGGTGTGTGGTAAATTAACTGAGGTTCTCTGCAGATACATGGTGTAATATAGTGCCACCAAAGAGGAAAAATATCTAGATTTTGATAGTACCTCGTGACAGGCACTTCAAAAGGTGGGATTGAAAAAAACAGCATTGCTAGTGTTGTATTTTGTTGTCACATTCTGAGATTTTATACACCTGCAGTTCTACTTTCCAGGAGTCAGTGAAGCTGAAGCTTCCCTAGAGAATTGTGCATGTGGAGATGAGGCTCTGCCTCGGGGTGCCAGGAAGATGGGTGGAGCATCCTGTGGTCTGTGTGCCTCTGATTACCACTGTGCTAAAGAGCAAAGCTGAATTTAGTGCACAGGATTTCTACCCAAAACTCGAGGTCCGCCTCATTTTGGTTGCACATAGAATCAAAGGCTTTCTTTGTTTCATAGTATTTATAGGAAGGCTTCATTTCCTTAATTGCAGTTTCACTGTGGTTTATCAAGAAAATACAGCATGAAGAGTCATTGTTTTTATGATCTATATATCATGCATTAGTCAATGGAGAGTGAGCTTCAAGGTTAGTTGCATGGCAGTTGTCATCAGTCTGTGAAACTTCATTTTGAGTGAGAGCTTTAATTTGCACTTTAACCCTGCTGTTGGCTTGCACTTAGTCTTATTTTATTCTCTGTTCCTAATAAGTCCAGTCTCTTCTTTTTCATGGAAGACCATTATATTCTACTTTCATAATCATAATTTAAAGGGGGAATAGAGAAACTCATCTCTGGAGGGCCCCTCTTATTTTCTTAATAAGCTTTCTGCTCCCCCTGATTGTTCTGAATTACATGTGAAATACTTAGTTTCTTATCAATCAGCGTTTCAGAAGAAGATTCCACAAACCTTGTAAACTATTCCTGTGAAATTGTCAGAAAGAAAAAAAGGCTGTAATATGTTTTAAATGTATTGTTTTCATTTTCATTGAATGTTTTTCCTGTTAAAAGATAGAAGTGCTCATTTTCTCTTCCATATAATATTCATTATTGCCTGTGTTCAGGGCTAAGTGCTTTTCTATTCATCTCTTCTGTAAACACTTTTTAGCATTTCACTTCAGAAGAAAAGCCTTTGCAGCCTATAATAATATTTGTTGCCTCTCCTTTCTCTCTCACACTTTTCCCTGTGATTCTAAACTGTTCTCTGGGGCCATCAAACACAGCATTCCTGTTCATGGGACCATACCACTAATTTTCAAAATGTCATTGTATTTTCTGTTTTGTGTTTGTTGGATTGTTTTTTGCTTTTCCTTATGCTTTGGAACAGTCTGTTCCAAATAATGCTTGCTTCATGACAGCCACTGAGCTGTCCACAGCGATGCTCTGATCTTTCTTCTACAACTTGTACACCAAACTTGTATGAATAATTCACAAGATTTCTTCTACTGTCCATTACTGTGTGCTTTTCAACAGAGACTTTCAGCTGTCAATGTTTTGTACTTTCAATTAATTCAAGTTCTTTCTTTTTCTGTTCACTTTTGTTTCAAGTAAGCTGAGTGGCAGCTCGCTGCACTATCCAGTGCTAGACCATGGGTTTGGGAGGGTTTCAGTGCTAACCTTTTGCCACACAGAATATTGACCACGTCTGTATAAGCTGTCTAGCACCACGTGCCAAATCACCAATCTCTTACCTTGCAACTGGCTGCTTTTTTAATAGCTTCTTATGCAGGACTTATTATGGGCTTTTTGAAAGTCCAGACAAATCAGATTATTCCAAGTAGATTCCTATAATTTTAATTGCATTTGGGTTAATACTTTTACTTTTGACTGAATATATATCACATATCTAAAAATTAGGTCAATCATTTCCCTAAAGACTTTTGATATACAACTGACTACTTGAATTAAAGTATTAAATTGCCAAAGAAAAGATGAAAATCTTTCCAAGAGGATAATTCAAGGACTTTAGTTCAAATACATTTTAAAATGTATTTAAATGGAGAGGAAATGAGTAAGATAAAGAGAATGAGTGTGAAAAATATTGTGAGTCCAGGTGGTTGAGCAGCTTCATTTGAAATTACTTGAGGAACAGCTTGAGTTTAATTTGTTTCATGCCAAGGACCAAAAAAACCCAGTGAAAGAAAATATTTTACTTATTAAAAACGATCTTAATCTCTTGAACCGCTTAGTTCAATCACGGATAGACGTTACAGAGCTGCTGTGTCCCCGGCTTGCTGCGGCAGGTGACAAAAGCAGGAGGAAGTGTGAAGACAGCATCACTCCCGGTGGATTTATCAGTCCATGTGTTACCCCGGGCGCCGAGACACAGGGAGGATGTCACACGCACGAAGGCTGGAGGGCACGGCAAGGCTCCTTGGCCTGCCCCTGCCTCCTGCCGTGAGCGCTGGAGCCGCCCCTCCGTGCGCCCTCCGGCCGAGGCGAGCCGTGGCAGGGCCGGGGCACCGAGCTGCGGCCGGGGCTGGGAAGAAGGGCCAGAAACAGCCGGGGCTGGAGCCGAGCTCCTGCCCAGCTCCTGCCTGGGGCAGCCCTGCGGGGAGCACGCAGGGACCCGGGGAGGCTGGCACAGGCTCCGTACAGGCGCAGGAGCAATCTCCTGGTTGGCTTCCTTGCTGAGACTGGGCTGCATGGAACGCGCTCTCTTTGGGTTTCACACGCGCTTTTCGAGCACAGTCAATGCCAGAGGAGATTAGAGCTGGACAGCCAGGCTTGGCTTTGTCTCCCCGATCTGCTCTGCAGAGCCTTCCTTCCCTTCCCTGCTCAGAATTGAAAGCAGTGAGTGACAAAGCTGCAGAGTTCTCGTGAAAATATTTTTCTTGCCCGTTTAGAGTCCCTCATTCTACTGCAAAGAAAGAATGAATGCAGGTTCTTAGGGAGAGCCCATCTCCCTACTATGGTTGCTGTCTTGAGGGTTTTAAGCTCCAGAGGGAATTGGTGGAGCGTGTATGGTTTTGTAGGATGATGGCTGGCGGAGGAGACAATCCTGTCATGCATCGTTTCCTTTGCAGAGACACAGCAACCTGTCTTTGCCATGCACTTGCCAGATTCCCACATATTTTCAAAACAGGTGATTTCCTGTGTGTTTTCATGGGAAAAAAAAAAAAAAAACGAAAAGAAAAAAGAAAAAAAAAGAAAGAAAATTTGCCCCTAATGAGCTAAAAATTGTAAGAGATAGTAGGGACTTCGTGTAAGTGGAGATCTGGGCAGTGCACCACTTAGTCTTCCTCTCATTCTGAACACAGAATTAATTAATTTGTTCCTGTGGTTCTTTCCAGCAGGAATTTCTTGTTATAAAAAAGTGAAACTACCCATTGTCTTGATTCTTTCCTATTTGCCCATGCATGTACATGTACACTGTGCAAATGCAAAAAAAAAAGAAAAAAAAAATTTAAAATCCTACTGCTTTAATATACCTGCATAGTTTAGTATAAGGGATGTTGTTTTTCATTTCAGCTGAATGCTGCTATAGCTGTGACTGCTGATGTCCCGATCAACTTAGTCTTTCATTTCACCTTTACAATGGAGTTGGAGGGAAGAGGGAAAGATTGAATGCACATGAATTGTTTGGTAAAGATCCTCTAGGTTAATAGCTCATTACCTTAACTCATTTAAATTCCACCCAATTCATTTCTCAACATAATTACAGAGCAGACCAAATTTGATAAAACCTCCCTAATATATAAAGTGCATTTGTTGTTGTGCAGATAAATGTGCATCTGCACACTGAAGCATTCTCTTATCTGTGTGGAGTGCAGAGTATTCATTAGTGTTCCCCTTGGAGCTTCCATCAAATGGGCATGGTAGGAGCTCAAGGGGAATTTCCTTCCCCTTTTGGCACAGGCAGCAAATCTGCTACCAAAATCTGCAAATCCTCCCAAACCTATACTGGACCTTAAACAGGCCCCAGAGATCCCTCTGCCTTATTGTTATCCATGGGAGCGCTGCTGTATTTCCTTTCAACCTGCCATTGGTACAACGCCCAGGAGACAAACTCATTCTGCAGCCTGCAGAGGCCTCATGGAGACCTCCTGGTGTGTTTTTCACTAGTTCTGAGGAGCACAGAGCCTGGCACTGTTATAAAGCAGTGCCTCAGACCTGCCTGCCCTGCAGAGATTCTGCCCTCAAGGGTGGCTCAGTCCCATCTCCCACAGCCTTTGGAAAGGTTTCACAGAGCCACCTTCCCTCTGCTCTCTGAGGAGCTTGGTGTGGTAACAACCCACCGGGATAAGGCTAGGTGCAGATGGGTTTTTGCAGCTGTAGCCTAAGCAATTCTCTTCTGAGATCTGAGATCTTCCTGTTCTGCTCTTTCTTTTGCCAGCGCTGAAGCTTCTCTTTTCCAGTATGAGCTAAACCTCCTCAGAGGGAGAAGGCAGATCTCATGGCAGTGCACTTTTTACATTGCACATGAGGTTTGATTTGTTTCTCTGTGGTTACACCAGATGTAATTTTGCTTGCAGGATACTATTTTAGTGACTGTTCTTTTTCTGGGACTGTGTAATCATATGGAGGCAGCTTTTGATCTGTTTAGTATATAATTAAGCTCTATCTATTGCTGTCTTTTTTTGAGAGAATGGAGAGTAAACTAATGAATGAAAATGTCCTAGGGAAAAAACCCAACTTTTTTCAGTTGAGTTATAAACCCTAAGAAAATCCGATGTAGAAATTAAGTTTTGATATAATTTATATTAGTCCTCTCCTAAAATCCTTATGTAGACTAACCATCCAAACAATCTAAGCAAAGAATAAATATTTTAAAATTGTTGTGTGTTTCAGTGGCAAATACGGTTATTCTAGGGCTGTAATATTTTAAGGCTGAGGAGTTGTATATTTAATAAGCAGCTGTTTAATTATACATTGTGCTGGGTATTTAAAATATATAAATTACAGTGTTGCATATTAAAATTAATCTTTAAAATGAGTTTAAAATAACAGTCAAGTTGGTGAACTTGAGTTTCCCAGTTACTTTACTGTTACCTGCCAAGTACAATTTAGTAATCACAATATTACTCTTTTACCAATTTTACTCAATTTCAACACTATGCATGAAATCCCTGTGCATTTAAAAAATGGTTTATCCACATGACATATCCATCCCTCCTACTAGTTAAGCAGAAGTATCTTCCTGCAGCTCAAATGCATATGCGTATGCAGGCATAAAGCTCCACTGAAAGTAAGAAATCAGAATGATCTAGATCTTGTGTGCTGTTTGTTTCTCCTCCTGTGCTGTTCCAGCAGCACAAGCCTGCTCTAGAAGGTGTCCAATTACTGTGCCTGCAGACTGATTCCTGTGACTCATCCAGTGTGTCAAGAGGCATCCACCCTATTGATGCAATTTCTCACATTTCTGCTGAAATTAAGCCCAGCTGCAACTTGTCCTTTAAATATTCTTACAACTGGTCTCCATTCAAGTTTTGTAACTATTTCAGTTGATTTGCATTTTGTCCTGTATTTTTCTGAGTTATCTTTTGACAGAAATGGGGGAAAAAGTTTTAGTATGGAAAAGGAAATATTTCCATATGAGAGAGAATGCTCTCTCTCTGCTGGTAGAGGGAAAAACATCAAACCAATAAAACTGTAGTCACTTATAAATTTCCATAACTGGCCCACACTGTCCAATAGCACAGGTATTGCTAGTACAAGTTTTAGTGTAGAGCTGACGTGTACACATTTATCCTTTCCAATAAATGCCCTTGTGCTGCCCTCCTACAGTGAAATATGCTGCAATACCAGCATAGAGCATCTAAGAGAAGTGTCTGCTTCCTGGCTGGTTTCATGGCATGCTGTACCAGCTCAGTGGAACAGATAGCTTGTGTCACCTGGCTTGCCAAACTCACCCTGGTCTTGTTTAAGCCAGAGCTGCAGTTGCAGCCAAATCCTATTCTTGCTGTCACTAGGGTAATTCCCCTTGGGGACTAATTACAAGGGCTATTATTTATTTTATAATTCTGCATGATGCATTGAGATTTCATAATGAATAGCATTAACTCAAGTGCTTGCAATCAAGGCCACAATGCATTTTTGTAATGCTTTGTTTGATTCTCGTTGTTCAGAGAAGGTCTTGAAGTTGTAAAGTGCCTTCCACCACCACCCTTTTTATTTGTCTCCATGCTAACTTTTACAAGGTAAGCTTTGACTATGAAAAGAATAAAAGATTATCGTTATCCTCGTTACCTTTTCCAATCCACAGCCCAAGATAGAAGATGACTACTTTCCCATGTGATCTAAACCACTAACACTTATACTGGATTTTGTATTTCATAGTTTTCCATCAGGGGAAAAGTGCCAAAATTATGCTGCATATGCTTGGCTTCTTGTCTGTCCTTGAAGTGGCAAATTTGTGGGAGAAAAGGCTGCCCTTAGCCAAAAAAATTATCTTTTCAAGTCTGAATTTCTTGGAATTGCAGTTTGTTGCACCATTTTAATATAAATATAAAATTTTCCAATATGTAAACATCCTTGTTTTTTATTCGGCGACACCAAAATAACAAATGCATTAACTCAAATGTCTTATACTACCCTTCTCACAATTCCTCATTTCCTATGCTGTGCAGGATATTTTATATATATATATATATAATACTGCCATGCAGTATCATTTTGTAAAACAGATGGGAACTCAGGAGGTGCCTCTGATCTTTCACCTGTACTTTAAAGAGATACTGCATAGTTCTTACCTGGAAACCCCTGGTGATTTTTAATGGACTCAGGTTTAGGAGCACTGAGGAAAGGAAATATTCCAATTGGTTTTGTTTTTCAGATGAAGAACAGTTTGTTTCTATGTTAAATGAAGTAGTGAAAACAAATAGCATGCCATCTGGCTAGCCTACATGGGTACTTTACCAGGAGGTTTTCAGATGTTCTCTCTGCCAGTTTTCAACTTAAGTCCTGTGTTACTGATGTACTTTCTTTACACAGTTGCTCTTTCCTGTTTAAGAACTATCTTGTTCCTTGAACAGAATTAGAATTTTAAAAATCATACACTGTTTTGCAAAGATTTCCCCTGTCTGTTGTTTGAATTATTTATCCACTAAATTAAAAAATCTCCAGTGTTTCCAGCATTCACAGTAAATTGGTTATACAGAGAAGCAGTCCTCCATGTTATCTTGTGAAGCTGATATTCTCAGGGGGCAGGATAGCACTGATGTACCAGTGAGCTCTCAGTCTTGGAACAGATTGTGACTGAAAGGAAGGGTTTAGCAGCTTTTCTAGTGCTTGGAAAGATGTCATATGTTTTTCTTTAGATCACTTTTTTTCTGCTTCAGTTTCTCAAAGCAAGAATATCCTACAAAAAATAAAAACATTTAACATAGCTGGGAAAGAAATGAAGTACAGACAAATGCAATTTCATAAAAGAGAAATATTTATTGCTGACTGCAACTTTCAATATGTTTTTTTCTTAGTATGAAACAAACATATGTTCACAAATATCTTTGAAAATAACTGCGAGCATATGAAAGACAAATTTGTGAAGAAGTATTCATATGTGTTTCTGGTCCATCTATCTGCTGGTTATGGTAACGGTGCTCATACAACTCTAATCACAACTTGGAGATGTGGTTCTCTGAGCATGATGTAGATAGTAAAGAAAATTCCTTGTGCCAAACAGCTTACATTCTAAATCCAAGTAATTTTTCTCAACATGCAATCAGGAAATAGAAATACTATCACAGGAATGAACTGCTCTGTCACAAAGTACAAATAGCATAGTTATGTAAGATTGAATGGTTGGCAGATATTTATATACATATACTTTATGAACTAACTTATCAAATAATTTGGAATAATGCAGATAGTTTATAGGCACCCTTTCCATCTGATACTGAGCATTCTAAATATAGACAGCAGATGCAAGTTTAATAAAAGGGATAAATTTGAGCCATTAAGAAGTCAAGTGAGATGCTCAAATACACTTTAAAAACCCCAGGAAATTTGAAACGTGTGGACAAAAAAAAAGCAATAGAAGTTAATAGCAAATTTCAAAAAGCATCTCAAGTAACTCCATCAAATATAGATGCAAGGTAAAAAAAGAATGAAAACTCAGATCACTGTCCTCCTTAAAAAATAGAGTGGTTAGCAAGTAGCAGGTTGGCTAAGTAGTTGCTTTGTCTGTTTATACAGGGCAGGCAGATGGAGATCTGCTAAATCTAGGATTGTTTCCCCAGAGGCAGTAGCAGGGAAGCTGGAAAATGTACAGGCATATAAGTTATCTCGTTATAAAATGTCAGATTTCCTTAGAGGAACCAAAACTTAAGACACGCATACAGATGTGAATTTCAAATTGAGTAAGAAAATCTATAAAGTTTCTAAAGTCTTAAAAAAAATACTTGATCCAGAAACAACTCTTTTTTGTAAAAAACAAACCAAAATCCCCAAATGAACATGTGACAAACAAGGAATTGAATACCAGTGGGAAAAACTCAAACTAGGTCTTTTGAAGAAAGCTTATGAGCAAATACTAAAATCTTCATTTGGTAAGGGATGGGGACATGGATTCAGGCACAGAAGGTCTTAATTCAGTCATCATTTCTTCATCATACTTTTTCCATGCACAAAAGTAAGATTTTTAGCTGTGTTTTATTAAAATTCTGCTTCAAAATTAGGCCTGAATTTTGAAGACTATGGAAATGAATGGATCTCTTCTGGAAAAAAAAAGAAAAAACAACACAAAACCAAACACCTCTCAAATTCCTTCTTCTCATGTACATGGTGACAAGGCTATTACTGTCTTAGAATGGGTAGAGTGCAAAGCAAACACAGAAGGCTGCCCATATTTGCTTAAAGCCAATCTGACTTTAGAGAATCTGGGGCAACTACTCTGGGAAAGAAGATGTGTCCAGGTAATCACTTGGAAACACCTCTCATTACAAAAAGCATTGGCACTTAATGGAGGGGAAATACTGGAATTACTGTACCTGTAGTTTCTGTGCCTACATCTGGTCTCCCAATTTCTGAAGTGTCTTTTACTGAAACACTTCTCAGCAAAGCTAACATTTAACAGGTTACCACTGCAGAAACTGGAAGAATTCCTGGAAACTCTTTGTTTATTTCCACAGAGGGATACTTGTGTAACACACCTTGAAAGTATTTGTTTTTGTTGTTATTTCTTGCATTATTTGCCATATGGGATCACCAAAAAGGCAAATCAATGTTTGGAGCATTAGGATACTATTTTCATATTTTGCATAGACAACAAAAAAACAAACAAGAAGTGTGTAGTCATACCTCAAGCACCTGTGGTGCTTAGAGGCAGTTATTTTTGAAATGGATGATAATA
Source organism: Ammospiza nelsoni (assembly GCF_027579445.1). Taxonomy (NCBI): domain Eukaryota; kingdom Metazoa; phylum Chordata; class Aves; order Passeriformes; family Passerellidae; genus Ammospiza; species Ammospiza nelsoni. The sequence goes on from NC_080639.1 coordinate 16,846,754, forward strand.
AAACATTACTGAGCCTTAATTGTCAAAAATGGTATACCAGTCAAACAAAAAGGAAGTCTTCCTCAAAATAAGTAGTAGGCCTTTCATATATATAAAAAATAGCTTAGTATGGAGAGCACAGGAGTTTCCTTGTTTGCTGAGGACAGAGAAGATTTCTGGCACTGTCTCTTACAGCGTGAGTCATGAATGTGAGGGTTGCTTGAGACTTCCCAGTGGTGACCTCTCCTCATAAAACGATATTCAACATCACCCAGATGTAACATTATTGTTGTCTTTTGTAGAAAATATTTCCCAGTGTGGAGGGATGGAATGTAAGAAAATAAAGATAGTGCAGAAGGTAGTCTCACACCTGAGGAGCTGCAGCTGTACCAATCACCAAAGATTAGGAACAGGCCTGCCCTTAATAGGCCTCAGCTGTGTCCAATAAGAAGAAAAGTCCTACAAAAGAGCTGGTTAGTGGGTTGAGGAGAGAGTTGGAGTTTGTTGGCTGTGCTGCGAGGAGTTGGCCATGAGAAATCACCCAGAAGGTATGGAAGATTTACAATAAGGTGACAACATCCCAGCTCTTGGGGCATCCTGAATTGTGGTTGCAGGCATCCCTTAGAGATTTGTTTGCATGCACCATTCTGCATGCATCTACAAAGAAACTTATGTTACGTTAAACCTAGGTTCAGCGATTTTAGAAAAGTCATCCAAGTTTGGTTTGGTAGAGCCAAATATAAAGTTCTGGGAAAAAAAAGTGATAAAATGCAATTCTAATTAATACTCAGCATATCTTTGTACTCTGCATATCCTTACTTAGGGTAAGATCCACTCTCTGTCTGGTTTTATATGTTTTTATGCAGGTTTCCAGTAGCAGCCTCTTCTTTCCAACAGGTCCCTTTGAATGTACAGACCTGTTATCTCCTTATAAGGTCTCCCAGGCTAAATGGTCTTTCTGTTGCTCACATCACTTTTGAAGTTGTTTTGATATTCTATAATTTTATAACCTCTAAAGTACTTTCAGCATTTATGGAGATGAAATGTGGCATGTTGATAATACAGACCACAAGGCATTTAAAATTAAAAATTTTCCACCCTTCACACTTACACAGTCTTATAGAGCACAGGATTTGATAGGGAGTTGGAGTCAAGAATGGTGAGTTGCACTGTGGAAGACAGCTGTGAAATGCATCATAAAGATATGTACAGTTGTGGGTTAAATTTTGCTGTTTCTGATGAGAACAGGCCTCTCAAAGACAGACCCAAGACATACTTTTGCATCAAGTGTTTGAAACCATATACAATTATCACCTCCCATTACATCTCTCTGTAGGCAGCTGATGGTTAGAATTCACTGAAATATCTTTTTTTTTTTTTTTTTTAATATGAGCCATTGAACAGAAATGTACTTGTTCTGAAGAATGTTACAGTCTTCACAGGGGTTCTTAAACATTTTCATATTAACAGCAAATACAGTGAATGGTCATTTGCAGACCACCTTTCTGTTAAAGATTGAATAACATCTCTGTGGCAACTATAGCAGCTGCTTACATAAATAAAATAATACTGCCTAGATGCAATATTCTTAGTTCTTTAGAATACAACTTGAAGGTTGGATATGAAGAGAAAGTTGCTGAGTTTTTGTCCAGTCAGAATTATTTTGAGATTTCTGAATGTGCTTTGGAGACTGTGGTGCTAGTTTACTGCAAGTTTGTCTTGGAAAGGGCTAAAAGATAGACAAAAGATAAAATATAAAAATTTTGGATCTTACTAGTGCACAATCATACATGTATGTGCCTTTTCAAGATAATCAATTTGATCCATTTCTAATCTGACTGATCCCAAACACTCTCTGGGTATTTTGTTGTTGTTGTTGTTTGCTGCTGAATTTTGTGTACATTCAAAATTCCTCTACCACTGGTCCAACATTCCCAGTTTCAGTAGTGGATTTTTCCTACTGTGCCATCTATTCTGCTGCTACAGACTCAGACAAACTCAGGACTTCTGGAGGAAAAAAAAAAGTGTCCTATTTTCAGCTGCTCTTTCTCTCTGTAGGAGACCAGTAACTCTTTCAAAAACAGTTAGGTCTGCTTTAAAGTTCAGCTTTTTTGTGAGCAAGAAGTTCGTGGTAGGTAAAACACTAGAAGAAGGGCTATATTCATGTTTTTATGGGATGATTAATTCAAACTCTCAGAATTTCCTGTCTTGAGAGCTAAAAGAACTTAATGAACATAAAACTGTAAACAAGGTATGATGCAATTCTTAATAGTATTAAGAATCACTGCTCTTCTCCAAAAGCTGAAACTAAAGTTCAGCAAGAAGTTTTTCTCCAGTCTTAAATGTTCTTGTTTTCCTTCCTGCAGAAGAATAACAAATTAAGTACTGTAGGATTCCCTCTGTTTGAACCACATTCTCCAGGAGCAGTGCTCGAAATATAAAAGTTAACTCAAATTATTGAAATGCTGCAAATTTTCTTGTACTGAAGCTTGCATTGATTTTGGTGTTCCCACCATTATCATAATTATTTTTCTCTTAACTACTTACAAAGCCTGCTGTTTTCTAGTGTAATGGTTGTATTAAGGACACAGTTTTACACTTTACAGAACAGAGCTGAGGAGTAGTGGCTATTCATTTAAAGCCCTGACAGGCGGGCTGGCAAAACCAGAGGGCTGGGAGGCTGGCTACAGGTTTGTGTGAATTTGGGGAACGAAGAGCAACCCCTGACGACCAGAAGCTGAAGGAGTAAGGAAAGCGGGAGCTGTTCCAGCTGGGTGTTCGGGGATTGTTCCTCTGCTGTCGCCCCCGGGACGCGGCTGTGCTGTCTGTGGCACAGCCGAGTCCCAGCGGCTCTGGGCACACTGGGGTGACCGCGGCCGGCCGGCGCTGGGCTCGCCCGGGGCCCGCAGACCCGCTGGGCTGCCGGAGAACGCCGCCAGCCCGGCTCGCCTCAGCCGGAGGCTCCGGGGCTTCGCTCCCATTCCGGGCCTGGCGGCCGCTCCATTCCTCCCCTCCCCGCTCCCATCCCGGGCCCGGCGGCCGCTCCATTCCTCCCCTCCCCGCTCCCATCCCGGGCCCGGCGGCCGCTCCATTCCTCTCCTCCCGCTCCCCTCACGGGCCCGGCCGCCGCCACAGGTGCGGAGCCGCCCCGCCCCCGGCGCGAGCGCGCAGGCTCCGCCCGCGTGCCGACCCCGGCCCCCGCCCCACCTGAGCCCGCGGGCGGGGCGGGGACCGGGCACGGGCGGACGGACAGACACACACGGACAGACACGCAAACAGGCAGACCGATATACAGGAGAACGGACGCCTCGGGAGAGCCGCGGCGCTCCGGCGGAGTTGCGGCGCGCTCGCCGCGGTCCGGCAGGAGCGGGGCTGCGGCGCCCGCCGGTGCCGCGCCGCTCCCTCCTTGGCTGCGGGCGGCTGCCGAGGTGAGCGGGGCGGCGCGGGGGGGACCCTGCTCGGTGTCACGGCGCGGGGCGAGCCGGGGATGCGCGGCCGGAGCCCCGGGGCAGCCCGCCCGCCCAGCGGCCGCCGGCGGGCGAAGTTTGGCGGCCGGAGCCGCAGGTAGCGGGGTGCCGGGTGCCTCCTGCCCGGGCGGGGTGCGCGCTGCCGGGGCTTAGCGGCGGCTCCGCAGCATCGCTTGTTTGCCGAGAGGATAAAGCGCGTCTCTAAATAGGTCAGGGGCTTCGGCAGCGCCTGGGATTTGCGTAACGATTTCTGTTACGTGGGAAAGGTGCGGGGCTCCTGCTCCGGGGCTGGACCCAGCGCTGCTTTCCTGGCACACCGAGTGACTTTTTAAAAAGAAGTAGTTGCGTGAGCACTGCTCGGCTTTCTTGTTTTTTAAATCCCGACGACTTCGGCAAAGTTAAATTTCTTCAGCAAAGGAGGAATTAACCCACATGAAGGAATCATCCTTGATGAGCTAATTACGCGTGGTGAGTGTAAGTCCTTTGCATCGCAAGCCCGTGGACGGTGATGGTATGCTTTAAGTATTCATGTCCTGGTGACACTGTTTCAAAATATGCAGAGAAGCGTTAGGTACAAAATTGTATTTTCTGCAGCTACAGGCAAGAAATGCCCTTGTTTCAGAGGAATTGTCAGCATATTTATGCATGTGTGAAGGCTTAGGTTTGTTTTCTCTTGTTTTTGACTCCTGATCAAACTTGGGAACTCTTTTCATGGGTTTCAAAGGTTGTGAGCTTGGTATTAGATCTGTATTGTTAAACATGACTGGGAAATCTATAAAACTTAGAGTAGGGTGGCACTGTGAGCCCTCAGAAGTTTCAATAAATCTTCAAATCCCAATTTAACTGCAGCTAACTACTAGTTATGGGAGGAGAAAGATGACAATTTTATTTCCATACTCTCTGCTGCTGCCTTGGACAAAATATAAAAATGAGAGGCCATAGAAGTCCTCTTGCTCTCAAGAACCTCTATGTTTTCTTATTGGAACGAAATGTAACATGAAACCCAGTGTAAAACCCTGAAGTCACTGGGATGCACCTGTGTGATTGCAGCAGGTGTGGATGAAGCGCTGCTGCTGCAGGTCCAGAATGAGAGGCAATGAGAGGATACTGGTGGGATGCCCAGGCTCCTGGTTTTAGCAGCTTCTTCAAAGCTTCTGCCTCTCGTGGCAGCATTGTGCTCTCCAGTGGATGCAGCCACCCTCTGCCCGGTTAGTGCAGCTCTGGAAACAAGGAAAAGGTGTCTGTGTAGCCCAGAGCTGACAATAGACTGCTGTGAGCGGGTTGTGCTGCTCCTCCTTTTCCAAAGAAGCAATCTTGCTACTCCTACTCAATCTTGAACTCCTTTCAGTTCACCAGGTTAGTAGACTGCTTAAGGGGAGGGACAGTGTTTTTCTTCTGCTTTGTTTCTAGGGTATTCCTCTATAGTTGCGAACTTTTTTCTGGTGTTTGGTCTTGCCAAGTGGGTTTTTTGTACCTCAGACCTTTTCCAGTGGATGGGAATTGACATGCTTGTGTGAAATCTGAAGGTGGAAGATAAACCAGTAGTGATGACACTGGTCACATTAATAATAACCTCTTGGTTTTGTTTTGTTGTTTTGTTTTTTTTTTTCCAATTGTTTGGCTATCAATTTGTTTTGTTTAGAAAGGAAACTATCCTGTTTACACTCATTTATCAAGGTCTTACTTTTTATTTTTTTTCCCAGTGAATTATATAGCAGATGCTTGGTTAAACCTAAAAATATTAACAAAAACCAGCAGGTGTTAAGATACTGTGATGATTTGCCTCTTCCTGTACTAATGGGAGCTGCCCATCCCTCCTGTGCTCCCTCTGCACTGCACACTCTCTCACAAGGGATCAATATGCTCACACCAGCACCTGTTTCTCTTAACTGACCGTTCTTCGCTGTTTGCATTTTTTTTTTTTTTTCATCTTTTGGATTTCCTCAGCTAAGTTTTACTAGAGAGGCTATCTTCCTCCTCGAGTGCAGTTGCTCAGGGATAAGTATGTGTAAAAGCAGCAAAAGGCCTTGTGGAAGATAATCTTTTGGGGGAGTGTAGGCTTGTTAGTTAATTAGCTCTGGAAGTCCTAAGATTTTGAACAGCAATGAGGATTACTGCATAAAACATAACAGATGTTTTACAGCTCTTGCAGTTTTTTCTCTTCAGGTTATCACAAGGGATTGTGGTTTGAGAATATTTGCTCTCTGAGTTTGAGAATTGATGAGATTCAGGGGCATTTCTGCTATTTTCAAAATGAGCATATGGTTCAGTTGTGGTAGTCTCAAATCTCAAAGCATTCTTTAGGCTGTGTTGGGATGTAACAGAGTACAGAAATGGAGTGCAAGGTGCTCTCTAGTGTACTGAAATACCCTGCAAAGCTCAGGTCATCTGTAGTTAATGAGAAGAAAAGATGACTTTGCAGTCTGAATAGCTTGCTTTCTGAAATTCTGCTCTTTGTAATATGCCTTAAGACCTTTGGAATTCCTTGAATAATGGCTTGCAGCAGATAAATATTTTGGTTCTGTAACTTTTGCATTGCATTCAGAAAATTATAATACTTAATATATGTCACCCATCAAGATACAATTGTGAATATTGTATCTTATGTGATCCTCAATTACCTCTGATGCAGGGAAGGTAGAGGCAGATGTTAAATATCATAATACCCCAGTTAACAAAGGAGGAATTTCCCCAGATCCATAGAATGCACTTGGGTATTTTATCCTCAGGCTGATGAATGTACTTACAGAACTTCACACACCTGTGTGACTGTAACATCCCTCTGGCTGCATGGGTTACTGGATTGTCACCACACACTCTGCTTGCCTAACTACAGATGCAGCTCAAATGCTGATTGAAGGGCTGTTTCCTGTTATTTTGTTTACATGCAAAAAAGGTACAGGTTCTTTTCAAGTGTAAAATTTGTCTTTTTACTGCAGTTTCACGGAGCATGCATGATCTTACAATAGGAAGTTTATGGTTTTCATTATTTAACAAAGGCCAATGTTTTAAAACCAAAACATCTCAAACTTTTTGAAAACTTGTGTCCTAAGGATTTTTAAATTTTTTTTCACAAAATTAACAAGTTTTCTGACTTTATGTAATGCACAAAGCAAGCAGGGTAATTGTGGCAAAAATCATCTCTGCATTGTGCGGTCATTTGACGTCATTGTATATTGTTGGAGAAAGTGCTGCCGAAGAGCATCTGGTATTCTGGCACAGTCACTTTCAGTGAGGGCACTGAATAGTATTAAGAAAGCATTGCCTAATTTATGTTATTGGTAGTATGTTGGTAAAAATAACCAAATACTTGGTAATTTGTTCTGGCGTAAGGTATCTTTGGTGCTAGGAAGTGAGGGTCTTACTCTGCCACAAATAAAACCTTTTTTTCTGATGCCCTGCAATACATCATATTCCATGAAACTAATATTTCCCAGAGTGATTAATTGTGCCCATTAACTTACACATTTTTATTTTTCCTAAGTGATTGCTGTCCTCAGATCATGTGCAATAATTTTTTTCAGTTTCTCAAACATGAAGCTTAGAGCTTTAACACCATTGTATATTTTACGTGCAACTGTGATTCTTCTTATATATTACCTAAAGCTGACATTGCTTTCTGTAAACATATTAATTGACACGTTAAAAATTCATTAGACAACCTGAGCTTCCAAGGCTTGTAAAAATAGAAGCCTTGTAAACCAGCCTAACTATATCAGTGCAGCCCCAGTCTGTTGCTTATCAATATTGGTACCTTAACAATTTGCTGCTGCTGAACTACCAGACAGCTCTTGTAATGACAGGTGATGCCAATGCACAATGGGGCATGTTTCAGCTGTGCTGTTTGCATTATTGATGATTGTTTGATTATGAACAAGTTAACCTGTTAAGAAAACACTGTTAAAGCTTCACTCCTCAGAAATTCTTCGATAAAACTTTGTTTATTGCCAGCAACTTTTTTTGGTTAATAAATATTTATAATAAGGAATTGAAGAGGGAGCAGTAGCTAGACATGAGTACAAGCAGCAGCTTTAGACAGTTGAAGTCCTTTTTACCTCACTTTGCATACCTACATGTTTTTCAATTACATAGCCATATGTAACAAAAACATAAATGTTTCACAAGTTTTAAAATGTCGTGAGATTGTGTGGAACAGAGAAATGGCATTAAATAGGTTTTAATTTACAAGTAAGTGAAATGCACTTTCTTTGTGGCAGAAAGCAGGTCCTGAATAGTTATGCACCTTGGTTCACAGTTTTCTACACCTGGTAAATTTCTGTGTGATGGGATGATGTGCTGTGGTATTGGTGAGATGCTGTGATTCTGAAATAGACCAGGCAGTTTTTCACTGCTCTGTGCTTTCTGCTGGCAAACTGTTTGGTGCAGGCATGCCAGTGCTGGAAGTATGGGGCACACCTGCAGCTCAGTCAGTCATTTTGCCTGTGAGGTGGGTTAATCTTGTCTCCTAGAGCACACTGATTCACCCTGAGATGTCTCACAGGCTCCTCCTGCAAGCAAGGCTCAAAGCCAGTCTGCTCTGTTATAGTATCCATTACTTGCACCTGTGTGGCAGGGAAAGTGATCCCTAAGACTCAGGTAAGCCTTGTGTGTAAAGGAAGACTGGGTAACTGTTTACTACAGGCACTGAACAACAGCAACTGAAATGGCAGCATTCAGGTCAAGAGAGCAAAGTAAAATTACCTTGAAGTGAAGCTTGAATCATATTATGAATTCAAAAAGAAAGTTTTCTTTGTTTTGCTGTTTATTTTTCTGAGCCGTTGTATATTTGTAGTTTATGAGGCTGTTGTAACATCATGGCAGTCAACCTGCTGCATTTCTACAGCCAGTGTTGTCTCATACTGCATAGCTCCTAATTGAGTTATTTAGTGGGGACTGGGGTAGTGCTGCTTCCTAGCAGAGGATGTGCTCCAATGAATCTTTAACACTTCTCAGTGTTACTGGACTTGTAAGATCTACTGAGTTTATAACATAAGTGGTTATGATGGTTGTTCTTTCTATATGTACTTGTCTAAGTACCAGACAGCTAAACATATGGGAGCAGAGTTTGTTTAACAACACCTGCTATTGTATTTTAATTTGACACTTCTCAGTACATCCCATGTAGGTATAGTAAACTATCAGGTGTCATTACTTCTAAAATAGTTTGGCACAATTTCAAAGATTAATTAGGTTAAGAATCAGTGATGGGGCAGGCAACATTAGTATGGTCTACTTCAAAATGAAAATGAGGAAAAAAGTTTAATATGATTTTTATGTCAAGTAGTTTATACTTGACAGTGTCTAATTGTGTCTGTCATCATTTTGATTAAAGGTAAGCTTATTTTCCTAAGGAAGGGAAAAATTTGAGCATTATGACTCATTTTCAAGGTGTATTCCAGAGAAGATGAATTTGGGTAAGATAATAAGTAAACACTCTCAAAGTTCTTACTTTGCCCTGTGCAGCAAGACTTTCAAAGATGATGCAGGAACCTCCTAATGGGATTTCATAATGAAAATGCTAATAAAAGCTAGCAGAGGAGTACGTAGTCTCCTTGTTTGCATGACTACATGTGACCAAAAAAAGTAATTTCTTCCTTTGGCCACCTGCTAACAACTGGATGCTGAATCTTTGACTTGAAATTGCACATGCCTGTGCGTGCCTAGGTGCACTTCATCTTTCTGTTAAAATGAGATAATTTAATATGCTACAATTAAGAAAACCTCTTATGAATCTGCATCAAAAATGATGGAAAAGATTTAGCCTTTGTCTGTTTCTGCAGTCTGTTGTCTGCAATGCAGGTGCAGTCTATGCCAGACAGATGCTTATTTGGTAAATTGTGGGATCTATGCATAGTCAGTACCATTTTTGATGCTTATCTTGGTCCCTTGTTCATCAGAGAATAAGAATACCAATATTTTAAACCTCAAACAGCATTATGAGAATTTAAGACTTGTGAGGTTAAGAATGTGAAAATTGGGAAATGCAATACAACCTTTGGGTCTGTTAGTGGGCATAATCAGGAGTAACTTTTGTTTTTTTCTTGTCACACTTTGTGCACAGCATGGGTAATATGTGCTTCAACAATAGTAAAAGAAATTTTAAAAATCTTTGCTACACTTCCATGATAGAAATAAAAGAGCATTCTCCTGACATAAGGGGAAACTTGAGCACAGAGAGGGATCCTCAGCAATGTTAACGTCTGGGCTGAGTCGTGGGGTCAGTGTGCCAGCCTCAGGGTGCTGTAGGGTGTGCTCACAGCAGAACTGCTGTCCTGAGCAGCAGCAGGAACATCAGCAATGTTCCCTTGGAGTTGGAGCTCTAGTACAGCAACTCTGTAACCTCCAGCCTGAATTCTCCACTCGGGCTCCCAGGAAAGTTGAGTGCTAGTAGTGAATGATTTAAACAACTTGCCAAGCATTTCTAGCAGCTCTGTGGAGCCCAGGCTGCAGACAGATTCTGCACTGCAGCATGTAAGTGCCTCAACAGTGAGAGAATCTTTTTTACTTGCAGTCTCCTGCTTTTTTTACAATTTCTGCAGCAAATTACATCGGGTTTTTTTAATGAGGTAGCTGTTCTCATTGCTTTGATTGTCTTGACTAATCTTCAGTCTGTGAGGGGAGGGAAAATATGATCTTGTAACTTAAAGAGCCTATTAGTTAGGTTTCTTTTAAAAAGAAGCTATTCTGCCTTAAGGAATCACGGTAAATCTTGAAGTTTTTTATCAGTGAGTACTTTTCAAATTTTTAAAACTAGAGCCTGGCTCCTGGAGCTTTTGAAATGATTGAGGAAATAAATTTTGTGCTATGTGGAGTAGCATTAGGCTTGGCGTGCTTTGTGTTTCACTGGTACTTGCTCAGGTATTGTCAGACTCCACTCCGGAGAACTTTGCTTTCTTTTAGACAGATTACATCAGAAACAGCAGAACCTTATTGTCAATTTGACACCTCAAATAGACTAATGGCACTCCTAGTCCCATGAGTAATGTGAAAGCACTAAGCACATATGGGTAGGGATACTTAGTGCTATAGTCTTATTCTATATAGTATTAAATGCTGACAATTAATATATGTTGTCTGTAAGTATATAAAATAAAGAGGGAAGTAATTCTTCTAAAAACTGCTGAAGCTTTAGAGAATAAATTCTATGGGGACTGGCTGAAAGAGAGCTGGGGTCAATAAGCTCAGAGGAGAGGAGGCTCAGGGGTGACCTTGTCACTCTTCTCAGCTCCCTGTTGGCAAGCTGTAGCCAGGTGGGAGTCAGCCTCTTCTCCCAGGCAACAGGAGAGACAGGATGGGGGGAAATGGCCTCAAGCTGCACCTGGAGAGGTTCAGGTTGGACATCAGGGAGAATTTCTTCACTGAAAGGGTAGTTAAGCACTGGAATGGGCTGCCCAGGGAGGTGGCAGTCACCATCCTTGGAAGTGTTCAAGAAAGAGCTGGCTATGGTGTTCAGTGCTATGGTTTAATGGACACAGGGATGTTTGGTCGAAGGTTGGACTCAATGACCCTGAAGGTCTTTTCCAACCTTAATGATTCTCTGTTTCTATGACTTTTACTAAACAAGGTTTGAATAAGGCCAAGTCTACTGTACTCAGGGACCCCTTCTCTACTGCAGGCAGGTGACAGATGCTCTTGAGCACGTGATATTCCTGGAAGGCTAGGCAAGAGCCCCCTACACTGGTATTTTCTTCCTCTTTCAAACAGGTTTGAGAAAACGTTTCAAACAACCTCTGCTGTCTTTCCTTGGCTTGTGCGTTAGTCTCACGATCTCATGAATGTTACAAAAACAGCTTAAGAAATGAGAGAATGGAAATTTACAAATTTCAGCATCAGAGAAATTTGCATTGATGATCAGTAACAACAGATTTTGACACAAGTAATGTCAACATCTGATTATGTTGTCAACTTCATAATTTGGTTATATTGTCAGCTATGCTAACTTGATAGATTTGTTGAGTCTCAATTGTCCTCATCATAATTGCAATCTATTATGTAACTCAAGTAGGTTGGGGCAGTGGGAGGCTGACAAAACAGGTGTGGTGTAATTCTTGTTTTTACCAATTTCAGTGAATTTGCATTAGCCAATATATCTGCATATAACTTGGTGGTGGGGTGTTCTTGCAGCGTGAAAGATCTGGAAAAACCACGCTATTGAAGGAACCCCATGCCCCTCTCTTATGTGTTATTCAGTTCTCAGAAGCTTTTCACCTTTTTTTTTCTTAACTGTAAATTAGAATATTGATTAAGTTTCTGTATCACAGTTTTTCAAGAAAGGATCTGACTATTTTTTAAGTTGAACATCTAGATCTTGAGCAAGGATAGACCTTCCTTGTTGTTCAGAGGGGAAGATTTACACTGACCTGGCTTGGCGAGTGTTTACCGATGGAGGAAGCGCGCTGGCGTTAAACCCCAGCCCCAGGAGGCAGACGGGCTGCAGGGAGCCCGTGGCTGGCAGGGGCTCTGGGGTTTGCAATCTCTGGGTGCAGCCCCACGGCTGCTTCCTGCCTCACACGGTTATCGCAGGGCTGTTTGCCATGTGCTGCTGATAACCATGGGAATTGTCACGGGCGGTTAGGAGCCAACATCATGCTTCATGCTGAGCATGGGGCTTGGCAGGTTTGCTTTTGTGTGGTTCTGCCACGTAAATGCCTTTGTAACATCAATGTGATGGAGTGGCTTACGTTTTTACAGAGCTGGAGATCACATTTTGTGTGACACTGAATCAAAGCTTTAGATGTTTCTGATTATGTATCTTTTTACTATACGTATATGTTCTTGAATCTGTTCCTGTCACTTATTGTTGCTACTGTTGTATGGCTTCTTCCATCTTGTGAGAACCCTCAAATTCCTTTCATGTCAATGACTTGTTGAAAACAGCTGATTTATTTTTAAATTTCTTATAAGCTTGAATTAGTGGCTCTGGGCCACAGAAATACCTTATGTTGTTTAAAAGGATAATTTCAGGTTGAATTTCCAAATGGGCTAGTTTGTAAAACCCAGCTCTGTTGCTTTTTAATTGTCAGAATCTCTCTCAAATGCTTGTTACTAGGATTTATATTTCATGTTTTTTGGTAAAGCCATAGGCAGAACTTAATTCACTTTTCAAAAGTGCTGCCAAATGCTTTTCAGAATTAGTAGTGAATATTAAAAACTTACTTGAGATTGCTTTGGATCTTTCGGGTTGCCGAAGTGTGAGCGGTGGCTTTTGTGGGCTGACTGCAAGCAGCCCTGCTGGTTCCTGTCGCTTCTGAGCTTCCTCTATACCTGCCTCTTTCCTGTTCCCTCAGGCAGCTGCAGTGCCTTAGTCTTTGGTCTTTCTTTCAGCAGCTCTATTTCTTGGCTCTTTTAATTTCTTGACCCCTGTGTTGGCTTGCTGAGCTTAGTATGTGTCCTGTGTGTTTGACCCATGCCTCCCTTCCTGACTGCAACATAGTGCAGCAGATTTCAAGAGCAGCCAGCAACTCAGAGTTTCTTAGAATATCCCAGTAAAATAAAAATCACCCTATGGACAGCACTCCATTTTTAATGAAAATTATTTTGGGCCCCTTTGCTAGTCAGTGAAGCCTGAAATAAAATTCACACACCCTCTTTTTCTTTTTTATTTAATAGAAAAAAAGAAGAATGCTCTTTAAAAATAAAGCTCACTTGTCAAACTTGGGTATAATTTAGAGTGAAAAAACATTTGTTCTTCCTTTTTAAGGTATTTAGAGGGAAACCACAGTTGGGAAAATGAAGGGTAAGATTACTGTATAAGCACTTGGCTATTCCTTGCAGTTACACATTGAGAGTGATGAATATGTATACTTTTAAAGAAATGTATATTGGCAATGATTACTCTGAGATACATTCTCTTGCATTTGATGAATTGCTTTAGTAGCTACAATTATTAGATCTCTGAAAAGAAGGTGAAGAAGGAATAGGAGTTGAACATAGATCTGCATATATCTGTTCAATTAAAAATCTTTTAAAGAAAAAGCTCCTGGAATTACAGGATCATTCTTGAGCTCTGTTTTCATATGGGCTTGGTGTAACAAGTTTCTCTACCTACAAATGGATGCTCCAGGTGTCAGAGTAATATTATGCATACTTAAAAGCCCTCTTGGGTTGTGAGGTATATATTTCAGTTGACATCTCTGCATCAGATTTACCTCTGTCCCTCCAAGTAAGAGCTTTTCTGACATGATTGCATTGACTGAGAAATCTGGTATCAGGAAACAGATTTTTAATTTTTTTTTTCCTCAAATGAGTATTGCCTTATTAGTCAAGGAATTCTGTAAATAGCCTGGAGTGTTTGCACTGAAATTTAAGGGCTAGATTTAGATAAATTTGTAACTAGTGTATGTAGAGATTTCCAGGGTTGTGAATTTCTGTCTTCAGAAGCATATCAGAAGTTGATACTTATTAGAAAAGGAGTTAAGTCAGTTTAAAGACTGTATACGAGACTGCACTGCAGTACAAGGCAGAATGATCTGTTATTGAAAAGGAAAAAAAAAAGGTGAGTCAGGGTTTCATGGGGCTTTCCTGCTAGGAAATGAAATATTGATGTTTTTTCAGGTAGTAGTGCTCAGTTCTTAGAGAAAATATCTATCTGCTGGAAACATCTTTTAATATTTTACAATATATTATACCAAGTGTGGCCAATTTTGGAGTTGTCTGATATGCAACAATGCAGAATTTTATGCTTAGCTGACTCTTTAATTAGCTCTCATTCTGTCTCATGATTTATAGCTTCATGACTCCAATGTAAAAAGAATATATGACTTAATGAAGCAGAAAGCTGCCGTGGGTTCCCACCTCTAGCTGCTTAGTGGTTTCCTGGAGGAAGGGGAATGGTTGTGCTGCAGAGGAGGAAGCTGTAAGCATCTCCTCATTTGTAAGGCAGGGATGTAACAGTGCGTGTTGCTATGACTTACAGCTGTTTGCCTCCCTGTCACAGACACAATTCATTAGAGTGAGGAGGGAATGTGGCTCTTGCATAAAGCATAAAAATAGCAGGTAAAGCAAGAAATGCAGATGTAATCTTTCTTGCTCAAACTGAGTTTAGTGCAGCTGTTTGAAACATCTAGAATCTAACTTTTTCCTGATCCTAGAGAAACAGTGTTTCAGTGTGATATAATTTCAGTAATGGACTGTAAAACCCTTAGTGGCCAACTGCTTTTCTTAGCAAAGGAAATCTGGGGAGGTGTTTTCCAATGGCTACTTTGACCATACAAATAAGTTTTTAGAAGAAAGAGGTGATTTTTGCAGTATTACTCTTACATTGTAGGTTTCTCTAGTTGTGCTTCTGTTAGTTTCACGTATTTGTCTTTACAGCAACTTTGATATAGCGGCTCTGATTTTCTTAATTCCAGTACCGTATATTCAAATCAGTTAATTCTGGATTCTTATTAGTTCAAGTGGTCTAAGCTTGGCTTCTCCAATGGAAGGGAGGAAAGAATCAGGGATATCAGAGAAATGATCTGGCTTCAGCCTTCTTTGGATCTCCAGGAACAATTTGGTTTCTATTGGGGCAGCAGCTTTCAGTAATTACTATGGGGAGCCCTCTGAAATACAGGAGCAGAATGAAGCCCTTTTTTTTTTTGTTTTATGGTGTTAAAGAATTACCACCTTCTGCCAAGAGTACACTAACATTACAGGTATGTTTCTGGCACCTGTGTCTGATGCAAACAGATATTTATTTCTGAATCTCCTGTGATCTGTATCCATTTCCTAAGTATTTCAGGAAGTGACCATTCCTTATTTAGCTTGTGGTCCTATCTCTATGGGCCCGCAAAGGCTGGAACCTTTCCTGGCTTGCATCTGAGGGCTGGGGTTTGCCCTTAGAGTTTTCTAAGTACCTCTCCCATTCCTCATTCCCTTCCTCTTTCTCTCTTTCTTTTCTTATTTTTTTCCCCCCTCTTGTGAAGTTTGGACTTGCTGCTCTTAATCTGCTGGAACTGTGTGGTACCTTTTCAGTTTATACATGAATTACTGAGTTTGTAAAAGAAGACAATTACCTCCTCTCATGATGGGAGATATGGCTTCTGACATAAATTCTGGGGTTCTCACAGAGAAATGTTTTGCTGTTGCCAGGTGTTTATTGATTAAATAAGGATTAGTAGAATTTACAAGTAGTTCCTTCAAATAGCTGGTTACTTTCTCACATTCATAAAATTTCTTTCAGTGTTTCTGGACTTCACAGTCTCTTCTGGAACCAGCACTCTTTGGGACAGCTGGTCCAGGAATTTTTAGGTATCTAGGGAAAAAAATAACAATTCTCCCAGACTCTTTCCAATCTCCTCTAAGCACTTGTAGTGGCTGTAATTGTACATAAGGGCTGTGGAAATCATTGTTGCATGTGGCTTTTGGACTCTCGCACAGTCCATTTAAATGCCAGTGAAAGAGAAAGTGTGCTTTGCTGTTTTACAATTGCAGTTTGTGCTTACTTCATGTTTGCACTTAAACACAAGTACAATATTCAAGGAAATATGCAACTTTATGAGTTTCTGGTAAAGGTTGAGAAATTAGTGAAAAACAAAGATTACTGCTCTTGGAAAGCTAGATCTGTATTTGGTAGTTTGTTAGGTTATAATTTCAGAAGTGAATTATAGAAGTTTTCCCATCACTTTTGAAATTGTTCTATCTTCTGGGAAATCTCAAACAAGCTGTGGTTTCTGCTGGACCTTTCAAGGAGGCTGTTTTGTAATGTGTAATGGGGATCTTGCTCAAAGTACAAGGAACATCACAGGGCTATTTTCGGAGCAGAGTAAGGAGCATACATGGCATTCACTGAATGAACTTGGGTTCTTTTTAAACATTTTTTGTCAGCGTGTGACTCTGTTTTAAACCAGGATTTTGGTGGTGGTTCCTGATTCTCTGTATGTGTTTGTGAGCTCACTCATCACTGCAAGGTAGGCTGAGGTCACCTACTGAGAGCAGCACTGCCTGTGAATGAGGGCACCATGACAAAGTGAACTTTTGCCTTGTTAATGACCTAAACTAGAAAGAGTTTTACTTAATATGAAATACAAGCACCTGTGTTGAGGTATTTTAAGTAAACACATTTATATTTGTGTAAGTTAATAGCTACAAATGCTATTAAGATAATCCAGCTCCTTAATTTTTCTCTGTTAATGTTTTATCCAATTCTGAGTTTTCCTGGCATAACTTTGAATATGATCAGTTCTATTTTACACAGTGGTATGTTTTCTATGGAGTTAGCATTTTTGTCAGTGAGAAATATGTATGTTGGTAAATATGTGATTATAATACCTTTATGTACAAAGCTGTTTGCATACTTGCTGTCACCATGAGGTTATTACTGAACTGTTCAACTGTTTTTATTCCCAACTCTGGCATTTTGAGAGGAACAAATACATTTGACTGGGCTCCAGTCATGCATCTACAGTTGCATGTGTGGGTCCCTCCTTTTCTAGGGATGTGGTCACCGATACACCTGTGCAGAAGCATTTGTGAGTTCAGAGCCTAAGCATATTACTGCTAAATGTAATTAGATGCTAGACTTGCCCTGGAGCACAGCTGCTTCCAAGTGTCACTCAAGATTAACTGAAGAACAGGAATGATTAAGGACACTTTACCTAGTGAATATTTGGAAATCTGTTCTGAGGAGGCAGACTTTTAAAATTGATACCCAGGGACTGTGAGCCATTACTGAACATGTAACTCGTTACTGAAAAATGAGTTTGAAAGTGTTTCTCTTTTAAAAAATAATTACTTTTTCTGTGAAATAATGTGATCAAAAAGCAGTGTCTATATATTGGAATAGTGATTATTTTGCTGCTGATTTTGCTGAGCGGTAGTGTTTGCTAATAAATCTATCTTCGTTTCTTGTATAAGAAATTTGAAATGAGAATCTGAAAGGCAGGGTCAGTGTGATCAAATCAAGTGTTTCCCAACTTGAATGAAATACTGTATTAAAATGGCAAATAATGGATGCCATACTGGCCCTGTTTAGGCTTGCTGTGTTTTAGGAACCTTGGGATTAGTGTTTATCTGTCCCATAAAGGACACAAATCATTTAGATTAGAAGTAATCTGATTGTATTGAAGTACAAATTATAGCACAAAGGCCATTCAAGTGGGTTAAGTGACCAGGGTTGGTAAACACCATATGACTGCTGATTGGTCGATGAAAGAGTATTAACTGAAAGATAATGATGGATTTTAATCCAAATCTCTAAAGCGCAACAGCTGTAGTTCCCAAATGAGTTCACTCACTGACAGAGTTTTAGGACACTGATTATTTGTTCCTGTTTCTCTTCCACAACAATTACTTTGAAAAATTACTTATTTTTCCTGTATAGAATATAGCTATTTCACACAGCTTTCTTAGATTAGATTTGTCTTCTACTTTCTGTAAGTTCATTATGATTTTTTGCATTTTTTGTTGGAGAAATTGCAGTGTTTTTATTTCAGTGTTCTGTAATATGCTGGGGTAAATTGTTAGGGTGACTTGGTTTATGATGTCCTTTTTTTAATGTCTTTTATGAACATAGTATGAAATCTAGTTAATATTATTAAAAAGAAGGCAAACTGGTATTCCATATGAACTTATTTCCAGAATGCTTACTGATGTTAATGCCTAATGCTTATCACTGATAATAAATCTTGTGAATTTGTGGAGTTTTATTTATTTCAGAGTGTCTATATGTAATTTAAAAATTGAAAGTGTATAAAAATGACATTATGATATCCTAAAAATGAGAAATGGCAGCTGTTTAGGACCACAATGTAACATTGTTTAGGATGTGAAATGAAAAATGTAGGTAGACTCTGTTTATTAAGGACTTCAGTGTTGGGGCAATACTGCCTTTTTTGGGTTGTTGTTGCAATAAGAACTTTGGTGTGGGAAAGTTTCATATTCTCTCAAGTTTTCCCCTCAAATCGTGCTTGCCCTGAAATGTTCATTAAAGGAATCAGATGAATGTCTTCAAAAAGAAAGCAATTTAACTTTGTGGTTTTCCTGGTCCATCTGTCTATTTGCTTTTACAAGGTCAACAAGGAGACCAGATGAAGTGGTACTTAATATTGTTTAAAGTCTAAATAGACAGAAACATGAAAAATTGTTAAAGTTCTTCAGAATTATACTGTTTCATCTTGTCTGTCATTGTATTTTAAAAATGTGCGTGATAAAAACATTCCTCTATTGTTATTCAGGATTTATTTAGATAATCTAGATATGCCAGGAGCAAGCATTAGGTCAGCCTGTGTACTGTCCCTACAGGTTGTTTAGAGAGCAAAAATGGAGTCATTAGTACCTAAGGCATGTTTTGTCCTTTTCATGTAGACATGCCTAATGCTATAAATGGTGTGAGTAGGTATGGAACTCTTCCTTTGGATTCACACTATAATTCCAAATGCAGTCAGGAAAGCTGCCTGGTAAAGAAGCTAAGTCCTTAATATCCATTCCTTTGTAAGGATATGTTGGGATATCTCTGAACTCTAGTTGCATTCCTAGAGGAAAGCTACTGCTAGGGCAGATGAGTCTGTTTCTGCTGACAGCTGAGCTGGGCTTTCTTCATTCATTTGTTAGCTAAAAACTGATAAATACTTAAAAATAATAATGTGGCATTTAACTGACAATTTGGCCTAATGATTGAATTAGCCATTTTGCATAAGCTGAATTAATTACAATAGCTGTGGACTCTCACTTAATTGCCATACCTAATGAAGCATAATTAAATAAAAATTTGATTTGTATATTGTTTAGAAGCATTTTGTAAAATGAACTAGTGATTCCTAACCTTCCTGCTTTTCAGGATAAAGGAGCATTAATGCTGCAGTTGCAAAACTGATGAGTGTCCCTCTGGAGTTCAGGAAACTGATTTAATTAATGCTTGTGATGCTTTCACACTGACATGGTAGCAGAGAAGAGTTCTGGCCAGGGAAAAGGAGATCCTGTTTTGCTATGGAGAGACTTCCTTAGTCTTGGAAAATAAAGAAATTCTATTATCATGGAATGTTTTGGATTGGAAGGGACCTTAAAGGTCATCTAGTCCCAACTCCCTGCTGTGGATAAAGGGACACCTTCCCCTGGATGAAGATGCTCAGAGCCCCATCCAACCTGGCCTTGAACACTTCCAGGGACAGGGCATCCACAGATCCTCTGGGCAACCTGTGCCAGGGCCTCACCAGCCTCATAGTGAAGTAGTTTAGATTAGTTATAACCTAAACTACCCTCTTTCAGTTTAAAGTCATTTGAACAATCAGCCAGGGTTGACCCAAAATCAGTGCCTGGGCTGTATAACCAAATACATGCCTGATTGTTCAGGGTTTGTCCTGCAGGAAGTAAATAAGAACTAGAATTTTGGTTTGGGGTTTTCTTGGGTTTTGTTTTTTAAGTCTTATATTTCTTATGGTGATAAAGCATAACAGCAGTCCAGACCCTGATCAAGTGCATGGCTGAGAGAAGATAAATGCTGCTGCCTAAACATTAGCAGCTCTGAACATTCAAAAATCATCTCAGATCTAGAAGAAAATTGAAATAGGTTTCTCTTTAATTCCCTTCTAGTTTTTGAGCCTGTAGGGTTCATGTTTTCAGTCAGCTCTGCCAGGATTAGAAGGATATTTAAAAAGCTAGAGTTCCTGGGGATTTTTATGACTGCATGACCCAGGCTTAAGAAAAATGCCTAATACTGCAAGATATAATTCTGAGAGCTAGCTGTCCTGAATTTGTGAGTGGAGTGTCATAAGCAGAGGTGGCATCAGATCGATAACTGATTTTACGAAGTGACCCTCTCCAAATGTTTCATGTTCCAAAACCTCATGCTTGTGATGTCGACACAGGATGCATATTCAACCTGCTGGGTCTTTTAAGGCAGTAAGTGTGTTTAAAACTGTCTTTAACACAAACTGTGTGCTGTTATCAGCTATTCAGAAAAGGACAACTTGAGCATAGATCAGCTTGGTAAACCAGTGTGAGAGAGAAAGATCTTCATTAATTGGAGGATTTAATAACAGAATTTTTTATCGTAAGGATGTTTCATGTTACAAAGTCAAATGTTTGCACATTGAAAAAAAAAAATAATGGGTTTTAAAAAATTTCCTTATTCATAAAATGTTGAGGAAATGTAAAACTACCAAATGTCTCCAGGGAATGTGACAGCTTGGACAAGGGAGAGAGCTACTGAAATAAGGCATAAAAGTCAGCTTTACTGCAATCTTAAAGTTGCAGAGGGCTTTGAAAAGTGAATGACTGGAGAGAAATTTCTCCTGAGAATAAAATGGGCTTCTGAAAGATAACTTGAGCTGAAAATGCTTAAGTAAAAGCTTCTCGTTGTGCACCTCAGCATTTTCTAGTGTAAAAAATATATATTCTGCTCATGCTTTCATCTTCCTGGGGTTTATATTTATTCAGAGGAGATTAATGGCCAGTTTTATGTGTGACTGCCATCATCAGAAGTTTATCCCTTTGTAAAATGACTTTTTAAACTTTTTAGGGGAGGAGTATGCATGAATTTCTGTGAAGACTTCAAATAGATAGCTGTAAAATGACAGGTGGAATGATGTTTATATCCCTGAGCAGGTGCCAGCCCTGTATTCTATGCAGGATGGCAGCACAAGACTGACTGTGACTTGTATAATTTGATGACAGATCTTTTTGTCTTAAATAACTGGTATTGAGTTTTAAATGCATTTATGATTACCTGGCCATTTGATAAAGTCATGGGTTCTTCAGAGAGCTGCACTAGGATGTGTGGATTAGTGAACTCTGCGGTAGAGGAAGCAGTCTGGGGTGATTTAAAAGAGCTGACAGTTCTACAAACACTCATTTGAAGAAGGGTAAGCCAACATGCTTAAGGAGCTTAGAAAAACCACCTTGTTACCCCTCATTGCCTTTAGCTGAATGTCCTGTAGTTTCCAGATTTTTTTTTTTTTTTGTCTTATATAGTTCCTGCTTTTTCTCAGGAGCTGAGCTGTCATTTGCAGTTGGCTGATGTATTCTGTTCCCCTGCCCTTCATGGTCTGAATGCTGGGGGGGAGGTGATGCACTTGTGCTGGGCTGGAGGAAACTTCCTGGGGCATTTGCTCTGGGCCTCTGGAGGATCTCTGCAGGTGCAGCCGTGGGGGCTGTGGTGCTGGGGACAGTGTAGGGCCCCTGCAGACACCTTTGCAGCCCCTCTCCCCCATTACTGTGCAGCACAGGCCTTCATGATCTCTCATTTGTGTCCTGTTCTTCTCATGTTCATGATTTAAAGGCACTTTGTCCATATTTTGAAATTTTACTTCTTAAAGGTTCAGCTTAAACAATGTTTTTTTTTTTTTTTTCATCCAAGCAGACAGTGATGGAACCTTTATATTTGTGCAAGGGTTGATTCCCTGCCTGAGAAAGCTTTTCATGTACCTGGTGATTTACAAAGATGGGAAAAATGCTTCTGTGGATGTATTTTTCTACTTTCTCTGCTTGCTTTAGATATTTATCAATGTACAAAAAGAAATTAAATTAGATAACTTAAAAAGAATGCCTAGAATTATTTTATCTATCTTGAGTTCCTACTAATTGGTATGGGGGAAATGGTTGTGTTTTCTATTAACCATCTATAAATGGATATGACACATGAAGTGAGTTTATGCTGGTTGTGAAGCAGGCAGAAGATATCATACTAGTTTTGCTTTTTAGTAGTCTTTTCTTCTGTGTTTATATAATATATCAGTGAATGGGCAGGAGGAGAAGACTACAGAGAGGGTAGGAAAAAACTGGAACTGGGTGAGAACTGATGGAGGACCAGCAATCAAAATGATAACAGCATCATTTTGTAAATGATCACAAGAAAAGGAGGCAGAAAAAACATCCTGATGGCAAGGAAGAAAATTCCTAAAATTTTTTTCAGGCCAAGGAGAACTGTTAGTTCTGCAGAATTGCTTCTTGGTCTCAGGTTCCCTCTGAACTTGAGGGCCATATGTGCCTTTTGCCACTGATCACAGTGAGAATCCTCAGCTGCTCCCAGGTCGGTAGGTGGAACCAGCAGAACCTTGTAAGTTGTTCTTAGTGTACTGTGTGTCTTCCACAGTGCAACTTCCTCTTATTTTATTGGGCAGTTAGAAAGCTATAACCTCCTGAGTTGTCTGATCTAAAATAAACATCAACTAATCTAGTAGGTCTCAACAAATCTCCTGAACTTGACGGCAGATGGCACATGCTTTTTATTTAGCCCTGCATATACTATCTTGGTGGGTGGTAACTGCCTTAGGACAAAATCAGCATCCCACCAGTCACCATCTGGGACAGCAGATGATATGTGGGACTGTCATGAATAAGCATTCTGATGTTTGTAAATGTCTGAAGGAAGACACTGCTTGTTAACGTGGCAGTTGGTATGCAGTCACCTCCGTGAGAAGCACACTTGGTGCAGTCATCAGCAAAAGATGAATTGTGTGCCTTGGGTTCGTCTCTGGAATATGGGTGGGTGTAAGTTGAATCTTCCATAATTTGTTCATTTTGATGGCAAACTTGAATGGCTCTTATCTTGACAGACCTTTCTTTGTCACTGCTTTTGTGCTAAAAATTGTATACTCTTTGGTACTGTGTCAGCAGTATTATTTAGATGCCTACATCATAACCAATGCTGATAGTGAGCACAAGTGCATGGTATGAAATGTGCCCTTGCTTCCACAGTGTACTCTGAGTTGGTGGGGAAATGGAGGGGACAGTTTAGAAAAAAAGGTGTGAAATTGCTGCAAAAAACACTCCGTAGTTTTGTCCCAGATGCAGGAATGGAAATGCACATCTTCTGGCCCTCCTCTACTATGGGCAATGAGAGATGGGGATGACTGGGGTGGATCAGAAGCCAATTTTATTGAGAATATGGAGAGTTTATACAGGATTATGTTTTTGATAACAATTTCTCATTGGTTACACATTCTTCATGACATCAGTTACCTGGTAATCATTACAAAATTTCACAACCTATCTTTTGGTCACTTCTACACCAGGGAGCAGTTATCTGTGCCATGATGGCTTCTGCTTGATTAGGCCTGAGATATCAGACTCCTTTATCAGTTCTGCTGTACCTCTGTCTCACTCTCCACACTCTACTCCCATTTTACCTTGTCCCCTGAGCAAGATGCACACACAGACGTCTGAACTACAAGGAGATCCACAGGCCACTTGCCTCATCTTCTCTGTTCCTGGCTCTATGCACTAAGCTCCATCCTGAAGAGAAGTGCTTTGAGAAATGTTATTTGGAGCTGGTATTTTGGAGGGGCTGCTTGTAATTTATGTAGAATATTTTAGACAGTAAAGCTTCAGTCTTCTAATCCATCTCCTGTGGACTTTCTCCAGCAGGTCCATGCCCTTCTTTATTTGGAGTTTGCAGAGCTCTTTGAAACACTTGAAGGAAGTGACCTCTACTTTAGCAATTCAAATAGCTGACTTGACTTATTTTTTTCAGTGCCTCCTGAATACTTGGTGTAGAATATATACAGGAGTGCAGGGCTTAAAAAGTTTATGCAGCTACACAGTGTGTGATACTTGGGAGTGGGGCTGTGGGAGCCTCATCTCCAGTGGGTGCAGCTGTGCAGGACAGGTGAGCAGCATTGGAGGTAACGAGCCAGGGAGTGCCCAGGGGCACTGACCAACCACCACAGGGAGCAGAGGGCACACAGGTGCAGTGCCTGAGCCATGAGGGGCACACAGGTGCAGTGCATCAACATGAGGGTATAAAAGGTTGGGCAAAAGAGCAAGAAAGAGCAGATGCTTGAAGCCTTCTGAAGTGACATGATGGTCCTCTGTATGGGCAGACACCTGAAGCCTTCTGATGTGGTATGGTGTTACTCTGTTTGGGGGGAATGCTTAAAGGCTTCTGAAATTGCATGGTGGTGCTCTGTGTGTTGTGGCACTCTCAACTGTGACATGTGCTGGGACAAGTTTATGCAATTCAGTGGTTCTGGAATCGCCATTGGACCTTTGGTGTAGAGGTTTTGTGGTAGAGCAATATATTGCCTGAGTGTCTTCATGTATTTTTGACTATTAAATATGATATGCAAGTGGTATACTGACTTTATACAAATTGAATAACAAAAAGGAAGAAACCCAAACAATCTGCCACATGAACTCTTAATTTAGGTACTACCTTCAGATTAAAATGTAAGAATTAGGGTCCAAAAGTTTATAAAACCAGATGAGATTAAAGCAATAATATGGTTTCACTGGCTGGAAATGAGGAGTGTCTGCTAAATTTGTATGAGCAAATGCAGTCCTTCTCATGGCTCTTACTTGAGGGGATAGCAGAGTGGATTATTTACAGCATGGAAGCGCATGCATGTCCTGTTTCTGGATCAGCAAAACTAGTAAAAGGCTGGCTCTTCTTTTTTATGAATGGAGACATGTTTTTTAGTGTGGAATAAGGTATTCAGAATGGATTTTGCAAGCAACAGTCGCTTAAAGCCTGAGGTGACTGGCAGCTCTAGTTTAAGAGAGATCTGTGCATAAGAAGGAGGAATAAGGGAGTGGCTGTATCTTCAGCTTTACCAGACATCTCTCCAAGTTCAGTGTTAGCACAAAACACAGTCAGTTTTTGTTCCTTTAAACAGGGAAAAGAGAAGCAAAAGGTTAGGTTCAGGTCAGTGCTAACTTTAACCTGGCCTGCCTGCAGGTGGCTTCAGACTAGGTGATCCAATATTCTTATGGTCTGTTGCTACCAGCTGGGTAATATTCTTATAACTTGATCATAAAACTTCAGTAATTAATAAGATAAAGAAGATGTAACGTCCCTCTATACAATAAAGCAACATTGGTTTTGATATTTTTTCAGTTCCAAAAGGGAATCAGCTGTTTACACAGACTTTGACAGTACCTTATACATGATGATTAATCTGGGACCATCTTTTCAGGAGCACTTTAGGATTGACATCCACTTCCTCTCATCATGGTTGCAGTTTTCTGTTCTTTGAGCTCTTAGTGCTTCCAATCAAGCTGATAGATCTCAATCTCACATTTTTTCCCTGAATGTGGTGTGTTCTTTGTTCATGCCCAGCTATTATTTTCACACAATCATCAAAGTGTCCAAGAGTGCTTTCACAGCATTACCGGACTTTATCCTGAATTAATGATTTCCAGCACAACTTCTATTCAGCTCCTTGCATTGTCAGACTTAAGGAGAAGACAGCCATCTATGAGGCCTGACTTTCTGTTGTGGCTTCCTTTTGTGCTGAGATGAATTCTTGATATTTTTAAGAAGGTAGGAAATTATTTTTACTTCTTGAGACCAAAGATTGATTTACTTTTCAAATGTTATTGTGCTCAAGCAAGATAAAGTAACAGCCAGGTGCAAATACCCTGTGGGAACCTCAGATTATGTCAGCAGGTTTTCATCTTTATTTTTGCAAGTTTATGCCACGGACAACCGTTTTTATAAATAAAATAGTTGCTTCACTAGAAGTACCTTACATCTTGAATCACTTGTCTAAATAGTTAAAACCCATGTGTTTTGCAGTTGGCTTTATGTTCTCTTAAGCTTCTTAAATGTATAAAAATAATGTGGTGTTTAAAAAACCCCTATTTTCTGTGGTCCTTTTGTTATTGAACACAGAAATAATGCAACCTGAACACAGGTTGAAACTATATCCTCTACAGGATTTTCCCTTTATAGGTTTGTGTTCATCTCTTCCAAGCTGTAAAATCTGATGGAGATATATTTAATTAATGTTGTGTTAGTCAGTATTTTACTAGGGATAAATACAAGGAGTCCTTTGATTTAAATAGACTTGGATCCAATGCTTTGAAAGTTACAAGTAAAAATCTTAACCTAGCAACTTTGTAGAAAATTTTTAGAGGCACTATCGTTCAATTTATTTATTAAATTTGCAACTGATAATACAGTTCCCTGGTCTCAAGAAAGCAGATTATGGAAATGGGCAAAATTGAAAATATGCATAAGAAAACTCACTTGGCTAATTTCTACTTGGAAAAATTTAGTTTTTTAAAATCAAGCGTTTGCTATTAAAATAACTTGTAATTTTTGTGTTCAATCTGTTAAGGTATCCTATTTTATTTTTTTATTTTGATTTTTTCCTTTCTTTGTTCTTTTTTCTTTTTTCCCTGTGTTTGGCATTTGGGCATGTTTAACATTTTAATCCTGCCCATATCCAAGAAAGAGCTAATATAAGTCTCTCTATTTTTGTGATTTGGTTTTTTGTTCTTCCTGGGTGTTGCTTTACAGATATGGTATACTTGGGATTTAGGTCTTTAACATGAAACTGGAGTTCCTGGATGAAATAGGATGTAAATAGGATCAGATACATGATGGCTGGTATGAAATGGACTTTTTTTTTTTTATGAGGACTCTAAAAGACAGACTGGACTCTGGGGTACCTGATGGAGTTGTTGCAGACCTCATACCAGGGATGGCACTGTTGATATCGGGATCATTATAAGGATTTGTTAAAAAAATATGTTATAGAGAAAGCTAAGGGAGCTGAGTAGCCATTTTCCTGGAAGGTCTACTCTCCCTGATAGGTTTCTGCATGTGGTAGGGGAGGACAATGTCTAAAATGACATCTAAACCACGTGTTGGACAATTTGGGCATCTAAATATTCTTCTGTAATTAGCTAAGATTGCTTAGAGTGCAAGTTAACTGAAGGTAAGCCCTGGTTTAATGACATACTGCTGAGTAGAAGGCAGCAACTTGTCAAATGGTTCATCAAGCAAAATGGTATTATGGTAATTCTGTAGAACTATCTGTTTGTCTTGAAGCATAATCCAGGATATCTGTCTGGACTCCAAACTTGGGTAGCCTGCTTGGCAGCAGTCGGATGTGTTATGTCCGGTGAGGATACATCTCTTTGGCAAATAAACTGATGTGTAAATAGATCTGTGTTAATGCTAAGAGTGCCAGAAATCTGTAAGTATGAGGAAAGGATCAACCTTACAATTAGAGCTAACTGCAGGTATTGGCTCAAGCAACAGCAGTCACTGATAACCTCAGTGAGAGTCATTTCATTTACTCCAGTTTAGCTGAGCTCACAGTCTTGTGCAGCAGGTCACTTTTCAGGTTTCCTTAACATGGAAAATTTCAAGGCAGTAAAGCAAAGCAAAACACTAGCTACTTGAATGCTTCTAGTTTTCTGAATTACCTTGTGCTGAACAACTAATGTTTGTGTTGTGAAACAACCATCTGTTTTTATAGTTTGAAGAGAATCTCCTTCAAATGTTAAATGCTCTAAAATGTGTTAGTGAAGAGGCTGTCTGCCATTTGTTACCATTCAAAAGTTTTCATGCACAATGAAAGCAAGCTGAGTTTCTATTCCTCTTTTTATTGATAAACTAGCATCAAAATAAAAGCTAAAAAATTACTTAGCCCAGTTTGATCTGTGTACTGTGACCAATTGATTATTCTTTATCTGTCTTAAGAAATAAAAATGTGTTTACTTTTTTGAACCATCCAATTTTTACTGTAACTTTGAATAAAAACATGCCGTGTATTTTGAAAGCAGAGATGAAATACATAGCCAAGAGCTGATCAGGTATGGATGGGTGGGTAATAAATAGTTTGACAGGTGGACATGTTGCAGAATATGATGTCTCCTTGAGGAATTTCAGAACAAGATGAGGATTAAACATGGCAGTTCTCTGTTTGGGTTTGTATTGAAAGAAAGAGGAACACATCTTCAGAAACCAAACAGGTCCCTTAAACATATGGGGGATTTTTCAAGGCTGGCTTCAAAAGAGTCTCTAGTGCTTTTTTTAACTCTGTAGGATACTGTGCACAAGGCACTATGCATATGCTGTTCACCACAGTATCCCAAAAGAACTTGTTGCCCAGATGGTGCAAACCATATGCCTCTTGATAGTTTATCTGTGTTTGGGAAATAGTCTCTAAAAATACAATAAAGGTCATGAGACTCGTAAAAAACAGCTCTAGTAAATTTTTAAATAATGCTCTGGAGGTATTCAAAGCTGGTTTGTGTATTTTTTGGCGTTGGGTTTTTTTCTTTTGGGAGATGCGTATAAATGTTTTGTGGAGAGATGAGGAAGTAGGGAATCATAGCTGCTCAGTGTGAGGCCACAGCTCTTGAGGCATGTGTTCAGGCTTCCCTAGTTCAGTGCAGAGATAGTTTTTCTCCATTGGAGATGATCAAGAGGACTACAAAACAAGGCTGGGTCCTGTGTCTCTCTCACCCTGCTTCTCCCAGCTGTCTAAATGAACAATTTGGAAATGTAACAATACAGAAAGCCAGTTAATTTTGGTTTTTGTTCCCATGTCTTCAGCAGCTCATTTGATTATTTCCAAAAGCTAAGGGAGAAAATTCTCTTTGCTCATATGTAAGTTGTTAAAATAAGTTTTCTTTTTTGCTTACCTGGCACAGATCCACAGAGGAAAGGCAGTCTAATTACATTTTGAGCACAGTGGTTCTTTGAAGTATGAACTAATTAGGAATGGGCATTGCAAAAGTTTAGACCAGCACTCAGGAAAAGAATGCATCATGTAACCATCACTAATTCATTAGGATAACCAAAGCTTATTTCCTTTGAGTAAAGATTTGCACATTCTCACCTGCAGCACTGTACTATATATAATACTTCTTTGTAGCTCCTCTGAAAGCACAACTCTGTTTAAAAGTAAATTAGCTAGCCAAATTGAAAGGCTAATTGCCTTGAGCTTCAAGTACAAAGGATATCCACACTTAGATTTCTTTGCCTGCTGTAAGAGGCTGAGGGAGATGTGTTTTCAGAAATCCTAACAGGGTATCTCATTACACTTCAGAATTTTAATGTGGTGTCATAAATCACTAACTTATTCTTGCTCCAGTATTGTTTGCAGAATCTATTGAGATAGATCAGTTCTGTGTACTGGGGAGGAAATGTGATGGAGGGGCAGTCCTGTTTAGTCTGGTAACAGTTTATGTCAAATACCTGAGAAGGTCTTATACTGTACATTGCTTCCTCTTATGATGTTGGTCAGAAGAAAAATTAGTATATCTGGTTTGATTCATGACTTGTTCTTGAAAGAGCAAGACTGATGGGGCATACAATCCCTTCACAGACATAACATTTCTCTGGATCATTTCAGCTGGATATATGGATGCTCTTCTCTGTTTCCTGCTTTGTTTTTTCTGTTTTCCCATTCTCACCTTTCAATTTTTGAGTCTAATCTTTATTGAGTAAATACAGTGACAACCTTTGCAATGTGTATGTCCAGTGTGATTCACAGAATCACGTCCTTTTTGTATAGATAATTTTAATTTGTGGATATTGTTATGTATCAATTGCAGCTAGGACTCGGCTTACACTGTGCTGTATTAAGGTAATACAGAACTGGGAGTTTGCAGGATTGATCTAAAATATTTTCTCAATGTGATAATTCCCAACCCTTCTGCCTTTTAATGAACTCATTCTTGTTCTTACTCATACTCTTCAACTTCTAAATACTTCACAAACCTACCTATAACAATTACTCTAAATTACTTTTTGGTTTCAGAGAATGTAATGATTATGAAACTCCTCTTTATTCTCAGCTCACTGACTGTAGTCTCAAGTAGCTGCTTCTGTTACGTGATAATGTTATTGAGCTATGTGTGAACCTGAGGAATGAAATGGCTCTGTTTCATATCTGACCCCTGGTGGAGGGAGAGCAAGTACCACCCAGAACTCTTCACAACCTATCTGCAGGAATAAGCTCTTTTTGAAAGAGAAAAACACTTGTCAGATGTGTGCTTGCATAAATTTGAGTGACTAAAAAGTTAGAAGAATAAGAACAAAGTTGTTGATTTGTGGGGATTTTTTGTTTGTGGTTTTTTTTGTTCCTATTACAAATTAATGTGTATGTACGTGTTTCTTTCATAAAAGTTTAAAGCATTCAGATAGATAGCCTTCTAAAGAAAGATTAGCTTGTGCAAGATAAACCTCATTCATGGTGAGATTCTTAACACTGATTCAATGCAGAACTGTACTTGTGTGGGATGTTCTAGAACCATGACATTTCAAAGGTGTTTTCCCAACCTGAACTTTAAAGAAGAAAGGAAGGAGACAAAATTTGGAAAACAGTGGAAACTTTCCATGCGTGTAATAACTTGTTTAGTTTTTGAACAAATACATACACCAAAAGATGTGCTCATTTATGGTAAAATCAGTATTAATGTGTGAAAAATGGCCATACTTTAAAGTCTCGGCGTATGTTTGCCACCAATGTTTTCTTTTTAAAAACTCTAGAAGAGACTAAGCAAAGCTTTTCAAACACAAGTGAGTTGCTTTACCAAATGTTCAGATCTCCAAATCCCAGGAGGATGAGGGCTGAGATTTCTGTAAGGAACAAGCAGATTTGAGGCTTGGCATGGTCTTGTCTCTGGCTGCACATAGGGGTTCTGTCCAGGGTTGGACTGGTCAGAGTGTGCTGCTGCCAGCCCTCCTATGCTCAGTGTAGGCGTTTTCTCAGAAGTGATGTGCATCTGCTGCTCCCATCAGTTTTTGGGAGGTCATGGCTGCTCATAATCAGACCACCTTTTAATTTAGATGCGGAGCTTAAGGCAGCGAAGGTTGTTTCAAAATTTCAGCTTGTGGTTTTTAATTCTTAAATTAGTAGCAAGAGATTGCTTCAAGGACTCATTTGTCTGGTGAATGCAACTTTATAGTAAAACTGAATTTCTAGTTATTTTATTGTTAAACTAAGAGTGTACCTTGGCAGTCATTTGTTTTTATTTGTTTGAAGGTTAATTTTTTTTCCATACTGGCAGCTGGGATGCCTAAGGGTGCAGGTGCAGCGTGTGATTCCTTGCTGTGCTCAGTTGTTCTTTCTGGGTGCATCCATGTTTATAAATATTTTGGTGATGTCAGGACTGCACTTTTGAGGCAAATGTTCTCATTTTCCCCAGGTACCTTGCTTTGGCCCATAATTGAGCAAGTCTGAGCAGTCTCAGACTTCACCAAGGTTCTGTTCCTTTGGAGAAAAGGAAGCAGAACCCTGCAGTCCAGGAGTTTCCATGTCGTGTGCCGCAGTGCTAATGCAGTACCAGCCCGGTGCTTTGGGAAGCCTTTGGTGCTCTTACAGGCAGCTCCATCAGTCTTCCTTCTGCTCCATGCAGCTTCCTAATACAGATGTTTGCTTCTGCCAATTTTAGAGGTATCCAGACCAACTGAGCTTCATTAAGATCTTACACATGATTGAAATAATTGCTGAATGATATTTTGGATTATTTTCTGTTTGCAGCCAGATGTACAAGATTTCTGACAGGCCAGGATTTTTAAACTGTAACATATTTTATTATTCTATAATGGTTTGTATGTACAACTTATAAAAGAATTTTTGTTTCATAACATTTTACTTCAGAGAGCAAAAGTCACAACAGTGATGTTGAAATAAGTTATGGAAAACAAAGGGACTAGGGGAGGTTATTTATGGTTTAAAATACATTGAAAAAAACAGATACTGAAGCTCTAAGTGAGATGAAATTTTCAGATGAAAATGTTAGCTCAGCTGAGTCAGGGATCTTGGTTGCTTGCCTTGAAATATGATACTTACACTTAAATGATTTAGTGTGATAGTTTGTAGCCTAGGTTTTTAGGACAACCAGTAATTTTTTTTTATTAATTAGGTACCTATGCACTGCGATTATTTTTAATAATTAGTTTTATTTTTATTTGATGTGATTTATACCTTAATGTATTGTTAATATTGTTTATTTGATAACAGAACTGTTATCTATAAGAAAGATATGAAGTCTATTTGCCATACTTGATCAGTGAATTGTACTTGAAGGAATCTGTACCAATGCTAAAATGTTAAGCATGGGTTAGGAATGTGAGGAAATACTCTATCCTACCATATAAATGACTACATTCTGAAGATTTTTCTGTGTACAGCCCTGTGCCAGGGA
Organism: Ammospiza nelsoni; assembly: GCF_027579445.1. NCBI lineage: Eukaryota > Metazoa > Chordata > Aves > Passeriformes > Passerellidae > Ammospiza > Ammospiza nelsoni. The sequence continues at coordinate 16,879,009 of NC_080639.1, forward strand.
ACAGAACAGACTTTCTCTTGGTAGTAAACTTAACTGGATTATGAGAGACACTCTAGTGTTACTTGTGAATGCTGCACTCTTCTGGGGAGGATTACTGCCACTTCTGGTTTAAAAGTTTGTGTTTCAGTGCTCCCGCCTAACAGGGTGGTAGATGTACACAAAGTTCTGTGCTGCTCTGGTTCCCTGGCTGGAAAAGGGACCTTGTGTTTGAAGTCTTTTGCTTTTGCACTCTTGCCTGCAAAGAGCTGCTTTTGTGCACTGCTCTCTGAGCCAGCCTTTGGCCATCCAGAGTATTTGGGTGGTGGGGGATAAGAATAAACATCAATTTGTGTAGCTAAGAAAACAGAATGATTTTTATATGAGTTACCCTAGACCCTCTATTTCTTCTCTGCTGGTTTAGCGCCATTCCTTAAATGAAATATGGACTTTCTGCCTATATATATAAAATTGTACTTTGTGCAGCTTGATTATGAGGTTTTTAATTCTCTAGGGCAAGTTAATATTTCAGGCTCCTGGCTTGTTGTTCAGGAACTCACATTTACCATGATTTTGTGTAGTTTGCACAAGACTGATGTTTAGCTGACTTTCTGCTGTACAATTGTGAAGGTATTGATGGACAAATATTGATAACATGCAGTCTTTGTATGAAGCTGAAGATTTGGATGTATGTGAAAGTGGCAAGGCTTCATTAGTCTCATTTGAACAGTCTGATGTCTTCCAGTGTTTCCATAAGATTTCTTGCTGGCATTGTTTTTGTTGAATAATTGTATTTGAAGCAGTGGGCACTGCTATAGTCATTGGAAAGTAAAAAGCTCTGGCACCAGTGTTTAGTAAGGCAAAGGAAATGTATTTGGAAATTATCTTAACCTCCGCTACAGATGCAATAATAAATCTGCTTTAAAATAGAGAGCTTGCTTAACAAAATGATGAGTTGTTGCAAGTTGCTGTGCACAGACTGTGATACATTGCCAACTTATTATTTCTGGGCTCTGTGGTGTGTCACAAATGCTTTTATTTCTATATTAAGCAATGCCTCTGCAGTTTGGAACCTTATTTGTTAGAACTGGTTACTGGGTCATGTATTGCAGCATTTTAAAAAAGAAAATGCAGTTTTAGTAGTAAGGATTTGTTGCTCTCTAGTAACAAATTGTCTCTTTTCCTTGTAGGTATGAAGCGTCCATTAAGTCCTGACCACATCATTGAAGATGGGATTATGAATCAACCAGCTGCTCTACGGACCTTTGAAGAAAAAGGACTGAGGAATGACAGACAGGATTACCAATTAAGCAAAGAAAAGAAGAAGATACTGTTTTCCTTCTGTGAAGTGTGCAATATACAGCTGAACTCTGCAGCCCAAGCTCAAGTTCATTACAACGGGAAATCTCACTTGAAAAGAGTGAAGCAGCTAAACAATGGAAAAGTCCCTACAAGTACAGCTCCTGGCACTTTGTTTGCAAGTACCAGCGCAGGTACATAATTAGTTTGAGATGTTGGATTTTGGTCAATAATTCTGAGGAAGCTTTTAAGCTCTACCTTCTCTGCCCAACATAACCATTAAACTTAATATAGATTAGTACTAGTAGTTAATAATATTTTGCCATGTTTAGAATTACTGGTGTATTTCTTTTCCTGGTCTCTTTGAAAGTAACTCTTGTGTATCCAAACACTTACACATTTTGTCATCTGCTTTTGTTCCCAAAAGAAAGTTCTGGAGGGATGCTACATGTACAGGAGAAACTTTAAAATGAAATCAAGTAGTGGAATGATGGAGGAGGAGAGCTGGAATTTACAGGCCTGGCCCTTTCATTTTTTCTGCTTTCAGCCCTCCAGGTTTTAACCACTCCTATCCATAGAATCAGTTTAGGTTGGAAAAGACATCTAAGTAAGAAATATTTCTAAGTAAGACCTTTTACTTACTAGGAAAAACAAAAGTCTTGGGCAAAATGCATCTAGCATGCATAATGTGAAGATATAAAGCACATAATATGCCTTCTGTTTATTTGGTTTTTTTTTTTTTATTTTAGTGTTAGACTCCGTTCATAGCTACTTGAGAAAAATCTAACAGATCTTGAATCTTCATACAAGAAGTTTTCTTTATTGTAGTATTTGTTTTTATTTGTCACGTTAAGACCCTGGCTTTGGTTTCTTTTGTTTTGTATAGAAACAATCAAGCTGCATTGAAAGGTTTAGCTTTTTCTTCTAATTTTGTTTCTTGTTAACTGAATTTTACTTTTGTTTGACTTAGAACTAAGCAGTGTGAGAGTATCAGTTGTGTAAGACCTGTGATTCAAAAGATGAAATTCTTATTGAACAACTTCTAGATTAAATAATTGTGAGCATTCTTAAAATACCTGAATATCTGTGAGACATTATGATTGACTTATGATTCCTCTGTGTGTGGACCTACAATGCAGACATAGAAAAATATTTTCTATTTTTGTTGCTTTTTGTTATCTGAACCCCTTCATCTGATGCCTTTGCTGACATTGCTGGGGATCACAGCTGATGCTCTGGCACCATTACTCAAAGAATGCTCTGATGCTCAGAATTCAAGTATGTTTGCTGGAGCACATGCTTTGGGGTTACTGCATAGCTTGGGTGTTAAAATTCATGTTTCTTTGTACTTAGTTCACTGATCTTTATATCAGACAATTAGTTGTGTCCTAGTTATGCTGGTCTATCTGGTGCATGTTGAAATAAGCATTTTTTTTCATAGCTGAGGAACATTGTGTTCATAGCATTTAAAAGAAAGAAATGCCTTCTAATAGACAATTTATTATTATTGTGATTATGTGAACAATTTAATATACTGTTTAAGAACTAGCAGGAGAACAGATTTACTGAGATGTAGTTCTCAAAGAACATTTTCCAAAAATAACTAGAAATTAATTTTCTTTTAAATTGACATTATCCAGGCTCAGTTTTAATCCATGTCCTCTGGAGTGTTATTACCTCTTGTAATGGAGGTCTTCCTTTCCCGTTTCTTCAGCTAACGTTGTAAACAGAACTAATTGTGCAGATGGCAAGAGAGCAATTATATTAATCTCACCTCACCAGTGAATAGGTATTATTCCAGATGCAAAGGAAGCAAGTAGCCTCTCTCATACTTCACTGTTATAGCTGCACCCTTCTAACAAAGCACGTAGTGAACAGTTCAGCACACCTTAGGAAACTTCCTATAAAAGTTCCATCCAGTGTCAGGTTGGAGTTTTTCCTCTGTGTTCAATAGGTAAATGTGAAATCAGTAATATTCCCCCTGGAAAATGAGGTGACTGTAAAATATATGTGACTGAAAAGTTTCCTTGACCCTTCAGAAACCAGGATTACAGACCTGCCAGAACTGTTGTGGTTCTGTGTGACAGAATGGATGGATCACTGACTCCAGCTCTTCCTTGGTGGACTTTGTTAGGAGATGAGATATATTTTCATAGTCATTCTGTTTTGTGGTCCTCTCTGTGACAGGTGGCCCTCAGCTGTTAGCAAATGTCCTTTTAATTTTTGACTTCTACTGTGCTTTACAACTATAAACTTCAGTTGCTCTTAACTTGTTGGTAATGGTCCTTGTACTACTATTGGAATGTTTATTAAGATTTGATGCCTGGGATTCCAGGTCCTGGAAAGGATATCTTTAATTGTATAGATGAAAGGCTTTTATATATTTAAAATCTAAATATAATTGTAGAGATGAGTTTAAAGCTACTTCTTTGTATTTAGAGTAAGGGTGCAATTGTCATAGGATTTAAAATATATTTAGCAACAGATTTTTCTAAAAAGTTTCCTCTATTTCTAGTTAATCTTGCCTTGCCAGTTACTGATGTATACAAGTTCTCTTGCTATTGTACCTCTACCTGCAATTTAAATTACCTCCTAGCAAGTGAAATTTAATAGAAAATAAAGATTTAAGAGCTGTTTTTCTTCATATTGCCGCAATCAAGAAATCAGTGCGTTACACTAGGTAATTTTGGTGATTTGATCCACTCATTGAACTTTGCATTTTATTTACATTGCTGTTGAAAACCGGAAGAAAAGAGCATTCTGCTTGGAAAATACATTGCACACGGTGAGCCTTCCCTATTGCCTGTTAGTGCTTGTTTATTACCGGCCATTCCCCCATGGCTCTTGGTGCAGCCACTCCCAGGGCCATCCTGATCCTTGTGCCAGGCACACAGACGTACAGACAGGCTGCTGTCAGCAGGACATAAATAAACTCTCATCAAAGTCAGAAAGTGCATGTTTGCCTTGCAGCTTAAGTTGGAAATTATTTCATGTATTTCCTATGAAGAAAAAGGAAAAGAAAGGGTGGTTTCCTGCAGCCATAGGGAGATGTATTTTGGAGCGAGCCTATTTAAAGCTTTTCAGTGAGCGGGCTGGAGCCTGCAGCAGATCCCAGCCCTCCTGGGCGCCTGGAATCCACCTGGCCCCTGCTGAGAGCAGGGGCTGAGCGCCCGCTGCAGTCCTGGGCGTAGGGCACGAACTTGGCTCAGGGCTGATTGAAATCTGCTCGCCTCCTCTGCGCTGCCAGCCAGCTAACGAGGGAAGGGCTGCTGGGAGCCGGGATGCGCCGGGATGCGCCGGGCTGCTCGGTCCCCACGCGATGGCGCTGCAGGCCGGGCCGTGCCGAGCCGCGCGTTCAGCATCCCCGCGCCGTGCCGAGCCGCGCTGCCCCGGGGGAGAACTGCGGGCTGCTCCCAGCGCCGGCAAGGGATGCCGGGCGCGGCTGCCTTGTGTTCCTCCCGCTTCCTCCTCGGAGGTGACACCGGTTTTGCGCCACGAATTCTCATTGCTTCCTCCATGGGGTGGTATCTCCTGGTGAGTCTCCTGGTTCTCTCTTCTTTCCCCCATGGTAACGTGGGAACAGTTGGTGTAGTTTTAAGGAAGTGTACTAGAAATGCCTGTCAAAGTCCAGATCTTACAGATCTCTGGAAACGTGTAGGGAAGTTTTATTTTTGTTACAGAAAGTGCCCGGACTTAAAAGTGGGCAAAGGAAAATCCTTTTTCCATGGGTCCTAGGCTGTTTTAAAGAGCACATGTGCTTCAGGACACTCATTGATGCCCATGCGATCTTTCTGCAGGTCTGGCTGGAGGTGTGATTGGGATGTCAGGATGCCGTGTGTCCTGGCAGCAGCTCTGCCTTCTTGTTCTTGAAATCTCTGACCTTGCATGACAGTTTTGGAAATGCTGTAGGACCCTATACCATGACTCTTTGTAAGGAACAGTGCTACAAGTTGTAGTAATAACACTGCAATACTGAGGAAATAATCACAGGTTGATTTCCTGAGGTGTTACAAACACACAGTTTTGTGGTCTGGTTCACAGCAGTGACAGCAAGGGATTTGTTAATACAGCAAAATAAATATGTAAATTACTAGACTTCTGTTGTGTTTGGGACTTAAATCCGGTCACAAAAAGGGCCCAGTAGTAGTAGTGGAAAGGAGAAGGTAAAACAGCAGTTTTAGGCATGGGAGAAGAACAAGGGAGTTTGGACAAGGCAGGGCTTCTTCCACTTTTGATAACAGAGATAAGAGCTTCTTTGTCTCTTTGTGCAGTGCTATATAAATGTTTAAGTCTAGTCAACCTATCAAGTTTATGGAGGCAGGGAGGCTTATAATTCAAGAGCTCAGGTTATTCTTGATAGGATCCATGGATTGTATTGCTAACTTGCGCATTAGTTTTCAAAAAAAAAAAAAGTGGTAGAAAGCGTGAATAGTATCTTCAGCCAAAAAATTCAACAGACTATTGATGGACTTCGAGAAATTATACTGAAAACATTCCAGATACCCTTAGATCAGACCCACGATGGTTGGTTACAACAGAATGAATCTGCAGTGCACTGCTCTCATTTCAGTGGAGGTTTTCCTTGGTTTTTGTCAGAAGAATCTAAACCTTAATGCAGGTTTTTGTATGTAGGTTATAATCTTTATATGGGCCGAGACTGGCTTTGTGACAGGTACCTTAGTTGCCATCTGAGACTGCTTTGTGCCAATGTAATGGAATACAGAACTTTTGCTTACTTTAAGCCTCTTGATCTGGGTCCTCAATTCCTTGTCAATGTTTGTCTTTCATTAATCTATAACAAGACAAGGATAATCCGATTTTTATTGCGGAAGATCTTTATGAATTATTCTAGCTAGTACTCAGAGGAATGCAAAGCAGTAACTAAAAGTATCTTTAAAAAGTTTGTGGCCCGAGTCCTATTAAATGCATGCATGCATAGCTATAGAATTAGTACGCAAATCTTTAGAGAGCACTGTGAGCTTACTCTTTTTTTGTCTTGGGCCAAAACCTTTGTTAGACTAGTAGAAGGTGAGCACTTGTTCTGCCTTCCATTTCAGCTGCCTACATACAGCCCAACCTTTTTAGAAAGCAGTTTCAAGAAAGCTGCTTCTGTGGGGCCACAAAGTGGAGCAACTCCTCAGGGCTTCCCCTCTCTGTTCCCTCATGAGATGGAGGGTGCTCCATGCTTTGCTGTCCTACTCTTGGTAAAATCCATTTTGCTATTTGTAAAGAAATTATACTCTCACTACAAAGCAAAGCTGTGTCCAATATAATAGAAATAATAAGAGAGAGTTACATGTCCGTAATGAAATGTGGGCTAGTGAACTGTTGAGAAACTCTTTGTATTTCACTTCTTGCTACAAGGTATGTTGGCTTTTTTCTTATTCAGTGGTTTCTTGAACAAGATGACATTTGGTAGATGGTACCACATTCTCGGCATCACTTGAGTCTCTTCTACCATTTACTTAAGAGATAGGTAATGGTACATAACTTTTTTCTTGCAGAATGAAATGTATTTAGTATAAACAATTGCTGTTTTTTCTTTCATGGAAGTCATCATAGAAATTAGGCAGTTTATTGTATTCTTAGTGGGCACTTGATACTCCTCACAAAATAGTGATGTTGAGAGTTAATATCAAGGCCCAGAACTGACATTAAAGTTGTTTTTTTATTTGTCAATGACTACAGACTATATCTATAATATTCTGTTCTTTGAGTAGATGCACTGTGGAAGTACTGGTAAAATTAATAAAAATATTAAGTCGATTATACTTGCGCTCACTGGTAGTCTTCAGGAAAAAACATGGGGAAATCATTATTTTATTGAGGTTGGTTTTTTAAAGTAATTGATAAGTTAATCAGAAAAAAAATTCAAAAATTTTCCTAATTTCCTAATGGCAAATTGAAAACCATAACTGTTTTTAAGCCGGTAAGAGTTATCAGGCCAATTATTCATTTCTAGACTCCATTCTCTTGGAGATGGGGAACACATGAATGACATTAAGCAAAAAAATAAAGTATGTACCTATTATGGAAGAAAATGGTTTATAGGCAGTGGTCCTTTGTGGGGAATGTGGAAGGATTTCAAAATGAAATTGGGCAGTACATTCAGGACCCTTTGCCATTACTTTGCATAGATATATTCTTGTAGCAAAATGCCCTTCTGGACAGTTTAACCTCTCCTCAAGGGCAGTTATGCTGTGGTAAAAAGCAGCATTTAAGACATCAGAAAATCAGATGTTTTAGAGTCTAGGACCAAAAATACAACTGCTCACAAGCTATGGTTTCACGCTGAGAATGGTTGCAGGAGTGGTGGTGACACAACTTCTGCTTCAGTTGGGAGCATATCCCTTGTCATTTAACCACTTCAGGCATGGCCTGGGGAGTGCCTTAAATCAGCTGAGTTGATGTTGCTGCAAGAATTTCTTCACTGTCTCACTGAAGGATGTGATCCACAGTTTAGAGGTGTAGACAGCTGAGATGAAAAGGGAGCTATAAGTTCAGACGTTTTTATTTGTGTGTATTTCTAGCCATGATTTCTGTATTAAAACTACTGGAAGAAACAAAATAATGAAGTCAGGTTTGTTTGTTATTTTTACCTTGTAAAAGGAAAACTGCTATCTTCTCTGTATAGTATTTTTTTCTCATCTGGGATCAGATCCTGTCAAAATTTCTCTGGTAGTTGTCTCATGACCCAGCAGTATATTTGGATACCTGTACAGGTAATACAGTAAAAAACTCCTGTGTCCTTCAGTTTCTTCAAAGCCTAGTTGTGGTTACATCTGTTTAATGCTGTGTATCTCTGGGTGTGAGTATGCACTGCAACATATGCTCTTTTACTTTTCTGGGGAAAGAGAACCTATGAAGTGCCTGAAAAGATAAAAAAGATGTACATTGTGAGAAGTCCATATGGGAGTAGGAATAGCATGAATTTAATAAGCCGTGAAGGTTTTTCATAGTAAGTAATTTAAAATTAATGTTGTTTTGAAAGAATGAAAGCATTGGTCATGCAATTTCATGCTTTTAATGATGTTTTTATTTTGGTAAAAATATTTACTCTGCTAGACTGTGCAGGTCTTTGTTGGGTCTGCATTCTAAATGTTTTCACCCAAATATTTATTATACTTTTTAATGGATATCCTGGTTTTTAATATTTAATAGACTGCATTTGTTTCATGGTTAAAAAATACTTATCTCATTTGCATAATTTTGAATTAATCTTATTTAGAAAAGCTTTAAGGAATCATTAATTTCTATTGCTGGATTTCTTCCCCCCCCCCCCACTTCCCCCAATAATGAACCTCATCACAATACAGGCTGCTGCTCATTCTCCTCTGTCTCGTGTTCGTTGTAGAAAAGACAGAGCTATTTTTAACATTTTCACAGTCTAGATAGATGATTCCTCGTTCTGTGTGGTTTGGAGCTGAAGCTGTAGAGCCTTTCATAATCATATCCTTTTATTTTTTTACGGTTTGCTTGAATTTGATCTCTGTAGCTGATTCCATGCATTGATAATGAAGGCTTGGGTTGCCTGATTCTCAGCATAAATTCAGGCAGACTTCTAGTTTGACAGGGCTCTGTGTTTCGGTAGGCACGAAGATACAGAACTGAAATTGCTTTGCTTTCTTTACAAATGACTCAGAGTGTGCTTGTCCTTCCCTAAAATGTTGCCAGCGTGTGAAGGATTTTCAATGAGCAGTGCACTAAGCCGGCATCTGGGAAGGTTGGAGGCTGCTCTGCTATAGCAGTGAACTGTCACACAGATGAGCAGGGCTGGAGCCAACACTCTGTAGCACCGTAGATCATATTGGTCACATACTGGAAGTTTTGTTTATGTAACTTGGTTGCTGTTTAACCTGCTTGAATAGTATTGCCATAATGTGGAGTGGGCTTCCCAGTAGAGGTGAGTCTGTCTTTTATTATTAAACTTCACTGAATTGCTTTGTGCGACGACATTGAGTGGATGCTTACATGTTTGGCATTATTTCTGTGTGCAGTGCATTTCTGTTTTAGTTATTCCAGTGGAAAGGATAATAAAAAAGGCAAGACATATAATGCATCTTTTTCTTCTCTTCTTATTTCAGTATTAAAAGTAACTAAATATGTGGCAAGCTCCCTTTCCTTGCTTGCTGTTTGTAGAGGGCATCTTTCCAGTAGGTGACTTCCTATGCATTTTAACTGTTTTTTGAATGTCAGTGATGCTGTGTTATTGTTGTAGAAAGAAGCTTATTAGCAGTGTGAATAAATACCTCTTACCAGAGCTTGCTTTCTGGCTTGTTAAATCCCAAAGTATGGTTACAATGGTGTGTGAAACACAAGAGCTGTCGGATTCTACAGATAAACTAAAAAAGTAAAGAATAAAATAAATTGTATACTGGATTTGACATATTAGATATGTCTGTCATTGTTAATATTAAAAGTTATGATGTGTCATGCCCAGAACAGCTTCCAGTAATTCATTTGCACTGACAGCTTTCTTTGAGAAGGGTATAAAATTACTGTCGCTTCTCCCTAACCAGTTAAATTTGAGATTTAGTGCACCAAGTTTTATTTAAGGGAACAGACAGTGTGCTAAAGGTAGCCTGTGAAGTTCTAGTAGCAAATCTTTAAGCTCGAAAGCATTATCGTAAACTAAACAGACTTTGGACTTGTGTGTTTAAAAAAAGGGGGTTTTATTGAGAATTTCACCCATAGCAGAACTAAAAATAATTTGTTCAGCTGAGTTACTTATTAAGCACTGCTATTATGTGAATATTGAGTTGGTGAGGTGAGACCTCATATGATGATATTTGTGTATGCTGATAGTATTTTTTTAATAAAACAAAGAAATATGTTGAAAAATATTTATTAATTTTTTTCTTCCTTGCTATAGAAATGTCTGTGCTTACTATGTAAAGACTGCTGTGTGGTTTTTTTTTTCTTCTGAGGAACTAGGACAGCTCATGCTTTTTCCTGCTAAATATATTTATGAGGCAGCTGTTTTATAGCTTTCAGCTCCAAAGTTATAGATAAGTGTGTATTTGTTTGACAGAAGATTCGAGAATTTCCATTTACTGCCAGTACATGTAAAGCTTGGCTAAGCAGACTGCACCAGGAGCACACACACCATTTGTATTAGCCAATCTGTCTTTGCAAGTCCCAGGGCCACTATCTTGCTAGAAGCCACTGTGTGCTTTTGAAAGCATGAAATTAGTTTTATACTGAGCACATAGTTTCTCATTTAGCAGTTCTTTTTATGGTAATGGTCAATTTATGGTTCAGTGCCAGAATTTTGGTGTTCTGTCAAAGCTGATAGCTTCTGCTAAGGTGTTCTTTGGAGATAAAGACAAACAAATAAAATCCAAAGCAACGCCCCCCAACAAAAATGCAGTTTGTGATGGAGATCCTAGGGAGATACAAAATTAAAAGAAAATTCTCCAAATGACCCAACCCTTGACATTGCTGAAAGCATTTTGGGATTATTTTGTTGTAGTATTTCAGAAAAGATTTGTCATTCATGACATGAAATTATTGAATTAATTGTCACCTTTTTATACTTCATAAGTTTTTTTGTTTGTATTTTTTTTTCCATGACATGTAAAATTGCTGTGTCTCAATGCTAATTTTCTCCATGTGCTTATTTAATGATTAAGATCAAAATGCATTTGAAAAATGTGTTTGAAACACCCTAAACATCCAGGATGATTTTCAGATAGCAGCTTTAGAATACCTTAGGAGCTTTTCCTTTTCTTTAGGAATCTATAGAAGTCAAAATGAGTTGCTATTAAAACCTTTGTAAAACCTTTTTTAATACATAATAATAATTCATGAGTTGATGACCTGATTTGTTTTTAACCTGGGTCTTGTTCTTAGCAGGTTTTTGTTGTTTTTCTAACTGTGCCAGATTTGTGACTCTTCCTCACTAGAAGCTATTTTTGATGAAAGGTTAGGGTGGTTAACATTGTGCACTTCACTTAGGTTCCTCTCTCTCTAGCCTACATTATTCTCTCTTGTATATAGGCAATTTAAAATTGCATTGTTTTAAACCTCGGTCTTCACAATTCTGACTTGATCCTGAAATAAGCATTTTTTAATGGTACAGTATTTGCTTCTTTACTCAGCGTTGTCTGCAAGGAGCAAATTTTGATGTTGCTTTTTTTTGTGCAAGGTGTTGTTGGCTCTAGAGCTGGTAGTGTTTCTTCCAAGTGCTGAGGAGAGATCCTGTTCCACCTACTGTTGTGCCTTCCTGGGATAAGAGAAAGCTGGAGGTCATAGTTCCCAGAAGTTAAGAAGTAGATGTAAGCTGGTGCACCCATTTTTTTCTTATTCCATCATTGTGGAGGAGAAGCAGTAGAAGCTATGGAGATGACTTCCCCTTGTCACAGGCACTTGGAAAGCACAGCAGTCCCACTGCAGCAAAGGCCCCTTTGCAAAGCCGTGTTTGGGTGCTTCTGTAGTCATGCAAGAGATGCATACTGGCAGCTTAAATATGTATTGTGTTCATTTTAGGACTTCTGAGTAAATTTGCTTGCTACTCTTCAGTGTGTGTTTAAAGACTACTAGGCAGAAAATATTATGAAGGAAACAATGTGTGTGACATGTTGCTACCATGGCATATAAAAACTGCTTTATTCCTCTAAGTGCTTGAGCTAGAATGCCTTTCTTTGTCCTTTTATTTTTTGGTAATTCTTTGTATTATTATGAATATAAGCTTGCCAAATTTCAATCTGGTTGATTCTTTGTTTGAAGGTGGTTTTTGTAAGGTCCTTTTAGCGTTAAAGATCTTGCATCTTCTCCAAGTGTCTTTATTGCTTCATGTTTCCTCTCCTGCCATTTTATATTGGCAGTTCAAGTGAGAGGCAGAATTGGTGTGTTTGTTGTGCTGGACAAAATCACTTCTGGTGTGGAGCTTTATTGCTTTTGTGTCCATTCTCTAGCTATGTCTGTGTCAGATTGTCAGTTATCTCATGGCACTGTAATTTTAATTTCTTCTCCTTTGGAAGACATTAGTGTTAAAGTATGGTGATCCTCTGCTTTTTGGGAGTTTTCAGGAGGCAGCAGCTTCTCTACTGCCAAGATTACTTTACAAGGAGATTCTGAAGAAGAGGACATGAAGTTAAAAGGAAAAGAAATTATTGGGGAAGTGGTATGATGTGAGCAAATCCATGTTAGTCACTTGACTCGGGGATCCAAGTCTAGCTAAGCTCTCAGTGGAAATTTTCAAATTTGCTTTTTTTAGTGGAGGTCACTGATGAATCTTGCCAGAGGAGCTGAGTGCACTGAGAACTGTAGTTCACTGTAGCAGCCCTGTGGAAGCTTTACTACTGAAGCTCAAGTTTATATATATTTATTCTGTCTGTAGGTTAAAGAGCCAGAGATGTTCTGGA